>NC_086446.1:147413523-148791023 GCF_028390025.1 Pseudophryne corroboree | reverse complement strand
CTTTTGCAGAAGAAGCTGGAGACATTGAAGGAGGAGCTAACATGGAGCGATTCCGCTAGGCATGTGGGACTTGTGGATGGAGCCCTTAATTCGCTTAACAAGGATTCACGGGTGGTCAATCTGTTGAAATCAGAGCACTACATTTTGGCCACCGTGCTCGATCCTAGATTTAAAGCCTACCTTGGATCTCTCTTTCCGGCAGACACAAGTCTGCTGGGGTTGAAAGACCTGCTGGTGAGAAAATTGTCAAGTCAAGCGGAACGCGACCTGTCAACATCTCCTCCTTCACATTCTCCCGCAACTGGGGGTGCGAGGAAAAGGCTCAGAATTCCGAGCCCACCCGCTGGCGGTGATGCAGGGCAGTCTGGAGCGACTGCTGATGCTGACATCTGGTCCGGACTGAAGGACCTGACAACGATTACGGACATGTCGTCTACTGTCACTGCATATGATTCTCTCACCATTGAAAGAATGGTGGAGGATTATATGAGTGACCGCATCCAAGTAGGCACGTCACACAGTCCATACTTATACTGGCAGGAAAAAGAGGCAATTTGGAGGCCATTGCACAAACTGGCTTTATTCTACCTAAGTTGCCCTCCCACAAGTGTGTACTCCGAAAGAGTGTTTAGTGCCGCCGCTCACCTTGTCAGCAATCGGCGTACGAGGTTACATCCAGAAAATGTGGAGAAGATGATGTTCATTAAAATGAATTATAATCAATTCCTCCGCGGAGACATTGACCAGCAGCAATTGCCTCCACAAAGTACACAGGGAGCTGAGATGGTGGATTCCAGTGGGGACGAATTGATAATCTGTGAGGAGGGGGATGTACACGGTGATATATCGGAGGGTGATGATGAGGTGGACATCTTGCCTCTGTAGAGCCAGTTTGTGCAAGGAGAGATTAATTGCTTCTTTTTTGGGGGGGGTCCAAACCAACCCGTCATATCAGTCACAGTCGTGTGGCAGACCCTGTCACTGAAATGATGGGTTGGTTAAAGTGTGCATGTCCTGTTTTGTTTATACAACATAAGGGTGGGTGGGAGGGCCCAAGGACAATTCCATCTTGCACCTCTTTTTTCTTTTATTTTTCTTTGCGTCATGTGCTGTTTGGGGAGGGTTTTTTGGAAGGGACATCCTGCGTGACACTGCAGTGCCACTCCTAAATGGGCCCGGTGTTTGTGTCGGCCACTAGGGTCGCTAATCTTACTCACACAGTCAGCTACCTCATTGCGCCTCTTTTTTTCTTTGCGTCATGTGCTGATTGGGGAGGGTTTTTTGGAAGGGACATCCTGCGTGACACTGCAGTGCCACTCCTAAATGGGCCCGGTGTTTGTGTCGGCCACTAGGGTCGCTTATCTTACTCACACAGTCAGCTACCTCATTGCGCCTCTTTTTTTCTTTGCGTCATGTGCTGATTGGGGAGGGTTTTTTGGAAGGGACATCCTGCGTGACACTGCAGTGCCACTCCTAGATGGGCCAGGTGTTTGTGTCGGCCACTAGTGTCGCTTAGCTTAGTCATCCAGCGACCTTGGTGCAAATTTTAGGACTAAAAATAATATTGTGAGGTGTGAGGTATTCAGAATAGACTGAAAATGAGTGGAAATTATGGTTTTTGAGGTTAATAATAATATGGGATCAAAATGACCCCCAAATTCTATGATTTAAGCTGTTTTTTAGTGTTTTTTTAAAAAAACACCCGAATCCAAAACACACCCGAATCCGACAAAAAAAATTCGGTGAGGTTTTGCCAAAACGCGGTCGAACCCAAAACACGGCCGCGGAACCGAACCCAAAACCAAAACACAAAACCCGAAAAATTTCAGGCGCTCATCTCTAGTCTATACGAGATATGTATGGTACATTGCAGATTGGCATGAATATTTAGAGGTTGTAGGGTTACGTACCCGCCAAATATCTGTCCATCCTAGTTCTTCTATAAGTCTTGCAAATGGCGTTTTTGCAGGATATAGTGTGCCTGCACCATGCTTTTCCCCCACCTATCCAAGTTATTATCCATAACATTGTTATAGTCCCCAATACTTAGTACTGGGGTATCTGGTGAATGATTGATTGATTGATTGATTGATTGATTGATTAAATAGTGCTGCCTACCGCTGTACTTCATTGCTAAATGGTGGGGGAATATATATTGCATGAATTTTTGATTGAACTTGGCTCTTAAGAAAACAAACCTTTCCCTAGACTCAATAAGACTAGATTCCGGATCAAACCTTACTGATTTTTTTTATAAGGACTGAGACTCCCCTAGCATTATTTAAGAAAGGCCGTGTGATACATATGTCCAATACAAGGTTTTTTAAGGGATAGTTGTTTATTGCCACTCAAGTGTGTTTCAGATAAACAGATTATGTCAAGTTTATATTTTTTAATCTGGGCCATAACCAATGCCCTTTTGATTTTATATAAGTATAGCATAGCACATTAATGCCGTACACACAATCACCATCATCTTTAAACATACTAGGGCCAGCATTCCGGGCAACATTGGATGCACAAAAAGGGAGAGAGAGAGAGAGAGAGAGAGGGAGAAAAATCCAAAACACAACCACATATGTACTGAGCAACGCAAACATCCTAAAAAAAAGTCTCACGATTACTTTACCTACCATTTCCCTCCCTAATCAACCCTGTATATCCACTACCCTTGCGGAATACCTAAGTCCCATTCCTCCCCTCTCAACCTCTTCCCACTTGCCACACACAATCTCCCGTTCAACAAAGGGGATATAGGAAACAAGTCCTATAGCTATATGCAGCATGGAATAAAAAAAACTCGCTAACCTAGGATATATTCCCTGATATTATTATCCAGCAAATGTAATTGTTTATGGTTACTGCTACTTTGTCATTTAACCATTAGACAATATGCCTTTGTGTCATCAGTAAATATAAACTCTACACCCCTACAGATCGAAAACATCCAATATATTTTTTCCCCTTCTTTCCCACTCCCTCTCCCTTCCTTCATGCATCCTTAGGTTGCCTTTGCAGCCAGTCCTCTGCTTCTTTAGCAGAGGTAAAGAAATGTGTAGAGTTGTTGTACACAACTCTCAAGCAAGCTGGAAACATCATGGAATATTGTATATTCCTCTCTCGATCTTGCGCTTGATTTGTAGAAATTGATGCCGGCTTTTCTGTATATCCTGAGCAAAGTCTGTGTCCTGAGCTCAGCTCTATCTTCATGGAAGATTAAATAGTGGCTTTTTCAGGACAAAGCCCCCAATTCCGACACACGTTGAGCATAAGCTAAGGCCAACAAAGTGACAGCCTTCCACGTGAGAAACTTAACCTCTGCCTCTTGTAAAGGCTCAAACCAATCCGATTGCAGGAACTGCAACACCACTTTAAGATCCACGGAGCTGTCGGCGCCACAAAGGGAGGCTGGATGTGCAGAACCCCTTTCAAAAAGGTCTGAACCTCAGGGAGGGCAGCCAATTGTTTCTGGAAGAAAATGGAAAGGCCAAAATCTGGACCTTTATGGATCCCAAACGCAGACCCATATCCACACCTGCTTGCAGGAAAAGGAGAAACCATCCAAGTTGAATCTCCACCGTAGGAAATGTCATGGATTCACATCAAGACACATATTTTTTTCAAATGCGATGGTAATGTTTTGACATTACCACTTTCCTAGCCTGTATCAGGGTAGGAATAACCTTGCTTGGAATACCCTTTCGGGCTAAGGTCTGGCATTTAACCGCCATGACGTCAAACGTAGCCACTGTAAGTCCTGATAAGTGAACGGCCCCTGTTGCAGAAGGTCCCCGTGAAGAGGAAGAGGCCACTGTTCTTCCAGCAGTAGGTCCAGAAGATCTGCATACCAAGCATGCCTTGGCCAGTCTGGAGCAATCAGAATTGCCAGAACCCTTGTTCTCTTTATGAGCTTTAGAATTCTTGGAATGAGTGGAAGTGGAGGGAAGACATACACTGACTTGAACACCCACGGAGTTACCAGGGCATCCACCACCACTGCTTGTGGGTTTCTCAACCTGGAACAGTACCTCCAAAGTTTCTTGTTGCGACGTGATGCCATCATGACCATTTGATGCATGCCCCAATGACTGGTCACGTCTGTGAACACCTCCGGATGGGAGCCCCATTATCCTGGATGCAGATCGTGTCTGCTGAGGAAGTCTGCTTCCCAGTTGTCCACTCCTGGAAGGAAGATCGCTGACAGCACCAACGCGTGTCTTTCTGCCCATAGGATGATTCTTGTCACCTCTGATATTGCAGCTCTGCTCCTTGTTCCTTCTTGTTGGTTTATGTAGGCTACTGTCGTTACATTGTCCGACTGTACTTGAATGGCCCAATCTTGTAGAGGATGAGCCGCTTGGAGAAGACCATTGTACATGGCTCTTAATTCCAGAATGTTTATTGGAAGAATGGCTTCTTGATTTGACATCTTACTTGGAAGGTTCCCCTTGCTTGACTGCTCCCCAACCTCTGAGACTTGCTTCCATGGTCAGAAGGATCCAGTTTAGAATTCCGAACCTGCAGCCCTCCAGAAGGTGAGGCCTTTGCAGCCAATAGAGGAGCGAAATCCTTGCCTTCGGTGAGAGACGTATCCTCTGGTGCAAGTGCAGATGAGATCCCGACCATTTGTCTAGGAGATCCAGCTGGAAGGGTCGAGTATCGAAACTTCCATACTGTAGAGCCTCATAGGAGGCAACCATCTTCCCCAAAAGGTGAATGCACTGATGAACCAGTGATGGCAGGCTTCAAGACATCCCGGACCATAGATTGAATCACCAACGCTTTCTCCATTGGAAGAAACACCCTCTGCACTTACAGATGGGTCCACATTTATCTTGACCTTTAATAGGATTAATTGAGACTGGCCAGTCGGACTTAATCCCCTGCTGTAATGTCTTAATCCCCTGCTGTATTGTTCTCTGTATTGTATTGCAGCTGAGAACAATAGATGAAGGGTTTATGCTAATAAATCATGTTGTGCCTAGGCACAGAAAACTAGTTAAGATAACCACGAACTTATCTGTACGTGTCGAGGACCATACCCAGGAAAGACAATCTCCTTGTAGGCTCCAGATGTGATTTTGGAAGGTTCAGGATCAAACCGTGATTCCTGAGCAGTTGAGTCATAAGAGTAATGGACTGCAACAACCTCTCCTTGGACACTGCCTTTATCAGCAGATCATCCAGGTATGAAATTATGTTCACTCCCTGCCTGCAGAGGAGAACCATCATCTCTGCCATCACCTTGGTGAACACCCTCGGTTCCATGGAGAGACCGAACAGCAGTGTCTGGAACTGAAAGTGACTGTCTAACACTGCGAATCGGAGATACGCCTGATGCGGCTGCCAAATTGGAACGTGGAGGTATGCATCCTTGATATCCGGGGATACCAGGAACTCCCCCTCCTCCAGACCTGAGATCACCGCTCTTAGAAATTCCATTTTGAATTTGAACTCCCTCAGCTAGGGGTTTAACGATTTCAAATTCAAAATTGGCCTGACCGAACCATCCGGTTTCGGTACCACAAAAAGGATCGAATAGTAACCCTTGTTTTGCATATGAGTTGGAATTGGGACGACCTGTGATATTTCCAATGTGTGGATGGCTTCCTGTAGGATAGCCCTGTCTGCCAGCAAAGCTGGTAAGCCTGATTTGAAGAATCAGTGAGGCGGGAGTTCTTGAAATTCCAGCCTGTACCCCTGGGATACAATATCCTGCACCCAGGGGTCCAGGTCGGGCGCCACCCAAACGTGGCTGAACCTTCTGAGCCTCACCCCCACCGGTCCTTCCTCCAGGCTGTGCGGTCCACTGTCATGCTGAGGATTTTGTTGTACCAGAAGCAGGCTTCTGGTCCAGGGATCCTGCAGTAGCAGGTTTTTGGGATTTTGCCCGACCTCCTCTAAAGAAGCTGTTAGGCGGCTTGTTCTTTCTTGTTTTAGGAGTCCGAAAGGACTGTGATGTAGCTGAAGTAAAGGGTTTCTTCGTAGCAGGCGCAGCTGAAGGAAGAAAAGGTGACTTACCCGCAGTTGCCGTGGAAATCCACGCATCTAGTGCTTCCCCAAATAGAGGCTGACCTGTGTAGGGTAGGTTCTCCACGCCTCTCCTGGATTCCAATTCGGCAGACCATTGGCATAGCCAGAGTTCTCTACGAGCTGAAACAGACATGGAACATATCCCTGCAACCATCGAACCCAGGTCTTTCATGGATTCCACCGTAAATCCCGCAGAATCCTGTATGTTATGTAAGAACAATTCAACATCACTTTTATCCATTGTATCCAATTACTCAAGTAACATGCCAGACCACTTTACTATAGCTTTAGAAATCCATGCACAGACAATAGTAGGCTGTAGTATCGCCCATGAAGCAGTGTATATGGATTTGAGCGTAGTGTCGCGGGACAGGTAAAACCACCTTCTTTGACAGTCTGGACACAGATCTGTCAACTATGGGTGGGTTTTCCCATTTCTTTCTATCTTCCTCAGGGAAGGGGAAGGCAACCAGAACCTTTCTTGGGATCTGGAATTTTTTCTCTGGGTTTTCCCAGGATTTTTCAAATATAGCATTTAACTCTTTTGACGCAGGAAAGGTTAGCGATGCTTTCTTATTATCAGTGAAGTAAGCCTCCTCAACCTGCTCAGGTTTTGCGTCAGCAATATTTAACACATCTATAATGGCTTCAATCATCAACTACACCCCTTTTGCAAGAGATGCCGCCCCCCTCAGCAAGTCCCCATCACCTTCTACCGTGTCAGAGTCAGTATCCGTGTCGTCTTGCATAATCTGGGCAAGAGCACGTTTTTGAGAGTGAGTTCCTGGGGGCCCTGAAGGCAGGGCCAAAACTAGGAGTTTTGTCACCCGGTGCGAGGCATTAATTTGGCAGCCCTCTCGAGTGAGTGAACAGCACTCACAGAACTCTCAATAATAATCACATCAACGTGCTAATTGATTATTATTGAGAGTCCTATGAGTGCCACCCACCGTTCTCTGCATATACTGTGTATATATATATATATATATATATATATATACAGATGGGTCCACGGTTATCTTGACTAGTTTTCTCCGCATAGGCACAACATGATTTATTAGCATAAACCCTTCATCTATTGTTCTCAACTGCAATACAATACAGAGAACAATACAGCAGGGGATTAAGTCATCACAGCAGGGGATTAAATCCGACTGGCCAGTCTCAGTTAATCCTATTAAAGGTCAAGCTAAATGTGGACCCATGTGTATATATATATATATATATATATATATTGCGCCAACTGTGGCCAATGGTATCCACAGACCCAGATTTAAAAGTCTTTCGAGATAAGAGGGTTATGCCCAGTTACACCAGAGGCCGAAACATCAGAGACATGTTAGTTAAGACTGACATGGCTAAGTTTAAGACACCCCCTCATAGACACTTTCTGTCCCGTAGAAATGGCTGTTTCAAGTGCACCGGGTGCACTACGTGCACCCACATGTCTCCTGGTGATAGCATTTCGCATCCATTTTCCGGGAAAAAATTCAACATCAGATGGCCCCTCACCTGCACTTCTAAATTCGTGGTGTATGCCATCATTTGTCCATGTGGACGTTATTATATCGGTAAGACCGAATGTCAATTCAAGGTGAGGATGGCCCAACATAGACTTGCCATAAGGAATGCGTTGGCATCCGGTAACGGGGAACAGCCAGTAGCTAAACATTTCGTAGAACACAGACACAGTATGGCTACGTTTAAACACCGCATCATAGACCATGTCCCTGAGTCTCCTCGTGGGGGCAACAGGGGCAAAAAATTGCTTCAACTTGTGTCTATGTGGATACATAGACTCAATACACTCAAACCGGGTGGGCTCAATGATAGCCTAGGTCTTATTAATTTTTTGTAAATATGGAACGCCCTTTGTTACACATACTGATTGTGTGTGCAACCCCGGTACGGTTTTAGAAAGGGGATAAGAATAATTACAGCTCAGGTTGTGTAAATATATGTGTGTTTACATTTAATAGTGATAATATACTCATATTGAGCGTGGCGTGCCGCAGTCTTTTGCTTTTTAATGGTTACTGTATTCGAGCCTATTTTGCACAGATACATGATTTTTTACATTAGTATGTATGTCATATTTATCAATGTATTTTTTACGAGTGTCAGTAGCACCATGCAGTTCACATCTCCCACTATGATGATGGTTTCTTATTAGCATGATAATGTACACTATATATCTGTAATGTATCTTATGTTACAGTCTTGCAAATGGACACGATTGCTTTTACATGTTATGTTTTGTTTGTTGTAGCATCTCCATGGCCACACAGGAGGGAGCCGCGACGTCACTTCCGGTTCCGCTGGTGCGAGCGGTGACGCCGGACGGGATGCCCGAGTGGCGTGGCCAGAGGAGAACGAGCGTGGGGAATCATGCAAGGGGGGTAAGTTTATCGCTATATAAGTTTGATTTGTTCACTTGTGCAGTTATCCTGACGAAGGGGAGGTGGTCCCCGAAACGTTGATAGCACTAAATACACGTTTGATGCTTTTTTCAAGTCTTTGAGTGCCGCCTCGTTTGTTTCTGCTCGTGTACTGGGGTGACCCCCCGGGGGAAGGTGGTCCGGTGGGACTTCTGGAGTGCCGGAGTCAAGTGGTTGTTATATGTATATATATATATATATATATATATATATTGTAACACTGTAAGGGAACAAGGTGCCGTTTCGTGGGGTAAATGTTAGCAAGCAGCAGCTGAGGAATCACACAAGTCCAGTGGGTGGTGCAACTGGCCACGACCAGTTTTATTAGGCAGAAAACAAAACAAACATCAAAAGAAAATACCTTGCCTGTCCGGCACTAACTAAACACAAGATGTTCCTAACTGTCTCTAAACAAAAAAACACAGAGATTTCCAGTGTATGGCTCACATGTATAAGGAAGCGTATTTCTCTCACAGAGATCCTGCAGTCTTCCCGGGCAGTCTGCCCCCACTAATCAGGCTAGCAGCCCTATAACCCACTTACACAGCTGAAACCGTGATTAGCCCCCTGTGAGGCTAAAGACCCGAACTGTGCCCAACGTCTGCAACTTGCCCTATCTTTCTTTCAGGGCCCTTATCCAGCTTTTCCCATATACTGAAAAGGTTCTGAACTTCTGACAAAACAAAGCATTTTCCTAATACAGGTAAGACAAGAACCTGGGAACCTGGGACAAACATACCTGCCCTCAAACACTATTCCAGTGTTCTTGTCACAATATATATATATATAATTAATATAACATAAACTCCATAAGGGCAAAGGGGATAGCTAGGCATTTTCATACTTTTTATTTTTATTTTTTATTTATATGGGCAACAGATGAAGAAAAAAGAAAAAATCACATACCTAAACACATACACGCACACATACATTCACTTACATACATACATTCATACATACATACATACAATCACACACCTGTATAAATACATATGGGTTGGAGCTGTTTCACCGACGGTCAGCATCCCAACACTGGGATCCCAGCCGCAAGATGGCGGCGGTGGGAGGAGGGGGGTCGGACGAGCGCAACAAAGGTTCTATTCCCTCGCCACAGGTTCTATTCCCACTCTATAGGTGTCGTGGACACCTATGGGTGGAAATAGTCCCTATTAGTCGGCATGCCGACTGTCGGGATGTTCAGGGGGTGGGATGTAGGTGCCGGTATTGTGACCCGGTTACATAACTACATCCCATACATATATAGTGGCATGTATACAAACAGTGACACACGAGCACACATACAGATATGTAGTCACACAGCTATTCACATACAGTCACACGTAAGCACACATTCATATATATATATATATATATATATATATATATTAGAGATGAGCAGGTTTGGTTCTCAGAGAACAGAACCCCCCTGAACTTCACGTGGTTTACACGGGTCCGAGGCAGCCTCGGTTCTTACCACCTTACTCAGAAAACCCGAACGGGGGAAAACGTTGGATTCTCGCGAGATTCGGATTCCATATAAAGAGCCGCACGTCACTGCCATTTTCACTCGTGCATTGTCGAGAGAGTGAGAGGACGTGGCTACGTTCTCTGAGTGGAAAGCTCAATGTCAGCTCAATATCAGTGCTCAGTATCTGTGCTGCATTGTGGTGACCAGTATACTACAGTACAATAGTCCAGTGCTGCATCTCGCTGCTCAGTGTCAGTTCTAGTATCCTCATCAGTGCTCAGGATCAGTGCTCATTGTCTTGCTGCTGCATTGTGGTGACCAGTATACTACAGTACAATAGTCCAGTGCTGCATCTCGCTGCTCACTGTCAGTTCTAGTATCCTCATCAGTGCTCAGGATCAGTGCTCATTGTCTTGCTGCTGCATTGTGGTGACCAGTATACTACAGTACAATAGACCAGTGCTGTTCTCGCTGCCCAGTGTCAGTTCTAGTATCCTCATCAGTGCTCAGGATCACTACTCATTGTCCTGTGCTGCATTGTGGTGACCAGTATACTACAGTACAATAGTCCAGTGCTGCATCTCGTTGCCCAGTGTCAGTTCTAGTATCCTCATCAGTGCTCAGTATCACTACTCATTGTATTGTGCTGCATTGTGGTGACCAGTAAACTATAGTACAATAGTCCAGTGCTGTTCTCGCTGCCCAGTGTCAGTTCTAGTATCCGCATCAGTGCTCAGTATCACTACTCATTGTCTTGTGCTGCATTGTGGTGACCAGAATACTACAGTACAATAGTCCAGTGCTGCATCTCATTGCCCAGTGTCAGTTCTAGTATCCTCATCAGTGCTCAGTATCACTACTCATTGTCTTGTGCTGTATTGTGGTGACCAGTATACTACAGTACAGTAGTCCAGTGCTGCATCTCGTTGCCCAGTGTCAGTTCTAGTATCCTGATCAGTGCTCAGTATCACTACTCATTCTCTTGTGCTGCATTGTAGTGACCAGTATACTACAGTACATTACTAAAAGTCCAGTGTCTTGTGCTGCATCTTGCTGCTGTAGGGTGCTGTGGTAGTGTCCTGTCACTGTGCATAGGTCATCATCATTCCAGTCACAGTGGTATCTGGTATCTATCTAGTGGTATCTAATTCCAGACATTACTGCCGTCTAATTCCAGATATATTACTGCATATAATTCCACACATTAAAAAATGGAGAACAAAAATGTGGAGGGTAAAATAGGGAAAGATCAAGATCCACTTCCACCTAGTGCTGAAGCTGCTGCCACTAGTCATGGCCGAGGCGATGAAATGCCATCAACGTCGTCTGCCAAGGCCGATGCCCAATGTCATAGTAGAGAGCATGTAAAATCCAAAAAACAAAAGTTCAGTAAAATGACCCAAAAATCTAAATTAAAAGCATCTGAGGAGAAGCGTAAACTTGCCAATATGTAATTTACAACGCGGAGTGGCAAGGAACGGCTAAGGCCCTGGCCTATGTTCATGGCTAGTGGTTCAGCTTCACATGAGGATGGAAGCACTCTTCCTCCCGCTAGAAAAATTAAAATAGTTAAGCTGGCAAAAGCACAGCAAAGAACTGTGCATTCTACTAAATCACAAATCCCCAAGGAGAGTCCAATTGTGTCGGTTGCGATGCCTGACCTTCCCAACTCTGGATGGGAAGAGGTCGCTCCTTCCACCGTTTGCACGCTCCCTGCAAGCGCTGGAAGGAGCACCCGCCGTTCAGTTCCTGATAGTCAAATTGAAGATGTCACTGTTGAAGTACACCAGGATGAGGATATGGGTGTTGCTGGCGCTAAGGAGGAAATTGACAAGGAGGATTCTGATGGTGAGGTGGTTTGTTTAAGTCAGGCACCCGGGGAGACACCTGTTTTCTGTGGAATGAATAAGGCCATTGACATGCCTGGTCAAAATACAAAAAAAATCACCTCTTTGGTGTGGAATTATTTCAACAGAAATGCGGACGATTGGTGTCAAGCCGTGTGTTGCCTTTGTCAAGCTGTAATAAGTAAGGGTAAGGATGTTAACCACCTAGGAACATCCTCCCATATACGTCACCTGGAGTGCATTCATCAGAAGTCATTGACAGGTTCAAAATTTTGGGTGACAGCGGAAGCAGTCCACTGACAACTAAATCCTTTCTTCCTCTTGTACCCAAGCTCCTGCAAACCACCAGCGACCATGGTGCAAATTTTAGGACTAAAAATAGTATTGTGAGGTGTGAGGTGTTCAGAATAGACTGGAAATGAGTGGAAATTATGGTTATTGCGGTTAATAATACTATAGGATCAAAATTACCCCCAAATTCTATGATTTAAGCTGTTTTTGTGGGGGGGGGGGGTTTAAAAAAAACCTGAATCTAAAATGCACCCGAATCCAACAAAAATTCTTAAGGGAGGTTTTGCCAAAACGCGTCCGAATCCAAAATCAAAACACAAAACCCCAAAAATGCCCGCTGCACATTTCTAATATATATACATACCTCCCAAACATGACCATCTCCAGGAGGGACACAATGCTCTGCTTCTGGACTTTTCTCTTCATGTATCATTGCCAGCACCTGTTTTGAACAGGTTAAGAATAAGAAAGCTGTTTCAGCTCATGTGATTGCAATCTCAAATTAAGAGGGAAGCCCAGGAGCAGAGCATTGTGTCCCTCCTGGAGAGGGTCATGTTGGGAGGTATGTATATAGTAGTAGTCACACACATACAGTTACCCTTCCCTGAGTCATCCTCACTATTTAGGCTGTGCTGCTGGTCTCTTCCTCTCCTCTTTCCCATGCTGCTGGCTGGCTGTCAGAAGGTAACATAGGCCCTCATTCCGAGTTGTTCGCTCGTTAGTGGTTTTCGCAACGGAGCGATTTGTCGCAATCTGCGCATACGCAATGTTCGCAGTGCGTCTGCACCAAGTAAATTTGCCAAAAAGTTAGGTATTTTACTCACGGCTTAGCAAAGCTTTTTCATCGTTCTGGTGATCGGAGTGTGATTGACAGGAAGTGGGTGTTTCTGGGCGGAAACTAGACGTTTTATGGGTGTGTGCGGAAAAACGCTGCAGTTTCTGGGAAAAACGCGGGAGTGTCTGGAGAAACGGGGGAGTGTCTGGGCGAACGCTGGGTGTGTTTGTGACGTCAAACCAGGAACGAAACTGACTGAACTGATGACAGTGGCAGAGTAAGTCCCGAGCTACTCAGAATCTGCAAAGAAATTTCTATTCGCAATTATGCGAATCTTTCGTTTGCAATTCTGCAAAGCTAAGATTCACTCCCCGTAGGCGGCGGCTTAGCGTGTGCAAAGCTGCTAAAAGCAGCTAGCGAGCGAACAACTCGGAATGAGGGCCATAGACACAACCTGGCTGGCATGGCACTGTGTACAGTGCTGTTTAGCCCCGCCCCCTTTTCAGACCTCAGGATGGGACATACTAAAAGGAATGAAACTCTGGTCTGCATGAACGGAATGCCAATTGACTATAATGGGAGTAGATTGATCATTTATGTATATTTCAAGAAATCTTAAACTTATGAAGTATACCTTCAGCACACTTCTTCCTAAGGTGATGTCACATACAGGCCCGGCACTACCCGCTCAGCAAAGGGATGCAGTGCAGGTAGGCGCCAGGAAGGAGAGGCGCTTTCCCTACACTGTATCCCCGCTGCTGCGCCTGACCTCTCTGCGCTGTTGCCGAGCGTTAGTGGAGCTGGCAGTGTGTGCCCCGCTGCTACCATCCGCTAGCTGCAGCACTGCGGGGCTGTGAGTAATCTCTGTAGATCAATTATGATGTTTGCCGGAGTCTGGATTAATCGAGCACAGAGCTGATCGTGAACCTGCCTGACCCCGGAGCCACGCTGACGCTGGTGTATATCTCTCTGCTAGCCTGCATGATGACCTGCTCCAATATCACAGCAGCAGCGATCCCAGCAGTCTCCTCTCCCTCGACCTTAAGACATGTACTGTATAATAATGTATAGAACTCTTTATATGGGTGCTCTGTTCAGATCTATCTATCTTAGAGCTGTGGGGACTACAAGCATCACTTACATTATCATATGTACCTACTGCCGAACTACAAGTCCCAGCATCACACACTGTGTAATAACATGTACTGTCTGTCATACAGTCATGGGACTACAAGTCCCAGAATCACATACTATATAATAATATTTACCTACTACTGCCTCTCTGTCTTACTGCTGAGGAACTACAAGTCCCAGCATCACACTGACATCGGGCAGGTGCAAGGGAAGAAGTTGTGACTAGTAAGGGGATGAGTCAGGATTAATTGTTAAACAACAAACCCTCAAACAAAAGTCTACATGCACGCATGGAGCGGAGAGGCAGCGGTATGGGACAGGGGACGGCGCAGGGGGCAGGGCTGTGAAGCGGCTGTTTGTCCTGTTGCTAGGTACTGTAACAGTGTCAGGAAACTGCCCACAATGGCCGCTGCTGTCACTGCTCACAGGATCTATTTACTAAACCTGTCCCTGTCTCCCCTTTTTCCTGTCCCTGTCACTCCTGTCCTGCCCCATTACTGTCACCTCTGTGCCTGCCCTGTCTCCCCTCTCTCCTGTCCCTGTCACATCTGTCCTGTCCCTGCCACCTCTGTTCCGGCCCTGTTAACCCTCCCTCCTACGCCATCGATTTTTTTCCTGGCATCTCTGCCCTGGTTCTGCCCCTGTCACTCCTATCTTGTCCCTATCATCTCTATCCTGATACTGTCACCCCTGTCTCCTCTGTCCTGTACTGTCTCTGTCCCCTCTGCCCTGGCCCTGTCACCTGTGTTTTGGCGCTGTCACTGTCACCTCTATCTTGCCCCTGTCATGTCTCTCTTGGTTCTCTGTCTTGGCCCTGTCATTTCTGTTCTTCCCCACTGTACTGTCTCACCTCTGTGCTGTCCATGACACCCTTCTCTCCTGTCCCCTCTGTTCTGTCATGTCCCTGTCCTCTCTCTGTCCTCTCTCTGTCCTGGTCCTGTCACCCGTCTCTCATGCTCCCTCTGTTCTGTCCTGGCCCAGACACCCCTGTCCTGTGCCTATCCCCTCTGTCTAATGCTGGCCATACATTAGTACGACTCACATTAGATGCAAGTCGTACTAATGATACCCCCTGCCACCCGCCAGATGCTTCTGCATCGTACAATCTATCGTACCTCCACAATTGCCGGGTGCCGGGGTCGGCTGATCATACATGTGCAGCACATTTGATCAGCTGATGCAAAGTGCGAGCTGCAGGGATGCGCATCACATCGTATTTGCACCCATTAACATGTATAAGGTGCATGCAATGGGTCGAATGATAGGTCGATATAGTGATATTTGTACACAATATCAACCTAGTGTATGGCCAGCATTAGTCCTGGTCCCACCCGACTGTCTCTTTCATCTCAGTACTGGCCCTATCACCACTGTCATGGCACTGTTCCTCCTGGTCTTGTCACCTCTGTTCTAGCCCCAAATTATATTTAATTTTCCATTTTTTTCGAGGGGGGCACAAAATTCGAACTTGCCTTTGGGCGACAGGGATGAACTTACGCCACTGCACAGAGGACATGCTGCTCCAGATCCTGCCAGCCAGACTGATAAGTAAGTGAAGGGAGAGTGAGTGTGTGTGTGGGTGTATTTATGTTGTGTGCGGTGGGGTCAAAATGTGAATAAACTGCACTTTTGTGGGCGTTATTTGTAAGCTGCGCTACTACTGGGGGTGTTATGTGGAAGTAGCGCTACTACTGGGGCATTATGTGTAAGCTGCGCTACTACTGGGGGCATTACATGTAAGCTGCCCTACTACTGGGGGCGATGTTGTGTAAGCAGTGGTACTACTGGGGTCGTTATGTGTAAGTGGCGCTACTACTGGGGCATTATGTGTAAGCTGTGATACAACTGGGGCGTTATGTGTAAACAGCGCCTCTACTGGGGGTGTTTTAAATGGGGGTACTATTGTGTGGCCACGTCCCTTCCTTGTGAGACCACATCATTTTATTGACCAGCGCTGTCCCTTTGTAAAGTATGGGTTGGCGCAAATTTATAGTTTGCAGGGGGGCGCCGAACACCCTAGCACCGGCCCTGGTCACATATTATAAATCCAGAATGGCGTGGAATGATGGTGGTTTACTATGGAATGACAGATGTTTTATCCACTTCCCCTAAGCAAAATTAGCATGAATGCACTGCATATGTCCCATATAAAACCCCTGATTTTTCTCCATTAGGAGTAACAATCTTATTTTTATAAAGCCAGCAGATAAGGGTGGGGGGGTTGTAATTTTGAACAGGGATGATTACCATGTGGAAATTACTAAACAACTGTCGTGTAAAAATACATACATTAAATTGAGGGGTGATCCCTCCAACACCATATCTAAGAAACTGGAGGTTTTTCTTAGTCTGTATTTATCCAATATGACTCTGTTGGAAACAGAAGTTGAGTATATAAAATTGGATAATCCCTTTATTACGGTCAAATTACATAACAGCATTATCAATCCCCCTGGATGCCCCATTGTGGCGGGCATAAACTCTATTATGTCCAATTTGTCAGCATCTATAGATTGTAAGATCTAGCCTTTTGTTCTAAAGACAAAATCATATTTTAAGGACACAGGAGCTACTATACAAAAAATTATGGGGATAAAATGGAGTTCTGAGTACTTTTTAGTTACAGCAGATGTCAAGTCACTGTACACTATTATTCAACACTATTTGGGTTTAGAATCTATTGACTATCATCTAGGTCAAAGTGATGTGAACATACAGGAGAAGAATTTTATTATAGATGTAGTGATGAGCGGGTTCGTTTCCTCGGAATCCGAACACCCCCGAACTTCACCCATTTTACACGGGTCCGAGGCAGACTCGGATCCTCCCGCCTTGCTCGGTTAACCTGAGCGCACCCGAACGTCATCATCCCGCTGTCGGATTCTCGCGAGATTCGTATCCTATATAAGGAGCAGCGCGTCACCGCCATTTTCACTCGTGCATTGGAGATGATAGGGAGAGGACGTGCAGCATCCTCTCAGTTGTGTTCAGTGTGCTGCAAACATCTGTGCTCAGTGTGCTTGCAAATATCTGTGCTGAGTGTGCTGAAAATATCTACGTTCTCTGCCTGAAAAACGCTCCATATCTGTGCTGCATTGTAGTATAGGAGGACAGGACAGTGCAGAATTTTGCTGACCAGTGACCACCAGTATAGCAGTATGGTACAGTAGTCCACTGCTCTACCTACCTCTGTGTCGTCAAGTATACTATCCATCCATACCTGTGGTGCATTTTAGTTGTTGTGCGGTGTATATATAGTAGGAGGACAGTGCATAATTTTGCTGACCACCAGTATATAAGTAGCAGTACGGTACAGTAGTCCACTGCTCTACCTACCTCTGTGTCGTCAAGTATACTATCCATCCATACCTGTGGTGCATTTTAGTTGTTGTGCGCAGTAGTAGGAGGACAGTGCATAATTTTGCTGACAACCAGTATATAATATATAGCAGTACGGTACAGTAGGCCACTGCTCTACCTACCTCTGTGTCGTCAAGTATACTATCCATCCATCCCTGTGGTGCATTTAAGTGGTGCGGTGTATATATAGTAGGAGGACAGTGCATAATTTTGCTGACCACCAGTATATAATATATAGCAGTACGGTACAGTAGGCCACTGCTCTACCTACCTCTGTGTCGTCAAGTATACTATCCATCCATCCCTGTGGTGCATTTAAGTGGTGCAGTGTATATATAGTAGGAGGACAGTGAATAATTTTGCTGACCGCCAGTATATAATATATAGCAGTACGGTACAGTAGGCCACTGCTCTACCTACCTCTGTGTCATCAAGTATACTAGCCATCCATCCCTGTGGTGCATTTAAGTGGTGCGGTGTATATATAGTAGGAGGACAGTGCATAAGTTTGCTGACCACCAGTATATTATATATAGCAGTACGGTACAGTAGTCCACTGCTCTACCTACCTCTGTGTCGTCAAGTATACTATCCATCCAAACCTGTGGTGCATTTTAGTTGTTGTGCGGTGTATATATAGTAGGAGGACAGTGCATAATTTTGCTGACCACCAGTATATAATATATAGCAGTACAGTACAGTAGGCCACTGCTCTACCTACCTCTGTGTCGTCAAGTATACTATCCATCCATTCCTGTGGTGCATTTAAGTGGTTCGGTGTATATATAGTAGGAGGACAGTGCATAATTTTTGCTGACCACCAGTATATAATATATAGCAGTACAGTACAGTAGGCCACTGCTCTACCTACCTCTGTGTCGTCAAGTATACTATCCATCCATCCCTGTGGTGCATTTAAGTGGTTCGGTGTATATATAGTAGGAGGACAGTGCATAATTTTGCAGACCGCCAGTATATAATATATAGCAGTAAAGTACAGTAGGCCACTGCTCTACCTACCTCTGTGTCGTCAAGTATACTATCCATCCATAATTGTGGTGCATTTTAGTTGTTGTGCACAGTATATATAGTAGTAGGCCATTGCTATTGATATATTACTGGCATATAATTCCACACATTAAAAAATGGAGAACAAAAATGTGGAGGGTAAAATAGGGAAAGATCAAGATCCACTTCCACCTCGTGCTGAAGCTGCTGCCACTAGTCATGGCCGAGACAATGAAATGCCATCAACGTCGTCTGCCAAGGCCGATGCCCAATGTCATAGTAGAGAGCATGTAAAATACAAAAAAACAAAAGTTCAGTAAAATGACCCACAAATCAAAATTAAAAGCGTCTGATGAGAAGCATAAACTTGCCAATATGCCATTTACGACACGGAGTGGCAAGGAACGGCTGAGGTCCAGTCCTATGTTCATGGCTAGCGGTTCAGCTTCACATGAGGATGGAAGCACTCATCCTCCTGCTAGAAAACTTAAAAGAGTTAAGCTGGCAAAAACACAGCAAAGAACTGTGCGTTCTTCTAAATCACAAATCCCCAAGGAGAGTCCAATTGTGTCGGTTGCGATGCCTGACCTTCCCAACACTGGACGGGAAGAGGTGGCACCTTCCACCATTTGCACGCCCCCTGCAAGTGCTGGAAGGAGCACCCGCAGTCCAGTTCCTGATAGTCAAATTGAAGATGTCACTGTTGAAGTACACCAGGATGAGGATATGGGTGTTGCTGGCGCTGGGGAGGAAATTGACAAGGAGGATTCTGATGGTGAGGTGGTTTGTTTAAGTCAGGCACCTGTGGAGACACCTGTTGTCCATGGGACGAATATGGCCATTGAGATGCCTGGTCAAATTACAAAAAAAATCACCTCTTCGGTGTGGAATTATTTCAACAGAAATGCGGACAACTGGTATCAAGCCGTGTGTTGCCTTTGTCAAGCTGTAATAAGTAAGGGTAAGGATGTTAACCACCTAGGAACATCCTCCCATATACGTCACCTGGAGCGCATTCATCACAAGTCATTGACAAGTTCAAAAACTTTGGGTGACAGCGGAAGCAGTCCACTGCCAACTAAATCCCTTCCTCTTGTAACCAAGCTCCTGCAAACCACACCACCAACTCCCTCAGTGTCAATTTCCTCCTTAGACAGGAAAGCCAATAGTCCTGCAAGCCATGTCACTGTCAAGTCTGACGAGTCCTCTCCTGCCTGGGATTCCTCCGATGCATCCTTGAGTGTAACGCCTACTGCTACTGGCGCTGCTGTTGTTGCTGCTGGGAGTCGATCGTCATCCCAGAGGGGAAGTCGGAAGGCCACTTGTACTACTTCCAGTAAGCAATTGACTGACCAACAGTACTTTGCGAGGAAGATGAAATGTCACAGCAGTCATCCTGCTGCAAAGCGGATAACTGAGGCCTTGGCAGCCTGGGTGGTG
Source organism: Pseudophryne corroboree (assembly GCF_028390025.1). Lineage (NCBI taxonomy): Eukaryota > Metazoa > Chordata > Amphibia > Anura > Myobatrachidae > Pseudophryne > Pseudophryne corroboree. Next base: position 148,771,229 of record NC_086446.1, on the reverse strand, counting down.
AAAAACGTGTTTCCAGTATCAGAGCCGGCCATAGGCATAGGCAAACTAGGCAATTGCCTAGGGCATTTGATATGCCTAGGGGCATCAGCAGCTTCTGATGATTAAAATGATATGCGGCATGCCTATATTCTGTATGTAGCATTTCATATGCAGATACAGCCACAGTCTCACACAGTATATAGGCATGCTGCATATAGTTTAATCACCAGAAGCTGCTTGTGCATCCTAGCCACATAGCAATGCAAATAAGATGCATTTTCATTAAAAAAAAAGGTGCCCGACATTAGCATTGATGCAATATTTGTGAGGACACATCTGTATCTAATCAGAGGCAGAGGTCACAGTGTTAGTGGCAGTGTGAGTGCTGTGTGCATATGAGTGGGTTGGTTGTTCAGTAGTGTTCGGAATATGTGTAAGGAGCATTATGTGTGTCATGTAAAAATGCATTAATAATGTGCAACATATGTGTAAAGGGCCATTATGTGTGTCATTATGTGTATAAGGGCATTAATAATGTGCGGCATATGTGTAACAGGTTACTACTGTATGTGTGTCATTATGTGTATAGGGGCACTAATAATGTGCAGCAAATGTGTAGGGGCACTGTGTGTGTCATTATGTGTATAAGGGCATTAATAATGTGCGCCATATGTGTAAAAGACATTATGTGTAAAAGGGCATTTATAAAGCTTGTCATAATGTGTAAGGCGCATTATGTTTATAAGGACATTAATGTGTCTCATATGTGTAAGGAGCATTACTGTGTGGAATTGTGTATAAATGCATTACTAATTTGTGGCATTATGTGTATAAGGTGCTCTACTATGTGGTGTTGCATATAGAAAGGGCACTACTGTGTCGTCTAATGTGAATAAAGAGCAATAAGGTGTGGTGTAATGTGAATAAGGAGCAATTCAGTGTGATGTAATGTGAATAAGGGGCTCTACTGTGAGGAGTAACGTTTATAAGGTAAAGTGATACTACCGTGGGATGTAATATGAATTATGGACATTATCGCAAGATAAAATGTGAATAAAGTTGCAGTACTGTGTGGCGTAATTGGAATTGGGGTTACTATTGTGTGGCCATGCCCCTTGCCAGCAAAAACACCCCCCTTTTTGGGCTGTGCGTCAAATGTGCGAACTGTTCTAGGGGGTACAAGGACTGCTATGGGTGAGGGGTGATGGTGCTGGGAAAGAGGTGCAAGGTCAGAGGCAGAACAAGCGGGGGTGCTAGGGTGCACCAGCCAAAATCTTGCCTAGGGCATCACATTGGTTAGGGCCGGCTCTGTCCGGTATCCACCGTTAATTCACAGGGAACTAGAGAATTGCTTGAGGTAGTGTGTCCCCGGTACCAAATACCATCTAGGTTCCACTTCTCTAGGCAGGCGATACCGAAAATGTACACAGACATCAGAAAAAGAGTCACCAGTGTCCTAAAAAATGCAGTTGTACCCAAGCTCCTGCAAACCACACCCCCAACTCCCTCAATGTCAAATTCCTCCTTAGACAGGATCGCCAATAGTCCTGCAGGCCATGTCACTGGCAAGTCTGACGAGTCCTCTCCTAACTGGGATTCCTCCGATGGATCCTTGAGTGTAATGTCTACTGCTGCTGGCACTGATATTGTTGCTGCTGGGAGTCGATCGTCATCCCAGATGGGAAGTTGGAAGACCACTTGTACTACTTCCAGTAAGCAATTGACTGTCCAACAGTCCTTAGCGAGGAAGATGAAATATCACAGCAGTCATCCTGTTGCAAAGCGGATAACTCAGGCCTTGACAACTATGTTGGTGTTAGACGTGTGTCCGGTATCCGCCATTAGTTCACAGGGACTTAGATAATTGCTTGAGGTAGTGTGTCCCCGGTACCAAATACCATCTAGGTTCCACTTCTCTAGGCAGGCGATACCGAAAATGTACACAGACATCAGAAAAAGAGTCACCAGTGTCCTAAAAAATGCAGTTGTACCCAATGTCCACTTAACCACGGACATGTGAACAAGTGGAGCAGGGCAGACTCAGGACTATATGACTGTGACAGCCCACTGGGTAGATGTATTGCCTCCCGCAGCAATAACAGCAGCAGCGGCACCAGTAGCAGCATCTCGCAAATGCCAACTCGTTCCTAGGCAGGCTACGCTTTGTATCACCGCTTTCCATAAGAGGCACACAGCTGACAACCTCTTACGGAAACTGAGGAACAACATCGCAGAATTGCTTACCCCAATTAAACTCTCCTGGGGATTTGTGACATCAGACAACGCCACCAATATTGTGCGTGCATTACATCTTGGCAAATTCCAGCACATCCCATGTTTTGCACATACATTGAATTTGGTGGTGCAGAATTATTTGAAAAATGACAGGGGCGTGCAAGAGATGCTGTAGGTGACATGAAGAATTGCGGGCCACTTTTGGCATTCAGTCACCGCGTGCTGAAGACTGGAGCACCAGCAAACACTCCTGAACCTGCCCTGCCATCATCTGAAGCAAGAGGTGGTAACGAGGTGGAATTCAACCCTCTATATGCTTCAGAGGATGGAGGAGCAGCAAAAGGCCATTCAAGCCTTTACAGCTACCTACGATATAGGCAAATGAGGGGGAATGCACCTGACTCAAGCGCAGTGGAGAATGATTTCAACGTTGTGCAAGGTTCTGCAACCCTTTGAACTTGCCACACGTGAAGTCAGTTCAGACACTGCCAGCCTGAGTCAGGTCATTCCCCTCATCAGGCTTTTGCAGAAGAAGCTGGGGAGATTGAAGGAGGAGCTAAAACAGAGCGATTCCGCTAGGCATGTGGGACTTGTGGATGGAGCCCTTAATTCGCTTAACCAGGATTCACGGGTGGTCAATCTGTTGAAATCAGAGCACTACATTTTGGCCACCGTGCTCGATCCTAGATTTAAAACCTACGTTGTATCTCTCTTTCCGGCAGACACAAGTCTGCAGAGGTTCAAAGACCTGCTGGTGAGAAAATTGTCAAGTCAAGTGGAATGTTAACCGTCAATAGCTCCTCCTTCACATTCTCCCGCAACTGGGGCTGCAAGGAAAAGGCTAAGAATTACGAGCCCACCCGCTGGCGGTTATGCAGGGCAGTCTGGAGAGAGTGCTGACATCTGGTCCGGACTGAAGGACCTGCCAACGATTACTGACATGTCGTCTACTGTCACTGCATATGATTCTGTCACCATTGAAAGAATGGTGGAGGATTATATGAGTGACCGCATCCAAGTAGGCACGTCAGACAGTCTGTACGTATACTGGTAGGAAAAAGAGGCAATTTGGAGGCCCTTGCACAAACTGGCTTTACTTTACCTAAATTGCCCCCCCTCCCCTCCACTGTGTACTCCGAAAGAGTGCTTAGTGCAGCCGCTCACCTTGTCAGCAATCAGCGTACAAGGTTACTTCCAGAAAATGTGGAGAAGATGATGTTCATCAAAATGAATTATAATCAATTTCTCCGTGGAGACATTCACCAGCAGCAATTGCCTCCACAAAGTACACAGGGACCTGAGATGGTGGATTCCAGTGGGAACGAATTAATAATCTGTAAGGAGGGGGATGTACACAGTGAAAGGGGTGAGGAATCGCAGGATGAGGAGGAGGTGGACATCTTGCCTCTGTAGAGCCAGTTTGTGCAAGGAGAGATTGATTGCTTCTTTTTTGGTGGGGGCCCAAACCAACCAGTCATTTCAGTCACAGTCGTGCGGCAGACCCTGTCGCTGAAATGATGGGTTTGTTAAAGTGTGCATGTCCTGTTTATACAACATAAGGGTGGGAGGGCCCAAGGACAATTCCATCTTGCACCTCTTTTTTCTTTCATTTTTCTTTGTGCTGTTTGGGGACTATTTTTTTTAATCTGCCATCCTGTCTGACACTGCAGTGACACTCCTAGATGGGCCAGGTTTTTGTTTCGGCCACTTGGGTCGCTTAGCTTAGTCACACAGCTACCTCATTGCGCATCTTTTTTTCTTTGCATCATGTACTGTTTGGCGACTATTTTTTGAAGTGCCATCCTGTCTGACACTGCAGTGCCACTCCTAGATGGGCCAGGTGTTTGTGTCGGCCACTTGGGACGCTTAGCTTAGTCACACAGCTACCTCATTGCACCTGATTTTTTCTTTGCATCATGTGCTGTTTGCGGATTATTTTTTTAATATGCCATCTTGTCTGACACTGCAGTGCCACTCCTAGATGGGCCAGGTGTTTGTGTCAGCCACTTGGGTCACTTAGCTTAGTCACACAGCTACCTCTTTGCGCATCTTTTTTTCTTTGCATCATGTGCTGTTTGGGGACTATTTTTGAAGTGCCATCCTGTCTGACACTGCAGTGCCACTCCTAGATGGGCAAGGTGTTTGTGTCGGCCACTTGGGTCGCTTAGCTTAGTCACACAGCTACCTCATTGCGCCTCTTTTTTTCGTTGCATCATGTGCTGTTTGCGGACTATTTTTTGAAGTGCCATCCTGTCTGACACTGCAGTGCCACTCCTAGATGGGCCAGGTGTTTGTGTCGGCCACTTGGGTCACTTAGCTTAGTCATCCAGCGACCTCGGTGCAAATTTTAGGACTAAAAATAATATTGTGAGGTGTGAGGTGTTCAGAATAGACTGGAAATGAGTGGAAATTATGGTTATTGAGGTTAATAATACTATGGCAGTGGTTCTCAAACTCGGTCCTCAGGACCCCACACAGTGCATGTTTTTCAGGTAACCCAGCAGGTGCACAGGTGTATTAATTACTCACTGACACATTTTAAAAGGTCCGCAGGTGGAGCTAATTATGTCACTTGTGATTCTGTGAGGAGACCTGCAAAACATGCACCGTGTGGGGTCCTGAGGACCGCGTTTGAGAACCTGTGTACTATGGGATCAAAATCACCCCCAAATTCTATGATTTAAGATGTTTTTGAGGTGTTTTTGTAAAAAAACACCCGAATCCAAAACACAACCGAATCCGACAAAAAATTTTCAGGGAGGTTTTGCCAAAACGCGTCCGAATCCAAAACACGGCCGTGGAACTGAATCCAAATCCAAAACACAAAACCCGAAAAATGTGCGGTGCACATCACTATATAGATCCCTGATTTTAGAAAACAATTTTGTTTTGTATGAGGGTGATAAAGGGTCGTGATAAGGGGTATATATTTTTCCTTCTCTATTCCCCTCCTTTTTTCTGTCTGATTCTATTGCTTGTATTATATTACTATATTTCATATCTTTGAAGCAAATGTATAATTTTAACCCTTTAGTGATTTATAATAATTCATTACTAATTGTGTACCTTTTATAAGCAAACCTGCAGAGGTTGCATCTAGACATATATATCTTTAAATCATTAGGAATATTCTGTTCATATAAGGATGCACGCCAGTCATATAGAATGTAAATCATAAGAATGTATTTCAACAAACAATTGCTACTCATAGAATTCACTTTTATCATTAAACAGTATTGGTCAAATACAATGCAAGTAACCATATAATAGTTTCACAGATTTAAACTATATGAAAGAAGTGTGAATATGTATGTATGTACTGTATATATATATATATATATATATATATTTATTACTGGGGAGATATCACTCAAAGCACTCGGCTAAATCCTAGATTTATTGATATATATTGGAAACAATATATATATCTTAGAGAAATACCTTAGGGGATTGGTTTTGGTTTATGTATGTGTGTGATGTGTGTGTGTGGGGGAGGGGCAGCATGTGGCTGCATTGTCCACAGACCGCATGGGACAGAAGCAAGACTCCATTTTGGGAAAACTCCCATGATTCCAAAGTCTGTAACATATGGTTCAAAAGGGAATGCCAGCAGCCATTTTAGATTTGGAAGTCCAAACACATGGCATTCTTTGCTACACCATAACCACATAGCAGAAGCCATAAGACTCCACTATATTCCAAAATGTATAAGCTTCAATATAATGCATATGTGCTGATATTACAATCCCAAGCCATCTAATCACCTTTCACAATTCCAAGCCAACACAGTATCTCAATAACCAGAGCATATTGTATGCTGGCTATGCTATATGAACAATCACAAGACCAGATCACCAGGTAACCACAAGTATCAGCATGCCATTGCTACAAGCACATGACTACAGTAACAAAAGGAAGTATGTGTTGACTTCTATACTTCAGCAAGATGCACCATAGAAAACCACTACAATCTGTTATAAATCACCATCCACAAATGTATACCAGGAATGCTATGCTACAGATTGTCTACTGTTCCAATTCATTAGAGATTTCATAGAGTACTATCACAACCACACAACTATCACATGATTGCACAAGTACCATTAACCTTAAAGTCAAATGTATTTAAAAATTAACTATTCTATGCCAATCGTTTCACAACTACTTTACCACAAACACATATTTAACTATTCTATGCCATTAAGCCATGTGTATACAATACTTAGCCTTAGTAAGGAGATCGGTCCTGGTGATGAGCAATTCATGCTTCTGGAGGCTTTGTAGCTGTGTGCAGCTACTGTACATCTGCCTCAGTGGTTTTGGGAGAGAGTGCCCTCTGATTTCAAGTGCTCAGGTATACCTGCAACCTGTGGGTGTGTCTTTCACAGCATGTGGGCTAGCTGTATCAGTGGGCTGAGCTGGCCGTGTGCTGGGATTGTCTATTCAGCCAAGGCTACAGTGTATAGATATGTTGATTAGGCCTGGCAAAAGCAAGTACAATATTATCAATTCATTCCTTGTATGATAATATATGTCCCTAAAATGTATATAATGGAGTTACTGTGTAACACAGGGCTATTTTTACTTCCAGACGTCGGGCACAGCTATGGGCCCTGGGCTGGCACGCAGTTATAACAAAAGGAGAGAGATACATCTGCACTCTTGTAATATTATGGCAAATTCTTGTATATGGAAAAAAGTAGTATAATATCCCCAATATTCTTGTGTCTAAATTAGACATAATACCTCTCTGGGGGTGCGACCCTATTATAACCAAGCTGTGAAACAATACAATTGGAGAACTAGAAGATGGTTGTTAAGTTGGGTGCACAAAGTAAATTTGTTGAATAGATTGGTATGATAAAACGTAGCTTTTATTGCTTATTTTAATATAAAGATGGTCCTTTTAACTAGGACACATACAGCAAAATATAGTGGTTAAAATATAAGACATACAGACAAATAGGTGAAAAAGATTCAAGATACACTTACATTCAGATGAGTATATTTACTTATAAAAGTCTCTTAAGCACAGGGAAGCATCCATATAGATTACTAATTGACACCTTATTTTATTACAATATAACCCACATAATAACCCCAAAAAAAGTGTAATGCTTCGACATTTGGGGACTTTTTGGAAATTTATTGTAGTATACCAATTTGGTGGAAGGTATCTACTTCTCAAATATAGCTGCTTATAACAGCTCGTGATTTTCAAATTGATGCATATATATATATATATATATTTATTTATTTTTCCTTTAAGGTATAGCCAATATACTGAATATATTGGATATGGTTTATGTTATTGTACATTTAAATAGGATTTTTCAATACTGTTACAATAAATTATCTAATAAAGTATACGCAAATACCATCTACTGGTCTATTACATGGGTTTGATCCCTAGTAAATACTTCTCCAATGTCTAAACTATTTCAATTGAATCTATATGAGATGAGCATCAGGCTGAATATAACAGATGGTTGGGTCAGTTGTATATTTATTTCAACAAGACTTTTCAAATCTCTTAAGGCAATTCCATTCTTACCATCAATATCACTTTCAAATTCAAGTCTAATGACCGGTCCGAATCCAGCTGCTTCTTTGATATTAAAATATCAAAGTTCAGCTTAATACAGACGTATGATCTATTACACACTATACTTACCTAGAAATACTTAGATTTTTTCATGTCCAATTGATTTACTTACAGTATGATAAAATGCGGAGCTCCGGTCATGTGACCGGAGCCCAGTGACATGTGATCACATGATTGGAGCATCACTCCAGATCCACGTCAGTCTGTGACGTTGGTGGAGGGTTCCGTAACCACGCCCGGATCCGAAAGGCGGACATTAGGATTGGTTGTGAGAAACATGTAATCCTTTCTACTGCAGGGATTGGTGATACTCACCTTTCAAATAACGACAGCGGGAGACAATCGGGTTCAGCCTCGTTAAAGCTGCTCCCATACAGCGAAACGTGCACGTCGGTGTTTCAGAGGCACATCACGCTCCATATATGTTAAATGCAATGTTGTATAATGTGTAAAAAAAAAAATTCAATGTTAGTATTAATGGGCACCGATACAGGCATTATCAGAATCACCAAGATAGCAGCCTGCTTCTAAGAGTCGTAGAACCCAGCAAGGGTGACCAAAGTTATTTGTATTGGATATACCCAGGTTCAAACCCATATAAGAAGATAATACTCTATTGCCATCAAGCTACCGCTGATCTAATGTGTAGCTGAATGCTGTGTAAAAATATTAATATCACATCATTGGGCATTTAGACTGCTATCATTAGAGATATAGCAGTCAGGATAGGAACAGTATATTGCTTATAAGAACGGCATAATTTAGCACAAGATACGAAGATTACACTCTATTACTATCAAGCTACCGTTGATCCAATGTGTAGTCGTATGCTGTGTAAACATTAATATTTCACCATTGAGCACATAGACTGCTAATATTAGAGACATAGCAGTCAGGATAGGAACAGCATATTGCCTATAAGAACGGCACAATTTAGCACAAGATACAACAGCCAATTGCAAGGGGAATACTCAGGGTTAAACCCACAATATAATTTATGATGGTGTCGACATTTACCCATAGCTGACTGAGATAATTCCTTATTTTAGGCATATAAATGTGATATGCAAAGGCACATTATTCTATCGATCCCCTTCCACATAGTTTTGGTGTGTATAAGAGATACTGCATGAGTCATGATTTAAAGGTTACATCGTGGATCCTTTATTTCTATCTAGAAGCCACTTGCAACAATTGATGCCTTTTCTTTCATTACAAGCACAAGGCTTAAGAGAAACATCTTCCTGGTACAATTTAACAGACAGTGCAGACTGCATCAGAATATCACTGAATATTAACAATACATGAAGGATAGCTTCAATATACTCATTTTTGAATTAATATAGAAGTGATATGTAATGTCTGTACATAGGAACAATTCTCATATCCTGTGGGATTATTCTTGCTTGAAGTGGGCACAACTTTAGGTATTCATATTAATTCCAATATCTTTACAATGAACTGTGTCAACTAAATGTCATAAATAGACACCTATATGATTGACACAGTATAGGAGCAACAAGTGACTCCATGAAGCACATAAACTAATTTGTGCATTTTATTGGCTTATTAATTACTTCTGTAAATACCTATGATAATTCCAATATAAATATGACACACCTTCTATGTGGAATGAAAGATAATTTAAAGTACTATTGGGACTAATTATATTTACTGCAGTTTTTGCACAGCAAGATAACTGCTGAACCCAGATAGATACCTATATCAATATAAGGACTAAAATACATTAGAGGTTAAAGATTACATTGGTCGAAGTAGCCATACAAGGATTATTAGAATAACCTCTTAAGGAAATATCCAGCTCGGATATCACACATTAAAAATTTACAACTGCAGGAGTTATTGTGGTGTTGCCTCTTTTTAAGAATCTTTTTCACCTATTTGTCTGTATGTCTTATATTTTAACCACTATAGTTTGCTGTATGTGCCCTAGTTAAAAGGACCATCTTTATATTAAAATAAGCAATAAAAGCTATGTTTTATCATACCAATCTATTCAACAAATTTACTTTGTGCACCCAACTTAACAACCATCTTCTAGTTCTCCAATTGTATTGGCACCCAGTTATGCCAATTTATTTATGGCCCACTGGGAAGACCAGTCAGTATGGGCTGGACACCAGTGGGATGCCATCCTGATGCTCTGGGCCCGTTACATAGATGATTATTTTTGTGTGGGGTGTCAGTAGATCAGATTTGGACTCTTTTTGTACACATCTAAATAAAAATAATAAAAACATTGAACTCACCTTTGAAATTAGTATTGAAAAGGTCAATTTTCTTGACCTTACTATTTATTCTGAGGGAGGTAGGTTATTCACAACCAACTATAAAAAACAAACAGACAGCAACTCATATATTAATGAATTCCAATTGGGTAAGAAGTATACCTAATAGCCAATTTAGACATCTTAGACGAAATTGTACTACAGATGAATCATTTGATATAGGAGAGGTCTATGGAGGCGGATTTTGTCAATAAGGGCTACAATGTGGCGATGGTACAAAAAGCAAAAGTGGATAATAGGGGATTATCTCAAGAAGATATTATTAAAAGTGTTAAGAAGAATAATGTAGACAATTTTAAAGGTGTCAATTTTATTAGCAAATTTTCATCACAATATAAACAATTTGAAGGGATTATACGAAAACAATGGAGTATACTTACCAGGGATCCCCTATTGAAGGGTCAAATAATGGATATGCCCAAATTTATCTACAGAAGGGCAGACAATCTTTAAAATATGTTAGTGAAAAGTTCATTGGAAGTAGAAAATAGACAACCCTGTATAGCATCTAAAGGTTTTTATCGCTTTGGGAGTTGTAGGATGTGCAAGAACTGTAAGTCAGAGGTCAGTAAGATCATGCATTATAAATCCAATCAGACACAGAAGTCATTACCTATAAAAGATTTTATTACTTGATGTAGCAAGAATGTGATCTACCTGTTAGAATACCAGTGTGGCACCCAGTATGTGGGAAGAACTAGTAGACTGCTCAAAGAGCGAACCAGTGAACATGTTAGGAACATTAAAAAATGAATGGAGGGACATAGTGCCTGTTTTATTTGACGCCCCTGAGCAAATTCCATTTTAAGAATAAGCACGAGTGTAATATAAAGGGGTTGAAAAGTTTTTGTGGTATAAAGATTGGAAAGGGGAGTTGGAGGACTCATAATATAGAAGCCAATTTGGCTAAATTGGAATGAGGACTATATTCAAACTTAGTGTTAGGGTCTCCTGCTCTGTGCTGCCACGTCGTCATGGCAACCGGGAGACAAGTGCTAGCGGAGTAACCTGAGCGTAGCTGATACTCCGGTTCGGGTCTTTTGCTGTGCAGTGGTTACAGGCTCTGTGCACGGCAGGGGATCCGGTGCTGGTTTTTGTGCTCACAGTCTGTGAGGTCTGAGTGGGGCGTGGACAGCACCTGCTATATAAACCCTCTTCTCAGGTTAGGCAGATGCTGCTGAATCTTTGTTGGTTAGTCAGTTCCTGAAAGCTAGCTAGTACTGTGTAAACTTTGTATTTGTTTGTTGCTTACTGCAAATAGGCCTTGGGATTTGGTATTACACTCTGCCAATCCAGACCTAGCAGTAAGACTGGAGTCAGTCGTTTAACCTGCTGGGGTTCTTTTGCTACTCTGTGAACCTAGCAAGTTTGCGGCTGTATTCTCAGACTTGCCTGCCAAAATCCTTTCTCACTGTGCAAGATGTTCAGGTGTCAGTTTAGTGGCAGTAAGCTGAACCAGTGCACTGCAAGTGAGGACTAGGATTGTGGAGACTCTCCTTGTGTCTATTATTCCATCTCTGACCAAGGAGTTTACTGCCACACCCGTTGGTAACCCTTTAGGGTTTTGCTGTTGCCCTTAGCAACAGCATTTCGGGTTCTCTGCGTATTAAATCACTACATCTCGCTTCTTTCCATCTGGGCATTCCTAATACTAGGGAGACACCCAGTTTCTTAGCCTTTGGGCTTCTCTGTTCACTTTGTGTTTATTTTGTTACCCTATCACCTTCTGTGTATGTAATGTCATATTCCCCAGTCTGTCTGTGAGTTCATTTGTTTTGCATCCCTCACCGTTCAGACACCAGTACATTCCTGCTGGCACTGGTGTGCATAACATATTCAGCAGCCTAATACTCCTGTTGAAATTTTGTGGGAATATGGAGCATACCCCTCAAAATACTTTGCAGCAGGTGGTCGATCAGGTGCAGGTCCTGACACGACAATTTAATGATTTGTCCATTAAAATGCACACCTCGCAGGCCACTGGCGGAGCTCCCGCAGCAGCAGTACCTTCAGGGGTTAAGGAGCCGAAAGTAAATCTCCCGGATCGTTTTTCTGGAGATCGCTCGCAGTTCTTTTGTTTCAAGGAGAGCTGCAAGCTATATTTCCAGCTTGGGCCTCAGTCTTCTGGGTCGGAGATTCAGCGGGTGGGCATAGTGATTTCCTTGCTACAAGGAGACCCACAGGTCTGGGCATATGGGTTGCAGCCTGGCTGTCCGTCGCTTAAAAGTGTTGATGCTTTTTTTACGGCACTGGGCATGTTGTATGATGACCCTGACAAGACGGCCTCAGCCGAGGCTCAGATTTCGATCCTTAAGCAAGGGCGAAGGCCAGTTGAGGTTTATTGTACGGAGTTTCGGAGGTTGGCCCATGATACCCAGTGGAATGACCAAGCCCTGAGACACCAGTACCGAAGAGGTCTTTCTAACCAGTTAAAAGACCAACTGGTACAATATCCCTTGCCTGATAGCTTGGATCAGCTCATGCAGTTATCCATTCGGGTGGATAGACGGCTGAGAGAGCGCAGGCTTGAAAGGGAGACCGAGGTTTCCTTCTTTCCCAAGGGAACTTCAGACTCTGAGGAATTTTCCGAGGAGCCTATGCAGATTGGGGCTACCCGCCTCTCCTCGCGTGAGAAGACGCGGAGGAGACAGCAGGGGTTATGTTTGTACTGTGGGAATAAAGGTCATGTGGTAGTATCATGCCCAGAAAAGCCGGAAAACTTCAGGGCCTGAGGGTGATGGGAAATATCCTGTCAGGTCAGAAGTCGGAATTTCCCAAGAAGACTTTTATCATTCCGGTGACCTTGAAGATCCTCGGTCAAACTGTCAAGACTGAGGCCTTTGTGGACAGTGGGGCCGACGGGGTTTTTATGGACCGCCAATTCGCCCTGAAACACTCTGTTCCCTTAGTACCCTTGACATCGGAAATTGAGATTTGTGGGTTAAACGGGGAACCATTATCCCAGGGTAAAATTACCTCTTGCACTAGCCAGATTTCTTTGTTTATTGGAGCCACACACTCTGAAAAATTGTCCTTTTATGTGACTGTCTGTACTTTTGCCCCATTGGTGTTGGGGTTACCCTGGTTAAGGGCCCACAATCCTCAATTTGACTGGGTCTCTGGGGAGATTCTTAGTTGGGGTTCTGATTGTTTCAGGAGTTGCTTGAGCCTTCCAGTCAGGCTTTCGCAGCTAAGTTTGCCAGGATTGCCAGGATGTTATGCAGATTTTGCGGACGTGTTCTCCAAAAGAGTTGCAGAGGTACTACCTCCCCATCGCCCCTATGACTGTGCCATTGATTTGTTGCCGAATGCTAAGCTTCCCAAGAGCAGGTTGTACTCCCTGTCACGTCCTGAGACTCAGGCTATGGCAGAGTACATTCAGGAGAACTTGGCTAAGGGATTTATCAGACCTTCACAGTCTCCAGTTGGGTCGGGGTTCTTCTTCGTGGGTAAAAAGGACGGTTCGTTGCGACCCTGCATTGACTTCAGGGAATTGAACCGTATCACGATTAAAAACTCATACCCACTGCCTCTCATTTCGGTCTTGTTTGACCAGCTTCGTACTGCCACCATTTTTTCTAAGATTGACCTACGCGGTGCGTACAATCTAGTCCGAATAAGAGAGGGGGATGAATGGAAGACTGCCTTTAATACCCACTCAGGGCATTATGAATATTTGGTGATGCCTTTTGGGCTCTGTAATGCCCCGGCAGTCTTCCAGGACTTCATGAACGATGTGCTCAGGGAATATTTGGATAGATTCTTAGTTGTATACTTAGATGACATCCTAATCTTCTCCCATTCCCTGGAGGAACATCGGAAGCATGTACGCTTAGTCCTCCAGAAACTCAGAGACCACCGGCTTGGGGCGAAGCTGGAGAAGTGCGAATTTGAAGTTCAGCAAATCGCATTTCTAGGATATATTATCTCCCCAGAAGGTTTCCAAATGGAGGGTTCCAAGGTACAGGCAGTCCTGGATTGGGTGCAGCCCACTAGTTTGAAGGCGCTTCAGCGTTTTCTGGGCTTTGCGAATTTTTATAGACGATTTATCGCTGGATTTTTGTCTATAGTGGCGCCCTTGGTGGCACTCACTAAGAAAGGGGCGGATGTTGCTCACTGGTCTTGTGAGGCCAAAGCGGCTTTTGCCCGTCTCAAAAGGGCATTTGTCTCGGCCAAGGTGCTGCGACACCCAGATCCAGAGCGTCCTTTTGTGGTGGAGGTGGATGCCTCTGAGATGGGTATTGGGGCAGTGCTCTCTCAGATGGGGGTGTCTGATAATCGCCTTCATCCCTGTGCTTACTTTTCCCGTAAATTTTTGCGTGCCGAGATGAATTATGACGTGGGTAACCGGGAATTGTTGGCTATTAAGGATGCACTCGAGGAGTGGAGACACTGGCTTGAGGGGGCTAAGTTTGTGGTCTCAATTCTCACCGACCATAAGAATTTGGCATATTTAGAGTCAGCGAAGCGCCTCAATGCCAGGCAGGCACGATGGGCTTTGTTTTTTGCTCGCTTTAATTTTTTGATAACATATCGCCCTGGGTCAAAAAACTTCAAGGCTGATGCGCTCTCACGGAGTTTTGCTCCAATCCAGGAGACCACCGAGGAGCCATTGCCCATTGTGTCCTCATCATGTATTAAAGTGGGCATTACCCAGGACCTCTTGTCATTAGTCCTTAGAGCACAGGAGCAGGCTCCTCCAGACCTTCCGGTAGGTCTTTTGTTTGTGCCTCCTAGGTTAAGACAGCGAGTGTTCCTGGAATTCCATGCCAAGAAGTCGGCAGGTCACCCGGGTATTGCCAGAACTCGGGAGTTGCTATCTAGGGCGGTGTGGTGGCCCTCGGTGGCTAGGGATGTGGATCAGTGGGTTCGGGCATGTGACATCTGTGCCCGAAATAAGACTCCTAGAGGGGTTCCTGTTGGCCCATTACATCCACTCTCTATTCCATCTAAGCCATGGACCCACGTTTCCATGGATTTTGTGGTGGACTTGCCCAAATCCTCTGGGATGACAGCCATCTGGGTTGTCGTTGACAGGTTTTCGAAGATGGCGCACTTCGTTCCATTGGTTGGGCTGCCATCGGCTAGACGCCTGTCTGAATTATTTATGCTGCATGTTGTGCGCCTCCACGGGTTGCCACTTGATGTGGTCTCTGACCGCGGATCCCAGTTTGTGGCCAAATTCTGGAGGGCATTTTGTTCCGATCTCCAGATTTCTGTCAGCTTGTCGTCAGGCTACCATCCGCAGTCTAATGGGCAGACTGAAAGGGTGAACCAGTCCTTGGAGCAGTTCCTCAGGTGTTATGTCTCCAAGTGTCAGACTGACTGGGTGGCTCATCTGTCCATGGCGGAGTTTGCCTATAACAACGCGGCTCACTCTGCTACAGGGATCTCTCCCTTCCTTTGTGTGTATGGGCATCATCCTAAGGCCAATTCTTTTGACCCCCTGGACTCCACGCCTGGTGGTTCCTCTGTGGTTTCGGTCCTTAGAGGTATTTAGAGGAAAGTGAAGAAAGCCCTTGTGTCTGTGTCATTAGTGACCAAAAGGGTTTTTGATAAGCGGAAAAGACCCTGCAGCTTCAAATTGGGAGACTTCATCAGGTTGTCTACCAAGAATTTGAAGTTGAGACAGCCATCTCATAAGTTGGGCCCCCGGTTCATCGGTCCTTATAAGATCACTAGGGTAATCAATCCGGTGGCATTTCAGTTAGATCTACCCCGTTCTTTGGGTATCAATAAAACATTTCATTGTTCCCTTTTAAAACGGGCAATTAGTAATCCTTCTTCCAGTGGAAGACCTTCCCCTCTTCTGATACGTGGCCAGAGGGAGTTTGTTGTTGAAAGGATTCTTGACTCCAAGATGGTTCGGGGTCGGCTGTCAATTTTGGTGCACTGGAAGGGGTATGGCCCGGAGGAGCGGTCGTGGGTGCGCAGTTGTGATCTTCATGCCCCCAGACTGTTACGCTCTTTCTTCTCGCAGTTCCCCGATAAACCCGGTGGTAGGGGTTCTTTGACCCCTCGTCAGAGGGGGGGTACTGTTAGGGTCTCCTGCTCTGTGCTGCCACGTCGTCATGGCAACCGGGAGACAAGTGCTAGCGGAGTAACCTGAGCGTAGCTGATACTCCGGTTCGGGTCTTTTGCTGTGCAGTGGTTACAGGCTCTGTGCACGGCAGGGGATCCGGTGCTGGTTTTTGTGCTCACAGTCTGTGAGGTCTGAGTGGGGCGTGGACAGCACCTGCTATATAAACCCTCTTCTCAGGTTAGGCAGATACTGCTGAATCTTTGTTGGTTAGTCAGTTCCTGAAAGCTAGCTAGTACTGTGTAAACTTTGTATTTGTTTGTTGCTTACTGCAAATAAGCCTTGGGATTTGGTATTACACTCTGCCAATCCAGACCTAGCAGTAAGACTGGAGTCAGTCGTTTAACCTGCTGGGGTTCTTTTGCTACTCTGTGAACCTAGCAAGTTTGCGGCTGTATTCTCAGACTTGCCTGCCAAAATCCTTTCTCACTGTGCAAGGTGTTCAGGTGTCAGTTTAGTGGCAGTAAGCTGAACCAGTGCACTGCAAGTGAGGACTAGGATTGTGGAGACTCTCCTTGTGTCTATTATTCCATCTCTGACCAAGGAGTTTACTGCCACACCCGTTGGTAACCCTTTAGGGTTTTGCTGTTGCCCTTAGCAACAGCATTTCGGGTTCTCTACGTATTAAATCACTACATCTCGCTTCTTTCCACCTGAGCATTCCTAATACTAGGGAGACACCCAGTTTCTTAGCCTTTGGGCTTCTCTGTTCACTTTGTGTTTATTTTGTTACCCTATCACCTTCTGTGTATGTAATGTCGTATTCCCCAGTCTGTCTGTGAGTTCATTTGTTTTGCATCCCTCACCGTTCAGACACCAGTACATTCCTGCTGGCACTTGTGTGCATAACACTTAGGACTCTAACACCTAACGGTCTAAATATGGACTTTGAGACAAAATGGTTCATTTAATATTCTGTGTATTAATACACCCGTATGGTGTTGTTTTGTCTTCTTTTTCCCCCTTTGCCTATGAGTAATTCTACCATCTGGTTTAGCTGAACACAGGAACTTGCATCAGCTCCGTATATGGATTCTGAAGACTGCTATATGGAAGGACATTTGAGTATCTATGATGGTGGACTATTGGATATTTGAAGCGATACTTATGTTAAATGGATATATGTTTAAATATTACTTTGTAAACTGAAGGAAGGTACTTTATGCACGTTAGATAATTGATGTACATTTTCCCGGGATTCGGAGCAATAAGTCAGCTCTCATATTGATTAATTTTTATCTTAATATCTTTTAAAAAAAAGTTTTTATGTATCCAGAAAGTTGCTACTTTTGAGCACAGTCTGTTTAATACATTCAGCACCTGTTTCGTGTGATATCTCTGGCCGGTCACGTGATCGGAGCTTCGGAACTAATTAGTACACTCTGCCGCTATGATATGATCTGCGGGCGTTAAAAGTAAATTCCTTCAGGTAGTGGATTAAATACACTCTCGTTTTAAACTATGTATCATTATGTTTATCTATGGTTTTTGATACTTTTTTATTGTATTAGCGTAAATGAGTGGTGTCTTGTCCAGCCGGAGGAGATTACAATATGCACGCATATCCTGGTATATTTACATTTAAACATATAATATATACTAGGGGACAGTTGTTATTATGGGATTACAGTATCTTCTTTATTTTAGTAGCACGGCATTTAGCCGGTAGGACATAAGGTAACTCCATTAGGTAATGGACAAGACAGACACCCATGTTATAGTATGTGCGGGTATTTTATATATGTTTGTAATGATGGATACCGATTGTATTATGATAGATTTCTAAAGGAAATTTTTTTATAGATAGAGCTAAGGATTATGTGTTTTGTATGTGGAGGCTTATTGGAGCTGCCGGTTATTATCGTCAGCTGTTCAATCAATTATAGTATAAATATCCGGGAATAGGAAGAGGATGGCACTTCTTGACAAAGGTGAGTGAGCTCCCTGAAACGCGTTGAAGCCATCCAGTATTCGTCCTGAAGGACCTGGCAGTCAGTGATCCAGACTCTGATATCGTGCACTTACCTGTCTGGAGCTGGTTCGTGAGATTACGAGTTTTCCATCAGAAGCCGATAACCAGTTCCTTATTTGTTGTGTGAGGACATTCACTTTTTTATGTATTTTATCTATTAAAAATAACCCTTTTGTGGATACCCGTCTGTTGGATCTGATTTTGGGACCTCTACCTGAGACCAATACGAAGGGAGGAGAAAGATACCTTTATGGGCACTCGTGACTGAGGGGTCTATTCATGCAGCAGAGAAATGCCCTGTTTTGCGGTAAACAGGGCTTTTCTCTGCTTACCGCAATTCACAGAGCGGGTTACCGTGGAGAAGTCCCTGACTTCCCCAGCGGCACCCCCGCTCTGTGGCTGAATCGCATCACCATACGTTTGTATGGTGACTGCAATTCATGTAGGAACGGAAAGCCCAGCTTTCCGTTACCCTTCGCAAAACCTCATCGCCATCTCAGACAGGCGATGGGGAGGCTTGTACAGGAGAAGAGCAGTGAAGACGTCCGTCTCCTGCCTTCTCCCCTCCCCCTTCCGTGACAAGAGCCAATCAGAGGAGCCCAGTGCATATGCATTTGCATATGCCGGGTCACCTCCTCCTTGCTGCCCTTGCCCGCCGCTGGAGGTCTCGCAGATGACACCTGGAGGCAGGGGGGACGACACTGAACATGTGCAGAAGACCCCAGCCGCGGTATGAAGAGAGAAGACTGGGGAAGCCGGGATCGCGGAACAGCCGGATACCGCATCGCATCATGGAACAGGTAAGTATTAATGAATTGCGTTAAACATTTGAAAAAACCCCATAAATAAGAATGCGATGTTTAGTGATAAGTTAAACATAAACATCGCATTCTTACATGAATAGACCCCTCAATGTAAGCTGTTTTAGCGTTGGTATACCATTGAAAGTGTCTTTTGATGTCAGCATATCGTTGAAATCCATGCGTCGATAAAGATACCTTTATGGACACAGGTGAAAGAAATAACATGTAAGTGTGTTTCCAGGGAGAGATAACGCAGGGGATCGTTGCGACTACGTGGGACTATCCCTGTTGACCCTCTATGACCCTCTATGTTTCATTATGCAGCGCTAGTTCCTGGTTACTTTTTGTGTGTATGACAGGAGGATTTGGGTGTTACCTCTGTTACCTAGGAACAAGCAGCAATTAGAAAGCGCAAGGCTGCTACTAATCCTAATTTCTGCTAGTATCGTCCCATATAAAGCCCCAAAAAAATTTATGATCCCCTAAGCTCACACACTAATCCTTTTCCATATGTGTCCACTTACATCAATAGCCTACTATACATGTCACATCATGCGGAATTATGGCGGTTTTCTATGGAATGACAGCTGTTTTATTTGACGCCCCAGAGCATAATTAGCAATAAACCAATGCATATTGCTCAAATAAAACACCAGATTTTTCTATGATCCCCTAAGCTCACATACTAAGTCTTTTCCATATGCGTCCGCCTACATCTACACCCTACTACACATGTCACATCATGCGGAATGACGGCGGTTTGCTATGGAATGACAGCTGTTTTATCCACCACCCCTAAGCAAAATTAGCCTGAAAGCAGTGCATCCATCCCATAAAG
Organism: Pseudophryne corroboree; assembly: GCF_028390025.1. Classification (NCBI taxonomy): domain Eukaryota; kingdom Metazoa; phylum Chordata; class Amphibia; order Anura; family Myobatrachidae; genus Pseudophryne; species Pseudophryne corroboree. Next base: position 148,751,409 of record NC_086446.1, on the reverse strand, counting down.
AGCCCCCTAAATTTTTATGATCCCCTAAGCGCGCACACTAATCCTTTTCCATATGTGTCCGCTTACATCAATAGCCTACTATACATGTCACATACAGCGGAACTATGGTGGTTTGTTATGGAATGACAGCTGTTTTATCCTCCACCTCTAAGCAAAATTTGCATGAAAGCAGTGCATAAGTCCCATATAAAACCCCCCAATTTTTCTATGATCCCCTAAGTTCACACACTAATCCTTTTCCATATGCGTCTACCTACATCTACACACTACTATACATGTCACATCATGCGGAAATACAGCGGTTTGCAATAGAATGACAGCTGTTTTATCCACCGCTCCTAAGCAAAATTAGCATGAAAGCAGTGCATATGTCCCATATAAAACCCCCAAGTTTTTTATGATCCCCTAAGCAATATAATCTTTTGCTATGATCCTTGAGCAATATGCATTGGTTTATTGCTAATTTTGCTCAGGGAAGTCAAATAAAACAGCTGTCACTCCATAGAAAACCGCCGTCATTCCGCATGATGTGACATGTATAATAGGCTACAGATGTAGGCAGACGCATATGGAAAAGGATTATTGAGTGCGCTTAGGGGATCATAGAACAATCGGGGGTTTTATATGGGACATATGCATTGGTTTATTGCTAATTTTGCTTAGGGGCTGTGAATAAAACAGCTGTCATTTCATAGAAAACCGCCGCCATTCCGCATTATGTGACATGTATAGTAGGATATAGATGTAGGCAAATGCATATGGAAAAGGCTTAGTGTGTGAGCTTAGGGGGTCATAGAAAAATCGGTGGTTTTATATGGGAAATATGCATTGGTTTATTGCTCATTTTGCTTAGGGGCGGTGAATAAAACAGCTGTCATTCAATAGCAAACCGCCATAATTCCGCATGATGTGACATGTATAGTAGGCTACAGAAGTAGGCGGACGCATATGGAAAAGGATTATTTTGTGCGCTTAGGGGATCATAGAAAAAACGGGGGTTTTATATGGGACATAAGCATTGGTTTATTGCTAATTTTGCTTAGACGTGGCGAATAAAACAACTGTCATTCCAAAGCAAACTGCCATAATTCCGCATTATGTGACATGTATAGTAGGGTTAGTAGGATATAGATGTAGGCGGACGCATATGGAAAAGGATTAGTGTGCGCTTAGGGGATGACAGAAAAATCGGGGGTTTTATATGGGACATATGCATTGCTTTCATGCTAATTTTGCTTACGGATGGTGGATAAAACAGCTGTCATTACAACGTAAACCGCCATAATTACGCAGTATGTGACATGTATAGTAGGCTATTGAAGTAAGCGGACACATATGGAAAAGGATTAGTGTTTTGCGCTTAGGGGATCATAGAAATATCGGTTGTTTTATTTGAGCAATATGCATTGATTTATTGCTAATTTTGCTCAGGGGCGTCAAATAAAACAGCAGTCATTCCATAGCAAACCACCATATTTCCGCATGATGTGACATGTGTAGTAGGGTATAGATGTAGGTGGACGCATTTGGAAAAGGATTATTGAGTGCGCTTAGGGGATCATAGAACAGTCGAAGGTTTTATATGGGACAGATGAATTGGTTTTTTGCTAATTTTGCTTAGGGGCGGTGAATAAAACAGCTGTCATTCCATAGAAAACCGCCGTCATTCCGCATTATGTGACATATATAGTAGGCTAAAGATGTAGGCGGACACATATGGAAAAGAGAAGAGAAGGTGCCCGTGACCTTCAACCCCGGGGAACTTCCTAGTGCTGCACAATTTGGAAAGAGGGGAAATTGCCAACCCCTCAAATGAAATACAATAACAAAAGATGGCAAAAACCAATTTATGCGCAGAAGGAAGAGTCAATTTAAATATATTATCAATTAAAAATGGTTTATTAATTGTTCAAATTATGAATATAAATTACTAAAACACAATCCTTAGAGTGACCACATTAATATATTATTATGTTAAATATCACTAATATGATGCATATTGTTAAAAAACAAGATCATCTAGTATTGTTCCTATATATGACCTCATATTTGAAAAATAGATACAAATTGTAACAGTCTCTTTAAGATTGTAACTGTTCCTGAACTTGTACTTCTGTAACGATTCAAGATGTGATTCTCACTTCACAGTTCTTTATGATGGATAAGTAAGTATAGATTATTCTCAATGGCTGGCCAGCTTGTTAGAACTTTTGGATATACTTGGCACTCAATACAAATTCATCCAAATGCCAAATATACAGATAGTAGTGTAATAAACGTACGTGTGAAATGTCAAGGTTCCGTGAAGTTATGTCATTATTGAAGTAGGAATCACCGTGAAACTGAGTTCTAATGTCACACCGTAACCAGTCTTATAGCGTAGCTAGCCGTTAGTGGTATAGCTGATAGGTCCCGTGTAAATAGGTGGCTCCGGTCCTCGTACAGCCGCTAGTGGAAATAGCTGTATGGCCGGGATAATGGTGAGACCATACCACTTGTATCTCACGTGTGGGCAACAGCTTTGTACCTCTTAAAGCCGCTGCATGTAGTAGCTGTCTGGCCGGGGTAACACCGAACCTCCGCCGCTTGTAGTCCACGAGCCGCCATGTACTGTGCTGCCTGGGTGCTTCCCAGACAGTACAGCTGGGTTGTCCTTTGAGGCTGGGATCGTGTAGACAAAGCCGCTTGTGGCGGGTTGAACTGGTGGCTATGTAAGTCGTTTCCAAATAAAGTGAGGCAGTTCACTAGATGGTCTAAATGAGGGGGTCACTCAAATACCGTCATCTAGCGAGTTTCTCGACCTTAGCACTATTCATTTCATCAGAGGAAATAGTTTAAGAGGAAGTCAGCCTTATGAACCAGATTAAAGTGATACAGAGTCCAAGGTTCTGATAGATATATATATATATATATATATATATATATATATAGGAAAGGAAGGTCGCACTCACATGTAGATATTTGCCACAGCAGCTGGGGTGTCATCCACAGATTCCCACCAGGGAGTCCACTTGTAGAGAAAGGTAATGGAGCACTCACCAGTCTTTTCTTTGTTTAAGTGTCAAATAGAAATTTTATTTCCCAAACAGCATAGCAAGACTGTCCACTACAGTCCAATGTGGTTACATAAAAAAGCCCAAACGTTTTCGGTCATACCCAGACCGTCATCAGGGGATACAAAAATCGTTAGAGAGCTGTCACATTATACTTGGAATACCAGCAGCCTAACTGACCCTGCCTCACCGGCTCCTTTTCTACCCACCATTCAAAAAACGCGCCAAAATGGCGTCATATTGTGGGCGGAGTCAGCCCGTCATATTCATAATACTATATAAGCAGAGAACAACCATTATGTCAATATACATATATATATCTCAGGATATTACCTACAATATAGCACATATTAGATGTATGAGGTACACCTACCATAGTCAGCCTCCGTGTCAGGCAGACATAGCCGGCGGGGATCATGTCCCACCGCGGTTGCCTAGCAACCGCAACAGAGACCGTCCCTGATCCACCAGCCACCAATAGGTGCATAGGCGGAAATGACGTATCGGAGCGGTTGCCAAGCAGCCGTCCGACCACTTCCCCGCATACGTCCCATGGTAGACGGGGATGACGTCTCCCACCGGTTGCCTAGCAACCACCTCAGCGCCTCCCTCAATATAATATCTAGTACAGGCAAAAGTAGCGTCTCCGGGTGGTTGCCAGGCAACCATAACCGGAGATCCCCAGGGTACACCAACCCAAAAATAACATTGTAGGATGGTTACTAAACAGCTAATACTCACTAATTCACAAGTAGATGATTCACAGGGTTGATAATCATAAAAACAGCACAGAGGTTGATTTTAATACCAAAGATTAATCATATTATCGAAATAATCCAATAATAAGGGGAGGGGCCAAAAGAACGGACCAAAGTCCCGGTACCACCTCCTAAATGTGCTAAGTTATAAATCATAAATAACTTATTATGATTGTTCAAATATAGCCTGTGGGTAGTAGGAGCCGGTAAAGTACGGAAGACAGTGTATCATGACAAATAGCAACAACAAGACTCACATACATAAATAAACAAACATATATATATATTTAAAACAAAAAAAAAAGGAATTTTTTACACGCAGTGCATTGGTCCCAAAGGACTAAAAATGTCCTTTATCTGAGAAAAATACCTAAAGGATTGTTCTCATTAAGCCCATTGGGGGCTAAAGTTCCCAGTTTGAAGATCCATCTTGCTTCTAATTTCCTCAGAATAAGGGCACGCTCTCCACCCCTCTCAGGGTCCGGTACCCAATCTATGATGCGGCATCTGAGTGCTGATACCTGATGTCCTGCTTTAAGAAAATGTTGTACAACTGGTTTATCTGACATCCCAGATGTAATCGCTTGATGTATGAACTCCTGTGGTTTGCCATACGTTCTCTGAATGTACAGGTCGTCATCCCAACGTATGCCAGGCCACATGGGCATAGTAACATGTAAACCACATAGTTCAGCCTACAATGAAGCTTGTAACGGATGTTAATCAGTTTACCAGTGTGAGGATGTGGAAAAGAGGTACCCGGTAGTAACGAACGGCACGTCACACACCCCACACATCTGTAGCATCCTGGTTTCTTAGAATTTAGCCACGTGATGCTTTCTTTAGTCACAAGACGTCTGGCCGGTTGCATAAGAATCTGCTTCAAATTTCTGCCACGCCTGTAGGCCATCATTGGTGGATTTTCAAGTGTACCTTTAAATTTCGGATCAGATTTCAGTAGCGGCCAATGCTTTTTAATGGTCTTGGAGATAACAGGAGCCATGGCGTCATATTGTGTCACAAAAATCATCTGATCTTGTCTGTGATCACGTTTCAGGTGAAGTCTCGACCTAGCTTTAATAAGACAACTCTCAACTACATTTTTTGTATATCCCCTCTCGAGGAAGCGCTCTTTCATTTGCGTAATTTGAGCCTCTGCTGTAGTCGGATTAGTGTTATTAAAAAGGACCCTCATAAACTGGGAAATGGGCAGACTTGATTTGAGAGTAGGTGGATGCTTACTGGTCGCGTGCAGGAAGGTATTTCTGTCTGTCTCCTTCCTGTATAGTGTGGACCCCAATTTTGTTCCATCCCGGAATACAGTTACATCCAGAAAGTTGATGGAGTCACATTCACAGGCCCCACTGAAACGAACCGTAGATTCTAGGGCATTAAGTTCATTCAACATAGAATGAAATTCCTCCTTGGTGCCACTCCACAGTAGGAATATGTCATCTATAAATCTCTTATAATAGGTGATCTTACTACCAAATTTAGGATAAATATTTCTAGACTCATAATCATGCATGAAGATACCCGCGTACATCGGGGCCACATTAGACCCCATCGCGGTCCCCGAGCACTGAAGGTAATAATCACCCTGATACGTGAAATGATTATGTATCAATATTAACTCAAGCAACTCAAGGATAAATTCACATGGAAGATGCATATTACCATGCCTTATCAACAGTTTCCTAACCGCCTCAATCCCATCAGTATGGAGGAAGGCACAATTCATCATGTCTGGAGGAAGGCACAAAGCTTAATCCCAGGGTCAGAAGAGAGCTTTCTGCCCCGGATAAAACATGGTCAGACAAATTAAAGATACCATCCTATGTCTGCTTCCTCCGGCCTCTTCTGCCGGAATCCCCCCCTCCGCGGGTGTGGTCTACCTGACTTCCAGGGGTGCCCACCCTTCTCCTTCTTTGGCCTAAAAAACCACTTGGTGGGAGTGGGGCATTAGGTTCAGAGTCAGATGCAGACTGTGACGTAGAGGACTCTACTCCAGGTGTAGCCCTGTATCTCTGTGGTCGGTATGTCCTCTGTCACCTACCTACATTCAAATTACCAGATAGCCATCTATTTACATTATGTGTGGCGTAGTCATTGGTCACAGTCTGCAATTTTTTCCATTTAAAGGAGACTAACTCCTCTTTATATATATTTATCTGTGTTTGAATCTTTTCACACCAATTCTCAGTTTTATCGTTTTTTAATATCGTCAAATTAGATATTTCAAATTTCGTGATCTCATCACGAACCTTTACCAATTCAGTGCCAACTTCCTCAATCACTAATAAAATCAGGTCCAAGGAACACTTGTTGAGGACCCCGCACCATTTGCTGCAAAATACAGCATTGGTTCTACCAATAGTTGGCGTATTAGTGATGCGGAATCCTCTAGGTATTCTCTTGGACCTGTGATACTCCAACAAGAACTGACCATGGAGTGTCAATTCAATTTCTCTCCTTTTGAGACGTGTGATCTTATATACCAGATCAGTTGGTTTCTCATCAGGGAGCCTAGTGAATTCAAAGTGGTCAAAGTATACTTTTTCAGCATCATCATCGGTGAGTGATACCAGTTGGTTTTCAGCAGCTGACAAGAGTTCCTCATCAAACAAGACAATTTCAGAATGGGACATTATATAGGCAAAAGTGTCAGCCAAACCACACCAGCAAAGGAGAGGGACCCAAAGTATCCACCACAGAAGAAAAAATGTTCAATGGAAAAGACACAGGGGTATACATATATATATAGAACTTTAGGCTAAACATGCATACCTAAATAAATCCTAGTGACATATGCCACTGTGAGGCAGCACCAAGGAGGAATACAGGACCAATGCACTGAAAAAATCTTAAAAATGGCAATATAAAATTGTCATAACAAAGTCGACCAAAGCGGTCAAAAAATGGCTGGGTAAAAATTAAAGTCAATTGTTATACTTTAAAAGTCCACGGGTGTCAGGCCAGAAAACAGTTCCAAATCAGGATCCATTTCTAATGTATAGGAAAAGAAGGTCGCACTCACGTGTAGATATTTGCCACAGCAGCTGGGGTGTCATCCACAGATTCCCACCAGGGAGTCCACTTGTAGAGAAAGGTAATGGAGCACTCACCAGTCTTTTCTTTGTTTAAGTGTCAAATAGAAATTTTATTTCCCAAACAGCATAGCAAGACTGTCCACTACAGTCCAATGTGGTTACATAAAAAAAGCCCAAACGTTTTCGGTCATACCCAGACCGTCATCAGGGGATACAAAAATCGTTAGAGAGCTGTCACATTATACTTGGAATACCAGCAGCCTAACTGACCCTGCCTCACCGGCTCCTTTTCTACACACCATTCAAAAAACGCGCCAAAATGGTGTCATATTGTGGGCGGAGTCAGCCCGTCATATTCATAATACTATATAAGCAGAGAACAACCATTATGTCAATATACATATATATATCTCAGGATATTACCTACAATATAGCACATATTAGATGTATGAGGTACACCTACCATAGTCAGCCTCCGTGTCAGGCAGACATAGCCGGCGGGGATCATGTCCCACCGCGGTTGCCTAGCAACCGCAACAGAGACCGTCCCTGATCCACCAGCCACCAATAGGTGCATAGGCGGAAATGACGTATCGGAGCGGTTGCCAAGCAGCCGTCCGACCACTTCCCCGCATGACATGATCCCCGCATGACATGATCCCCGCCGGCTCATGTATGTGAGTCTTGTTGTTGCTATTTGTCATGATACACGGTCTTCCGTACTTTACCGGCTCCTACTACCCACAGGCTATATTTGAACAATCATAATAAGTTATTTATGATTTATAACTTAGCACATTTAGGAGGTGGTACCGGGACTTTGGTCCGTTCTTTTGGCCCCTCCCCTTATTATTGGATTATTTCGATAATATGATTAATCTTTGGTATTAAAATCAACCTCTGTGCTGTTTTTATGATTATCAACCCTGTGAATCATCTACTTGTGAATTAGTGAGTATTAGCTGTTTAGTAACCATCCTACAATGTTATTTTTGGGTTGGTGTACCCTGGGGATCTCCGGTTATGGTTGCCTGGCAACCACCTGGAGACGCTACTTTTGCCTGTACTAGATATTATATTGAGGGAGGCGCTGAGGTGGTTGCTAGGCAACCGGTGGGAGACGTCATCCCCGTCTACCATGGGACGTATGCGGGGAAGTGGTCGGACGGCTGCTTGGCAACCGCTCCGATACGTCATTTCCGCCTATGCACCTATTGGTGGCTGGTGGATCAGGGACGGTCTCTGTTGCGGTTGCTAGGCAACCGCGGTGGGACATGATCCCCGCCGGCTATGTCTGCCTGACACGGAAGCTGACTATGGTAGGTGTACCTCATACATCTAATATGTGCTATATTGTAGGTAATATCCTGAGATATATATATGTATGGTGTCTTAAAAACTCACAATGAAGGTATAGAATATAAGTACCATTTATTCACATAAAATAGGGTTTTCACATAAAAAAAAATTTCACATAAAAATATCTTAATAACAGGTCTCTTTAAAAAATGGGATAAAAACAATTTACACAGTTCTAAGTGTTTACCAGTTAAAAATAGATAAAAGGATTATAACTTAACTGGATATAGGTCACTGTCAGGTTGCCCAACGCGTTTCGTCATACAGACTTCATCCTTGATGAAGTCTGTATGACGAAACGCGTTGGGCAACGCGTTGGGCAACCTGACAGTGACCTATATCCAGTTAAGTTATAATCCTTTTATCTATTTTTAACTGGTAAACACTTAGAACTGTGTAAATTGTTTTTATCCCATTTTTTAAAGAGACCTGTTATTAAGATATTTTTATGTGAAAAAAATTTTTATGTGAAAACCCTATTTTATGTGAATAAATTGTACTTATATTCTATACCTTCATTGTGAGTTTTTAAGACACCATTGGTCGCTATTCCCCCTCCCCCCCATTTCTTTTAAATTCTTGTACATCGCAAGGAATTACCATCCTTGTCTAGGGGCCAGCTGACACCCTTTTGAATTTTTAGGGAGTGTTTATTTTAAACTTCACTTTTATATTTCTATTTCCTATTTTAATAATTGTTAAACACAAGTGGCGCAATAACTCCTCCATTTCCATATATATATGTATATTGACATAATGGTTGTTCTCTGCTTATATAGTATTATGAATATGACAGGCTGACTCCGCCCACAATATGACGCCATTTTGGCGCGTTTTTTGAATGGTGGGTAGAAAAGGAGCCGGTGAGGCAGGGTCAGTTAGGCTGCTGGTATTCCAAGTATAATGTGACAGCTCTCTAACGATTTTTGTATCCCCTGATGACGGTCTGGGTATGACCGAAAACGTTTGGGCTTTTTTATGTAACCACATTGGACTGTAGTGGACAGTCTTGCTATGCTGTTTGGGAAATAAAATTTCTATTTGACACTTAAACAAAGAAAAGACTGGTGAGTGCTCCATTACCTTTCTCTCTATCTCTATATATATATATATATATATATATATATGACTAGAACAAATAAATTAATAGATCTTAATAATATATATTATACTAAAACTAAATAAATAAGCATAATACATAGATATGTGGACTCAAATCCATGTATGTCTAACTACAGACGTGGCATTATCCACACAAACATGTTTATGGGCCATGGTTCTCAAGAGTGGAATAGTAGATAATAAATATATATATATATATATATATATATATATACTAATAATAGAAAATATATAAAGGAATGTAATAATATAAACATATAAAAAAATTGTGAATGGTGTGTATAAATCAGTACATAAATAAGTAATATAAATGTGAAGCTCATATTCATAACCAAATAATCAATACGTAAACTGATTTACATAATTTATTTATCAATATTCATTTTAATATTAAGTTATTGTAATAAGTGACTTTGTGATTAATTGTTTATTTTAGATTTTAGTGTCTTTTAGTATTAATCAAAAACTATAATATATAAGTATGAGAAATCAACTAATAAATTTAAATTAATAAATAAAGTGAAATACAATCATTAAGTTCAAAATATCTCCAATGTGTATTTGGTTAGCTTGGCAGGTCCGTGGGGTCGACGGAGGGGCAACCCACCATAATCAGTAGAGATATGTTTAAACTCATCCCAAGACCGCCCGTCGCCCATTCGTCGACTCCATTTACACAACTTAGCCATGACCCTAAACAAACCTAACCACCAATATATCTAGTAAAAACAATCTAGCCTATTTATTATATCCACTGTTGAGAGGAGAGGAGAAGGATGCAGTTGAACTAGGTCTGGTGTAGGCACATATGTGTTGTTACATATAGTACTCATATCCACAAATGTTCAACCTAATAAGTATAGAATATTATGTTTAAATGACATATGACTAAACAACTAATACATATATTATTATATTAATACACCCCATAAAACTAATCTAAAGTAAAAATGACTGAAGGAAAGGACCAAAAAAACAGCCATCCATACATATGCACACATATGTATTCACACATGTGTACATATGTATAGCAATAACTCCATATGATCTAATATTGTCCCCCATTAATCTAGAGTTACCTGAATAAAAATAAAACCATCAAATGGTAATAGATATCACTCAGTGGAATGGCCTTATGATTGTATTGTAGCAATTAGACCAATGGTATACAGAAACTAGATGAGGGATTGCGGAATAGGACCCCTAATATGTAGATACTATAGTCTATAGTACCTAAATTAAAGATCCAAATAATTATTCACTCATTGGGTTCCAGTGACCCCCAGAGACCTGGAGAGACAATTAAGGAATCCAATTAATCAAACATTGTTAAGTTCGACCGTGTCATTAAGATCATGCAGAGATAATGTTTGTAATAGGAAGATCCAAAAAGCTTCTCGCTTGCAGAGTTTGTTAAACCTATCACACCCCTACTGGTTGGCTTCACTTGTTCAATTGCTCTTATTGTGAGGCCCTTTAGATTTCACTTTTGGCACAAAGTAATATGATTGGAAATGGTATGTGTTTTCATGCCCTTCATAATATTGTGCCTGTGTTCAATAAACCGCATAAGAAGGGGGTGTATCGTCCTTCCCACATATTGAATTCTGCAGTGACACTGAATTACGTATATAACATAATTAGATCTACAGTTGAGATAAGTATTAATCTCAAATTTCTCTTTGGTTACATGTGAGCTTACAGTGGCACATTTATGGTCAACATATGAACACGTCAGACACCTTTCTTTCCCACATTTGAAAAACCCCTTTGGTTTGGGAGGTAATCTGAATTTTTGTTCATTAGTGTCCATGACGGATACTCCAGACTCTCTTTTGAACATACTTGGTGCTAGCCTCTGTTTCAAGTTTTGTGCTTTCCTAAATACCACAGGATTCCTATCTGAGATGGCACCTTCTAGAAAACATTCTGATTGTAGGATAGTAAGATTCTTAGAGATAATTTTCTTTATTTGACCCGCAGCTGAGTTATATTGTGTAATAAAAGTAGGTAACTGGTCAAATCTTGTGTCTTTTCGAGGTGCTTTCTTATTCGGATTAATCATTGATGATCTAGAGCAACCTATGGTTGTTTCTAATGCCTTATCAAGGAGGTGGATAGGATATCCTTGTTTAACAAATGATGCATACATATCCTTGGCTTGTAGCTTAAACGATTCTTCAGTGGAATAATTCCTGCGCAGCCTGAGGAAATGACCTTTAGAAATGTTATTCTTCCAAGGATTACAGTGACTACTTTTATAATGTAAATAGTTACCACAGTCCACCTCCTTGATATAGGTAGAAGATTCTATTTTAGAATCTTTAATAGAAATGGTGATGTCTAGGAAATTAAGACTGGTTGAACTAAAATTGTATGTAAATTTCAATCCCAAGGAGTTTAAATTGAGATAGTTATTAAAACCCACTAATGATTCAATGTCACCTTCCCAAATAATCAAAAATATCATCAATGAATCTGCCATAGAGGACTAGGTTCACGCCAATGATGTTGTTAAGAATGTAACTTTCTTCAAACCAACCTAAAAATAGGTTGGCGAAGCTTTGCGCGAATCTAGTTCCCATGGCAGTACCTCTATTCTGTAAGTAAAACTGGGAGTCAAAAGAAAAGTAATTATGTTCTAAAATAAATCTGATAGAGAGTAATATAAAATGTCTCAAATTATTGGAAATTTCAGAATCACGTGTCAAATAATAATTAATAGCCAATAAACCCTATTCATGTGATATGTTCAGGTAGAGAGACTCTATATCACATGTTAAAAGTGTATATGTGTCTCTCCACTTAATTCCTTTTAACTTCTGTAAAAAATGTGTAGTATCTTTAATGTGTGAAGGGAGGGAAATGATATATTTCTGTAAATGAGCATCTACGAAAGAAGAGAGATTTTTTGTAAGGGATCCCACTCCAGATATGATTGGTCATCCTGGGGGGGAGACCAATGATTTATGGTCTTTTGGAAGATGGTAGTAAATTGGGGTAATGGGATATGGTGTCCACAAATATTTCCAAATATCTTTAGTGATAACTTGTTGTTCTAATGCTAGGTCTATCAGGGATCTAAATTCTTCCAGAAAAATGCCTGTAGGATTTGCGGGTAATTTACTATAAAATGATTAATCATTAGGTTGTCTATATGCTTCCTTGATATGTTCAGTCTAGTCCTGAATGACCAGACTCCCCCCCCCCCCCCCACACACACACACACACACACACACACACACACACACACCTTTATAGGCTTGTTTGATTATAACAGCCTTATCCTTAGTGAAGTTCTTAAGTGCTATTCTTTCTGATTTTGATAAATTATCTCTAAACATCTTTTTTTCCTGCTTATCACAAAGATTCTTAAAGTCCCACAGTGTGGTAGTACAGAAGCCCTCAACAAATGGATCTCTATGTTGAAGTGGATACAAGTCTGACGCTTTCTTGAATTTTGTTGTTTTTACAATATTAGAACTATTGACATCAAATATTTTAGTGGGTTCTGAGTAAGTCCCTTCAGTGTTCTCCTCAAGTAAGGACTCCATAATGTCTAATGACAAGATGTCATCCTTATCAAGACATATTGGGGTACCATCTATTTTTTGTTTCTGTAGGGATTTCATTGTAAAATATCTTTTGCGACTCAAGGTCTGAGTAAATTTGTTCAAATCAACAAATAATGTAAATAAATTAGGTTTAGCCTCTGGGGCAAATTTTAAACCTTTGTTCAGGAGGGTAATTTCTCCTGGGGTAAGGGTCTTTGTTGAAAGGTTAAACATGTCTTTATTGGCTATCAATTTCTTAGATTTTTTTAAGTTGGTTGATTTGTTGTTTGAGTTCTTGATTCCTCCTCTACAACATTGTGTTCTCCCTCTCTTCTTCTTTTTGGGGTGTATCTGTTTCTTATTGACTCTCTTGGGACTGGCCAAGCTAACTAAATACACATTGGAGATATTTTGAACTTATCTACTATTCCACTCTTGAGAACCATGGCTCATAAACATGTTTGTGTGGATAATGCCACGTGTGTAGTTAGACATACATGGATTTGAGACAACATACTGTATCTATGTATTATGCTTTTTTATTTATTTAGTTTTAGTATAATATATATTATTAAGATCTATTAATTTATTTGTTCTAGTCATATATATATATATATATATATATATATATATGTATCAGAACCTTGGACTCTGTATCACTTTAATCTGGTTCATAAGGCTGACCTGACAAGGACTTCCTCTTATCCTATTTCCTCTGATGAAACGAATAGTGCTAAGGTCGAGAAAAGCGTTAGATGATGGTATTTGAGTGACCCCCTCATTCAGACCATCTACTGAACTGCCTCACTTTAATTGGAAATGATTTACATAGCCGCCAGTTCAACCCGCCGCAAGCGGCTTTGTCTACATGATCCCAGCCTCAATGGACAACCCAGCTGCACTGTCAAGGGAAGCACCCAGGCAGCACAGTACGTGGTGGCTCGTGGACTACAAGCGGCGGAGGTTCGGTGTTACCCCGGCGAGATGGCTACTACAAGCAGCAGCTTTAAGAGGTACAAAGCTGTTGCCCACAAATGAGATACAAGTGGTATGGTCTCACTATTATCCCAGCCATACAGCTATTTCCACTAGCGGCTGTACGAGGACCGGAGCCACCTATTTGCACGGGACCTATCAGCTATACCACTAACGGCTAGCTACGCTATAAGACTGGTTACGGTGTGACATTAGAACTCAGTTTCACGGTGATTCCTACTTCAATAATGACATAACTTCACTGAACCTTGACATTTCACACGTACGTTTATTACACTACTATCTGTATATTTGGCATTTGGATAAATTTGTATTGAGAGCCAAGTATATCCAAAAGTTCTAACAGCCATTGAGAATAATCTATACTTACTTATCCATCATAAAGAACTGTGAAGTGAGAATCACATCTTGAATCGTTACAGAAGTACAAGTTCAGGAACAGTTACAATCTTAAAGAGACTGTTACAATTTGTATCTATTTTTCAAATACGAGGTCATATATAGGAACAATACTAGATGATCTTGTTTTTTAACAATATGCATCATATTAGTGATATTTAACATATTAATATATTAATGTGGTCACTCTAAGGATTGTGTTTTAGTAATTTATATTCATAATTTGAACAATTAATAAACCATTTTTAATTGATATTATATTTAAATTGACTCTTCCTTCTGCGCATAAATAGGTTTTTGCCATCTTTTGCATATGGAAAAGGATTATTGTGTGCGCTTAGGGGATCATAAAAATATTGGGGGCTTTATATGGGATAGATGCACTGCTTTCATGCTAATTTTGCTTAGCAGCGGTGGATAAAACAGCTGTCATTCCATAGCAAACCGCCGTATTTCCACATGATGTGACATGTATAGTAGGGTGTAGATGTAGGCAGACGCATATGGAAAAGGGTTAGTGTGTGAGCTTAGGGGATCATAGAAAAATCGGGGGTTTTATATGGGACATATGCACTGCTTTCATGCTAATTTTGCTTAGGGGCGGTGGCTAAAATAGCTGTAATTCCATAGTAAACCGCTGTCATTCCGCATGATGTGACATGTATAGTAGGCTACAGATGTAGGCGGACGCACGTGGAAAAGTATTATTGAGTGCGCTTAGGGGATCATAGAATAATTGGGGGTTTTATATGGGACATATGCATTGGTTTAATGCTAATTTTGCTTAGGGGTGGCAAATAAAACAGCTGTCATTCCGTAGCAAACCGCCATCATTCCGCATTATGTGACATGTATAGTAGGCTAATGATGTAGGCAGACACATTTGGAAAAGGATTAGTATGAGCGCTTAGGGGATCATAGAAAAATCGGGTGTTTTATTTGGGACATATGCTTTGCTTTCATGCTAATTTTGCTTAGGGGCGCTGGATAAAGCAGCTGTCATTCCATAGCCAACCACCGTCATTCTGCATTATGTGACATGTATACTAGGCTAATGACGTAGGCAGATGCATATGCAAAAGAATTATTGTGTGCGCTTAGGGGATCATAGAAAAATTGGGGGTTTTATATGGGAAATATGCACTGCTTTCAGGCTAATTTTGCTTAGGGGCGGTGGATAAAACAGCGGTCATTCCATAGTAAACCGCCGTCATTCCGCATGATGTGACATGTGTAGTAGGGTGTAGATGTAGGCGGACGCATATGGAAAAGGCTTAGTGTGTGAGCTTAGGGGACCATAGAAAAATCGGGTATTTTATTTGAGCAATATGCATTGGTTTATTGCTAATTTTGCTCAGGGGCGTCAAATAAAACAGCTGTCATTCTATAGAAAACCGCCATCATTCCGCATGATGTGACATGTATAGTAGGGTATAGATGTAGGCGGATGCATATGGAAAAGGATTATTGTGTGCGCTTAGGCGATCATAAAACATCAGGTGTTTTATATGAGACATATGCAGTGCTTTCATGCTAATTTTGCTTAGGGGTGGCTGTCATTCCATAGTAAACCGCCATCATTCCGCGTCATTCCACGTCATTCTGGATTTAGAATATGTGACATCACCTTAGGAAGAAGTGTGCTGAAGATATAGTTCATAAGTTTAAGATTTTTATGAAATATACATAAATGTTCAATCTACTCCCATTAGAGCATTCCGTTTATGCAGACCAGTATGTCCCCTCAGGATACTTCTTACCAGTGCAGCAGTGCACTGTCTGCAATGATTAAATGCACTGGCGGGGAGGGAGGGGGGTAACTTGTCCCCTGTGCTCAGTCTTTAATCCTGCTCTGCCGATCACATCAACCCACGCTGCAAAGATGAAACTGAAAGTAAACTACAGCTCCAGGCAGCAAGGGCTGCTGGGGGATGTAGTTTATTTTCCGTTTCATTGCAGCGATACGGTGCTCATCTTCTTCATAGGCGGCGCAGCACTGTCTTGTAAGCAAACACTGCCGTATAGGAAGGGGGCGTTAGGGAAAATTAAAGTGCCATTCTCAGCGCCCTCTCCAAGCCGGCGCCCAGGTCACATCCCTACTAGCGCCCCCACCCCCCCCTCCCGCCCCCTTGCCCCAGTTACGGCCATGCTGAAGGTGCCGTCCCATACCAAACAGCCAGAGAATTTTGTAAAACCTGGGTTGCAGTTTTATTCTGTGCTACCCTGGTAGAAATATGGGAAATCATACTTTTAATAGAGGTTAACCACTCCGGTTCTCTTATAGAAATGTGTGCTAAACCAGAGCAATCCTGATTACATGGAGTGGGATCATCCTGAGGGGACATATCCTCTGCAGCATATGACATAGAGTCCCTAGATATGGTTCTTTTTGTGAGACAACAAGCACCCACACGCACAGGGAAATGCAGACAGAGTTTCCTCCCTAAGAATGCCAAGAGAAACACAGAGTTTGGAGCCAACCCACACACAGCGCTTCAAAAGATAAAGGACACCCCTTACCAGTGCCAACTGTGTACCTTAATAGGTTACACAGCCCATTACACCGCCTCCCCCTTCCCCCTTCTACAACCCCCTGGTACCGTACAGATAGCTGGAGTTGATGTGGAGGGACAGCTCTCCCCTGTCAACGGATCTGCATGCAGGAAAGATGGCGCTGAACGCTGCTGGGTCCACTCTGAGGAGTAAGCTCTGCCCCCTTTTCTGGTGCTGCTTCCAGCTCTGTTTGAATTTTATACTGGCCTGAGGTATGTGCTGGCGGTAATCTGGGGTCCCCGACAGGCTTGCCAACCAGTGTAGGGTGTAGGTGCTGGCTCAGGGCGCCCCTCACAGCGCCGCATCAAGTACCGCTGAGCCCTGGAGCGCAGTTAGTACTGCGCTACCTACCCTGTTGCCGCCATCTTCACACCGGTTCCCCGCTTGTCAGGGGTGCCGGTGACTAACTCGCCACCGACGTTTTCTGGCTCTGTAAGGATGTTGGCAGCATGCTGCTGGGGTGAGCGATCCCCTGTGGCGTCGATCGTTTGATCCCCTCAGGAGCTCAGTGTCCTGTCAGCGGAGATAGTGGCTCAGACCCCTTAGGGTGAACACTACTCCCCCCTTAGTCCCAAGAAGCAGGGAGGCTGTTGCCAGCAGCCTCCCTGTGCCTAAACACTATTCACAAAAACAAAACTAAAGAAACTCCTATGGAGCTCCCCTAGCTGTGACAGGCTCCTCCGGGCACATTTTCTAAACTGAGTCTGGTAGGAGGGGCATAGAGGGAGGTTCTAGCCCACACTCTCAAACTCTTAAAGTGCCAATGGCTCCTAGTGGACCCGTCTATACCCCATGGTACTAATGTGGACCCCAGCATCCTCTAGGACGTAAGAGAAATACTGTCTAATGTTCCTGATAATGCTAGACAATGTCTTTCATATATTTTTACAGCTTCTTATTATATTCAGGCATCTGATGCAGGTGTCCTGGCGGCCAAGGCAGCTACTACATCCATTCTGGTTCGCTGAATTCTATGGTTGCGGTCCTGGTCAGTAGATCTGGACTCTAAAAAGACCTTTAAGGGATTCTTTTTGGGGAAGATCTCAACAACATTGTGGCTGACTTGGTATCAGCTAAGACGGCATGCCTGCCTAGTACTTCTCTTTCGGCTCTGAAGGCTAATAATACTGCCCGAAGGAAAGTCATCACTCATGAATACGCCATCTCTTTCAAGAAACGTCCCCCTCACCAGTTTTGCTCAACAAACATCCCTTCGGATCAGGTAAAAGCAAAGTCTCCACTTGGTGGTGCAATCTCTCCTGGATACAGGAGTGATAGTGCCATTGCCTCTGGCTCAGAGAGGCAGGGGGTACTATTCCACGCTGTTCCTAATACCGAAGCCGAATGGGTCCTCACGGCTCATTCTCAACCTTAAGTTTTTGAACAAGTTTGTGAAAGTTTCCAAATGCCGCATAGAAACTATTCGCTCTATTGTTCTGGCTTTGGAGCCCAAGGACTGTATGGTATCCCTGGACATTCAGGATGTTTACCTGCATATACCTATTGCAGTGTCACATCAGCATTACCTACGGTTTGCTATTGTCAACCTACATTTTCAATTCCAGGCCTTACCTTTCGGTCTGCCCACGGTTCCCAGAATCTTCATCAAGGTCTTGGCGGTCATGACGGCTCTACTCCGCCATCAAGGTATCAGGATCCTGCCATATCTGGACAACTTGTTGATCCTGGTAAACTCTCCAGAGGTTCTCCTCCGTCATCTGGAACTAACGGTCCAATTCCTGCAAGCCCACGGGTGGCTCATCAACTGGAAGAAATCCTCACTGGTCCCTGCACAGAGCATAGTGCACCTGGGGGCATTGTTGGACACCCACAACCAATGGTTGTTCTTGTCTCAGGAGAAGGTCCTGAAACTTCAGGACTATAACATGCTTCCTATCTCGCCCACTTGTGTCGATACACTCAGCGATGCAAGTATTAGGCCTTATGGTGTCGGCTTTCGACATGGTGGAGTACGCTCAATTTCATTCCTGCCCTCTGCGGAAGTTGATACTCTCCCAATGGGACGGCCTGCCTCACTGGATCAGGACTCACATCAGGGGCGCACGCAGGGAGGTTTCCGAGCACCCAGAACCCCTCCCCCCCCCCCCCCTCCACCAAAAAAAAAAGAGTTTTGTTTTTTTTTGCTGCATTTTGCGAGCCGAGTATTAATAATGGCTGTCTAGCATCCTCTGCAGCCTGTTCTCTTCCTGGTGGCACTTGTAAGTGCTTAATAAAAGTTTACTTTATTTTAATTATAGTACATATATATCCATGTGCATACATATATATATATATACATGTGTATTTATACGTGTACTGTATGTATGTGTGTGTATATATATATATATATATATATATACAGTACCAACAAATGTAAAACCACAGCACTCACCACCCCAGAAGCGGGGTGCAGTGTCCGCACTCACCACTCATAGGGTGGGGTGCATGTAGCCCATGGCCACCTACTTCAAAATATACACACAGAAAGTTCAGAGTTCAGCACTCACCAAAGCAAGCTCACTTATCTTCACAACATCAATAAATAAATGATGGGGGTTTAGTTAGTGAATTGGCCAATGCACGGAAGCCTGCAAACCGCTCGCCAAGGAGGTACCCCACCTTTATGCAGGTCCTACACTATCACAGAATCTCAAAAATTAAAACCTGGCAACTGTATCACACATAATATAACTGCAAATATGCCCACTTGGTTTAATCTTAAGCAAGCCTGTCTGCTGTGCATTTATGCTTTATTATATCTAGTCTGTGTTTTGTTGAAAACTACTCACAATAACAAATATTTGAGTACTAGATATTATTAATGTAGTTCTCGGGCTATAATCTCTGCCTGCCTACTTTGTGTGTTGTCCTGCTTCTGCTGTTAATTAGTGATGAGCGGGTTCGGTTTCTCGGAAACCGAACCCCCCCGAACTTCACGCTTTTTACACGGGTCCGAGGCAGACTCGGATCTTCCCGCCTTGCTCGGTTAACCCGAGCGCGCCCGAACGTCATCATCCCGCTGTCGGATTCTCGCGAGGCTCGGATTCTATCGCGAGACTCGGATTCTATATAAGGAGCCGCGCGTCGCCGCCATTTTCACACGTGCATTGAGATTGATAGGGAGAGGACGTGGCTGGCGTCCTCTCCGTTTAGAGTAGACTAGAGAGTAGTAGAGACACTTGATTTACTAATTTTGGGGAGCATATTAGGAGTACTACGTGCTGATAGTGTGACCAGTGACCAGCAGTTTAATTAATCCGTTCTCTGCCTGAAAAAAAACGATACACAGTGTGACACAGTCACATACCATATCTGTGCTCAGCCTCAGTGTGCCCTCAGTGTGCTGCATCATCTATGTAATACTGTATATCTGACTGTGCTGAGTGCTCACTGCTCACACAGCTTAATTGTGGGGGAGACTGGGGAGCAGTTATAGCAGGAGTACATATTTTAACAGTGCACACTTTTGCTGCCAGAGTGCCACTGCCAGTGTGACTGACCAGTGACCACTGACCACCAGTATATTGTGATTGTCTGCCTGAAAAAGTTAAACACTCGTCGTGTGGTGTTTTTATTCTATAAACGCATTCTGCTGACAGTGTCCAGCAGGTCCGTCATTATATAATATATACCTGTCCGGCTGCAGTAGTGAGATATATTTTTATATCATTATCATCCAGTCTATATTAGCACTGCAGCAGATGCAGTACGGTAGTCCACGGCTGTAGCTACCTCTGTGTCGGCAGTCGCTCGTCCATCCATAATTGTATACCACCTACCCGTGGTGTTTTTTTTTTTTTTTCTATCTTCTTGATACTAGTAGCTTACTTTAGGAGTCTGCAGTGCTGAGCTGACAGTGTCCAGCAGGTCCGTCATTATATAATATATACCTGTCCGGCTGCAGTAGTGATATATATATATTTTTTATATCATTATCATCCAGTCTATATTAGCAGCAGACGCAGTACGGTAGTCCACGGCTGTAGCTACCTCTGTGTCGGCAGTCACTCGTCCATCCATAATTGTATACCACCTACCCGTGGTGTTTTTTTTTTTTTTCTATCTTCTTGATACTAGTAGCTTACTTTAGGAGTCTGCAGTGCTGAGCTGACAGTGTCTAGCAGGTCCGTCATTATATAATATATACCTGTCCGGCTGCAGTAGTGATATATATATATATTTTATATCATTATCATCCAGTCTATATTAGCAGCAGACGCAGTACGGTAGTCCACGGCTGTAGCTACCTCTGTGTCGGCAGTCGCTCGTCCATCCATAATTGTATACCACCTACCTGTGGTGTTTTTTTTTTTTCTATCTTCTTGATACTACTAGTAGCTTACTTTAGGAGTCTGCAGTGCTGAGCTGACAGTGTCCAGCAGGTCCGTCATTATATAATATATACCTGTCCGGCTGCAGTAGTGATATATATATATTTTATATCTCATTATCATCCAGTCTATATTAGCAGCAGACGCAGTATGGTAGTCCACGGCTGTAGCTACCTCTGTGTCTGCAGTCGCTCGTCCATCCATAATTGTATACCACCTACCTGTGGTGTTTTTTTTTCTTTCTATCTTCTTGATACTACTAGTAGCTTACTTTAGGAGTCTGCAGTGCTGAGCTGACAGTGTCCAGCAGGTCCATCATTATATAATATATACCTGTCCGGCTGCAGTAGTGATATATATATATTTTATATCTCATTATCATCCAGTCTATATTAGCAGCAGACGCAGTACGGTAGTCCACGGCTGTAGCTACCTCTGTGTCGGCAGTCGCTCGTCCATCCATAATTGTATACCACCTACCTGTGGTGTTTTTTTTTTTTCTATCTTCTTGATACTACTAGTAGCTTACTTTAGGAGTCTGCAGTGCTGAGCTGACAGTGTCCAGCAGGTCCGTCATTATATAATATATACCTGTCCGGCTGCAGTAGTGATATATATATATATTTTATATCTCATTATCATCCAGTCTATATTAGCAGCAGACGCAGTACGGTAGTCCACGGCTATAGCTACCTCTGTGTCGGCAGTCGCTCGTCCATCCATAATTGTATACCACCTACCTGTGGTGTTTTTTTTTTTTTCTATCTTCTTGATACTACTAGTAGCTTACTTTAGGAGTCTGCAGTGCTGAGCTGACAGTGTCCAGCAGGTCCGTCATTATATAATATATACCTGTCCGGCTGCAGTAGTGATATATATATATTTTATATCATTATCATCCAGTCTATATTAGCAGCAGACGCAGTACGGTAGTCCACGGCTGTAGCTACCTCTGTATCGGCAGTCGCTCGTCCATCCATAAGTATACTAGTATCCATCCATCTCCATTGTTTACCTGAGGTGCCTTTTAGTTGTGCCTATTAAAATATGGAGAACAAAAATGTTGAGGTTCCAAAAATAGGGAAAGATCAAGATCGACTTCCACCTCGTGCTGAAGCTGCTGCCACTAGTCATGGCCGAGACGATGAAATGCCAGCAACGTCGTCTGCCAAGGCCGATGCCCAATGTCATAGTACAGAGCATGTAAAATCCAAAACACCAAATATCAGTAAAAAAAGGACTCAAAAATCTAAAATAAAATTGTCGGAGGAGAAGCGTAAACTTGCCAATATGCCATTTACCACACGGAGTGGCAAGGAACGGCTGAGGCCCTGGCCTATGTTCATGGCTAGTGGTTCAGCTTCACATGAGGATGGAAGCACTCAGCCTCTCGCTAGAAAAATGAAAAGACTCAAGCTGGTAAAAGCACAGCAAAGAACTGTGCGTTCTTCGAAATCACAAATCCACAAGGAGAGTCCAATTGTGTCGTTTGCGATGCCTGACCTTCCCAACACTGGACGTGAAGAGCATGCGCCTTCCACCATTTGCACGCCCCCTGCAAGTGCTGGAAGGAGCACCCGCAGTCCAGTTCCTGATAGTCAGATTGAAGATGTCAGTGTTGAAGTACACCAGGATGAGGAGGATATGGGTGTTGCTGGCGCTGGGGAGGAAATTGACCAGGAGGATTCTGATGGTGAGGTGGTTTGTTTAAGTCAGGCACCCGGGGAGACACCTGTTGTCCGTGGGAGGAATAGGGCCATTGACATGCCTGGTAAAAATACCAAAAAAATCAGCTCTTCGGTGTGGAAGTATTTCAACAGAAATGCGGACAACATTTGTCAAGCCGTGTGTTGCCTTTGTAAAGCTGTAATAAGTAGGGGTAAGGACGTTAACCACCTCGGAACATCCTCCCTTATACGTCACCTGCAGCGCATTCATCATAAGTCAGTGAAAAGTTCAAAAACTTTGGGCGACAGCGGAAGCAGTCCACTGACCAGTAAATCCCTTCCTCTTGTAACCAAGCTCACGCAAACCACCCCACCAACTCCCTCAGTGTCAATTTCCTCCTTCCCCAGGAATGCCAATAGTCCTGCAGGCCATGTCACTGGCAATTCTGACGAGTCCTCTCCTGCCTGGGATTCCTCCGATGCATCCTTGCGTGTAACGCCTACTGCTGCTGGTGCTGCTGTTGTTGCTGCTGGGAGTCGATGGTCATCCCAGAGGGGAAGTCGTACTCGTAAGACCACTTTTACTACTTCCACCAAGCAATTGACTGTCCAACAGTCCTTTGCGAGGAAGATGAAATATCACAGCAGTCATCCTGCTGCAAAGCGGATAACTGAGGCCTTGGCATCCTGTGAGCAACGTGGTTCCGGTATCCATCATTACTGCAGAGGCAACTAGAGACTTGTTGGAGGTACTGTGTCCCCGGTACCAAATACCATCTAGGTTCCATTTCTCTAGGCAGGCGATACCGAAAATGTACACAGACCTCAGAAAAAGACTCACCAGTGTCCTAAAAAATGCAGTTGTACCCAATTTCCACTTAACCACGGACATGTGGACAAGTGGAGCAGGGCAGGCTCAGGACTATATGACTGTGACAGCCCACTGGGTAGATGTATGGACTCCCGCCGCAAGAACAGCAGCGGCGGCACCAGTAGCAGCATCTCGCAAACGCCAACTCTTTCCTAGGCAGGCTACGCTTTGTATCACCGCTTTCCAGAATACGCACACAGCTAAAAACCTCTTACGGCAACTGAGGAAGATCATCGCAGAATGGCTTACCCCAATTGGACTCTCCTGTGGATTTGTGGCATCGGACAACGCCAGCAATATTGTGTGTGCATTAAATCTGGGCAAATTCCAGCACGTCCCATGTTTTGCACATACCTTGAATTTGGTGGTGCAGAATTATTTAAAAAACGAGAGGGGCGTGCAAGAGATGCTGTCGGTGGCCAGAAGAATTGCGGGACACTTTCGGCGTACAGGCACCACGTACAGAAGACTGGAGCACCACCAAAAATGCCTGAACCTGCCCTGCCATCATCTGAAGCAAGAAGTGGTAACGAGGTGGAATTCAACCCTCTATATGCTTCAGAGGTTGGAGGAGCAGCAAAAGGCCATTCAAGCCTATACAACTGAGCACGATATAGGAGGTGGAATGCACCTGTCTCAAGCGCAGTGGAGAATGATTTCAACGTTGTGCAAGGTTCTGCAACCTTTTGAACTTGCCACACGTGAAGTCAGTTCAGACACTGCCAGCCTGAGTCAGGTCATTCCCCTCATCAGGCTTTTGCAGAAGAAGCTGGAGACATTGAAGGAGGAGCTAACACAGAGCGATTACGCTAGGCATGTGGGACTTGTGGATGGAGCCCTTAATTCGCTTAACCAGGATTCACGGGTGGTCAATCTGTCGAAATCAGAGCACTACATTTTGGCCACCGTGCTCGATCCTAGATTTAAAACCTACGTTGTATCTCTCTTTCCGGCAGACACAAGTCTGCAGAGGTTCAAAGACCTGCTGGTGAGAAAATTGTCAAGTCAAGCGGAACGTGACCCGTCAACATCTCCTCCTTCACATTCTCCCGCAACTGGGGGTGCGAGGAAAAGGCTAAGAATTCCGCGCCCATCCGCTGGCGGTGATGCAGGGCAGTCTGGAGCGAGTGCTGACATCTGGTCCGGACTGAAGGACCTGCCAACGATCACTGACATGTCGTCTACTGTCACTTCATATGATTCTCTCACCATTGAAAGAATGGTGGAGGATTATATGAGTGACTGCATCCAAGTAGGCACGTCAGACAGTCCGTACGTATACTGGCAGGAGAAAGAGGCAATTTGGAGGCCCTTGCACAAACTGGCTTTATTCTACCTAAGTTGCCCTCCCTCCAGTGTGTACTCCGAAAGAGTGCTTAATGCAGCCGCTCACCTTGTCAGCAATCGGCGTACGAGGTTACATCCAGAAAATGTGGAGAAGATGATGTTCATTAAAATGAATTATAATCAATTCCTCCGTGGAGACATTCACCAGCAGCAATTGCCTCCACAAAGTACACAGGGAGCTGAGATGGTGGATTCCAGTGGGGACGAATTGATAATCTGTGAGGAGGGGGATGTACACGGTGATATATCGGAGGATGATGATGAGGTGGACATCTTGCCTCTGTAGAGCCAGTTTGTGCAAGGAGAGATTAATTGCTTCTTTTTTGGTGGGGGTCCAATCCAACCCGTCATTTCAGTCACAGTCGTGTGGCAGACCCTGTCACTGAAATGATGGGTTGGTTAAAGTGTGCATGTCCTGTTTATACAACATAAGGGTGGGTGGGAGGGCCCAAGGACAATTCCATCTTGCACCTCTTTTTTCTTTCATTTTTCTTTGCGTCATGTGCTGTTTGGGGGGTGTTTTTTGGAAGGGCCATCCTGCGTGACACTGCAGTGCCACTCCTAGATGGGCCAGGTGTTTGTGTCGGCCACTAGGGTCGCTTAGCTTACTCACACAGCTACCTCATTGCGCCTCTTTTTTTCTTTGCGTCATGTGCTGTTTGGGGAGTGTTTTTTGGAAGGGCCATCCTGCGTGACACTGCAGTGCCACTCCTAGATGGGCCAGGTGTTTGTGTCGGCCACTAGGGTCGCTTAGCTTACTCACACAGCTACCTCATTGCGCCTCTTTTTTTCTTTGCGTCATGTGCTGTTTGGGGAGTGTTTTTTGGAAGGGCCATCCTGCGTGACACTGCAGTGACACTCCTAGATGGGCCAGGTGTTTGTGTCGGCCACTAGGGTCGCTTAGCTTACTCACACAGCTACCTCATTGCGCCTCTTTTTTTCTTTGCGTCATGTGCTGTTTGGGGAGTGTTTTTTGGAAGGGCCATCCTGCGTGACACTGCAGTGCCCCTCCTAGATGGGCCAGGTGTTTGTGTCGGCCACTAGGGTCGCTTAGCTTACTCACACAGCTACCTCATTGCGCCTCTTTTTTTCTTTGCGTCATGTGCTGTTTGGGGAGTGTTTTTTGGAAGGGCCATCCTGCGTGACACTACAGTGCCACTCCTAGATGGGCCAGGTGTTTGTGTCGGCCACTAGGGTCGCTTAGCTTACTCACACAGCTACCTCATTGCGCCTCTTTTTTTCTTTGCGTCATGTGCTGTTTGGGGAGTGTTTTTTGGAAGGGCCATCCTGCGTGACACTGCAGTGCCACTCCTAGATGGGCCAGGTGTTTGTGTCGGCCACTTGGGTCGCTTAGCTTAGCCATCCAGCGACCTCGGTGCAAATTTTAGGACTAAAAATAATATTGTGAGGTGTGAGGTGTTCAGAATAGACTGAAAATGAGTGGAAATTATGGTTATTGAGGTTAATAATACTTTGGGATCAAAATGACCCCCAAATTCTATGATTTAAGCTGTTTTTTAGGGTTTTTTGAAAAAAACACCCGAATCCAAAACACACCCGAATCCGACAAAAAAAATTTGGTGAGGTTTTGCCAAAACGCGTTCGAACCCAAAACACGGCCGCGGAACCGAACCCAAAACCAAAACACAAAACCCGAAAAATTTCCGGTGCTCATCACTACTGTTAATAGCTCCATTTTTGACACCATTAAGCCAGTGCACCACATAGGCAGAAATTACTCCAAATAGCGTATTTCTGTAGCCATCACGAGGGATCAGCACATACTTGCTTACTCTTCCAGAAGTTGCAGGAGGATCACGATTTTTGGGTCAGCCCTCTCGGAAGAACAGGCAGATCTCCCGCATACTGCCCGCACCCTAGTGATGCGGGCAGGATGAAGAGATACTTGCTAATATTCACGGGTCTGTATGGTGGGGAAGGGGCTAAAATGACGTGAATGATGATGTCACAACTCGGCCCCTCAAAGTTCCCTCCAGTGTCTCCTCTCCGGGCTTCTCCCGGCAATGCAGGTTGATTCAGTATACACACAGGTGACTTGGATGTATTGTTAAAATAGTCAATTAGCCCCCTTATATCAGACAGAGTAACACAGTGATGGTAGCGGTACTTATCGGTATGCTCATGTGGCTGCGGTATGTCAGCAGGGGGTTCTCCGGTCGTAAGGGATGGAGGACTCCACATCCGTGCAGTCTGACTCCCGCTGTTAAGGGAATGCACCGCCCAGCTCTATGATAGCTCCGGCAGAGCGGTACATGTAGGAAAGCTGTAAGTCTCTCATTCTCTGTTCACACTGAGCTCCACTCTTCAGTCTAATCTCTCAGACTTAACTTGCACTGTCACTAAGATGGAGGAACAGAACATGCACTAGGCTCCGCCTCCCAAAGACACTGGCACTAGGGGATGAACACCCATGGATGCGTCCATGAGATCCTATGTGTGAGGAAACAGGCACGGAGCACACCGTTTACCAACACATTATACAGTAACATATGTTACTGTATACGGGGATGTGTCTGGGTGATGACTGCATCATGTGTCAGGTTCCTATAAGGTGTGAGGATGTCACTGTCTATTTCGTCTTCTAGTAGTAGTGCATAGAAGGACACAGGCACTGGCGCATCTATAATGGGTGCAGTGTGTGTGTTGCACATGGGCTCCTTGGGTTCAAGGGAGCCCACAAAGCACACGCTGCACTTTTCAGTACTCACCTATCCAGAGCCTGGGGTCTACTTCGGCAGCCCTGTAAAAGCATTGGGAAAATGGTGTAGTGGGCATTTTCCCGGCGTTGTGCGCGTGCACAGTAGAGAGAATACCGGAGAAATGGCTGCTGCACTGAATAGTTGACTCTAGCACAGAGTCTACTAGCGGCTGCTAGCAAGAGAGAGAGGAGGTGACCCAGACACAGTCTGCACATGGGCCCCCTCCTCTCTTTAAACGCCCCTTGACACTGGTCTGTACAAAGATGTGTAGATGGAGAACCACAGACCCCTCACATCACTGGGTAAGTGGAGGTTTAATCACAGTCCTGTCTTTGTATATAGGAGAAAGCACTGTGATTTACTAGTACAGTGGGCTACGTAGAAATGCAGAGCTGAAATAAAACCAAGATTAAATACACCCTTCCATGTGTAGGCTATTTAAGACCACATAAGTCTGTGAGCACAAACATCAGACATCATACTTACAGTGGTGTCCGCCAGTGAGGGTGGTCCAAATCCAGTGCAGGTGCGAAAAGGAAGGCCAATGCTGTCACGTACCACATTGAACTAATCCAGTTTAAAGCTCTATATGTGGCTAGAGATGGTAAATCTTTTACTGAGAACTGAAATTGTTTCAGTCATGTATCTGGTCAAATAGAAAGATAATAATAAAGAAATAGATACAATACTGGCGCGTTTTGTTATGTTATACAAACTTCATCAGTACAAAAATACAAAGTCCTCAGTGCTACTGCAATAATCACTCCAAGGACCTTTTATTCTTCCTTATTTTACCCATGTTTATATAAACTAACCACAGTGTATTTCTCTAACAGCTCTCACTGTGGATTTAGAAATGTCTGAAGCATCCCAAACCCTTATTTCTACTCCAGATGGTATGACTGAGGATCGCAGTGTTGTAACAGATATCCAGACTGTAAAATCCTCATCAGCAGATGACAGAACATGAAACATCTGTCTGGAGAACTATATTCACATACACAGGTGCGGCTGAGGAACCCATCGCACAACCCTGGGTCTGTAAATAAAACTGACTATTGTACAGGAAAAAATAAGAAGTCAAAATGAATTCAAGAAGTAACAAAATAATATAAATTTTGGATAGATCAAATAGAGCTTTTCTAATAAGAAATCTTTTCACTGCTGCTAGCCCGAAATCATGAGGTATGGAAGTGTACAGTATAAATTCACTACATCTATAGTTACCAACCAACATCCCGGGGCACTTCCCTGATGCTCTCTAAGTTGTTAAGTAATGTGGTGGTATCTAATAAAAAACTGGGCTCACTCTGAATAAGAGGCTGAATCAAGCAGACATGCCACCAAAGTAAAATTAGGGACAATAATTTCATTAATTCCTCTGAAATTAGTCCCGTTGTTATTGCTGCTTGCAACAGGCTTCACAGCCGCTTTTTGCACACTGAGGAAGGATTGTCCTGCAATATAATATACAACTGCATGTCCCGCAAATGGCGCATTGCCTCTGCATGATAATCTTGCAAATCCTGGAGGATGATTGCGCCCCCCTTATTCCACACAGTAATGCACCTTACACATATGAACCACATTAGTAATGCCCATAATACACATAATTCCACACAATAATGCACCTTACACATATGAACCACATTAGTAATGCCCATAATACACATAATTCCACACAGCAATTCACCTTACACATATGCCCCAATTTGGTAATGCTAGTAGCTTTTGTTTTATAAACTTAATTTTGCTTGCTGGTGTGCTTGCAGTCAGTGTGCGCTCCCATGCAGGTCCCTAGATCCATGACTGCATTTTGTGAGATGGGGGTGGCAGGATGGGGGAGTGCTTGCACTCGCACTCTTTAAAGGGGCACCCGTACAAGCGATGTGACCTCACGGGGTATGCCATCCTTTGCAAGCCTTATCCTTTATTTTAGCTTGCTGGTGGGACACAGATGGCAGCAAATTCCAGATACTGCCATACTTGCTGGTTATACAAAAAGACCAGTATCAAACATGTAGCAACTGTCCATTCTGTTCACTGTTCAGTGTGTTTGCTGGTGTCTGTTGCTCCCGGCAACTGCATGCCTTTTATTTTATACTGCAGGAGCAATATGCTCTGCTCTCCCGTCTGACGCATCTGAAAGTCAAACTGCACTGACATTTCATATAGAAATAGCGCAATGCAACTTACTGACCACGTTACAGTGCTGGATGGCAGCAGAATTTTACGGAATGGACTGACTGAGAAATAAAGTGTAGGGAGAACACAGCCCATGTTATGTCCCTGCAGACACCTGGGGTTTGAACAGGGATAAGGGACACATACAGGATGGCAGGGTCCCCATCCCCCATGTGCACAAGAAGTATAGGTGATGTCAGATTTATGTGGCGCAGTCTTCCACAATACACATGTGGTATCATAAGGAGCCATCCAGTAATAACCTCAAACAGCCAGTGAAAATGTCACAGGTCCAGGAATTTCAGTTACCCGGATTCTGCTGTCTGATGTCTCACAAGTCAGAGGCATTCAAGCATGTCAGAGGGAGTTCAAGGGACAGTGTGCATTCTATTTGACAAATGTAAACCGCAGTATATACAAGTACTGATTGAATAACATTTAGAAAGTAACAGATAGTTTGCAGACTGTCCATCCCAATACTGCAGGGACATACTTGGATGCTCCTAGACAAGCGTGGATGCCCTAGGCAAATGCCTAGCCTGCCAATAGCGAAGGCTGGGTTTGCTGAGGGCATCAGGGGAATGGCCATTGTTTATGTAAGTGGAGTGCCAGACTGACATCTACGATATGGATATATTTTGTTACTGAAGAATTAGCCTTGTGGGAAGAAAGAAAGCGGCAATCCGAGTATACTTATGCCATGAATGATCATGAAGTGGAAAGTAATACAGAAGCAAACAGGACATTTTTAATAATGCTTCAGGATGGAATAAAAATACACGTAATACCTTAATCTCTATTATGCACCAGACATCTCAGTTTAGAGCTCTGACATATAGCTGCAAATGTATTTTTCATTATAATGATTTCCTGAAACACAATGTAGTTCATAGGTAGAATAGATTAAGGTTGTGCCCTGAAATTTGAAAACTTTTCCTTTGTTTAAAAAACGGTTCTCCTGTTGTGATAAGCCATTTCTGTGCTTAATTTGGTAGAAAAGTTTTAGCCTCTACATAGATGAGATGACGCACACAGGAAATAAACCGTACTTTTGCTCTGATTGCAGGAAATGTTTTGACACAAATCGCTGATGAGACACCAGAGAATTCACACGGGGAAGAGGTCATTTTCCTGAGGCAGTTGTGGGAAGTCCGGGCCTCACCGTTCACCAGAGAATCCACAGAGGGGTGAGATCATATCCTTGCCTTGAGTGTGGGAAATCTTTTACCATGTCAACCAATCTCACCGTCCACCAGAGAACCCACATAGGGGAGAAACCATACTACCGCCATGAATGTGGTAAACGTTTTACCACACCAACGGATCTCTGTCTTCATGAGAGGACTCACATGGGTGAGAAACCGTATTGTGCCCTGAGTGTGGCAAATCTTTTTTTAGGAAAGCCAACCTTCCAAAGCACCAGAGAATTCACATTGGGGAGAGGTCATTTTCCTGCCGCAGTTGCGGGCAGTGTTTTGCGAAGAAGTTCAGCATCACCTTTCACCAGTGAATACACAGTGGTGTGAGACCATATTCTTGCCCAGAGTGTGGCAAATGTTTTCCACACCAGCAAATCTCAACATCCACCAGAGAACAAGGGGGAGAAACCATACTCCTGCTCTCAGTGTGGCAAACGTTTCAGAACACTGTCAAATCTCACCATCTATCAGAGGATTCACACAGGAGAGAAACCATATTCCTGCCCAGACTGCAGCAAGTGTTTCATCCAAAAATCACATTATAACACACCAGGGAACTCACACGGGTGAGAAGCTGTACTCCTGCCCAGAATGTGGGAATTGTTTTATGACACAATCAAACTTTGCTGCCCATCACAAAATCCACACAGGGGGCAACCCGTAATCTTTTTAGAGGCAGAAAATGTTTTGTCTGTACATAAACTTTCATGAAAATGTTTTTGTTACTGTATGTTGTGGATAATTCTCTAGCATCCATAAGGGATATTGGGGAGACTTCGTATGATGGGGTATAGACGGGGTCCAAAGGAGCCAGTGCACTTTAAATTTCTTCACTGGGTGTGCTGGCTCCTCCCCTCTATATCCCCTCCCACAGGCAGTTTAGAAAAAAAAGTGCCCTCAGGTGAGGATGTACATCTCTGCAGCTCCAGAGAGTTTCCTTCAATTTAATTTAAACTTTTATTATTTTCGGTATGCTGTTTGGGCAACAGCATACCTGCACCGTGGGAGTTGGGTAGGGGGGGGGGGGCAGTCACCGACCTTGTGAGGTGTCAGAGCCACTTCCCTGCTGCAGCACGGTTGTTTGTTAAGCAGGGCACTGTGCCTTGGCTGTTGCAATCACAGCACGCCGCACGCCCCTGAAGGTGAGGTCTGTGGTGAGTACAAACCGGGGGCCCCACGAGGGTGGTCCCCCGGTTCAAAGTGTAGCGGAACGCGGGTGCGATATATGGGGACCCTCCTGGGGGGGACCCGCTAGAGCCCCCCATGTAAACTGGCTCAAGATGGCTTAAACTAGCACTTGTGTGATGTTTTAAGCATGATAGGAGACTTTGTTAGTATAAAAATTACTGTAGCTTTGGCGTCATTGGGGGGGGGGGGGGGGGAGGTGGAGCTACCCCAGAGCGGGACCAGAGGCATTTTGGTGCCTTCCTCTGCTTAATGCAGAAGCAAACAGCACACACAGTTCTTCCTGACTCCCAAGACACGCTGGAAAACTGGTACAGGGTGTTGCAAAGGGGGAGAGCCGCTATTGAACACAATGTGTGTCCTCTACAGGTCAGTATTTACTAGTGTTTCAGTGTAATATTATTAGCTGACAGTCTCAATGGGACTGTGCAGCTAGGGGTGTGCTGGTATCTTTCTCTGTGTGTCTCCTCCCACATACAGTAAGGGCAGGCTTGATCAGTATACCGTCTGTGTGTATGTGTATGTTATTGTGATTACTGTAAACATGGGTAAACACAAATTATGTAGTGTATGCCAGACCAGATTCTCTCCCTTATCAACTGATTCTGCTTCATTGCAGAACAGTGCAGCCAATCTTCACAAATCAGTGAAGGGTCTGGGGGAGAGGGTCCAGAGCCCTCCTGGCTAGGGCTCTTAAAACTATGATGTCTGATATGTCATTACAACTGTCTGCTAATGTTCAGAAAACTCCGCTACTACAACAGACTGTTGCAGACTTTACTGCTAGGGCAGATGTTACACAGCCCTCCATTTCTCATGCAGGTCCACAGAAGCGTGGTTTACCTGCCCTACTCTCTGATTCAGATGAGGACATACAGGAGGATGGGGAGGACTTAAATCCCATTAGTGGGGATTCTGATTCTGCTCAGTTTATTGAACCCCTCATTCTGGCTATACGGGACGTGTTAAAGCTCCCTATAGAGGACACTGCATCACAGCAGTCGTTTTTCTTTACACAAAACAAGCCTCATGTCACTTTCCCTGATTCTATTAGATGACTTTTTCAAGTTGGTCTGGAAAAATCTAGACAAAAAAGTTTTTGCGCACTTTCCTATTTGCTCCTGAAGGTAGGAAATTCTGGGAAGAACTGTATCAGTCTGGGAAGAACTGTATGACGTATCAGTCTCTCGACTGTCCAAAAAGGCGGTGCTGCCCGGGCTTCTTCACCATGAAGGATCCCGGGGACAGAAAGAAAGAGACTACGCTCAAATCTATTTACATGGCAGAAGGTGTATCGCAGAGGCCGGTCATAGCAGGTTGCTGGATGACCCATGCCATTCATATGCGGGCTACTCAAATTCAGGGGGGCCTCTCAAGGAATTTGCCTCTGGTCACTATGGTGACTCTCTTCAAGCACATTCAGGACACTACATGCGTCCTGTGTGACTCGCTTAAAGAGATGGGGATTATTAATGCTAGGACTTCTGCCATGGCAGTGTCGGCATGCAGGGCTTTGTGGTTGCATCAGTGGAACCCTCCCTTGTTCTTGGGAATGGCTCCTTGGGGTTGAGTTGGATACATTGATTTCCAAGTCATTGCTGGGAAATACACATTTCTCCCCTCTGGGGTCCCGCCGGCTAGGCGTTCCTACCCAGGGCCGTCTGTTCAGTCCTTTCGGTCTAACAGATTTCGATCTAGGGCCAGAGGTGCCTCCAATGTGAATAGAGGCACCAGTGGTAAGTCAAAAAGACCTGCCACCACCGGTTCTCAGGAACAGAGCACCAGTTCTGCTTCCACTAAGCCTTCAGCATGACAGTGCCCACCCACCCAAAGGAGATCTCGAGGTGGGAGCTCAACTGCATCACTTCAGCCACATCTGGGAAGGCTCCTGCTGGGATACATGGGTAAGGGAACTCATTTCTCAGGGCTACAAGTTGGAGTTCGACGGTGCTCCTCCCCAACGATTTTTCAAATCAAGCTTGCCAGCTTTGGAGGATACACAAGTTACGTTGCAACAGGCCATCCGACAGTTGGTCCAGTCCCACATGATTGTTCAAATACCAATACCACAATGAGGCAGGGGTTATAACTCCAACCTGTTTGTGGTACCAAAGCCAGATGGCTCGGTATGGCCCATTTTGAATCGAAAACCTTTAGGTAAGGGTTCAAGAACTTTAAAGTTTAAAATGGAATTCCTGAAGGCAGTGATTGCGGGCCTGGAAGAACAGGAATTCCTGGTTTCCTTGGATATCAAGGACGCTTACCTACCTATTCCAATTTTGCCACCTCATCAGGCTTCTCTGAGGTTTGCCCTAGTGGATGATCACTACCAGTTCCAGGCACTACCCTTTGGCCTGTCCACGGCTCTGAGAGTATTCACAAAGGTGATGGTGGAGATGATGCTCCAACTCCGGGTCAAGGGGGTCAATGTTGTCCCTTACCTGGACGATCTTATAATAAAAGCAAGATCCTGGGAGCTTTTATTGCTCCATATCGACCACACTATCCAACTTCTGTCACGCCATGGATGGATTCTCAATCTACAGAAGTCCCACTTGGAGCCAACGCAATGGCTCCTGTTTCTGGGGATGTTGCTGGATACAGTGGCCCAGAAGATGTTCCTCTCAGATGACAACGCAAGACAACTTCAGGAGATGGTCCGCATGGTACTCCGACTTACTCGAGTATCCATCCCATTTTGCATCAGATTGTTGGGGAAGATGGTCACCTTATACAAGGTGATCCGATATGGGAGGTTCCATGCCAGAACATTTCAATTGGATCTCCTGAGCAAGATCACATCTACAGATGCACCTGATGATTCAGCTGTCACCTCAGGCCAGGATTTCCCTCTTGTGGTAGCTGCGGTCCTTCAACCTACTAGAAGGATGGAGTTTCGGGATACAGGATTGGACCCTCCTCACAACAGATGCGAGTTTGCGAGAATGGGGTGCTGTCACCCAAGGGTGCACAGTTCCAGGGCAGCTGGTCAGCCCATGACGCCCTCCTTCCGATCAACATTCTGGAACTTCGGGCGAACTACAATGCTCTGCTTCAGGCCTCTCCCCTGCTCACGGATCACGCGATTCAGGTTCAGTCAGAAAACGCCACAGCAGTGGCGCACATCAATCAGCAAGGAGGGACAAAAATCAGAGCCTGTATGCGAGAGGTGTCAAAGATACTCCTCTGGGAGGAAAGAAATGCAAGATCAATGTCGGCAATCTTCATTCCAGGTGTGGACAACTGGGAAGCGGACCTCCTGAGTTGTCACGATCTCCACCCGGGGGAGTGGGGTCTCCACCATCAGGTGTTCCAACAGATCATCCACAGGTTGGGCTGCCTGCAGATAGACATGATGGCTTCTTGTCTCAACAAGAAGCTTCACTGTTATTGCTCACGAACCAGGGACCCTCAGGTGAGGGCAGTGGATGCACTGACGTCGCCTTGGCCTTACCGGTCTACCTGTTTCCTCCGATTCCGTTGTTCCCAAGGGTGCTCAAGCGAATCAGAAATCAAGGAGTCCAGGCAATTCGGATTGCCCCGGATTGGCCTCGGAAGGCATGGTACGCGGATCTTCTAGACATGTCCGTAAAAGACCCTTGGCCTCTACCACTAAGAAGCGATCTTCTTCAACAAGGACCGTTCATCTACCCAGACTTACAGCGACTTTGTTTGATGGCATGGAGGTTGAGCAGAACATCCTAGCTCAGTGATGGCTAACCTTTTCAGCTTGGTGTGTCGAAAATCGGAAAAAAGTGTAGCCTTCCTCGGGTCACATGTCACTTCAAGAAATATCAATAATTTGGTGATATTTGCAGCCATAATAAAGAAAGAGTTATATATTTAATATATTTATTATATTTATTAGTTCAAAAAGCAAAAAACAAATAATGATTTACCAGGCTTAGGGACTTTTCTGTTGCTGAATTGCATTTGCTAAATCTTGCAGGGTTGTAGTCGGCATACTGAAGACCACCCGTATTTTGTGCACTTCAGGGCCAAGCAAGGGCTACTAACTTCATCTGTCAGTCTGTTTCTTTTATTTGTTTTAAATTAATATTATTTAATGCTGAGAATTATTTTGTACCAGGAGTCAGTCCAACAACACTGTTACAGAGGTAATTAAAAACCTATTAAATTAAATGCTTTATTACCTCTGTAACGGTGTTGTTGGACAGACTCCTGGTACAAAATAATTTAAAGCACTACACTACGTAATGATTGCACTTACAGGAGAGCCACACAATGCTGCTTATCACAAGTCCTCCTGCGCTGTTTATGACGGACTGGGCTGGGGTGATCACACAGGGCTGTGAAACTCGTCTCCCGGGTCTCAGGCCTGCAGGTGCAGGATGTGGGGATCGTAAGGCCACCTTACTTGGCTGTCTACAGGGCTGTGAACCTCGCCAATCACCTTTCCTCCTGTAGCGTTCTTCCGATCGGTTCTTTGCAGAGTCCTCCGCCAGCGCCAGCGGTGACACCATGCCTCCATGCAACAAGCACGCAACAAGCAGGGATTGGAGCAGAGCCGCACATGTAACCAAAGGGCAGCACCAACAGGCGTGTCAGTCAAAGTGCCTTGGCGTGTCACGAGTGACACGCGTGTCATAGGTTAGCCATCACGGTCCTAGCTCATAAAGGCCTTTCCAAAAAGGTTATTGCTACCATGGTTCAGGCCAGGAAACCTGTGACGTCAAAACACTATCATCATATCTGGAGAAGATATGTCTCTCGGTGCGAGGAATGCACGTATCCGCCTGTAGAGTTCCACTTGGGACGTATCTTGCATTTCCTGCAGTCTGGTGTGGATAAGGGCTTGCGTCTGGGTTCCATTAAGGTCCAGATTTCAGCTCTCTCCATTTTCTTCCAGAGGAAATTGGCACTGTTTGCCAGAAGTTCAGACCTTCTTGCAAGGGGTACTCCACATACAACCTCCTTTTGTGCCGCCTACAGCACCCTGGGATTTGAATGTGGTGTTGGAATTTCTACAGTCCTCCTGTTCTGAGCCTCTGATGATGGTAGAAGACAAGTACCTCATGTGGAAGATGGTGATGTTACTGGCCCTGGCCTCTGCTAGACGTGTCTCAGAATTGGGGGCCTTATCATATAAGAGCACATACTTTGTCTTTTACGAGGACAGAGCGGAGCTCAGGACTAGACAGCAGTTCCTGCTGAAGGTTGTCTCTGCGTTTCACCTGAATCAACCTATTGTGGTTTCGTCCAGTTCTGACACTTCTGCTCCTACAGAGACATTGGATGCTGTGCGAGCATGGAGGATCTACACAATCCTCTCCATAGAGGCCTATTTTGTGCCCATTATGCGGCACTAGTCACAGCATATCATGTGGCCGTTCTTAGCGCGTCACATGCACACACTGTGCGCCATTGCCTGGGTTGCCTCTAGGTCCCGATCACGTGCCCCAAACCGAGTCACGTGATCAGAACTGGAAAGGAACCAAAACACATTCAAATAACAGTATTTATGTCTATTAAAAAAAATATAACTCGTTTTAGGGTTCCAATATATAAATTATACTCTGGTGACCCAAATAATTACCTAAAGTATGGGTTTATATAGTTTTGTACGGTGGCTTGTTTATTATATTGTGACCCTGTTTGCCGCTACACCCTGATCCGGACCCCATCTGCACCACTGTCGATATTTGGACCACTTGTGGCATATTTTAATTATGAATTTTATTCAATAGGATTTTAATATGTTTAAGTTGTTTAAATAAATGTTTTACCATTTTTAAACAA
This sequence comes from Pseudophryne corroboree, assembly GCF_028390025.1. Taxonomy (NCBI): domain Eukaryota; kingdom Metazoa; phylum Chordata; class Amphibia; order Anura; family Myobatrachidae; genus Pseudophryne; species Pseudophryne corroboree. The sequence continues at coordinate 148,713,301 of NC_086446.1, read as the reverse complement.
GCCGTCTTCAATTAATTTTTCATCTAACAGCCAGTGCTGGTACACTTTATACTATTTATTTATTGGATTCCTTGTTCATGCTCTTTGATGCGAAGAAAAAGGGTTGTCCTGCTTCAAAGCAGTCCATTGCTCGTTGGCTTAGGCTTACTATCCAACAGGCCTATGTGTCTGCAGCCTTACCTGTTCCTAAGTCTCTGAAGGCCCACTCTACAAGATCGCTGGGGCTCTTCCTGGGCGGCTGCCCGTGGAGTCACAGCCTTGCAACTGTACAAGTTTAATACCCTGGCCAAAGAGGATACCCAGTTTGGGCAGGTGGTGCTGCAGAAGTCTCCGCACATTCTCGCCCGTTCTGGAAGCTTTGGGACGACCCCATCGTACTAAGTCTCCCCAATATCCCTTATCCTTTTCTCATAGTCCATAAGGAATATTGGGCGCCCGCCTCAGTGCGTTGACTTTTCTGCAGGTTCTCTGTTATGTGGTTACCTGTTCAGCTGTTGCTGTTATTGTTACCAGCCGTTGCTGGTTGTTATATGTTCGTGGTGTGCTGGTATTAAATCTCACCACTCTTAGTTATCATGTTCCTTCTCTCATATATGTCCTTTCTCCTTCGGGCACTGCTTTACCTATAACTGCCTGTGGGATGGGGCATAGAGGGGAGGAGCCAGCACACACAGGACCCCGTCTATAGTACCCCATCGTACTAAGTCTCCCCAATATCCCTTATGGACTACGAGAAAAGGATTTACCGGTAGGTAATTAAAATCCTATTTTTACAAACAGTAGAAGTCAGTGCTTGCTAAACATGAGAAAACCTTCGCAGGCGCTAATTTATATTCCACCACTGAATATTCACTCAGCATTTTATGCCATATGCCGTTAGAGGCTTCGTGCAACTTATACCCCTTTCACACCGCACAAATAACCCGGTATTGACCCGGCATATTGCCGGGTCGACACGGGTCGGCGTGCGGTGTGAAAGGGGCATAGCCAAAGGGGCATAGCCAAATTGCCTGACCCCGGCAATTCAACCCAGGAATACAGCAGTGTTATACCCGGGTTGAATACGGGTCAGTGGCTGCGTAAACGGGCTCCCGGGTCGATGCGACCCATTTAGTACAGCAGGGAGAGGCGGCGCGGAGATGATCTCATCTCCCAGCGCCGCCTCCACCTCCGCCCCCACTGCTATGGCAACCCGCCCGGCATATTGCCGGGTCGGGGAACTTGCAGCAGCGGCCAATGATGGATCCCACCCTGGAAGGACCCGTTTCCAATTCCCGGGTGGGATCCGGCATTGGCAGTGTGAAAGGGGTATTAGATGCTCCACCACCAGTAGTGATTTGCTAACCTACAAGTACTTTTTGCTAAATTTTCATTCTTATTTAAATTGTAGTCGCATACAGAGACGTTTGCAGCATACCAAGTGCTCTAGATTAGTACTTTTCATTGCAAATTAATCGGTATAAAGTCGCATACAGTATTGAGCATAAAAGTTCATTCCACCTCCCCTCTCCTCAAGGTGTCAGTGCTATCATTTGGTTGCATGCTCCCCTCTAAACTCTTCAAATACTTTCTCCCTGCATTCACAATCACTGCCACTTACCCGAGCTGGGTCTCTTGCATATCCCCTCACCTTTACGGCTGCTGGCAATATTAGTTTCAAACCCAGGCACCCTATTCCCACAATTTCCTCCCTTGACCCTAAACTTCTGACTTGCCTTGTACCTCCAACCTCTTTCTCACCCCTGCTCTTTCCCACCTTACCTCCTTCTGTGCACTCTGGAATAATAGATCTGTCTGTAACAAACTCACATCCATCATTTTTTCACTCTTTCAGTTTCCTAACTTTTAGTGAAACCTGGATCCTTCACTTACCCTGTTCTGATGACCACTCAAGAGGCAATATAGCCATCCTTCTGTCATCTGGTTGCACCTATAGTCTTATCTTCACTCAATTCCCTGTCTTCTACTTAAGGCTGTATTCCATCTGGCTCGGTTCTTCACTCTACCTTTGTAATCTATCGCCCCAAGATTTTGCTGCCCAATTCTTTGACAACTTTGCCACCAGGCTTTCCCGTTTCTTTTCCTCTGAGCTACTCATTTTAGCATACTGTACGGGCATTCCTTTTGACATTGCTGTCTCTAAACTCACACCTCCTCCTACAGTCTCTGGTGCCCCAGCTCCAATCCTGGCACTCCATACAGACTGGCCTGACTCAAAGATAGATGCAGTTCGTACATCAGCTGCGTATTTTATACGAAAAAATACAAATGCAGCATGATGTGTCTTGAGTAAATAGACGCCTCCTGCATGCTTCTGTGATCCGCTGCTGCTTCTGAAGACACAGTATTGGATCACTTGCATGAACATCAAACATCTGAGAAACCCCTAAAGACTAAGGTCTTGGCCTCACCACTACCAAAAAACGAGGTTCAAAATACCCCATTTTACAGAATGATGGCCAGCACTGCTCACCCCCTCTACCAAACCCCAGCAGCTAGTCAATCAGACTGTGGCTTAGGGCATGGCGAGGATACAGGACCCATTCTGCACATGTGCAGCCTCGCCACCATCAGAGAATGGTTTACATACAGTGCATCCGGACAGTATTCACAGCGCTTCACTTTTTCCACATTTTGTTATGTTACAGCCTTATTCCAAATTGGAATAAATTCATTCTTTCCCTCAAAATTCTACACACAATACCCCCAAAATGACAACGTAAAAAAAAGTTTTTTTGAGATTTTTTGCAAATTTATTAAAAATAAAAAAACGAAGAAATCACATGTACATAAGTATTCACAGAATTTGCTCAATACTTTGTTGACGCACCTTTGGCAGCAATTATAGCCTCAAGTCTTTTTGAATATGATGCCATATGATGCCACAATCTTGGCACACATATCATTGAGCTGTTTCCTCTTTGCAGTACCTCTCAAGCTCCATCAGGTTGGATGGGAAGCGTCAGTGCACAGCCATTTTCAGATCTCTCCAGAGATGTTCAATCGGATTCAAGTCTGGGCTCCTACTGGGCCACTCAAGGACATTCACAGAGTTGTCCTGAAGCCACTCCGTTGAAATTTTGGCTGTGTGCCTAGGGTTGATGTCCTGTTAAAAGATGAACCGTCGCCCCAGTCTGAGGTCAAGAGCGCTCTGGAGCAGGTTTTCACCCAGGACGTCTCTGTACATTGCTGCATTCATCTTTCCCTCTATCCTGATTAGTCTCCCAGTTCCTACCGCTGAAAAACATCCCCACAGCATGATACTGCCACCATCATGCTTCACTGTAAGGATTGTATTGGCCTGGTGATGAGGGTTGCCTGGTTTCCTCCAAACATGTCGCCTGGCATTCACGCAATAGAGTTCAATCTTTGTCTCATCAGACCACAGAATTTTGTTACTCATGGTCTAAGAGTCTTTTAGGTGCATTTTGGAAAACTCCAGGTGGGCTGCCCTGTGCTTTTTTACTAAGGAGTGGTTTCCGTCTGGCCACTCTACCATACAGGCCTTATTGGTGGATTGCTGCAGAGATGGTTGTCCTTCTGGTTCTCCGAATGCTGTAGCTCTGACAGAGTGACCATTGGGTTCTTGGTTACCTCCCTGACTAGGGCCCCTCTCCGCTGATCACTTAGTTTAGACGCCCGGCCAGCTCTAGGAAGAGTCCTGGTGGTTCCAAACTTCTTCCATTTACAGATGATGGAGGCCACTGTGCTCATTGGAACCTTCAAAGCAGATGTTTTTCTGTACCCTTCCCAAGATTTGTGCCTCGAGACAATCCTGTCTTGGAGGTCTACAGACAATTCCTTTGACTTCATGCTTGGTTTGTGCTCAGACATGCGCTGTCAAGTGTGGGACCTATTGTGCCTTTCCAAATGATGTCCAATCAACTGAATTTACCACACGTGGACGCCAATTAAACTGTAGGAATGTCTCAAGGACGCTCGGTGGAAACAGGATGCACCTGAGCTAAATTTGGAGCTTCATGGCAAAGGCTGTGAATACTTATGTACATTTGATTTTCTTAGTTTTTTATTTTTAACAAATTTGCAAAAATCACAAAAAAAAACTTTTATCATGTTGTCATTATGTGGTATTGTGTGTAGAATTTTGAGGGAAAAAATTAATTTATTCCAATTTGGAATAAGGCTGCAACATAACAAAAATGTGGAAAAAGTGAAGCACTGTAAATACTTTCCGGATGCACTGTACATCTCTGAATCAGACCCTACATCCTCTTCAAATGTATCATCTCTCCCTATTACGCTGCCATCTCCCTTGCCCAGGTCCATTTTCTCATTATCGCCCACCTTGACTACTGCAGCTTCTTAGATGGCATTCTCGTTTCCTGCCTTTCCCTGTTACAAACAGTCCTGAATACAAATAAGGAGATTTATGATAAGACTTACCATTGTTAAATCTCTTTTTGCATGGTACACTGGATTCCTCAGGGAATAACATCGGGGTGTAGAGTTGGATCTTGATCCGAGGCACCAATATGCTAAAGCTTTGACTATTCCCAGGATGCACTGCACCACCTCCTCTACAGCCCCACCTCCAGGCACTGTAGATCAGTTTTGTTAACCAGTCCAATGCAGTAGCAGGTAAGAGAGACGATAGTCGTTAACCACAGAGAACCACATTCTCACGACAGGAGAAGGTACCAGCAGCTAATGCCATACAAACTCAAAGAAGCTAAGTGCGTCAGGGTGGGTGCCCTGTGGAATCCAGTGTACCTCGCAGAAAGAGATTTAACAATGGTAAGTCTTACCATAAATCTCCTTTTCTGCAGCGGGGTACACTGGTATTCCACATGGAATAACATCGGGGATGTCCTAAAGCAGTTCCTCATGGGATGGGATGCACTGTAGCGGGCACAAGAACCTGGTATCCAAAGGAAGCATCCTGGGAGGCGGAAGTATCAAAAGCATAGAACCTGATGAACGTGATCACTGAGGACCACGTAGCCGCCTTTGCACAATTGTTCTAGGGACGCGCCACGGTGGGACGCCCAAGAAGGTCCATCACACAGAGTAGAATGGGCCTTGATAGCAGCAGGAGCTGGGAGTCCAGCCTGCGCATAAGCTTGTGCAATCATCATTCTAATCCATCTGGCCAAAGTTTGCTTATTCGCATGCCAACCACGTTTGTGAAAGCCAAAAAGGACAAAGAGAGAATCAGACCTCCTAACAGAGGCAGTTCTCTCCACATATATACGGTGAGCCCATACCACATCCAAAGAACGCTCTTTGGAGGGTAAACCAGGAGGGATAAAGGCCGGAAACCACAATCTCTTGGTTAAGGTGGAAAGATGACACCACGGCACGGTCACTGTGAAAACTCAGAAAGGGTGAACGACAGGACAAAGCACCTAAGTCCGATACCCTTCAGAGGCAATAGCCAGCAAAAACAAAACCTTAAGCGTAAGCCATTTAAGGTCCACAGACTCAAGAGGTTCAAATGGAGACTCTTGTAGGACATTCAGAACAACAGACAGATCCCTGCTGAATCCGTAAAACACCCTGAGTGAAAGTATGAACGTCAGGCAGAGACGCAATTTTTCTCTGAAACCATACCAACAAGGCAGAAATATGAACCTTGAGGGAGGCCAGACGAAGGCCTAAGTTCAGGCCTTGTTGCAAAAAAACTAAAGTTTGGCAGTACAGGTTGAGTATCCCATATCCAAATATTCCGAAAGACGGAATATTCCGAAATACGGACTTTTTTGAATGAGAGTGAGAAAGTGAAACCTTTGTTTTTTGATGACTTAATGTACACAAACTTTGTTTAATACACAAAGTTATTACAAATAGTGTATTAAATGACCTTCATGCTGTGTGTATAAGGTGTATATGAAACAGAAAGGAATTGTGTGAATGTAGACACACTTTGTTTAATGCACAAAGTTATAAAAAATATTGGCTAAAATTGCCCTCAGGCTGTGTGTATAAGGTGTATATGTAACATAAATGCATTCTGTGCTTAGAATTAGGTCCCATCACCATGATATCTCATTATGGTATGTAAGCCTTGAGTCCTGTTGGAGAAAGAGCGCTATATAAATAAAATTATTATTATTATTATTATTATTATTATTATTATTATTATTCCAAAGTACAGAAATATCCGATATCCAAAATACGTCTGGCATTTTGGGTAAGGGATACTCAACCTGTACTGAACTTGGATGCATCATAATTCTTAGCAGCACACCAGGTGAAGTAAGAATTCCAGACCCTATAATAAATCTGAGCCAAAGCTGGTTTACGGGCTTTCAACATAGTTTGAATGACCACCTCAGACAATCCTTTTGGCCCTCAGGAGTGAAGCTTCAAGAGCCATGCCGTCAAAGCCAGTCAAGCCAAATCCTGGTAGACACAAGGGCACTGCATGAGGAGGTCTGGGCATTGAGGAAGTAGAAGAGGACACTCTATCGAGAGACCCTGCAGGTCTGAGAACCAATGCCATCTGGGCAACACTGGAGCGACTAGAAGTAGTATTCCTCCTTCTTGCTTGAACTTCCGACTTACCCTGGGCAGGAGTGACACCGGAGGGAACACGTATAGCAGCCGAAAGTTCCATGAAATTGCCAGTGTGTCCACGAACGCTGCTTGAGGATCCCTTATCCTTGCTCCGAAGACCGGAACCTTGTGATTGTGTCGAGACGCCATCATGTCTACATCTGGTAGGCCCCACTTGTTCACTAGGAGTTGAAAGACTTCTGGATGAAGACTCCACTCTCCGGCGTGTACGTCCTGACAACTGAGGAAGTCCGCTTCCCGGTTGAGGACCCCCGGAATGAACACTGCCGATACGGCTGGCAGATGGTGTTCCGCCCATTGAAGAATTTTTGACACTTCCATCATTGCCATGTGGCTTCGAGTGCCACCTTGATGATTTATGTACGCAACCGTGGTGGCGTTGTTTGACTGTACTTGAACAGGCCTGTTCTGTACCAGAGGCAGGGCCAGTGTCAGAGCTTTGAACACTGCCTGCAACTCCAAAATATTTATCGGGAGGATAGATTCCTCCCTGGTCCACCAACCCTGGAGAGAGTGTTGCTCCAACACTGCGACACAACCCCGCAGACTGGCATCCGTCGTTAGTAGGACCCAGTTCGAGATCCAGACGGGACGACCCCTGTTCAATTGTTGGTCCTGTAGCCACCAGCCCAGTGACAAACGAACCACCGGAGTCAAGGAGATCATGTGAGTTCTGACCCGGTGAGGCAGGCCGTCCCACTTGGAAAGGATTAGCTTCTGCAGAGGGCGAGAGTGAAATTGACCGTACTCTACCATGTCAAAAGCCGACTCCATGAGGCCTAGTACTTGCATCACCGAGTGTATTGACACTCTTGGGTGAGAGAGGAAGCATCTTATCCTGTCCTGAAGTTTAAGGTCCTTCTATGAAGACAAGAACAAACGTTGGTTGTGTGTGTCCAGTAACACCCCCAGGTGCACCATGCTCTGAGCAGGGACCAGCGATGATTTCTTTACATTGATGATCCACCCGTAGGCTTGTAGGAATTGGACAGTCAGTTCCATATGACGGATGTGAACCTCTGGGTAGTTCGCCAGGATAAGCAAGTCATCCAGATATGACAGGATCCTGATGTCTTGACGATGGAGAATGGCCGTCATGACTGCCATGACCTTGGTGAAGATCTGAGGAGCTGTAGTCAGTCCAAAAGGCAAGGCTTGGAATTGATAATGTAGTTTGCCAATAGCAAACTGCAGATATTGCTGATGCGACATGGCAATAGGTACAATATAGTCCTTGGGCTCCAAAGCCAGAACAATAGAGCAAAGAGTTTCCATACGGAATTTGGAAGCCTTCACAAATTTGTTCAAAGATTTGAGGTTGAGAATGGGCCGGGAGGATCCATTCGGCTTTGGAACTAGGAACAGCGCTGAATAGTACCCTCTACCTTTCTGAGACTGAGGCACCGGCACTTTCACTCCTGTGTCCAGGAGGGATTCCACAACCAAATGCAGAGTTTTTGCTTTTAACGGATCCGAAGGGATAACCGTCGAGCAAAACTGGCGAGGAGGACGATTCTTGAAAGAGATGGCGTATCCGTGAGAGACGACTTTCTGCACCCAGGCATCTGAAGTGGTCCGTAACCATACCTGGCCGAACTGTAGAAGTCGGCCTCCCACCCTGGGGTCATGCGTCATGCAGCAGGCTTGTCTGATTTTAAAGCAGGCTGATGGGTGGCCCAAGAACGTTTAGGCTTGGGCTTAGAGGCTTTGGAAGCGCGAGCTTGTATCGGGTACGCCCGACCCTTTACTTTACCTAGAGGTCGAAAGGAACAAAAGGTGGTACTCTTAGCCTTCGGAGCCGAAGGATTAGTATTGGGGAGACATGCAGTCTTAGCAGACGCCAAGTCAGTCACAATCTTGTTGAGATCTTCCACAAATAGTATATCTCCCTTAAAAGGGACCAGGACTGTAACCACAGAATCCGACGATCCAGGATGGACGTAGTAGACGCTTTGGCCACAATAACGCCTGCATCAGAGGCCGCCTCCTGAATGTAATGGGAGGATGTGGTAATATATGATAGACATTGTCTGGCATTATCATAAAAATTCAGAGGTAGCTCTGCCTCAACTGCTTGAACCCAGGCTTCAATACCTTTTGCAGCCCAAGAGGCTGCCATAGTGGGTCTATGTACAGCACCTGCATGAGTGTAAATAGACTTCAATCAGCACTCCACACGCTTATCCATCGGTTCCTTCAGAGAGGTGACTGTGGTGACAGGCAGAGTAGATGACATCACAAGACGGGCTACATGTGAGTCCACTGGTGGCGGGGTTTCCCACTTGTCACTTAACTCTGCAGAGATAGGATATCGAGCTAACATTTTTTTAGACAGGGAAAACTTATTTCCTGGAGACTTCCAGGATTCCTGACATATGTCAATTAAATGGTCAGAATGTGGTAAGACTAATTTAGTAACCTTCTGACGTTTGAACTTATCAGGTTTCTTAGACGTATCAGGAGGGTCAATCTCATCATAAATCTGGAGAATCAGTTTGATAGCCTCCATTAGGTCAGGAACATCAACATGTGTTGCAGATTCCTCATCAGAAGCAGCTGAATCAGGATATGATGGATCAGTATATTCCCCACCTTCAACGGATTAAGTATCCGAAACATGAGTGTATTGTGAGGAAGAAATATACGTTATGGTAAGAACTTACCGTTGATAACGGTATTTCTCCTAATTCCACAGGATCCACAGGATAACAATTGGATATGATGAAGTGACAGCGGATTTGCACCAATTGGTCAAAGCTTTTCCGGCCTCCCAGCATGCAACGAGCCCGTCCATATATCCCTGCCTCCTGGCTCAGACAAATCATTTGTATTCCAAAGCTCAAGGCAGGACCATCATAGATAGCCCTAATCAGGTGATAAGAACACACAGGCACACTCTTCCATACAAGAAGGAAGAGGTTAGTGAGTAAAAGGATCCTCAAATCAGGTACATCAGGGTGGGATCCCTGTGGATCCTGTGGACTTGGGAGAAATACCGTTATCAATGGTAAGTTCTTACCATAATGTATATTTCTCCGGCAGGGTCCACAGGTTATCCACAGGATAACAATGTGATTTCCCAAAGCAATTTAGTGGTGGGGACACTCCTGATTGGATAGGAGAATCCTTCACCCAAATTCAGCTTTATGAGAGGCAAAGGTATCCAAGGCATTATGTCTAATGAATGTGTTAATGGAAGACCATGTGGCCACCTTACATATCTGTCCTGCTGAAGCACCATGTTGTGCTGCCCATGATGGACCTACCTTACGAGTAGAGTGAGCAGAGACATTAGCCGGAACAGGGAGATCAGCCTGAGAGTTTGCTTCTGAAATCGTCATCCGAAGCCTTCTTGCCAGCATCTGCTTAGCAGCAGGCCATCCTCTCTTGTGAAATCTGTAGAAAATGAAGAGAGAATCTGTCTTTCTGATGGCACTGGTACGATCCACGTAGATCCTTAATGCATGGACCATGTTCAGTGATGCATCTCCCGCAGAAAGGCCCAGTACCTGGAAAGCCGGGACTACAATTTCTTCATTAAGATGGAATTTAGACACCCCCTTCTGAAGATACCCAGATCTAGTTCTAAGAACTGCTTTATCTGGATTAAAAATCAGAAAGGGGGAATGACATGATAATGCCCCTAAATCTGATACTCTTTTAGCTGACGCCATAGGACATGATAATGCCCCTAAATCTGATACTCTTTTAGCTGACGCCATAGCCAGTAGAAAGAGAACTTTAGCTGTCAACCATTTAAGATCCACTTTATTAAGTGGTTCAAATGGGGCAACTTGAAGGGCTTTGAGGACTAGACTTAAGTCCCAAGGCACTGTAGGAGGAACAAAAGGAGGTTGAATGTGCAGCATTCCCTGGAAAAAAGTATGCACATCCTGTAAATTGAAAATTTTCTTTTGGAACCATACAGTCAATGCCAACACTTGCACTCTCAAGGAAGCTACCTGCAAACCTTTATCCATTCCTGCCTGAAGGAATGCTAAGACCCTGGAAATTCTGAAAGACTTAGGGTCCATTTTCCGTTCACTGCCCCAATGAATATAGGTTTGCCATATTTGGTGATAAATGCAAGCTGAGGAAGGTTTCCTTGCTCTGAGCATAGTTTGAATTACCTGTTGTGAGAATCCACTTGACTTCAGGATAGAGGTTTCAAGAGAAACGCCGTCAAAGACAGTCAATCCAGATGTCTGTGATAACAAGGATCCTGCATCAGTAGATCTGGACGTTGAGGGAGCAGAAGTGGAACATCCAACGACATCCTCTGCAGATCTGTGTACTAATGTCTTCTGGGCCAAGCCGGAGCTATTAGTATCCCCTTGCTTTATCTTTCTCAAAACCCTGGGTAATAGGGTGATTGGAGGAAACACAAAAGCCAGATGAATATCCCATCTCACTGACAGGGCATCCACAAAGATCACTCTGGGATCCTTTGTTCTTGACCCATATGCGAGCACTTAGATCTCATGGCGTCCCGTCTGATCAACAATCTCTGGCAACCCCCACTTGTCTACTAGAGTCTGGAATACGTCAAGGTGCAGAGCCCATTCGATTGCCTGAATGGCGTGTCGACTGAGAAAGTCCGCTTCCCAGTTTAGGACTCCTGGAACGAACACTGCGGACAAGGCTGGATGATGAAGTTCTGCCCACTTTAGTATGTGACTTACCTCCTTCATCGCTTTTCAGCTGTGATTTCCTCCCTGATGGTTGAGGTACGCTACTGCCATCGCATTGTCCGAACGGATCTGGACTGGTTTTAACCCGAAGAATGTCCTTTGCATGAATCAGTGCCATGTATACAGCCCGAAGTTCCAACATATTTATTGGCAGGCAGCTTTCTTCCTTGGTTCATTGCCCCTGAAAATACAACCTTCCTGACACTGCTCCCCAGCCCTGGAGACTGGTATCTGTCATCAGGATTTCCCAATCTGATATCCAAAAGGGTCTCCCCTTGTCCAGATGGGATGTCTGTAGCGGGATCCGGTCTGAAGATCGACAGTGTCTAGGTCGACAATGTTTAGGTCGACCACTATAGGTCGACAGTCACTAGGTAGACATGGATGGAAGGTCGACAGGGTTTCTAGGTCGACATGTACTAGGTCGACAGGTCTAAAGGTCGACATGAGTTTTTCTATTTTTTTTCTTTTTTCAAATTGCGAGGGGACACGGTGCACTAATTTGGGATCCCGGTCACTCTACGAAGAAAACGACAAAAAAAATCCTCATGTCGACCTTTAGACCTGTCGACATAGCACTCGTCGACCTAGAAACCCTGTCGACCTTCCATCCATGTCGACCTAGTGACTGTCGACCTATAGTGGTCGACCTAAACATTGTCAACCTAGACACTGTCGATTTAATGAACCACACCCGTCTGTAGCCACCAGGCTAATGACCTTCTTACTTCTAACGTAAGAACCAAAGTCTGTGTTTTTATCGTCTGATGCAACCCATTCCATTTGGCAAGAATAAGACGCTGCAGAGGCCTCGAGTGGAATTGTGCATACTCCACCATGTCGAATGTTGACACCATCAAACCTATCACGCTTATTGCTGCGTGAATGGATACCTTTTGACTGTGTAACAAGTCCTGAATCCTTGACTGAATCTTGGATATCTTGTTCAGAGGTAAAATTACTCTCTGAAGACTTGAACAGACTTGAACTTGTACAGCCCCCAAGTGAGTCATCCGCTGTGATGGAACCAGAGATGATTTTGCCCAATTTATGAGCCCCCCATGGTTCTTCAGACACGTTATTGTCTGTTGAAGATTACATAAGAGCAATTCCTGCATCTGTGCCAGGATTAAAAGGTCGTCGAGGTATGCAAATTTTCTTATCCCCTGCTGGTGGCGATAAACTGCCATTACCACCATAATCTTGGTAAATACTCTGGGGGCTGTGGCTAACCCAAAAGGTAGGGCCTGGAACTGAAAATGCTGTTGGAGGATAGCGGACCTGAAATAGCACTGATGGGACAGTGCTATAGGAACATGTAAACACGTCTCCATGTGAAACCGAGGTACCCAAATGTATTTGTTCAGCATTTTGAGATTGAGAATGGGCCGAAATGACCCATTTGGTGTCTGAACTAAAAAAAGGTTGGACTAAAACCCCTGTCCTCATTGTGCATGAGGAACTGGAATGACTACACCTGACTGAAGCAATTTCTAGACTGCCTCTAACAAAGCCCTGGCCTTCGTCTCTACCCGAGATGGGCTGGTACAAAAAAACCTTTGAAGAGGGTGCTTCTTGAAGGCAAACGCATAACCTAGAGATACCGTATGTTGCACCAAGGCATCTGTTGTAGACTGCTGCCAGATCTGTGCAAAGTGAATAGGTCAGCCCCCACCCTGGGGTCCCCCAGGTGGAGGCCCACACCATCAGGCTGGTGGCTTATCTGTTTTCCTAACCGGTCCTCTGGTAGCCCAATGCTTTTTAGTCTTAGTTAGACTTGTATCGGGCTGCTTGCCATCACTTTTTCCTTTAGCTTTTCCTTTAGCCCAAAAGGGCCAAAAAGCCGGAACTTTAGGTTTGAAATTGTATGTGAAAGTGTATGTGACCTTCTTGCAGTCTGCTTCTGACTCCAGAATATCTGTCAATTATTTTTCCAAAAAGAATATCTCCAGAAAAGGGCAAAGATTCCAAAAGCTTCTTAGATTCTGAATCAGCTTTCCACATACATAGCCAAACTGCTCTGCGAGCAGCTATTGTTGAAGCTGATGCCCTGGAGGCAAAAGTACCCGTATCCAATGCTGCTTCTTCCAAGAACACTGAAGCCTGTTTTATATGAGCTATATGGGATTTTTGCGCTCTAGAAGCTATTGAAAAATCGCCCTCCAATGCATCAGCCCAGGCAGCCACATCCAAAAAATGTTTTTTAGAAAACCCTCTACTCTCCTATCTCTGACATCATTTAATGATGTTGAGGCCAAAGGTAATGTAGATTTTCACACTAATCGAATTACATGAGCATCTACTTTAGGAGCCACCTCTCTTTTTAAACAATCCCCAGCTGGAAGAAGATAATTGTTATTCCATTTCTAAGGAATTCTAAACTTCTTATTGGGCGTAGCCCAAGCCTCTTCTATGATTTGTCAGCTGATCTGACCCTGGAAACTCAGTCTTAACTGTTTTGGGACGTTTAAACACAGGTACCTTGGTTTTTAACACACGCTCTGCTGAATCCTCTAAGGACAGAATGGCTTTCATAGCTTTAATTAACTCAGCTATATCCACTGAGCTGAGACCTTCCTCCTACTCTTCGTATGCCAAAGTAAAATTAATTGAGCTTTCATCTTCTGATGAATCCTCATTTGAATCATGTGTAGCCTGTGAGGGTGAAGATTTACTTACCACCGGCTTATCAGCTTGTTTCTTTTGAGAGACTGCTGCTGGAAGTGATACACCATAGGTGGAGAGCTACATGTAAGGGTTAATAGTGTAACCTATCGAACTCCTGTACCAGGAGTTGGAGGAATTATCCATTCAGCTATACTGGATAAAGTCTGTGCAAACATAGCCCAAGGTGGATCCATCTGCACCTGTATCTGCCTTGTATTTTTCAATAATCCCTCGTGAAAGCTAAAACAATTTGCACACAAACCATCCTGAACCAGATCCTGAGAGGATAACACAGCTTTGCAAGACAAACATGATATGAGTGTTGGTGTTGCTGTGAGTATATCTTCCTCACCTTTGCCGCTCTTAGACATGATAAATAATCAAGACTTACACTGTGTACTACACAATTAGTGACTGTAATCACTTTAAGCTTCTTAAAGTGACATACAATCCGACCCTACCCATGCACCAGCATTGAGGATTGGAATAAACAAAACTGACAGAAATATAGTAAAGTTAGCAATCACACTAGCAGTCAGTCACATGTTATATATTAGTATAATAAGCAATATGAGCACATCATCAACAACAGATACATTTTAAGTATGTAGGAGAACATATTACTGCATCATGTTAAAACAGACACCTTGCGAAAGAAACAACAGTAAATGTATACAGACTCATATGCAATAGGCACTTATCTAACTATTCGTACTCAAAAGGATAGATAGAGACTTAGTGCTGTATTACCCGTATTCAGTAGAGTGGGATACAGGGAGACTCACCTCGCTTCCAGGACTGATCAATACATTAACAAATGCTGAGTGGATCCAGACTCTGCTAGTGTACACTGCCACTCCAAGAACCTATAGTGAATACAGACGCTCAGTGAACACAGACGCACCAGTCACACAGCCACCTATGCTGCGAGTGGGTCCCCTTCATGTACAGCGTCTGAGACGGAAGCGGGAAACAGTTCATGGTGGGAGACTTGGAGGAAACTGGTAATGAACCGGGGGGGGGAGGGGTGAACAGGAGAGCGTCTGACTCCCCACTGCTGACATCAACTCTAGGGATCGCGGCCCCATACTATTCCTGGAGCCTCTGATCCCTAAGGCCTAGCGCTGGTGCACCCGGGGTGGCAGCCGCATCAGCGCCTGTTTGGTAGTCTCCTCCCAAAACAGTGCGGCTGTGTCCGTGTTCCCCTACTAAGCAGAACCAATGCCTTACCTTCTCCATGTGCTCCGGACACAGCCTGGTAATGTCTGCTGGACCTGCTAGTTTATCTGACACAGAAGCCCGCCGAAACAGCACTGTACTTGTAAGCGTTGTCGCAAGCTGGCGGAGAGTTGTTGGAGCGACTCTTTCTAAGGTACGTATAAGACGCTGTTTAGAAAGCTCACTCAAGAAAAATAGTAAGACAGCGAAAGTTAAGAACACTTAAGTGTCCTGTAAATGCACAGCGCTAATGATACAGGCGGCTTTACAGAGGAGACAGTGCCCAGCAGTACCAGAATCAGCACAGCTCTGTGTAATGGCACCCAAATGCTGACAGGGAGTGAGGGAGAGAGAAAGATGCAGCTCCAGGGCAGGAACATCTGCTGTAGATGGCGCCTGGGGCAAGGGGAGAGGCTACAAGTCAGCGCCTTATCCCCTCTGCTGGGCTTCACCATCGGGTACTATGGAGCCTATGTGAAACGGATTTTAGTAAATCTGACCTGTGCTCCTTGCCCTGGTGGATATAGTGGGGTCCCTGCACGACCACAGTGCCCATGCCAGCGGCGTGGTCTATCTCTGGGGATCACGAATTCAGCGGGTCCCACCTGTGGTCCCTTTTACCTTCTTCCTAACGTGCGGCCACGTGATCCAGGAGAGCAGTGGCGGTATGTGTGCCTGAGATGACCGGAGCGCCTCCGCTGTAAGTACCCAGCAACCAGGGAGCGGGAGTATAAAGCACTGCTGGAGAAGGTGATGGAGCCACAACACGGAATGTCAGTGACATCCAGCTAGTGCCTGTGCTGCGGCCCTTGAAGTCTTCTTTCCTTTTGTTCAAGAAAAGCTCTTATTAGGGCTGCCTAGCACAGCCCTCCCTGTTAGCTGCCTGCACTGCAGGCACCAACTTACAAACTGAGCTCCAGTGCCTGGAGGCGAGGATATAGAGGGGGCGGTGCAGTGCATCCTGGGAACAGTCAAAGCTTTAGCCTGTTGGTGCCTCAGATCAAGATCCAACTCTACACCCCGATGTTATTCCCGGTGGAATACCAGTGTACCCCACTGCAGAAATGTTATTTCCAGTATGACAATACAAGTAACAACAGTCAGGGGGTTACTGCACAAAGCCTACTAAACACATGCAAGATGCTATAGTCACCGGTTTCCTCTAAGAGCTTCCAGCAGGTCAGGGATCAGGCCTGGTGATTACCCTCATTGCCAGGGTACATATGCTCATTTGACCCTTGATACACTTCCCAAGGGTATGCAGGCTTTGTGGCTGACCAACAGCAGAGTCCTCCTTGCAGAGTTCCGTGCGAGCCACAGACACAACTTCTTGAGGGACAGCCAGCTGACTAGGTTCCCCAATTGCCATAAGCACTGGTAGATGCTTTAGGGAATTGGTTATATAACAGTGCCCTAAGAACTAGTGATGTGCAACGGACATTTTTCGGGTTTTGTGTTTTGGTTTTGGATTCGTTTCCGCGGCCGTGTTTTGTATTCGGACGCGTTTTGGCAAAACCTCACCGAAATTTTTGTCGGATTCGGGTGTTTTTTTCAAAAAACCCTAAAAAACAGCTTCAATCATAGAATTTGGGGGTCATTTTGATCCCATAGTATTATTAACCTCAATAACCATAATTTCCACTCATTTCCAGTCTATTCTGAACACCTCACACCTCACAATATTATTTTTAGTCCTAAAATTTGCACCGAGGTCGCTGGATGGCTAAGCTAAGCGACACAAGTGGCCGACACAAACACCTGGCCCATCTAGGAGTGGCACTGCAGTGTCAGGCAGGATGGCACTTCAAGTGGCCGACACAAACACCTGGCCCATCTAGGAGTGGCACTGCAGTGTCAGGCAGGATGGCACTTCAAAAAAATTGTCCCCAAACAGCACATGATGCAAAGAAAAAAAGAGGCGCACCAAGGTCGCTGTATGACTCAGCTAAGCGACACAAGTGGCCGACACAAACACCTGGCCCATCTAGGAGTGGCACTGCAGTGTCAGACAGGATGGCACTTCAAAAAAAAATTCCCCAAACAGCACATGATGCAAAGAAAAATTAAAGAAAAAAGAGGTGCAAGATGGAATTGTCCTTGGGCCCTTCCACCCACCCTTATGTTGTATAAACAGGACATGCACACTTTAACGAACCCATCATTTCAGCGACATGGTCTGCCACACGACTGTGACTGAAATGACTGGTTGGTTTGGGCCCCCACCAAAAAAAGAAGCAATCAATCTCTCCTTGCACAAACTGGCTCTACAGAGGCAAGATGTCCACCTCATCATCATCCTCCGATTCCTCACCCCTTTCACTGTGTACATCCCCCTCCTCACAGATTATTCGTCCCCACTGGAATCCACCATCTCAGGTCCCTGTGTACTTTCTGGAGGCAATTGCTGCTGGTGAATGTCTCCACGGAGGAATTGATTATAATTCATTTTGATGAACATCATCTTCTTCACATTTTCTGGAAGTAACCTTGTACGCCGATTGCTGACAAGGTGAGCGGCTGCATTAAGCACTCTTTCGGAGTACACACTGGAGGGAGGGCAACTTAGGTAGAATAAAGCCAGTTTGTGCAAGGGCCTCCAAATTGCCTCTTTCTCCTGCCAGTATATGTACGGACTGTCTGACGTGCCTACTTTGATGCAGTCACTCATATAATCCTCCACCATTCTTTCAATGGTGAGAGAATCATATGAAGTGACAGTAGACGACATGTCAGTGATCGTTGGCAGGTCCTTCAGTCCGGACCAGATGTCAGCACTCGCTCCAGACTGCCCTGCATCACCGCCAGCGGATGGGCTCGGAATTCTTAGCCTTTTCCTCGCACCCCCAGTTGCGGGAGAATGTGAAGGAGGAGATGTTGACGGGTCACGTTCTGCTTGACTTGACAATTTTCTCACCAGCAGGTCTTTGAACCTCTGCAGACTTGTGTCTGCCGGAAAGAGAGATACAACGTAGGTTTTAAATCTAGGATCGAGCACGGTGGCCAAAATGTAGTGCTCTGATTTCGACAGATTGACCACCCGTGAATCCTGGTTAAGCGAATTAAGGGCTCCATCCACAAGTCCCACATGCCTAGCGGAATCGCTCTGTTTTAGCTCCTCCTTCAATGTCTCCAGCTTCTTCTGCAAAAGCCTGATGAGGGGAATGACCTGACTCAGGCTGGCAGTGTCTGAACTGACTTCACGTGTGGCAAGTTCAAAGGGTGGCAGAACCTTGCACAACGTTGAAATCATTCTCCACTGCGCTTGAGTCAGGAGCATTCCCCCTCCTTTGCCTATATCGTGGCCAGATGTATAGGCTTGAATGGCCTTTTGCTGCTCCTCAATCCTCTGAAGCATATAGAGGCTTGAATTCCACCTCGTTACCACCTCTTGCTTCAGATGATGGCAGGGCAGGTTCAGGACTGATTGGTGGCGCTCCAGTCTTCTGTACGCGGTGGCTGAATGCCGAAAGTGGCCCGCAATTCTTCGGGCCACCGACAGCATCTCTTGCACGCCCTTGTCATTTTTTAAATAATTCTGCACCACCAAATTCAATGTATGTGCAAAACATGGGACGTGCTGGAATTTGCCCAGATGTAATGCACGCACAATATTGCTGGCGTTGTCCAATGTCACAAATCCCCAGGAGAGTCCAATTGGGGTAAGCCATTCTGCAATGATCTTCCTCAGTTTCCATAAGAGGTTGTCAGCTGTGTGCCTCTTCTGGAAAGCGGTGATACAAAGCGTAGCCTGCCTAGGAACGAGTTGGCGTTTGCGAGATGCTGCTACTGGTGCCGCCGCTGCTGTTCTTGCTGCAGGAGGCAATACATCTACCCAGTGGGCTGTCACAGTCATATAGTCCTGAGTTTGCCCTGCTCCACTTGTCCACATGTCCGTGGTTCAGTGGACACTGGGTACAACTGCATTTTTTAGGACACTGGTGAGTCTTTTTCTGAGGTCTGTGTACATTTTCGGTATCGCCTGCCTAGAGAAATGGAACCTAGATGGTATTTGGTACCGGGGGGACAGTACCTCAATCAAGTCTCTAGTTGCCTCTGAATTAACGGTGGATACCGGAACCACGTTTCTCACCGCCCAGGCTGCCAAGGCCTAAGTTATCTGCTTTGCAGCAGGATGACTGCTGTGATATTTCATCTTCCTCGCAAAGAACTGTTGGACAGTCAATTGTATATTGGAAGTAGTACAAGTGGTCTTCCGACTTCCCCACTGGGATGACGATCGACTCCCAGCAGCTACAACAGCAGCACCAGCAGCAGTAGGCATTACACTCAAGGATGCATCGGAGGAATCCCAGGCAGGAGAGGACTCGTCAGACTTGCCAGTGACATGGCCGGCAGGACTATTGGCTTTCCTGGGTAAGGAGGAAATTGACACTGAGGGAGTTGGTGGTATGGCTTGCAGGAGCTTGGTTACAAGAGGAAGGGATTTAGTGGTCAGTGGACTGCTTCCGCTGTCACCCAAAGTTTTTGAACTTGTCACTGACTTATGATGAATGCGCTGCAGGTGACGTATAAGGGAGGATGTTCTGAGGTGAACGTCCTTACCCCTACTTATTACAGCTTGACAAAGGCAACACATGGCTTGACACCTGTTGTCCGCATTTGTGTTGAAATAATTCCACACCGAAGAGCTGATTTTTTTTGTATTTTGACCAGGCATGTCAATGGCCATATTCGTCTCATGGACAACAGGTGTCTTCCCGGGTGCCTGACTTAAACAAACCACCTCACCATCAGAATGCTCCTTGTCAATTTCCTCCCCAGCGCCAGCAACACCCATATCCTCATCCTGGTGTACTTTAACAGTGACATCTTCAATTTGACTATCAGGAACTGGACTGCGGGTGCTCCTTCCAGCACTTGCAGGGGGCGTGCAAATGGTGCAAGCCCTTCCCATCCAGTGTTGGGAAGGTCAGGCATCGCAACCGACACAATTGGACTCTCCTTGGGGATTTGTGATTTAGAACAATGCACAGTTCTTTGCTGTGCTTTTGCCAGCTTAAGTCTTTTCATTTTTCTAGTGAGAGGATGAGTGCTTCTATCCTCATGTGAATCTGAACCACTAGCCATGAACATAGGCCAGGGCCTCAGCCGTTCCTTGCCACTCCGTGTCGTAAATGGCATATTGGCAAGTTTACGCTTCTCCTCAGACGCTTTTAATTTTGATTTTTGGGTCATTTTACTGAACTTTTGTTTTTTGGATTTTACATGCTCTCTACTATGACATTGGGCATCGGCCTTGGCAGACGACGTTGATGGCATTTCATCGTCTCGGCCGTGACTAGTGGCAGCAGCTTCAGCACGAGGTGGAAGTGGATCTTGATCTTTCCCTATTTTAACCTCCACATTTTTGTTCTCCATTTTTTAATGTGTAGAATTATATGCCAGTATCAATAGCAATGGCCTACTACTATATATACTGTGCACAACTAAAATGCACCACAGGTATAGAATGTAGATGCATAGTATACTTAATGACGACACAGAGGTAGGTACAGCAGTGGCCTTCCGTACCGTACCGCTATATATAGTATACTGGTGGTCACTGTGTCAGGAAACTGCAAAACTAAAATGCACCACAGGTATAGAAAGTAGATGGATAGTACACTTAATGACGACACAGAGGTAGGTACAGCAGTGGCCTTCCGTACCGTACTGCTATATATAGTATACCGGTGGTCACTGTGTCAGCAAACTGCAAAACTAAAATGCACCACAGGTATAGAATGTAGATGGATAATGCACTTAATGATGACACAGAGGTAGGTACAGCAGTGGCCTTCCGTACCGTACTGCTATATATAGTATACTGGTGGTCACTGTGTCAGCAAACTGCAAAACTAAAATGCACCACAGGTATAGAAAGTAGATGGATAGTATACTTAATGACGACACAGAGGTAGGTACAGCAGTGGCCTTCCGTACCATACTGCTATATATAGTATACCGGTGGTCACTGTGTCAGCAAACTGCAAAACTAAAATGCACCACAGGTATAGAATGTAGATGGATAGTACACTTAATGACGACACAGAGGTAGGTACAGCAGTGGCCTTCCGTACCGTACTGCTATATATAGTATACTGGTGGTCACTGTGTCAGCAAACTGCAAAACTAAAATGCACCACAGGTATAGAATGTAGATGGATAGTACACTTAATGACGACACAGAGGTAGGTACAGCAGTGGCCTTCCGTACCGTACTGCTATATATAGTATACTGGTGGTCACTGTGTCAGCAAACTGCAAAACTAAAATGCACCACAGGTATAGAAAGTAGATGGATAGTATACTTAATGACGACACAGAGGTAGGTACAGCAGTGGCCTTCCGTACCATACTGCTATATATAGTATACCGGTGGTCACTGTGTCAGCAAACTGCAAAACTAAAATGCACCACAGGTATAGAATGTAGATGGATAGTACACTTAATGACGACACAGAGGTAGGTACAGCAGTGGCCTTCCGTACCGTACTGCTATATATAGTATACCGGTGGTCACTGTGTCAGCAAACTGCAAAACTAAAATGCACCACAGGTATAGAATGTAGATGGATAGTACACTTAATGACGACACAGAGGTAGGTACAGCAGTGGCCTTCCGTACCGTACTGCTATATATAGTATACTGGTGGTCACTGTGTCAGCAAACTGCAAAACTAAAATGCACCACAGGTATAGAATGTAGATGGATAGTATACTTAATGACGACACAGAGGTAGGTACAGCAGTGGCCTTCCGTACCGTACTGCTATACATTATATACTGGTGGTCACTGGTCAGCAAAACTCTGCACTGTACTCCTCCTATATAATATTAATTATACTGGTGGTCCCCAGTCCCCACAATAAAGCAGCACACTGAGCACAGATATGGAGTGTTTTTCAGGCACACAACGTATACTGGTGGTCACTGTCAGCAAAACTCTGCACTGTACTCCTGCTATATAATACAGCTGCTCCCCAGTCCCCACAATTAAGCAGTGTGAGCACAGATATATATGCAGCACACTGAGCACAGATATGGAGCGTTATTTTTCAGGCAGAGAACGGATAACTGGTGGTCACTGATCAGCAAAACTCTGCACTGTACTCCTCCTATATTATACAGCTGCTCCCCAGTCCTCCCCACAATTAAGCAATAATGCACAATCAAGTTCAACATAAACGGAGAGGACGCCAGCCACGTCCTCTCCCTAACATTTCCATTGCACGAGTGAAAATGGCGGTGACGCGCGGCTGCTTATATAGAATCCGAATCTCGCGAGAATCCGACAGCGGGATGATGACGTTCGGGTGCGCTTGGGTTAGCCGAGCATGGCGGGAAGGTTCGAACCTGCCTCGGATCCGTGTAAAAAGGGTGAAGTTCGGGGGGGTTTCGGTTTCCGACAAACCAAACCCGCTCGTCACTACTAAGAACCCATCTGGTGATATTTAAGCATATTTTCAGAAAATACATTCTTCTACTTTATATGCTATACCTAGTGGGGTACTGCAGATAGCAGATGCTAAGCAGCACAATATAGTCACTTATTTTAACATTATTTATGTTATTATACATCTAAAATCAGGTTAAGGCCCCCATACATCAAAGATGTATTGGGGCAATGGTCCGATTCCCCCATTGCCAGGTCGGGCTGATCGGGAATATTGAACATGCATAATTTCCCCGATCGCCCTACAGATCATCTGTCATCAATGGCTGCCGGTTAGCTGATCTGGTCAGGGGATCGAGGCATTGCAGCACCAGATGTATGGGCCTCTTTAAGCGTGAGAATATTATATTCATAGCAGCATCACAGCCCTATGTGGGGAGTTTGTATATTCTCTACACGATTGTCCAGTTTCCTCCCACAGTCCAAAAACATACTGGCAAGTTAATTGTCTACCATTTTGTGTCCACCTTTTACATGTCGACTTTTTGTCCCTGTCGACCTAATACATGTCTACCATTAGTGGTAGACCTATCGACTGTAGACCTTTTTATATTTATATATATATATATATATATATATGTACAAAAAGTTCGTGCGCAACTATGTTCTCCAATCTGTGGAACCACAAGTCTCGGTTTCCAGATTGTAATTTCCAAGACCAACCAGGTAAATCCTATGGTGTCTGTAGGTCTCCGTTGCACAATAGATCTTTGAGATCGGCGTCTCCTCTAAGCTAGTATCCACTACCAGCCAATAAAGATTTCTACAATATAAATGAAAAAGGGCGCCTCATAGTGCATAAACCAATTTTTTTAAAAAGAAAGAAATTTCACTTCTTATTGCATGTTTGGTTTAAAAGTGACGTACCAAATGCGGCGGTCTTGACCACCGTAAGTATACACGTTTAAGGATAAATGAGTGGATATACCACCAACAGTAAAACAGTCAGCAGGCTCACCACCGACGTCTGCACACTAGGTCTTTGAGATCGGCGTCTCCTCCGAGCCAGTATCCACTATCAGCTGACACAGATTTCGGGGGACATGGACTCAGGAAAGCTTCTCTGCTCTCTTTATTTTCGCGCCGGGGCCGGTCACTAGATCATGACGTCGAACCCGGCAATAGCAGCCTGTCTGTGAGAGGGGATGAGGACGGTAAGAGAATGGGAGGAGATCATAAAGAGAGCAGAGAAGCTTTCCTGAGTCCATGTCCCCCGAAATCTGTGTCAGCTGATAGTGGATACTGGCTCGGAGGAGACGCCGATCTCAAAGACCTAGTGTGCAGACGTCGGTGGTGAGCCTGCTGACTGTTTTACTGTTGGTGGTATATCCACTCATTTATCCTTAAACGTGTATACTTACGGTGGTCAAGACCGCCGCATTTGGTACGTCACTTTTAAACCAAACATGCAATAAGAAGTGAAATTTCTTTCTTTTTAAAAAAATTGGTTTATGCACTATGAGGCGCCCTTTTTCATTTATATTGTAGATATATATATATATATATATATATATATATATAAAGATAGAGGGTCCACACTCACGTTTGAATATAAACAGTGCTGGGGTGACATCCAATGATGGAGAAAATTTCCACTCCAATACAATTCCAAATTAGTGGAGCACTCACCAGTCATCAAGTAGAAAAACGTTTATTCAAACCATCAGCAGCAAATAGTTTATGTCGACGTTTCGGTCATGGTTCTGACCTTTGTCAAGATACCAGTGCAATGAACTAGTGCTACCTATATACCCATGTAAATCCCTCCCTCCAATTAATCTCAGCAACTCCCCCACACCCCATATCACAAACAATTACATACATTAGACATTTCAACAGACATATATTAATACCAAAAGGTCACTGTATTATATCATATCACAATATCAATGATATCTCTCTCACCCCCTCTTGCAGCCAACATCCCATTTTTACACAATAGAATCAATAAACACGGCGTGGTTCCACCGCCGGCCGCACTTCCGGTCCATGGAACGCATTCGTAAAAGTGCATTAGCATACAGGACATCATCATAGTGTGTCCTCAAGTGGCGGGTTACATGATCGGCGCTTCAAGGCGCTACCTAGCAACAAACTTAGTGAGATCCAATGTGCTCCACCATAGGCCGGACATCCGGACTGTCGAACGCAAAAGGTCACATGATCGGAGCTTCAAGGCGCTACCCGGCAACAAGTTTAATGAGATCCGATGCGCCCCACCATAGGCCGGTCATCCGGACTGTGGAACGCATAAGTTCACCACATACTCAGTTCTTCAAGGCGCTATTTAATAACAGGCCTAGTGTGATCAAATGCGTTCCACCGTAAATCGAACATCCGGGTCGTGGTACGCAAAAATCCACTACCACAGAGAGAGGTGCGTCTTAAGGGCGCACCACATTCCTATTGAGTTTATAATGCACAGTTAGCAATATAGTATATGTAATCACCTAAATAGGACATATGTGTATATAAAAAATATACACACATATATATCTAGTTAAGGCTGCAGAGGGAGTAAGTTTTTGTCAGAGGAGAATAAGATATACTGAGTATCATTATAAAGACCATCACATAACAATTCAAGATCTATTACTTGGTCCTAATTATACAAATACGATGGATCCCGTCCCAATCATTAATATATGATTCCTCAGAGATCCCTTATGTGTACAATAGGATCCTATATCTCATATTGGTTTTCGGTTTCAAGGATTGTATAGAACAAAAGAGAAATTAAATAACCGTCGACAGGAACAAAAAAATATATATATATAAAAAATAAAACATAAATAAAGAAATAACCATGGAGCCATCATGGGACCATCATAACAAAAAAATACTGTATTCCATCATTAAGGCCATGAGGTCGTATTGTGTCCAATCTATGAATCCACGCAGCTTCTCGTTTCAGTAGAAGTTTCGCTCGGTCTCCACCTCTTTTTGGCAGCTCCACTCTATCAATCACCATACTCCTCAGGGATGCCAAAGGATGTCGTGCTTCACAAAAGTGTCTGGCCACTGTGGGAAAGACTATTCGTCCATTCCACGAAAGAATGGCCAACCACCGACTTTCCATCAGGAATGCTATAACAAGTGGCACCTCAGATAAACCTGTGGCCAGACACTTTTGTGAAGCACGACATCCTTTGGCATCCCTGAGGAGTATGGTGATTGACAGAGTGGAGCTCCCAAAAAGAGGTGGAGACCGAGCGAAACTTCTACTGAAACGAGAAGCTGCGTGGATTCATAGATTGGACACAATACGACCTCGTGGCCTTAATGATGGAATACACTACAGTATTATTTTGTAATGACGGTCCCATGATGGCTCCATGGTTATTTCTTTATTTTTATTTTATTTTTTATATATATATATATATATATATATATATATATATATTTTGTTCCTGTCGTCGGTTATTTAATTTTTCTTTTGTTCTATACAATCCTTGAAACCGAAAACCAATATGAGATATAGGATCCTATTGTACACATAAGGGATCTCTGAGGAATCATATATTAATGATTGGGACGGGATCCATCGTATGTGTATAATTAGGACCAAGTAATAGATCTTGAATTGTTATGTGATGGTCTTTATAATGATACTCAGTATATCTTATTCTCCTCTGACAAAAACTTACTCCCTCTGCAGCCTTAACTAGATATATATGTGTGTATATTTTTTATATACACATATGTCCTATTTAGGTGATTACATATACTATATTGCTAACTGTGCATTATAAACTCAATAGGAATGTGGTGCGCCCTTAAGACGCACCTCTCTCTGTGGTAGTGGCTTTTTGCGTTCCACGACCCGGATGTCCAATTTACGGTGGAACGCATTTGATCACACTGGGTCTGTTATTAAATAGCGCCTTGAAGAACTGAGTATGTGGTAAACTTATGCGTTCCACAGTCCGGATGACCGGCCTATGGTGGAGCGCATCGGATCTCATTAAACTTGTTGCTGGGTAGCGCCTTGAAGCTCCGATCATGTGACCTTTTGCGTTCTACAGTCCGGATGTCCGGCCTATGGTGGAGCGCATTGGATCTCACTAAGTTTGTTGCTAGGTAGCGCCTTGAAGCGCCGATCATGTGACCCGCCACTTGAGGACACACTATGATGATGTCATGTATGCTAATGCACTTTCACGAATGCGTTCCACGGACCGGAAGCGCGGCCGGCGGTGGAACGCACCCCGTGTTTATTGATTCTATTGTGTAAAAATGGGATGTTGGCTGCAAGAGGGGGTGAGAGAGATATCATTGATATTGTGATATGATATAATACAGTGACCTTTTGATTTTAATATATGTCTGTTGAAATGTCTAACGTATGTAATTGTTTGTGATATGGGGTGTGGGGGAGTTGCTGAGATTAATTGGAGGGAAGGATTTACATGGGTATATAGGTAGCACTAGTTCATTGCACTGGTATCTTGACAAAGGTCAGAACCAGGGCCCTCATTCCGAGTTGTTCGCTCGGTAAAAATCTTCGCATCGCAGCAATTTTCCGCTTAATGCGCATGCGCAATGTCCGCACTGCGACTGCGCCAAGTAAATTTGCTATGCACTTAGTAATTTTACTCACGGCTTTTTCATCGGTCTGGCGATCGTAATGTGATTGACAGGAAATGGGTGTTACTGGGCGGAAACAGGCCGTTTTATGGGCGTGTGGGAAAAAACGCTACTGTTTCCGGAAAAAACGCAGGAGTGGCCGGAGAAACGGAGGAGTGTCTGGGCGAACGCTGGGTGTGTTTGTGACGTCAAACCAGGAACGACAAGCACTGAACTGATCGCAGATGCCGAGTAAGTCTGAAGCTACTCAGAAACTGCTACGAGGTGTGTATCGCAATATTGCGATTACTTCGTTCGCAATTTTAAGATGCTAAGATTCACTCCCAGTAGGCGGCGGCTTAGCGTGAGCAACTCTGCTAAAATCGCCTTGCGAGCGAACAACTCGGAATGACCTCCCATGACCGAAACGTCGACATAAACTATTTGCTGCTGATGGTTTGAATAAACTTTTTTCTACTTGAAGACTGGTGAGTGCTCCCCTAATTTGGTATTATATAGATAGATAGATAGATAGATAGATAGATAGATAGATAGATAGATAGATACATATGGCGATCGCAAGGTGACTGACAGGAAGAGGCCGTTTGTGAATGGCAACTGACCGTTTTAGAGGAGAGTCTGGAATAACGCAGGCGTTTGGAGGGAGGATTTCTGACGTCAGCTCCAGCCCCGATCATCGCAGCGCCTGAGTAAGTCCTGGTCTGTGCAGAGACTGCACAAACTTCTGTTTGTGCAGCTCTCCTACACATGCGATCGCACACCTGCACGGCGATTTCCCCCTCCCCTGTAGGCGGCGACTACCTGATCGCAGGGATGCAAAAAAATGCACCCTAGCTATCAGGTCTGAATTAGGCCCCTTGTTAAAACATGACGTTGCAATGCCTAGTGCAGCAGGGATGCCTGAAACTGCAGGGAGCTCGCTGGGTGGTGTGGTGTTAGTGCTACGCATAGGGCCAGGGTGACCGTATTAGTTAGGAATAAGTAACAGCCCCCCTCAGCCATTATCTCTTGGAGTCCAGGTATTGTGACATCTTGTCTGGTATAGAGAAAGTTGACTACACAAGTCGAGTGTGTATGTGTGCTAGGGAGCATGGTCAGCAAATGTCAGGTTGGGAAATTTGGGTCTAGTAACAGGTCAAATATCTTCAACAGCTAATATTGGTAGAGACAGTATCCAGTGCTTTTACCCAGGCCAGCACCATACATACCACAAATGCATTGAGGCTATTTAGAGTAATAACTCATTTACACTGAAATAGTGGGTCACAGCCGGGAGCGTGACACGGGTACTACCCGGCTGCGACCCGCGTCAGCCCCCTTTCCCAATGCCGTCTCCTACTCTACTGAGGCTGTATCCCTCAACATTTTGGATCCATTTGACCAAGTGAATCGTGAGTACCTCTGGGCCTTCTTAAAAAGTCTGGTTTTCCAGTTCAGTTAGTGAATTGGCTAAGTATTGACAATGCTAAATTCCTTTGTCGTATAAACAACCCTTTATGAAGCTAAGAACACTGTACGCTGTTTACTTAAGAAGTACCGTAATGGTACGCTAGTTGCGTAACGATCGCTCAGCCGTAGGCGAGACGCTCAGGCGTCACGTTCGCTCACGGCCCAGGGATCACAGGACACGTTATTGGTTATGTCTAGGGGAAAGATTCGCTGTAACGTAGCGTACGCTAGAGACCACGAGGAGGTCACCAGCGATGCAGACGCTCACAACACTATACCTTTATGTTAAACCTTATACCGATGAAACACACAGAATACCTTAATGTGAGTACAGGGTGTAAATGCAACCTTGTGTAACCTGACTAACTACAAAGCTGATTGAGCGTCACCGACGCTCAAGTGAACACTTAACACTATAGTAAATACACTGATACTGGTTTAGGTTTCCAAAGCCTATTAACTGTATTATATCTAATATATTTGTAAAAGGGGATAACAGTACATATGATACGCTACAATATAACAGAGACCTCCTAACCACAGAACTAAACAATAAATACAATAAGACAATACTACGCTGACCTAAATGAAATACAATACAATACTATAATACTATAAGGTATTTAAGAGAAAAGAGGAGAGAGAGAGATAGAGAGAGAGTGAGAGAGAGATTGGCTCGCAGAAAGACAATGATTATGGAGAGAACTTACGCACAAAGGGTATGATCGCCAGCGCCTCGATATCCAGCTCCCGATTATCAGCAGATAACCGTTGATGAGAGAGTGGGAGCTGGATGTGGTCGGCCTGCCTATTTATGCTCCACACACAATGCAATCTCCTGGTCCTACAATCCCATTGTCCATTGGCCGAAGGAATTCGGCCCTGCATCATAACAAAAGGTCATAGGGTGATTCATACAGGTGGGCTGTGACGATTTCCAACAGCTCAGGTGGGTGGGAAACTGGGTTTCCCGCCGCATACCTGAGTATGTGTAAATCATAGAAATGGACATAAACTTCTTATGTCCATAACTATTCGCACGAGCGATTAATACGCTCCAAACCAACACCGGAATATTGCTAATTAAATACTCTTCCGATGGGTACCAAACACTGCAGTATGATTCCTGTTAGACCCTTCGTACGATGCAAAGAGGGATTCCTCAGCTCTGGGACATTGTACTTTAACCAAACTTACAGAAACTATCAAAGGGATCATGATCTATAAACTACATTAATTGTGAACATTTGTAACTAATGAGTCGCACGCTACGATCACATAAACTCTACCGTAAATGCGCATACTGCGCGTGCGAGTGCACGCTATTGCGGGTATGCGCTTCCACGGGAGAGCGTACGCATGCGCAGCACGGACCAGTGTGCGGTGCAAATATGGCAACGTGCATTGAGACATTTTTCTGACTTTGACAGTCCACCCTTTGGCAGTCATTAATAACTGCCACAAAACATTTAAGGAGAAAAATGTAAGTCAGGGGTTAATTGATTTCCATGGTTGGGTAGGGGAGGAGAGAGGAGAAGGTGTGAAGAGGGTATGACCTAGTGGGAAAGCAGAAGCATGTGTGTATGAGTCCATGTTTGGAGGGTCATGTATCATCGTGCCGTACGTGTGGTAGATCAAGCTTTGAGGTATTGCGAAGTATACATTTGAATTCCTTCTTATCCTGTGGTACAGGTCTGTGGATGGGCTGTCAAACTTTACCGAGCTCATTTCGGCTGTAGTTGTAACAAAATGGGGATGCACATTTTAGTTGATGATACATGAATGGGGGAGGTATGTGGTTGCTGATATCTGTGCCTGAATTCCCTATCGTCTATGTGTGTCATTACCTGAGGGTTGTAGAGATGAAGGTAAAGAACACTTATGGAAAATGCAATGGTATTCTATGTCAGGGAAATGTACATTCGTCGATTGAGGTCTTGATTGGTGTCGGTTGATTGGAGTCTTCTTCTTTGTGCTTTTGCTCATAAATCGTGAGTAAAGCAAACAACGTCCATGGATTTACAAAAATGTTGGGCTAGCGTGATTTTAAAGTTCCTAGGGAAACTGGGGTACCCATGGCATTGTCCATCAAAATCTTGTATATCAGGTCGTCTGCTCTTCTTCTTTCCATCTTTCCGTTGTCGGCCCCTTGGCTCATCAAATCCTTCGTCTACGTGGGTCTTTGTACCTCGGAGGAAAACATAGAAATGGGTGAAAGACGGACCGTATACTCATTACATCATTACGTCATGGTTTCTAGCATTGGGTCATAAATCAAATCCAGGTTAATTACAGTTTCCTCACTCCTCAAGCTCATCACTTTCGTACTTTGTTTACACCTCATCAAAGCCTGCCCGCATCTAAATATCAATCCAAACGATATAACGACACCCAAAATACACAGTAGAAACTTTCCAACATCCATTATGACTCCTTGAGCCCACTCTCCCAAACCGGAGAACCAATTTCGCGGGTTCAACCATGACACCCAACCAGTCAGCTCATTACCTACAGCAGCAAGGGTGAGATTGTGTTTTCGACGAAATTCCCACTTTAATTGCAGAATATCATCCATCTTTTGGTCTATGACCTCTACCGGATCCTCGGTGCTATTGGTGATATACGTGCAACACTTTATGCCGTACTGTGTTGCCAATGTAACACAATATCCGCCTGTTACTGCTGTAAGATAATTAAGAACCATCCTATGCTGAACTAGTTCTGTTTTGTAAGCTTGAAGTTCTCTTCCAGTGTATCTAAACGTGTCATCATACATTTCAGTGATATTATCTAACAAATTGGCGAGTGCGGAAATGTATCTATAATTCATCACTCCTCGAGCGGTACGAGTGAAATCTAACGCTACCAGAACCTGAATCCCGGTGGATTCATGGATAAGATCAGAGGCCGGATGCTCTAACCTTTCTGACAGTTGTCTTTTAACTCGGTGTTCGTAATGAGTGTGAGTATAAGGAGCTTGGGCACCACGGTGTATGTCCTTCATTTTGTCATGTGTTACAGTCATCACTTCAGGCAATACTTTTCCAATATAACACAATCCTTCAGAGTTTGGGGCAAGCCACTTGTACGCCTTTCTCCCGCATATGAAATATGCATCATCGGGGAGAACATATGGGACGGAGAAGGACATGACCATGTTACAAACCTTCCAGGTGAAATCTCCTGACCCTAATTCTTCCATCTGCCTAATGCACGTATCGGTTTGTACGATATGTGCACAGTATCCTGGTGATACCTCTCCAACTCTAGTAATCCTATTTCCTAAGGTATATCGATACCGGAAAGATTTTCCTCTACTGGCTATGTGGCGTACGAGCTCTGTATCTGTAGGCATTCTATCTGCTCTGTGTGAAAAGGTCATGGTAAGGTTGCTCCATGACACTTCCCAATTTCCCGGTTTTCTGGGATTGGAGATGTTAAAACATATGAGGGACCTATCCACATGGTATTGGTGGAGCTTCAAACTAGGAGGGCTGGAGATGTTAAACCTCCGGTCCACCGGTCTCCCACCACTTAGCTCAAGTACCTCCCCTAACGTTAAAGGAAATGGTACTAGCCCTGATTTACTGTGACCCTGAGGTACTTGAGAGCATACCCAACAATCTGTTTGGTTTAACACGCTACCCACTAAGGAGTGATAGTCACTCAATGGATGCCGGTCTATATGGATATTAAAACTAGATTGGCATTTCTTTATGCATCCATCTTCAACCAGATTATCACAGAGCCTACAGATACAATTTTCCTCAGCTAACAATCCATCACAATTTCTTCTATCGGATCGTTTTCTGATACTCGCCTTTGCTTGTTGGATTGGTTGATCTTGGAAAACTACGCCTCCATCATCATAATCGGAATCCATTCCAGAACCTCTCTCGACCTCTATGGTACTCTCGCCGGAATAGACTGCTCTGGTCAACATTATAGTCAACATCAAAATCCGGATCACAGTCTCTTGGGGCAAGTCCATCTTTGAGGAGGAAATGGAGAAGATTGAGAAGGGGGAAACAGAAATTTTAAGGGAGAGGGGATGGGAAGTGGAGAAAAACAATAAAAGGGAGAGGGGAGTCGACAACTGCTTCCTCGTCTTCAAGGCTCAGGTGCCGCCTCAGTCCTCCTGGAACAGACACTCCAGTGATACAACCTCTACCGTCTGTTCCTTATCACGGGACTTCTCTGGATCAGCAACCTTCTTGCAGTGGGATGAATGGACCCAAGTCTCTCTCTCAGCAACCTTCAATGCTGTGGTGCTAGTCAATAAGACCTGGTATGGTCCTTCCCATCTATCAATAAGACAACCTGAGCGTAGAAAATTTCGTATCATTACATAATCCCCAGGTTCAATGTCATGACAATTACTATCTGGTAAATCAGGAATCACCAATTTCAGATTATCATTTTGATTCCTCAACTGCTTACTCATATTAATCAAGTACTTTACAGTTACTTCATTGTTACATTTCAAATCATCCTGAGGGTTAATCATGACATGCGGTTGTCGACCAAACAAGATTTCAAAAGGGGACAGATTAAGAGGGGACCTGGGAGTGGTTCTGATGCTATACAAAACAATGGGTAAAGCTTCTGGCCACGTCAATCCTGTCTCTGCCATTACTTTACTCAATTTATTTTTAATAGTGCTGTTCACTCTTTCGACCTTCGCACTCGCCTGTGGACGGTACGGAGTGTGCAGCTTGCTATCAATTCCCATCAACTTACACATTCCTTGGAAGACATCACCTGTAAAATGGGTACCCCTATCGCTTTCAATGATTCTAGGGATACCATATCTACATACAAATTCCTGCACAATTTTCTTAGCTGTAAACATAGCGGTATTTGTAGCTGCTGGAAAAGCTTCGACCCAATTTGAGAAAACATCTATACAGACAAGTACATACTTTAAATTTCTACATGGGGGCAATTGAATGAAGTCAATTTGTATTACTTGGAAAGGGCCGCCGGCAGGTGGGATATGGGATGGTTCTGTAGGTATTGCCTTTCCAATATTCTTTCTCAGACAGGTAAGGCATGACATTGCTCTTTTACTAGCATGAGAGGAGAATCCTGGGGCGCACCAGTATGCTCTTACCAATTTGCACATCCCCTCCTTGCCTAGATGAGTCAGCCCGTGAGCTGCTTCAGCCAGACACGGAAGGTATGCCCTGGGGGCCACTGGTTTACCATGTCCATCCGTCCAGAGCCCTGAGGACTCCTGGCCATATCCCTTTGCCTTCCAGACTGCTCTCTCCTGAGTGGAACACAAATTCTGCATTTCACACAACTTTCGTGTGTTGATGGTATTAAATACCATCAGTTGTGTGGTGTCTGTCCGTATGGGGGTAGCAGCTGCAAGCTTTGCAGCTTCGTCTGCTCGGCTGTTACCAAGGGATACTGGGTCTTGGCTATATGTATGTGCTTTACATTTGATAACAGCCACTCTGTCGGGTTCCTGTATCGCTGTTAGAAGCCTTTTTATATGAGCTGCATGCGCTATCGGTGTGCCAGCTGCCGTCATGAAATTTCTGAGCCGCCATAGGGCTCCGAAATCATGGACTACCCCGAACGCGTATCTGGAATCGGTGTAGATATTGGCTGACTTTCCCTTAGCCAATTCACATGCTCTGGTTAGGGCGACCAGTTCAGCAACCTGGGCTGAGTGAGGTGGGCCTAGTGGTTCCGCTTCTATGGTGTCTTGGTCATCTACGACTGCGTATCCAGTACACAAGTCTCCCGAGTCTGACTGTCTGTGACAACTACCGTCCGTGTAGAACGTGAGTTCTGCATCTTCTAGTGGATTGTCACTGATGTCAGGCCTTGCGGTAAAATTTTGGGTCAAATATTCCATACAATCATGTGTATCTTCCTTTGCATTAAATCCTCCTTCCCCATCACTCTCACCTCCCACCCTTTGTGCCTGTCCAGGCACACCTGGGAGAAATGTTGCAGGGTTTAATGCACTGCATCTCCTTATGGTGATGTTTACGGGGGCCATTAATGCCAATTCCCATCTCGTAAACCTTGCTGATGAGACGTGTCTGGTTTGGGCAGAATTCAATAAGGCAGATACCGCATGCGGTGTATGGATTGTGAGGTTGTGGCCTAGCACGACATCTTCGCTTTTTGTCACTAGCAATGCTATCGCTGCAACGCTACGCAAGCATGTGGGGAGGGACCGCGCTACCGTATCTAGCTGAGCGCTGTAGTATGCAACTGGCCTGCTGGCATCACCGTGTTTTTGTGTTAGTACACCTGCTGCGCACCCAGCACTTTCTGTTCCGTATAGTTCAAAGGGTTTCCCATAGTCTGGCATACCTAGTGCTGGTGCCTGCGTTAGACACTGTTTGAGTCTCTCAAATGCTGTTTCAGATTCGTCTGTATGCGAAATCTGATCAGGTTTGTTTGAGGAGACCATTTCCTGCAAAGGTAGTGCCAATATGGAAAACCCTGGGATCCAATTACGGCAATACCCACACATTCCTAAAAACGTCCTGATCTGTTGCTGGGTTTGTGGCAGTGTCATGTCTCTAATGGCTTGGATTCTATCAGTGGTCAGGTGTCTCAGTCCTTGTGTTAGACAGTGTCCCAAATATTTTACCTTAGTCTGGCATAATTGCAACTTGTCTTTGGAAACCTTGTGACCTGTGTCTGAAAGATGAAACAGGAGCTGTTTCGTATCCTTCAGGGAAGCTTCCAGTGAATCTGAACACAGCAGTAAATCATCCACATACTGTATCAATACTGATCCACTTTCCGGTTGGAAAGACTGTAAACAATCATGCAAAGCCTGAGAAAATATACTTGGACTATCTATGAAACCTTGGGGTAACCGAGTCCACGTGTATTGGACTCCTCTGTATGTGAATGCAAACAAATATTGGCTGTCAGGGTGCAGAGGTACCGAAAAGAAAGCGGAGCAGAGGTCAATAACAGTGAAAAATTTGGCAGTGGGAGGAATTTGCATTAGGATGACAGCTGGATTAGGCACTACGGGGAACTGACTCTCAACTATTTTGTTAATCCCCCTTAGATCCTGCACTAGCCTGTAACCCCTCCCCCCACTCTTTTTAACAGGGAAGATGGGACTATTTGCTGTGCTGGACATTCTTACTAGAATGCCCTGTTGTAGCAAGCGCTCTATTACGGGAAAAACTCCTAACTCCACCTCTGGCTTCAGAGGATACTGTGGGATTTTTGGAGCTATCCTACCATCTTTTACTTGTACTACTACTGGAGCTACGTTTGCCATTAATCCAGTGTCCTGTCCATCTTTTGTCCAAAGTGACTCTGGTATCTGAGATGTCATCTCTTCTACCTGGGATGGGTTCCCATTTGTCATAATGGTGTGTGACATTAATTTTGATGGGGAGTCTAACATGTCTCGTACTTCCTGAGCGTGATTCTCAGGGATGTCCAAGAATACACCTTCAGGAGTACAATAAATGACGCAACCCATTTTACATAGTAAGTCTCTTCCCAGGAGATTAGTTGGTGCAGATGCAGCCAGCAAAAAGGAATGCTTGGTATGCAAAGGCCCTATTGTAATCTCGGCTGGTTTGCTAACAGGGTAGTGCTGGACTACTCCTGTTACTCCCATGGCTGGAATTGTCCTACCAGTGGTTCTCATGCCCACTGTCGAATTTATCACTGACTTGGCCGCCCCTGTGTCTACAAGAAAGTTTAAAGTTTTACCAGCTACATTGATTGCAATTTCTGGTTCGTTTCCAAGATTAGCAATCAACTTAACTGGCTGCAGATTACAGGTATGGCCACACCCCTATTGGGTATGCTGACCTCCCTGAATCCCGCTGGCAGCAACTACTTGTGAGGGAGTTAGCTGGGAACTACCAGAGGCATGCCAATCTCTGTTCGGGGGATATCTTTTTGTTTCCCCTGTATGTGGCTCAAAACTCCGCCTCTGTGGACCCTGCTCCCAATGTCGTGTGTTGTGTTGTTGTCTAGGGGGTTGAAAAGACCTTTGTACATTCTTTGTTCTACATTCTCGTGCAAAGTGTCCCGGTCTGTTACAAGAAAAACATGTTATTACACTTGCCTTACCCACAGGATTCGGTGGTACATACGCAGGCTGCCTTGTGGTCAGCGCCTGTATACTTACGGACATCAACTTATCACTTTGCGACTCCCTGTGCCTAGTGATATTTCTGTCGTGATCAATAGCAGCCTCTCTCAAGGTGGACACTGACAGACCTCGCCAACATGGCTGCGTGGTCTGTACCCTAGCTTTTAATGTTTCTTTCAAACCATCCATCAGTACAGATACTGCTACTTCTCGATGGTTTGGGTTGGTCTTAATGTCTTCTATACCAGTGTACTTTGCCATTTCTAATAGTGCCCGGTGAAAATATTCTGTTGCCGTTTCGGACTCCTTTTGCTTAATGGAAAATATTTTATTCCATTTAACAACGGCTGGGAAATACTCTTTTAGCTGTAAATTTATCCTTTTTACATTATCCTTGTTGTACACGTCTGTAAGCGGTACATCTTTATCCAATGCACAATCAGCTAAAAACTGAGTTGCATCAACATTGGAAGGTAAACAAGCTCTTAGCAGTATCTGCCAATCCTTGTTGTTGGGTTCTACCGTGTTACCTAAATCCCTGATGTATTTTTGGCTAGCAACTAAATTCTTCCTGGGGTCAGGAAATTCGGACACTATTGTTCTTAATTCCATTCTGGAAAATGGAGTGTACATGGCAATGTTCCTTATGGGAGTGGCTCCAGACACATCTGTTTTTCCATTGGGAACTGCTATTACCCTTACAGGAGCAATTCTAACAGCCTCTTCCTGTGTAGATTCTACAGCTTGTTGTGGTACAATTGTTTCAGTGTAGTGCATGGTGCCGTACTTACCCGTTGACACGACCTCACCTATCCCTCCGCTAGGGGCTTTCACTAATCTCGTGGGTGTCGCTGTGCCTACTGTGGTCTCTGCTATGGTGGCTGCAAGAGAGAGAGCTGAAATTGTTGCTGAATCGTCTTCTTGATCACACTCCTGAGGAAGGTTCAAAACAGGGTACATCTTGCACGGGTTAATACTTGCATGAGTTATTTGGTTAACATCATTAACATTTACAGTGTTACTAAGAGTTTGTGTTTTACAACCCAGTGCGTTTCTCTCCGCAATCAACTTTTCTCCTGCAATGTATGGTGGGGGAGGAGCTGTGGCAATCAACTTCCTGACTGCCCCAGATCCTGCCGCCAGAGCCAAACCTCTCTGTATCTCACCTTCCTGGTGCCATAACTGTAAATAATCATGATGCTGAATTCGTCTCTTTGCTGATTTTACGAGACATATCCTCCTCCTTAAATTTTGTAACACTTCTGGACTGAAGCTACCTATTCTTGGGAATTTGTCCCTGTCTTGTACAGTCATTCTCTCCCATTCATCACATAAAGATTCGGTGTGAATTCCATATTTTTCACACATTACATATCGTGCCGACCCAACTGGTCGGTTCACAGAATCAACCTGAACCAGGGTTGATCGCCCCCTACCTGAGCAACTGGCCCCCATAGTCTGCAGGTGTTGCTTAGTCCTCCTTGGATCTCTGTATCAAGGTTTTCAGCAAGCCTTTTCAGACAACCAAATTACTCCACAGTAGGCCGGCGGTGGCGGTTTACCGAGTACCCCACTCACTCGCCCACCTCGACCAATACGACCTGATCACACCGACGTGGTGCTGGCGTACTCGATACAGGGCCCCTATGGAACCTTCAGTTTACTGGAACATATGAGGGTTACCCGCAGGACACTTACTCTTTCCAGTAAAGGTGGGGTTGTTAGATAGTTCCTGAGTGACCAGCGAACTTCCCTTCCAAAAATAAAAAATTACACAAATCACGTCAGAATGTACAAATAGCGTTTGTGACCACTTTACTCTTATGGTTTTAGGTCAGATCACTAACTACTGCACACAATTACGTGCGGTCCAATCGTTTAGTACACGAGCACTACTTGTCATGTACTGAAAGATCAATGGAATCGATGTTTCCGGCCGCGATTCCTTCAGCAAGAGCTTATGGCCTATATGGGTTCTGCACCAACACCCCAGGCGTTGTGCCACTGGACTTTTATAGCGGACCTTTTTACCTTATGACCTCCTGGTCTTGTTACCTTATGACCTCCTGGTCTTGTTACCTTATGGTCCGCTATACTCTAATGCTCAAATATTATTTAACCAGGGATGCCTCCCTGGCCACCGTGTATGTCACTTACACGTATGTCCCTTGACGAGTACCCGGCTTTCCTTTTGGTTCCACCTTAAAGTTATATAAACTTTTGTATACAAAACACACTCACTCAACACATGTACACTTTGTTTCTATATCTATTTCTGCGCAGAAATTGTCTTCAGGCCAAGAGTGTTACCAATTAGGAGCAGGATCTGTTAAACTAAATTTCAGATTTTCTAAAAACAGATTTGCGTTATTTACCGCTTCGCGTTATCTACCGCTGTGCGTTAATTATCGCCTTGCGCTAATTATCGCTTTGCGCTAATTCAACTTTTTCGTGACTTGAGCTACGTGAGCGTAACCGGACGCTACGTTGCGTAATGAACGCTGCGTGCGTCTGCCTTTTGGATTGCGTACGCTAGTCTTTGTTAGCGACACGTGTACGCAATGCAAAGGATCCACCGTAACACAATATATTTATTTATCAATGTAGGTGATCCCTGATCATCTACCGCAATCCACACTGACTGCCTTGTATCTCAGACAAACCGTGTGTTTGTTCTATACTTTAACTATCACCTCTACTATTAAATAACAGCAAATCTCTTTTTAGCACTTTCTATCAACTATAAAATTTGGCAGACAGGAATAGTGATATACGAAAAAATGAAATACACAAGTGAAAAGAAATGCAGGTATGTATGCGTACGCAAGACAAAAGAAAAATAAACAGTTTTAAAAAGACACAAGCGTTTTGTTCTTACTTCCGGTTACCGGGTTCCTTCAGCACTCTTTATCTAAGCGAAGCAGACGCTTATCCCGTCAGCACTGTGAGACAACCTCCCACCCTTTGCTGGAGGGATAATGTCTGCTGATCTACCTAGTGCAGATGTGAAAAGGACCGGACGAGCCCGCAATTGACAATGCTAAATTCCTTTGTCGTATAAACAACCCTTTATGAAGCTAAGAACACTGTACGCTGTTTACTTAAGAAGTACCGTAATGGTACGCTAGTTGCGTAACGATCGCTCAGCCGTAGGCGAGACGCTCAGGCGTCACGTTCGCTCACGGCCCAGGGATCACAGGACACGTTATTGGTTATGTCTAGGGGAAAGATTCGCTGTAACGTAGCGTACGCTAGAGACCACGAGGAGGTCACCAGCGATGCAGACGCTCACAACACTATACCTTTATGTTAAACCTTATACCGATGAAACACACAGAATACCTTAATGTGAGTACAGGGTGTAAATGCAACCTTGTGTAACCTGACTAACTACAAAGCTGATTGAGCGTCACCGACGCTCAAGTGAACACTTAACACTATAGTAAATACACTGATACTGGTTTAGGTTTCCAAAGCCTATTAACTGTATTATATCTAATATATTTGTAAAAGGGGATAACAGTACATATGATACGCTACAATATAACAGAGACCTCCTAACCACAGAACTAAACAATAAATACAATAAGACAATACTACGCTGACCTAAATGAAATACAATACAATACTATAATACTATAAGGTATTTAAGAGAAAAGAGGAGAGAGAGAGATAGAGAGAGAGTGAGAGAGAGATTGGCTCGCAGAAAGACAATGATTATGGAGAGAACTTACGCACAAAGGGTATGATCGCCAGCGCCTCGATATCCAGCTCCCGATTATCAGCAGATAACCGTTGATGAGAGAGTGGGAGCTGGATGTGGTCGGCCTGCCTATTTATGCTCCACACACAATGCAATCTCCTGGTCCTACAATCCCATTGTCCATTGGCCGAAGGAATTCGGCCCTGCATCATAACAAAAGGTCATAGGGTGATTCATACAGGTGGGCTGTGACGATTTCCAACAGCTCAGGTGGGTGGGAAACTGGGTTTCCCGCCGCATACCTGAGTATGTGTAAATCATAGAAATGGACATAAACTTCTTATGTCCATAACTATTCGCACGAGCGATTAATACGCTCCAAACCAACACCGGAATATTGCTAATTAAATACTCTTCCGATGGGTACCAAACACTGCAGTATGATTCCTGTTAGACCCTTCGTACGATGCAAAGAGGGATTCCTCAGCTCTGGGACATTGTACTTTAACCAAACTTACAGAAACTATCAAAGGGATCATGATCTATAAACTACATTAATTGTGAACATTTGTAACTAATGAGTCGCACGCTACGATCACATAAACTCTACCGTAAATGCGCATACTGCGCGTGCGAGTGCACGCTATTGCGGGTATGCGCTTCCACGGGAGAGCGTACGCATGCGCAGCACGGACCAGTGTGCGGTGCAAATATGGCAACGTGCATTGAGACATTTTTCTGACTTTGACAGTATGATATAGTCAGGCTGAGAGCTTCCTGCTTGTAAACAGTTAGGTAGGTCCTATTTTTGGGGTGAAGTCTTGGGTCCACCAGGGTTGCCCAGAGTCTACTCCTATACGTAATTTGTGATCAATCCCGTCATCAGAAGGATATAGAATGGTGCAGTGGGAGCTGCCATTGAAGGTAATGGTTTACGCAGATTGTGTCACGATAGTCCTGTCATCAGTGCTAGAGGCATGTTGCATGGAAGATTTAATCTGTGAATACTTTGAAGCCTCATGCTCCAGCGTAAACTGTGAGAAGTGTGAAGCTTTCTGGATGGGAGAGGACGGTGAAGAATTTTGCCTTCTAGATAGCCTCTCTTAGGCGAGTCCACAGATAAAGATTCGAAACATTAGTTTTGACCATGGCGATATTATGTTACTCTAAATTGGGAGTAGAAACTGGAAATTGTTGCCCAGGAAGTAGAGAGCTGGAAGAGATGAAAATTATCTTTCAGGGAAAGGGTTGATTTGTGAAAACCTTACCTTATAGTATAGTAACATAGTATCTAAGGTTGAAAAAAAAGACAATTGTCCATCGAGTTCAACCTATTTGAGGTCTCTTATGCAGGATTATTTTGGTCTAAAATTTTGACTGATGCTGATGCTTATCTTGATTTTCATGTCAGTTAGGTATGCTTTCTGCCTCAATCTGTTATTTTTTGGAAACAAAATGAATTTAATCATAGGACCATTACTTATAATTCAAGGAAAGTTGGGGGTTGGGGATGGTCAACCCTGTTGTCTTTTAAGTAGCAACTTTTTTAAACCTAAACCTTTCCCCCTTGATGGGTAAGTGTATTTGGGGTTTGGGTGTCTCCCTTCCTCAGACTCTGGTGTAAAGTTTGATTATTTTACAAGGAAAAGCAATACCTAATCACATTGTGGTTCGGGCCGCTGCGGCCATTAAACATAAGCAAATAACCTCTAAGATAATGTATGCACATTGCATATACACAGCGACACGCTATGCGCACAATGCAGCAACACGTGTGGCTGAATACACCTTATCCCCAAACAAGAATGGAATGCGACACCTGTAGTTAAATGTAATGTTGTGGTCCAACGCATCAACAATATTTATTCAATAGATACAGATAAAAGATACAACACTATTACAGAGAAGAGCTACAAACAATAATAGATATGTTTGTTCTCGAGCGCTCCTGGACCCAGGCCTCAGTCAGTCTTAGGAAGATGACCTTCAGAGAATAGATTGTGCCTGGTCAGGAAGCCTCACTTTTATACAATGGGTCCAAATACAGTACAATTGGAAATGTAAGCTCTTCTTCCATAGGTCAAGGGGCAGGTCATTTACAGCACAGGTGGGGTCATAGGTTGGTTTGAATAAATGGGCGATGCTTGGTCCAGATGTGCTTGCAGGTGTTCGCCACTGGGTTTCCGCCGAATATCGAGTACAGTATTTACAGTAGTTTATGAATATTACAATTCTGCACATATCTATGCGCAGAAACATGCGATAAACTGCAAATAGCGACCGGAATGTGTCTCTAAAAATACTACACATCTGGATACCAAACATTAAGTCCTAACCTTGCTCCATCCCCTCACATCCTGTAACCCTGAATAACTATGTTGGTCTATCTTTTGAGTATATGTAACTTGCTGGAAAAGTGTGTGGTGACTATGTGTAAATTATGCGCTATATAAACAGAATATTGAATATGACTTTGTGGCTTTTCTGTGTTGTCGAAGTCGAAAATATTATTGTCACATGCACCAAGTACAAACACCACACAGATGGCCTCCGTACGTGCACATGCCCGCAATTTGCGTATAACGGCTCACGTGGTAGTGCGTATTAGCGCATTGTATGAATAATTACGGTAGCATATGTATTTGCATGGAAAAGCCACATAGACACATTTCATATTTAATCCACATAGTGCACGATTTACACATAGCCTACATGCACCACACCAGCGAGTTACACTTGCTTAAAAGGTACAATAACAAAGGAATTCACCTTTACAGGATATGAGGGGACAGAATTAGGTTAGGAGGTGGCGTTTGGTATCCAGCTGTACAGTATATTAAGAGCAATATTCCGGTAGCAGTTTGCAGAAGATAGCACGCTCCTGCGCATAGATAGGCGCAGGAACAGAATATTAATATTACACTGTATTTACTGTACTTTGATATTCGTCAGGAACCCAGTGGAGACCATCTGCAAGTGCACCTGAACCAGGCATCGCTCACCTATTCAAACTGACCTATGACCCCTCCTGTACTGTAAATCACCAGCCCTTTGACCTATGGGTGAAGAGATTACAGTTTCTATTGTATCATGAAATGGACAAATATATAAAAAGCCAAGCTGCCTGGCCGGCCACACATTCTCTGAAAGTAATTTATCTTGATTGACCGAGGACCGGGACTGGGTGGCGCTTGCGAACAAACGTATGTGTCATTGATTGTAGCCTTTATCTCTTATTGTGAATTGTATTACTATTGTAACCCCCTGTTAGTAAATAACTGTTGGTGGGTCGGATTCCAATTTATTTAAATACAATTGGTGTCGTGTCCCTTTCCTGCTATGGTTTAAGGTGTATTTCAGCCACACGTGTAGCTGCATTGTGCATACAGCGTGTCGGTGTGTGTATGCAGAGTACGTCCGTTGCGGCATGTGTACGCAGAGTGCGTATACGGTACAGGCCTGTGTACGCTAACTGGGTAAAAAGTACGTAGTGTCACGATCCGGGTATCTGGACGCCATTTCTTACCCATCAGATGCCTCCTAAGGCTGGCTCAGCGCTCCAGGACCGGATCCCATCTGTTATCCTAATGTTCACATTCCTGCATCCTCTCCTGTCTCTCTGAGACG
This sequence comes from Pseudophryne corroboree, assembly GCF_028390025.1. Taxonomy (NCBI): domain Eukaryota; kingdom Metazoa; phylum Chordata; class Amphibia; order Anura; family Myobatrachidae; genus Pseudophryne; species Pseudophryne corroboree. Next base: position 148,669,265 of record NC_086446.1, on the reverse strand, counting down.
CTGTCACAGTAACGCCATATTACATCTGGCATGGCGTCTCCCGCGGCCTCCGCCGCCGTCCCTGAGCTTCTGCATGCAGAGTGTCAGAGTGGCGATTACGTCAGCCGCGGCCTCCGCTGTGTCCGCGTGGTTGGATGTGCACTTGTCAGCCTGGCGTCTCCTGTCTCCAGTGGCCGGCGCCGCCATTACTGTTTTCATTACCACCTGGATTACAAACCAAACTTCCCTCCAAGTGTCTGCATGGGCGCAGCCATCTTGGATTCTGTCAGCTGATCATTTCCTCCAATCTGTTGTCAGTATTGTTAATCTGCATAATTGCCTAGCCAATCCCTTCCTTGCAGCAGGTATAAATACACTGTGCCTGAGCAAGGAGGGCGTCAGTGCTTTGGTTGTCAAACCTAGTTCCTGTTTGTCTCTCTCCTGTGATTGTCTTCCAGGTTCCAGCTCCTGTCTCAAGACTTCCACCATAGAGACCCGCACCAGCATTCCACCTGCGGTGTAGCCTGACTCTCCAATCCATTGTGGATTCATCTGTTTCCAGCTACAACATTACCTGCTTCCAGCCCAGCTTCCAGCAGAGTACAGCTTCTCTTAAAGGACCGGTGTCCTTTCTACACTTTACCACTCTCCACCGGTATTATTATTTCTCCGCTCTCAAGTTCTACATTTCATTCATATTGCATCGCTCTCAAGCTTCATTTATTATTTAACTGGTTCCAGCCAGTATCCACTCCGTGCTAACAACAGTCTGGTTCCAGCCAGTATCCACAGCAGCCGTTTTATCTTCAGCAACCCAGCTTTTCCTGGAACACCAGCTGGTACAATCCTGGGTTATCTCCATTGCTACAGTCGGGCCTGGTAAGGACTTTCCATCTAGAAGATTATAAGAACTATCTCACACTACCAGTGCCCTGTGGCTCCTGCCACCCTGTAGTACCCAGGAACTGTATTTATTCTTTGCTGACTTTTATGTTTTCTTTTACTGCTGCTGTGTTGCGGAGTTGTCATAATAAACATCATTGACTTTTATCCAAGTTGTCGTGGTCACGCCTTCGGGCAGTTATTATTCATGTTATTTACATGTCCAGGGGTCTGATACAACCTCCCAGGTTCCGGTACATCTCAGCCCCTACAACTGAGGCTGCCTCCCGTCAGCTCAGGCCCTCAGTTGTGACAGTAAGCACTGACCTAATGAATCCAGCCGGAGACCAGGATCAAGCGGCCAGGCCGATGCAAGAACTGGCAGCCCGACTAGAACATCAGGAGGCTGCACAGGGCCACATCATCCGCTGTCTCCAGGATTTCTCTACTCGGCTGGATGGGATTCAGACAACTCTCTGTGGATCAGGCGCGTCTGGTGCGTCAACCACAGTGACTCCAGCTATAACCTTACCCATTTCTGCTCCACGTCTTCATCTTCCAACGCCAGCAAAATTTGACGGATCTCCAAGATTCTGCAGAGGATTTCTCAACCAGTGTGAGATTCAGTTTGAGCTACAACCTGGCAATTTTCCCAGTGACCGTACAAAAATTGCCTACATTATTTCTCTTCTCAGTGGCTCAGCCCTTGATTGGGCATCACCGTTATGGGAGAGGTCCGACACCCTGCTATCTTCCTACACTGCCTTCGTGTCAACATTCAGGCGCATCTTCGACGAGCCAGGCCAGGTAACCTCAGCTTCATCCGAGATTCTCCGTTTACGCCAGGGGTCACGTACTGTAGGACAATATCTGATACAGTTCCAGATCCTGGCATCCGAACTGGCATGGAACGACGAGGCCCTGTATGCTGCATTCTGGCATGGCTTATCTGAGCGTATTAAAGATGAGTTAGCTACCAGAGACTTACCCTCTAAGTTAGATGAGCTAATCTCACTCTGCACGAAAGTTGATTTACGTTTCAGAGAGAGAGCAATTGAGCGTGGAAGATCATCTGCTCCAAAATCTTCTGCTCCTCCTCCTCGCCAACTGTCACCAACTAAAGATGAGCCCATGCAAATTGGCCGTTCCCGTTTAACTCCTGCTGAGCGCCGAAGACGTCTCTCCAAGTCTCTCTGTCTTTATTGTGCAGCTCCGTCTCACACCATTAATGCCTGTCCCAAACGTCCAGGACTCCAAACCCTAGCTCGCCAAGGAGAGGGCCGGCTAGGAGTAATGATCTCCTCTCCATCTCCTCAAGATTGTAATCTCCCAGTCTCGCTTCAAGTTGCTCGACGTTATCGGAACGTCATTGCCCTCCTTGATTCCGGAGCAGCTGGGAACTTTATTACCGAAGCCTATGTTAAACGGTGGTCCCTACCCACCAAGAGACTTCCTGCGTCCATCTCCTTAACTGCCGTGGATGGCAGCAAGATCTTTGAGGCAGTTATTTCTTTAAGGACTCTACCAGTTCGTCTGAGAGTGGGAGTTCTTCATTCCGAACTTATTTCTTTTTTAGTGATTCCAAGAGCCACACATCCTGTGGTCCTGGGCCTTCCATGGCTCTGTCTTCACAATCCTACAATTGATTGGACGACTACGCAAATCCTGGCATGGGGTCCCTCCTGTGCTGAGACATGTTTGTTTAAAGTATTGCCTGTCTGTTCTTCCTCCCCCAGGTCGTCTGATGTTCCACCTCCTCCATATCAAGATTTCACGGATGTGTTCAGTAAAGCTTCTGCTGATATCCTTCCTCCTCATAGAGAATGGGACTGCCCGATTGATCTCGTTCCAGGGAAGGTTCCACCTCGAGGCCGAACTTACCCGTTGTCTCTGCCTGAGACGCATTCTATGGAGGAATACATTAAAGAGAACCTAGCAAAGGGGTTCATTCGACCTTCTTCTTCTCCAGCCGGCGCAGGCTTCTTTTTTGTAAAAAAGAAAGATGGTGGTCTGCGGCCGTGCATCGACTACAGAGGTTTGAACGACATTACCATCAAGAACCGTTATCCTTTACCCCTGATTACTGAGCTCTTTGACAGAGTTAGCGGAGCTACCATCTTTACAAAGCTGGACTTGAGAGGTGCATACAATCTCATCCGGATCCGTGAGGGTGACGAGTGGAAGACCGCCTTTAACACCCGTGACGGACATTATGAGTACCTCGTCATGCCCTTCGGATTGAGCAATGCTCCAGCTGTCTTCCAGCATTTTGTCAATGAGATCTTCAGAGACATTCTATACCGTCATGTCGTGGTCTATCTAGACGATATCCTCATTTTTGCCAACGATTTAGAGGAACGTCGTTTTTGGGTTAAAGAGGTTCTGTCCCGTCTCCGTGTCAATCATCTCTATTGCAAATTAGAGAAATGCGTCTTTGAAGTCAAGTCCATTCCGTTTCTAGGGTACATTGTGTCCGGTTCCGGACTAGAGATGAATCCTGAGAAACTACAAGCAATCCAAAATTGGCCGGTACCCTTAACCCTCAAAGGGGTCCAGAGGTTCTTAGGGTTCGCCAACTATTACCGAAAGTTTATACGAGACTTTTCCACCATTGTGGCGCCTATTACTGCTTTCACTAAGAAGGGTGCTAACCCGTCCAAGTGGTCTGAAGAAGCCATGCAAGCATTTCATCTTTTAAAACAAAGGTTCATCTCTGCGCCTGTTCTGAAACAGCCTGACATCGACTCTCCTTTCATCTTAGAGGTGGATGCCTCCTCCGTTGGAGTAGGAGCGGTGTTATCTCAGAGGGCTAAAGATGGCCATTTACACCCTTGCAGTTTCTTCTCCCGGAAGTTCTCCCCAGCTGAGCGCAACTACGCCATTGGCGACCAGGAGTTGCTAGCCATCAAGCTCGCTCTAGAAGAGTGGAGGTATCTGTTGGAGGGAGCTTCTCATTCAATCACCATACTTACAGACCACAAGAACCTTTTATATCTGAAAGGCGCACAATGTCTCAACCCTCGTCAGGCCAGATGGGCACTTTTCTTTTCCAGGTTCGACTTTAAACTCCAGTTCTGTCCGGGCTCTCAGAATCGCAAGGCCGATGCCCTTTCCCGCTCATGGGAGCAAGAAAATGAGTCAGAGTCTTCAGACAAGCATCCTATTATAAATCCGTTGGCATTCTCCACGGTAGGGATAGACTCTACGCCCCCATCAGGGAAAAGTTTTGTGAAACCGATGCTAAGGAAGAAGCTCATGCATTGGGCCCATGCTTCCCGTTTTGCCGGACATACAGGTATCCAAAAAACCCTGGAGTTTATCTCTTGGTCCTATTGGTGGCCAACTCTGAAAAAGGACGTCTTGGAGTTTATTGCATCTTGCCCAAAGTGTGCTCAACATAAGGTATCCCGCCAGTCGCCTGCGGGTCAACTGGTTCCACTATCTGTTCCCCGTCGACCTTGGACCCATTTGTCGATGGATTTTATTACAGATTTACCCATGTGCAACAAGTTCAATACCATCTGGGTGGTAGTTGACCGGTTCACCAAGATGGCACACTTCATTCCTCTCACCGGTCTTCCGTCAGCTTACAAGTTGGCTCAAGTATTCATACAAGAGATCTTCCGACTCCACGGTCTTCCTGAAGAAATTATTTCAGATCGAGGAGTTCAATTCACAGCCAAATTCTGGCGAAGTTTATGTCAAGTCCTCCAAGTCAAGCTAAAGTTTTCTACGGCTTACCATCCTCAGACCAATGGTCAAACCGAGAGGGTGAATCAGGACTTGGAGGCCTTCCTCCGCATCTATGTGTCCTCCTCTCAAGATGACTGGGTTCAATTACTTCCCTGGGCCGAGTTCTGTCATAACAACCAGTATCATTCTTCATCTGCTTCAACACCATTCTTCACTAACTTTGGATTCCACCCTAAAGTCCCTGAGTTCCAACCGCTTCCAGCAACTTCTGTTCCCGCAGTGGATATCACCTTGCATCAGTTTGCCAATATCTGGAAGAGCGTACGATCAGCTCTGCTCAAGGCATCGTTCAGGTACAAGAAGTTTGCGGATAAGAAGCGTCGAGCAGTTCCTGCTCTCAAGGTGGGTGACCGGGTATGGTTATCCACGAAGAATTTGAGGTTAAGAGTTCCCAGTATGAAGTTTGCACCTCGCTATATCGGTCCATTCAAGATTGAACAAGTCATCAATCCTGTTGCTTACAGACTTCAGTTGCCTCCCTTCTTAAAAATACCCAGGACATTCCATGTTTCCCTGTTGAAACCGCTGATCTTGAATCGGTTTCATTCCTCACTTCCTCCAACTCCGAAAGTCCAAACTCAACGAGGCGTTGAGTATGAAGTAGCCAAGATCCTGGACTCACGTCACCATTACGGTCAACTACAATATCTTATTGACTGGAAGGGTTATGGCCCTGAGGAACGTTCATGGACCAATGCTTCTGATGTCCATGCTCCTGCCTTGGTCCGGAGATTCCATTCCAAGTTTCCTCAAAAGCCAAAGAAGTGTCCTGGGGCCACTCCTAAAGGGGGGGGTGCTGTCACGATCCGGGTATCTGGACGCCATTTCTTACCCATCAGATGCCTCCTAAGGCTGGCTCAGCGCTCCAGGACCGGATCCCATCTGTTATCCTAATGTTCACATTCCTGCATCCTCTCCTGTCTCTCTGAGACGCTGTCACAGTAACGCCATATTACATCTGGCATGGCGTCTCCCGCGGCCTCCGCCGCCGTCCCTGAGCTTCTGCATGCAGAGTGTCAGAGTGGCGATTACGTCAGCCGCGGCCTCCGCTGTGTCCGCGTGGTTGGATGTGCACTTGTCAGCCTGGCGTCTCCTGTCTCCAGTGGCCGGCGCCGCCATTACTGTTTTCATTACCACCTGGATTACAAACCAAACTTCCCTCCAAGTGTCTGCATGGGCGCAGCCATCTTGGATTCTGTCAGCTGATCATTTCCTCCAATCTGTTGTCAGTATTGTTAATCTGCATAATTGCCTAGCCAATCCCTTCCTTGCTGCAGGTATAAATACACTGTGCCTGAGCAAGGAGGGCGTCAGTGCTTTGGTTGTCAAACCTAGTTCCTGTTTGTCTCTCTCCTGTGATTGTCTTCCAGGTTCCAGCTCCTGTCTCAAGACTTCCACCATAGAGACCCGCACCAGCATTCCACCTGCGGTGTAGCCTGACTCTCCAATCCATTGTGGATTCATCTGTTTCCAGCTACAACATTACCTGCTTCCAGCCCAGCTTCCAGCAGAGTACAGCTTCTCTTAAAGGGCCGGTGTCCTTTCTACACTTTACCACTCTCCACCGGTATTATTATTTCTCCGCTCTCAAGTTCTAAATTTCATTCATATTGCATCGCTCTCAAGCTTCATTTATTATTTAACTGGTTCCAGCCAGTATCCACTCCGTGCTAACAACAGTCTGGTTCCAGCCAGTATCCACAGCAGCCGTTTTATCTTCAGCAACCCAGCTTTTCCTGGAACACCAGCTGGTACAATCCTGGGTTATCTCCATTGCTACAGTCGGGCCTGGTAAGGACTTTCCATCTAGAAGATTATAAGAACTATCTCACACTACCAGTGCCCTGTGGCTCCTGCCACCCTGTAGTACCCAGGAACTGTATTTATTCTTTGCTGACTTTTATGTTTTCTTTTACTGCTGCTGTGTTGCGGAGTTGTCATAATAAACATCATTGACTTTTATCCAAGTTGTCGTGGTCACGCCTTCGGGCAGTTATTATTCATGTTACTTACATGTCCAGGGGTCTGATACAACCTCCCAGGTTCCGGTACATCTCAGCCCCTACAACTGAGGCTGCCTCCCGTCAGCTCAGGCCCTCAGTTGTGACACGTAGGTTAAGGATTACATCCAGCAGCCGCAGAGGCTAAGGTTTTAGTGTAAAAGGTATAGCTTTTCTGTCCTGTATGTTAATCAGCTTTAACAATTGGGAGCTCAGTCCGGTTTTTAACACATTCATAGACTTGCAGACCATAGCAGACTTTGATCTATCAGCAAAGGGTGGAGACGCATCTTTAAGTAAAACCTTTTCCTGGTTGCTTGAGTATTTTAAAAACCCTCTTTTGTGCTGATTAGATCAAGTCTGCTCTGCCTAGTCTACAGACGTGCTGATGGAATCCGGAGGAAACGGGAAAAAAGCTATTTAAAAATCTGTATGTAAAATTTTTGGCACCAAAAGCGTACACAAAGCATACCAATACTTTGCATACTCTCTCACATACTGCTGCCATATTTTTGCCATAGCTTATTACAGTCATTATAGAGCTGCTTGAAATCGGATACATTTGTTTGCTATATAGAATATATTTGAAATAGTGTGTTAAGGGTGTAATCGTAAAGCACAAAACGCAGCTCCGGCCTGGTCGCTTAGGTTTATACGGAAACAACTGTGTGTTGTGTTAGTGAGCGATAGTAGTTTGTATTGCTCATATTTATAGAGATTGTGTGGATTATTGAGTTGCGGACGCACATTTGTACATGTGGTATGGACAAAATACAGGAGCGCACACATGGCGTAAAGGTACGCTCGGTCACGTGTTTACGCAAGGTTGCGTAGGATTGCGGGCGCAAAGTAAAACCACATGATAGTTGTTCAATTAAAGGCGGGATAGTATACATTTAATACAAATAGCACATAACTATCCTATTTCAAAAGCAGAATAGTATAATATTTTGTTTAAACTGTACTACCTCTGGGGTAAAGTAGCCGGTCAGAGGGAGTGATATTTTCTGTACAGAAAAGAAAAACACTGTGTATTTGAGTGAGTGAAAGCAGGAGTGGATGTATTGAACCCCGAGGAGAATTCGGGATCCCGTAGGAAACACTGGGTTAGTAGAGGCTCAGTGGCGTAGGGTTCGCAACCTTGCGTGAAATTGAACTAGGTGTTCAAAGTGAACTAGGTGTTTAAAGTGAACTGTGTGTCCCAAGTGAACTAAGTGTTCCAAGTGGATTAGGTGTTCCAGGTGAACTAGGTGTTCCAGGTGACAGCGATCGTAGGGCAGATAGATAACAAGTATCTATACGCTGTGCGATTGAACCGCATGTCCGTGTGTTCCACACAGCACAAAGTGATACTATTGTGTCATAAACGCTGTGGAAAGCATACGCTTAAGTTATTGTGTAAACAAGGGTTTTTCTCTGATTACATCAGGAAATCTCCCTGGTGGGCTTCCACTGGAAAAGGTGAGCAATAGTTATTGAAGTTTTCTATTTTTCACCCTACAAAAAGTCCAATGGAAAGATACCAAAAAGGAATTTTTCGCTGCCTCTCTCACGAAAATATTCCAACAGAGCCTCCACCGAAAAGAAATTGCGGTGCTGTAAGGTCTGATAGGAGCCCTAGGTTGGGTATATTGCCTTCCACTATCAACAGTGTATTGTAGTACTGGCCAACGTGGGCGAGAGCGGGTGAAGAGTATTTGGAGAACTTTCACCGTCCACTTGCATTGTGTATTTTGGCTATGGAAGCCAGTTGCTCAAGCGAGAGCAGAGATGCAGCCCAGAGGGTCACCGAGGTTTATTATGTGTGAGAAATATGGTCCACACACAGAGGTTTTTTTGCAATGAATTGGTGCGTATGACTGCTGAAGATAGGGCATCATTCCCTAGGATGAGCAGCTTTGAATCAGAGGTATTGCAGAACATAAGGATTAGAATATGTCTGATCAAATCTAGAAAACAAAGAATCAGACATACCGACTGTTTAAATCTGTGGCAGCAAGAGGGGGAGGTGCAAAGGGAACTGACTCGCACAGCAAGTTTCAAACCTGGCAGGAATGTGAGTATGAGCACACCATTACGGACACACGTAGAAGGGGAGAAAATGGCTAAAATCAATGGTATATCTGTAAATGATAGTAAAATGCAAAATCAAATGTGTTAACCCTAACCCTTGCAAGTTGTATCCTGTTTTGAATTCTCTCCAAGGTTATAGGTCACAGGAAGATGAAGGATCCAGCCTAATCTCAGCTCTCATTCAGGCAGTCACCTTACAAGAAACTCAGGTAGGCCCGGCCCAACCAATAAGAGCAGTAACAGTATCTCCCACTGAAAGGACTGGTGAGATCACAGACATCGGTAAGTGTGAGACTGATCATTACACAGAGACAATAACACCTCACAGTGAGCAAATTAGAAATGGAATGGTTGGGTTACATCATGTCATGAAAATAGTAACTCCCAATGGGAGAACCGATAGTCAGGGAGTAACCCTCACCAGGAATAATGCAATGTATTGCCCGTGGACCAGATCAGAACTGTGGTCAATCATTTTGGAATTCCCCGATCCCCAGAGACATTTATCCAGATGTCAGAAGTATGTAAAGGATCTGGGTAATGCCCATGAACCTGCAAACAAAGATTGGCGGATACTTTTGAAAGCATGCCTACCCCCTAATATTGACACCCAAAAATTTACTACGGATTGTAAATTAGAGTCGGACGGTCCTATGACTGACGTACACAACCAGGAGTATGTGGAACGAATTAACATACAACTAGGATTGTATTTCCCCACTGCTGTTAAGTGGAGCAAAATTTTCTCCATAAAACAGAGAAAATTAAATGACATCTGAATATTTCCATAGGGCCTTACAAATAATGGATAGATACACTGGGGTATCGGATATAGGGAACGATGCAAATTACAGGGAGGTAGCTGTCTCTGTTCTAATGGACGTGCTTAATAAGGCATTGAGGGTCAGGGTGCAAACAGCTTTGCCTAATTGGTGAGGGGTCACAGTAGATAATCTCAGAGAGTGCGCTATTGAACATCACAAGAATATCGCTATACGCAGAAAACAAAGGTTGAGGACTGTAAGTATACAGGTTCTTACAGGGAAGTCCCATCAGCCTAAACCACAGACCTCTGATGGTAAGAAATGGTCAAAAATATGTTTCTATTGTAGGAAGGAAGGACATCTTGCCAGAGATTGTAGGAGTAGTAGGATACATAGTGAATATAGACCCCCTAGACAGAAAACACGAGCCACATTATTAAACACATAGACGGGACCAAGGGACATATAGTAAGGAATCACAAGCCATATAGAAAACACAAATTCGGCTAATGGGAAGAACAAAATAAATGCACTGTTACCCTTTGACAAAACTTGCTGAGGTTAAGATGGGACCTCTATGATTCTAAACTTTTCCCTATCAGAAATGGCCCCTGATTAACGTAACAGAAACTTTGTTAAATATGATATACATATAATGTTCTCCCGCACAGGAAGTACAAAGTATGGTAGACACCCACGAAGACTAATGTTGCATTTCACTGTTCTAGATTCATGTCCATAACAGGTAGAGGGAATTATCTCACAGATACCGGGTTCCCTATGAACTTAGGGTGGACAGGACACTGGATTGATGGCTGGGATAGTCCCAGTAGAGATAGAACACACATAAAAAAATTTTTTAAGGGGAGTAAACCAAATAGAGGGTCATTCCCCGTAGTGCCCAATCCAGTTGTCAAATTTTATAAAATCTTCTTTACCTCTACAAACTTATCTGTTACCATTGTCTATGTGATTTTTATTCACAGTTTCCTCTCCATCTTCTACGTTCACCTACAGGAGGGTGCAATACATGGACCTGATTACAGTTCAAACACCACATGCCTTATTGGTCCTTCAGAGTTCTGCCCAAACCCAGTATATCTCACCAGCACAATGACACCAGTATTACTGCAGTGTGCCTGATCATGCACAAAGGGTGGGGAATGAGAATACTGGTGAAAAGGAAACTGTGTACAGACACTGATATGCATGATGGTGTGACGACCTTATGGTGAACGCAAACCTGACATTTTCTTTTTTATTTATTATTCCCCTCTTTTCTCTTTTCTAGAGATGATTTTCCTCCACACAACAAACACACAACAGTTAATTGAAATGCAAAATTTGTGTTCCCTACAGGAAAAGGCAGTCCGGACGGCAAAGGGATATGGTCAGGAGTCCTCAGGACTTTGGACAGATGGACACGGTAAGCCAGTGCCCCCAGAGCATATCTTCCAAGCCTAGCTGAGGTGGAACATGGTCTGACTCATCTAGGTAAAGAAGGTATGTGCAAGCTGGTAAGAGCCTACTGGAGTGCACCAGGGTTCTTTTCTCATGCAGGTAAGAAAGCAATGACATGTCTTACTTGCTTGAGGAAGAATACTGGTAAGGCAATACCAACAGAGCCATCCCATATCCCTCCGACAGACGGAACCTTTCAGGTAATACAAATCGACTTCATACAGTTACCACCCTGTAGGAATTTGAAATATGTGTTAGTTTGTACCGATGTCTTTTCAAACTGGGTAGAAGCATTCCCCGCTGCCACAAATACTGCTGTGTTCACTGCAAAGAAAATTGTGCAGGAATTTGTGTGCAGATAGGGTATCCCTAGAGTAATTGAAAGTAATAGGGGTACCCATTTTACAGGTGAAGTCTTTCTGGTCATGTGCAAACTGATGAGTATTAATAGCAAGCTGCATACTCCATACCGGCCACAGGCAAGTGCAAAGGCGGAGAGAATGAACAGCACTATTAAGAATAAATTGAGCAAAGTGATGGCTGAGACTGGATTGTTGTGGCCAGAAGCTTTGCCACTAGTGTTATACAGCATCAGAACCACTCCCAGGTCACTGCTTGACTTATCACCCTTCGAAGTTCTTTTTGGTCGACAACCCCATGTAATGATAGACCCCCAGGATGATTTGAAGTGCAATAACGAAATAACTGTGCAATACTTTGTTAGGATGAGCCAGCAGCTGAGAAATCAACAAAGAAATCTAAAGCTGGCGATTCCTGACCTACCGAACAGTAATTGTCATGACATTGAGCCGGGGGATTATGTGATGATTTGAAATTTTTTACGCTCAGGTTGCCTTATAGACAGGTGGGAAGGACTGTATCAAGTTTTGTTGACCAGCTTGACAGCACTAAAGGTTGCCGAGAGAGAGTGATAATGTCGATATTATCTTAAACCGTAAAGCTATACCTCTAGATACACTTTTACCGTGGAGCCGCTATGGCCGCTAGACTGAATACACGTGCTACGCACTTTGTACGCTATTTGCGTACAGAGTCCCGTACGTGGTACGTACTTGGCGTACACACGCCGCGCTGAGTGTACAGAGTACGCACAGCGCGCGCGCACACAATTGATAACCTTTAAACCTTATTTAGTAATACAATGTGATGATATGATTACACTTTAAACCTTTATGCAGCAAAGCACTGCAATGATGTTTTATCTTAAACCTTAAGTAGCGCTGACGGTATAAAGTACCAGCAGTGCGTACACCTTATCAATACTTATAAACCTTTTACAGTTAAAATACGCTTTAAACCCTTGCAGGAAAGTGAGGACACAACATCGGTTTGTAGTTGAAAACACAGGGTTCTAAGGCCACAGTGGATTATTTCAAAAGGTAAACAGTACAAATTATACATTACAGGCTAACAAGATAAATCTAAACAGAATAATGGCTACAGAGAATGTACATACGTGAGAATGTTCGCAAACGCAACCTGGACCAGTCTCCGCTCATCATACAGATATCGTTCAGAGTCTTCTGACCGGCCAGGCAACAACGGGCTTTTTATACACAACTTACATACACAATACAATGGTACCTGTAATCTCATTGTCCATTGGACATCAGAGGTGCATCTTTTCATTACAGGAGAGGTCATAGGTTGATTTGAAAAGATGGGCGATGTCTTTCTCTAACTGCTCTTGTGGGTGTTATCCACTGGATTCCCGCCGCATACATAATATACAGTAAATACAGTTAATATCTATATTCTACTTTTGCACATAACTATACGCAGGAACATGCGATCTTTCTCTAACCAACATCGGAATGTTACCCTTACAATACCCTACAGCTGGATACTAGACATCACCTTCTAACCTTTGTCTGACCCTTCCTATCATGTTAAATATGTAATGTTCTAATAACCCTTTATGTGCTCACAAACTCTGCCGTAAATACCCATACCACGCGCAGGAACGCGGGAGCGATCATACGCAAATTGCGGATATGTGCACGCACGGCGGAATAAGTGCATGCGCAGCGGGCATGTGTGTGTGGTTAGTACATGGTGTATGCATTACAATATTTTCATACTTTGACAGTCCACCCTTTGGCAGTCAACAATAACTGCCACTATCTAAACATTAAACAGAAAAATATATAATACAATATCTACAGATGATTGGATAAAAATATACAATACATTATCCACAGATGATTGGATGGTAGGAGGAGTGGTGTAGGTGTGAAATGTATGACCTAGTGGAATAGTAAAAGCATGTATGTATGAAATCCATGTCTGAGGGGCATGTATCATCGTGCCGTATATGTTCTAGGTAAGCTTCGAGGTATTGCAAAGTATACATTAAATCCTTCTTATCCCGTATTAAGGGTCTGTAAGTGGGCCAAACACTACCGAGCTCTTTTCGCCTTCTTGTTCCAACAAATGGGGTGCACATTTAGTTGATGATTCATGGAGGGGGAACACATGTGAATGCTAAGATGTGGATATCACCTGTCGACTATGTGTGTCACTACCTGAAGGTTGTAGAGATGAAGATAAGACATGTATAACAAATACATTCACATAACATTTGCATAATCATTCTTGAGTATTGATCGAAGTCTTGTCCGGATGGATGTATTTTTGCTGAGGGTTGTCGATCGAAGTCTTTTCCGGATGGATGTATTTTTGCTGAGGGAAAACAAAGGAGAAACGGGTGAAAGAAACGGACCGTGGAATCACGTCTTATCACAACATTGTCTCTATTGATGGGTCATAAATTAAATCAGTTGCTGTAACAATGCCCCCGCTCCTTAAACTCATCACTTTGGTACCGTGCTTGCGCCGCGTTAAAACTCGAACACACCTAAATATCAAGCCAATCATAATGACAACTCCCAGGATACAAAGGAGAAACTTTCCTACACTCACGATAAAATTTTGAGCCCATTCTCCTAAACCTGAGAACCAATTGCGTGGGTTCAACCATGATACCCAGTCGGTCTGTTCATTACTCACAGCAGTAAGGGTAAGGTTGTGTCACCTTCGGAACTCCCACTTCAACTGTAAGATATCGTCCATCTTTTGATCTATGACCTCGGTTGGGTCATCAGTGCTGTTTGTAATATACGTGCAGCACTTCACACCATACTGAGTTGCCAAAGTGACGCAGAACCCGCCTGTTACGATCCTGATGCTCAGGACAGGGGAGATCTAATGCAGTAAGTCCAGAGCACCAGGAAGTGATGCTTGGATAGGGAAAAGGAATGGAAATAGCCCCTAGCACCCTACCTCCGTTGTTTTACCCGTGTTGTCAATTCACGCCTGAATGACTATGGTTTCTTGGGCCCTTGGCAGCCGCATTTGAAGGGCGGATTATGTCTGCCCAACTCCGATGCCCCCCGGTCTTAGTTGGAGACAAAGCGTGAACTGAGACAGGGTAATAACAAGGGGATCTCTAACTGAAACAACCAAGCTAGGGGCTACTAACTACCTAAAAACTAAACGTATGTGCGGCACGCCGCCAAAGGAAAAGAACTACAAAGGATACCACTGTCCACTCCCCCACATGGCACCGCCGAGTTCCGGGGAGGACAGTGAAAGCGGAAACCTCCGCAAAAGCACCAACTCAAAGAAACACAAAACTAAGCGGCCTAGGCCGCAACACGCGGCAGAAGCCGCTACTCACGAAACCGGGCGAGAATCCCAGATGACAGTAACAGGTTCACAAGGACCAGAAGGATTCCCAGGACCGGCTTCAGAACACCAGAATACAAGAGGGCAGGGAGCAGGATCGACCAGATGCAGCTGACCAGGAACAAAATTCCACAAGGCAGGAACAGCATACAGGAAGCTATCACCGGCGTTTGTGACACTGAGGAGGCATATAACAGGGAACTCTACAATGGCAGTACAGAGCCTAATTGATAAATATCGTGCAGCTGCCTTGCTGCACGACCAGGGGAGAACAGGTGAGTAATCTTATGGCAACGGGGAACGCGGTCCACCTGTGGCGTCCCCGTTGCCATGGACCCGGCGGCCCTGCACGCACGGTGTCCTAGCGTTGCCAGGGACCTGGCGGCTATCGTGCGCACGGCGTCCCGGCATTGCTAGGCGCCGTGCGGAAGCAGGGAGAGAGAGAGGCGCGGCGGCCGTGACCGCTGCTCTGTCAGGGCACGGCCAAACACCGCCGTGCCTAACAGCACCCCCCCCCCCTTGAGGAGGGGTTAAAGAACCCCTAGAGCCGGGTATCTGAGGAAACTCCTGAAAGAATATCTTCTTAAATTTAGGAGCATGTAAATCCTTATCCAACACCCAAGATCTTTCTTCAGGGCCATAACCTTTCCAGTGGACCAAAAAATAAAGCCGGCCACGAGAAAGCTTAGAATCTAAAACCTTCTTCACCAAGAACTCTTGTTGCCCCTGAACATCCACCGAGATCTACCCTGGGAAGTCCTCCGAGGAAATCTCCTGGAAGAAAAATACTGTTTCAAAAGGGAACAGTGAAAAGTATTGCCAATTTTGAGTGATCTCGGCAGACGTAGCCGAAAAGCAACTGGGTTGACTTTCTTAATGATAAGAAATGGTCCAATAAATTTGGGTCCCAATCTAGCCGAGGGTTGTCGGAGCTTGATGTTGCGAGTTGACAACCACACCTTATCTCCCACCTTAAAAGTGCAAGGACGTCGGAGCCTATCAGAAAATTTCTTTTCTCGGAAGGCAGCTTTCTTCAGGGCAAGGTGCACCTTTCTCCAAATCATTCTGAGATGGGAGGTTAAGGTCAACGAGGAGACTGGAGAATGAGGAAAAAAAGAGTTGGCTCTAGGATGAAAGCCAAAGACCGAAAAGAATGGGGACTCCTTGGTGGAAGAATGACAAGAGTTATTATAGGCAAATTCAGCTAAAGGAAGAAATTCAGACAAATCATTCTGAAGTTTGGCCGAATACAACCGTTAATACTGTTTTAACGACTGATTAACTCATTCGGTTTGTCCGTTAGATTGTGGATGGTACCCAGATGTTAAAGAGAGTTTCATATTTAATGAGGCACAAAAACGTTTCCAGAAACGGGCGATGAATTGCGGACCCCCATCAGAGACAATATCCCTGGGCAACCCATGGAGCCTGAACACATGGCGGAGAAACAAGACTGCCAACCCTTGAGCAGAGGGTAATCGGGGAAAAGCAATGAAGTGAGCCATCTTACTAAAACGATCTACTACCACCCAAATGACTCGAAATCCGGCTGAAAGAGGAAGGTCCACCACGAAATCCATGGATATATGTGACCATGGCCTGAGAGGAACGGCTAAAGGTATGAGTTGCCCGATCGGCAACGAACGAGAAACCTTATGCTGTGCACAAACCTGACAGGAATGGACAAATTCCCTTACATCTTTAGAAAGATTAGGCCACCACACCGAGCGAGAGACTAACTCCAAGGTCTTAGTGATACCTGGATGACCAGAGACTTTGTTGTCATGAAACTCAGCTAAAACAGTGCCTCTCAGAAATTCAGGGACGAAGAGACGATCAGCAGGAGTAAGTTTGGGAGCCTGCCGTTGAAGCTGGACTAACTGAGTAAATAAATCCTGTGTGAGGCCTGCCCGGATGACAGATGATGGAACTATGGGGGTAGTAGCAGGATGGTTATTGTGAACCGGAAGAAAACAACGTGACAGGGCATCAGCTTTCGTATTCTTGGAACCGGGCCTGAAGGTGATAATAAACCTGAAACGAGTAAAAAACAATACCCAACGTGCCTGCCGAGCATTAAGCCGTTTAGCTGACTCAATATACTGCAGGTTCTTATGGTCAGTAAACACTGTAATGGTATGCCTAGCTCCCTCCAGCCAATGCCTCCACTCCTCGAAAGCCCATTTAACTGCCAGCAATTCTCGATTACCAACATCATAGTTGGATTCTGCGGAGGAGAATTTCCTGGACATGAAGGCACAAGGGTGTAATTCCTGAGACTCTGGATCTTCCTGAGAAAGGATAGCCCCCACTCCAACCTCTGAGGCATCTACCTCGACTATAAAGGGGAGCTCCGGGTTAGGGTGCCTGAGAACAGGAGCCGTGACAAAGGCCTGCTTCAATGCCAGAAAGGCAGACTCAGCTTCAGGCGACCAATTGGAAGGGTCCGCTCCTTTTTTAGTCAATGCTACTATAGGAGCGACCAAATCAGAAAAGGTATGAATGAAACGCCTATAATAATTTGCAAACCCTAAAAAGCGCTGAATTGCTTTTAAATTCGTGGGTTGCGCCCAATTAAGGTTTGCTGGAGTTTTTTCGGTTCCATGAAAAAGCCCTGGGGAGAAATAATATACCCCAAGAAGGAAACTTCTGTGATGTGGAAATCACATTTCTCCAGTTTAGCGTATAAATGATTCTCCCGTAGTTTTTGAAGGACCAGTCGCACATGGGTAATATGTTGTTCCATAGACTCAGAGTAAATCAAAATGTCGTCTAGTAAACGACTACGAACTTCCCTAGAAAGTCACGAAGAACATCATTAATAAGGTCTTGAAATACCGCAGGAGCATTTGACAGCCCAAACGGCATCACCAGGTATTCATAATGACCCGACTGTGTGCTTAAAGCCGTCTTCCACTCATCCCCAGATCTTATTCGGATGAGATTGTAAGCTCCTCTAAGATCGATCTTAGAGAAGATAACGGCAGAGCGTAACTGATCAAACAGTACTGAAATCAATGGCAAGGGGTAGGTGTTTTTAACAGAAATTTATTTTCAAAGCACAAAAATCAATACATGGTCTGAGCGACACATCTTTTTCTCAACAAAAAAGAACCCTGCACTCAATGGAGATTTCAAGGGCCTAATGAAGCCTTTTTTCAGGCTCTCTTGAATATAATTATCCATAGCCGTGGTTTCCGGCCTAGACAGGGCATATAATCTCCCTTTAGGTAAAGTGGCACCTGGGATTAAATCAATAGCGCAGTCATAGGACCGATGGGGAGGCAGAACGTCCGCATTACCCTTGGAGAAAACATCGGCAAAATCCTGATATTCCAAAGGAATAAGTTCTGGGGTAACTGCCGCAACCCGGACTGGATTGGAAATACACTCCTTTACACAAAAGGGACCCCACTGGGAAATCTCCCCAGACCGCCAATCTATGGTGGGATTATGAAAGGCAAGCCAGGGGTGACCCAAAACTACTGGAACTGCCGGACAATGTGTAAGGTAAAATTCTATTTTTTCTGAATGTAGGGCCCCCACTGTCAGTTGTACTGGAGGTGTGCGGTGAGTAATTACCCCATTGGAAAGCGGACCACCATCCAAGCCGTGCATGGTGATGCGTTTATCCAAAGGTATCTGCGGAACGCCTAAAGCCTTAGCCCAACCTAAATCCATGAAATTTCCTGCAGCTCCACTGTCGACGAAGGCCGACACCAACGAACTGAGGCTACCAAAGGAAATCTTTACAGGAACTAATAAAGAATCATTAGAGGAGATTAACTGCAGACCCAAGTGAACCCCCTCACAATTCACTTGGTCAGAGCGTTTCCCGGCTTATTTGGGCAACTACGTGCGATATGTCCCTTGCCACCACAATACAAACAAAGACCAGAATTTAACCTTCTGGTTCTTTCCTCTGGGGACATCCGGGAGAGACCCATTTGCATGGGCTCCTCGACGTCCTCAGGAAAAGTATTTACACATGGACTAGGCCTAAAAGTTGTTCTTCTTTCAGCCCTCCGCTCTCGGAGATGACGATCAATTTTAATAGCGAGCTCCATGAGTTTGTCTAGACTCTCAGGAGCGGGGTACTGAAGGAGACTGTCTTTAATGACTTCAGACAAACCGAGGCGAAACTGACTGCGCAGGGCCGGGTCATTCCAGCCACAGTCGTTCGACCAACGGCGAAACTCGGTACAATACGCCTCTGCAGGATTTTTAGCTTGCTTAAGGGCACGCAGGTGGCTCTCAGCTGATGCTTCCCTATCTGGGTCGTCATATAAAAGGCCTAAGGACTTAAAAAAGACGTCTACTGATAACAAGGCAGCACCATCCGCTCTTAGCCCAAAAGCCCAGGTCTGTTGATCACCTTGGAGTAAAGACATCACAATCCCGACCCGTTGAGACTCAGTACCAGAGGAACAGGGCCTTAAATGAAAATAAAGCTTACAAGCTTCCTTAAAATTAAAGAAATCTTTTCGGTTACCCGAAAAACGGTCAGTTAAATGCATTTTTGTTCTAGAACCATACTCGGGGAGGCTCGCAAAAGATCTTCCTGCGATCTCACCCGAAGAGTAAGGTCCTGAACCATCTGAGTTAGTTCCTGAATCTGGTTGACCAAAAGCTGACTGGGATTTGGCCCTAAAACTGCCGGATTCATGAGGCCGAATTTCTAGGCCCACCAATACAAAGGAAAAAAAATTATACCCCTTTTTGTGGGCCGGTGATAATGTTACGATCCTGATGTGTCAGGAATCGACTTACCGCTGTTATGTCTGTCCGCCGGAGCGGACTCCGTCCGGGGTCATTGCATGTTGCTGTCACCTGTCACCCTGCTCGTGGATACCATCTCAGGCCTGGGAGCGCCCCTGGAGTCAACGGGCGCGTGGGCGCGCCGCGTCCCAGCCGGGCCGCGTCATGGGCGCCGCCATGACAGTTTTCCCCAGTGTAAGTGCGGCAGCCAATCCGGAGCTTGGCCGCACCTCCTCGTCTCACTCCAGCCAATACCTGCCGGTCAGGGGGTATATCAGGAGCTGCAGGGTGAGTCAGAGGTTGTCCTGAACTTTGTGTCACTCCTGCGACCCGTGTGTCTGGACCTGTTCTCCTGTTCCTCCGTGTTCCAGGATATTCTCCTGATCCTCCGTGCTCCTGGATATTCTTCAGTACCTGTCACTTCCGTGGAACTACAAGTACCAGCACCAGCAATACCTTTCTGGCTTCACACCTTCTACACCTGCAGTGTGCTCCAGCCTACAGCAGTAGAGACTCCCTCTCCAGGTGCATTCCGTCATCTCACCTGTGATTCAGCCTGCATGCTGATTGTGCACTTCCAACAGCACAGTGAACATTACCATCTAGTCTCCTGCATTGCTACCAGGTTTGCTACCATTATTCCACCTCTGCTGGCTCCACGTTTTAATTACTCTGGTTCCATTTCTGCATTACAAACTCTGCCATAGACTTTCAAGTTTCAAACCATATTATATCATTGCCATTACCATTGCCGTTACCATTGTCATTTCCATTGCATTCGTTTGTTTTACTTTCTGCTGCATTATTATCTGGACTTTCTGTTATTAATAAATCTACATTGTGCACATGCGCAGAAACCCAATACTGCCTCCTCACTTCATTCCACCTACCTCCACTGACCCACTAGCGCCCCCTCCGGGGACACAAACTAAACCGACTCTGACAGTAAGTTCAGGACCATGGACTCGGACGGTGGTCAGAGTGTGGGGTCAGGGGCCTTACAAAACCTGGTCTCCCGTTTGGATGGACAAGAGGCTGTGCAGCAGCAGATCTTCCAGTTTCTGCAAGGGATGTCCTCCCGGATTGATACGTTACAACAATCTCTGCTAAGTGCGCCTGCACCTCCAGTTCCTGTTACCCCTGCACATGCAAGTGTAGGGGGTTCTTCTTCTCCGGCTGCATCTGCTCCTGTATCTCGTTTGCACCTGCCTGTGCCTAGCAGGTATGATGGCAGTCCGAAGTTATGCCGTGGGTTCCTCAACCAGTGTGAAGTCCAGTTTGAACTTTTACCTCATAATTTTCCCACGCCAAGATCCAAGGTTGCTTATATCATTTCACTGCTCTCTGGATCAGCCCTGAGCTGGGTGTCTCCTCTATGGGAACGTGCCGACCCGTTGATGAACAACTATGCTGAGTTTGTTTCCATCTTCAGACGCATCTTCGATGAACCGGGTCGTGCAACATCAGCCTCCGCAGATCTTCTCCAGCTCCGTCAAGGGACTCGCAGTATGGGCCAATACGTCATCCAGTTCCAGACGCTAGCCGCAGAGATCCAGTGGAATAACCAAGCCTTGGTAGCAGCCTTCTGGCATGGACTCTCGGAGAGGATAAAAGATGAACTGGCAACCCGTGATATCCCTGTGCAATTACCAGAATTAATCTCCCTATGTATCAAGTTGGACTCTTGCATCCGCGAACGCAATAGTGAGCGTGCTCGTGCTGAGTGTCGCAAACCAAGAATGGTACCTCCTGTACAGTTTCAGCCTCCACCTTCTGACGAGCCTATGCAAATTAATAGGTCCCGCTTAACCTCTGAGGAGCGGTCAAGGAGACTTCGTGAGAGACTGTGTCTTTATTGTGCGGCAGTAGGTCACCAAATAAATTCTTGTCCAGTGCGTTCGGGAAACGCCAGATCCTGACTTGTAGGGGAGGAGTCAAGTTGGGATCTTTCAAGCAAGCTCCTTCAACCCAAGATTTAATTCTTCCTGTGACCTTAGAGACGGCGGCTGGACTCCAATCTGCAACTGCGTTGGTAGACTGTGGTGCAGCGGGGAATTTCATCACTCAAGCTGCGGTAGACAAGTTTCATCTGCCGGTCTATGAACTTCCATATCCAGTCTACATCACGGCAGTTGATGGTAGTCGTATTTCTAAGGGGTATATCACTCAACAAACCCGGCCAGTGATACTGGGGGTTGGGTTCCTGCATTCTGAGTTAATAAAATTTCTAGTTATTTCTCAGGCAACTCAGGAGATTGTGTTAGGTATGCCCTGGCTCCAGCTACATAACCCACAGATCGATTGGGCTACCTTACAACTAACTGCTTGGGGTTCTCATTGCCGTCAGTCCTGTTTAGCCCAAGTTGTTCCTGTCAAGACTTCTGAAATCAAGACCCAGTCTACTCTTCCTATGGCCTATCAAGATTTCGCCGACGTCTTCAGCGAGAAGGCCGCGGATGTCCTGCCGCCCCATAGAGAGTGGGATTGCCCCATCGACCTCATTCCTGGCAAAAAACCACCTAGGGGGCGCACCTACCCGTTATCTGTTCCTGAAACCGAAGCAATGAGGGAATACATCAAAGAAAACCTACTGAAAGGATTCATCCGTCCCTCATCATCACCTGCTGGGGCAGGTTTCTTTTTTGTTAAAAAGAAAGATGGAGGACTACGTCCATGTATTGACTACCGGGGACTTAATGATATTACCGTTAAGAACAGCTACCCGTTACCTCTTATTACCGAGTTATTTGATAGAGTCAAAGGAGCCCGCATCTTCACCAAGTTAGATCTCCGCGGTGCCTATAATCTCATCAGAATCCGCAGCGGTGACGAATGGAAGACAGCTTTCAATACTCGGGATGGCCATTACGAGTACCTGGTAATGCCATTCGGGTTGAGCAATGCTCCAGCAGTGTTTCAACACTTTGTTAATGAAATTTTCCGTGACGTTCTGTACAAGTATCTCGTTGTTTACCTGGACGATATCCTCATCTTCTCTCAAGACCTCCCTTCTCATCGTCTCCAAGTCCGTGAAGTCCTCCGACGTCTTCGTGAGAATTGTCTTTACGGCAAATTATCTAAGTGTACCTTTGAGGTTACCTCCATACCCTTCCTGGGGTATATAATTTCTGGATCGGATCTCCAGATGGACCCGGCAAAATTGGAAGCTATTGCCAATTGGTCCATTCCGAACACTCTCAAGTCCATTCAACGATTCCTGGGCTTTGCCAATTATTATAGGAAATTCATCCGAGGCTTTTCAACTCTCATTGCTCCTATTACTAGCTTAACTCGGAAAGGGGCAGATCATTCCAACTGGTCAGAAGATGCCCTGGCTGCGTTTCAAAAAATCAAGATGGCTTTTGTTACCGCTCCAGTTTTGTTACAGCCCGATATTAATAAGCCATTCGAGTTGGAGGTGGATGCTTCCACAGTAGGAGTGGGAGCTGTTCTCTCTCAGATGGGAGCTGACGGGAAGATTCATCCCTGTGGATTCTTTTCCCGTAAATTTCTTCCTGCAGAAGTTAATTATTCCATCGGAGATCAAGAGCTTCTGGCGATTAAACTGGCCCTTGAGGAATGGAGGTATCTCCTGGAAGGGGCGAAGTTTCTATTTAATATCTATACGGATCATAAAAAGCTGCTCTACTTGAAGGCAGCTCAGTGCCTTAATCCTCGCCAGTCCCGATGGGCTATGTTCTTCTCCCGTTTTAATTTCAAGCTCCATTTCCGCCCAGGTTCTCAGAATACCAAAGCAGATGCCTTGTCTCGATCCATGGAATCTGAGGACGAGATATCCGATCCAGTACTACGCTCCATCCTGGATCCTGTTGCTTTTGCTTCTTCACAAGTTTCTCCAGCTCCGCCTCCTGGTAAGACTTTTGTTGCTCCTGAACTCCGTTCTAAGTTGTTGTCTTGGGCTCATCAGTCTAAATTTACTGGGCATCCTGGTGTCCTAAAGACTTTTAAATTTCTCTCTGAAACATACTGGTGGCCGAAGATGAAAGTCGACATCAAAGACTTTGTGGCGTCTTGCCCTAAATGTGTGCAGCACAAAACTCCTCGTCAGTCTCCAGCAGGTCAGTTACAGCCATTATCCATTCCCAGCCGTCCTTGGTCACATCTGTCTATGGATTTCATCTCTGACCTTCCCTCCTCCCAAGGATTCAATACCATCTGGGTAGTGGTCGACAGATTTACCAAAATGGCTCATTTTGTTCCACTCCAAGGACTTCCTTCCGCTCCAAAACTGGCTCAAATCTTCCTACGGGAGATTTTCCGTTTACATGGACTACCCACTGAAATAATATCTGACCGTGGAGTTCAGTTTGTGGCAAGGTTTTGGAGAGCTCTCTGTTCTGCCATGCAGGTCCATCTCAAGTTCTCGTCAGCGTATCATCCTCAGACGAATGGGCAGACAGAGAGGGTAAACCAGGAGTTGGAAACTTTCCTGAGACTGTACATATCATCTTCCCAAGATGACTGGGTAGATTTGCTACCGTGGGCTGAATTCGCTCACAATTTCCGCTACCACACAGCTACTGAAACTACTCCGTTCTTCGCTGTTTATGGGCAGCATCCACGAGTTCCTGATTTTCAAGACCTTCCTAGCATCGATGTCCCTGCTGCCACTACTGTCCTCAGTCAGTTCTCAACAATCTGGAGGAGGATTCATACTTCACTCAAAAAGGCTTCTGCCCGGTACAAATTCTTTGCCGACCGCAAGAGACGTGCAGTTCCCAGCTTGAAACCTGGGGATAAAGTCTGGCTGTCAACCCGGAATCTTCGTCTTAAAGTGCCTTCGATGAAGTTTGCACCACGCTTCATTGGTCCTTTCTCCATCGAAAGAGTTCTAAATCCTGTGGCTTACAAGCTCAAGTTACCCTCTTCATTGCGTATTCCTAATGCTTTCCATGTCTCTCTCCTCAGACCATTAGTCCTAAATCGCTTCCAAAGAGCTCTTCCAGCTGGCCCCAGCATTCCAACTCAGCGGGGCATAGAGTTCGAGATAGAGAAGATCCTGGACTCCCGTCACCGGTATGGTCGTCTGCAATATCTCATCGACTGGGCCGGCTATGGTCCTGAGGAGAGGAGTTGGGTGAACTCTGCTGATGTCCACGCTCCCAGGTTGGTCCGTGTTTTCCACAGGTCTCATCCTTCCAAGCCACGTGGGTGTTCGGTGCCCACCCATAAGGGAGGGGGTACTGTCAGGAATCGACTTACCGCTGTTATGTCTGTCCGCCGGAGCGGACTCCGTCCGGGGTCATTGCATGTTGCTGTCACCTGTCACCCTGCTCGTGGATACCATCTCAGGCCTGGGAGCGCCCCTGGAGTCAACGGGCGCGTGGGCGCGCCGCGTCCCAGCCGGGCCGCGTCATGGGCGCCGCCATGACAGTTTTCCCCAGTGTAAGTGCGGCAGCCAATCCGGAGCTTGGCCGCACCTCCTCGTCTCACTCCAGCCAATACCTGCCGGTCAGGGGGTATATCAGGAGCTGCAGGGTGAGTCAGAGGTTGTCCTGAACTTTGTGTCACTCCTGCGACCCGTGTGTCTGGACCTGTTCTCCTGTTCCTCCGTGTTCCAGGATATTCTCCTGATCCTCCGTGCTCCTGGATATTCTTCAGTACCTGTCACTTCCGTGGAACTACAAGTACCAGCACCAGCAATACCTTTCTGGCTTCACACCTTCTACACCTGCAGTGTGCTCCAGCCTACAGCAGTAGAGACTCCCTCTCCAGGTGCATTCCGTCATCTCACCTGTGATTCAGCCTGCATGCTGATTGTGCACTTCCAACAGCACAGTGAACATTACCATCTAGTCTCCTGCATTGCTACCAGGTTTGCTACCATTATTCCACCTCTGCTGGCTCCACGTTTTAATTACTCTGGTTCCATTTCTGCATTACAAACTCTGCCATAGACTTTCAAGTTTCAAACCATATTATATCATTGCCATTACCATTGCCGTTACCATTGTCATTTCCATTGCATTCGTTTGTTTTACTTTCTGCTGCATTATTATCTGGACTTTCTGTTATTAATAAATCTACATTGTGCACATGCGCAGAAACCCAATACTGCCTCCTCACTTCATTCCACCTACCTCCACTGACCCACTAGCGCCCCCTCTGGGGACACAAACTAAACCGACTCTGACATGATGCTCAGGACAGGGGAGATCTAATGCAGTAAGTCCAGAGCACCAGGACGTGATGCTGGGAAAGGGAAAAGGAATGAAAATAGCCCCTAGCACCCTACCTCCGTTGTTTTACCCGTGTTGTCAATTCACGCCTGAATGACTATGGTTTCTTGGGCCCTTGGCAGCCGCGTTTGAAGGGCGGATTATGTCTGCCCAACTCCGATGCCCCCCGGTCTTAGTTGGAGACAAAGCGTGAACTGAGACAGGGTAATAACAAGGGGACCTCTAACTGAAACAACCAAGCTAGGGGCTACTAACTACCTAAAAACTAAACGTATGTGCGGCACGCCGCCAAAGGAAAAGAACTACAAAGGATACCTCTGTCCACTCCCCCACACGGCACCGCCGAGTTCCGGGGAGGACAGTGAAAGCAGAAACCTCCGCAAAAGCACCAACTCAAAGAAACGCAAAACTAAGCGGCCTAGGCCGCAACACACGGCAGAAGCAGCTACTCACGAAACCGGGCGAGAACCACAGATGACAGTAACAGGTTCACAAGGACCAGAAGGATTCCCAGGACCGGCTTCAGAACACCAGAATACAAGAGGGCAGGGAGCAGGATCGACCAGATGCAGCTGACCAGGAACAAACTTCCAAAAGGCAGGAACAGCATACAGGAAGCTATCACCGGCGTTTGTGTGAGACACTGAGGAGGCATATAACAGGGAACTCTCCAATGGCAGTACAGAGCCTAATTGATAAATGTCGAGCAGCTGCCTTGCTGCATGACCAGGGGAGAACAGGTGAGTAATCTTATGGCAATGGGGAACGCGGTCACCCTGTGGCGTCCCCGTTGCCATGGACCCGGCGGCCCTGCACGCACGGCATCCTAGCGTTGCCAGGGACCCAGCAGTTATCGCGCTCTCGGCGTCCCGGCGTTGCTAGGCGCCGTGCGGAAGCAGGGAGAGAGAGAGGCGTGGCGACCGTGACCGCTGCTCTGTCAGGGCACGGCCGAACACCGCCGCGCCTAACACCGCCTGTCACCGCTGTGATATAATTGAGGACCATCCTGTGCTGGATCAGTTCCGTTTTGTAAGCTTGCAACTCCCTCCCTGTATACCTGAAGGTGTCATCATACATCTCGGTGATATTATCTATCAGGTTAGCTAGTGCATGGATATACCTATAATTGATAATTCCTCTGGCGGTACGGGTGATGTCTAACGCGAGTAGGAATTGAATCCCGGTGGATTCGTGGATCAAATCAGTGGCTGCGTGCTCTGTCCTATCTATAAGGTGTCTCTTAACGATGTGTTCATAGTGAGTATGAGTGTAAGGAGCTTGAGCACTGCAGTGAACATCTTTCATCTTATCATGGGTTATGGTCATAACCTCTGGTAACACTCTTCCAATGTAACACAATCCCTCTGAGTTTGGGGCAAACCACTTATACGCCTTCCTCCCACATATGAAATAGGCATCATCGGGGAGAACATATGGGACAGAATATGACATTACCATATTGCAAACTTTCCAAGTAAAAAATCCTATCCCTATCTCTCTCATCTGTTCAGTACACGTATCAGGCTGTATGATATGCGCACAGTACCCTGGAGATACTTCTCCAACCCACATGGTCTTACTTCCTAGAGTGTACCTATACCGGAAATACCTTCCACCATCTGCTATTTGGCGTATAAGTTCAGAGTCTACGGGCATCCTATCAGCTCTGTGTGAAAATGCCATGGTTTGGTTATTCCATGTCACCTCCCAATTTCCCGGCTTTCGGGAATTGGAAATGTTGAATCATACTAAGGATCTATCTACATGATATTGGTGGAGCTTCAAACTAGGGGGCTTAGAAATATAAAATTTCTTGTCCACCGGTCTCCCACCCCGTAATTCAAGTACCTCATCTATTGTTAAAGGATACGGTACTAGTCCTGACTTGCTCTGACCTTGAGGTACTTGTGAGCACACCCAGCATTCTGTTTGGTTTAATACCTTACCCACTAATGAGTGATAATCACTCAATGGATGACGGTCCATGTTGATATTAAGGCTGGACTGACATCTCTGGATGCACCCATCCTCAACTATGTTTTCACAATTTCTACAGATACAATTTTCCTCAGCCAATAACTCTTCACAGTGCCTCCTAGTTTCTTGACTACCAGATCATTTTCTGATACTCGCCTTTGCTCGATGCATGTGTTGCTCTTGGAATTCTACAAATCCGTCCTTGCCATCAGAACCCATTCCAGATCCTTTCTCGACCTCTCTGGTACTCTCACCGAAACAGACTGCTCTGGTCAACAACAGGGTCAACAAGAAAACTCAGAACGCAGTCTCTTGGGGTAAGTCCATCTTGTCAAGGGGAGAGAAAGAAAACAAGGAGGGGGAGGAAAGGAGGGTAATGGGAGATGGAGAAAATAATAAAAAGGAAAAGAAAGCTGGTGCAACAACCGCCTCTGGTCTTGTTATTCTCCGTGCTCAGGTTCTGCCTCAACCTTTCCGGAACAGACACTCCAGTGATACGATGTTCTCTACAGTCTGCTCTTTGTCACGGGCTTTCTCTGGATCAGCGACCTTCTTATAGTGAGACGAGTGGACCCAAGTCTCTCTTTCGGCAACCTTTAATGCTGTCGTGCTGGTTAGTAAGACTTGGTACGGTCCTTCCCATCTGTCAATAAGGCAACCTGAGCGTAGAAAATTTTGAATCTTTACATAATCCCCAGGTTCAATGTCATGACAATTACTGTTTGGTAGGTCATGAATAACCAGTTTTAAGTTTCTGTTTTGATTCCTCAACTGATGGTTCGTCTTAACCAAATATTTTACAGTCACCTCATTATTGCATTTCAAATCATCCTGGGGGTCAATCATTACATGGGGTTGTCGACCAAAGAGAATCTCAAAGGGTGATAGGTTAAGGGGGGACCTGGGAGTGGTTCTGATGCTGTACAATACAAGTGGCAAAGCTTCTGGCCACAACAATCCTGTTTCAGCCATCACTTTGCTCAGCTTGTTCTTAATAGTCCTGTTTACTCTTTCCACCTTCGCACTCGCCTGTGGGCGGTACGGAGTATGCAGCTTGCTATTAATTCCCATCAGTTTGCACATTACCTGAAAGACTTCACCTGTAAAATGGGTACCCCTATCACTTTCAATTATCCTAGGGATACCATATCTGCACACAAATGCCTGCACAATTTTCTTTGCAGTAAACGTAGCAGTATTTGTGGCAGCCGGGAACGCTTCTATCCAATTTGAAAACACCTCAATACAGACTAACACATATTTTAAATTTCTGCAGGGTGGCAACTGTATGAAATCAATCTGTATTACCTGAAAAGGTCCGTCTGTTGGCGGGATATGGGATGGTTCTGTTGGTATTGACTTTCCAATATTCTTCCTCAAGCAGATAAGACATGTCATTGCTCTTTTACCCGCATGAGAAGAGAATCCTGGCGCACACCAGTAGGCTCTCACCAGCTTACACATACCCTCTTTGCCCAGATGAGTCAGACTGTGTGCCACCTCAGCTAAGCTTGGAAGATATGCTCTGGGGGCTACTGGCTTACCTTGTCCATCTGTCCAGAAGCCTGAGGACTCCTGGCCATACCCTTTTGACCTCCAGACTGCCTTTTCCTGTGGAGAACACACATTTTGCATTTCACTTAATTTTTGTGTATTAACGGTGTTGAATATCATCAGTGATGTGATATCTGTTTGTATGGGGGTGCTGGCTGCTGATTTAGCAGCTTCGTCTGCCCGGCTGTTACCAAGTGACACTGGGTCTTGACTGTAAGTGTGGGCTTTGCACTTGATAACAGCCACTCTGTCAGTTTCCTGTATCGCTGTTAGAAGTCTTTTTATGTGGGATGCATGCACTACAGGTGTGCCAGCTGCCGTCATGAAATTTCTGAGGTGCCATAGGGCCCCGAAATCATGCACTACTCCAAAGGCATACCTAGAATCTGTGTATATATTGGCTGACTTACCCTTAGTCAATTCACACGCTCTGGTTAGGGCGACCAGCTCAGCAACTTGTGCTGAGTGCGGTGGGCCCAGGGGTTCAGGTTCTATGATACCTCTGTCATCTACGACTGCGTATCCAGTACACAAATCTCCCGAGTCCGTCTGTCTGTGGCAACTACCGTCAGTGTAAAAAGTAAAATCTACGCCTTCCAGTGGGTTGTCACTAATGTCGGGTCTTGCAGTGAAAGTTTGGTTCAGATATTCCATACAATAATGTGTGTCAGTGTCTATACTAAATCCTCCTTCACCATCATTCTCATCTTCCACCCTTTGTGCCTGTCCAGGCACACCCGGGAGGTAAGTTGCAGGATTTAGTGCGCTGCATCTTTTTATGGTGATGTTTACAGGGGCTATTAGTGCTAACTCCCACCTTGTAAACCGTGCTGATGAGACATGTCTGGTTTGGGCAGAGTTCAGTAAGGCTGACACTGCATGAGGTGTATGGATGGTCAGGTTGTGTCCTAACACTACATCTTCGCTTTTACTCACTAGCAAAGCTATCACTGCAACACTTCGCAAGCATGTGGGGAGAGACCGTGCTACAGTGTCCATCTGTGCACTGTAGTAAGCTACCGGCCTGCTGGCATCACTATGTCTCTGGGTTAGGACACCTGCCGCGCACCCAGCACTTTCCGTACCATATAATTCAAAGGATTTCCCATAATCTGGCATGCCTAATACAGGTGCCTGTGATAGGCATTGTTTAAGTCTCTCAAATGCCAGTTCGGACTCATCTGTGTGAAAGATCAGATCTGGTTTGTTTCGAGGAGACCATTTCCAGCAAAGGTAAAGCCAGTATGGAGAACCCTGGAATCCAGTTTCGGCAGTACCCACACATTCCAAGGAAAGTGTGGATCTGTTGCTGGGTTTGTGGCAGAGTCATGTCGCGAATCGCCTGTATTCTATCAGCGGTGAGGTGTCTAAGTCCTTGTGTCAAGCAATGTCCCAAATATTTTAACTTGGTCTGGCACAACTGTAACTTATCCTTTGAAACCTTGTGTCCCGTATTAGAAAGGTGAAACAGAAGCTGTTTCGTGTCTTTCAAGGACGACTCGAGTGAATCAGAACACAGCAGTAAGTCATCT
Source organism: Pseudophryne corroboree (assembly GCF_028390025.1). Taxonomy (NCBI): domain Eukaryota; kingdom Metazoa; phylum Chordata; class Amphibia; order Anura; family Myobatrachidae; genus Pseudophryne; species Pseudophryne corroboree. The sequence continues at coordinate 148,638,624 of NC_086446.1, read as the reverse complement.
ACATACTGTATTAATACTGATCCGCTCTCAGGTTGAAAGGATTGTAAACAGTCATGCAAAGCCTGGGAGAAAATACTTGGGCTGTCAATGAAACCTTGGGGAAGGCGAGTCCAGGTGTACTGTACTCCCCTGTATGTAAATGCAAACAGGTATTGGCTGTCAGGGTGCAGAGAGACCGAAACGAAAGCAGAACAGAGGTCAATGACAGTGAAAAATTTCGCAGTAGGGGGAATTTGCATGAGGATGACAGCTGGATTTGGCCCTATGGGGAATTGGCTCTCAACTATTTTGTTTATCCCCCTTAGATCCTGCACTAGCCTGTAAACCCTCCCCCCACTCTTTTTCACAGGGAAGATGGGACTATTGGCAGTGCTGGACGTCCTAACTAGGATGCCCTGTTGTAGCAAGCGCTCTATGACTTGGTACACTCCTAATTCCACCTCTGGCTTCAGAGGATACTGTGGGATTTTTGGAGCTATCCTACCATCTTTTACTTGCACTACTAAGGGAGCTGCATTTGCCATCAATCCAGTGTCTTGTCCATCTTTGGTCCAGAGGGATTCCGGTATCTGGGAGATCATTTCCTCTACCTTGGATGGACACTTGTCTATAACAGCAGAGTGTGACATTAACCTTTGTGGGGTGTCTAACATATCCTGCACTTCCTGAACGTGATTCTCGGGTATATCTAAGAACACACCCTCAGGAGTACAATATATGACACACCTCATCTTACACAATAAATCTCTCCCAAGTAGATTAGTCGGAGCCAATGCAGCTAGCAAAAAGGAGTGCTTGGTCTGCAAAGGCCCTATCGTAATCTCCGCTGGTCTACTTAAAGGGTAGTGTTGCACTATTCCTGTTACCCCCATTGCTGAAATTGTTTTACCCATGGTTTTCATACCTACTGTTGAATTTTGCACTGACCTGGCCACCCCTGTATCTACAAGAAAAGGTAGTGATATACCAGCTACATCAACTGTGACCTCAGGTTCACTACCAAGGCTAGCAATTAACTTCACTGGCTGCAGACTACAGGTGTGGCCTAACCCCTATTGTATATTGTGACCCTCCCGCAGCAAGCTGGCAGCTACATTATGTGAGGGGGGTAGCTGAGAATTTTCAGAGGTCTGCCAGTCCCTCCAAGGTGGGTACCTCCTTGTTTCCCCTGCATGTGGCTCATAACTCCTCCTATACGATCCCTGATCCCAATTACGTGTGTTATACTGTGGGTCATGTTCTGGTCTAGGGGGTCGGTATACCTTATGTGTGCCTTTATAATTACAGTTCCGTGCGTAATGTCCTTCCCTCTGGCAGTTATAACATTTTACTACATACGACTTACCATCAGTGGTCTGGGGTTTCGGCTGATGCGGCTTTGTTGTAAGGGCTTTTTTACTTACTGTCATCAGTTTATCCCCCTGTGACTCCCTGTGCTTAATGATGTTCCGATCATGCTCGATAGCGGACTCTCTTATTGCAGCCACCGAGATACCCCTCCAGTTAGGTTGAGTGGTTTGTACCCTTGTTCTCAACGTTTCTTTTAACCCATCCATTAATACGAACACAGCTACCTCTCTATGATGTACATTTCCCTTAATGTCCTCGACCCCAGTGTATCTAGCCATTTCCTGCAGTGCTCGATGGAAATATTCAGAAGCAGTTTCACCTTCTTTTTGTCTTATGGAAAAGATTTTATTCCATTTGACAACAGTAGGGAAATGTACTCCTAATTGTAGATTTAACTGTCGTACATTCTCCTGAGTGTATTCGTCAGTGAGAGGTACTTCTACGTCTAATTTACAATCAGAAATGAATTTCGCGGGGTCAATATTGGAGAGTAAACATGCCCGTAGAACTGTTCGCCAATCTTTGTTTGTGGGTTCGGTGGCGTTACCTAATTCTCTAATAAACATCTTACATGCGGCTAGATCCTTTCTGGGATCGGGAAATTCAGACATAATTGTACTCAATTCTGTCCGGGACCAAGGACAATGCATGGCAATGTTCCTGACGGGAGTGATTCCCTGAGCGTCAGTCTTCCCATTGGGGACTGCGATCACCCTGACAGGATTTAGTTCAATTCCATCATTTTGTGTTGACTCTACAATCTGAGGTGCTACTGCTAGGGGCCTTTGCTACTGCTCTTACTGGTTGGGCCGTGCCCACTTGTGTGTCTTGTATGGTGGCTGCTAGAGAGAGTGCCGATATCGTGCTGGGCTCATCTTCTTGCTCGCAGTCCTGAGGGAAGTTTAAGATGGGATACAACTTGCACGGGTTAGCATTAATACATTTATTAAGTTCACTCTTATCATATATCAGTATGCCATTGTCTGTAGCCACTTTTTCTCTTGTAATATACGGTGGTGGTGGTGGTGCAGTTGCTATCAGTTTCCTGCTAGGGTTGGAACCGGCTGCGTGAGCTAGTTCCCTCTGCATATCACCTCTTGTTGCCATAAATGTAAACAGTTTGAGTGTCTGACCCTTTGTTTTCGGGATTTTAACAGACATATCCTAATCCTTAAATTCTGCAACACCTCTGGATTAAAACTGCCTACCCTAGAGAATGGTTCCCTATCTTCCGCAGTCATACGTTCCCATTCATTGCATAAAACCTCTGCGTGTGATCCATATTTCTCACACATTATGTACCTCGCCGACCCCTTGGGCCGCAGAATATCAACTTGAACCCTGGTTGATCGTCCCTTACTTGAGCAACTGGCCCCCATCTTTTGCAGGTAATGCCTTCTCAGCTAATTCCTACAAAAAAAACAAAATACTCAATATAAGGCAACGGTGAAAGTTCAACGAGTGCTCTCACCCACTCACGCCCACGTTGGCCAATACTACCAAATACTGTCGTCAGCGAAGTTAGTATCCAACCTAGGGCCCCTGTGTAACCTCTATTTACTGGAAGTATATGGGAGTGATTAACCCTTCCCAGTAAATATTGGTCGTTGCAGATTTCCTGAGTGACCAGAAAAACTCCCTTAAAATAAAAAAAAATGTTACACAAATCACGCTTGCGTATGCTACACCCAGCACTTATGATCCCGCGATTTTACGCAAAGCTCGTAAAAGGGTATCACGTTGCGCTAAGTCTTGCACCCACGAACGCGCGGCCCAATCGCACAGCGTATAGGTAACTGTTACTTATCCGCCGTACGACCAATGGAATCGTTTTTCAGGCTGCGAAACCTCAGCCGGAGCGTGTCAAAACGGGCCTATATGGGTTCTACGCCAACCACCTGGGCTGCGCTATCTAAACAACAACCTCGCTGACCTTTGGTTTGCGGTACTCTAAACCTTCGCTGACCTTTGGTCTGCGATATCTACTACCTTGTTCCTTTGTACTTTAATCAATGTTAACGTGAGCAAGCCACTCTCACGCCACCAAGTGTCCACTCACCTGGTGTGGTCTCCTACGGGATCCCGAATTCCCTGGGTCCACAAAGCCTTTACTGTTTGCACACTCACGCTCGTTCACTCATATACACTTTGTTGTTGTTTTTTCTGTACAGAAAATTAACTTTCATTCAGATAAAACAGCCTTAGTACCAGAGGTAATACAGTAAAAAAGGTTTTTAGACTAAATATTGGAAACTGAGCAATTTGTGCTATTATCGCGTGGCTACCGTCTCGCACCTAAACTAAAACAATGCTATTGTGTGATTTGTACTTAGCGGGCGTACCTTTCCGCACGTTGCGTAAACACGCCACGTGTATATGCCTTTACGTTGCATACACAGTCCCGTACTTTGTCCGAGACACGTGTACAAAGACTGTACGTCCGCACTGCTACAAACCCCACACTTCTATAAATGTAAGCGATATTTAACTATAATCGCTCACTTAACACAACACACAGTATCTTCTGTATAAACCTTTACAACTAGGCCAGGCTGCGTGTGCTTCTTACACTTACTTCCTTAAATATTAACTATATTTTAACTAAATAGCAACAAATTTTTCAGTACAGGTAAAAATGTATCTAATAATCGCTACTTATGGCAATAATGCGAGCAGATATGCAAAGTACAAAATACAGGTGTATGTGTGTGTTGTGTGCGCATTTGGCGCCAAACAGAAATTTACAGATTTTAAAATAGCTTTGCGTTCTTACCTTCCGGATCCCACCAGCATCCCAACAAACCTTGCAGAGCAGACGCTTATCTTATCAGCACTAGTGTATCCACCAACCAGGAGAAGGTTTGTGTGGGATACCTTTCCACCCTTTGCTGATAGATAAAGTCTGCGTAAAGGTGCTAGGTTGCAGGTATGAGGAAAAACTGGACGAGCCCCCAATTGATAATGTCGATATTATCTTAAACCGTAAAGCTATACCTCTAGATACACTTTTACAGTGGAGCCGCTATGGCCGCTAGACTGAATACACGTGCTACGCACTTTGTACGCTATTTGCGTACAGAGTCCCGTACGTGGTACGTACTTGGCATACACACGCCGCGCTGAGTGTACAGAGTACGCACAGCGCGCGCACACACAATTGATAACCTTTAAACCTTATTTAGTAATACAATGTGATGATATGATTACACTTTAAACCTTTATGCAGCAAAGCACTGCAATGATGTTTTATATTAAACCTTAAGTAGCGCTGACGGTATAAAGTACCAGCAGTGCGTACACCTTATCAATACTTATAAACCTTTTACAGTTAAAATACGCTTTAAACCCTTGCAGGAAAGTGAGGACACAACACCGGTTTGTAGTTGAAACCACAGGGTTCTAAGGCCACAGTGGATTATTTCAAAAGGTAAACAGTACAAATTATACACTACAGGCAACAAGATAAATCTAAACAGAATAATGGCTACAGAGAATGTACATACGTGAGAATGTTCACAAGCGCAACTTGGACCAGTCCTCCGCTCGTCATACAGATAGCGTTCAGAGTCTTCTGACCGGCCAGGCAACAACGGGCTTTTTATACACAACTTACATACACAATACAATGGTACCTGGAATCTCATTGTCCATTGGACATCAGAGGTGCATCTTTTCATTACAGGAGAGGTCATAGGTTGATTTGAAAAGGTGGGCGATGTCTTTCTCTAACTGCTCTTGTGGGTGGTATCCACTGGATTCCCGCCGCATACATAATATTACAGTAAATACAGTTAATATCTATATTCTACTTTTGCACATAACTATACGCAGGAACATGCGATCTTTCTCTAACCAACACCGGAATGTTACCCTTACAATACCCTACAGCTGGATACTAGACATCACCTTCTAACCTTTGTCTGACCCTTCCTATCATGCAAAGGCGAATCCCTTAGTCCTGGAACTGTTTAAACTGTTGATACTTGCTGATGTGGTGCAGGGGAGCTATGTGTACAAAGTGCACTATTTGGGTTAAATATGTAATGTTCTAATAACCCTCTATGCGCTCACAAACTCCGCCGTAAATACCCAAACAACGCGCAGGAACGCGGGAGCGAACATACGCAAATTGCGGATATGTGCATGCACGGCGGAATAAGTGCACGTGCAGCGGGCATGTGTGTAGGGTTAGTACATGGTGTATGCATTACAATATTTTTCGACTTTGACAAGAGAGACTTGGGTCCACTCGTCCCACTGCAAGAAGGTCGCTGACCTGGAGAAAACTCGTGACAAAGAGCAAGGTGAAGAGAACCTCGTATCACTAGAGAATTTGTTTCGGGAAAGCTGAGAGGCAGGACTGTTGAGATGGCACCTGAGCGCAGAGAACAACAAAATCAAAGACAGTTGTCACACCATTTTTCTTTTTTCACCTTACCCCCACTGCATTTTCTTTTATTTTGTTTCCTTTCTTATTTTTCTCTTTGCTCCTTAACGAAAAGGATCTACCTCAAGAGACTGTGTTTTGGGTTTTTCTGGTAACTCTGTTTTTGATCAGGACAATATGTCTTTGTGAGGGACCCAGAGACGTCGAGCAAGGATCTGGAATGGGTTCTGATGGCGAGTACGGATTTGTAGGATCTCAGGAGCAGCACATCACTCTAGTAAAGGCTGGTATCAGTAAGCGCTCTGGTAGTCATGGAGCTCGGAGGCACTGTGAAAGGTTATTGTCTGACGAATATTGTATATGTAGAAATTGCGAGAACATAGTCGAAAATGGGTGCATCCAAAGATGTCAGTCCAACATTAATGCCGACATGGGCCGACATCCGTTGAGTGATTACCACTCATTAGTGGGTAAGGTCTTAAACCAAACAGAATGCTGGGTGTGCTCACAGGTATCTCAAGGACAGAGTAAGTCAGGATTAGTGCCATACCTTTTAACGATAGATGAGGTACTCAAATTACGGGATGGGAGACCGGTGGACAAGAAATTCAATATATCAAGCCCCCCTAGCTTGAAGCTCCACCAGTACCACGTAGCTAGGTCACCGTTGTGTTTTAAAATTTCCAATTTCCGAAAACCAGGAAATTGGGAAGTGACGTGGAATAACCAGACAATGAACTTTTCACACAGGGCTGATAGGATTCCTATTGACTCTGAAGTTGTACGCAAGATAGCAACTAGTGGGAAGTATATTCGGTATAGGTATACACGTGGGATCAAAACCATGTGGGTTGGAAAAGTGCTGCAGGGGTATTGTGCCCATATCGGGTGTAATTCCAAGTTGATCGCAGCAGGAAATTTTTTAGCAGTTGGGCAAAACCATGTGCACTGCAGGGGAGGCAGATATAACATGTGCAGAGAGAGTTAGATTTGGGTCTGGTGAGTTAAATCTGCAATCTAAATTGCAGTGTAAAAGTAAAGCAGCCAGTATTTACCCTGCACAGAAACAATATAACCCACCCAAATCTAACTCTCTCTGCAAATGTTATATCTGCCCCCCTGCAGTGCACATGGTTTTGCCCAACTGCTAAAAAATTTCCTGCTGCGATCAACTTGGAATTACCCCCATCATCCAGCCTGATACTTGTACTGAGCAAATAAGAGAACTAGGGATTGGTTTCTTCATAAGGAAGATTTGTGATATGGTGTTGTTACATTTTGTCCCCTATGTTCTCCCAGATGATGCCTATTTCATATGTGGGAGGAAAGCGTACAAGTGGCTTAATCCGAGCTCTGAGGGGTTGTGTTATATTGGGAGAGTACTACCAGAGGTCATGACCATAACCCACGACAAAATGACAGACGTTCACCCAGCGCTCAGACTCCTTATATTCATACCCATTATGAACACATCATCAAGAGACACCTTATAGATAGGGCAGAGCACGCAGCCTCTGATTTGATCCATGAATCCACCGAGATTCAGTTCCTTCTCACATTAGATATCACCCATACTGCCAGAGGAACTATAAATTATAGGTACATCCATGCGCTGGCGAACTTGATAGATAATATCACTGAGATGTATGATGACACCTTCAGGTATACAGGAAGGGAGTTACAAATCTACAAGAAGGAATTGATCCAGCACAGAATGGTCCTTAATTATGTTACGGCTGTGACAGGTGGCTACTGTGTTACCCTGAATAGAGAAAAGGAAATAGATATACACCCTCCAGCGCTAAGGAGAATACCACATTCACAATATATATTCAGAAAAACGCCGTACAAAAACACTTGTCACCAATGTGGATAATGACACAATTAATAGTACTAAACGTTTAGGGAAGTGGTCAACATAAGAGCAGATTTTTCTTAATCCGTAGGTTTCCACAGTTTACCATGTGAAAAGAAAAGATATATAATAGTGCAGATTATTTAAAAAGGATTGCAGATTTTATTAAAAGGATCCACTTACAAACGCAAATTATGGATTGAGCCTGATAAAATTCCCAAACTGGCAAAATACAGCATCAAACAGGTGCATCAATTCCAGGGTTGTGATAGATCTTTCATGCAGACTCCATGATGAAATGCACGGTACCATAAAAAAGAAATATAAATAGTGCAAGTATGTAGAAACAATTCAAAGTTTTAATACACATATGCACTTACAAACACTTGACAGAAATACAGCATAACGGGTTCCCCACTGGCAAAACAGCATAGGTAAGTTCCTGATGTCCGAGGAATTTTCCAGCAATCACTTCCGGAATGTGAGTGCCGTATCAAACCCAAGATCTTAAGCCACGCAGGGTATCCCTCCTAAAGCCACGCTTGGCTTTAGGAGGGATACCCTGCGTGGCTTAAGATCTTGGGAACCCGTTATGCTGTATTTCTGTCAAGTGTTTGTAAGTGCATATGTGTATTAAAACTTTGAATTGTTTCTACATACTTGCACTATTTATATTTCTTTTTTATGGTACCGTGCATTTCATCATGGAGTCTGCATGAAAGATCTATCACAACCCTGGAATTTTTGCACCTGTTTGATGCTGTATTTTGCCAGTTTGGGAATTTTATCAGGCTCAATCCATAATTTGCGTTTGTCAGTGGATCCTTTTAATAAAATCTGCAATCCTTTTTAAATAATCTGCACTAATATATATCTTTTCTTTTCACATGGTAAACTGTGGAAACCTACAGATTAAGAAAAATCTGCTCTTATGTTGACCACTTCCCTAAACGTTAAGTACTATTAATTGTGTCATTATCCACATTGGTGACAAGTGTTTTTGTACGGCGTTTTCTAAATATATATTGTGAATGTGGTATTCTCCTTAGCTCTGGAGGGTGTATATCTATTTCTTTTTCCCTATTCACTGTTTCTGAGTAACCTGGATGCGCTACTTTGATATACATAACTAGCTGCAATATAGGGTTTTTTTTTGCGCACTAAAAACTGGTAACATTTTGTATACTGTGTTACCCTGTCAACTCAATATGGCGTGAAGTGCTGTACGTATATTACGAACAGCACTGATGACCCCACGGAGATCATCGATCAAAAGATGGATGAGATCTTGCAGTTGAAGTGGGAGTCCAGGAGGAAACACAACCTTACCTTGACGGCTGTGGGTAAGGAACTGACCGGCTGGGTCTCATGGTTGAACCCACGCAAGTGGTTCTCAGGGTTAGGAGAGTGGGCACAGAATGTTATTATGAGTGTGGGAAAGTTTCTCCTTTGTAACCTGGGAGGCATCATAATTATTGGTCTGATATTCAGGTGTGTTCGAATCTTGACGCAGAGCAAACAGCACAAATTTGATGAGTCTAAGCAGTGAGGGCGTTGTTACAGCAGCAAATTTGATTTATGATCCATCTGTAGAGACAGTGTTATGATAAGGATTGCAAATGAATTTCATGGCCTGTTTCTTTCACCATTTCTCTCTGTTTCCCCCCTCTACCCAAAAGCATCCAACCGGAAAAGACGTCATCCATACCCAATGTTATGTGAATGTATTTTTATATATGTATCTTACCTTCATCACTGCAACCTTCAGTTAATGACACACACAGTTGATAGGTGTTATCCACATATAGTAGCACACACATATGATCCCCCTCTATGTATCATCAGATAAATATGCTCCCCATTTGTTGGTATTAGAAGCCAAAAAGGTGAGGGTCAAAAGCCCTTTCCCAAAATGAGCTCGGTAGTGTTTGTTTGCCCAAGTACAGAACCTTAATACGGGATAAGGATTTAATGTATAATTCGCAATACCTCGAAGCTTGCTTAGTACATATACGGCACGATGATACATAATTCATACATACATGACTTTTTACTATCCCACTACTATACATTTCCTACCTACAACTCTCCCCCGATCATCCAAACTTTGTATATATTGTATAGGTAATATTTTCAGTTTCTTAGTTAAGAGTGGCAGTTATTGATGACTGCCAAAGGGTGGACTGTCGAAGTCAAAAATACTTTTGTCGCAAGCACCAAGTACAAACACCACACAGATGGCCTCCGTGCGTGTACTTGTTCTGCCGTACGTGCACATGCCCGCGATTTGCGTATAACCGCTCACGCGGTAGTGCGCGTGGTATGAGTAATTGCGGTAGCATATGTATTTGCATGGAAAAGCCACATAGACACATTTCATATTTAATCCACATAGTGCATGATTTACACATAGCCTACATGCACCACACCAGTGAGTTACACTTGCTTAAAAGGTACAATAACAAAGGAATTCACCTTTACAGGATATGAGGGGACAGAATTAGGTTAGGTGGTGGTGTTTAGTATCCATCTGTACAGTATATTAAGAGCAATTATCCGGTAGCAGTTTGCAGAAGATAGCACGCTCCTGCGCATAGATAGGCACAGGAACAGAATATTAATATTACACTGTATTTACTGTACTTTGATATTCGGCGGGAACCCAGTGGAGACCATCTGCAAGTGCACCTGAACCAGGCATCGCCCACCTATTCAAACTGACCTATGACCCCTCCTGTACTGTAAATGACCAGCCCTTTGACCTATGTGTGAAGAGATTACAGTTTCTATTGTATCATGAAATGGACAAATATATAAAAAGCCAAGCTGCCTGGCCGGCCACACATTCTCTGAAAGTAATTTATCTTGATTGACCGAGGACCGGGACTGGGTGGCGCTTGCGAACAAACGTATGTGTCATTGATTGTAGCCTTTATCTCTTATTGTGAATTGTATTACTATTGTAACCCCCTGTTAGTAAATAACTGTTGGTGGGTCGGATTCCAATTTATTTAAATACAATTGGTGTCGTGTCCCTTTCCTGCTATGGTTTAAGGTGTATTTCAGCCACACGTGTAGCTGCATTGTGCATACAGCGTGTCGGTGTGTGTATGCAGAGTACGTCCGTTGCGGCATGTGTACGCAGAGTGCGTATACGGTACAGGCCTGTGTACGCTAACTGGGTAAAAAGTACGTAGGTTAAGGATTACATCCAGCAGCCGCAGAGGCTAAGGTTTTAGTGTAAAAGGTATAGCTTTTCTGTCCTGTATGTTAATCAGCTTTAACAATTGGGAGCTCAGTCCGGTTTTTAACACATTCATAGACTTGCAGACCATAGCAGACTTTGATCTATCAGCAAAGGGTGGAGACGCATCTTTAAGTAAGACCTTTTCCTGGTTGCTTGAGTATTTTAAAAACCCTCTTTTGTGCTGATTAGATCAAGTCTGCTCTGCCTAGTCTACAGACGTGCTGATGGAATCCGGAGGAAACGGGAAAAAAGCTATTTAAAAATCTGTGTGTAAAATTTTTGGCACCAAAAGCGTACACAAAGCATACCAATACTTTGCATACTCTCTCACATACTGCTGCCATATTTTTGCCATAGCTTATTACAGTCATTATAGAGCTGCTTGAAATCGGATACATTTGTTTGCTATATAGAATATATTTGAAATAGTGTGTTAAGGGTGTAATCGTAAAGCACAAAACGCAGCTCCGGCCTGGTCGCTTAGGTTTATACGGAAACAACTGTGTGTTGTGTTAGTGAGCGATAGTAGTTTGTATTGCTCATATTTATAGAGATTGTGTGGATTATTGAGTTGCGGACGCACATTTGTACATGTGGTATGGACAAAATACAGGAGCGCACACATGGCGTAAAGGTACGCTCGGTCACGTGTTTACGCAAGGTTGCGTAGGATTGCGGGCGCAAAGTAAAACCACATGATAGTTGTTCAATTAAAGGCGGGATAGTATACATTTAATACAAATAGCACATAACTATCCTATTTCAAAAGCAGAATAGTATAATATTTTGTTTAAACTGTACTACCTCTGGGGTAAAGTAGCCGGTCAGAGGGAGTGATATTTTCTGTACAGAAAAGAAAAACACTGTGTATTTGAGTGAGTGAAAGCAGGAGTGGATGTATTGAACCCCGAGGAGAATTCGGGATCCCGTAGGAAACACTGGGTTAGTAGAGGCTCAGTGGCGTAGTGTTCGCAACCTTGCGTGAAATTGAACTAGGTGTTCAAAGTGAACTAGGTGTTTAAAGTGAACTGTGTGTCCCAAGTGAACTAAGTGTTCCAAGTGGATTAGGTGTTCCAGGTGAACTAGGTGTTCCAGGTGACAGCGATCGTAGGGCAGATAGATAACAAGTATCTATACGCTGTGCGATTGAACCGCATGTCCGTGTGTTCCACACAGCACAAAGTGATACTATTGTGTCATAAACGCTGTGGAAAGCATACGCTTAAGTTATTGTGTAAACAAGGGTTTTTCTCTGATTACATCAGGAAATCTCCCTGGTGGGCTTCCACTGGAAAAGGTGAGCAATAGTTATTGAAGTTTTCTATTTTTCACCCTACAAAAATTCCAATGGAAAGATACCAAAAAGGAATTTTTCGCTGCCTCTCTCACGAAAATATTCCAACAGAGCCTCCACCGAAAAGAAATTGCGGTGCTGTAAGGTCTGATAGGAGCCCTAGGTTGGGTATATTGCCTTCCACTATCAACAGTGTATTGTAGTACTGGCCAACGTGGGTGAGAGCGGGTGAAGAGTATTTGGAGAACTTTCACCGTCCGCTTGCATTGTGTATTTTGGCTATGGGAGCCAGTTGCTCAAGCGAGAGCAGAGATGCAGCCCAGAGGGTCACCGAGGTTTATTATGTGTGAGAAATATGGTCCACACACAGAGGTTTTTTTGCAATGAATTGGTGCGTATGACTGCTGAAGATAGGGCATCATTCCCTAGGATGAGCAGCTTTGAATCAGAGGTATTGCAGAACATAAGGATTAGAATATGTCTGATCAAATCTAGAAAACAAAGAATCAGATATACCGACTGTTTAAATCTGTGGCAGCAAGAGGGGGAGGTGCAAAGAGAACTGACTCGCACAGCAAGTTTCAAACCTGGCAGGAATGTGAGTATGAGCACACCATTACGGACACACGTAGAAGGGGAGAAAATGGCTACAATCAATGGTATATCTGTAAATGATAGTAAAATGCAAAATCAAATGTGTTAACCCTAACCCTTGCAAGTTGTATCCTGTTTTGAATTCTCTCCAAGGTTATAGGTCACAGGAAGATGAAGGATCCAGCCTAATCTCAGCTCTCATTCAGGCAGTCACCTTACAAGAAACTCAGGTAGGCCCGGCCCAACCAATAAGAGCAGTAACAGTATCTCCCACTGAAAGGACTGGTGAGATCACAGACATCGGTAAGTGTGAGACTGATCATTACACAGAGACAATAACACCTCACAGTGAGCAAATTAGAAATGGAATGGTTGGGTTACATCATGTCTTGAAAATAGTAACTCCCAATGGGAGAACCGATAGTCAGGGAGTAACCCTCACCAGGAATAATGCAATGTATTGCCCGTGGACCAGATCAGAACTGTGGTCAATCATTTTGGAATTCCCCGATCCCCAGAGACATTTATCCAGATGTCAGAAGTATGTAAAGGATCTGGGTAATGCCCATGAACCTGCAAACAAAGATTGGCGGATACTTTTGAAAGCATGCCTACCCCCTAATATTGACACCCAAAAATTTACTACGGATTGTAAATTAGAGTCGGACGGTCCTATGACTGACGTACACAACCAGGAGTATGTGGAACGAATTAACATACAACTAGGATTGTATTTCCCCACTGCTGTTAAGTGGAGCAAAATTTTCTCCATAAAACAGAGAAAATTAAATGACATCTGAATATTTCCATAGGGCCTTACAAATAATGGATAGATACACTGGGGTATCGGATATAGGGAACGATGCAAATTACAGGGAGGTAGCTGTCTCTGTTCTAATGGACGTGCTCAATAAGGCATTGAGGGTCAGGGTGCAAACAGCTTTGCCTAATTGGTGAGGGGTCACAGTAGATAATCTCAGAGAGTGCGCTATTGAACATCACAAGAATATCGCTATACGCAGAAAACAAAGGTTGAGGACTGTAAGTATACAGGTTCTTACAGGGAAGTCCCATCAGCCTAAACCACAGACCTCTGATGGTAAGAAATGGTCAAAAATATGTTTCTATTGTAGGAAGGAAGGACATCTTGCCAGAGATTGTAGGAGTAGTAGGATACATAGTGAATATAGACCCCCTAGACAGAAAACACGAGCCACATTATTAAACACATAGACGGGACCAAGGGACATATAGTAAGGAATCACAAGCCATATAGAAAACACAAATTCGGCTAATGGGAAGAACAAAATAAATGCACTGTTACCCTTTGACAAAACTTGCTGAGGTTAAGATGGGACCTCTATGATTCTAAACTTTTCCCTATCAGAAATGGCCCCTGATTAACGTAACAGAAACTTTGTTAAATATGATATACATATAATGTTCTCCCGCACAGGAAGTACAAAGTATGGTAGACACCCACGAAGACTAATGTTGCATTTCACTGTTCTAGATTCATGTCCATAACAGGTAGAGGGAATTATCTCACAGATACCGGGTTCCCTATGAACTTAGGGTGGACAGGACAGTGGATTGATGGCTGGGATAGTCCCAGTAGAGATAGAACACACATAAAAAAAATTTTTAAGGGGAGTAAACCAAATAGAGGGTCATTCCCCGTAGTGCCCAATCCAGTTGTCAAATTTTATAAAATCTTCTTTACCTCTACAAACTTATCTGTTACCATTGTCTATGTGATTTTTATTCACAGTTTCCTCTCCATCTTCTACGTTCACCTACAGGAGGGTGCAATACATGGACCTGATTACAGTTCAAACACCACATGCCTTATTGGTCCTTCAGAGTTCTGCCCAAACCCAGTATATCTCACCAGCACAATGACACCAGTATTACTGCAGTGTGCCTGATCATGCACAAAGGGTGGGGAATGAGAATACTGGTGAAAAGGAAACTGTGTACAGACACCGATATGCATGATGGTGTGACGACCTTATGGTGAACGCAAACCTGACATTTTCTTTTTTATTTATTATTCCCCTCTTTTCTCTTTTCTAGAGATGATTTTCCTCCACACAACAAACACACAACAGTTAATTGAAATGCAAAATTTCTGTTCCCTACAGGAAAAGGCAGTCCGGACGGCAAAGGGATATGGTCAGGAGTCCTCAGGACTTTGGACAGATGGACACGGTAAGCCAGTGCCCCCAGAGCATATCTTCCAAGCCTAGCTGAGGTGGAACATGGTCTGACTCATCTAGGTAAAGAAGGTATGTGCAAGCTGGTAAGAGCCTACTGGAGTGCACCAGGGTTCTTTTCTCATGCAGGTAAGAAAGCAATGACATGTCTTACTTGCTTGAGGAAGAATACTGGTAAGGCAATACCAACAGAGCCATCCCATATCCCTCCGACAGACGGAACCTTTCAGGTAATACAAATCGACTTCATACAGTTACCACCCTGTAGGAATTTGAAATATGTGTTAGTTTGTACCGATGTCTTTTCAAACTGGGTAGAAGCATTCCCCGCTGCCACAAATACTGCTGTGTTCACTGCAAAGAAAATTGTGCAGGAATTTGTGTGCAGATAGGGTATCCCTAGAGTAATTGAAAGTAATAGGGGTACCCATTTTACAGGTGAAGTCTTTCTGGTCATGTGCAAACTGATGAGTATTAATAGCAAGCTGCATACTCCATACCGGCCACAGGCAAGTGCAAAGGTGGAGAGAATGAACAGCACTATTAAGAATAAATTGAGCAAAGTGATGGCTGAGACTGGATTGTTGTGGCCAGAAGCTTTGCCACTAGTGTTATACAGCATCAGAACCACTCCCAGGTCACTGCTTGACTTATCACCCTTCGAAGTTCTTTTTGGTCGACAACCCCATGTAATGATAGACCCCCAGGATGATTTGAAGTGCAATAATGAAATAACTGTGCAATACTTTGTTAGGATGAGCCAGCAGCTGAGAAATCAACAAAGAAATCTAAAGCTGGCGATTCCTGACCTACCGAACAGTAATTGTCATGACATTGAGCCTGGGGATTATGTGATGATTTGAAATTTTTTACGCTCAGGTTGCCTTATAGACAGGTGGGAAGGACTGTATCAAGTTTTGTTGACCAGCTTGACAGCACTAAAGGTTGCCGAGAGAGAGTGATAATGTCGATATTATCTTAAACCGTAAAGCTATACCTCTAGATACACTTTTACCGTGGAGCCGCTATGGCCGCTAGACTGAATACACGTGCTACGCACTTTGTACGCTATTTGCGTACAGAGTCCCGTACGTGGTACGTACTTGGCGTACACACGCCGCGCTGAGTGTACAGAGTACGCACAGCGCGCGCGCACACAATTGATAACCTTTAAACCTTATTTAGTAATACAATGTGATGATATGATTACACTTTAAACCTTTATGCAGCAAAGCACTGCAATGATGTTTTATCTTAAACCTTAAGTAGCGCTGACGGTATAAAGTACCAGCAGTGCGTACACCTTATCAATACTTATAAACCTTTTACAGTTAAAATACGCTTTAAACCCTTGCAGGAAAGTGAGGACACAACACCGATTTGTAGTTGAAACCACAGGGTTCTAAGGCCACAGTGGATTATTTCAAAAGGTAAACAGTACAAATTATACATTACAGGCTAACAAGATAAATCTAAACAGAATAATGGCTACAGAGAATGTACATACGTGAGAATGTTCGCAAACGCAACCTGGACCAGTCCTCCGCTCATCATACAGATATCGTTCAGAGTCTTCTGACCGGCCAGGCAACAACGGGCTTTTTATACACAACTTACATACACAATACAATGGTACCTGTAATCTCATTGTCCATTGGACATCAGAGGTGCATCTTTTCATTACAGGAGAGGTCATAGGTTGATTTGAAAAGGTGGGCGATGTCTTTCTCTAACTGCTCTTGTGGGTGTTATCCACTGGATTCCCGCCGCATACATAATATACAGTAAATACAGTTAATATCTATATTCTACTTTTGCACATAACTATACGCAGGAACATGCGATCTTTCTCTAACCAACATCGGAATGTTACCCTTACAATACCCTACAGCTGGATACTAGACATCACCTTCTAACCTTTGTCTGACCCTTCCTATCATGTTAAATATGTAATGTTCTAATAACCCTTTATGTGCTCACAAACTCTGCCGTAAATACCCATACCACGCGCAGGAACGCGGGAGCGATCATACGCAAATTGCGGATATGTGCACGCACGGCGGAATAAGTGCATGCGCTGCGGGCATGTGTGTGTGGTTAGTACATGGTGTATGCATTACAATATTTTCATACTTTGACAGTCCACCCTTTGGCAGTCAACAATAACTGCCACTATCTAAACATTAAACAGAAAAATATATAATACAATATCTACAGATGATTGGATAAAAATATACAATACATTATCCACAGATGATTGGATGGTAGGAGGAGTGGTGTAGCTGTGAAATGTATGACCTAGTGGAATATTAAAAGCATGTATGTATGAAATCCATGTCTGAGGGGCATGTATCATCGTGCCGTATATGTTCTAGGTAAGCTTCGAGGTATTGCAAAGTATACATTAAATCCTTCTTATCCCGTATTAAGGGTCTGTAAGTGGGCCAAACACTACCGAGCTCTTTTCGCCTTCTTGTTCCAACAAATGGGGTGCACATTTAGTTGATGATTCATGGAGGGGGAACACATGTGAATGCTAAGATGTGGATATCACCTGTCGACTATGTGTGTCACTACCTGAAGGTTGTAGAGATGAAGATAAGACATGTATAACAAATACATTCACATAACATTTGCATAATCATTCTTGAGTATTGATCGAAGTCTTGTCTGGATGGATGTATTTTTGCTGAGGGTTGTTGATCGAAGTCTTTTCCGGATGGATGTATTTTTGCTGAGGGAAAACAAAGGAGAAACGGGTGAAAGAAACGGACCGTGGAATCACGTCTTATCACAACATTGTCTCTATTGATGGGTCATAAATTAAATCAGTTGCTGTAACAATGCCCCCGCTCCTTAAACTCATCACTTTGGTACCGTGCTTGCGCCACGTTAAAACTCGAACACACCTAAATATCAAGCCAATCATAATGACAACTCCCAGGATACAAAGGAGAAACTTTCCTACACTCACGATAACATTTTGAGCCCATTCTCCTAAACCTGAGAACCAATTGCGTGGGTTCAACCATGATACCCAGCCGGTCTGTTCATTACTCACAGCAGTAAGGGTAAGGTTGCGTCACCTTCGGAACTCCCACTTCAACTGTAAGATATCGTCCATCTTTTGATCTATGACCTCGGTTGAGTCATCAGTGCTGTTTGTAATATACGTGCAGCACTTCCCACCATACTGAGTTGCCAAAGTGACGCAGAACCCGCCTATTACGATCCTGATGTTCAGGACAGGGGAGATCTAATGCAGTAAGTCCAGAGCACCAGGAAGTGATGCTTGGATAGGGAAAAGGAATGGAAATAGCCCCTAGCACCCTACCTCCGTTGTTTTACCCGTGTTGTCAATTCACGCCTGAATGACTATGGTTTCTTGGGCCCTTGGCAGCCGCGTTTGAAGGGCGGATTATGTCTGCCCAACTCCGATGCCCCCGGTCTTAGTTGGAGACAAAGCGTGAACTGAGACAGGGTAATAACAAGGGGATCTCTAACTGAAACAACCAAGCTAGGGGCTACTAACTACCTAAAAACTAAACGTATGTGCGGCACGCCGCCAAAGGAAAAGAACTACAAAGGATACCACTGTCCACTCCCCCACATGGCACCGCCGAGTTCCGGGGAGGACAGTGAAAGCGGAAACCTCCGCAAAAGCACCAACTCAAAAAAAACACAAAACTAAGCGGCCTAGGCCGCAACACGCGGCAGAAGCCGCTACTCACGAAACCGGGCGAGAATCCCAGATGACAGTAACAGGTTCACAAGGACCAGAAGGATTCCCAGGACCGGCTTCAGAACACCAGAATACAAGAGGGCAGGGAGCAGGATCGACCAGATGCAGCTGACCAGGAACAAAATTCCACAAGGCAGGAACAGCATACAGGAAGCTATCACCGGCGTTTGTGACACTGAGGAGGCATATAACAGGGAACTCTCCAATGGCAGTACAGAGCCTAATTGATAAATATCGTGCAGCTGCCTTGCTGCACGACCAGGGGAGAACAGGTGAGTAATCTTATGGCAACAGGGAACGCGGTCCACCTGTGGCGTCCCCGTTGCCATGGACCCGGCGGCCCTGCACGCACGGTGTCCTAGCGTTGCCAGGGACCTGGCGGCTATCGTGCGCACGGCGTCCCGGCATTGCTAGGTGCCGTGCGGAAGCAGGGAGAGAGAGAGGCGCGGCGGCCGTGACCGCTGCTCTGTCAGGGCACGGCCAAACACCGCCGTGCCTAACAGTACCCCCCGCCCTTGAGGAGGGGTTAAAGAACCCCTAGAGCCGGGTATCTGAGGAAACTCCTGAAAGAATATCTTCTTAAATTTAGGAGCATGTAAATCCTCATCCAACACCCAAGATCTTTCTTCAGGGCCATAACCTTTCCAGTGGACCAAAAAATAAAGCCGGCCATGAGAAAGCTTAGAATCTAAAAACCTTCTTCACCAAGAACTCTTGTTGCCCCTGAACATCCACCGAGATCTACCCTGGAAAGTCCTCCGAGGAAATCTCCTGGAAGAAAAATACGGTTTCAAAAGGGAACAGTGAAAAGTATTGCCAATTTTGAGTGATCTCGGCAGACGTAGCCGAAAAGCAACTGGGTTGACTTTCTTAATGATAAGGAATGGTCCAATAAATTTGGGTCCCAATCTAGCCGAGGGTTGTCGGAGCTTGATGTTGCGAGTTGACAACCACACCTTATCTCCCACCTTAAAAGTGCAAGGACGTCGGAGCCTATCAGAAAATTTCTTTTCTCGGAAGGCAGCTTTCTTCAGGGCAAGGTGCACCTTTCTCCAAATCATTCTGAGATGGGAGGTTAAGGTCAACGAGGAGACTGGAGAATGAGGAAAAAAAGAGTTGGCTCTAGGATGAAAGCCAAAGACCGAAAAGAATGGGGACTCCTTGGTGGAAGAATGACAAGAGTTATTATAGGCAAATTCAGCTAAAGGAAGAAATTCAGACAAATCATTCTGAAGTTTGGCCGAATACAACCGTTAATACTGTTTTAATGACTGATTAACTCATTCGGTTTGTCCGTTAGATTGTAGATGGTACCCAGATGTTAAAGAGAGTTTCATATTTAATGAGGCACAAAAACGTTTCCAGAAACGGGCGATGAATTGCGGACCCCGATCAGAGACAATATCCCTGGGCAACCCATGGAGCCTGAACACATGGCGGAGAAACAAGACTGCCAACCCTTGAGCAGAGGGTAATCGGGGAAAAGCAATGAAGTGAGCCATCTTACTAAAACGATCTACTACCACCCAAATGACTCGAAATCCGGCTGAAAGAGGAAGGTCCACCACGAAATCCATGGATATATGTGACCATGGCCTGAGAGGAACGGCTAAAGGTATGAGTTGCCCGATCGGCAACGAACGAGAAACCTTATGCTGTGCACAAACCTGACAGGAATGGACAAATTCCCTTACATCTTTTAGAAAGATTAGGCCACCACACCGAGCGAGAGACTAACTCCAAGGTCTTAGTGATACCTGGATGACCAGAGACTTTGTTGTCATGAAACTCAGCTAAAACAGTGCCTCTCAGAAATTCAGGGACGAAGAGACGATCAGCAGGAGTAAGTTTGGGAGCCTGCCGTTGAACCTGGACTAACTGAGTAAATAAATCCTGTGTGAGGCCTGCCCGGATGACAGATGATGGAACTATGGGGGTAGTAGCAGGATGGTTATTGTGAACCGGAAGAAAACAACGTGACAGGGCATCAGCTTTCGTATTCTTGGAACCGGGCCTGAAGGTGATAATAAACCTGAAACGAGTAAAAAACAATACCCAACGTGCCTGCCGAGCATTAAGCCGTTTAGCTGACTCAATATACTGCAGGTTCTTATGGTCAGTAAACACTGTAATGGTATGCCTAGCTCCCTCCAGCCAATGCCTCCACTCCTCGAAAGCCCATTTAACTGCCAGCAATTCTCGATTACCAACATCATAGTTGGATTCTGCGGAGGAGAATTTCCTGGACATGAAGGCACAAGGGTGTAATTCCTGAGACTCTGGATCTTCCTGAGAAAGGATAGCCCCCACTCCAACCTCTGAGGCATCTACCTCGACTATAAAGGGGAGCTCCGGGTTAGGGTGCCTGAGAACAGGAGCCGTGACAAAGGCCTGCTTCAATGCCAGAAAGGCAGACTCAGCTTCAGGCGACCAATTGGAAGGGTCCGCTCCATTTTTAGTCAATGCTACTATAGGAGCGACCAAATCAGAAAAGGTATGAATGAAACGCCTATAATAATTTGCAAACCCTAAAAAGCGCTGAATTGCTTTTAAATTCGTGGGTTGCGCCCAATTAAGGATGGCCTGGAGTTTTTTCGGTTCCATGAAAAAGCCCTGGGGAGAAATAATATACCCCACATTTATAAATCACATTTCTCCAGTTTAGCGTATAAATGATTCTCCCGTAGTTTTTGAAGGACCAGTCGCACATGGGTAATATGTTGTTCCATAGACTCAGAGTAAATCAAAATGTCGTCTAGTAAACGACTACGAACTTCCCTAGAATGTCACGAAGAACATCATTAATAAGGTCTTGAAATACCGCAGGAGCATTTGACAGCCCAAACGGCATCACCAGGTATTCATAATGACCCGACTGTGTGCTTAAAGCCGTCTTCCACTCATCCCCAGATCTTATTCGGATGAGATTGTAAGCTCCTCTAAGATCGATCTTAGAGAAGATAACGGCAGAGCGTAACTGATCAAACAGTACTGAAATCAAAGGCAAAGGGTAGGTGTTTTTAACAGAAATTTCTTTTCAAAGCACAAAAATCAATACATGGTCTGAGCGACACATCTTTTTCTCAACAAAAAAGAACCCTGCACTCAATGGAGATTTCAAGGGCCTAATGAAGCCTTTTTTCAGGCTCTCTTGAATATAATTATCCATAGCCGTGGTTTCCGGCCCAGACAGGGCATATAATCTCCCTTTAGGTAAAGTGGCACCTGGGATTAAATCAATAGCGCAGTCATAGGACCGATGGGGAGGCAGAACGTCCGCATTACCCTTGGAGAAAACATCGGCAAAATCCTGATATTCCAAAGGAATAAGTTCTGGGGTAACTGCCGCAACCCGGACTGGATGGGAAATACACTCCTTTACACAAAAGGGACCCCACTGGGAAATCTCCCCAGACCGCCAATCTATGGTGGGATTATGAAAGGCAAGCCAGGGGTGACCCAAAACTACTGGAACTGCCGGACAATGTGTAAGGTAAAATTCTATTTTTTCTGAATGTAGGGCCCCCACTGTCAGTTGTACTGGAGGTGTGCGGTGAGTAATTACCCCATTGGAAAGCGGACCACCATCCAAGCCGTGCATGGTGATGCGTTTATCCAAAGGTATCTGCAGAACGCCTAAAGCCTTAGCCCAACCTAAATATATGAAATTTCCTGCAGCTCCACTGTCGACGAAGGCCGACACCAACGAACTGAGGCTACCAAAGGAAATCTTTACAGGAACTAATAAAGAATCATTAGAGGAGATTAACTGCAGACCCAAGTGAACCCCCTCACAATTCACTTGGTCAGAGCGTTTCCCGGCTTATTTGGGCAACTACGTGCGATATGTCCCTTGCCACCACAATACAAACAAAGACCAGAATTTAACCTTCTGGTTCTTTCCTCTGGGGACATCCGGGAGAGACCCATTTGCATGGGCTCCTCGACGTCCTCAGGAAAAGTATTTACACATGGACTAGGCCTAAAAGTTGTTCCTCTTTCAGCCCTCCGCTCTCGGAGATGACGATCAATTTTAATAGCGAGCTCCATGAGTTTGTCTAGAGTCTCAGGAGCGGGGTACTGAAGGAGACTGTCTTTAATAACTTCAGACAAACCGAGGCGAAACTGACTGCGCAGGGCCGGGTCATTCCAGCCACAGTCGTTCGACCAACGGCGAAACTCGGTACAATACGCCTCTGCAGGATTTTTACCTTGCTTAAGGGCACGCAGGTGGCTCTCAGCTGATGCTTCCCTATCTGGGTCGTCATATAAAAGGCCTAAGGACTTAAAAAAGGCGTCTACTGATAACAAGGCAGCACCATCCGCTCTTAGCCCAAAAGCCCAGGTCTGTTGATCACCTTGGAGTAAAGACATCACAATCCCGACCCGTTGAGACTCAGTACCAGAGGAACAGGGCCTTAAACGAAAATAAAGCTTACAAGCTTCCTTAAAATTAAAGAAATCTTTTCGGTTACCCGAAAAACGGTCAGGTAAATGCATTTTTGTTCTAGAACCATACTCGGGGAGGCTCGCAAAAGATCTTCCTGCGATCTCACCCGAAGAGTAAGGTCCTGAACCATCTGAGTTAGTTCCTGAATCTGGTTGACCAAAAGCTGACTGGGATTTGGCCCTAAAACTGCCGGATTCATGAGGCCGAATTTCTAGGCCCACCAATACAAAGGAAAAAAAATTATACCCCTTTTTGTGGGCCGGTGATAATGTTACGATCCTGATGCTCAGGACAGGGGAGATCTAATGCAGTAAGTCCAGAGCACCAGGACGTGATGCTGGGATAGGGAAAAGGAATGAAAATAGCCCCTAGCACCCTACCTCCGTTGTTTTACCCGTGTTGTCAATTCACGCCTGAATGACTATGGTTTCTTGGGCCCTTGGCAGCCGCGTTTGTTTGAAGGGCGGATTATGTCTGCCCAACTCCGATGCCCCCCGGTCTTAGTTGGAGACAAAGCGTGAACTGAGACAGGGTAATAACAAGGGGACCTCTAACTGAAACAACCAAGCTAGGGGCTACTAACTACCTAAAAACTAAACGTATGTGCGGCACGCCGCCAAAGGAAAAGAACTACAAAGGATACCTCTGTCCACTTCCCCACACGGCACCGCCGAGTTCCGGGGAGGACAGTGAAAGCAGAAACCTCCGCAAAAGCACCAACTCAAAGAAACGCAAAACTAAGCGGCCTAGGCCGCAACACACGGCAGAAGCAGCTACTCACGAAACCGGGCGAGAACCACAGATGACAGTAACAGGTTCACAAGGACCAGAAGGATTCCCAGGACCGGCTTCAGAACACCAGAATACAAGAGGGCAGGGAGCAGGATCGACCAGATGCAGCTGACCAGGAACAAACTTCCACAAGGCAGGAACAGCATACAGGAAGCTATCACCGGCGTTTGTGTGAGACACTGAGGAGGCATATAACAGGGAACTCTCCAATGGCAGTACAGAGCCTAATTGATAAATGTCGTGCAGCTGCCTTGCTGCATGACCAGGGGAGAACAGGTGAGTAATCTTATGGCAATGGGGAACGCGGTCACCCTGTGGCGTCCCCGTTGCCAGGGACCCGGCAGTTATCGCGCTCACGGCGTCCCGGCGTTGCTAGGCGCCGTACGGAAGCAGGGAGAGAGAGAGGCGTGGTGACCGTGACCGCTGCTCTGTCAGGGCACGGCCGAACACCGCCGCGCCTAACACCGCCTGTCACCGCTGTGATATAATTGAGGACCATCCTGTGCTGGATTAGTTCCGTTTTGTAAGCTTGCAACTCCCTCCCTGTATACCTGAAGGTGTCATCATACATCTCGGTGATATTATCTATCAGGTTAGCTAGTGCATGGATATACCTATAATTGATAATTCCTCTGGCGGTACGGGTGATGTCTAACGCGAGTAGGAATTGAATCCCGGTGGATTCGTGGATCAAATCAGTGGCTGCGTGCTCTGTCCTATCTATAAGGTGTCTCTTAACGATGTGTTCATAGTGAGTATGAGTGTAAGGAGCTTGAGCACTGCAGTGAACATCTTTCATCTTATCATGGGTTATGGTCATAACCTCTGGTAACACTCTTCCAATGTAACACAATCCCTCTGAGTTTGGGGCAAACCACTTATACGCCTTCCTCCCACATATGAAATAGGCATCATCGGGGAGAACATATGGGACAGAATATGACATTACCATATTGCAAACTTTCCAAGTAAAAAATCCTATCCCTATCTCTCTCATCTGTTCAGTACACGTATCAGGCTGTATGATATGCGCACAGTACCCTGGAGATACTTCTCCAACCCACATGGTCTTACTTCCTAGAGTGTACCTATACCGGAAATACCTTCCACCATCTGCTATTTGGCGTATAAGTTCAGAGTCTACGGGCATCCTATCAGCTCTGTGTGAAAATGCCATGGTTTGGTTATTCCATGTCACCTCCCAATTTCCCGGCTTTCGGGAATTGGAAATATTGAAACATACTAAGGATCTACATGATATTGGTGGAGCTTCAAACTAGGGGGCTTAGAAATATAAAATTTCTTGTCCACCGGTCTCCCACCCCGTAATTCAAGTACCTCATCTATTGTTAAAGGATACGGTTTAAGTAAAGACTTGCTCTGACCTTGAGGTACTTGTGAGCACACCCAGCATTCTGTTTGGTTTAATACCTTACCCACTAATGAGTGATAATCACTCAATGGATGACGGTCCATGTTGATATTAAGGCTGGACTGACATCTCTGGATGCACCCATCCTCAACTATGTTTTCACAATTTCTACAGATACAATTTTCCTCAGCCAATAACTCTTCACAGTGCCTCCTAGTTTCTTGACTACCAGATCATTTTCTGATACTCGCCTTTGCTCGATGCATGTGTTGCTCTTGGAATTCTACAAATCCGTCCTTGCCATCAGAACCCATTCCAGATCCTTTCTCGACCTCTCTGGTACTCTCACCGAAACAGACTGCTCTGGTCAACAACAGGGTCAACAAGAAAACTCAGAACGCAGTCTCTTGGGGTAAGTCCATCTTGTCAAGGGGAGAGAAAGAAAACAAGGAGGGGGAGGAAAGGAGGGTAATGGGAGATGGAGAAAATAATAAAAAGGAAAAGAAAGCTGGTGCAACAACCGCCTCTGGTCTTGTTATTCTCCGTGCTCAGGTTCTGCCTCAACCTTCCCGGAACAGACACTCCAGTGATACGATGTTCTCTACAGTCTGCTCTTTGTCACTGGCTTTCTCTGGATCAGCGACCTTCTTATAGTGAGACGAGTGGACCCAAGTCTCTCTTTCGGCAACCTTTAATGCTGTCGTGCTGGTTAGTAAGACTTGGTACGGTCCTTCCCATCTGTCAATAAGGCAACCTGAGCGTAGAAAATTTTGAATCTTTACATAATCCCCAGGTTCAATGTCATGACAATTACTGTTTGGTAGGTCAGGAATAACCAGTTTTAAGTTTCTGTTTTGATTCCTCAACTGATGGTTCATCTTAACCAAATATTTTACAGTCACCTCATTATTGCATTTCAAATCATCCTGGGGGTCAATCATTACATGGGGTTGTCGACCAAAGAGAATCTCAAAGGGTGATAGGTTAAGGGGGGACCTGGGAGTGGTTCTGATGCTGTACAATACAAGTGGCAAAGCTTCTGGCCACAACAATCCTGTTTCAGCCATCACTTTGCTCAGCTTGTTCTTAATAGTCCTGTTTACTCTTTCCACCTTCGCACTCGCCTGTGGGCGGTACGGAGTATGCAGCTTGCTATTAATTCCCATCAGTTTGCACATTACCTGAAAGACTTCACCTGTAAAATGGGTACCCCTATCACTTTCAATTATCCTAGGGATACCATATCTGCACACAAATGCCTGCACAATTTTCTTTGCAGTAAACGTAGCAGTATTTGTGGCAGCCGGGAACGCTTCTATCCAATTTGAAAACACCTCAATACAGACTAACACATATTTTAAATTTCTGCAGGGTGGCAACTGTATGAAATCAATCTGTATTACCTGAAAAGGTCCGTCTGTTGGTGGGATATGGGATGGTTCTGTTGGTATTGACTTTCCAATATTCTTCCTCAAGCAGATAAGACATGTCATTGCTCTCTTACCCGCATGAGAAGAGAATCCTGGCGCACACCAGTAGGCTCTCACCAGCTTACACATACCCTCTTTGCCCAGATGAGTCAGACTGTGTGCCACCTCAGCTAAGCTTGGAAGATATGCTCTGGGGGCTACTGGCTTACCTTGTCCATCTGTCCAGAAGCCTGAGGACTCCTGGCCATACCCTTTTGACCTCCAGACTGCCTTTTCCTGTGGAGAACACACATTTTGCATTTCACTTAATTTTTGTGTATTAACGGTGTTGAATATCATCAGTGATGTGATATCTGTTTGTATGGGGGTGCTGGCTGCTGATTTAGCAGCTTCGTCTGCCCGGCTGTTACCAAGTGACACTGGGTCTTGACTGTAAGTGTGGGCTTTGCACTTGATAACAGCCACTCTGTCAGTTTCCTGTATCGCTGTTAGAAGTCTTTTTATGTGGGATGCATGCGCTACAGGTGTGCCAGCTGCCGTCATGAAATTTCTGAGGTGCCATAGGGCCCCGAAATCATGCACTACTCCAAAGGCATACCTAGAATCTGTGTATATATTGGCTGACTTACCCTTAGCCAATTCACACGCTCTGGTTAGGGCGACCAGCTCAGCAACTTGTGCTGAGTGCGGTGGGCCCAGGGGTTCAGCTTCTATGATACCTCTGTCATCTACGACTGCGTATCCAGTACACAAATCTCCCGAGTCCGTCTGTCTGTGGCAACTACCGTCAGTGTAAAAAGTAAAATCTACGCCTTCCAGTGGGTTGTCACTAATGTCGGGTCTTGCAGTGAAAGTTTGGTTCAGATATTCCATACAATCATGTGTGTCAGTGTCTATACTAAATCCTCCTTCACCATCATTCTCATCTTCCACCCTTTGTGCCTGTCCAGGCACACCCGGGAGGTAAGTTGCAGGATTTAGTGCGCTGCATCTTTTTATGGTGATGTTTACAGGGGCTATTAGTGCTAACTCCCACCTTGTAAACCGTGCTGATGAGACATGTCTGGTTTGGGCAGAGTTCAGTAAGGCTGACACTGCATGAGGTGTATGGATGGTCAGGTTGTGTCCTAACACTACATCTTCGCTTTTACTCACTAGCAAAGCTATCACTGCAACACTTCGCAAGCATGTGGGGAGAGACCGTGCTACAGTGTCCATCTGTGCACTGTAGTAAGCTACCGGCCTGCTGGCATCACTATGTCTCTGGGTTAGGACACCTGCCGCGCACCCAGCACTTTCCGTACCATATAATTCAAAGGATTTCCCATAATCTGGCATGCCTAATGCAGGTGCCTGTGATAGGCATTGTTTAAGTCTCTCAAATGCCAGTTCGGACTCATCTGTGTGAAAGATCAGATCTGGTTTGTTTCGAGGAGACCATTTCCAGCAAAGGTAAAGCCAGTATGGAAAACCCTGGAATCCAGTTTCGGCAGTACCCACACATTCCAAGGAAAGTGTGGATCTGTTGCTGGGTTTGTGGCAGAGTCATGTCGCGAATCGCCTGTATTCTATCAGCGGTGAGGTGTCTAAGTCCTTGTGTCAAGCAATGTCCCAAATATTTTAACTTGGTCTGGCACAACTGTAACTTATCCTTTGAAACCTTGTGTCCCGTATTAGAAAGGTGAAACAGAAGCTGTTTCGTGTCTTTCAAGGACGACTCCAGTGAATCAGAACACAGCAGTAAGTCATCTACATACTGTATTAATACTGATCCGCTCTCAGGTTGAAAGGATTGTAAACAGTCATGCAAAGCCTGGGAGAAAATACTTGGGCTGTCAATGAAACCTTGGGGAAGGCGAGTCCAGGTGTACTGTACTCCCCTGTATGTAAATGCAAACAGGTATTGGCTGTCAGGGTGCAGAGGGACCGAAAAGAAAGCAGAACAGAGGTCAATGACAGTGAAAAATTTCGCAGTAGGGGGAATTTGCATGAGGATGACAGCTGGATTTGGCCCTATGGGGAATTGGCTCTCAACTATTTTGTTTATCCCCCTTAGATCCTGCACTAGCCTGTAACCCCTCCCCCCACTATTTTTCACAGGGAAGATGGGACTATTGGCAGTGCTGGACGTCCTAACTAGGATGCCCTGTTGTAGCAAGCGCTCTATGACTTGGTACACTCCTAATTCCACCTCTGGCTTCAGAGGATACTGTGGGATTTTTGGAGCTATCCTACCATCTTTTACTTGCACTACTAAGGGAGCTGCATTTGCCATCAATCCAGTGTCTTGTCCATCTTTGGTCCAGAGGGATTCCGGTATCTGGGAGATCATTTCCTCTACCTTGGATGGACACTTGTCTATAACAGCAGAGTGTGACATTAACCTTTGTGGGGTGTCTAACATATCCTGCACTTCCTGAACGTGATTCTCGGGTATATCTAAGAACACACCCTCAGGAGTACAATATATGACACACCTCATCTTACACAATAAATCTCTCCCAAGTAGATTAGTCGGAGCCAATGCAGCTAGCAAAAAGGAGTGCTTGGTCTGCAAAGGCCCTATCGTAATCTCCGCTGGTCTACTTAAAGGGTAGTGTTGCACTATTCCTGTTACCCCCATTGCTGAAATTGTTTTACCCATGTTTTTCATACCTACTGTTGAATTTTGCACTGACCTGGCCACCCCTGTATCTACAAGAAAAGGTAGTGATATACCAGCTACATCAACTGTGACCTCAGGTTCACTACCAAGGCTAGCAATTAACTTCACTGGCTGCAGACTACAGGTGTGGCCTAACCCCTATTGTATATTGTGACCCTCCCGCAGCAAGCTGGCAGCTACATTATGTGAGGGGGGTAGCTGAGAATTTTCAGAGGTCTGCCAGTCCCTCCAAGGTGGGTACCTCCTTGTTTCCCCTGCATGTGGCTCATAACTCCTCCTATACGATCCCTGATCCCAATTACGTGTGTTATACTGTGGGTCATGTTCTGGTCTAGGGGGTCGGTATACCTTATGTGTGCCTTTATAATTACAGTTCCGTGCGTAATGTCCTTCCCTCTGGCAGTTATAACATTTTACTACATACGACTTACCATCAGTGGTCTGGGGTTTCGGCTGATGCGGCTTTGTTGTAAGGGCTTTTTTACTTACTGTCATCAGTTTATCCCCCTGTGCTTAATGATGTTCCGATCATGCTCGATAGCGGACTCTCTTAATGCAGCCACCGAGATACCCCTCCAGTTAGGTTGAGTGGTTTGTACCCTTGTTCTCAACGTTTCTTTTAACCCATCCATTAATACGAACACAGCTACCTCTCTATGATGTACATTTCCCTTAATGTCCTCGACCCCAGTGTATCTAGCCATTTCCTGCAGTGCTCGATGGAAATATTCAGAAGCAGTTTCACCTTCTTTTTGTCTTATGGAAAAGATTTTATTCCATTTGACAACAGTAGGGAAATGTACTCCTAATTGTAGATTTAACTGTCGTACATTCTCCTGAGTGTATTCGTCAGTGAGAGGTACTTCTACGTCTAATTTACAATCAGAAATGAATTTCGCGGGGTCAATATTGGAGAGTAAACATGCCCGTAGAACTGTTCGCCAATCTTTGTTTGTGGGTTCGGTGGCGTTACCTAATTCTCTAATAAACCTCTTACATGCGGCTAGATCCTTTCTGGGATCGGGAAATTCAGACATAATTGTACTCAATTCTGTCCGGGACCAAGGACAATGCATGGCAATGTTCCTGACGGGAGTGATTCCCTGAGCGTCAGTCTTCCCATTGGGGACTGCGATCACCCTGACAGGATTTAGTTCAATTCCATCATTTTGTGTTGACTCTACAATCTGAGGTGCTACTGCTAGGGGCCTTTGCTACTGCTCTTACTGGTTGGGCCGTGCCCACTTGTGTGTCTTGTATGGTGGCTGCTAGAGAGAGTGCCGATATCGTGCTGGGCTCATCTTCTTGCTCGCAGTCCTGAGGGAAGTTTAAGATGGGATACAACTTGCACGGGTTAGCATTAAGACATTTATTAAGTTCACTCTTATCATATATCAGTATGCCATTGTCTGTAGCCACTTTTTCTCTTGTAATATACGGTGGTGGTGGTGGTGCAGTTGCTATCAGTTTCCTGCTAGGGTTGGAACCGGCTGCGTGAGCTAGTTCCCTCTGCATATCACCCTCTTGTTGCCATGAATGTAAACAGTTTGAGTGTCTGACCCTTTGTTTTCGGGATTTTAACAGACATATCCTAATCCTTAAATTCTGCAACACCTCTGGATTAAAACTGCCTACCCTAGAGAATGGTTCCCTATCTTCCGCAGTCATACGTTCCCATTCATTGCATAAAACCTCTGCGTATGATCCATATTTCTCACACATTGTGTACCTCGCCGACCCCTTGGGCCGCAGAATATCAACTTGAACCCTGGTTGATCGTCCCTTACTTGAGCAACTGGCCCCCATCTTTTGCAGGTAATGCCTTCTCAGCTAATTCCTACAAAAAAACCAAAATACTCAATATAAGGCAACGGTGAAAGTTCAACGGTGCTCTCACCCATTCACGCCCACGTTGGCCAATACTACCAAATACTGTTGTCAGCGAAGTTAGTATCCAACCTAGGGCCCCTGTGTAACCTCTATTTACTGGAAGTATATGGGAGTGATTAACCCTTCCCAGTAAATATTGGTCGTTGCAGATTTCCTGAGTAACCAGAAAAACTCCCTTAAAATAAAAAAAATGTTACACAAATCACGCTTGCGTATGCTACACCCAGCACTTATGATCCCGCGATTTTACGCAAAGCTCGTAAAAGGGTATCACGTTGCGCTAAGTCTTGCACCCACGAACGCGCGGCCCAATCGTACAGCGTATAGGTAACTGTTACTTATCCGCCGTACGACCAATGGAATCGTTTTTCAGGCTGCGAAACCTCAGCCGGAGCGTGTCAAAACGGGCCTATATGGGTTTTACGCCAACCACCTGGGCTGCGCTATCTAAACAACAACCTCGCTGACCTTTGGTTTGCGGTACTCTAAACCTTCGCTGACCTTTGGTCTGCGATATCTACTACCTTGTTCCTTTGTACTTTAATCAATGTTAACGTGAGCAAGCCACTCTCACACCACCAAGTGTCCACTCACCTGGTGTGGTCTCCTACGGGATCCCGAATTCCCTGGGTCCACAAAGCCTTTACTGTTTGCACACTCACGCTCGTTCACTCATATACACTTTGTTGTTGTTTTTTCTGTACAGAAAATTAACTTTCATTCAGATAAAACAGCCTTAGTACCAGAGGTAATACAGTAAAAAAGGTTTTTAGACTAAATATTGGAAACTGAGCAATTTGTGCTATTATCGCGTGGCTACCGTCTCGCACCTAAACTAAAACAATGCTATTGTGTGATTTGTACTTAGCGGGCGTACCTTTACGCACGTTGCGTAAACACGCCACGTGTATATGCCTTTACGTTGCGTACGCAGTCCCGTACTTTGTCCGAGACACGTGTACAAAGGCTGTACGTCCGCACTGCTACAAACCCCACACTTCTATAAATGTAAGCGATATTTAACTATAATCGCTCACTTAACACAACACACAGTATCTTCTGTATAAACCTTTACAACTAGGCCAGGCTGCGTGTGCTTCTTACACTTACTTCCTTAAATATTAACTATATTTTAACTAAATAGCAACAAATTTTTCAGTACAGGTAAAAATGTATCTAATAATCGCTACTTATGGCAATAATGCGAGCAGATATGCAAAGTACAAAATACAGGTGTATGTGTGTGTTGTGTGCGCATTTGGCGCCAAACAGAAATTTACAGATTTTAAAATAGCTTTGCGTTCTTACCTTCCGGATCCCACCAGCATCCCAACAAACCTTGCAGAGCAGACGCTTATCTTATCAGCACTAGTGTATCCACCAACCAGGAGAAGGTTTGTGTGGGATACCTTTCCACCCTTTGCTGATAGATAAAGTCTGCGTAAAGGTGCTAGGTTGCAGGTATGAGGAAAAACTGGACGAGCCCCCAATTGATAATGTCGATATTATCTTAAACCGTAAAGCTATACCTC
The DNA here is from genome assembly GCF_028390025.1 of Pseudophryne corroboree. Classification (NCBI taxonomy): domain Eukaryota; kingdom Metazoa; phylum Chordata; class Amphibia; order Anura; family Myobatrachidae; genus Pseudophryne; species Pseudophryne corroboree. Next base: position 148,605,808 of record NC_086446.1, on the reverse strand, counting down.
TAGATACACTTTTACAGTGGAGCCGCTATGGCCGCTAGACTGAATACACGTGCTACGCACTTTGTACGCTATTTGCGTACAGAGTCCCGTACGTGGTACGTACTTGGCATACACACGCCGCGCTGAGTGTACAGAGTACGCACAGCGCGCGCACACACAATTGATAACCTTTAAACCTTATTTAGTAATACAATGTGATGATATGATTACACTTTAAACCTTTATGCAGCAAAGCACTGCAATGATGTTTTATATTAAACCTTAAGTAGCGCTGACGGTATAAAGTACCAGCAGTGCGTACACCTTATCAATACTTATAAACCTTTACAGTTAAAATACGCTTTAAACCCTTGCAGGAAAGTGAGGACACAACACCGGTTTGTAGTTGAAACCACAGGGTTCTAAGGCCACAGTGGATTATTTCAAAAGGTAAACAGTACAAATTATACACTACAGGCAACAAGATAAATCTAAACAGAATAATGGCTACAGAGAATGTACATACGTGAGAATGTTCACAAGCGCAACTTGGACCAGTCCTCCGCTCGTCATACAGATAGCGTTCAGAGTCTTCTGACCGGCCAGGCAACAACGGGCTTTTTATACACAACTTACATACACAATACAATGGTACCTGGAATCTCATTGTCCATTGGACATCAGAGGTGCATCTTTTCATTACAGGAGAGGTCATAGGTTGATTTGAAAAGGTGGGCGATGTCTTTCTCTAACTGCTCTTGTGGGTGGTATCCACTGGATTCCCGCCGCATACATAATATTACAGTAAATACAGTTAATATCTATATTCTACTTTTACACATAACTATACGCAGGAACATGCGATCTTTCTCTAACCAACACCGGAATGTTACCCTTACAATACCCTACAGCTGGATACTAGACATCACCTTCTAACCTTTGTCTGACCCTTCCTATCATGCAAAGGCGAATCCCTTAGTCCTGGAACTGTTTAAACTGTTGATACTTGCTGATGTGGTGCAGGGGAGCTATGTGTACAAAGTGCACTATTTGGGTTAAATATGTAATGTTCTAATAACCCTCTATGCGCTCACAAACTCCGCCGTAAATACCCAAACAACGCGCAGGAACGCGGGAGCGAACATACGCAAATTGCGGATATGTGCATGCACGGCGGAATAAGTGCACGTGCAGCGGGCATGTGTGTAGGGTTAGTACATGGTGTATGCATTACAATATTTTTCGACTTTGACAAGAGAGACTTGGGTCCACTCGTCCCACTGCAAGAAGGTCGCTGACCCGGAGAAAACTCGTGACAAAGAGCAAGGTGAAGAGAACCTCGTATCACTAGAGAATTTGTTTCGGGAAAGCTGAGAGGCAGGACTGTTGAGATGGCACCTGAGCGCAGAGAACAACAAAATCAAAGACAGTTGTCATACCATTTTTCTTTTTTCACCTCACCCCCACTGCATTTTCTTTCATTTTGTTTCCTTTCTTATTTTTCTCTTTGCTCCTTAACGAAAAGGATCTACCTCAAGAGACTGTGTTTTGTGTTTTCTGGTAACTCTGTTTTTGATCAGGACAATATGTCTTTGTGAGGGACCCAGAGACGTCGAGCAAGGATCTGGAATGGGTTCTGATGGCGAGTACGGATTTGTAGGATCTCAGGAGCAGCACATCACTCTAGTAAAGGCTGGCATCAGTAAGCGCTCTGGTAGTCATGGAGCTCGGTGGCACTGTGAAAGGTTATTGTCTGACGAATATTGTATATGTAGAAATTGCGAGAACATAGTCGAAAATGGGTGCATCCAAAGATGTCAGTCCAACATTAATGCCGACATGGGCCGACATCCGTTGAGTGATTACCACTCATTAGTGGGTAAGGTCTTAAACCAAACAGAATGCTGGGTGTGCTCACAGGTATCTCAAGGACAGAGTAAGTCAGGATTAGTGCCATACCCTTTAACGATAGATGAGGTACTCAAATTACGGGATGGGAGACCGGTGGACAAGAAATTCAATATATCAAGCCCCCCTAGCTTGAAGCTCCACCAGTACCACGTAGCTAGGTCACCGTTGTGTTTTAAAATTTCCAATTTCCGAAAACCAGGAAATTGGGAAGTGACGTGGAATAACCAGAGAATGAACTTTTCACACAGGGCTGATAGGATTCCTATTGACTCTGAAGTTGTACGCAAGATAGCAACTAGTGGGAAGTATATTCGGTATAGGTATACACGTGGGATCAAAACCATGTGGGTTGGAAAAGTGCTGCAGGGGTATTGTGCCCATATCGGGTGTAATTCCTAGTTGATCGCAGCAGGAAATTTTTTAGCAGTTGGGCAAAACCATGTGCACTGCAGGGGAGGCAGATATAACATGTGCAGAGAGAGTTAGATTTGGGTCTGGTGAGTTAAATCTGCAATCTAAATTGCAGTGTAAAAGTAAAGCAGCCAGTATTTACCCTGCACAGAAACAATATAACCCACCCAAATCTAACTCTCTCTGCAAATGTTATATCTGCCCCCCTGCAGTGCACATGGTTTTGCCCAACTGCTAAAAAATTTCCTGCTGCGATCAACTTGGAATTACCCCCATCATCCAGCCTGATACTTGTACTGAGCAAATAAGAGAACTAGGGATTGGTTTCTTCATAAGGAAGATTTGTGATATGGTGTTGTTACATTTTGTCCCCTATGTTCTCCCAGATGATGCCTATTTCATATGTGGGAGGAAAGCGTACAAGTGGCTTAATCCGAGCTCTGAGGGGTTGTGTTATATTGGGAGAGTACTACCAGAGGTCATGACCATAACCCACGACAAAATGACAGACGTTCACCCAGCGCTCAGACTCCTTATATTCATACCCATTATGAACACATCATCAAGAGACACCTTATAGATAGGGCAGAGCACGCAGCCTCTGATTTGATCCATGAATCCACCGAGATTCAGTTCCTTCTCACATTAGATATCACCCATACTGCCAGAGGAACTATAAATTATAGGTACATCCATGCGCTGGCGAACTTGATAGATAATATCACTGAGATGTATGATGACACCTTCAGGTATACAGGAAGGGAGTTACAAATCTACAAGAAGGAATTGATCCAGCACAGAATGGTCCTTAATTATGTTACGGCTGTGACAGGTGGCTACTGTGTTACCCTGAATAGAGAAAAGGAAATAGATATACACCCTCCAGCGCTAAGGAGAATACCACATTCACAATATATATTCAGAAAAACGCCGTACAAAAACACTTGTCACCAATGTGGATAATGACACAATTAATAGTACTTAACGTTTAGGGAAGTGGTCAACATAAGAGCAGATTTTTCTTAATCCGTAGGTTTCCACAGTTTACCATGTGAAAAGAAAAGATATATAATAGTGCAGATTATTTAAAAAGGATTGTAGATTTTATTAAAAGGATCCACTTACAAACGCAAATTATGGATTGAGCCTGATAAAATTCCCAAACTGGCAAAATACAGCATCAAACAGGTGCATCAATTCCAGGGTTGTGATAGATCTTTCATGCAGACTCCATGATGAAATGCACGGTACCATAAAAAAGAAATATAAATAGTGCAAGTATGTAGAAACAATTCAAAGTTTTAATACACATATGCACTTACAAACACTTGACAGAAATACAGCATAACGGGTTCCCCACTGGCAAAACAGCATAGGTAAATTCCTGATGTCCGAGGAATTTTCCAGCACTCACTTCCGGAATGTGAGTGCCGTATCAAACCCAAGATCTTAAGCCACGCAGGGTATCCCTCCTAAAGCCACGCTTGGCTTTAGGAGGGATACCCTGCGTGGCTTAAGATCTTGGGAACCCGTTATGCTGTATTTCTGTCAAGTGTTTGTAAGTGCATATGTGTATTAAAACTTTGAATTGTTTCTACATACTTGCACTATTTATATTTCTTTTTTATGGTACCGTGCATTTCATCATGGAGTCTGCATGAAAGATCTATCACAACCCTGGAATTTTTGCACCTGTTTGATGCTATATTTTGCCAGTTTGGGAATTTTATCAGGCTCAATCCATAATTTGCGTTTGTAAGTGGATCCTTTTAATAAAATCTGCAATCCTTTTTAAATAATCTGCACTAATATATATCTTTTCTTTTCACATGGTAAACTGTGGAATCCTACGGATTAAGAAAAATCTGCTCTTATGTTGATCACTTCCCTAAACGTTAAGTACTATTAATTGTGTCATTATCCACATTGGTGACAAGTGTTTTTGTACGGCGTTTTTCTGAATATATATTGTGAATGTGGTAATCTCCTTAGCTCTGGAGGGTGTATATCTATTTCTTTTTCCCTATTCACTGTTTCTGAGTAACCTGGATGCGCTACTTTGATATACATAACTAGCTGCAATATAGGGTTTTTTTTTGCGCACTAAAAACTGGTAACATTTTGTATACTGTGTTACCCTGTCAACTCAATATGGCGTGAAGTGCTGTACGTATATTACGAACAGCACTGATGACCCCACGGAGATCATCGATCAAAAGATGGATGAGATCTTGCAGTTGAAGTGGGAGTCCAGGAGGAAACACAACCTTACCTTGACGGCTGTGGGTAAGGAACTGACCGGCTGGGTCTCATGGTTGAACCCACGCAAGTGGTTCTCAGGGTTAGGAAAGTGGGCACAGAATGTTATTATGAGTGTGGGAAAGTTTCTCCTTTGTAACCTGGGAGGCATCATAATTATTGGTCTGATATTCAGGTGTGTTCGAATCTTGACGCAGAGCAAACAGCACAAATTTGATGAGTCTAAGCAGTGAGGGCGTTGTTACAGCAGCAAATTTGATTTATGATCCATCTGTAGAGACAGTGTTATGATAAGGATTGCAAATGAATTTCATGGCCTGTTTCTTTCACCATTTCTCTCTGTTTCCCCCCTCTACCCAAAAGCATCCAACCGGAAAAGACGTCATCCATACCCAATGTTATGTGAATGTATTTTTATATATGTATCTTACCTTCATCACTGCAACCTTCAGTTAATGACACACACAGTTGATAGGTGTTATCCACATATAGTAGCACACACATATGATCCCCCTTTATGTATCATCAGATAAATATGCTCCCCATTTGTTGGTATTAGAAGCCAAAAAGGTGAGGGTCAAAAGCCCTTTCCCAAAATGAGCTCGGTAGTGTTTGTTTGCCCAAGTACAGAACCTTAATACTGGATAAGGATTTAATGTATACTTCGCAATACCTCGAAGCTTGCTTAGTACATATACGGCACGATGATACATAATTCATACATACATGACTTTTTACTATCCCACTACTATACATTTCCTACCTACAACTCTCCCCCGATCATCCAAACTTTGTATATATTGTATAGGTAATATTTTCAGTTTCTTAGTTAAGAGTGGCAGTTATTGATGACTGCCAAAGGGTGGACTGTCGAAGTCAAAAATACTTTTGTCGCAAGCACCAAGTACAAACACCACACAGATGGCTTCCGTGCGTGTACTTGTTCTGCCGTACGTGCACATGCCCACGATTTGCGTATAACCGCTCACGCGGTAGTGCGCGTGGTATGAGTAATTGCGGTAGCATATGTATTTGCATGGAAAAGCCACATAGACACATTTCATACTTAATCCACATAGTGCATGATTTACACATAGCCTACATGCACCACACCAGCGAGTTACACTTGCTTAAAAGGTACAATAACAAAGGAATTCACCTTTACAGGATATGAGGGGACAGAATTAGGTTAGGTGGTGGTGTTTAGTATCCATCTGTACAGTATATTAAGAGCAATTATCCGGTAGCAGTTTGCAGAAGATAGCACGCTCCTGCGCATAGATAGGCACAGGAACAGAATATTAATATTACACTGTATTTACTGTACTTTGATATTCGGCGGGAACCCAGTGGAGACCATCTGCAAGTGCACCTGAACCAGGCATCGCCCACCTATTCAAACTGACCTATGACCCCTCCTGTACTGTAAATGACCAGCCCTTTGACCTATGTGTGAAGAGATTACAGTTTCTATTGTATCATGAAATGGACAAATGTATAAAAAGCCAAGCTGCCTGGCTGGTCACACATTCTCTGAAAGTCATCTATCTTGATTGACCGAGGACCGGGTGGCACTTGTGAACAAACGTATGTATCATTGATTGTAGCCTGTATCTCTTATTGTGAATTGTATTATTATTGTTACCCCCTGTTAGTTACTAACTGTTGGTGGGTCAGATCCCAACTTATTTAAATACAATTGGTGTCATGTCCTTTTCCTGCTAAGGTTTAAGGTGTATTTCAGCCACACGTGTAGCTGCATTGTGCTTACAGCGTGTCGGTGTGTGTGTGTACTAACAAAGCTAAATATTTATCTTACTAAAAACACGTTAAAGGTTAAAGAACACAGTACGCAATTGGCGCAAAAAGTACCGCAAGGGTACTCCCTTAACTATACCTTAAGGAATGTACTTATACTGTAAACCTCTGTGTAGTGGTAGAGTGTAAATGCAACACAGTGTAACCTTATTAACTTCAAAGCTGTTTGAGCGTCACCGACGCTCTGAGAGTACTTAACACTATAAGAAATACACAGATACCTGGGCTTAGGGTCTAACGCCTTATATATATATTATGGATGGTATGCTTGCAAAAGAATAATACAATACAATTATACACTACCAATATAACATAGACTAACTAACCAGATAACTGAACAGGAAATACAATACAATACAATAACGTTTAAGGGAAAATGAGAGAAAGAGGAGAAGAGAGAGAGAGAGAGAGAGAGAAATGGCTCACCATAACAATACAGACAATATGATTGCAGCGAAGCTTACACATGTGAGGAACAATCGCTGCGCAGTTATTCAATGCTGAGAATCTTTGTGAAGAAAATACTTGACCTTACCCATACTGGCAGTCCCTATATACACAACCCTACAATACCGCATGGGACAGAAGCTAGACTCCATTTTATTAAAGCTCCCATGATTCCAAAGACTGCACCACATGGTTGAAAGGGGGAGGGGAAAATACCCGGCAGCAGCCATTTTAGATTTGCAGGTCCAAACACATGGCACTCTCTGCTACACCACAATCACATAGCAGAAGACACAAGACTCCATTTTATTCCAAAATGTCCAAGCCTCAGAACAATGCATATGTTCTGATTTTACAATTCCAAACCATCTAAATCACCTTTCACAATTTCAATCCAACTTCCTAGAACCATCTTATTCACTTTCACATTCCAAACAACTTCCTAGAACCATCTTATTCACTTTCACATTCCAAACAACTTCCTAGAACCATCTTATTCACTTTCACATTCCAAACAACTTCCTAGAACCATCTTATTCACTTTCACATTCCAAACAACTTCAGTATCTCAATAACCAGAGCATATTCATCACAAGACCAGATCACAATGTAACCACACATCTCAGCCCGCCACTGCCACAAGCACATGCCCAAACGCAACTGCATGGTGGTATTTATGATTAACAAGATATATATTATAACTAACCAGTACAATCTATTTTAAATCACCATAGGCAAACAAATACCACAAATGCTATGCTACAGGTTGTCTAATGTCCCAGCTACCATCACAGATTCCCAGATCTATCACACAAACACCCAACAATCACACAACCAAGTTACAATATCCTATTTAAACCAGAAAGCAATCTGTCTATATTTCCTTATCTAGCCATGTGAATTCAATACTTAGCCTTTGGTGCCTGGTGATGATCCAGCCATGCTTCTGAGAGCTTTGTTCTGAGTGTAGCTTCATTACATCTGTTCTCTGAGGCCACCAGCAACACTGACCCCCAACCCCCCCAGACAGGAACTATCCTCCTGTGTGTCTGTTCCTAGGGGAGGGGTCTCTCTCTCTCCTTTGTATATGTTAATCAGGTTCAGCCCTGAAAATCTTAGTAAAAGGTTGGCTTGATCATCCATTGTTCTTAACAAAGTGATCTTAGCTTTTATACATATAATCATATCTATCCGCTGCAATGTCCCACAACTTCACAACCAGCATCAAACTAACCCACACATCATTCTGCTTGCTTCAATACCAAACATGATGGGCGCATCTGGTTCTGTTTAGATAATACATATTCATGACATCAATTCATCAGCCAATTCTAAATCTCCATGATGTCTGGTGCTTGACATTATTATAACCATGTACTGTATGAAACAAGCGCCGAATCCATCTCCGTGTCATGTCCGAGCAAATGCGTGTGTTTCCATATATTGCTGTGCTCGCTGCGCATATTTGCAAGTATAGCGACTTAAATGTGTGTGTGGTTTGTATGTTCTCTCTATGTAATATTTTTGACTTTGACAGTCCACCCTTTGGCAGTCACCAATAACTGCCACTTCCTAAAACATTTCAAAAAGAGAAAAATATATGTCATATGTAAATACATTTCTATGATTGGGTAAGGGAGGAGAGAAGAAGGTGGGAAAAAGGTATGACCTAGTGAGATAGCAGAAGTATGTATGTATGAATCCATGTTTGGGGGGTCATGTATCATCGTGCCGTACGTGTTTTAAATCAAGCTTCGAGGTATTGCGAAGTATACATTTGAATTCCTTCTTATCCCGTACTAAGGGTCTGTGGATGGGCTGTCAAACTTTACCGAGCTCGTTTCGGCTTTTGGTTGCAACAAAATGGGGGAGCACATTTTAGTTGATGATACATGAATGGGGGAATATGTGATTGCTGATATCTGTGCCTGTATTCCCTATCGACTATGTGTGTCACTACCTGAGGGTTGTAGAAATGAAGATAAAGAACACTTATGGTAAATGCAGTGGTATTCTATGTCAGGTTAATGTACATTTGTCGGTTGAAGTCTTGTTCTGTGTCTGTTGGTTGCAGTCTTCTTTGTGCTTTTGCCCATAAGGTGCGAGCAAAAGCTTTGTCAATGTCCATAGATTTACAAAAGTGTTGGGCTAGCGTAATTTTAAAATTTCTAGGGAAACTGGGGATCTATGGCATTGTTCATCAAAAATCTGTGTATAAGGTTGTCAAAACTTCTTCTTTAATCCATCTGTTGTCGGTATATCGGCTCATCAAATTCCTCGTCCAAGTGGGTCTTTTTACCTTGGAGGAAAACGGAAAAACAGGTGAAAGAAACGGACCGTATAATCGCATTTTCATCACATCATTGTTTCTACAGTTGGGTCATAAATCAAATCCATTGAAATTACAGTTTCCTCACTCCTTAGACTCATTACCTCAGGTAGTACTTTTCCAATATAACACAATCCTTCAGAGTTTGGGGCAAGCCGCTCATACGCCTTTCTCCCGCATATGAAATATGCATCATCGGGGAGAACATATGGGACGGAATATGTCATTACCATGTTACACATTTTCCATGTGAACTCTCCTAACCCTAATTCTCCCATCTGTTTAGTACACCTATCAGTTTGTACGATCTGTGCACTGTATCCTAGTGATACCTCTCCAACTCTCGTAATCCTACTTCCTAGGGTATACCTATATCGGAAATATTTTCCACTATCGGCTATGTGGCGTATGAGCTCTGTATCTGTAGGCATTCTATCGGTTCTATATGAAAAGGTCATGATTTGGTTACTCCATGACACTTCCCAATTTCCCGGCTTTCGGGGATTGGAGATGTTAAAACATAATAGGGACCTATCCACATGATATTGGTGGAGCTTCAAACTAGGAGGGCTGGAGATATTAAACCTCCTGTCCACCGGTCTCCCACCACTTAACTCAAGTACCTCCCCTAACGTTAAAGGAAATGGTACTAGCCCTGATTTGCTATGACCTTGAGGTACTTGAGAGCATACCCAACAATCTGTCTTATTTAACACACTACCCACTAAGGAGTGATAGTCACTCAATGGATGCCGGTCCATGTGGATATTAAAACTGGATTGGCATTTCTTAATGCACCCATCCTCAACTACATTGTTACAGAGCCTACAGATACAGTTTTCTTTTCAGCTAACAATGTTTACAAATAACATGGCTGTTAGATCGTTTCCGGTACTCGCCTTTGCTCGGTGCTTGTGTTGCTATTGGAAATTTACACCTCCGTCTTAGTCATTGGAACCTTTCTGGATCCTTTCTCGACCTCACTGGTACTCTCACCGAAACAGACTGCTCGGGTCAACGTCATGGTCAACAGGAAAATCCATATCACAGTCTCTTGGGGCAAGTCCATCTTACAGGAGGAGAAAAGAAGAAATTTGTAATGGGGTACAGAAAATCAGTTTGAGGGGGAGAGAAACTTGTTACGATAATTAGTTCTCTCGTCTTGTTGTTCTTCTTGTTCTGCTGTCTTCTCAAAGGTGCTGTCTCTCAGTCTTCCAAACGAACATTCTGGTGATGCAATATTCCCTCCAAACCAGCGATCTTTCTGTAAGGAGCAAAAATCTTGCATTACCATTTGTCTAACTGATGGGTGACATACCATCTTTAAAACATGAAAGCATGAGTGAGAAGAGAGAGAAAACAACAACAGCAAAAAAAACAAAAGAGAGAAAACAATTTATATGCATGTGTATATTACTTAAATCAACAATAGCCATCAATAGGAAAAGAGAAAAAAACATTTTTCAAACATTTTAAAACATTGTCAGATCGTCAGGCTGTCATATCTACATGTCCAATGGTTTCTTTGCGCCGTCCCTCCCCCCAGCACCATACTCCACTTTCTGTATCTGGCCAGGATACATTGATGCGGATAGGTCATGCTGGGGTTTGGTAGACTTCTGCAAAGACCAAGCGGATATGCAATGTTTGAGTCCTTACTAATAATCGTCAGAGATGGGGAGATAGAGAGAGAAAAAAAACATTTCACAGATACATTTACAATGTTTCACCTGGTCATTCCTGTGTCTTCAGGGAATGACCTCCCAATTTATTAACCGTTACCTCAGGCTTACCATCAGTTCTAATGATCACCTTTCCTGACCACATATCATGGGTGTGGCCCAAAATTCTTCCTATATGATCCCTGATTATAATTTGGTGTGTCCTAACTTTTCTCATTTCTTGGTCTAGGGGGTCTGACTTTATGTGGGCTATTACAGTTGCTGGCATAATGCCCTTCTCTTTTGCAATGATCACAAATCCTTGAGTTCCTCCATGTGCCAATGGCCTGGGGTTTTGGTTGATTTGATGCCTCCTCAAACGCTTGGATGCTCATCACCATCAACCGCTTTCCCTGTACCTACCTGATTCCTTGGATACCATGATTATGTCGTTGTCTAGGGAGTTGATATACCTTCTGTGAATCTTTGATCATACAGTTAGATCTTTCCTAGGATCTGGGTAATCAGACATGATTGATCTCAATTCTGTCCGGGACCAGGGATGGCGCATTGCACTGTCCTTGACGGGAATGGTTCCCTGATCGTCAGTCTTCCCATTGGGGACTGTGATCACCCTGACAGGACTAAACTCAATTACATCACCTTGTTTTGGTCTTACAATATGGGGTACATTTGTTTGTGCGTGATATAAAACATTGTACGTACCTGTGGACACGACCTCACCTGACCCTCCGTTTGGGGGTTTGATTATTGCCTTTACCAATTTGGTCGCGTCCACCTGGATGTCTTGTAGGCTGGCTGCTGGAAGAGATGCCGACATCGTTCTGGGCTCACTTTCTTGCTGATAATCCTGAGGGAAGTTTAACATGGGGTGCGACTTGCACAGGTTAACATTTGTGATTTTTATACATTTATTTTTATAAACATTATTACATTTGTTACTTTTGTTCTTAATACAGTTACTAAGTGCATTTTTATCATACAACATTGTGCCATTTCTCTGCAACCATAATCCTCTCCATTGCCATGTCTCTCCTCTCAAGATGAAAGTTAGGTATGTAAGTTACGTTTCTTTGCATTTCACTTTCCTGTTGCCATAACTGCAAACAATCATCATGTTTAACTCGTTTCCAGGATTTTATGAGACAGATCCTCCGCCTTAAATTATGCAACACCTCTGAGTCAAAACTACCTATCCCAGGAAATGGTGCTTTATCCCCCGCAGTCATTCGTGTCCATTCATCACAAAAGGTCTCAGTGTGGGGACCATACTTCCCCCACATTACTAACCGAGCAGACCCTCGGGGTCTGCAAGCCTCTGCAGTCTGAACCCTGACTGCTGAACGTCCCTGTGTTGTGCACTTGGCTGCCATTGTGGACCTCTTTTAACACAGAAAAACTTCCTAAAATACACCAAACACAGAAGTCTACGGTGGGAGTTTTCCAAGCTCTTCCACCAGCTTCTTCTGCTCCGGGTATCTCCGGTCCGCCTTCTAGCAGACACGTGTAGCCGTTGCAGGCCCTATCTCTAGAGATTTTACCAGTGAAAATTCTCTTCCTTTTTTTTTTCTTTACACAAATCACGCTTGCATGTGCTTCCCACAACACGTATGAGGGCAATTTACCTCGTATCACGTTGCGTTATTGGTCACACCTACAACCGTGCGGTCCAATCGTACCACTTATAGACACTTGTTGCCCATAAATGGTAGGATCATTGGAGTCTCCCTACTGTGCTCCAAAACAGCCAGAGCGTAATACAACGAAAACTTTATCACACTCTGTTGCACGTTTTCACTCAGACCGTGCTCATCACGTTCCACTAAAGATCACACAGATCACAAAGTCCACAAAGCGGAATTCAATACCGTTTTATCACATAGATCACAAAGTCCACAAAGCGGGATTCAATACACTCATACCGTTTTCAACCCACTATCATTCTTATAGTTTTCTGATCAGAAAAATCATTTCCCGTAGTCTGATAGCTCTCCCCAGAGGCGTTACAGTAAAGTAAGGTATTTAAACTAAGTTTTGGAAACTGAAATCAATTTGTGCTATGATCACGTGGCTATACTATACCGCCCCCACTAGAACAATGCTATTGTGCGATTTGAGTTTTGGTGGGCGTACCCAGACGCTCTGTTGCGTAATATACGCTGCATGCGTCGGCCTTTGTGTTGCGTTCGCGAGTCTCAGTCTTTTGTTAAAGACACGTGTACGCTGGCCACAAAAATACAATTAGCACGTTTATCAATGTAGATGATCTTTAACTGTAATCATCTACCAAGCACCACACAGGTCTTTCCTTGTATCTCAGGTAAAGCTGTGCGTGTGTCTTACAATTTACCCCTTAATGTATTACTTTTACACTTTAACTATTTAAATAGCGACAAATCTCTCTTAGCACGTTTATCAATTCAAACGGCAAACAGGAAGGTGAGATATGTGAAAGTACACAGATGAAAATGCAATTCTAAATTTAATCTAATAACATACATTGATGTAAGCACACGCATATAGATTTTACATATAAGTACCAATCACTATTACTTATGATTGACTATGATATAGATTAAATAAATGCATTAAAAAACTCATTAAATGATGATTTCTTTTTGACAATGGATGGCTGATTATTTCCTGAGTCAACTGAAAATCAGCCGTTCAAAAAAAAAATTGACCTTCCCAAAATGGCCGCTGCTCCTCCCCCTTCCACCTCCATGAGGGTCACACAAAATGGTGGACAGACCATGCGGCCTCTCCTGCCATAAAGAAAATCACCATGCTAGCTCCCAAAGTAACTTTTAAATGTACTTTTAAACCTACTTAAACAGATAAACAATCTAATCTTAATCAAACACGATATGATCCATTTGAACCTGGTTTTGCGACAATAAAAATACATTTTAGCATCTTAAATATTATGAGAAACGCCTTGTCCCTTAAAATTTCCTATCAGCGTCTTACTGATACCGCAATACATTAACGTGGATGTTTTTTTGTTTTTTTTCTTTCAGCATTTTGCGAGATGTCCATCATTAGCCGGTCAATTACAGCCGCGTTTGTAATGTACAGTGCATCATTAAGATCGTGATATCGCGGACCAGAGCCCCCATCTAACAAAGCTAAATATTTATCTTATTAAAAACACGTTAAAGGTTAAAGAACACAGTACGCAATTGGCGCAAAAAGTACCGCAAGGGTACTCCCTTAACTATACCTTAAGGAATGTACTTATACTGTAAACCTCTGTGTAGTGGTAGAGTGTAAATGCAACACAGTGTAACCTTATTAACTTCAAAGCTGTTTGAGCGTCACCGACGCTCTGAGAGTACTTAACACTATAAGAAATACACAGATACCTGGGCTTAGGGTCTAACGCCTTATATATATATTATGGATGGTATGCTTGCAAAAGAATAATACAATACAATTATACACTACCAATATAACATAGACTAACTAACCAGATAACTGCACAGGAAATACAATACAATACAATAACGTTTAAGGGAAAATGAGAGAAAGAGGAGAAGAGAGAGAGAGAGAGAGAGAGAGAGAGAAATGGCTCACCATAACAATACAGACAATATGATTGCAGCGAAGCTTACACATGTGAGGAACAATCGCTGCGCAGTTATTCAATGCTGAGAATCTTTGTGAAGAAAATACTTGACCTTACCCATGCTGGCAGTCCCTATATACACAACCCTACAATACCGCATGGGACAGAAGCTAGACTCCATTTTATTAAAGCTCCCATGATTCCAAAGACTGCACCACATGGTTGAAAGGGGGAGGGGAAAATACCCGGCAGCAGCCATTTTAGATTTGCAGGTCCAAACACATGGCACTCTCTGCTACACCACAATCACATAGCAGAAGACACAAGACTCCATTTTATTCCAAAATGTCCAAGCCTCAGAACAATGCATATGTTCTGATTTTACAATTCCAAACCATCTAAATCACCTTTCACAATTTCAATCCAACTTCCTAGAACCATCTTATTCACTTTCACATTCCAAACAACTTCCTAGAACCATCTTATTCACTTTCACATTCCAAACAACTTCCTAGAACCATCTTATTCACTTTCACATTCCAAACAACTTCCTAGAACCATCTTATTCACTTTCACATTCCAAACAACTTCCTAGAACCATCTTATTCACTTTCACATTCCAAACAACTTCAGTATCTCAATAACCAGAGCATATTCATCACAAGACCAGATCACAATGTAACCACACATCTCAGCCCGCCACTGCCACAAGCACATGCCCAAACGCAACTGCATGGTGGTATTTATGATTAACAAGATATATATTATAACTAACCAGTACAATCTATTTTAAATCACCATAGGCAAACAAATACCACAAATGCTATGCTACAGGTTGTCTAATGTCCCAGCTACCATCACAGATTCCCAGATCTATCACACAAACACCCAACAATCACACAACCAAGTTACAATATCCTATTTAAACCAGAAAGCAATCTGTCTATATTTCCTTATCTAGCCATGTGAATTCAATACTTAGCCTTTGGTGCCTGGTGATGATCCAGCCATGCTTCTGAGAGCTTTGTTCTGAGTGTAGCTTCATTACATCTGTTCTCTGAGGCCACCAGCAACACTGACCCCCAACCCCCCCAGACAGGAACTATCCTCCTGTGTGTCTGTTCCTAGGGGAGGGGTCTCTCTCTCTCCTTTGTATATGTTAATCAGGTTCAGCCCTGAAAATCTTAGTAAAAGGTTGGCTTGATCATCCATTGTTCTTAACAAAGTGATCTTAGCTTTTATACATATAATCATATCTATCCGCTGCAATGTCCCACAACTTCACAACCAGCATCAAACTAACCCACACATCATTCTGCTTGCTCCAATACCAAACATGATGGGCGCATCTGGTTCTGTTTAGATAATACATATTCATGACATCAATTCATCAGCCAATTCTAAATCTCCATGATGTCTGGTGCTTGACATTATTATAACCATGTACTGTATGAAACAAGCGCCGAATCCATCTCCGTGTCATGTCCGAGCAAATGCGTGTGTTTCCATATATTGCTGTGCTCGCTGCGCATATTTGCAAGTATAGCGACTTAAATGTGTGTGTGGTTTGTATGTTCTCTCTATGTAATATTTTTGACTTTGACAGTACGCAAAGTATGTACTTTGTACGTCCGTTGCAGCGTGTGTACGCAGAGTGCGTATACGGTACGGGCCTGTGTACGCTAACTGGGTAAAATGTACGTAGGTTAAGGATTACATCCAGCAGCCGCAGCGGCTAAGGTTTTAGTGTAAAAGGTATAGCTTATCTGTCCTGTATGTTAATCAGCTTTAACAGTGTTAATGCGTTAACAGTGTGAATGCGTATGCTACTGTATTTACTCATACCATGCGCCAATACGCAAGACTTGTAAACCAGTGTACGTAGTGTGCGTGTATGCATACGCACGGCGAAAATGCGCATGCACAGAGGCCACTCTGTGTTTACACGTGGTGTGTTTGGTGTTTGCATGTGGTGTGTATGTAATATTTTCGACTTCGACAGTCCACCATTTGACAGTAAACAATAACTGTCATAAATTACTAACAAAGTATTTCAAAACACATAACAGGTGATCTAGACACACGTATGTACTTGTTTCGCAAATCAGACACTGACTATGGTTGGGGAAGACAGGGAGGAGGACGAGACATCCTCTATATGCACTCGGCAGTGATGGGACCACTGGTTGGGTGTGGGACGACATTCAACCTATAGAGTATGCTGGGACAGTGCCATGGCCTATGATGTCTAATTTGAACGAAAATTGCACACATACATGTACCTACATCTTTGTACACTGATGTTCGGATTCGATAGAGGTTTTGCTGGGTAGAAGGAGAAAAAAACACAAAAAGATGGTGAAAGAAACAGGCCATGAAATTAATTTACATTCCTATCACAGCACTGTCTCTATTGCGGATTGTATACCAGATCTGCTGCATTTACAATGCATCCACTCCTTAGACTCATCAAATTTGTATTATGCCTTTTTCGTCGCCTCAAAATCCGAACACATTTAAATATCAGGCCGATAATTATAACACCCAGGAGGAGAAACTTCCCCACATTTGCAATCATCCCTTGTGCCCACTCTCCTAACCCAGAGAACCACTTGAGTGGGTTCAACCATGAGGCCCATCCAGTCAATTCATTACCCACAGCCGCTAAAGTGAGATTATGTTTCCTTCTAAACACCCATTTCAACTGCAAGATCTCGTCCATCTTTTGATCAATGATCTCTGTTGGGTCCTCAGTACTGTTTGTAATATACGTGCAGCACTTCACACCATATTTAGTCGCCAGGTAACACAATACCCACCCGTCACGGCCGTGACGTAATTCAATTCCATTCTGTGTTGGACCAGTTCCCTCCTGTAGGCCTGTAGTTCCCTACCCGTATACCTGAAGGTGTTGTCATACATCTCAGTGATATTATCTATCAAGTTCGCTAGCGCATGGATATACCTATAATGTATAATTCCTCTGGCAGTATGGGTGATATCTAATGCAAGAAGAATCTGAATCCCGCTGGATTCATGAATCAAATTAGAGGCTGCAAGCTCTCTGCTGTCTATGAGGTGTCTCTTGAAAATGTGTTTGTAGTGGGTGTGAGTATAAGGAGTCTGAGCACTGCGGTGAATGTCTTTCATTTTGTAATGTGCAATGGTCATGACTTTTGGTAGTACTCTGCCTATGTACACAACCCTTCCGAGCTCGGAGTAAGCCACTTGTCCGCCTTCATTCCACACATGAAGTAAGCGTGTACTCTGTCTATGTACACAACCCTTCAGAGCTCGGAGTAAGCCACTTGTACACCTTCATTCCACATATGAAATAAGCGTCATCTGGGAGAACATAGGGGACAAAATGCATCAGTATCATGTCACAGATAATCCTTACAAAAAAACCTGTCCCCAGTTTTTCCATCTGTTTGACACAAGTATCTGGCTGTATGATGTGTGCGCAATATCCCTGTGACATTTTTCCAGCCCACATGGTTTTGATCCCACGTGTAAACTTGTATCGGAAGTACCTCCCATTTGTGGCTATTCCCCGTACAAGTTCAGAGTTGATGGGTTCTTTGTCATTGTCTGATTGTTCCAAGTCCCTTCCCAATTTCCTGGTTTCCGTAAATTGGTTATGTTGAAACACAGTAGTGATCTATATATGTGGTACTGGTGGAGCTTTAGGCTAGGGGGTCTAGATATATTGTATTTTCTGTCCACTGGTCTCCCCCCATGCAATCCGAGTACCTCATTTACTGTTAATGGGTATGGCACTAATCCCGATTTACTCTGTCCTTGAGGTACCTGTGAGCACACCCAGCATTCTGTTTGGTTTAAGACCGTACCCACTAATGAGTGATAGTCCCTCAAAGGATGTCCATCAATATTGATATTATTGTTTGACTGACATCTCTGGATTCACTCATCTTCAACTATGTTATCGCAGTACTTAGATAAGCAGTATTCATCAGACCAAAACCCTTCACATTTCCTCCGAGCTCCGTGACTACCAGAGCTCTTATCAGATCTTTGACCAAAGTGATGGACTGATCCTGGGGTCCTACAAATTCATCCTCTCCATCAGAACCCATTCCAGATCCTTGCTCGACTTCTCAGGGGCCTCGCAAAAACAAATTGTCCTGATCAAAAATAGAGTTACGAGAATAATCCGGAACACAGTCTCTTGATGCAAATCCATTTCGAGGAGAGAAAGGGGGAAAAAATAATAAAGAAGTGTGGGGGGGAGGGTGTTTGGAGAGAAAAAAAAATAATGATAGTAGTCCTTGATTTTGTTTTTCACTACGCTCAGGTGCAGTTTTGACAGTACCGCCTTTCAGCTTTCCCGGAACAGATTCTCCAGTGATATCAGGTTTTCATCACCTTCCTCTTTCTCACTAGCTTTCTCCGGGTTAGCAGCCTTCTTAAAGTGGGATGAGTGGACCCAAGTCTCTCTCTCGGCAACCTTCAGTGATGTTGTGCTGGTCAACAAAACTTGATACGTACCTTCCCGTCTATGAGGCAGCCTGAGGGTAGAACATTTTGAAACATCACATAGTTCCCAGGTTCAATTTCATGACAATTACTGTTTGGTAGGTCAGGAATCGCCAGTTTCAAATTCCTTTGCTGGTTTCTCAATTGCTGGCTCATCCTAACCAAATATTGCACAGTCATTTCATTATTGCATTTCCGATCATCCTGGGGATATATCAATACATGGGGCTGTCATCCAAAAAGAATTTCAAAGGGTGATAGGTTAAGCGGTGACCTGGGAGTGGTTCTGTTGCTGTACAATACTAGAGGCAGCACAGTTTCAGCCATCACTTTGCTCAGCTTGTTCATAATAGTGCTGTTTATTCTCTCCACCTTCGCACTGGCCTGTGGTCTGTAGGGAGTATGTAGCTTACTATTAATACCCATAAGTTTGCACATAACCTGAAAGACGTCACCTGTAAAATGGGTACCCCATCACTCTCAATAATCCTAGGGATACCATATCTACACACAAATTCCTGCACAATTTTCTTAGCAGTAAACACAGTAGTATTTGTGTTGGCAGGAAATGCCTCTACCCAGTTTGAAAAGACATCAGTGCATACCAGTACATATTTCAAATTCCTACAGGGTGGTAGCTGTACGAAGTCGATTTGTATTACCTGGAAAGGTCCGTCTGTAGGAGGGATATGGGGTGGCTCCGTCGGTATTGTCTTACCAATATTCTTCCTCAAGCAAGTAAGACATGTCATTGCTTTCTTGCTTGCCTGAGAAGAGAACCCTAGTGCACTCCAGTAAGCTCTTATCAATTTGCACATACCTTCCTTGCCCAGGAGAGTCAAACCATGTGCCGCTTCAGCTAGGCTTGGGAGATGTTAAGTTCGTTCAACTTTCAGGAAGAAAAAGCAATACCTTAAATACACAATCTGTTCAGGCCACTGCGACCCTAAGCTGTGTGTAAAACCCCTATGAAATGCATACACATTGCGTAAGCACGCCGTCACGCTGTAAGCACAAAGTAGCTACACGTGCGGCGGAATACACTTTATAACCCCTAACAGGAAAAGAATGGGACACCAATTGTATATGTAATGTTGTGGTCCAACGCAGCAACAAATGTTTACTAAAAAGGGGGTTACAATAGAAATACAATAACACAAGAGAAGAAGAAGCTATAACCAATGATACATACGTTTGTTCGCCTGCGCCACCCGGTTCCGGTCCTCAGTCAATCTGGAAAGATGACCTTCAGAGAATAGACTGAGACCAGCCAGGAGGCTTGGCTTTTATACAATGGTCCAAAGCATGAAACAAAGGAAACTGTAATCTCTTCATCCATAGGTCAATGGGCTGGTCATTTACAGTACAGGAGGGGTCAGGTGCACTTGCAGATGGTCTCCACTGGGTTCCCGCCGAATATCAATGTACAGTAAATACAGTGTAATATTAATATTCTGTTCCTGCGCATATCTATGCACAGGAGCGTGCTACTGTCTGCAAACTGCAATCGGAATATTGCCCTTGAAATACTGTACAGCTGGATACCAAACACCACCTCCTAACCTAATTCTGTCCCCTCATATCCTGTAAAGTTGAATCCCTCTGTTGTTATACCTCTAAATGTAACTTGCTGGTGTGGTGCGTGTAGGCTATGTTTAAATTATGCACTATGTGGATTAAATGTCAGATATGTCTTTGTGGTTTTTCCATGCAAATTCATATGCTACTGTATTTACTCATACCACGCACTAATACGCAGGACCTCGTGAGCCAATGGCCCTCATTCCGAGTTGATCGCTCGGTATTTTTCATCGCATCGCAATGAAAATCCGCTTAGTACGCATGCGCAATGTTCGCACTGCGACTGCGCCAAGTAACTTTGCTATGTAGAAAGTAATTTTACTCACGGCTTTTTCATCGCTCCGGCGATCGTAATGTGATTGACAGGAAATGGGTGTTACTGGGCGGAAACACGGCGTTTCAGGGGCGTGTGGCTGAAAACGCTACCGTTTCCGGAAAAAACGCAGGAGTGGCCGGAGAAACGGTGGGAGTGCCTGGGCGAACGCTGGGTGTGTTTGTGACGTCAACCAGGAACGACAAGCACTGAACTGATCGCACAGGCAGAGTAAGTCTGAAGCTACTCTGAAACTGCTAAGTAGTTAGTAATCGCAATATTGCGAATACATCGGTCGCAATTTTAAGAAGCTAAGATTCACTCCCAGTAGGCGGCGGCTTAGCGTGTGTAACTCTGCTAAATTCGCCTTGCGACCGATCAACTCGGAATGAGGGCCCATATACGCAACATGCGAGTATGCGCACGCACGGCAGAACAAGCACGCGTACGGAGGCCACTCTGTGTGGTGTTTGCACGTGATGCATGTGGCTATAATATTTTGACTTCGACATCCTCCCTTTGGCAGTAAACAATAACTGCCACACATAATTAATAAAACTGAAAATATTACATATACATTATATACAAAGTTCAAGTATCCTGGGAAGATTTATAGGTGGGAAATGTATAGCCTAGTGGGATAGGAAAAAGCATGTATGTATGAATTAATGTCTGAGGGGCATGTATCATCATGCCGTATATGTTCTAAGTAAGCTTCGCGGTATTGCGAAGTATACATTAAATCCTTCTCATCCCGTATTAAGGGTCTGTACATGGGCAAACAAACACTACCGAGCTTTTTCTAGGCAAAGGCCATTAGTCCTCACCTTTCCCGCTTCTTATACCTACAAATGGGGAGCACATGTACATGTGATGATACATGTGGGGGAGACGTATGTGTATGCTATTATGTGTGGATAACATATATCGACTATGTGTGCCATTAACTGAAGATTGCTGAGATGAGAGTAAGACATAAAAATACATTAACATAAATTTGGGTATGTTGAAGTCTTTTCCGGTGGGACGTCTCTGGGTAGAGGGGAAAACAGAAAAATGGTGAACGAAACAGGCCATAACATTCATTTACAATCCTTATCACAACACTGTTTCGGATGGGTCATAAATCAAATCTGCTGCTGTTACAACGCCCTCGCTCCTTAGACTCATCAAATTTGTCCTGTGTTTGCGACGCATCAAAATTCGAACACATCTGAATATCAAACCAATAATTATGACGACACCCAGGATACAGGGGAGAAACTTTCCCACACTCCCAATTACATTTTGCACCCACTCTCCTAACCCAGAGAACTATTTGAGTGGGTTCAATCATGAGGCCCAGCCGGTCAATTCATTATCCACAGCCGTCAAGGTAAGGTTGTGTTTCCGTCTGAGCTCCCACTTCAACTGCAAGATCTCGTCCATCTTTTGATCAATGATCTCCGTTGGGTCTTCAGTACTGGTTTAATATACATACAGCACTTCACGCCATATTGAGTTGCCAGTGTAACACAGTACCCACCTGTCAAGCCGTGACATCATTCAGGACCATTCTATGCTGGACCAGCTCCTACTTGTAGGCTTGTAACTCCCTGCCCGTATACCTGAAGGTATCAAGTTCGCCAGCGCATGGATGTACCTATAATTTATAATTCCTCTGGCAGTATGGGTGATGTCGAATGTGAGAAAAATTTGAATCTCATGAATTCATGGATCAAATCAGAGGCTGCATGCTCTGTCCTATCTATGCGGTGTCTCTTGACAATGTGTTCATAATGTGTATGAGTATAAGGAGTCTGAGCGTTGCGGTGAATATCTTTCATTCTGTTGTGAGCAAAGGTCATAACCACTGGTAGTACTCTCTCAATATAACACAACCCTTTAGAGCTCGGAGTAAGCCACTTGTACGCTTTCCTTCCACATATGAAGTAGGCATCATCTGGAAGAGCATAGGGGACAAAATGCAACAACACCATATCACATATCTTCCTTATAAAGAAACCGGTCCCCAGTTCTCTCATTTGCTCAGTACAAGTATTGGGCTGGATGATGTGGGCACAATACCCCTGCAAGACTTTTCCAGCCCACATGGTTTTGATCACACGTGTATACCTATACCGAAAGTACTTCCCACTTGTGGCTATCTTACGTACAAGTTCAGAGTCGATAGGTACTTTATCAGCTCTATGTGAAAAAGTAATTGTCTGGTTATTCCATGTCACTTCCCAATTTCCTGGTTTCCGGAAATTGGACACGTTAAAGCACAATAGTGACCTAGCTACGTGGTACTGGTGGAGCTTCAAGCTAGGGGGCCTTGATATATTGAATTTCTTGTCCACCGTTCTCCCACCCCGTAATTCGAGTACCTCATCTATTGTTAAAGGGTATGGTACTAATCCCGATTTAATCTGTCCTTGAGGTACTTGTGAGCACACCCAGCATTCTGTTTGGTTTAAGACCGTACCCACTAATGAGTGGTAATCACTCAAAGGATGTCCGCTTATGTCGATATTACTGTTTGACTGACATCTCTGGATGCACCCATCTTCGACTATATTTTCGCAGTGAGCACATATGCAGTATTCATCATACAATAACCCTTCACATTGCCTCCGAGATCCGTGACTACCAGATCTCTTGCTGATACCAGCCTTGACTAAAGTGATACGCTGATCCTGGGGTCCTACGAATCCGTACTCTCCATCAGAACCCATTCCAGATCCTTGCTCAACGTCTCGGAGGCCCTCACAAAAACAAATTGTCCTGATCAAAAACAGAGTCACAAGAAAAAGCCAGAACACAGTCTCTTGGTGTGGATCCATTTCATTAAGGAGCAAGAATAGAATAGCGGAAAAAAAGAAAAGTGCAGTGGGGGGGGGGGGGGGGGGAGATGGAAAAAAAAAACGGTACGACAACCGTCCTTGACTTTGCAGTTCTCCACGCTCAGGTGCCGTCCAACAGTCCTGCTTCTCAGCTTTCCCGGAATAGATTCTCTAGTGATACGGGGTTCTCTTAACCTTTCTCCTTGTCACAAGCTTTCTCCGGGTCAGCGACCTTCTTGCAGTGGGACGAGTGGACCCAAGTCTCTTTCTCTGCAATCTTTAGTGCTGGTCAACAACACTTGATACGGTCCTTCCCATTTGTCAATGAGGCAACCTGAGCATAGAAAATTTTGAATCATCACATAATACCCAGGTTCAATGTCATGACAATTACTGTTTGGTAGGTCAGGAATCGCCAGTTTTAGATTCCTTTGCTGGTTTCTCAGTTGCTGGCTGATCCTAACCAAATATTGCACAGTTATTTCATTATTGCTCTTCAAATCATCCTGGGGGTCTATCATTACATGAGGTTGTCATCCAAAAAGAACTTCGAAGGGTGATAAGTTAAGCAGTGACCTGGGAGTGGTTCTGATGCTGTACAACACTAATGGGAGTGCTTCTGGCCACAACAGTCCAGTTTCAGCCATCACTTTGCTCAGCTTGTTCTTAATAGTGCTGTTCATTCTCTCCACCTTCGCACTTGCCTGTTGCCGGTATTGAGTATGCAGCTTACTATTAATACCAATCAGTTTGCACATGACCTGAAAGACTTCACCTGTAAAATGGGTACCCCTATCACTTTCAATCATTCTAGGGATACCATACCTACACACAAATTCCTGCATGATTTTCTTTGCAGTGAACATGGCAGTATTTGTGGCAGTGGGGAATGCTTCTACCCAGTTTGAAAAGACATTGGTACATACTAACACATACTTTAAATTCCTACAGGGTGGTAACTGTTTGAAGTCGATTTGTATTACCTGGAAAGGTCCGTCTGTAGGAGGGATATGGGATGAACCCGTTGGTATTGTCTTACAAATATACTTCCTCAAGCAAGTATGTCATTGCTTTCTTACCTGCATGAGAAGAGAACCCTGGTGCACTCCAGTAGGCTCTTACCAATTTGCACATACCTTCCTTACCCAGATGAGTCAGACCGTGTGCCACCTCAGCTAGGCTCGGGAGATATGCCCTGGTAGCCACTGGCTTACCGTCTCCATCTGTTCAAAGTCCTGAGGACTCCTGACCATATCCCTTCACCTTCCAGACTGCCCTCTCCGGTAGGGAACACAAATTTTGCATTTCAATTAATATTGTTGTGTATGTATTGTGTGGGGGTAAAAACATCTCTAGAGAGAGAAGAGAAGAGAAAAAAAATGTCAGGTTTGCGTTCACCAATGGGCTGCACACCATCATGCATATCAGTGTCCGTACACAATTTCCCTTTACCAGTATCCCCATTCTCCACCCTTTGTGCATGACAAGGCACACTGCAGTAATACTGGTGCCATGGTGCTGGTGAGATATACCGGGTTCGGGCAGCACTCTGAAAGACCGATAAGGCATGTGGTGTATGAACTGTAATCGGGTCCATGTATTGTACCCTCCTGTAGGTGAACATTAGAGATGAAGAGAACACTGTGAAGGACAACCACATAGAGGTTGGTAACAGATAAGTTTGTAGAGGTGAAGAGGATTTTTATTAAAATGACAACTGGATTGGGCACTACTGGGAATTGATTCCTTACTTGGTTTACTCCCTTTAAAATTTGTGTTGTTGTATCACTACTGGGACTATCCCAGCCATCAGTCCAGTGTCCTGCCCATCCTAAGTTCATAAGGAACCCGGTATTTTGCAAGATAATTTCCTCTACCTGTGATGGACATGAATCTTGAACAGTGGAATGCAACATTAGTCTTTGTGGGTGTCTTAGATACTTTGTACTTTCTGAGCGGGAGCACACTATATGTATATCATATTTAACAAAGTCTCTGTCGATTAAGTTAGTCAGGGGCCGATGCTGCTAGGGAAAAAAAGAAAAGGTTTAGCCTTATAGAGGCCCCATCTTAACTTCAGCAGGTTTTGTCAAAGGGTAATGTTGCACTTATCTCATTCTTCCCATTTGCCAAATTAGTGTTTTCTATGTGGCTCTGAATCCTTACTATATGTCCCTTGGTCCTATCTATGTGTTTAATAACGTGGCTCGTGTTCTTTGTCTAGGGGGTCTATAGTTACTATGTGTCCCATTACTTCTACAATCCCTGGCAAAATGCCCTTCCTTCCTGCATAGGAAACATGTTATTGACCGTTTCTTACCATCATGGTGTGAATGCCAAATTGTTTCCTCACAAATATTTAAAATGCACGCTCTAATATATATTGTAAACGCCGGCACATCTTATTACCATGTGCCATGAATGTGCACTATACATAGCAAAACACTGCATCCCATAAGAGAAAACAATACACCCACACATTATCTGAGTTCCAAAGCTCATTGATGTATATATTTGTTATTAAAAGGATATGGATTCAATATATTACAAAGTACAGTATACCTATAGTTACATGGTTACACTCACACAGTAAGCAGTTAAAAAACATACAGTCACATATAGTTACAGTTACATGCCAGCGATACAATACCATTATCCTTAAGTTATATAAATTCGTCTTACCATATCACTCTCTCTCTCTCTGTAAAGTAATGCTGGGACTCCATCTTCCTCTGAGACCAAAACAGGAAATAACCTCCTGTGTGATCAGCAGTGTGTTATCTAGTTTCTGGGGGAGGGGACTCATGATGAGTCACTAGTTTCTTTGTATGTGCTAATCAGGTTCAGCCTTGAAGACATCCAAAGGGGCTGGCCTGAGCTTCCTGTCCACTGTCCTAATAAGAGTGATTTTTAGCTTTCATACATGTAATCATAATTATTCTCTGCAATGTCCCACAACTTCACAACAAGCATAAAATGAATCTACACATCAATCTGGTTGCTTCAATAGTAAACATGACCGGTCTATCTTGTTTCATTCAAATAATACACATACATGACATTACTTCATTATATATATTTTTAAATCATCATAATATCTGGCGCTTGATATTATTATAGTTATGTACTGTATGAAATGTGTCGAATTCATCTCTGTGGCATGTCCGTGCATATGCGTGTGTTACCATATATTGCTGTGCTCGCTGCGCGTATTTGCAAGTATAGTGACTCATAATGTGTGTAATTTGTATGTTCTCTTTATGTAATATTTTTGACTTCGACAGTCCACCCTTTGGCAGTAAACAATAACTGCCATCAATTATTAACATAAGAAAAATATTTCATACCATAATCGGTGACCTAGACACAAGTATGCATGCATTTCGCAAATCAGACACTTGACTATATTTGGGGAAGGCAGGGAGCAGGATGAGACATCCTCTATATGCACTCGGTGGTCATGGGACCACTGGTTGGGTGTGGGACAACATTCAACCTATAGAGTATGCTGGGACAGTGTTTTGGCCTATAATGTCTGATTTGCTACAAACATTTCACACATACATGTACCTACGTCTTTGTACACTGATGTTTGGATTCGATTGAGATTCTGCTGGGTAGATGAAGAAGACACAAACAAACCGTGACAGTGACATATCAAATTTTCATGATCTATATATTCCTATCATTTTCTGAACATTGTTTCCATTTCTGGAACGTATGCTAAGTCTGTTTAATCATTGGACAATGGTTATAAGTAGTGTCCTTCCTAGATAAC
Organism: Pseudophryne corroboree; assembly: GCF_028390025.1. NCBI lineage: Eukaryota > Metazoa > Chordata > Amphibia > Anura > Myobatrachidae > Pseudophryne > Pseudophryne corroboree. The sequence continues at coordinate 148,578,410 of NC_086446.1, read as the reverse complement.
ATAAACCTTCGGAGTTCGGTGAGAGCCACTCATAAACCTTTCTTCCACATATATTAATGAGCTCTTTATCTGCAATGTGTGAATAGCCATTGTCTGATTGTTCCTGATTACCTCTGAACTCCATAACTACTAGACCTTTGATTTTTCTCTGATTTTAACAAACTGATCGGCTAATCCTGGGATGCTATAAGGAGATCACTCCTTCCTACAGAACCAGTTCCAGTCCCACACTCGACTCCTCATAAATAAAACCTTGCAAAAATAGAATATCCTGAAAGAAAATGTTTGTCCGCGGGAAAGAGAGAGAAGAGAAATAGAACAAAACAACTCTTGTTCATAACAAATCAATTACAATGACTGGTCTTTCTGCAGTCCTTTAGTACGCTCAGGTAGTGTTCAACAGTGCCGCCTCTCAGTCTTCATGGAACAGAGTCTCTGGTGATACTTTTGCGATCTCTTTGCCTTGCTCTTTGAACACACAGTTCACTTGGAACACACAGTTCACTTCGAACACACAAACTCGATGAATGTGAGCAATAAACTACTTTGTCACGAGTTCTCTCTGGGTCAGCGACCTTCTTGCAGTGGGATGAGTGGACCCAACTCTCTCTTCCGGCGACCTTTAGTGCTGTCAACAAATCTTGGTATGGTCCTTCCCACCTGTCTATTAGGCAACATGAGCGTAAGAACAATCACACAGTCTCTTGGTTCACAATCAAGACAATTAGTATTTAGCATACCAGCAATCAACAGTATCAAGTTCTTTTGTCAAGTTCTCAAATGCTGGCTCATCTCAATAAAGTACTTTACTGTCACCTCATTGGTGTATTTCTGATCATTGTGCGGATCAATCATGACATGAGGTTGTCTTTCAAAAATAACCACAAAAAAACACAAATACCAAAACCAAATTTCGAAGAGGGTGATTCATTAAGTGAAGATCTGGGAGTGGTTCCGAAGCTACATAATACTAGTGGCAGTATCTATGATCACAATGGTACAATTTCAAACTTTGCTCCTACTTCTAGGGGTACCATTATCTACACACAAATTTCTGCGCAATTTTCCTTTGCGGTAAACACAGCAGTATCCGTGGCAGCAGGAAATGCCTCTACCCAGTTTGAGAAAACATCAGTGCACACCAATACATAACAATACTTCCTAAAGGGTGTTAACTGTACGAAGTCGATTTGTATTTCCTGAAAAGATCCGTCTGCATAGGAAAAAACTGTGTTCCCTAATGCACACCGAGTGAAAAATATTACTACATAATAGTCAGATAATACGGAGATCTTAGTTGCGTATATCTGCAGATATAGGGTTAAGTCCCCAGGCCGATCGACAAGGCTTCTCCGTCACTGGGGGTCCCTAATACTAGATATGGGTCCGGGGTGCAGGACCCCACGATGTCGGCACAGGTCGGCCACCCCAGGTCAGCACACAGGTGAGTATTAATAGGGGTTAATAAGAAGCACAGAAGTGCTATGTAAGTGGTGTGATTAAAATAATATATACAAAGTGATAGGGAAAATCATAAGTGTTAATAAAGTGTTAGGGTGTGCTGACCTGAAGCAGCCCAGCCATACCGACACAGGGGCCACCGCACCCCACACCCACCCCATAAATAATTACAAATATGTCTGGGTTAAATTCCCAGTGTAAGGCCACATGGTAATGGCTCCTACAGCATCTGAGAGCCAGCTTACCTGGGGATACCCCTGGATTCCCCTATGGCACTCGGGAGTCAGCAATCCCTCCTAATGCTGACCCATCTATACCTTTCTAAATACAATACACAAAATGGAAAGCTGCTCAATCAGATTGTAATGTCACTCAGGTGCTAAAAAGGAGGGGTAATTCTGTGTAGGAAAAAACTGTGTTCCCTAATGCACACCGAGTGAAAAATATTACTACATAATAGTCAGATAATACGGAGATCTTAGTTGCAGATATCTGCAGATATAGGGTTAAGCCCCCAGGCCGATCGACAAGGCTTCTCCGTCACTGGGGGTACCTAATACTAGGTATGGGTCCGGGGTGCAGGACTCCACGATGTCGGCACAGGTCGGCCATCCCAGGTCAGCACACAGGTGAGAATTAATAGGGGTTAATAAGAAGCACAGAAGTGCTATGTAAGTGGTGTGATTAAAATAATATATACAAAGTGATAGGGAAAATCATAAGTGTTAATAAAGTGTTAGGGTGTGCCGACCTGAAGCAGCCCAGCCATACCGACACAGGGGCCACCGCACCCCACACCCACCCCACAAATAATTACAAATATATCTGGGTTAAATTCCCAGTGTAAGGCCACATGGTAATGGCTCCTACAGCATCTGAGAGCCAGCTTACCTGGGAATACCCCTGGCTTCCCGTATGGCACTCGGGAGTTAGCAATCCCTCCTAATGCTGACCCATCTATGCCTCTCTAAATACAATACACAAAATGGAAAGCTGCTCAATCAGATTGTAATGTCACTCAGGTGCTAAAAGGGAGGGGTAATTCTGTGTAGGAAAAAACTGTGTTCCCTAATGCACACCGAGTGAAAAATATTACTACATAATAGTCAGATAATACGGAGATCTTAGTTGCGTATATCTGCAGATATAGGGTTAAGCCCCCAGGCCGATCGACAAGGCTTCTCCGTCACTGGGGGTCCCTAATACTAGGTATGGGTCCGGGGTGCAGGACCCCACGATGTCGGCACAGGTCGGCCACCCCAGGTCAGCACACAGGTGAGAATTAATAGGGGTTAATAAGAAGCACAGAAGTGTTATGTAAGTGGTGTGATTAAAATAATATATACAAAGTGATAGGGAAAATCATAAGTGTTAATAAAGTGTTAGGGTGTGCCGACCTGAAGCAGCCCAGCCATACCGACACAGGGGCCACCGCACCCCACACCCACCCCATAAATAATTACAAATATATCTGGGTTAAATTCCCAGTGTAAGGCCACATGGTAATGGCTCCTACAGCATCTGAGAGCCAGCTTACCTGGGAATACCCCTGGCTTCCCGTATGGCACTCGGGAGTCAGCAATCCCTCCTAATGCTGACCCATCTATGCCTCTCTAAATACAATACACAAAATGGAAAGCTGCTCAATCAGATTGTAATGTCACTCAGGTGCTAAAAGGGAGGGGTAATTCTGTGTAGGAAAAAACTGTGTTCCCTAATGCACACAGAGTGAAAAATATTACTGCATAATAGTCAGATAATACGGAGATCTTAGTTGCGTATATCTGCAGATATAGGGTTAAGCCCCCAGGCATAGATGGGTCAGCATTAGGAGGGATTGCTGACTCCCGAGTGCCATAGGGGAAGCCAGGGGTATCCCCAGGTAAGCTGGCTCTCAGATGCTGTAGGAGCCATTACCATGTGGCCTTACACTGGGAATTTAACCCAGATATATTTGTAATTATTTATGGGGTGGGTGTGGGGTGCGGTGGCCCCTGGGTCGGTATGGCTGGGCTGCTTCAGGTCGGCACACGCTAACACTTTATTAACACTTATGATTTTCCCTATCACTTTGTATATATTATTTTAATCACACCACTTACATAGCACTTCTGTGCTTCTTATTAACCCCTATTAATTCTCACCTGTGTGCTGACCTGGGGTGGCCGACCTGTGCCGACATCGTGGGGTACTGCACCCCGGACCCATACCTAGTATTAGGGACCCCCCAGTGACGGAGAAGCCTTGTCGATCGGCCTGGGGGCTTAACCCTATATCTGCAGATATACGCAACTAAGATCTCCGTATTATCTGACTATTATGTAGTAATATTTTTCACTCGGTGTGCATTAGGGAACACAGTTTTTTCCTACAAAGAATTACCCCTCCCTTTTAGCACCTGAGTGACATTACAATCTGATTGAGCAGCTTTCCATTTTGTGTATTGTATTTAGAGAGGCATAGATGGGTCAGCATTAGGAGGGATTGCTGACTCCCGAGTGCCATAGGGGAAGCCAGGGGTATCCCCAGGTAAGCTGGCTCTCAGATGCTGTAGGAGCCATTACCATGTGGCCTTACACTGGGAATTTAACCCAGACATATTTGTAATTATTTATGGGGTGGGTGTGGGGTGCGGTGGCCCCTGTGTCGGTATGGCTGGGCTGCTTCAGGTCGGCACACCCTAACACTTTATTAACACTTATGATTTTCCCTATCACTTTGTATATATTATTTTAATCACACCACTTACATAGCACTTCTGTGCTTCTTATTAACCCCTATTAATTCTCACCTGTGTGCTGAGCTGGGGTGGCCTACCTGTGCCGACATCGTGGGGTCCTGCACCCCGGACCCATACCTAGTATTAGGGACCACCAGTGACGGAGAAGCCTTGACGATCGGCCTGGGGGCTTAACCCTATATCTGCAGATATACGCAACTAAGATCTCCGTATTATCTGACTATTATGTAGTAATATTTTTCACTCGGTGTGCATTAGGGAACACAGTTTTTTCCTACACAGAATTACCCCTCCCTTTTAGCACCTGAGTGACATTACAATCTGATTGAGCAGCTTTTCATTTTGTGTAAAGATCCGTCTGCAGGAGGGATATGGGATGGCTCTGTTGGTATTGCTTTACCAATATTCTTCCTCAAGCAAGTAAGACGGGTCATTGCTCTCTTACCTGCATGAGAATAGAATCCTGGCGCACACCGGTAGGCTATCATCAGCCTGCACCTACCCTCTTTGCCTAGATGAGTCAGACCGTGTGCCACCTCAGCTAGACTTGGAAGGTATGCTCTGGGGGCTACTGGCTTACCGTGTCCACCTGACCACTGTCCTGAGGACTCCTGGCCATACCCCTTTGTCCTCCAGACTGCCTTGTCCTGTAGGGAACACAATTTTTTTGTATCTAAATTTAACTATCGTGTGTTTGCAATGAAAAGTACCACGAGCATAACTCAAAAAAAAGAAAAAAAAGAAAAAAGAAATCTCTAGAGGAGAGAAAGAAGAAAATAAAAAAGAAAATGTCAGGTTTGCCATTCACCAACAGGCATATCAGTGTCTATACAAAATTTCCCTTCACCAGTATTTCCATTCTCCACCCTTTGTGCATGACAAGGCACACTGCATTAATACTTGTGTCATCGTGCTGTTGAGATATACTGGGTTCGGGCAGAACTCTGAAGGACCTAGGCATGTGGAGTTTGAACTGTACTTGGGTCCATGTATTGTACCACCCTGTGTGAACGCAAAAGATGAAGAGGAACTGTAGAGAAACAGAATAGAGGTTAGTGACAGATGAGTTTGTAGAGGTGAAGAAGATTTTAAAAAAAGTTGACAACTGGATTGGGCACTATGGGGAAGTGATTCTCTACTTGGTCTATACCCCTTAAAAAAAATTCTGTGTTTGTCGTATCTCTACTGGGACTATCCCAGCCATCAATCCAGTGTCCTGTCCATCCTAACTTCATAGGGAACCCAGTATCTGAGAGATAATTTCCTCTACCTGTGATAGACATGCATCTAGAACAGTAGAATGCGACATTAGTCTTCAAGTTTTGTCAAAGGGTAATGTTGCATTTATTTTGTTCTTCCCATTAGCCGAATCTGTGTTTTCTATATGGCTTATGATTCCTTACTATTTGTCCCTTGGTCCCGTCTATGTGTTTAATAAGGTGGCTTGTGTTTTCTGGCTAGGGGATCTATATTGACTATGTGTCCTACTACTCCTACAATCTCTGGCAAAATGCCCTTCCTTCCTACAAGTGTAACATATTATTGACCATTAGGGATCTGGGGTTTGGACTGATGGGTCTTCCCTGTATGTGCCAGTATACTTACCGTCCTCAACCTCTCCACCTGTTGTTATCTGCACCTAGCACTATTTTTGTGATGTTCAGTAGCACACTATCTAAGATTAGCTACTGTGACCCCTTTCCAATTTTGCAAAGAAGTCTGCACCCTGACACTCAATGCCTTATTGAGCCCGTCCATTTGCACAGAGACAGCCACCTCCAATTTGCCGAATTAGTGGTTACCAGTGGTCTTATCCAGATGGAGAGTTTTTTATTACTGCAAGAGACAAAAAAAAATTTTTTTTAACAAGCTTCTAGGTCATGCAAAGTATTTCATTCAATCCTTCTCATCCCGTACTAAGGGTCTGTACATGGTTCAACAAACATTACCAAGCTCATCTTTACTAGGGGCATTACTAGGAATGAATACTTCTTATATGGTAACTGAAAGAAATACCCGGGGGTTAACTTGTCTCTGTCCGCTTTCCTACTGGCAAATACTAATGTGCGGACAGGTTTTTCTCCATTTCTGACGTTACTTTCTTGATTTTTTTTTAGTTTTATTTTATTTTTGGGTTTTACTATATATGTACACGAATGATACCATACTTACCTGTTCCACTGGTCTCAGCCACTTCCCCCACAGGCTACTGCTCTTCTTTTACTGGTTGGATACTCCTCTGGGTGCATGAGAAATGGCTGAAAACGATCAGGTCACCTTCTCCTCCTAAATAAAACTTCAACATTCATTAGTACATATATAGGTTACAGTCATATTTTTCATATTTTTATTATTTTCTATAGTTTGTATGCTGGCCGTAACTGCTTCCACATCTACATATGGCGGTGTACTTGCATTCTCTTTTTTTTTTTCTTCCTACTCATTTATTGTTGCTACAAGTTCAAACAGTTCTTATATTTCCATTCTTGTCTTATATGACTTTGGTTAGACATACCACCTGCAACTCACCAACCCTCTTGCTGCCACAGGTTTAAACAATTTGTATGTCTGACCATTTTGTTTTCGGGATTTTATCAGACATATTCTTATCCTTAAGTTCTGCAATACCTCTGGTTCAAAGCTGCTCACCTTAGGGAATGGTACCCTATCTTTGTCAATCATACGTTCCCATTCAGACAAAAAGTCTTCAGCGTGTGGACCATATTTCCCACACATAACACTTTTTCCTTTAAACTTCGCTGACCCCCTGGGCCGCGGCTCTTCAACCTGAACCCTGGTTAATCGTCCCTTACTTGAACAACTGGCTCCCATAATATTGGGCCTTTTCCCACAAACACCAAAATACTCAATATAAGGTGACGGTGAAAGTTCTCGGAGCGCTCTTCACCCGCTCACCGCCCATGTTGGCCAGTACTACCATACACTGTCGATAGCGAAGGCAATGTACCCAACTTAGGGCTCCTATCAGACCTTACAACACCGTCATTTCTTTCGGTGGAAGTTCTGTTTGGAATATTTTCCTGAGAGATGCAGCGAAAAATTCCTTTTCGGTATCTTTCAACTGGAATTGTTTGTAGGGTGAAAAACAGAGAAATTAGATAACTATCCTTCACCCTTTCCAGTGAAGCCCACCAGGGAGATTTTCCGACATTGTCAAAGAAAAACCCCTTTTGTCTATGCAATCACGTCTGCGTATGCTCTCCCACAGTGCATATGACACAATGGTATCACGTTGTGCTGTGCAGAACACACGGACATGCAATGCAATAGCACAGCCTATAGATACTAGTTATCTATATGCCCTACGATTGCTGTAGACCACCTAGCCTAGATCACTCCAGACCACTTCAGTATATGGGATCACTAAGACCACTTCAGACCACATCAGTTCTAATCACGCAAGGTTGCGACCCCTAAGCCGCCGGGCCTCTACTAACCCGGTGTTACCACTTCAGACCACTTCAGTTTCTGGGTTCAGTTCCACTCTGTCCGCTTTCACTCACACAAATACACTTTGGTTTTTCTGTACAGAAAATATTTTCATTCAGATAGGCAGCTTTACCCCAGAGGCAATACAGTTTTTTTAAACTAAATTTAGAGTAACCTGCTTTTGAAATCTGATAGTTATGTGCTATTGTATTAAATGTCTACTATCCCACCTCCGAACTAAATTACACTATTGTGTAATTTGTACTTAGCGCCCAACTCTTACGCACTTTGCGTACACACGTGACCGTCCGTGTCTCTTATGCTGCGTGCGCAGTCCTGTACTTTGTCCGAGACACGTGTACAAAACCCTGCATCCGCAATAAAACAAATCACACAGCTTCTATAAATGTGAGCAATACTAACTATAATCGTTCACTTAACACAACACAGTTTTTTCTGTATAAACCTTTACAACCAGGCCAGACTGCGTTTGTGCTTCACAATTACTTCCTTAAACATTTATTTTAGTTTTAACTATATAGCAACAAATGTATCCGGTTTCACACAGATCTATAATGACTGCAATAATCTATAATTTAAATGATATGATTCAGATTGGATAGCTATCTTGCAGAACATAATTATAATAATATTATATATAATATATATATATATATATACCTATACCACTTGACTCTCATAGAACCCCCACACAGTACACACATACTGAATGAATGCATTTCCTTCAAAGTCTCTAATTTGCATATCAACAGAGGTTCATATGCCTGTTCGAGAGGGTAGTGGGACAGGTTAATTAACATTTCAATGGCTATCCTAAACTAGCAAGCAGATTTAACTAAATCCTGGAAGAAAAAGAAAAAAAATACTTTGTTTATATCTGTGTGTAATTCTTACATCAAGTATTCATCTCACTATTAACTCTCACTAGGCCCAATTGAAACTATTTGTAATTGACTATGGCATGGGTTAAATAAATGCATTGGTAACTCATAAATGGTGCTTGATGTGACCAAGGAAACTGATGATTCTGAGCAGAGTGAAAATCAGCCATTTAGAAAATGACCTTCCAAAATGGGCACTGCTCCTCCCCCTTCCACATCCATGAGGGTTACACAAAATGGTGGACAGGCCATGTGGCTAGTCCAAAATGGAGGACAGACCATGCGGCTTCCTTTGTCCCAAAGAAATCACACACCATACAAGCACCAGAAGTTATTTTAGGCCTGAGTTTAAAAAAAAACTATATCAAGGCTATGCAGCAACTTTGAAATGTACTTTTAACCCTACTTAACAGATAAGCAATCCAATCTGAATCAAACACAATATGACTTATTTGAACTTTGTTTTGCAACAATAAAAATACATTTTAGCATCTTAAATATTATGAGAAACGCATTGTCCCTTGAAATTTCATATCATTGGCTTACTGATAACACAACAATACATTAACGTGGATGTTATTTTCATTAGCTTCGCGATGCGTCCATCGGAGTCGGTCAATTACAGCCGCGTTTGTAATGTACAGTGCATCATTAAGACCCTGATATCCCGTAAGAGCCCACATCTGTGAATGCCAAATAGCTTTCTCACAAATATTTAAAATGCCCACTCTAATATATATTGTAAACGCCTGCACATCTTATTACCATGTGCCATGAATGTGCACTATACATAGCAAAAAACTGCATCCCATAAGAGAAAACAATACACCCACACATTATCTGAGTTTCAAAGCTCATTGATGTATATATTTGTTATTAAAAGGATATGGATTCAATATATTACAAAGTACAGTATACTTATAGTTACATGGTTACACTCACACAGTAAACAGTTAAAACATACAGTCACATATAGTTACAGTTACATGCCAGCAATACAATACCATTATCCTTAAGTTATATAAATTTGTCTTTCCATATCACTCTCTCTCTCTGTAAAGTAATGCTGGGACTCCATCTTCCTCTGAGACCAAAACAGGAACTAATCTCCTGTGTGGTCAGCAGTGTGTTATCTAGTTTCTGGGGGAGGGGACTCATGATGAGTCACTAGTTTCTTTGTATGTGATATTCTGGTTCAGCCTTGAAGACATCCAAAGGGGCTGGCCTGAGCTTCCTGTCCACTGTCCTAATAAGAGTGATTTTTAGCTTTCATTCATGTAATCATAATTATCCGCTGCAATGTCCCACAACTTCACAACAAGCATCAAATGAATCTACACATCAATCTGGTTGCTTCAATAGTAAACATGACTGGTCTCTCTTGTTTCATTCAAATAATACACATACATGACATTACTTCATTATATATATTTTTAAATCATCATGATGTCTGGCGCTTGATATTATTATAGTTATGTACTGTATGAAATAAGTGTCGAATCCATCTCTGTGGCATGTCCGTGCATATGCGTGTGTTACCATATATTGCTGTGCTCGCTGCGCGTATTTGCAAGTATAGCGACTCATAATGTGTGTAGTTTGTATGTTCTCTTTATGTAATATTTTTGACTTCGACAAGGGGTCTGGAGTTTAAGTTTATGTATACTTACCGTCAACCTCTCCTCTTGTTGTTCTTTACGTTTGGAGATACTCTTGTGGTGCTAAATAGCGCACTCTCTGAGATTATCTACTGTGATCCCTCTCCAATTAGGCAAAGAAGTCTGCACCCTGACCCTTAAAGCCATATTGACCCCGTCCATTAGCAAAGAGACAGCCACCTCCCTGTAATTTACATCGTTCCTTATATCCAATACCCCAGTGTATCTAGCCATTATTTGTAAGGCCCTATGGAAATATTTGGATCTCAGTTCATTTTCTGTTTTATGGAGAAAATTTTATTCCACTGGACAACAATGGGGAAGTACAATCCTAGTTGTATGTTAATTCGTTCCATGTTCTCCTGATTGTATTCGTCAGAGAATCGTCTGACTCTACTTTACAATCCGTGATAAATTTCTGGGTGTCAATATTAGGGGGTAGGCATGCTTTCAAAAGAATTGATAATATAATATACTATCAGAGAGCGCATATAACTGTGTAAATAACAAATTTATTTATATACAATAAAATAAACACATGCACAAAAAATATATAAATATATCAATTGATTAAAAAATCCCCCATGCTGCAGCAATTAGGTTTGGAAAAAACACTTGTGTATCCAGATTTAAAAGTTCAAGATGTAAAATACGGTCCTGAGAGAAAAAAAGTCCTGTGCAAAAGAACAGAGCTGATATCTATCGTTTGTGTCCAGCTGTGAGCATATGTGTGTGCTCAGAATAGACTCCAATGAGTCACTGGCTTTTGACTCCCGGTAATTGCTGCCAGCAGGCAGCCAAATTGTTTGAAGTGTTATGACTTTAGAGTCCGTAATTTGTGGATTTATAGGACCATACCTGCTGTGCTAATAGGGCCACTTTGCAGTGTTGTCCACTATACTCACGACCAAAAGCGTGCCTGTTGATAGTCCGTGGACGGCCCCCGTTTTGCAGTGTCAGTCACAGCCGAGTAGTAACACTTCTCCTTAATGCAGGATGCACCTGGGATTCTCTCAATGGTCTGTTTCCAAACAACCAAGATGATATTGGTAGGTATAAATCGCTGACAGGATAAGAGGACATCATAATATAACCCCAGTCCTCTTATCCGGTCAGCGATTTATACCTACCAATATCATCCTGGTTGTTTGGAAACAGACCATTGAGAGAATCCCAGGTGCATCCTGCATTAAGGAGAAGTGTTACTACTCGGCTGTGACTGACACTGCAAAACGGGGGCCGTCCACGGACTATCAACAGGCACGCTTTTGGTCGTGAGTATAGTGGACAACACTGCAAAGTGGCCCTATTAGCACAGCAGGTATGGTCCTATAAATCCACAAATTACGGACTTTAAAGTCATAACACTTCAAACAATTTGGCTGCCTGCTGGCAGCAATTAACGGGAGTCAAAAGCCAGTGACTCATTGGAGTCTATTCTGAGCACACACATATGCTCACAGCTGGACACTAACGATAGATATCAGCTCTGTTCTTTTGCACAGGACTTTTTTTCTCTCAGGACCGTATTTTACATCTTGAACTTTTAAATCTGGATACACAAGTGTTTTTTCCAAACCTAATCGCTGCAGCATGGGGGATTTTTTAATCAATTGATATATTTATATATTTTTTGTGCATGTGTTTATTTTATTGTATATAAATAAATTTGTTATTTACACAGTTATATGCGCTCTCTGATAGTATATTATATTATCAATTCTTGTTGCTGCATTTGTGGACAGATCAGTACTGTCCAATTGAGAGCTGCTATTTCTTAACATATACGACCATAATTATATATTTTTAGGAGTTTTAAGACGCGCTGGAATTATTTGTCTTTCATGCTTTCAAAAGTCTCCGCCAATCTTTGTTTGTAGGTTCATGGGCATTACCCAGATCCTTAATATACTTCTGACATCTGGCTAAATGTATCCGGGCATCGGGGGAATTCTGAAATGATTGACCGCAGTTCTGATCTGGTCCACAGCCAATACATTGCATTATTCCTGGTGAGGGTTACTCCCTGGCTATCGGTTCTCCCATTGGGAGTTGCTATTACCAAGACAGGATGTAACCCAACCATTGCATTCCTAATCGGCTCACTGTGAGGTGTTACTGTCTCTACGTAATGAACAGTCTCACACTTACCGGTGGCTGTGATCTCACCCGTCCCTTCAGTGGGAAACACAGTCACTGCTCTTATTGGTTGGACCGTGCCCACCTGAGTTTCCTGCTAGGTGGCTGTCTGGATGAGGGCTGAGATTAGGCTGGATCCATCATCTTCCTCCGACCTATGACCTTGGAGAGTACTTAAGACAGGGTACAATATACATGGGTTAGGGTTAATACTATTTACATGAATGTTCCTATCATTGCCGATGTACCATTGGTTGTAGCTGTTCTCTACCCATTGACATGTGTCGGTGATGGTGTGCTCGCAATCACATTCCTGTCAGGTTTGGAACTGGCTGTGCGAGCCAGCTCCCTTTGCACATCTCCCTCTCGTTGCCATATATTTAAACAGTCGTTATGTCTGATCCTTTGTTCCTTAGACTCGATCAGACATATTCTATTCCTTACATTCTGCAGTACCTCTGGTTTAAAACTACCCATCCTAGGAAATGATGCCTTATCCCCCGCAGTCATACATCTCCATTTATCACAAAAAGCCTCTACATGTAGACCATACTTACCACACATTACTAACCCTTGAGGTCCTATATCTCCTCCAGGCTGAACCCTGGCAGCTGAACGCCTCTCACTTGTGCACTTGGCGCCCATTGTGGGCCTTTTTTCACAAACACCAAATGAACAATGCAAGCAGACGGTGAAAGTTCTTATTGAGTGCTTTCACTCACCCCAGGCCCTGCTGGCCTGTACTACGATCCACTGTCAAAAATGGGATCGCGATGTACCCAACCTTCGAACTGCTATCAGACCCTTCAGCACCGTAATTTCTTTCGGTGGAGGTTCTGTTGGAATATTTTCTTGAGAGGGTCAGTGAAAAATTCCTTTTCGGTATCTTTACAATGGAATTTTTATAGGGTGAGAAACAGACTATCGATCATCCTTTCCAATGGATGTCCACCAGGGAGATTTCCTGAAGAAATCAGCGAAAAACCCCTTGTTTACTCAATCACGTCTGCATGTGCTTTACAAAGCGCCTGACACACCTGAGCAAAATAACGCAAATGGTATCACGTTGCACTGCGTATAACACACGGACGTGCGGTCCAATCACACGGCCTATAGATACTAGTTATCTATATGCCCTACGATCGAGGAGTCGATTTTAAGCTGCGCTCCTCAGCCAGAGCGTAACACAAAAACCTTACACTTCAATACGTCACAAATTACAATTGGTTACGCTCCTACAACACGTTTTTAGTATGTGCACAACTTCGTTAAATGCGCAAGGTTGCGACCCTTTCTCGTCGCTGAGCCCTTTCTAGCTCAGACATTCTGTCCACGGGATCCGGTTTTACACAGTTCAATACGTCCACTCCTACTTTCAGCCCACACAAATACGCAATGTTTTTCTGTACAGAAAAATATCACTCCCTTTGATTGGTAGCCTATCCCAGAGGTAGTACAGTTTTAAACAATGTATTATAATAATCTGCTTTAAAAATCGGATAGTTATGTGCTATTGCATAAATGTCTTCTATCCCGCCTTAAATTGTACTGCTAATGTGCGGTTATAACTAGTGATGAGCGGGTTCGGTTTCTCGGAAACCAAACCCCCCCGAACTTCACCCATTTTACACGGGTCCGAGGCAGGTTCGAACCTTCCCGCCTTGCTCGGCAAACCCAAGCGCGCCCGAACGTCATCATCCCGCTGTCGGATTCTCGCGAGATTCGGATTCTATATAAGCAGCCGCGCGTCGCCGACATTTTCACTTGTGCATTGGAGATGATAGGGAGAGGACGTGGCTGGCGTCCTCTCCGTTTATTGTTGAACTTGATTGCTTTTTTGCTTAATTGTGGGGAGGACTGGGGAGTAGCTGTTAGGAGGAGTACAGTGCAGAGTTTTGCTGATCAGTGACCACCAGTTTTATCCGTTCTCTGCCTGAAAAAAACGCTCCATATCTGTGCTCAGTGTGCTGCATAATATATCTGTGCTCACACTGCTTAATTGTGGGGACTGGGGAGCAGCTGTATTATATAGCAGTAGTACAGTGCAGAGTTTTGCTGACAGTGACCACCAGTATACGTTGTCTGCCTGAAAAACACTCCATATCTGTGCTCAGTGTGCTGCTTTATTGTGGGGACTGGGGACCACCAGTATAAATAATATTATATAGGAGGAGTACAGAGCAGAGTGACCACCAGTATACTATATATAGCAGTACGATACGGAAGGCCACTGCTGTGCCTACCTCTGTGTCGTCATTAAGTATACTATCCATCTACATTCTATACCTGTGGTGCATTTTAGTTTTGCAGTTTGCCGACACAGTGACCACCAGTATACTATATATAGCAGTACGATACGGAAGGCCACTGCTGTGCCTACCTCTGTGTCGTCATTAAGTATACTATCCATATACATTCTATACCTGTGGTGCATTTTAGTTTTGCAGTTTGCCGACTCAGTGACCACCAGTATACTATATATAGCAGTACGATACGGAAGGCCACTGCTGTGCCTACCTCTGTGTCGTCATTAAGTATACTATCCATCTACATTCTATACCTGTGGTGCATTTTAGTTTTGCAGTTTGCCGACACAGTGTCCACCAGTATACTATATATAGCAGTACGATACGGAAGGCCACTGCTGTGCCTACCTCTGTGTCGTCATTAAGTATACTATCCATCTACATTCTATACTTGTGGTGCGCCTCTTTTTTTCTTTGCATCATGTGCTGTTTGGGGACAATTTTTTTGAAGTGCCATCCTGCCTGACACTGCAGTGCCACTCCTAGATGGGCCAGGTGTTTGTGTCGGCCACTTGTGTCGCTTAGCTTAGTCACACAGCGACCTTGGTGCGCCTCTTTTTTTCTTTGCATCATGTGCTGTTTGGGGACTATTTTAATGAAGTGCCATCCTGCCTGACACTGCAGTGCCACTCCTAGATGTGCCAGGTGTTTGTGTCGGCCACTTGTGTCGCTTAGCTTAGTCACACAGCGACCTTGGTGCGCCTCTTTTTTTCTTTGCATCATGTGCTGTTTGGGGACTATTTTTTTGAAGTGCCATCCTGCCTGACACTGCAGTGCCACTCCTAGATGGGCCAGGTGTTTGTGTCGGCCACTTGTGTCGCTTAGCTTAGTCACACAGCGACCTTGGTGCGCCTGTTTTTTTCTTTGCATCATGTGCTGTTTGGGGACAATTTTTTTGAAATTCTTCTGGCTGACAGGACACCATTAGCACCTGAGGGTGATGATTGCTGGGCACTCCCGGATGCTCACTCCTGCAGCCTGCCGTCACCCCCTTACAGAGCCAGAAGTCAAAAGACAGGTGAGTAGCAGAAGATCAGAAGACTTCTCCAGTGATGGCATTCTGAGGTACCGCGCAGCATGTGAAACACTGCGCGCCATGCTCCCACACATACACAGGCACTGCAGGGTGCAGGGCGTGGGGGTGGTGCCCTGGGCGGCATAAATCCTCATTAAAAGTTAACTGGCAAGAGGGGACATTATAATTATTTGTTTAATTTGAGCGGGACAGAAGCGCGCCATTACGAGGGCGGAGCTTCTTCCCCACTCCCACAGCTCACAGCTCGGCGCCATTTCCTCTCCACAAGGCTGCAGAGACGCTGCTCCTTCCTTACACTGCTGACAAGTATCAGGGTGCAAAATGGGGGATGGGGGGGGCGCAGTACATATTGGTGCAGTATTGTGACTGAGGCTTTTTTTTGTGTTTTCAGAGTTGTTAGTTGGCGCTGGGTTGTGAGCTGGCAAATCGTCTCTGTGTCCCTCTGACAGACTTTACTGTGGGTCTGTCCCCTATAAGCCTGGTGTGTCTGTGGGTGTTTGGTACGCGTGTGTCGACATCTCTGAGGCTGAGTCCTGTTCCCAGGAGGAGGCTGTATTAGGGACACAGAAGACTGTGGGGGTGAACCTGTCGGCACCGCTGACTCCTGACTGGGTGAATGTCTTGAATGCGAATATGGCTCTTATCAGTAAGAGATTAGATAAGTCTGAGTCTCAGACCCAGGCATAGAAAAAAATCTGTGGAGGATATGTTATTGCAGGTCCAGGATCCCTCGGGGTCGCAAAAACGTTCTTTTGCCCAGTTAATGCACAATGATACCGACACGGCTTCTGATTCCACAGTCGACTATAGTGATTCAAGATTAGATCCAAAATTGGCAAAGAGCATTCAGTACATGATTGTGGCTATTAAAGATTACATATTACTGAGGACCATGCTGTTCCTGATAAACGGGTCTGTATGTATAAAGAAAAGAAACCAGAGGTGACGTTTCCTCCCTCTCATGAACTGAACGCTCTATTTGAAAAAGTCTGGCAAAGCCCTGACAGAAAGTTTCAAATCCCCAAAAGGATTCCGGTTGCTTATCCTTTTCCCACTGAGGACAGGAAAGAGTGGGAGTCACCCCCCATTTTGGACAAGGCCCTGTCACGTTTGTCTAAAAAGGTGGCTCTCCCAGCACTGGGCATGGCGGCCCTTAAGGACCCAGCAAATCGTAAGCAAGAAACTACATTACAATCCATTTATGCGACCACGGGTACGCTGCTCAGACCTGCCATTGCATCTGCGTGGGTGAGTAGTGCTATCGAAAAGTGGGCAGATAACTTGTCATCTGATATAGATACACTGGATAGGGATAGCATCCTCTTGATGCTGGGTTATATCAAGGACGCTGCAGCATACCTAAAGGAAGATGCAAGAGATATTGGCCTTTTGGGATCAAAAGCCAATGCCATGGCGGTCTCGCTTAGGCGAGCATTGTGGATTCAGCAATGATGCAGACTCCAAGAAAAATATGGATTCTCTCCCATATAAAGGTGGTGTCTTGTTTGGGGATGACCTCGATGATTTGGTATCTACGGCTACTGCGGGTAAGTCATCTTTTTTACCTTATGTTCCTCAGCAACAAAAGAAAATGCACCACTATCAAATGCAGTCCTTTCGGCCCAATAAATACAGAAGAGGGCGAGGCTCTTCCTTCCTTGCTAGCAGAGGGAAGGGAAGAGGTAAAGGATCAACAACCTTGTCGAGTTCGCAGGAGCAGTAGTCTTCCCCTGCTTCTGCCAAATCCACCGCATGACGCTGGGGCTCTCTTGCGGGAGTCCGCACCGGTGGGGGCACGTCTAAAACTCTGCAGTCAGTTATGGATTCGTTCGGGCCTAGACCCGTGGGTTTTACAAATAGTGTCCCAAGGATACAAACTGTAGTTTCAAGACGTTCCTCCTCGCCAATTTTTCAAATCGGCCTTACCAGTTTCTCCTCCGGACAGGGAGATAGTAAGCGAGGCTATACAAAAGTTATGTCAGAATCAAGTCATTATCCTGGTTCCCCCCGTCACAATGGGGAGAAGGCTTTTATTCAAGCCTTTTCGTGGTCCCGAAGCCGGACGGCTCGGTCACGCCAATCCTAAACCTGAAATCCCTAAATTTCTACCTGAAGAAGTTCAAATTCAAAATGGAATCTCTCAGGGCAGTGATCTCCAGTCTGGAGGAAGGAGATTTCATAGTTTCGGTGGACATAAAGGATGCCTACTTACATGTTCCCATTTATCCTCCACATCAGGCTTTCCTGAGATTTGCGATTCAGGATTGTCATTACCAATTTCAGACGTTGCCGTTTGGTCTATCCATGGCTCCGAAGATTTTCACCAAGGTGATGGCGGAAATGATGGTTCTCCTTCGCAAACAAGGAGTATTATCCCGTACTTGGACGATCTACTGATAAAGGCAAGATCCAGGGACCAGTTGGTGCGAAACATTGCACTCTCCCTGACAGTTCTTCAACAACATGGTTGGCTCCTAAACTTACCAAAGTCACAGTTGCTTCCAACAACGCGATTGTCGTTTTTGGGAATGATACTGGACACAGAACTTCAGAGAGTTTTTCTTCCAGTGGAAAAGGCTCTGGAGAGCCATGGTTTGGTTAAACAAGCTCTGAAACCAGCAAGAGAGTCAATCCATCAATGCATTCGGTTGCTGGGGAAGATGGTCGCGGCCTACGATCCAGTTTGGCAGGTTCCATGCCAGAGTGTTCCAGTGGGACCTGTTGGACAAGTGGTCCGGGTCCCACCTACACATGCACCAGAGGATAATCCTATCTTCCAAGACCAGGATCTCACTCCTGTGATGGCTGCACAGCTCTCACCTCCTAGAGGGGTGCAGGTTCAGGATCCAGGACTGGATCCTAGTAACCACGGATGCAAGCCTCCGAGGCTGGGGTCAGTCACACTGGGAAATACTTCCAAGGAAGATGGTCAAGTCAGGAAACTTGTCTCCACATAAACGTTCTGGAGTTAAGGGCCATTTACAACAGCCTTTTGCAAGCGGAACACCTTCTTCGAGATCTGCCCGTACTGATCCAGTCGGACAATGTAACAGCAGTAGCGTACATAAACCGTCAGGGCGGAATGAAAAGCAGAGCGGCGATGGCAGAAGCCACAGGGATTCTCTGCTGGGCGGAAAAGCATACAAGCGCTCTGTCAGCGGTCTTCAGTCCAGGAGTGGACAACTGGAAAGCAGACTTCCTCAGCAGACACGATCTCAATCCAGGAGAGTGGGCCCTCCACCAAGAAGTCTACGCAGAGGTGGCAAGTCATTGGGGAGTTCCTCAAGTAGACATGATGGCATCTCGTCTCAACAAGAAGCTTCAGAGATATTGTTCCAGGTCAAGGGACCCTCAAGCAATAGCAGTGGAAGCACTGGTGACACCGTGGGTGTTTCAGTCGGTGTATGTATTCCCTCCACTTCCTCTCATTCCGAAAGTTCTAAAGATCATAAGAAAAACAAAGATTCGGGCGATCCTCATTGTTTCAGACTGGCCAAGGAGGGTTTGGTATCCAGATCTTCAGGAATTACTCATAGGAGATCCCTGGCCTCTTCCTCTGCGCGAGGACCTATTACAAAAGGGGCCGTGCGTGTATCAGGACTTACCGCGGCTACGTTTGACAGTATGGCAGTTGAGCGCCACATCCTAGCCCGTAAGGGTATTCCCAGTGAAGTCATTCCTACACTTATTCTTGCCAGAAAAGGGGTAATGTCTAAACATTACCACCGTATTTGGAGAAAATATGTTTCTTGGTGTGAATCCAAGAAGGCTCCTATGGAAGAGTTTCAGCTAGGACGTTTTCTCCATTTACTACAAGCAGGTGTGGATGCGGGCCTAAAACTGGGCTCAATTAAGGTACAGATTTCAGCATTATCGGTTTCTTTCAGAAACAATTGGCCTCCCTTCCAGAAGTTCAGACTTTTGCGAAAGGCATGTTGCACATCCAACCTCCATTTGTTTCCTCTTTCTACATGAACCAACCTATTGTGGTGCCTGTGGCTACTGATGCCTTCGCTGAGTCAAAGTCTCTGGATGTGGTCAGAGCTTTGAAGATTTAGGTCGCCAGAACAGCTCAGATTAGGAGAACAGAGGCTCTGTTTGTCCTGTATGCTCCCAACAAGATTGGGTGTCCTGCTTCCAAGCAGACCATTGCGCGCTGGATCTGTGGTACGATTCAGCGTGCTCATTCCACGGCAGGAGTGCCATTACCGAAATCGGTGAAGGCCCATTCTACTAGAAAGGTGGGCACATCCTGGGCGGCTGCCCGGGGGGTCTCGGAGTTACAGCTTTGCTAAGCAGCTACTTGGTCGGGATCAAACACTTTTGCTAAGTTTTACAAGTTTGATACTTTGGCCGATGATGACCTCAAATTTGGTCAATCGGTGCTGCAGAGTCATCCGCACTCTCCCGCCCGTTCTAGAGCTTTGGTAAAACCCCATGGTTCTAATGTGACCCAAGCATCCTCTAGGATGTATGAGAAAATAGGATTTTAATACCTACCAGGAAAATCCTTTTCTATTAGTCCATAGAGTATGCTGGGCACCCATCCCAGTGCGTACTGTATCTGCAGTTATTAGTTGTGGTTACACACATGTTGTGTTACGTTTATTGTCAGCATGTTGCTGCAATTGTTCATGCCGTTGGCTTGTGTTCTGTTGAAGGCCACGTTGTGCGGCATGCTTGAGGTGTGAGCTGGTATGAATCTCACCTTAGTTTAACAGTAGATCCTTTCCTCGAAATGTCTGTCTCCCTGGGCACAGTTTCTATAACTGGAGTCTGGAGGAGGGGCATAGACAGGGCCGTAATTCCGTATGGGCTCATTGGGCTCTTGCCCAAGGGCCCCAGGAGTATAAGGGCCCTAGGCTGATAGCTGAGGGTCCCCTCTTTCCAGGGGTACCAGATTTTTGAAAATCGGCCCTGGGGAACCGGAGATATCTGACTTGAAAGCAGTGGTCCCCAACCAAGCCTGTTAATTGCTCTTCCCAGCCTGATATCTCGGGTTTTGTCTGACTTACAGTTTTTCTGAGGGTATAAACCAAAAGCTGGGACTCCCCCCTTTTGTTGGACACTGGTAGCTTGTCTCTACTCTGCCCAGAACCAGACATATCAGCCTTCAAGCAGCTGGTCCCTGCCCCAGCTCCACACGCCTAATATGCAGTTTTAGATTTTCATTGGTGAATTGCTTTGGCTCCTGAACTCTGATCCCCAAGTCCCCAGAACCTTCTGAAAGGTGGGACTCTCTAGTTTTTTATCCCATTTAAAACTAAGAAATATATTTTCAGGAACTTGTGATATCTGCAGTAAAGCAAGCTGCCCTCCCACCAGAAAATGATAAATATTAAGCCCACTCCACTATCCACCCCTCCCCTGTGTATTAAACACCCCCTACCACTCTGGAAGTCATGTACCAGGTCTTCTTCATTCAGCCCAATGCCCCCTTCTACAGTTTAGCCCCATCTGAGCAGTAAAGGAGTAATTAGCAGAAATTACTGCTCCAGGTCCTACATGCTGAGCGGAAGATAGAACACCCCCTACCGCCCGCGGGACATCAAAGCTACGCTGATAGCACCCCCCACCTCTACTGCTGGAGGATGGGTAGGGGCCCCAGTGCATTGCTGTGCCCAGGGGCCTACACTGCTGTTAAGACGGCCCTGGGCATAGAGGGAGGAGCCAGTTCACACCCTTTCAAAGTCTTAAAGTGCCGATGTCTCCTGCGGATCCCATCTATACCCCATTGTTCTAATGTGACCCCAGCATCCTCTACGAACTAAGTGAAAAGGATTTACCGGTAGGTATTAAATCCTATTTTTTCCTGTTTGTCCCTTGGGTTACACCAGCACCTCTAAGATTATACAGAACAGATGTGGTCTAAAAACACAAACTGGTTTCAAACACAATGCAAGTTGCTTAAGATGCGTCTCCACCCTTTGTTGATAGATCATTGGCCCTCATTCCGAGTTGATCGGTCGCAAGGCGAATTTAGCAGAGTTACACACGCTTAGTCTACGCCTACTGGGAGTGTATCTTAGCATCTTAAAAGTGCGAACGAAGTTTACGCAATATTGCGAACAAAAAAAAACTTAGCAGTTTTAGAGTAGCTCCAGACTTACTCTGCCTGTGCGATCAGTTCAGTGCTTGTCGTTCCTGGTTTGACGTCACAAACACTCCCAGCGTTCGCCCAGACACTCCCCCGTTTCTCCGGCCACTCCTGCGTTTTTTCCGGAAACGGTAGCGTTTTCAGCCACACGCCCATAAAACGCCGTGTTTCCGCCCAGTAACACCCATTTCCTGTCAATCACACTACGTTCGCCGGTGCGAACAAAAAGCCGTGAGTAAAAATCCTTTCTTCATAGCAGAATTACTTAGCGCAGTCGCAGTGCGAACATTGCGCATGCGCTCTAAGCTGATTTTCACTGCGATGCGAAAAAAAAGAACGAGCGAACGACTCGGAATGAGGGCCATAGTCTGTTATGACCTGCAATTCTGTGATGAACTGGACAGAGCCCTCAATTGTTAAGTTCGTTTAACTTTCAGGAAGAAAAAGCAATACCTTAAATACACAATCGGTTCAGGCCGCTGCGACCCTAAGCGTGTGTTTAAAACCCCTATGAAATGCGTACACGTTGCGTAAGCACACCGTCATGATGTAAGCACGGAATACACTTTATAACCCCTAACAAGAAAAGAATGCAACACCAATTGTATATGTAATGTTGTGGTCCAACGCAGCAACAAATATTTACCTAAAAGGGGGATACAACAGAAATACAATAACACAAGAGAAGAAGCTGCAACCAATGATACATACGTTTGTTCGCTTGCGCCACCCGGTTCCGGCCCTCAGTCAATCTGGAAAGATGACCTTAAGAGAATAGACTGAGACCGGCCAAGAGGCTTGGCTTTTATACAATGGTCCAAAGCATGAAACAAAGGAAACTGTAGTCTCTTCATCCATAGGTCAAAGGGCTGGTCATTTACAGTACAAGAGGGGTCATAGGTCAGTTTGAATAGGTGGGCAATGCCTGGTCCAGGTGTACTTGCAGATGTTCTCCACTGGGTTCCCGCCGAATATCAAGAGTACAGTAAATACAGTGTAAAATTAATATTGTACTCCTGCGCATATCTATGCGCAGGAGCATGCTACTTTCTGCAAACTGCAATCGGAATATTGCCCTTGAAATACTGTACAGCTGGATACCAAACACCACCTCCTAACCTAATTCTGTCCCCTCATATCCTGTAAAATTGAATCCCTCTGTTGTTATACCTCGGAAGTAAAAGTAACTTGCTGGTGTGGTGCGTGTAGGCTATGTTTAATTTATGCACTATGTGGATTAAATATCAGATATGTCTTTGTGGCTTTTCCATGCGTATGCATATGCTACCGTATTTACTCATACCACGTGCTAATACACAGGACCTCGGGAGCCAATATACACAATGTGCGAGTATGCGCACACACGGCAAAACAAGCATGCGCACGGAGGCCACTCTGTGTGGTGTTTGCATGTGATGCATGTGGCTATAATATTTTCGACTTCGACAGAGATATGGCCTGGGGGCCACTGGCTTACGTTGTCCATCTCTCCAGAGTCCTGATGACTCCTGACCATATCCCTTCGCCTTCCAGACCGCCTTCTCCTGTAGGGAACACAAATTCTGCATTTCAATTAACTGTTGTGTATTTATTGTATTGAATGTCATCAGTTGTGTGGTGTTGGTGCTTGCTGCCGATCTAGCAGCTTTGTCCGCCCGGCTGTTACCAAGTGAAATTGGGTCTTGGTTATAAGTGTGTGCTTTACACTTGATAACAGCCACTCTGTCCGGTTCCTGTATGGCTGTCAGAAGCCTTATGATGTGTGACACATGCGCCACAGGCATGCCAGCTGCCGTCATTAAATTTCTGAGGTGCCACAGGGCCCCGAAATCATGCACTACTCCGAAAGCATATCTAGAGTCCGTGTATATATTAGCTGCCTCAGTCAGTCTTAGCAAGATGACCTTCAGAGAATAGACTGTGCCTGGTCAGGAAGCCTCACTTTTATACAATGGGTCCAAATACAGTACAATGGGAAATGTAAGCTCTTCTTCCATAAGTCATGGGGCAGGTCATTTACAGTACAGGAGGGGTCATAGGTTGTTTTGAATGAATGGGCGTTACTTGGTCCAGGTGTGCTTGCAGGTGTTTGCCATCGGGTTCCCACCAAATATCCAGAGTACAGTATTTACAGTAGTTTATGAATATTACAATTCTGCGCAGAAACATGCGATAAACTGCAAATAGCGTCCGGAATGTGGCTCTCAAAATACTGCACATCTGGATACCAAACATTAAGTCCTAACCTTGCTCCATCCCCTCACATCCTGTAACCCTGAATAACTCTGTTGTTCTATCTTTTGAGTACATGTAACTTGCTGGAAAAGTGTGTGGGGACTATGTGTAAATTATGCACTATGTAAATAGAATATTGCATATGACTTTGTGGCTTTTCTGTGCTAATGCGTATGCTACCGTATTTACTAATACCACGCGCCAATACGCAAGGCTCATGAACCAGTGTACGTAGCACGCATGTATCATGTATGCGTACGCACGACGAAAACGCGCACGCACAGAGGCCACTCTGTTTGGTGTTTGCATGTGGTGTGTATGTAATATATTCTACTTCGACACTGGTTAGAAGGTGGCCAAGTAAAGAGTCCTCAACTCTACTGTGCCGTTACTTGTATAAGCGGCTCTACTGTGGTGTAACATGTATAAGCGGCTGTACTATGGCCCTCATTCCGAGTTGTTCGCTCTGTATTTTTCATCGCATCGCAGTGAAAATCCGCTTAGTACGCATGCGCAATGTTCGCACTGCGACTGCGCCAAGTAACTTTACTATGAAGATAGTATTTTTACTCACGGCTTTTTCTTCGCTCCGGCGATCGTAATGTGATTGACAGGAAATGGGTGTTACTGGGCGGAAACACGGCGTTTCAGGGGCGTGTGGCTGAAAACGCTACCGTTTCCGGAAAAAACGCAGGAGTGGCCAGGGAAACGGTGGGAGTGCCTGGGCAAACGCTGGGTGTGTTTGTGACGTCAACCAGGAACGACAAGCACTGAACTGATCGCACAGGCAGAGTAAGTCTGGAGCTACTCTGAAACTGCTAAGTAGTTAGTAATCGCAATATTGCGAATACATCGGTCGCAATTTTAAGAAGCTAAGATTCACTCCCAGTAGGCGGCGGCTTAGCGTGTGTAACTCTGCTAAATTCGCCTTGCGACCGATCAACTCGGAATGAGGGCCCATGTTGTGTAATGTGTATAAGCAGCTCTACTGGGGTGTAACGTGTATAAGCGGCTCTTCTGTGGTGTAACGTGTATAAGAGGATACTCTGTGGTATAATGTGTATAAGCAGCTCTACTGGGGTGTAACGTGTATAAGCAGCTCTACTGAGGTGTAATGTGTATAAGCAGTTCCTCTGTGGTG
This sequence comes from Pseudophryne corroboree, assembly GCF_028390025.1. Lineage (NCBI taxonomy): Eukaryota > Metazoa > Chordata > Amphibia > Anura > Myobatrachidae > Pseudophryne > Pseudophryne corroboree. The sequence goes on along the minus strand of NC_086446.1, from coordinate 148,553,245 downwards.
TAACGTGTACAAGTGTCTCCTCTGTGGTGTAACGTGTATAAGAGACTCTACTGTGGTGTAGCGTAGCATGTATATTGGGCTCTACTGTGCGGTGTAATGTGAAATCATACTATTCTCTGACCACGCCACTTCCCCATGAAACCACAACTTTATATATTCCACTGAGGGGCTCCAAAATATATATTTGTATACCACAAAAATTAGACACAGTCTGGCCATCTATATATCTATAGAAGATCCAATATTACCAGTCTTCTACATAGTACTGAAAATCCATAAAGACTTAAGAAACCCACCAGAAAGACCAATAGTGGCAGGTATCGATTCACTGACAAGTAGCCTATCAGAATATATATATATTCTGAGGAAGGGGAATAATACCCCGAAACAACACTAATAAATTCACCCTACGGGGCTTTTTTCACATATACTGCGTGTAACAGCCTCTGAGTGCCGCCCTACAAGGACATTATATATGTATACAGTATATTTACATCTTGCACATCACGTGGGTGGAAGATTTTACACTGGTAACATATGACTTTACGTAACTTTAATGATATTCATGATGTACGGTGCAGTTATATATAGTGATGTGCACCGGACATTTTTCGGGTTTTGTGTTTTGGTTTTGGGTACAGTTCCGCGGCCGTGTTTTGGATTCGGACGCGTTTTGGCAAAACCTCACCGAAATTTTTTTGTCGGATTCGGGTGTGTTTTGGTTTCGGGTGTTTTTTTCAAAAAAACCTAAAAAACAGCTTAAATCATATAATTTGGGGGTCATTTTGATCCCATAGTATTACTAACCTCAGTTACCATAATTTCCACTCATTTCCAGTCTATTCTGAACACCTCACACCTCACAATATTATTTTTAGTCCTACAATTTTCACTGAGGTCGCTGGATGGCTAAGCTAAGCGACACAAGTGGCCGACACAAACACCTGGCCCATCTAGGAGTGGCACTGCAGTGTCAGGCAGGATGGCACTTCAAAAAAATAGTCCCCAAACAGCACATGATGCAAAGAAAAAAAGAGGCGCACCAAGGTCGCTGTGTGACTAAGCTAAGCGACACTAGTGGCCGACACAAACACCTGGCCCATCTAGGAGTTGCACTGCAGTGTCAGGCAGGATGGCACTTCAAAAAAATAGTCCCCAAACAGCACATGATGCAAAGAAAAAAAGAGGCGACCCAAGGTCGCTGTGTGACTAAGCTAAGCGACACAAGTGGCCGACACAAACACCTGGCCCATCTAGGAGTGGCACTGCAGTGTCAGGCAGGATGGTACTTCAAAAAAATTGTCCCCAAACAGCACATGATGCAAAGAAAAAAAGAGGTGCACCAAGGTCGCTGTGTGACTAAGCTAAGCGACACAAGTGGCCGACACAAACACCTGGCCCATCTAGGAGTGGCACTGCAGTGTCAGGCAGGATGGCACTTCAAAAAAATTGTCCCCAAACAGCACATGATGCAAAGAAAAAAAGAGGCGCACCACAGGTATAGAATGTAGATGGATACTATACTTAATGACGACAAAGAGGTAGGTACAGCAGTGGCCTTCCGTACCGTACTGCTACATATAGTATACTGGTGGTCACTGTGTCAGCAAACTGCAAAACTAAAATGCACCACAGGTATAGAATGTATATGGATAGTATACTTAATGACGACACAGAGGTAGGCACAGCAGTGGCCTTCCGTATCGTACTGCTATATATAGTATACTGGTGGTCACTGTGTCGGCAAACTGCAAAACTAAAATGCACCACAGGTATAGAATGTAGATGGATAGTATACTTAATGACGACACAGAGGTAGGCACAGCAGTGGCCTTCCGTATCGTACTGCTATATATAGTATACTAGTGGTCACTGTGTCGGTAAACTGCAAAACTAAAATGCACCACAGGTATAGAATGTAGATGGATAGTATACTTAATGACGACACAGAGGTAGGCACAGCAGTGGCCTTCCGTATCGTACTGCTATATATAGTATACTGGTGGTCACTCTGCACTGTACTCCTCCTATATAATATTAATTATACTGGTGGTCCCCAGTCCCCACAATAAAGCAGCACACTGAGCACAGATATGGAGTGTTTTTCAGGCAGACAACGTATACTGGTGGTCACTGTCAGCAAAACTCTGCACTGTACTCCTGCTATATAATACAGCTGCTCCCCAGTCCCCACAATTAAGCAGTGTGAGCACAGATATATATGCAGCACACTGAGCACAGATATGGAGCGTTTTTTTTCAGGCAGAGAACGGATAAAACTGGTGGTCACTGATCAGCAAAACTCTGCACTGTACTCCTCCTAACAGCTACTCCCCAGTCCTCCCCACAATTAAGCTATAAAGCAATCAAGTTCAACAATAAACGGAGAGGACACCAGCCACGTCCTCTCCCTATTTTCTCCAATGCACGAGTGAAAATGACGGCGACGCGCGGCTGCTTAAATAGAATCTGAATCTCGCGAGAATCCGACAGCGGGATGATGACGTTCGGGCGCGCTCGGGTTAGCCGAGCAAGGCAGGAAGGTTCGAACCTGCCTCGGACCCGTGTAAAATGGGTGAAGTTCGGTGGGGTTTGGTTTCCGAGAAACCGAACACGCTCATCACTAGTTATATACATGAAACCCTAAAAATTAAGTGATCTCAATATGAAACAAATAAAAATTAATCCCATTCCTCCTTGATGAAGTTTGTTTAAGTTACAACTACTTTGAGGACCTTTTTACACATTACAGCAGGCAGAGCCCCCTTTTATACATTACACGTTGCAGAGTCACACTATATACAGGGCACTATAGGTGGGCATGGTGAAAAGTCACATAGTGCGCTATAGGTGGGTACAGTGAGGAGTCACACAGTACGCAGGGTGCTATAGGTGGGCACGGTGCAGAGTCACGCAGGGTGCTATAGGTAAACACGGAGCAGAATTCCACAGTACGCAGGGCGCTATAGGTGGGCACAGTGAGGAGTCACACAGTATGCAGGGTGATATAGGTGGGCACAGTGTGTAAACACAGAGATGTAATGTATGTTGCATGTTAATGTAACACGGCAATCCATGGTACTGTACCTGCATGACACTATACAGGGGGCGCCACCTCCTACTCTTGTGGCTCCATAGCAGCACCCGGCTCCTCCGCGCCTGGGATCCCCAGCTAGGACAGTGAGGGACGATGTCTCCAGGAACGCAGGCTCAGCGTGACCCGTCACTGGGACACTTACCTCAGCGCAGCAGCTAATGGTCACATCGGGATGCTTATACAGCTCCCTCCCACTGGCCTCCGTCACTGGTCAGAACTCCTCCCACCCCCCCCCAATACGCAGCAGACGTGCAACCCCCGTGTCCCCCGCAGAACATACCAGTGGCATCTCTTCCTCCCTTCCACTTCGCTGATCACAACCACGGTTATGTGTCTGTCCAGTCCCACACACCCCCTTCCACATCAGCCAGCAACACAGATGGCTCTGTTATCCCTACCTCCAGGCTCCTTCACCACGGAAGGGAAGGGGGGGAGGGGGAGCTGTAGGTACCTGCCTTCTCCTGTACCCAGAAGCCCACTTCCCGCAAAACAGGAGAGGAGGGAGGAAGGAGGGCACTGGGGAGGCACTCTGACAGTATATATGTGGCGGCCACTCAGTGGGATTGCGGAGGGTGCACCCTCCCAGCAAATGTGCTGTGTGCAAAGCACTATCCGCCCACACCTAGTTACGGCCCTGCCTCAACATACAGTTCACGTCGAACAGCAGTATGAAGGAAGTAGCATACCTAGACCTGGATTTGTACAGTATGCAGAAAATAAAAAAGACTACAAACCTGCAAACATATCAAGAAAGTGAATTGTAACAACTTTATAGAATGAAGGAGTAATCACAATCCAAACTGGCTAACAAACATTCCCATTCAAACAAATTAAGAGGAATTGTTCAAAAACAACTAACTACATAAAGCAAGCGTCAGAACTCAAATCAAGATTCCTTGAAAAAAGTTACACAAAGGAAGAATTAAACAAGGATTATGAGGAAACACTAGAAATGGCTAGGGAACTTCTGTTGAGAAAAAGAGCCATAAAAAGAGATTAAAACAGATATAATTATTCAGTTTAGCAATCAGTCATCCTTAAAAATCCTTAAAAAATATTATCCTATATTAGTAAAGGGTAGGAAGCCCTACCACCCGCTTCCTGAGAAACCTAACATTATATATAAAAAGGTAGAACATATCAGAACACAAAACAAGAGTTTAAAACTCACCTGGATAAAAGAGAACACAAATACTTTCATTCCCTGTCTGAAGTGTTTCAAGGATGCAAACGTACAAAGCAAAACAGCACTAAAGGAACAAAGTACTTCTCAAACAATAGATAGACAAAATACATGAGTAAAGATAAAATTACATTTGAAATCCAAGAATCTATTTACATATTGGAGTAGTCCCGGGGGCTACAATATGTAGGGTTGGGTCCAGTATGAAATGCAGGCACTCAGGATACCGGCGGTCAAAATACCAACGCTGGGATCCCAATGTTGGAAAGACAGACAGGGGTGAGTGTGGGGTGTTCTGCCCTCTCTCCTCCCACCTTCTGTTCCCGCAGCCTAACCCTAATGTCCCCCCTTAGTGCCCAACTCTAACCACCCCCCAGAGGTGCCTAAACCTCAGTCCCCATCCCCGCTGCCTAAACCTAAACCTCCAGATCTCACAGCCTAAACGGTATCCCCCCATCCTTGCAGCCTAACCCTAATCACCCATTGTACGTAAAGCAAAAAGTATGACTCTTGTTTGGGCGCACTCTTCAGTTAACTAGATGAAAATTGATAGTATCTAAAAGTTGATATAATCTTTATTTCTACTTTCTAAAATACTCTAAGAAACAGAACAAACTAAATGATGTTTGGACAGGTATTAGTGTCCCTATTGGAGAGAAAGGTCTCCCAGGATAGAAATAAAATGTTCAGATCTTATTATGCCTGGATAACGCAAATCGGAAGGTGGCTATATGTTAAGCTGCTTCCGTCTGCTCAAGATCTGTACAAACTGTGTTTGTATTGATGCAGCCCTAAATTGGGTTTATTCGTGAGTGGGAGAGCCCAAACACTGGATACCAATTCTATTAAGCACCACTATAGTATTGATGCAGCCCTAAATTGGGTTAATTCGTGAGTGGGAGAGCCCAAACACTGAATAACAATTCTATTAAACACCACTGTCAAAGTAAGAGGAGGAAAAATAGAGAGGAGAATGAGTGTAAGTGGTGATACTGCTGTTGGTGTGATTTCCACAGGAAACGGAGTCTTCCTACTTCACTGGGTATTCCCTAGTGGTCACCCATCTAGGTACTAACTCAGCCCACCTAGGTTTAGCTTCCAAGATCGGACGAGATTGGGCGTGAACGTAGGGGTATGGTCGTAGGAATGTTTAGTCCTATGGCACCAATGAGAGTGCACCGAAAAAGGAGGATTGATTCCTCCTGGTAAGCGGATTACTAGGAATGCGTGAGAGAGGAGAAAGAATGCTGGAAGAGTAGGTGTGAATCTGCTGTCCACGTTAGACTGGAGAGATGTGTCTCCTAGGGGACACGCACCCCAGAATCATGGATGAGAGTTCACAGAAGAAAGGAAAGTGGGAAAAAAAGGGGGAGTTCCAGAGTGAGGACAAGTGGTTCAATGGATATTGAATTACACTGAGTCCCTTTGGGTCACCTCTGTTGTTGGATACACCCAGATCCAGGTTCAAAAAATACCACTGTAACAAATGTCTGCAACACTTCACAGGAAAAATAATATTGTTGATCAAGGTAATGCAAGTTTCATAAGATGAGTGTCAGATCACTACAATTGTCTGACATCTCTGTTACATTCAGATTTCAACAACATTTATTGAATAAGGTTCTATCCAGTATACCGTGCCTTGGCAGACACTGGAGATATTACCCGGAAGTCGTCTATGGACAATATATGTGTATTTTTCATATGAACCAATATATGAGACGAAGTGATTATCACCTATGCGACCGCTATTTAGGTGATATGTCCCCAAGGAAACAAAAAAGCATAAAACATACAGTTTGCAAAACACTTTGGCAGGCTGTAAGGCGGGTTTACACAACATCTGTTCAGTGTTATGAATAAAGGGACAAATGTGTGTTTAAACAGTAGTGGGCAAAGAATAAATAACTATGGATATGCTAAGCTCATTAACTGAAAGACATCAGAGGATCTTTCAAAAAATTCTTCCAATAACCAACATGTAGCATTATTTGCTGGAAAGGAAAGACTGAGCTAACACAGACAAGTAATGGGTGTAGTTCATTCAATTAGCAAGTGATCCGAGTGCCCGCACTGGGTGCAGGGCAGTCAAAAGGGCCCTGCCCCTGTCACTATATTGGATCACACTGTACCTAGCTAGCAGTGTACATATACATATGATATAATTTGGCTGGAACCACCAGCAATATGGATAATTTCTAAAGCGAAAAGAATATGAATTTTTTACCCATTCATTCACCCACAATTCTTTCAATATATTTTTTATCATATATTTTTTTATCAATTACTCCCTTATAATCAATCTCTACACTCTCATTTATACTGCCAACACCTATCCACTATCATACTTAGTATGAGTATTTCTTCTATATCACCCAGCCACGGCTTTTTCTCCCCATCCCCTCATCACATTATCACTCTAAACATCAATTTGCATTTTTTTTCTCTCTAATTTTATTAATATTTTTTTATATTAATTAATATTTTTTATATTTTTTGTAAAATTATTTTATTTATTCTATTATCCACATTATTTAACTTTTATCATATATTTATATTTGTATTACCCAACCGTTTCCAAATCCATTACCATTATTATCTTACATCTTTTTTCCGATTGTCCTGTCACACCATCATTCAACTTTCTTATCTGAGATCACCCTACCCTTTTACACATGTATATATATACTATCATCAGGGAGACATACATTTTCTCCTGACACTCATCTTAAATATATTTGTATAGTGATGATATCCAATCAACATTCACCATCGATCATCAAGATGGTCGTAGGCCCGATGATCCGATGGTATTTACCCCTATTTAGATATCACAGCTACATCGTAGCCAGATCCCTATATGCAGTTATCACACATCACGGGGGAGAGGCGGGTCTTACACTCTCTCTCCGGCTGTCTGAAAGGCCTCCCTATGAAGGTATCCTAGCAACATGACAACATTGTGTGGGCGGGAGTACAGATGACAGCTTCCGCCCGCACAGTCTGACCGGCGCTTCATCGATGTCCGCGATCCAAGCACGGGCGGAAGTATAGATGACAGCTTCCGCCCGCATAGCCTGACCAGCGGTGCACAGATGTCCGCGACCTCCAATACCAAGGTGATACCACTCGGGGCGGGATTAATCCTCACCCTCCCTAGACTATTTCAGCTTGTCTGATATAATACAGGTTTACACCTCTCCCTGTGGTCATACTTAGATCTCACCCCAGGGCGGAAGTGAGAAGTTTTACTTCCGCCCTTTCCACTTATAAATTAGCATATCAATGTATACATATTTCGTACAGGCTTTCGATTGAACTAAACCTTTACTCTTACCCCGCCCTCATGGTCAGCCATTGGTTGACAATAATCTCCAGGGGCTTTAAATATTCAGCTCTGTGACAACTAGGAAGCAGCTCAGAATGGAAGTGAACAAGGGGATGTACTAAAAGGATGATCACAGAAAGGGATGATCGGGATGATTACATGCAGTTCACCTCCAAGACACTAGATGTCAGAATTTTTTACTTAATTTAAAGATTAACAAACAAAAAAACATCATATAACATCAAATTTTATGTCAGGCCCGAAAAATGACTTATAATATCTTTATAAATTTGCAGTAAAAAGTACATTATCCCACATTTATTATATAGTATAATATATGTACACATACACATACCATTGCATAAGGTGTTAAAGTACACTTAATTTCTGTTTTATAAACTGCATAAAAATCGATTAAAATTTACATTGGATGACCGCGTGATAATCACATTTCCGTATACCTGGGACTGTTTTCTATGCGTTTCCAGTGGGATGATGGCTATATCTTTTTTATTTACGTGGGATGATCACGTTTTTAGCGCAGATATACATACCTGGGACTGTTTTCTATGCGTTTCCAGTGGGGTGATGGCTATATCTTTTGTATTTACGTGGGATGATCGCGTTTTTAGCGCAGATATACATACCTGGGACAGTTTTCTATGCGTTTCCAGTGGGATGATGGCTATATCTTTTTTATTTACGTGGGATGATCACATTTTTAGCGCAGATAGACATACCTGCCTGGGACAGTTTTCTATGCGTTTCCAGTGGGATGATGGCTATATCTTTTTTATTTACGTCGGATGATCACGTTTTTAGCGCAGATATACATACCTGGGACTGTTTTTTATGCGTTTCCGTTGGGATGATGGCTATATCTTTTTTATTTACGTGGGATGATCAAGTTTTTAGCGCAGATATACATACCTGGGACTGTTTTCTATGCGTTTCCGTTGGGATGATGGCTATATCTTTTTTATTTACGTGGGATGATCACGTTTTTAGCGCAGATACACATACCTGGGACTGTTTTCTATGCGTTTCCAGTGGGATGATGGCTATATCTTTTTTATTTACGTGGGATGATCACGTTTTTAGCGCAGATATACATACCTGGGACTGTTTTCTATGCGTTTCCAGTGGGATGATGGCTATATCTTTTTTATTTACGTGGGATGATCACGTTTTTAGAGCAGATATACATACCTGGGACTGTTTTTTATGCATTTCCGTTGGGATGATGGCTATATCTTTTTTATTTACGTGGGATGATCACGTTTTTAGCGCAGATATACATACCTGGGACTGTTTTCTATGCGTTGCCAGTGGGATGATGGCTATATCTTTTGTATTTACGTGGGATGATCACGTTTTTAGCGCAGATATACATACCTGGGACTGTTTTCTATGCGTTTCCAGTGGGATGATGGCTATATCTTTTTTATTTACGTGGGATGATCACGTTTTTAGCGCAGATATACATACCTGGGACTGTTTTCTATGCGTTTCCAGTGGGATGATGTCTATATCTTTTTTATTTACGTGGGATGATCACGTTTTTAGCGCAGATATACATACCTGGGACTGTTTTCTATGCGTTTCCAGTGGAATGATGGCTATATCTTTTTTATTTACGTGGGATGATCACGTTTTTAGCGCAGATAGACATACCTGGGACAGTTTTCTATGCGTTTCCAGTGGGATGATGGCTATATCTTTTGTATTTACGTGGGATGATCACGTTTTTAGCGCAGATATATATACCTGGGACTGTTTTCTATGCGTTTCCAGTGGGATGATGGCTATATCTTTTTTATTTACGTGGGATGATCACGTTTTTAGCGCAGATATACATACCTGGGACTGTTTTTTATGCGTTTCCGTTGGGATGATGGCTATATCTTTTTTATTTACGTGGGATGATCACGTTTTTAGCGCAGATATACATACCTGGGACTGTTTTCTATGCGTTTCCAGTGGGATGATGGCTATATCTTTTTTATTTACGTGGGATGATCACGTTTTTAGCGCAGATATACATACCTGGGACTGTTTTCTATGCGTTTCCAGTGGGATGATGGCTATATCTTTTTTATTTACGTGGGATGATCACGTTTTTAGCGCAGATATACATCCCACGTAAATAAAAAAGATATAGCCATCATCCCAACGGAAACGCATAAAAAACAGTCCAAGGTATGTATATCTGTGCTAAAAATGTGATCATCCCACGTAAATAAAAAAGATATAGCCATCATTCCAACGGAAACGCATAGAAAACTGTCCCAGGTATGTATATCTGCGCTAAAAACGTGATCATCCCACGTAAATAAAAAAGATATAGCCATCATCCCACTGGAAACGCATAGAAAACAGTCCCAGGTATGTATATCTGCGCTAAAAACATGATCATCCCATGTAAATACAAAAGATATAGCCATCATCCCACTGGAAACGCATAGAAAACTGTCCCAGGTATGTATATCTGCGCTAAAAACGTGATCATCCCACGTAAATAAAAAAGATATAGCCATCATCCCACTGGAAACGCATAGAAAACAGTCCCAGGTATGTATATCTGCGCTAAAAACGTGATCATCCCACGTAAATACAAAAGATATAGCCATCATCCCACCGGAAACGCATAGAAAACAGTCCCAGGTATGTATATCTGCGCTAAAAACGTGATCATCCCACGTAAATACAAAAGATATAGCCATCATCCCACTGGAAACGCATAGAAAACAGTCCCAGGTATGTATATCTGCGCTAAAAACGTGATCATCCCACGTAAATAAAAAAGATATAGCCATCATCCCACTGGAAACGCATAGAAAACAGTCCCAGGTATGTATATCTGCGCTAAAAACGTGATCATCCCACGTAAATAAAAAAGATATAGCCATCATCCCACTGGAAACGCATAGAAAACAGTCCCAGGTATGTATATCTGCGCTAAAAACGTGATCATCCCACGTAAATAAAAAAGATATAGCCATCATCCCACTGGAAACGCATAGAAAACTGTCCCAGGTATGTATATCTGCGCTAAAAACGTGATCATCCCACGTAAATACAAAAGATATAGCCATCATCCCACTGGAAACGCATAGAAAACAGTCCCAGGTATGTATATCTGCGCTAAAAACGTGATCATCCCACGTAAATAAAAAAGATATAGCCATCATCCCACCGGAAACGCATAGAAAACAGTCCCAGGTATGTATATCTGCGCTAAAAACGTGATCATCCCACGTAAATAAAAAAGATATAGCCATCATCCCACTGGAAACGCATAGAAAACTGTCCCAGGTATGTATATCTGCGCTAAAAACGTGATCATCCCACGTAAATACCATAGATATAGCCATCATCCCACCGGAAACGCATAGAAAACAGTCCCAGGTATGTATATCTGCGCTAAAAATGTGATCATCCCACGTAAATACAAAAGATATAGCCATCATCCCACTGGAAACGCATAGAAAACAGTCCCAGGTATGTATATCTGCGCTAAACACGTGATCATCCCACGTAAATAAAAAAGATATAGCCATCATCCCACTGGAAACGCATAGAAAACAGTCCCAGGTATATATATCTGCGCTAAAAACGTGATCATCCCACGTAAATACAAAAGATATAGCCATCATCCCACTGGAAACGCATAGAAAACAGTCCCAGGTATGTATATCTGCGCTAAAAACGTGAGCATCCCACGTAAATAAAGAAGATATAGCCATCATCCCACTGGAAACGCATAGAAAACAGTCCCAGGTATATATATCTGCGCTAAAAACGTGATCATCCCACGTAAATACAAAAGATATAGCCATCATCCCACTGGAAACGCATAGAAAACAGTCCTAGGTATGTATATCTGCGCTAAAAACGTGATCATCCCACGTAAATAAAAAAGATATAGCCATCATCCCACTGGAAACGCATAGAAAACAGTCCCAGGTATATATATCTGCGCTAAAAACGTGATCATCCCACGTAAATACAAAAGATATAGCCATCATCCCACTGGAAACGCATAGAAAACAGTCCCAGGTATATATATCTGCGCTAAAAACGTGATCATCCCACGTAAATACAAAAGATATAGCCATCATCCCACCGGAAACGCATAGAAAACAGTCCCAGGTATGTATATCTGCGCTAAAAACGTGATCATCCCACGTAAATAAAAAAGATATAGCCATCATCCCACTGGAAACGCATAGAAAACAGTCCCAGGTATGTATATCTGCGCTAAAAACGTGATCATCCCACGTAAATAAAAAAGATATAGCCATCATCCCACTGGAAACGCATAGAAAACAGTCCCAGGTATGTATATCTGCGCTAAAAACGTGATCATCCCACGTAAATAAAAAAGATATAGCCATCATCCCACTGGAAACGCATAGAAAACTGTCCCAGGTATGTATATCTGCGCTAAAAACGTGATCATCCCACGTAAATACAAAAGATATAGCCATCATCCCACTGGAAACGCAGAGAAAACAGTCCCAGGTATGTATATCTGCGCTAAAAACGTGAGCATCCCACGTAAATAAAGAAGATATAGCCATCATTCCACTGGAAACGCATAGAAAACAGTCCCAGGTATATATATCTGCGCTAAAAACGTGATCATCCCACGTAAATACAAAAGATATAGCCATCATCCCACTGGAAACGCATAGAAAACAGTCCTAGGTATGTATATCTGCGCTAAAAACGTGATCATCCCACGTAAATAAAAAAGATATAGCCATCATCCCACTGGAAACGCATAGAAAACAGTCCCAGGTATATATATCTGCGCTAAAAACGTGATCATCCCACGTAAATACAAAAGATATAGCCATCATCCCACTGGAAACGCATAGAAAACAGTCCCAGCTATGTATATCTGCGCTAAAAACGTGATCATCCCACGTAAATAAAAAAGATATAGCCATCATCCCACTGGAAACGCATAGAAAACAGTCCCAGGTATGTATATCTGCGCTAAAAACTTGATCATCCCACGTAAATAAAAAAGATATAGCCATCATCCCACCGGAAACGCATAGAAAACAGTCCCAGGTATATATATCTGCGCTAAAAACGTGATCATCCCACGTAAATACAAAAGGTATAGCCATCATCCCACTGGAAACACATAGAAAACTGTCCCAGGTATGTATATCTGCGCTAAAAACGTGATCATCCCACGTAAATACAAAAGATATAGCCGTCATCCCACTGGAAACGCATAGAAAACAGTCCCAGGTATGTATATCTGCGCTAAAAACGTGATCATCCCACGTAAATAAAAAAGATATAGCCATCATCCCACTGGAAACGCATAGAAAACAGTCCCAGGTATGTATATCTGCGCTAAACACGTGATCATCCCACGTAAATAAAAAAGATATAGCCATCATCCCACTGGAAACGCATAGAAAACAGTCCCAGGTATATATATCTGCGCTAAAAACGTGATCATCCCACGTAAATACAAAAGATATAGCCATCATCCCACTGGAAACGCATAGAAAACAGTCCCAGGTATGTATATCTGCGCTAAAAACGTGAGCATCCCACGTAAATAAAGAAGATATAGCCATCATCCCACTGGAAACGCATAGAAAACAGTCCCAGGTATATATATCTGCGCTAAAAACGTGATCATCCCACGTAAATACAAAAGATATAGCCATCATCCCACTGGAAACGCATAGAAAACAGTCCTAGGTATGTATATCTGCGCTAAAAACGTGATCATCCCACGTAAATAAAAAAGATATAGCCATCATCCCACTGGAAACGCATAGAAAACAGTCCCAGGTATATATATCTGCGCTAAAAACATGATCATCCCACGTAAATACAAAAGATATAGCCATCATCCCACTGGAAACGCATAGAAAACAGTCCAAGGTATGTATATCTGCGCTAAAAACGTGATCATCCCACGTAAATAAAAAAGATATAGCCATCATCCCACTGGAAACGCATAGAAAACAGTCCCAGGTATGTATATCTGCGCTAAAAATGTGATCATCCCACGTAAATAAAAAAGATATAGCCATCATCCCACCGGAAACGCATAGAAAACAGTCCCAGGTATATATATCTGCGCTAAAAACGTGATCATCCCACGTAAATACAAAAGATATAGCCATCATCCCACTGGAAACGCATAGAAAACAGTCCCAGGTATATATATCTGCGCTAAAAACGTGATCATCCCACGTAAATAAAAAAGATATAGCCATCATCCCACTGGAAACGCATAGAAAACTGTCCCAGGTATGTATATCTGCGCTAAAAACGTGATCATCCCACGTAAATAAAAAAGATATAGCCATCATCCCACCGGAAACGCATAGAAAACAGTCCCAGGTATGTATATCTGCGCTAAAAACGTGATCATCCCACGTAAATAAAAAAGATATAGCCATCATCCCACTGGAAACGCATAGAAAACTGTCCCAGGTATGTATATCTGCGCTAAAAACGTGATCATCCCACGTAAATACCATAGATATAGCCATCATCCCACCGGAAACACATAGAAAACAGTCCCAGGTATGTATATCTGCGCTAAAAACGTGATCATCCCACGTAAATACAAAAGATATAGCCATCATCCCACTGGAAACGCATAGAAAACAGTCCTAGGTATGTATATCTGCGCTAAAAACGTGATCATCCCACGTAAATAAAAAAGATATAGCCATCATCCCACTGGAAACGCATAGAAAACAGTCCCAGGTATGTATATCTGCGCTAAAAACGTGATCATCCCACGTAAATAAAAAAGATATAGCCATCATCCCACTGGAAACGCATAGAAAACAGTCCCAGGTATGTATATCTGCGCTAAAAACTTGATCATCCCACGTAAATAAAAAAGATATAGCCATCATCCCACTGGAAACGCATAGAAAACAGTCCCAGGTATGTATATCTGCGCTAAAAACGTGATCATCCCACGTAAATACAAAAGATATAGCCGTCATCCCACTGGAAACGCGTAGAAAACAGTCCCAGGTATGTATATCTGCGCTAAAAACGTGATCATCCCACGTAAATACAAAAGATATAGCCGTCATCCCACTGGAAACGCGTAGAAAACAGTCCCAGGTATGTATATCTGCGCTAAAAACGTGATCATCCCACGTAAATAAAAAAGATATAGCCATCATCCCACTGGAAACGCAAAGAAAACAGTCCCAGGTATATATATCTGCGCTAAAAACGTGATCATCCCACGTAAATAAAAAAGATATAGCCATCATCCCACTGGAAACGCATAGAAAACAGTCCCGGGTATGTATATCTGCGCTAAAAACGTGATCATCCCACGTAAATACAAAAGATATAGCCATCATCCCACTGGAAACGCATAGAAAACAGTCCCAGGTATATATATCTGCGCTAAAAACATGATCATCCCACGTAAATACAAAAGATATAGCCGTCATCCCACTGGAAACGGTAGAAAACAGTCCCAGGTATGTATATCTGCGCTAAAAACGTGATCATCCCACGTAAATAAAAAAGATATAGCCATCATCCCACTGGAAACGCATAGAAAACAGTCCCAGGTATATATATCTGCGCTAAAAACGTGATCATCCCACGTAAATACAAAAGATATAGCCATCATCCCACTGGAAACGCATAGAAAACTGTCCCAGGTATGTCTATCTGCGCTAAAAACGTGATCATCCCACGTAAATAAAAAAGATATAGCCATCATCCCACTGGAAACGCATAGAAAACAGTCCCAGGTATATATATCTGCGCTAAAAACGTGATCATCCCACGTAAATAAAAAAGATATAGCCATCATCCCACTGGAAACGCATAGAAAACTGTCCCAGGTATGTCTATCTGCGCTAAAAACGTGATCATCCCACGTAAATAAAAAAGATATAGCCATCATCCCACTGGAAACGCATAGAAAACTGTCCCAGGTATGAAAATGGTAGAGGGTGCCAGGACTCAATATTGATATTAGGATGCTGGTTTCCTTATTTCATTATATGGCTTTGTTGATATAAACCGATGCAGAAACAATATAAATGCTGTTACTTTTTTTTAACTATGAATATATCATTTAAAAGCTTTATGTGCTTGCTGTAGTTTGTAAATTCTCAGTTGAGGTTAAAAAATATAGTGACATCTAGAGGTGCGAATAGGAACTACAGGCAATCATCCCGATCATCCCTTTCTGTGATCATCCTTTTAGTACATCCCGTGAACGAGCCCGTAACCGGGTGAAACGCGCTTTCCTTGCGGGCACTCTACCTACCTGACATCTGTTCCTTATGGGCACCTTACTGATCTGACAACTGGATGGGTGATATTAGATGCTTTTTCAACAATTTTTTGTACCTGTCCTAACTTACAAAAAATTCATATTCTTTTCGCTTTAGAAATTATCCATATTGCTGGTGGTTCCAGCCAAATTATATCATATGTATATGTACACTGCTAGCTAGGTACAGTGTGATCCAATATAGTGACAGGGGCAGAGCCCTTTTGACTGCCCTGCACCCAGTGCGGGCACTCGGATCACTTGCTAATTGAATGAACTACACCCATTACTTGTCTGTGTTAGCTCAGTCTTTCCTTTCCAGCAAATAATGCTACATGTTGGTTATTGGAAGAATTTTTTGAAAGATCCTCTGATGTCTTTCAGTTAATGAGCTTAGCATATCCATAGTTATTTATTCTTTGCCCACTACTGTTTAAACACACATTTGTCCCTTTATTCATAACACTGAACAGATGTTGTGTAAACCCGCCTTACAGCCTGCCAAAGTGTTTTGCAAACTGTATGTTTTATGCTTTTTTGTTTCCTTGGGGACATATCACCTAAATAGCGGTCGCATAGGTGATAATCACTTCGTCTCATATATTGGTTCATATGAAAAATACACATATATTGTCCATAGACGACTTCCGGGTAATATCTCCAGTGTCCGCCAAGGCACGGTATACTGGATAGAACCTTATTCAATAAATGTTGTTGAAATCTGAATGTAACAGAGATGTCAGACAATTATAGTGATCTGACACTCATCTTATGAAACTTGCATTACCTTGATCAACAATATTATTTTTCCTGTGAAGTGTTGCAGACATTTGTTACAGTGGTATTTTTTGAACCTGGATCTGGGTGTATCCAACAACAGAGGTGACCCAAAGGGACTCAGTGTAATTCAATATAACAGTCCATTTAACCACTTGTCCTCACTCTGGAACTCCCCCTTTTTTTCCCACTTTCCTTTCTTCTGTGAACTCTCATCCATGATTCTGGGGTGCGTGTCCCCTAGGAGACACGTCTCTCCAGTCTAACGTGGACAGCAGATTCACACCTACTCTTCCAGCATTCTTTCTCCTCTCTCACGCATTCCTAGTAATCCGCTTACCAGGAGGAATCAATCCTCCTTTTTCGGTGCACTCTCATTGGTGCCATAGGACTAAACATTCCTACGACCATACCCCTACGTTCACGCCCAATCTCGTCCGATCTTGGAAGCTAAACCTAGGTGGGCTGAGTTAGTACCTAGATGGGTGACCACTAGGGAATACCCAGTGAAGTAGGAAGACTCCGTTTCCTGTGGAAATCACACCAACAGCAGTATCACCACTTACACTCATTCTCCTCTCTATTTTTCCTCCTCTTACTTTGACAGTGGTGTTTAATAGAATTGTTATTCAGTGTTTGGGCTCTCCCACTCACGAATTAACCCAATTTAGGGCTGCATCAATACTATAGTGGTGCTTAATAGAATTGGTATCCAGTGTTTGGGCTCTCCCACTCACGAATAAACCCAATTTAGGGCTGCATCAATACAAACACAGTTTGTACAGATCTTGAGCAGACGGAAGCAGCTTAACATATAGCCACCTTCCGATTTGCGTTATCCAGGCATAATAAGATCTGAACATTTTATTTCTATCCTGGGAGACCTTTCTCTCCAATAGGGACACTAATACCTGTCCAAACATCATTTAGTTTGTTCTGTTTCTTAGAGTATTTTAGAAAGTAGAAATAAAGATTATATCAACTTTTAGATACTATCAATTTTCATCTAGTTAACTGAAGAGTGCGCCCAAACAAGAGTCATACTTTTTGCTTTACGTACATACCTGTTTTCTCCTATTTTTTGACTCTGGGCGCACCGCCACACGGACTGATAGGAATTGCCTAAACAATATTGTCCATCTTTGGTCTTTATATTATCACTGTCGTACTTTGAATCTAGGTCGGTGCAGGATCAAAAACCCTCCTTTTCGTATACCTAATCACCCATTCCCTGGCCATAAACCTAACCTGGCGGCTATACCTACGGTGGAGATGCCAGATGTCGGGATTCCAGCGTCCTTTTCCTGGCCCTTGAAAAGTTCTGTCGTCAGGATTCTAAAGGGTGTCGGGATTCCGGCGTTGGAATTTTGACTGCCGGGCATTCTGATTGCATTCCAAAGGAAGAACTATATGGTCAATAAAGTTGAGAACTGCAGAACATATGCATAATAAAGAAAAAAAATAGATATACACTGTGTTGCTGCACATTTTGCACTATGTCATAATATCGCTTAATCCGGTTTGGGTATCAAATGAACCATTGGAAAAATGGTGACAAATTTGCAAAAATGTCCAAGGAAGAAGCAAAATGGAGATACCACCTAGACACCATTTGGCTCAAAAAGCTCAATATTGACTTTGATTTGGGCTCTTGCCCGTTTATTCAACACCTCTCATACTTACGCATAGAGCTAGAATATATAAATAGGATATAAAGGGGAATTGCCATGGATAGGCCATTTGTCTGGCCAAATTTAGATGTGGTGCATAACCCTAGAACAGATGAAGAATACTACCTGCAACTCGTTAAGATAGAAAATACTTATTGGGTAAATGTTTACTTGTAATCCTATAAAGAGAAAGGAGAGTTATTGTACACTTACCATGGTTAACTCTCTTTCTGCGAGGTACACTGGGTTCCACAGGGAAAACATCGGGGTGTAGAGCGGGATCTTGATCCAAAGGCACCACTAGGCAAAGCTTTGACTGTCCCAGGATGAACTGGGGCCTCCCCTATAACCCCGCCTCCAGGCACTGAGAGCTCAGTTTCGTTAACCAGTCCAATGCAGGAGCAGGTTAAAGAGAAGGCAGATATTAGTCACATAGAACCACAATCTCACGACAGGAGAGGGTACCAGCGGCTAATGCTATACAACCCAAAGCAGCTAGGTGCGTAAGGGTGGGCGCCCTGTGGAACCCAGTGTACCTCGCACCATGTCTACCATAACTCTCCTTTTCTGCAGCGGGGTACACTGTGTTCCACAGGGAAAACATCAGGGATGTCCTAAAGCAGTTCCTCATGGGAAGGGGATGCGCCCTAGTGGGTAAGAGACCCCGGCGTCCAAAGGAAGCATCCTGGGAGGCGGAAGTATCAAAGGCATAGAATCTAATGAACGTGTTCACTGAGGACCACTTAGCTGCCTTGCACAATTGTTCTGAGGACACGCCATGGCGGGCCGCCCAAGTAGATCCAACAGACCGAGTAGAATGGGCTTTAACTGCAGCAGGAGCTGGGAGTCCAGCCTGCGCATAGGCTTGTGCAATCACCATTCTAATCCATCTGGCCATGGTCTCCTTATTCGCAGGCTAGCCAAGTTTGTGAAAATCAAACAGTACAAAAAGGGAATCTGATCTCCTGATGGAGGCAGTCTTCTCCACATGGACACGGAGAACCCTAACCACATCCAAAGAACGTTCTTTGGTAGACAAATCCGAAGAGACAAAGGCCGGAACCACAATCTCTTGGTTAAGGTGAAAAGATGACGCCACCATAGGCAAATAACTGGGGCGAGTTCGTAGAACCGCCCGGTCCCGGCGGAAAATGAGAAAGGGTGGGCGACAGGACAAAGCATCCAAGTCCGACACCCATCTTGCAGAGGCAATGGCCAGCAAGAACAGGACCTTGGCTGTGAGCCATTTAAGGTCCACTGATTCAAGAGGTTCAAATTGAGTCTCTTGCAGAGCATTCAGCACAACAGACAAATCCTATGGAGCCACAGGAGGGAAATAGGGGATCATTGCGACCTGATCGTAGATGTGCTAAATTTAGCACAGCTACGATCACTGACACAGACATGCGGGGGGACGCCTAACACAAGGCTAGTCATCCCCTCATGTCTGGCCTGGCCCCACCGCACAAGTACAAAAGCGCTTTTGTACTTGAGTAACTTCCAGCCAACGCAGCTCCTGCGGCTGGCCAGGAGTTACTTGTTGCTGCCTGTGACGTCACGCATGCCGCTGCAGCCCCCCCCCCCCCCCACACACACACACACGGTCAGTCAGGCAGAGGCGATCGCTAGGCAACAACGGCTGTTGGCCGACTGGCATGCATAATTCTGACCCAATCGCACCGCTGCGAAAAACTGGAGCGTGCGATCAGGTCGGAATGAACCACATAGGGAGGCTGAATCCAAATAAAGCCATGAATGAACGTCTGAACATCAGGTATAGGGGCAATTTTTCTCTGAAACCAAACTGACAAGGCAGATATATGTACCTTGAGGGAGGCCGGACGAAGACCTAAGTCCAGGCCGCTTTGCAGAACCGCCAGTATTCTGGAAGTTCTTCATCTATGGACATCATAATTCTTCTCAGCACACCAGGTGAAGTATACCAAACCCTGTAATAAATCCGGGCAGAGGCCGGTTTGCGGTCTTTCAACATAGTTTGAATAACCGCCTCTGAAAATCATTTGGCTCTCAGGACTGATGCTTCAAGAGCAACGCCGTCAAAGGCAGTCTGGCCATGTCTGGGTAGAGACAAGGGCTCTGTATGAGGAGGTCTGGTCATTGAGGAAGCAGAAGGGGATGCCCCGTCGATAGACCCTGTAGGTCTGAGAACCTTCTGGGCCACGCTGGAGCGACTAGAAGCAGCATTCCTCCTTCCTGTTTGAACTTCCATAGAACCCTGGGCAGAAGTGACACTGGAGGGAACACGTAAGGCAGCTGAAAGTTCCATGGAATTGCTAGTGCGTCCACGAACGCTGCTTGAGGATCCCTTGCCCTTGATCCGAAGACCGGAACTGTCAGCATCCGGGGTCTTACCTCCGGTTCTGGTCCCTGCGGCCTTCCTGTTAGCTGGCTGGTGTGGCTGCGGCGGATAGGAGCTGCGGCAGCGAGGTCCACCGATGCGGCTGACGGGTGTCTGGAGGCCAGGGTCCTGGGGAGCGGAGCATGGCAGCCGGAGGTGTCTGTTTCCAAGTGTTCTGTTGCTGGAGTGTGGCATCTGGGAGGCTGAGGCCTGAGGTAGTGGCTGTGTGCTGGTTCCACATGTGTCCTCTGTGCAGGGAGCCGCCATGTTGGAGAACAAACCAAGCCAATAGGTATCCCAGTTCATATCCAGCCAATTCGGTGCAGTCTTCCCTTATAAAAAGGGGTTGATGCTTAGTCATGGTGCCAGTGCTTCAAGTTACTTGCTGCTGTAAGGTGCTCAAGCTCTCTGCTCCTGGGTTAACCCCTGGTATCCTGGTTCTGTTGTGACCGCCCAGTGGTCAGTTCTGTTATTGCAGTCCTTTGCTCCCAGTCCACCTGCTCTTGTGGGTTAACTGTTGGGTCCTCTATCTGGTAGAGGGTCTCCGTTTGACGGTGTTCACAGCGATTATCTCTTCAACATCGTTTTTCAAGTTGTCTCTTCATTCATTTAGTGTTCTTCAGCATCATTTACAAATCACAAGTAATCTCTTAATTCAGTGTTCTTCAGCATCGTTTACAAACCACAAGTCATCACTTCATTCAGTGTTCTTCAGCATTGTTTACAAATCACAAGTCATCTCTTCATTCAGTGTTCTTCAGCATCGTTTACAAATCACAAGTCATCTCTTCATTCAGTGTTCTTCAGCATCGCTTACAAATCACAAGTCATCTCTTCATTCAGTGTTCTTCAGCATCATTTACAAATAACAAGTCATCACTTAATTCTGTGTTCTTCAGCATAGTTTACAAATCAAAAGTCATCTCTTCATTCAGAGTTCTTAAGCATCGTTTACAAATCACAAGTCATCACTTAATTCAGTGCTCTTCAGCATCGTTTACAAATCACAAGTCATCTCTTCAGTGTTCTTCAGCATCGTTTACAAATCACAAGTCATCGCTTCATTCAGTGTTCTTCAGCATAATTTTCAAATCACAAGTCATCACTTAATTCAGTGTTCTTCAGCATAGTTTACAAATCACTTCTTCATTCAGTATTCTTCAGCATCGTTAACAAGTCATGAACATTTAGTCTTTCAGAATTCATTCAGACTTATCTCCTAGTCGTTGTGTGATGATTGAAGTCTCAGTAAAGCTGAATTAACCTTTCTTCAGGGTATTGTTCTCGTTCATTGTCCTCATTGCCTACCCCTCTATATCTTCGGGCCTAAGTCTTCAATCCATGAGTAAGAACTACATTCAGCCACCTTGTTTTCTTCTTTGCAGATAGCTGCTCCCTCAGTCAATTATCAGTCGTCAGATCCTCAACTCAAGCCAATCGTGACAGGAACAATGTGATTGTGTCGAGACGCCATGAGGTCTGCGTCCGGTAAATCCCACCTGTCCACTAAGAGTTAAAAGACTTCTGGATGAAGACTCCACTCTCCAGCATGTACTTCCTGGCGACTGAGGTAGTCCGCTTTCCAGTGCAGGACACCCGGAATGAACACTGCAGATATACTTGGCAGGTGGAGTTCTGCCCAACAAAAGATTTTTAAAACTTCCCTCATAGCCATGTGGCCTCGAGTGCCACCTTGATGGTTTATGTATGCCACTGTCATGGCGTTGTCTGAACGTACCTAAACCGGTCTGTTCTGTACCAGAGGCAGCTCTAGGATGTTTATTGGAAGGAGTGATTCTTCCCTGGTCCACCGACCCTGAAAAGAGTGTTGCTCCAACACCTCTCCCCATCCCCTCAGACTGGCATCCGTCATCAGGAGGACCCAGTCGGGGATCCAGAAGGGACGGCCCCTGCTCATTTGCTGGTCCTGGAGCTACCAGGTCAGAAACAAATGAACCTTTGGAGTCAACAAGATCATTTTGGATCTGATCCGACGAGGCAGGCCGTCCCACTTGGCAAGAATTAATCGTTGCAGTGGGCGGGAATGAAATTGAGCGTACTCCACAATGTCGAACGTACTTGCATCGCTGAGTGAATCGACAATCTGGAGTGACAGATGAAGTGTCTTATCCTGTCCTGGATTTTCAGGACCTTGTCAGGAGACAGGAACAGTCTCTGACTGTGTGTGTCCAGAAGCGCCCCTAGGTGCACCATGCTCTGAGCTGGGACCAGAGAGGACTTCTTCCAAATGATCAGCCATCCATGGGCTTGTAAGCAACTCACCGTCAATTGTAGATGACTGAGGAGGACATTGTGGGAACTCGCCAGAATCAGCAGGTCGTCCAAGTACGGGAGGATTCTGAGTCCCTGGCGATGGAGGTGCGCCATCATCACAGGCATAACCTTGGTGAAAATCCGAGGAGCCGTGGCCAGCCCAAACGGCAGAGCCTGGAAGTGGTAGTGACTGTCGCCAATAGCAAACCACAGGAACTGCTGATGCAATTTGGCAATAGGAATATGCAGATAAGCATCCTGTATATCCAGGGATACCATGTAATCTCCGGGTTCCATCGCCAGCACAATAGAGCGCAATGTTTCCATACGAAATTTGGCTACTCTCACAAATTTGTTCAGTGACTTGAGGTTGAGTATAGGCCAAAAAGACCCATTGGGTTTCTGCACCAGAAACAGGGTCTCATAATAGCCTCTGCCATGCTGGGACTGAGGTACCGGCACTACCACTCCTGTACTTAGGAGGGAACCTACCAACATTTGAAGAGCCTGCACCTTCAACAGGTCCAAATAGAGTACTGTAGTGAAGAACTGATGAGGGGGACGTCTCTTGAAGGAGACAACATACCCGTGAGAGACAACTTCCAGTACCCAAGCGTTTGTAGTGGTCTTTAACCAAACTGCAGAAGTCTGCCTCCCACCCTAGGGTCCCCCCAGGGGAAGGCCCGCCCCGTCATGCAGCAGGCTTGTCTTGTTTTCAAAGCAGGCTGACGGGCCTCCCTGGACTGTTTTGTCTTGGACTTGGTGGTCTTGGGAGCACGAGATTGTCTGGAGTAAGACTGACCCCTGGCTTTCACTTGAGGTGAAAAGAAACGAAAAGTGGTAGTCTTCGCCTTCTGAGTATAAGGATTATGTAGCCAAATATGTTGATTAGAGACAACAAAGAAAAATGGATTGCTTTTTGGAGCACTCTTTTAAACAATGAAATTGTTATGTATACAACTATGATATGATTATGGTATATTTAAAACGTAACCTTTAATATTCTTCCATAAAATAAGTGGGGTGATTACAGTGACAGAACCTATCCAGGTGTGTCACTCTCAACGTGCATAAATTCAATTGCACCCCCTGTAAATACAATACATTCAATAAAACAATGGATTATATGTGGTGAAAATATTTGTGGAAATTCATTATAATGATATCAATAGAAATACATATCATTCTACATCAAATAATTACTAATCAATTTTAATGCTAATAACTCGTAGCCAGTATAATAGAGATTGTGTCAATATTTTGACTATTTTCAAAAAAATGCCACAGTATTTATTGCGTTACTAATCAGCACGCTCTAACAATCTGTATCCACATTATTTCCATACTCCATTACATTTAGACATTTGCCTTCCGCACAAAAACATCAAAAGATAATAACAGAGTATTAATTTGAATAGGTGTAAGTGTCAATAATTCAATGATTTCTTGATACTTTCTGATAAGTATTGCGCACTGACATATTCACACCCATATATATAAATATATATCTCTCTTCACATCATAACTGTGATCCAATGATTTGGTTAGAACAATTCAGCAGATTGTGATTAGCAATACACACAGAGTTCTCTCATAGTGCAATTAAATACTGGATAAAGACATCACTTTAAAGATCCCTGGTTAATTACATTCACTTATTTATATGAAATTGGCAAGGTCATCCTAGTCACTGACCTCCTGCCTTGCGCACATGACCACCTTTAGTTGTGCACTGCCATGATTCAATCATTGATTAATGTGGTGTTTCACCCCAGACACTTTAATCGACATTTAAGCCGGTACTGTTTCTTACTTTCAGGGTGCCCCTCTCCTTGAAACATGTATGATAATCATGTGAAGCATTGTTACAAGGATCTGTCTGTATAGAGTAGTACAATCCGTATTGCACTACTTCTCATCTGCTGCCCCTCATCATCAATGAGCGGATGAGGAGTGAGAGTAAGAGTAATTGCTGGACTGATAGAAAAAAAGTTTCAGCGACACTTCATCAACCTGTGTCTGGTGTTAGATGGATCCTGTTGCCATAGGCATTGCAGGGTCCAAATGCGCCAGCAGGAGATAGGTGAACACCATGAAAAAGAGAGAGAGAGATATATGGAGATATATAGAATATGTCTGTATTTATGTAGGAAAAGACTCATTTGAGGCAATTAATTATTGGATGGTAATAACTTAGACAATTAGTATTTATCTAAGACCTGTACATTATAAGCAACTGATGCAACATATTAAGCAGCATACATTGTGAGTTTTACAGCTGCAAATATCAGAGACATCCGTCCCATAACCACAAATGGTGATGCTGTATTCACTGCACATAGATGTCACAGGTGTGTTTGTCTAAACCTGTCCATTATAAGCAGGTGATGCAGCACATTAAACAATATAAATTGTAAGTTTTAAATTACAGCTGCAAATATCAGAGACATCTGTCCCATAACAACAAATAGTGAT
Organism: Pseudophryne corroboree; assembly: GCF_028390025.1. NCBI lineage: Eukaryota > Metazoa > Chordata > Amphibia > Anura > Myobatrachidae > Pseudophryne > Pseudophryne corroboree. Next base: position 148,527,774 of record NC_086446.1, on the reverse strand, counting down.
GCTATATTGCAAACCGAACTGTCGGTACACCACGTTAAACAACATACATTATACATTTTAAGTTGCAACTGCAAATATCGGAGACATCTGTCCCACAACCACAAATGGCAACGCTGCATTCACTGCATATGATTGTCACATTGTATCAGGGTATAATACTTGTTACCAGACTGTCGGTGTTTTGCTGAGGGTATCGGAAGTGCAAGCTGCTCGGCTGTCAGCAGCGGCACTCCCTATGTCTAGTGTGCTGCTTCCTCCCACAGACCGGACCGTTGGTATTTGCTGAGGGTATTAGAGGCTGTCAATAGCGGTACTCTATGTATATGGTGCGCGGTTTCCTCCTGACCAGGCTGACTGGTGAGCAAGCCGACGTGGTGAAACGTACATTCAGTCCGGGAATCGTAGCCGGTGATCGAGCCTGGAAATTATTGCCGATGACTCTTGGCACCTCACTGCAGGAGGAAGCCGCGTACCATATACATAGAGTCAGGGCCGGCCCAAGCTTAATTTTTTTGGTAAGCGAATACATATTTTGGCGCCCCTTAGTGGAATATATAGGGGCGTGGCTTCATGGGGAAGGGGCGTGGCTTCATGGGGAAGGGGCGAAAGAGGGTGATGCTTTAATAGGTGTGCGCAGGAGGGGTGCCTGGTGCGCACAGGCACCCCCTAATGTCTGGCACCCCGATCTCACATGCCTGATGCAGCGATCGCCGGGCAGGCTGATTACTGTCCCCTCTGCGCTGCACCCTGTCAGGACTGCATTACTGACTGGACGCCTGGGTTAATCAAGGGTGCCACTGCCACCGGCTTTCAAACTCCTGGCTCCACCTCCATGTCCAAAAACAGCGTGATGTGACGTGATTACGTCATTCTGCTCACATGCCCACCCGCCACACCTGCCACATGCCCACCTCTCTCCTTCTATGCTATGCCATCTGTCACTGATGAGGAGCAGCATGCAGCCAGCGTTCCTCTTAGGAAGGCAAATTCAATACTGGCAAGCGGTCGGCAGCAACATTGACACGTCACTCGTTTTTCCAGCAGCAGCAGTACTAGTCTGCGACTGTCAGTGTCAGTGAGTGACTGACTTGTAAGTAAGCTGCTGCAGCTTGCAGGGGAAAGAGAGGGGGAGCCAGACCAGGCTGAGGAGGAGCAGTGTAATTGCAGTGAGTGCCATCAGGGGTGTTTGTTTGGTGCACACCACAATATCTGACAATGTATCTGCTTTATCAGGATTGGTACAAGGGTGGATATTTTATATTGCGTTGACATTCAATAGATGTGCTAGACACGCCCAAAAGGCGGTGCTGGACACACCCCTCCGATGGTGCACCCCCTAATAAAATGTGCTGCGCACGCCTATGGATGCTTTAGAGAGTCAGAGGATGACAGGAAAAAGAGGATGATGGGGAGATAGTGATGCAAGGGAGAAGTAGATGGTGAGTAAGTGGGTGACGGGGAGAGATAGTGGAAGACAGAGAGGCAGTGGGTGACAGGGAGAGGCAGAGGGTGACAGGGAGAGGCAGTGGATAATGCGAGGGAGAGGAATTGGGTGACACCAGGGAGAGGGAAAGAGTGACAAGGAGAGGCAGTGGGTGACACCATGTAGAGAGTGAAAGGCAGTGGTGACAGGGAGAGACAGTGATTTATAGGGGGGGCACTGGTCTGAAAGGAAGCAAGCATTTCCTTAGAAAAAAACAAATAGGGATCTTCATTTAAGAAAAGCCGATTGGGCAATGCAATTTTCTCATGTACACTCCACTAAATATTTTGTATGCAACACAGGTTTAATAACATCCAGATAACCAACTCATGGGCAGCTAAATCACACAAGTAATGTCATGCAAAAGTCACTGCTTTACATATTAACTCTTACATTATAAGTGTGTGTGTGGGGGGGGGGGGGATATGGTAGAATGATGAGGATTGGCATTAATGAGGGAAAAGTGTGGCAGCATTGGGGGAGGATTGCAGTAAGGGGAGGGGGGGGGACTGGCAGTAAGGGAAGGGGGGGGAGTATAGCACCATGGAGGAGAGTATGACAGAAAGGGAGAGCAGTATGGCAGCACAGTGGGGATTGGCAGAACGAGGTATGGCACAATGGAGAGGAGGGTAGTACAGCAGTAAGGTGAGGGAGTATGGCATGCAGTAAGGGGAGGAAGTACGGCTGCATGGGGAGTACTGGCAGTAAAGGGAGGGTATGGCACAGTAAGAGGGAGAAGTGTGGCAGCATGGGGGGGGTATGGCAGTAAAGAAGTATGGCATGGCAGTAGTTTGGTTAGCAGCAAGATGGGAACTGACTGGCAGCAAGGAAAGGTGTGTTTGGAAACAAGGAGGGGTACTGTCAGTGGTACTGGCGACAGGAGGGTGAGGATGGTTGTTTTAGAGGCAGGGATGGAGGGGAGGGGGTGCTGTAGCCAGGTAGTGGAGGGATGGCTAGTGCCTGGAGGCAGGGTGTCACAACTGAGGGTTTTGGCTGACAACAGGAAGCCTCAGTTGTAGGGGCTGAAATGAAATTAAACCTGGGAGGTTTAATCAGACCCCTGGACATGCAAGTGTTAAGGATTACCCAAAGGTGTGACCATGACAACCAGGTTAAAAGTCAATTAAAAGGTTTATTAACAAACTCTGTGTAATAACAGCATTCACAGTTAATGATAAGCAGTGGCAGATAATACAGTTCCTGGATCACTTTGACCTTGAGAGGTATCACAGAGCACTGGTAGGTTGCAGAACAGTTGTTAAAGTCCTTTGATGGAATAACCTTACCAGGCCTGGCTGTAGTAGTGGAGATAGCGGAGGAACACGCCAGTAGGGGTAGTAGATGAAACTGGTAACTGGAATGAGCTGTTGTCGTTACTGGATGGAACCAGCCAGGTGGTAGAGACACGGAGTGGATGCTGAATGGAATCAGCCAGGAGATGTAGACACGGAGTGGATGCTGGATGGAACCAGCCAGGTGATGAAGACACGGAGTGGATGCTGGAAGGAACCAGCCAGATGATGAAGACACGGAGTGGATACTGTAAGATGCTAGGGAGCGTGGAAACAGAAGAGTTGAAGAATGGTTACCGGTGGTTAGTGGATACTGCTGGTAAGTAGGGATCCGCTGGAACAACACCGGCACTTTAAGGAAGCTGGAATCTGCTAGAAGCGGACTGCTGGAAGCAGATGGGTTAATAGCTGGAAGCTGGAATAGCCACGGAGGACTTGCAGAGTCAGGCTGCACCGCAGGATGGTAGGCAGGTGCGGGTCTCTTAATCAGAGCCGGCCTTAGGCATAGGCAAACTAGGCAAATGCCTAGGGCATTTGATATGCTTAGGGGCACCAGCAGCTTCTGCTGATTAAAATGATATGCAGCATGCCTATATTCTGTGTGTGACTGCGGCTGTATCTGCATACGAAATGCTATGTTGCAGTGGATTCCTGGAAATCACTGTAATGTAGCATTTCGTATGCAGATACAGCCGCAGTCGCACACAGAATATAGGCATGCTGCATATCATTTTAATCAGCAGAAGCTGCTTGTGCATCCTAGCCACATAGTAATGCAAATAATGTGATGCATATTCATAAACAAAAGGCACCTGACGTTAGCAGAGCTGACAGCTGACTCATGCCAGGCATCTCCTGCAGAATTAGCGGCGGTGCTAGGAGGCACCAGCTAAAATCTTGCCTAGGGCTTCATATTGGTTAGGGCCGGCTCTGCTCTTAATGGATGCTGGAGACAGGAGCTGGAACCTGGAGAAACAACCACAGGAGAGAGAGACTGGAACAAGGGTTGACAAACAAAGCACTGACGATTTCCTGGCCCAGGCCCAGGATACTTATACCTGCAGCAAGGCAGGCATTGGCTGGGCAATTATGCAGATTCCCAGAGGCAGCGGATTGGTGGAACTGAGGCATGTGATTGGATCCAACATGGCTGCGCCCATGTTAGTACTTGGAGGGAAAGCTGGTTTGGATAAAAAAAATGTGGAAACATAGCAATAATGGCGGCGCCTGCCGTAGAGGACAGGAGACGCCAAATTGACAAGTGTATGCTGAGACACGTGGATGACAGCGGAGGCCGCGGCAGGCATGAACCACCACTCTGACAACCTGCAAACTATAACACAGGAGCGGCGGCGGAGGCCGCGGAGGACGGGAGACGCCACGCAGGATTCAAACATGGCGCCGCTGTGACAGCGTCTCAGCGTGACAGGAGGGATATGCAGAATGTGGACACAGATGAGATCCGGCCTTGGAACGCTGAGCCAGCCTCAGGAGACATCTGAAAGGCAAGTAATGGCGTCCAGATACCCGGATCGTGACACAGGGTATGTGGAAGCAGGGGAATAGTAGGTTGGTGGGGTGATGTATGGAAGAGGGTGGGTTAAGGGGGGGTGTTCTGTTTGGGGACATGAGTGTTGGAGAGGTGTCTGTATTGCAGGACACACGCACAAGTCCTTATAGTATATTAGCTAGCACATATAGCATTTCACTGACCTCGTGTGTAATGCCTGTGTACTGGTGATGGTACCCAGAGACGAGGGTCCGCACTTTGCTAAGTGGGAGAATTGTTCTATATCCAGCAGAACTGGCCCTAGAGCTGCAGCGATGGCGGAGGCAGAGAGGGTCCTTTGTACTCCTGCTCTGTCTGTCATCATGTGGCTGTAGCAGGATACGGGGACGGGTGACTCCAGATCCCTGTACTGGGGAACTTTTTCTTGGTGCGGTACAGGGCAGTGCGTCCCAGCATAAGAAGAGAGTTCCAAGAGGAGGAGACTAGTGCAGCAACCGCGAGTCAGAACCTGGAGGACAGAGCTGGGCTGATCATTCAGCTACGCCTAGGGGTGAGCTGACAGGCTGATGTAATGTGCAGCGCCTTGGAGCCCACCCACCCAGTGCCAGATTAAGGTCCACATGGGCCTGGAGCTGAGGTTTAGAAAGGGCCTATTATGTACTGTCACACGTAGTGTGATCAGCGCCGTAGAGAAGTTCTTCCAGGTGAAGGGGGGGGGGGGGTGACATACTATATCCCTGCCCTACCTCCCCACACTACATTACTAAGCTACCTCCTCACGTTACATTACTGTGCTACTTCAACACTACATCACTATGATACTTATTCACACTACAACCCTGCAGTATATAACTACGGTACCGCCCCACACTATTTCACTACACTACTTCTCTAGACTACATTCCCACACTACATCTACCTTCCCACACCACATTACTGCGCTACCTTCCAAAACCACATTACTGCGCTACCTTCCAAAACCACATTACTGCGCTACCTTCCAAAACCACAATACTGCGCTACGTTCTTGTACTACCGTACTGCGCTATCTTCCCATACCACATTACTGCGCTACCTTTCCACACCACTCTACTGCGCTACCTTTCCACACCACTCTACTGCGCTACCTTCCCACACCACTCTACTGCGCTACCTTCCCACACCACATTACTGCGCTACCTTTCCACACCACTCTACTGCGCTACCTTTCCACACCACTCTACTGCACTACCTTTCCACACCACAATACCGCGCTACCTTCCCACACCACATTACTGCGCTACCTTCCAAAACCACATTACTGCGCTACCTTCCAAAACCACAATACTGCGCTACCTTCTTGTACCACCGTACTGCGCTATCTTCCCACACCACATTACTGCGCTACCTTTCCACACCACTCTACTGTGCTACCTTTCCACACCACTCTACTGCGCTACCTTCCCACACCACATTACTGCGCTACCTTTCCACACCACTCTACTGCGCTACCTTCCCACACTACATTACTGCGCTACCTTTCCACACCACTCTACTGCGCTACCTTTCCACACCACTCTACTGCGCTACCTTCCCACACTACATTACTGCGCTACCTTTCCACACCACTCTACTGCGCTACCTTTCCACACCACAGTACTGCGCTACCGTCCCACACCACACTACTGCGCTATCTTCACACACAACATTACTGCGCTACCTTCCAAAACCACATTACTGCGCTATCTTCCCGCACCACATTACTGCGCTACAATCCCACACCACAATACTGCGTTACCTTCCCACACCACAATACTGCGTTACCTTCCCACACCACCATACTGCACTGCCTTCCCACGCCACTGTACTGCGCTACCTTCCCACGCCACCGTACTGCGCTACCTTCCCTCGCCATCGTAGTGCGCTACCTTCCCACTCCACCATACTGCGCTACCTTCCCACACCACCGTACTGCGCTACCTTCCCACGCCACCATACTGCGCTACCTTCCCACGCCACCATACTGCGCTACCTTCCCGCACCACATTACTGCACTGCATCTCCACACACTATCACTACATTACCTCCCCATACTACTTTCCAGCACTGCCTCCCCAAAGTACATAACAGCACTATACTACCTCCCCACTCTGCACCAGTATTCTACCTACCCCTACCCAATAGTGCCCATTCTTCTAAGACCCCTCACAGACCCCTGCCTGCCCTTCCCCCTGCCCCAATCCAGAGCGGGTGGGGAAGGAGACTTGAGGCCAGACCGTTCAGAGTGCTCCGCCTGGTCTTCACCATCTGGGTGCTGTCAGGTAAGCAGCACAGGCTCCGCTCCCTCCCTGGCTGCCAGTCGCCCCTGTCCGCGATCTGTCTCTCAGCATGCATGGCCCCAGCGACAGGCACCTCTGCATTATCTGTCTTCTTTCCCCTCCCCTCCACCACTACCACTGCTGACCATGCACTTTTCCCTTGCTGGCATGCGGCAGTCGGGAGTTGCTGTGGGTGGGTGGGCAGCGGCACACGGGGGTGACCGGTCGGCATCTTCCAGCGGGAGATGTCATGTGTGTGGCAGACCGTAACTTCTCCCGTAATTGTCCGGAAAGCCCAGGGTGAGCAGCAGGGCGGGTGGGACACAGCACGGGGGTAAAGGGGAGTGTTTGTTGATGTTGGAGGGGGCGGGGCCTAGGACACTGCATGCTGCAGTGAGACCCACCCCCCCACCTGAATCCGCCACTGGTAGCAGGTTCCGGCCCGCGTAACTAGACCGCATCTCCATAGCAACATCCATCTGGTTGTTGCTGCGGGCACTGCTGGAGCTGGCAGTTTACAGCATGGGTTCTCGGGTAGGCTGGGGGACGTCATCCACTCCAGGCTGCCGGCGCCCTCCTAACTGTGGCGCCTTACTTAGCCGCGTACCCCGCGTAACGGGCGGGCCGACCCTGTATAGAGTACCGCTATTGACAGCCGACCGCTATTGACAGCCGAGCAGTCTGCGCCTCAAATACCCTCAGCAAATACCGACGGTCCGGTCTGTGGGAGGAAGCAGCACACTAGACATAGGGAGTGCCGCTGCTGACAGCCGAGCAGCTTGCGCTTCCGATACCCTCAGCGAAACACCGACAGTCTGGTAACAAGTATTATACCCTGATACAATGTGACAATCATATGCAGTGAATGCAGCGTTGCCATTTGTGGTTGTGGGACAGATGTCTCCGATATTTGCAGTTGCAACTTAAAATGTATAATGTATGTTGTTTAACGTGGTGTACCGACAGTTCGGTTTGCAATATAGCATCACTATTTGTGGTTATGGGACAGATGTCTCTGATATTTGCAGCTGTAATTTAAAACTTACAATTTATATTGTTTAATGTGCTGCATCACCTGCTTATAATGGACAGGTTTAGACAAACACACCTGTGACATCTATGTGCAGTGAATACAGCATCACCATTTGTGGTTATGGGACGGATGTCTCTGATATTTGCAGCTGTAAAACTCATAATGTATGCTGCTTAATATGTTGCATCAGTTGCTTATAATGTACAGGTCTTAGATAAATACTAATTGTCTGAGTTATTACCATCCAATAATTAATTGCCTCAAATGAGTCTTTTCCTACATAAATACAGACATATTCTATATATCTCCATATATCTCTCTCTCTCTTTTTCATGGTGTTCACCTATCTCCTGCTGGCGCATTTGGACCCTGCAATGCCTATGGCAACAGGATCCATCTAACACCAGACACAGGTTGATGAAGTGTCGCTGAAACTTTTTTTCTATCAGTCCAGCAATTACTCTTACTCTCACTCCTCATCCGCTCATTGATGATGAGGGGCAGCAGATGAGAAGTAGTGCAATACGGATTGTACTACTCTATACAGACAGATCCTTGTAACAATGCTTCACATGATTATCATACATGTTTCAAGGAGAGGGGCACCCTGAAAGTAAGAAACAGTACCGGCTTAAATGTCGATTAAAGTGTCTGGGGTGAAACACCACATTAATCAATGATTGAATCATGGCAGTGCACAACTAAAGGTGGTCATGTGCGCAAGGCAGGAGGTCAGTGACTAGGATGACCTTGCCAATTTCATATAAATAAGTGAATGTAATAAACCAGGGATCTTTAAAGTGATGTCTTTATCCAGTATTTAATTGCACTATGAGAGAACTCTGTGTTTATTGCTAATCACAATCTGCTGAATTGTTCTAACCAAATCATTGGATCACAGTTATGATGTGAAGAGAGATATATATTTATATATATGGGTGTGAATATGTCAGTGCGCAATACTTATCAGAAAGTATCAAGAAATCATTGAATTATTGACACTTACACCTATTCAAATTAATACTCTGTTATTATCTTTTGATGTTTTTGTGCGGAAGGCAAATGTCTAAATGTAATGGAGTATGGAAATAATGTGGATACAGATTGTTAGAGCGTGCTGATTAGTAACGCAATAAATACTGTGGCATTTTTTTGAAAATAGTCAAAATATTGACACAATCTATTATACTGGCTACGAGTTATTAGCATTAAAATTGATTGGTAATTATTTGATGTAGAATGATATGTATTTCTATTGATATCATTATAATGAATTTCCACAAATATTTTCACCACATATAATCCATTGTTTTATTGAATGTATTGTATTTACAGGGGGTGCAATTGAATTTATGCACGTTGAAAGTGACACACCTGGATAGGTTCTGTCACTGTAATCACCCCACTTATTTTATGGAAGAATATTAAAGGTTACGTTTTAAATATACCATAATCATATCATAGTTGAATACATAACAATTTCATTGTTTAAAAGAGTGCTCCAAAAAGCAATCCATTTTTCTTTGATGTCTCTAATCAACAAATATTTGGCTACATGGTTTGGTTGTTTGATTGCAGGAGCACCTCCAGCCTCTTTAATTGAAAAAACTGAAGGGCCTTACACACTGGCCGACCCGCCGCCGATCTGCCCGATGGCAGACGAGCGACCCGGCGGCGGGGGGGGCAGTGACGGGGGGAGTGAAGTTTCTTCACTCCCCCCGTCACCCGGCTGCATTGAAGTGCAGGCAAATATGGACGAGATCGTCCATATTGGCCTGCATGTACAGCCGACGGGGGACCAGCGATGAACGAGCGCGGGGACGCGCATCGTTCATCGCTGGAGCCTCCACACTGAAAGATATGAACGAGTTCTCGTTCATTTATGAACGAGATTGTTCATATCTTTCAAAAAAATCGGCCAGTGTGTAGGGCCTATTAGGTAGAGATACACTGCAACTAGCTGGTTTCATATTCAATGCCTCAATTCAAATTTTCATTGCATTATCATTAGTTGTCCGGTGCGGGATATTAACTCGTTAGAGCATAAGGATTAGTAGGAGGAAGAAAAGCAGCAGCTAATTCAGACACTATTTTATTCAGGTCCTCTCCAAATAAAATGTCCCCAGTAAAGGGGAGTACCTCCAAGGTTTTCTTGGAGTCCAAATCCACTTTCCACTACCTTAACCACAGTATGCGGTGAGTGAGGACAGACGTGGATGACGCTTTGGCTGCCAGTATCCCCGCCTCAGAGGACACCTCCTGAATGTAATAGGCTGCGGTGCATATGTGAGACAGGTATTGTCTGGCCTTGCCAGAAATATCCTCGGGCAGCTCATCCTCTAACGCCTGAACCCACGCCTCAATACCTTTTGCAGCCCAAGAGGCAGATATGGTGGATCTATGGCTCCTGCGAAGGAATATATAGCTTTCAGGCATCCCTCCACATGCTTATCTGTCGGTTCCTTCAGGGAGGTGACAGTGGTGACAGGCAGAGTAGACGACACCACGAGACGGGTGATGTGAGAATCCACCGGTGGTGGATAACATAACTCTGCAGGGAGAGGCTAGCGAGCCAAAGCCCATTTAGGGAGCGAGAATTTCTTACCTGGGGTAGACCTGGGTTCCCTCCTGATGTAAACAAGATGATCAGAATGGGGTAATACAGTTTTAACCACCTTCCGTTGTTTAAACATATCAGTTTTCTTGGCCACTGTAGTGGAATCCTCATCCTCAGTGATTTGTAGGATCTGATTAATAGCAGCACCAGGGCAGGGACATCAACCTGTAAGGGGGAATCCTAGTCAGTAACACAGGATTCAGAGTCTGAGAGGACTGTACGCTCCCCCTCTTCATCAGATGAAACATCAGAGAGTTTAGTGGATTGTGAGGAGGAAGCAGCCTGCTTAGAGGACCCAGGGACACAGAAATGACCTGGAGTAGATTTCTGTCTAACCAAAGATTGGGTCAACTGCTGCAGCTGGGTAGACAAATTTTTCGCCCATGGCAGATTTACTATAGGAACAACTTGTGGCGGCAGTAGCAACGGAGGTGTCATGGTGGGGGGGGCTAAACGGTCCACCAGAGTCCCCAGGAGGGTAGTGAACATAGGGTGTCATTCCGAGTTGTTCGCTCGTTGCCGATTTTCGCTATACTGCGGTTAGTCGCTAACTGCGCATGCGCAAGGTACACAGAGCGCATGCGCTTAGTTATTTTACTAAAAAAAGCTGTTTTGCTGTAGCGTCTGCGGCGCTTTTCAGTCGCACAGGTGTTCGGTAAATGGTTAACAGGACAGGGGCGTTTCTGGGTGGTAACTCAGCGTTTTCCCGGCGTTGGCTAAAAAAAGCAGGCGTGTCAGGGAAAAACGTGGGAGTGTCTGGAGAAACGTGGGAGTGTCTGGGCGAACGCAGGGCGTGTTTGTGACATCAAACCAGGAACGAAACGTGCTGAGCTGATCGCAGTGTAGGAGTAAGTCTCGAGCTCCTCAGAAACTGCTAAGAATTATTTATTTGCAATTCTGCTAATCTTTCGTTCGCTATTCTGGTAAGCTAAGATACACTCCCAGAGGGCGGCGGCCTAGCGTGTGCAATGCTGCTAAAAGCAGCTAGCGAGCGAACAACTCGGAATGACCCCCATAGCCCAGGGAGACTCCATTGTAGGTACAGGAGCTGCAGACTGACTGCGAGGTGTATGACATTTAGAACACAGACCATCACACAATACTTCACCCTCTGGTAATCCTCTGGAGCATACCTTGCATTTTATAGGAGCCTCCAGAGATTTACTGTCCTTATTGTTAGACATTGTAATAAAGCAATCAGGCTATTAGTACGATGAAGCCAGACAGAGTACATAACTTACGGACAAAGGGCCTAATTCAGACCCGATCACTGCTGTGCATTTACGTACAGTGGGCGATCGGGTTTGAACTGTGCATGCACCGCAATGCGCAGGCGCATCAGTCCGCAGCGACGGGGAGTGATGGGCAGTGGCGGGATGGTGCAAACAAAGCGATCGCATGGGCGATCGCAAGGTGACTGACAGGAAGAGGCCATTTCCGGGAGGGTGGGTTTCTGACGTCAGCTCCGGCCCCGATCATCGCACTGGAAGAGTAAGTCCTGGGCTGTGCAGCTCTCTGTATTTGCGATCGTATACCTGCACAGCGTATACCCTCTCCCCCTGTAGGTGGTGACTACGTGATCACAGGGATGCAAAAAATGCCCCCTAGCGATCAGGTTTGAATTAGGCCCAAAGTACACAACCAGCGTAAGAGTACACACACTTGTGAACTAAATCCAGGTGAACGTGACTGTAACACAGTAAAATATCCGTATAGCAAAAAGGACTGTGTAAACTATATTATAGGACCCTAACGCACCTGGGCCCTCATTCCGAGTTGTTCGCTCGCAAGCGGATTTTAGCCGATTTGCTCATGCTAAGCCGCTGCCTACTGGGAGTGAATCTTAGCATCTTAAAATTGCGAACGAAAGATTCGCAATATTGCGATTACACACCTCGTAGCAGTTTCTGAGTAGCTCCAGACTTACTCGGCATCTGCGATCAGTTCAGTGCTTGTCGTCCCTGGTTTGACGTCATAAACACACCCAGCGTTCGCCCAGACACTCCTCCGTTTCTCCGGCCACTCCTGCGTTTTTTCCGGAAACGGTAGCGTTTTTTCCCACACGCCCATAAAACGGCCTGTTTCCGCCCAGTAACACCCATTTCCTGTCAATCACATTATGATCGCCAGAACGATGAAAAAGCCGTGAGTAAAATTCCTAACTACATAGCAAATTTACTTGGCGCAGTCGCAGTGCGGACATTGCGCATGCGCATTAAGCGGAAAATCGCTGCGATGCGAAGATTTTTACTGAGCGACCAACTCGGAATGAGGGCCCTAAGGCCTAATTCTGAGTTGATCGCAGCAACAATTTTGTTAGCAATTGGGCAAAACCATGGCCCTCATTCCAAGTTGTTCGCTCGCAAGCGGATTTTAGCAGATTTGCTCATGCTAAGCCGCCGCCTACTGGGAGTGAATCTTAGCATCTTAAAATTGCGAACGATGTATTCGCAATATTGCGATTACACACCTCGTAGCAGTTTCTGAGTAGCTTCAGACTTACTCGGCATCTGCGATCATTTCAGTGCTTGTCGTTCCTGGTTTGACGTCACAAACACACCCAGCGTTCGCCCAGACACTCCCCCGTTTCTCCAGCCACTCCTGCGTTTTTTCCGGAAACGGTAGCGTTTTTTCCCACACGCCCATAAAACGGCCTGTTTCCGCCCAGTAACACCCATTTCCTGTCAATCACATTACGATCGCCAGAACGATGAAAAAGCCGTGAGTAAAATTCCTAACTGCATAGCAAATTTACTTGGCGCAGTCGCAGTGCGGACATTGCGCATGCGCATTAAGCGGAAAATCGCTGCGATGCGAAGATTTTTACAGAGCGAACAACTCGGAATGAGGGCCCATGTGCACTGCAGGGGGGACAGATATAACATGTGCAGAAAGAGTTAGATTTGGGTGTGGTGTATTCAAACTGAAATCTAAATTGCAGTGTAAAAATAAAGCAGCCAGTATTTACCCTGCACAGAAACAATATAATCCACCCAAATCTAACACTCTCTGCAAATGTTATATCTGCCCCCCCTCCAGTGCACATGGTTTTGCCCAATTGCTAAAAAACTTGCTGCAGCGATCAACGCAGAATTACCTCCCTAGTCTCTTCGGGTACAGAATATAGTGACAGCTACCTTAGATGGGATGCACATGAGAGTGAAACCATACAGCAGATACAGGCACACACAGTCACAGGCAATGCAGAGATTATTATAAACACAATAAAACTGCACTGGACTAGTATATACACTGCTCAAAAAAATAAAGGGAACACTAGAATAACACATCCTAGATCTGAATGAATGAAATATTCTTATTAAATACTTTGTTCTTTACATAGTTGAATGTGCTGACAACAAAATCACACACAAAAAAAGATTTTAAACCTACCGGTATATCTTTTTCTCCTAGTCCGTAGAGGATGCTGGGGACTCCGTAAGGACCATGGGGTATAGACGGGCTCCGCAGGAGATATGGGCACTATAAAGAACTTTAGAATGGGTGTGCACTGGCTCCTCCCTCTATGCCCCTCCTCCAGACCTCAGTTAGAGAAACTGTGCCCAGAGGAGATGGACAATACGAGGAAAGGATTTTGTTAATCTAAGGGCAAGATTCATACCAGCCCACACCATCCACACCGTATAACCTGGAATATACGCAACCAGTTAACAGTATGAACAAAACAGTATCAGCTAAAGACTGATCTCAACTGTAACATAACCCTTATGTAAGCAACAACTATATACAAGCCTTGCAGATTTTGTCCGCACTGGGACGGGCGCCCAGCATCCTCTACGGACTAGGAGAAAAAGATTTACCGGTAGGTTTAAAATCTTATTTTCTCTTACGTCCTAGAAGATGCTGGGGACTCCATAAGGACCATGGGGTTTATACCAAAGCTCCAGACCGGGCGGGAGAGTGCGGACGACTCTGCAGCACCGACTGAGCAAACTCAAGGTCCTCATCAGCCAGGGTATCAAACTTATAGAACTTTGCAAAAGTGTTTGAACCCGACCAGGTAGCTGCTCGGCAAAGCTGTAAAGCCGAGACGCCTCGGGCAGCCGCCCAAGAAGAGCCCACCTTCCTAGTGGAATGGGCCTTTACCGAATTTGGTAACGGCAATCCTGCCATAGAATGAGCCTGCTGAATCGTGTTACAGATCCAGCGAGCAATAGTCTGCTTCGAAGCAGGAGCACCAACTTTGTTGGCTGCATACAGCACAAACAGTGCTTCTGCTTTCCTAACCCGAGCCGTCCTGGCTACATAGATTTTTAATGCCCTGACTACATCCCGGGACTTGGAATCCTCCAAGTCATCCGTAGCCACAGGCACCACAATAGGTTGGTTCATATGAAATGAAGAAACCACCTTAGGCAAAATTTGAGGACGAGTCCTCAACTCTGCTCTATCCACATGGAAAATCAAATAGGGGCTCTTGTGAGACAAGGCCGCCAATTCGGACACCCGCCTTGCAGATGCCAAGGCCAACAACATGACCACATTTCAAGTGAGAAATTTTAATTCAACCGTTTGAAGAGGTTCAAACCAGTGAGACTTCAGGAACCGTAACACCACGTTAAGGTCCCATGGTGCCACTAAGGGCACAAAAGGAGGCTGGATGTGCAGCACTCCCTTTACAAAAGTCTGGACTTCTGGGAGAGAAGCCAATTCCTTCTGAAAGAAGATAGACAGGGCCGAAATCTGTACCTTAATGGAGCCTAAATTTAGGCCCATATCCACTCCTGTCTGTAGATAGTGGAGAAAACGGCCCAGATGGAAATCTTCCGTAGGAGCATTCATGGCTTCCCACCAAGATACATACTTTCTCTAGATACGGTGATAATGTTTCGCCGTCACCTCCTTCCTAGTCTTTATCAGAGTAGGGATGACTTCCTCAGGAATATCTTTCCCAGCTAGGATTCGGTGTTCAACCGCCGTGCCGTCAAACGTAACCGCGGTAAGTCTTGGAACATGCAGGGCCCCTGTTGCAACAGGTCCTCCCTGAGAGGAAGAGGCCACGGATCTTCTGTGAGCATCTCCTGAAGATCTGAATACCAGGCCCTTCGAGGCCAATCTGGAACAATGAGTATTGTTTTCACTCTTTTTTGTCTTATGATTCTCAATATTTTTGAGATGAGAGGAAGCGGGGGGAATACATAGACCGACTGAAACACCCATGGTGTCACCAGGGCGTCCACCACTACTGCCTGAGGGTCCCTTGACCTGGCCCAATACCTCTGAAGCCTCTTGATGAGGCGGGATGCCATCATGTCTATGTGACCACTGCCACTCTGCTCCTTGTCCCGCCTTGGCGGTTTACATGAGCCACGGCTGTGACATTGTCTGATTGAATCAGAACTGGTAGGTCGCGAACAAGATTCTCCGCTTGTCGTAGGCCGTTGTATATGGCCCTCAACTCCGGTACGTTGATGTGTAGACAAGCCTCCTGGCTTGACCATAGCCCCTGAAAATTTCTTCCTTGTGTGACTGCTCCCCATACTCGGAGGCTCGCGTCCGTGGTCACCAGAACCCAGTCTTGAATGCCGAACCTGCGACCCTCTAGAAGGTGAGCACTTTGCAGCCACCACAGGAGAGCAGGCTTTTCTGATGTATTTGTAGATGGGACCCGGACCACTTGTCCAGGAGGTCCCACTGAAACGTCCTTGCCGAAGGGGATGGCCTCGTAGGCTGCCACCATTTTCCCCAGGACATGAGTGCATAGATGAACAGACACTCTTTTTGGTTTTAGCAGGTCTCTGACCATGTTCTGGAGTTCCCGGGCTTTTCCCATCGGGAGAAAAAACCTCTTCTGATCCGTGTCCAGAATCATGCCTAGGAATGATAGTCGAGTCGTTGGAATCAATTGTGGCTTTGGCAGATTGAGAATCCAACCGTGTTGTTGTAGCACTCTCAGGGAGAGCGACACGCTCCTCTGCAATTGATCTCTCGATCTCGCTTTTATCAGGAGATCGTCCAAGTATCGGATAATTGTGACTCCCTGCCTGCGCAGGAGCACCATCATCTCTGCCATCACCTTGGTGAAAATCCTTGGGGCCGTGGAAATCCCAAACGGCAACGTCTGAAACTGGTAATGACAGTCCTGTACAGCGAATCTCAGGTACGCCTAAAGAGGAGGATATATGGGGACATGAAGGTATGCATCCTTTATGTCGAGTGACAGCATAAAATCCCCCCCTTCCAGGCTGGAGATAACTGCCCGGAGAGATTCCATCTTGAATTTGAACTTTTTCAAGTACAGGTTTAGGGATTTTAGATTTAAAATGGGTCTGACCGAACCATCCGGCTTCAGTACCACGATCAGGGTTGAACAGTACCCTTTCCCCTGTTGGACTAGGAGAACCCTGACAATCACTTGCTGTTGACACAGCTTTTGAATTGCAGCTAACACTACTTCCCACACTGGGGGAGAAGCTGGCAAGGCCGACTTGAAAAATTGGCGAGGTGGCACCTTTTCAAATTTCAGTTTGTAGCCTTGGGATACAATATCCATCGCCCAAGGATCCACGTCTGACAGAATCCAGACCTGGCTGAAGAGTCGAAGACGTGCCCCCACCGGTGCAGACTCCCTCAGTGGAGCCCCAGCATCATGCGGTGGACTCAGTAGAAGCCGGGGAGGACTTCTGCTCCTGGGAACTAGCCGAAGCAGGTGTTCTCTTCCCTCTACCCTTAGCTCTGGCGAGGAAGGATGAGCCCCGACCTCTTCTGGACTTATGCGACCGAAAGGACTGCATCTGATATTGTGGAGTATTCTTTTGCTGTGGGGGAACAAAAGGCAAAAAAGTAGATTTACCCGCAGTAGCTGTGGCAACCAGGTCCGCGAGACGTTCCCCAAATAAAACTTCACCTTTGTAATGTAAAACCTCCATATGCTTCTTTGAGTCTGCATCACCCGTCCATTGGCGGGTCCACAGGGCTCACCTAGCAGAAATCGCCATGGCGTTGGCTCTCGAACCTAGCAGCCCAACGTCTCTTTGAGCGTCTCTCATATATAAGACTGCGTTATTAATGTGACCTAAGGTCAATAAAATGGTATCCCTGTCTAGGGTATCAAGGTCAGCTGACAAGGTATCTGTCCAAGCTGCAACTGCGCTACATACCGATGCTATTGCCGCTCTGAGTAAAGCACCCGTATGCGTATAAATAGTGTCACGATCCGGGTATCTGGACGCCATTACCTGCCGTTTAGGTGTCTTCTGAGACTGGCCCAGCGTTCCAAATCCGGATCTCATCTGTGTCAACACTCTGCACATCCCTCCTGTCATTCTGAGACACTACCACAGCGGCGCCATGTTTGAATCCAACATGGCGTCTCCCGTCCTCCGCGGCCTCCGCCGCCGTTACTGTGTTATTGCTGCAGGTTCTCAGAATCATGTATCATGCCTGCCGCGGCCTCTGCTGCCCTCCAAGTGTCTCAGCATATAACTATCATCTGGCGTCTCCTGTCCTCCGCGGCCGGCGCCGCCATTATCACTATGTTTGCACATTTCATTCCAAACCAGGTTTTCCCTCCAGGTTCCAGCATGGGCGCAGCCATGTTGGATTTGATCACATGCTCCAATTCCTCCAATCCACCATCTCTGGAATCTGCATAATTGCCCAGCCAATGCCTGCATAGCAGCAGGTATAAGTATCCTGTGTCTAGGCCAGATAGATGTCAGTGCTTTGAATGTCATACCTTGTTCCAGTCTCTCTCTCCTGTGGTTTGTTTCTCCAGGTTCCAGCTCCTGTCTCCAGCATCCACAAAGAGACCCGCACCTGCTTTCCATCCTGCGGTGCAGCCTGACTTTGCAATCCTCTGTGACTGCTCCAGCTTTCAGCTATTACTTCGTTTGTTTCCAGCTTCCAACCTTGCAGCTATTAACCCATCTGTTTCCAGCAACCTGCTTCCAACAGAATTTAACCTCCTTAAAGAGCCGGTGTTCTCCCAGCGGATTTCTACTTACCAGCAGTATCCACTACCACCGGTAACCACTCTTCATTTCATCTGTTTCCACGCACCCTAGCATCTTTCAGTTTTAACTCCGTGTCTCCACCATCTGGCTGGTTCCGTCCAGTGACTCCTACAGTGCATTCCAGTTACCAGCATCATCTCATACACCTACTGGCGTGTTCCTCGGTTGTCTCTACTACAGCCTGGCCTGGTAAGGTTATTCTACCCAAGGACTATAACATCTGTTCTGCAACCTACCAGTGCTCTGTTATACCTTCTATGGTTTAGTGATCCAGGAACTGTATTATCGGCCACTGCTAATTCTGACTGTGAACACTGTTGTGATTATACGGAGTCTGTTTAATAAACTTTCATTTGACTTTTAACCTGCTTGTCATGGTCACACCTTCGGGTTTCCTTCCACACTTACATGTCCAGTGGTCTGAATAAACCATCTAAGTTTGATTTCATTTCACCCCCTACAACTGAGGCTTCCTCCCGTCAGCCTAAACCCTCAGTTGTGACAAATAGATTTTAAAGTAGTTTCCTGTCTGCGATCAGCAGGATCCTTGTGGGCTGCCATGTCTGGAGACAGTAGCGCCACCTTCTTGGACAGGCGCGTTAAAGCCTTGTCCACCCTGGGTGAGGATTCCCAGCGTACTCTGTCCTGTGCAGGGAAAGGATACGCCATAAGAATCCTCTTGGGAATCTGCAGCTTTTTGTCTGGAGTTTCCCAAGCTTTTTCAAATAACTCCTTCAGTTCATGAGATGGGGGAAAGGTTACCTCAGGTTTCTTTTCCTTATACATGCGCACCCTTGTGTCAGGGACAGAGGGGTCATCTGTGATATGCAAAACGTCTCTTATTGCAATAATCATATAATGAATACTTTTGGCCACCCTTGGGTGTAACCTCGCATCATCGTAGTCGACACTGGAGTCAGAATACATGTCGGTATCAGTGTCTGCTATTTGGGATAAGGGACGTTTTTGAGACCCAGAAAGGCCCTGTGACACAGTCGAAGCCCTGGATTGACTCCCTGCTTTTTCCCTGGACTCTGCTTTGTCCATTCTCTTATGTAATAAGGCCACATTTGCATTGAAAACATTCTACATGTCCACCCAATCATGAGTCGGCGTTGCCGACGGAGACAGCACAATCATCTGCTCCACCTCCTCCTTAGATGAGCCTTCCGCTTCAGACATGCCGACACACTCGTACTGACACCCCCAGACACACAGGGATATTGTTATAAGGAGACAGTTCCCCAATAAGGCCCTTTGGAGAGACAGAGAGAGTATGCCAGCACACACCCAGCGCCAACTGACACTGGAAACAATTTCCCAGATAATATAGCTCTTTTATATATAATTAACTGTAATACACTTACTGCGCCTTACAAGTGCCCCCCCCCCCCTCTTTCCAGTTCTGTGTCACCGTGTTCACCAGGGTAGAGACCGGGGAGCCAGCTTCTCTGCAGTGCTCTGTGGAGAAAATGGCGCTGTTTAGTGCTGAGGGACCAAGCTCCGCCCCCCCCAGCGGCAGGCTTCGGTCCGGCTCAAATGTATAAAACTGGCGGGGGATTTTTATAATTACTGCCTCCGCAGCCTATATACATATAAAATGCCAGACTTAGAGGTTTATATTGCTGCCCAGGGTGCCCACCCTGCGCCCTGCACCCATCAGTGCCTGCTAGTGTGTGTTGTGTGTGGAAGCAATGGCGCGCAGCGTTACCGCTGCGCGCTTACCTCAGGGAAGATCTGAAGTCTTCTTTTCTTCTTATACTCACCCGGCTTCTATCTTCCGGCTCTGTGAGGAGGACGGCGGCGCGGTTCTGGGATGAACAGCGAGGGGAGACCTGCGTTCCGAGTCCCTCTGGAGCTAATGGTGTCCAGTAGCCTAAGAAGCAGAGCCTATCACTTAAGTAGGTCTGTTTCTCTCTCCTCAGTCCCACAATGCAGGGAGCCTGTTGCCAGCAGTGCTCCCTGAAAATAAAAAACCTAACAAAATTCTTTTTCAGAGAAACTCAGGAGAGCTCCCCTGTAATGCACCCAATCTCCTCTGGGCACAGGATCTAACTGAGGTCTGGAGGAGGGGCATAGAGGGAGGAGCCAGTGCACACCCATTCTAAAGTTCTTTATAGTGCCCATATCTCCTGCGGAGCCTGTCTATACCACATGGTCCTTACGGAGTCCCCAGCATCCTCTAGGACGTAAGAGAAATTAACAATGGAAATCAAATTAATTAACCCATGGAGGTCTGGATTTGGAGTCACACTCAAAATTAAAGTAGGAAAACACACTACTGGCTGATCCAACTTTGATGTAATGTCCTTAAAACAAGTCAAAATGAGGCTCAGTAGTGTGTGTGGCCTCCACGTGCCTGTATGACCTCCCTACAACGCCTGGGCATGCTCCTGATGAGGTGGCGGATGGTCTCCTGAGGGATCTCCTCCCAGACCTGGACTAAAGCATCCGCCAACTCCTGGACAGTCTGTGGTGCAACGTGGCGTTGGTGGATGGAGCGAAACATGATGTCCCAGATGTGCTCAATTGGATTCAGGTCTGAGGAACGGGAGGGCCAGTCCATAGCATCAATGCCTTTGTCTTGCAGGAACTGCTGACACACTCCAGCCACATGAGGTCTAGCATTGTCTTGCATTAGGAGGAATCCAGGGCCAACCGCACCAGCATATGGTCTCACAAGGGGTCTGAGGATCTCATCTCGGTACCTAATGGCAGTCAGGCTACTTCTGGTGAGCACATGGAAGGCTATGCGGCCCCCCAAAGAAATGCCACCCCACACCATTACTGACCCACTGCCAAACCGGTCATGCTGGAGGATGTTGCAGGCAGCAGAACGTTCTCCTTGGCGTCTCCAGACTCTGTCACGTCTGTCACATGTGCTCAGTGAGAACCTGCTTTCATCTGTGAAGAGCACAGGGCACCAGTGGCGAATTTGCCAATCTTGGTGTTCTCTGGCAAATGCCAAACGTCCTGCACGGTGTTGGGCTGTAAGCACAACCCCCACCTGTGGACATCGGGCCCTCATACCACCCTCATGGAGTCTGTTTCTGATCGTTTGAGTAGACACATGCACATTTGTGGCTTGCTGGAGGTCATTTTGCAGGGCTCTGGCAGTGCTCCTTCTGTTCCTCCTTGCACAAAGGTGGAGGTGGCGGTCCTGCTGCTGGGTTGTTGCCCTCCTACGGCCTCCTCTATGTCTCCTGATGTACTGGCCTGTCTCCTGGTAGCGCCCCCATGCTCTGGACACTATGCTGACAGACACAGCAAACCTTCTTGCCACAGCTTGCACTGATGTGCCATCCTGGATGAGCTGCACTACCTGAGCCACTTGGGTGGGTTGTAGACTCCGTCTCATGCTACCACTAGAGTGAAAGTACCGCCAGCTTTCAAAAGTGACCAAAACATCAGCCAGAAAGCATAGGAGCTGAGAAGTGGTCTGTGGTCACCACCTGCAGAACAACTCCTTTATTGGGGGTGTCTTGCTAATTGCCTATAATTTCCACCTGTTGTCTATTCCATTTGCACAACAGCATGTGAAATTGATTGTCGATCAGCTTTGCTTCCTAAGTGGACAGTTTGATTTCACAGAAGTGTGATTGACTTGGAGTTACATTGTGTTTGTGTTCCCTTTATTTTTATTTTTTTTGTATAATCTATTTTTATTCAAGAAAATATAAGGGTTACATCACATTCAGACACATAGGCAACACAACGTATAATTAGGGTCAAGTACATTTTAGCCAAAGGAAGCAGAGTGGTGAGTCACTTCAGGCTCTGGGGGGTCAGTATAGGTACAAGCTTCAGTATATTATCTTATAGCATCAAAATAGTATCGAATTGCTGTCTGCCCGTACAGTGACTACAATCGTGATATCTTAGGTAAACATAGTTGGATAGTTAGAAAAAAGCAAGGTATGAAATATAGATAAGAAAAAGAAAACAAAAGAGTGACCAGAACTGGGGACCTTCGAACTGAGTGATAAATGTAATGCAGTCTCTTTAATCGATCGACTGCGAAGCTAAATCATTTGGTAGCGTAGACATATTCTTTGTAATCTTTGGAGGACGTGTATTCTATCCAGGGTAACCAGGTGGCCATGAACTCTGAGAGTTTGTCTCTGGAGACCAGGAGGATGTTCTCCATATTCATATAATAGTTAATTCTAGTGAACCATAGTTTTCTTGGGGGAGGGTTTGGGAATCTCCAGAGCGTGGGAATAACTGCCCGTGCTGCATTAGATAAGTGGCGGAGTAATGAAGTCTTGTGTTGGGCCAGCGAAATTGAGGAGTGGGAGAGCAACCAGAAGGCCGCGTCAATTGGGACAGGAGTTTGGAGTATATCTTGTGAAATGGAAATGACGTCAGCCCAGAAAGGACGAAGTAGGGGGCAGTTCCACCAGATGTGCATTAGGGAGCCGGTGGCGTTAAGACATCTCCAGCATCTGTCCGTCACTCCAGGATACATGAAGTGGAGGAGGGAGGGGTGTCTGTACCATCTCATTAAAAGTTTATATTGGGTTTCCCTAACTTGTATACACACTGAACTTTTGTGAGATTTGAGGAATATCTTCTGCCAATCTTTACCTGTTAGTTGAATCCCGAGGTCTCTCTCCCAGGCCACCTGGAAGGGTGTAGGTGTCTGAACATCAGAGCTCTGTAACAGTTTGTAAAGTGCGGAGACAGTGTGCTTAGGGGTACACTTAGAAACGCATAGCCTTTCGAACTGTGTTAGTTCCCGAGAGGCCTGGAGATATATGTGCTTAGAGTGCAGAAAATGTCTAAGCTGTAGATATTTCCAGAAGTCATGCTGCGGGATTTCCCATTTTGATCGTATTTCTGAAAACTGCCTAACACCTGAGGGAGTCGCCAACTGGCCTACCCTAAAGAGACCCTCAAGGGCCCAGTCGCTAAAGTGGGAGGGTATTAAGCCTGGCAGAAAGTCGAGGTTAGCTAGAAAAGAGGTCAACGGGCCAAAAGCGGAAGATAGGGAGGGCCGGTTGCGTGCTGTTTTCCAGAAGGAAAGGGTCGCAGTGATAGTTGGGTAGGGGGCTGGGGGCCTGGGTAGGGAAGGAAGCCAGGGGAAGATCTCTGGGAATTGTTGCATGTAAAGCCCCTCCAAAGCCACCCACTGCTTGGTATCCCGACTCCTCGTCCAATCCAACACCCTATTAAGCAAAATTGCCCAATAATAGCCTCTGACATCAGGTAGTTGGAAGCCACCACTACGAGTGGAACGAATCATAGTGGATCGACTGATTCTAGGCTGTCTCCGGGACCATATGAATTGTTGTATCAAGAGCTGTATGGACTTGAACCAGGAGTCTGGGATCCGTATGGGGAGGGCCTGTAATTTGTAGAGTAGCTTGGGGAGAGTATCCATTTTCACCACATTCACCCTCCCCAGCCATGAGAGTGGTTTAAGATACCATCTACTATAATCGGCTCTGAGTGTTCGGAGAAGGGGCGCAAAATTCAAGGTGAACAAACAGGACAGATCGCTCGGCAGCTGTATTCCCAGATAGGATAGGTGAGAGGTGTTCCAAGTGAAGGGGAAGGATCGTTTAAGTTTGGCCACTGTGTCAGGAGGTGTAGAGATGTTCAGGGCACAGGACTTGGACATGTTAATCTTAAAGTTGGAGAGAAGCCCAAAATGGGACAGCTCCTGTACGAGATGAGGAAGGGAGGAGGCCGGATGAGTTATTGTAGCTAATAAGTCATCAGCAAACAGGGAAAGTTTGTAGTCTGTATCACCAACCCTCAAGCCAGTGATGCCATCATTGGCCCTAATAGCTCTCGCGAGGGCTTCGATACAGAGGACAAAAAGTAAAGGGGATAATGGGCAGCCCTGTCGCGTCCCGTTACTTATAAAAAAGGGATCAGATAAGGATCCATTGACTCGGACTCGAGCTGTGGGAGATCTATAAAGTCCCATAATTCTGCCAAGCGCTAGGGGGCCCAGTACGATGTTCCCCAGTACAGACCTCATAAAGCCCCAACTGACTCTGTCGAAAGCCTTCTCGGCATCGGTAGATAGCAGTATGGTGGGAGGGCTGCCCTGGGATGCTATATGGATTAGGCTCAGCACCTTAGTGGTATTGTCCTTAGCTTCGCGATTTGGGACAAAACCCACCTGGTCGTTGTGGATTAGAGAAGGTAGGAATGCATTTAGTCTAATTGCCATTAGTTTTGCGAAAAGTTTGACATCGACATTTAGAAGAGATATGGGCCTATAGCTGGAGCACATCGAGGGGTCTTTGCCAGGCTTAGGTAAAACGGAAATGTGGGCCTCCAGGGATTGGCCCGAGAAATGGGTTTCTGCGGAGATGGAGTTAAAGGCCTGGAGAAGATGAGAGGAAACGACGTCTTTGAATTGTTTATAGTAGGTGAGTGTGAAGCCGTCCGGCCCCGGGCTCTTGCCAGAGGGTGTCAAGGCCAGGGCGTTTTCCAGCTCTTGTTGGGTAAAAGGTAGTTCCAGTGCTTCCCTGTCCGAGAGTGATAGGACGGGATAGGACACCTTTTCTAAATACGCCTTCGCCTGTTGAAAGTCATAGGGGGTGGCTGTGCCATCGGGTCGGTTCTCTAAATTATATAGAAGGGAGTAGTATTGTTTGAAGCACGCAGCAATTTCCGGGGTTTTGAATCGGAGAGCATCTCCGTGATCTTTTACGTTGTTTTTTTTTTTTTATAAATCTATTTTATTGAAATTTTACAATACAACAAAATGAGAAGACATCAGGTGTAAATGGTATATCAGACATGAAAGGCAGGTGTCATACAATCTGAAAAAGTAGCAGGAACAGTAATAACAAGCAATGCCATTGTAGAATTGTATACAGTGTAGAGGCGATCAAATCAGGTATTTGGTCTAGGGGAAAAAAAAAAAACAGAGGCAGATGACCGATCATATTGTGAGACTCCTAGAATGAGAACTTCTCTGGTTGCCGTCAGCAAGTCTGCCACTACGATTCCAATTAACAGTAGACCTGATATCTCAGTCAAATTTAACTAAATGAATCCTGTAGGTGGGGGGGGGGGGGGATCACACATGAGGGGTAGGAAAAAAGGGGGGTGAGGGTGAAGGGAGTATAAGATCAGATGATCAGCTATGACGGTGGAGACTGTAATGAGATTTGTCGGAGTAGGAACCATTCAGTTGATTCAAAGACCGTGGATATGTGGGCTTGCGTGGAACGAGGGAGTGAGTCAATATACGTTTCCCATCTAGCATAGAATTTAACAACATCTGTTTCTATATGTACCAATGCAGACCTACGATCAAAATATAGTATTTGTAACATCTTCCTGTGTACTTCCGATAGTGAGGGTTTAGATCTGGAGACCCAGTGGGTGAGAATGACCTTTTTTGACACTGTGACTAGTATGGTCAGCAACGGTATGTGCTTTTGTCCTTGAGTGCCCAAGTCCCATTGAGAGAAGTTCGCACATAGACAAGCTAAAGGATCAGGTGTGACTCGAGTGTGAAGCAGAGTGTTAATACAGGTGAGCACCTTACCCCAGAATTTCCTAATGTGACCACATTCCCAGAAATTGTGATAGAAAGTTGCTGAGTGGTACCCACATTTGGGGCATGCTCCTGAAATCAGGGGGTTGTATCGGGCATGATGAATTTGGGGGACATAAGCCCTTTGTAGGGTTCGGAGATGGACTTCTTGTAGATAAGCAGAGGACAGGGTTTTCATAGTCGAGCAATAAAAAGTGCTTAGAGTTGCAGAGTCAGTTAGGGAGGGAATGTCTTTCTGCCATTGGGACAGTAACATAGACCATCTATGGGGTGTGGTTATGTCAGTGAGAAGATTGTACAGCATCCTAGTGCGAAAGGGTACACGTTTACATAGGGTGATCACTGATTGTAGTGGGTCTGGGGGGCCAGAGGGGGGTGAGGTGTGTTCCCTGGAATGAAGTATGGAGGTAAGATAATGTCGAGTCTGTAAGTACATGTAGAAGTGTGATTGTGGGATGCCATATTTATCCTGGAGAAAGGAGAATAGGACAAAATTTCCTCCCGGGTCATATACTTTGGAGGAACATGTTAATCCTTTAGTCCTCCAGAGATTAAAGGTAGAATTTGTGAGAGATGGAGGGAATGCCCCAGAGAGGAACCCGTCGTGTGGACATATGATTCCTGTGGAACAGTTTATTTATTTTGATCCATGCATAGTATATATCATGGAATAGTGGGGAGCTATGGATGTGGGGAGGGATAGATTTCGGGGCGGAGTGTAGGAGTGCGCTGGGAGAAAAGGGAGAGAACATGGCCTCATCTAAGGCAGGGTCTGTGTAAGCGTGTCCTTCCGTCAGCCAATTAGCAGCCCAACGAAAAAGGGCAGATAGGGAGTATGAAAGGAAGTCAGGCAGGCCGACACCTCCCGTGGTACGGGGGGCAGTCAATTTTTTGAAAGCTATGAGGGGTCTCTTGCCTTTCCAGAGAAATTTAATAAGGATTTTGCGGATGTAAGTCAGATCTTTCGTGTAAAGGCGTATGGGTAACATCTGCATAAGATAATATAGGCGTGGAAAAAACACACTTTGTAAAACTGCCACTCGACCTAAGAGTGAGAGGGGCAAAAGTTTCCAAGAGTCGAGGGTAGTGGAAAGCTTATGTAGCATGGGTGTGAAGTTGGCGTTATATAAGGTGGATAAGTCTGATGGGATTTGTATTCCCAAGTATGTGATTTTGTCTAGGACAGTTTTAAACGTCAGCGTCATGGTAGGGACAGGTTGGGTGATGGTTGCATGAGGGGTCCCCAAGGATAATAATTCCGACTTAGATATATTGATACAATAGCCTGAGGTTTTCCCAAAGGATGAGATGAGGTGGAGAATCTCTGGGATGGAGACGTCAGGTTCTGAAATAAAAAGAAGCATATCGTCTGCAAACAGTGCCACCTTCAGCTCCACATCCCCAATTCGGATCCCCTGGAAATTTCTGGACGCTCGCAAGGCTATCGCCAGAGGCTCCAGAGCTATATCAAACAATAAGGGAGACAATGGACATCCCTGCCGTGTACCTCTACCTATTGGGAAGGGTGGAGACAAAACTCCATTGCATGAAACCTGGGTTTGGGGATTGTTATAGAGGAGTCTAATCCAGTCTATGAAAGCCGTCGGGAAGCCAAAACGCGCTAAGGAGTGGTATAAATGGGGCCATTCAACCAGATCAAACGCCTTTTCCACGTCGAGGGAGAGGATATAAGCGGGGTCAGAGGTGGCAGAAGATGCCTGGATCGCTGCTAACACGCGTCTGACATTGATTTCCGAATGTCTGCCCCATATAAAGCCCGTTTGATCTGGATGGATGATGTGGGGAAGGAGTAGTTTTAATCGATCAGCCAGAATCTTGGTCAGCAATTTATAGTCAAGATTTAGTAAGGAAATGGGGCGACAGGACTCCGGGAGGGTGAGGTCTCTGCCCGGCTTGGGTAAAACTTTAAGGATGGCTGAGTTGAAGTGTGACGGGAGCGTTTGAGACGTAAGCATAGAATTAAGCGCATGCAATAATGGGGACTCTAGTTTTGGAAAAAGCAGTTTGTAAAAATCAGCAGAGAAGCCATCGGGACCTGGGGCTTTGTCACGTTTGAAATGACCAATAGTCTGGCGGATCTCCTCCAATGTAATCGGGGATGTTAGTGACTGGCTAAGCTCCGGGGGCAATTCAGGTACCGGCAGGGACTCCCAATTATTGGGAGACGCAGATTCTGTAGTCGAGTCTGGAGGGGATGGGCGGGGAACTGTTGGGGAGTAGAGATCAGTATAAAAGGAGCGCATGACTGCAGAGATCTCCGCATTAGTGGTAGTCAGTTTGCCCAACTTTGTCATCAGAGGACGTATAGTCAGGGGAGGGTGAGAGCCACGCAAGAGGTTGGAAAGTAATTTACCCGTCTTATTTCCAAATTTATGGAACCGAAAGCTTACATTGAACATATATTTATCTCCGAGTGTCATCAGGAATTCGTCAAATTGTGTTTTTGTCAAGAGATAATTATGTTTAGTGGTATCATTTGGCGTGGATTTGAACTGCTGAAAGGCTGAGGTCAGGGCCGTCTGGAACTTCAAATAGTGTTCAGTGTGTTTTCTGCGTAAACCAGCTACATATGACATTATCTCCCCCCATATTACAGATTTGGCCGTCAAACAAAAGAGCATGGGATCAGAATCTGCATGTATTGCATTATCAGAGGCATATGTTTCCCCGGCAGCTTCTGTCTATTCCGAAATTTCAACGATTTGGATAGGTAGGAAGGGAATTTCCAAAGTCTGGGGGAATCCTGCAACTCCAAGATTTGGATAGAGGCCGTTACAAGGGCATGGTCAGAGAGGGATATTGGGGCTATGAAAGCATCCACTATGGTGGGAACGAGGGTGTGAGACGTGAATATGTAATCAATTCGGGATAGGGTTTGATGGGCTGAGGATAGGCAGGTATACTCTCTGTCAGTGGGATGGAGAGCCCTCCAAACATCCACCAATGAGAGTCTATCTGCAAGTGAAGGCATGTCTAGCTTTGGGAGGGTCAGGCCTTTAGGAGGAGAGGAAGATCTATCTAACAGTAGAGACGTCACCAGGTTAAAGTCTCCGCACAGTATGATAGAGGAGGAAAGGTGTGTGGTCAGTAAGGTAATAAGAGATTGGATACATTTTTTGGTATAGGTAGATGGTGCATATACATTACAAAGTGTCAGGGGTTGTCCGTAAATCTTAAGGGTCAGCAGCACTGTTCTACCTGATTCATCAGAGCGAGTAGTTAAATCTTCATAGGGAATATGTTTTTTGATTAGGATGATTACACCTCTAGCCTTTGAGTTATAAGAGCTAAAACCTAGAACAGACCATCCTAAGGTGTTTAATTTTGCTACTTCCTCGGGAACTAGATGGGATTCTTGTAGGAAAGCTAGGTCAATGTTTTGTTTGTTCAGATAAATGAGTATCTTTCTTCGTTTCGCTGGTGAATTGAACCCGCCTACATTCCAAGAGCCAAGCGTCAAGGTAGGCATGGCATGAGAAAGGGGGTCAAAGTATTGTCACAGCTGCCAACATCTGAATAATTCAGGTAGACATAAGCTAATGTTGCGGAGGGGGGGGGGGGTTGTGAGGAAAGAGGGGGAGGGAAGGGGGGGGGAGACAAACAAAATATACAACATGTTAGTCCTAAATGACGAGTCCAAAGGATCAGTGATATGGGCGTTAAAAATTCTACACACCAGTAAGACTCAGGACTTCCCATAAACAAAATGTG
This sequence comes from Pseudophryne corroboree, assembly GCF_028390025.1. Taxonomy (NCBI): domain Eukaryota; kingdom Metazoa; phylum Chordata; class Amphibia; order Anura; family Myobatrachidae; genus Pseudophryne; species Pseudophryne corroboree. The sequence continues at coordinate 148,498,309 of NC_086446.1, read as the reverse complement.
CAGAAAGAGAGACATAAACCACATTAACATAACAACCGGTAGTGGAGCATGAGGGAGGAGCTCCGCCCATCCCGCCATCTCCGGTTAGGAGTGGGGAAATAGTGGCTGTGCCCTGCACTTACATAAGTCATGCATGATAATTATGATAAGTAGGGGATGAAGGTGGCTTTAAGTTATGCTAGAGCAAAAAAGGATAAACAGGTAATAATTGAGCTGATGCTCCGCAGTAATGAGATAACTAGGGTCCCTAATACTCTAGGTCGTATCTGCAAAATAATATGTCAGGGATATCAGCAGATGAGACTAGGAGGCCGCACATTGCTACAGAATATATCAACATCAAGAAAAGAAAAAAAGAACAGTAAAATATGAAATATGGAGATGCAGCGTGAACCTGTGGCGGAGGCATAACGCATCATAACAAAGCATAACATTGGTATGTGAGGCAACTGAGTAACGAAAAACAATGTCGCACAAGTATGACAGAGGAAGGTAACCTTCAGGTAGATGCGGTAGCTGGTGAGTCGCTGATGTCTGTATCCGGGGGTCGAGAAAATTCGCTTAGGAAGGCATGAGCGTCTGCTGGGGAAAGGAAATACTTATAGGAGGAGCCATCATAAATGCGTAAAAGGGCTGGATAGAGCAAGCCAAACTTGCGGCCCTCTGCTACAAGTTGGGAGCAAATAGGTGAAAATGCTTTCTCTAACGTCCTAGTGGATGCTGGGGACTCCGTCAGGACCATGGGGAATAGCGGCTCCGCAGGAGACAGGGCACAAAAGCAAGCTTTTAGGATCACATGGTGTGTACTGGCTCCTCCCCCTATGACCCTCCTCCAAGCCTCAGTTAGGTTTTTGTGCCCGTCCGAGAAGGGTGCAATCTAGGTGGCTCTCTTAAAGAGTTGCTTAGAAAAAGTTTTTAGGTTCTTTATTTTCAGTGAGTCCTGCTGGCAACAGGCTCACTGCATCGAGGGACTTAGGGGAGAGAATTTCAACTCACCTGCGTGCAGGATGGATTGGATTCTTAGGCTACTGGACACCATTAGCTTCAGAGGGAGTCGGAACACAGGTCTCGCCCTGGGGTTCGTCCCGGAGCCGCGCCGCCGACCCCCTTGCAGATGCTGAAGATTGAAGAGGTCCGGAACCAGGCGGCAGAAGACTTTTCAGTCTTCCTCAGGTAGCGCACAGCACTGCAGCTGTGCGCCATTGTCTGTCAGCACACTTCCCACAGCGATCACGGAGGGTGCAGGGCGCGGGGGGGGGGGCGCCCTGGCAGCAATGTAGAATACCTGTATGGCGAAAAATACATCACATATAGCCCTTGAGGCTATATGGATGTATTTAACCCCTGCCAGACTTCACAATCTCCGGAGAAGAAGCCCGCCGAAAAGGGGGCGGGGCCTATTCTCCTCAGCACACAGCGCCATTTTCCCTCACAGAAAGGCTGAGGGGAAGGCTCCCAGGCTCTCCCCTGCACTGCACTACAGAAACAGGGTTAAAACAGAGAGGGGGGGCACTGATTTGGCGATATACATATATATTAAATGCTATATGGGAGGAACACTTATATAAGGGTTGTCCCTGTATAATTATAGCATTTTGGTGTGTGCTGGCAAACTCTCCCTCTGTCTCCCCAAAGGGCTAGTGGGTCCTGTCCTCTATCAGAGCATTCCCTATGTGTGTGCTGTATGTCGGTACGTGTGTGTCGACATGTATGAGGAAAATGTTGGTGAGGAGGCGGAGCAAATTGCCTGTAATGGTGATGTCACTCTCTAGGGAGTCGACACCGGAATGGATGGCTTACTTATGGAATTACGTGATAATGTCAACACGCTGCAAGTGGGTTGACGACATGAGACGGCCGGCGAACAAATTAGTACCGGTCCAGGCGTCTCAGACACCGTCAGGGGCTTGTAAAAACGCCCATTTACCTCAGTCGGTCGACATAGACCCAGACACGGACACTGATTTCAGTGTCGACGGTGAAGAAACAAACGTATTTTCCTTTAGGGCCACACGTTAAGGGCAATGAAGGAGGTGTTACATATTTCTGATACTCCAAGTACCACAGAGAAGGGTATTATGTGTGAGGTGAAAAAACTACCTGTAGTTTTTCCTGAATCAGATAAATTAAATGAAGTGTGTGATGATGCGTGGGTTTCCCCCGATAGAAAATTATTGGCGGTATACCCTTTCCCGCCAGAAGTTAAGGCGCATTGGGAAACACCCCTCAGGGTGGATAAGGCGCTCACATGCTTATCAGAAAAATATCCTAAAAAGTATACACACACATGCTGGTGTTATACTGTGACCAGCGATCGCCTCAGCCTGGATGTGCAGAGCTGAGGTGGCTTGGTCGGATTCCCTGACTAAAAATATTGATACCCTTGACAGGGACAGTATTTTATTGACTATAGAGCATTTAAAGGATGCATTTCTATATATACACGAGATGCGCAGAGGGATATTTGCACTCTGGCATCAAGAGTAAATGCGATGTCCATATCTGCAAGAAGATGTTTATGGACACGACAGTGGTCAGGGGATGCAGATTCCAAACGGCACAAAGATGTATTGCCGTATAAAAGGGGAGGAGTTATTTGGGGTCGGTCCATGGGACCTGGTGGCCACGGCAACTGCTGGAAGATCCACCGTGTTTTACCCTAAGTCACATCTCTGCAGAAAAAGACACCGTCTTTTCAGCCTCAGTCTTTTCGTCCCTATAAGATATCTGCCCAGGGATAGAGGAAAGGGAAGAAGACTGCAGCAGGCAGCCCATTCCCAGTAACAGAAGCCCTCCACCGCTTCTACTAAGTTCTCAGCATGACGCTGGGACCGTACAGGACCCCTGGATCCTACAAGTAGTATCAAAGGGGCACAGATTGGAATGTCGAGGCGTTTCCCCCCTCGCAGGTTCCTGTAGTCTGCTGTACCAATGTCCCCCTCCGACAGGGAGGCAGTATTGAAAACAATTCACAAGCTGTATTCCCAGCAGGTGATAATAAAATTACCCCTCCTACAACAAGGAAAGGGGTATTGTTCCACACTATAGGGTGGTACTGAAGCCAGAAGGCTAGGTGAGACCGATTCTAAATCTGAAAAATTTGAACACTTACAAGGGTTCAAATCCAGATGGAGTCACTCAGAGCAGTGATAGCGAACTGGGAACAAGGGGACTATATGGTGTCCCGGGACATCAGGGATGCTTACCTCCATGTCCCAAAATTTGCTTTTCTCACCAAGGGTACCTCAGGTTCGTGGTACAGAACTGTCACTATCAGTTTCAGACGATGCCGTTGGAGTGTCCAAGGCACCCCGGGTCTTTACCAAGGTAATGACCGAAATGAGGATTCGTCTTCAAAGAAAATGGACGACCTCCTGATAAGAACAAGGTCCAGAGAACAGTTGGAGGTCGGAGTAGCACTATCTCAAGTAGTTCTACGACAGCACGGGTGGATTCTAAATATTCCAAAACCGCAGTTGTTCCGACGACACGTCTGCTGGTCCTAGGGATGATTCTGGACACAGTCCAGGAAAAGGGTGTTTCTCCCAGAGGAGAAAGCCAGGGAGTTATCCGAGCTAATCGGGATTCTCCTAAAACCAGGAAAAGTGTCAGTGCATCATTGCACAAGAGTCCTGGTAAAAAATGGTGGCTTATTACGAAGCGCTTCCATTCGGCAGATTTCACGCAAGAACTCTTCAGTGGGATCTGCTGGACAAATGGTCCGGATAGCATCTTCAGATGCATCAGCGGATAACCCTATATCCAAGGACAAGGGTGTCTCTCCTGTGGTGATTACAGAGTGCTCATCTTCTAGAGGGCCGCAGATTCGGCATTCAGGATTGGATGCTGGTAACCACGGAGGCCAGCCTGAGAGGCTGGGGAGCAGTCACACAGGGAAAAAATTTCCAGGGAGTGTGATCAAGTCTGGAGAATTCTCTCCACATAAATATACTGGAGCTAAGAGCAAATTTGTAATGCTATAAGCTTAGCAAGGCCTCTGCTTCAAGGTCAGCCGGTATTGATCCAGTGGGATAACATCACGGCAGTCGCCCACGTAAACAGATAGGGCGGCACAAGAAGCAGGAGGGCAGTGGTCAAAACTGCAAGGATTTTTCGCTAGACGGAAAATCATGTGATAGCACTGTCAGCAGTGTTCATTCCGGGAGTGGACGACTGGGAAGCAGACTTCCTCAGCAGGCACGACCTCCACCCGGGAGAGTGGGAACTTCATCGGGAAGTTTTCCGCATGATTGTGAACCGTTGGGAAAGACCAAAGGTGGAAATGATGGCGTCCCGCCCGAACAAAAAACGGGACAGGTATTGCGCCAGGTCACGAGACCTTCAGGCGATAGCTGTGGACGTCCTGGTAACACCGTGGGTGTAACAGTCGGTGTATGTGTTCCCTCTTCTGCTTCTCATAACCAAGGTATTGAGAATTATAAGACGTAGAGGAGTAAGAACTATACTCGTGGCTCCGGATTGGCCAAGAGGGACTTGGTACCCGGAACTTCAAGAGATGCTCACAGAGGACTAATGGCCTCGGGAGCTAAGATGGGATTTGCTTTCAGCAAGAACCATGTCTGTTCCAAGAGGAACCGTGGCATCTGCCTCTAAGAAAGGACCTGCTCCAGCAGGGACCTTGTCTGTTCCAAGACTTACCGCGACTGCGTTTGACGGCATGGCGGTTGAACGCCGGATCCTAAGGGAAAAGGCATTCCGGAAGAGGTCATACCTACCCTGGTCAAAGCCAGGAAGGAGGTGACCGCACAACGTTATCACCACATGTGGTGAAAATATGTTGCGTGGGTGAGGCCAGGAAGGCCCCACGAAAAAATTTCAACTAGGTCGATTTCTGCACTTCCTGAAAACAGGAGTGTCTATGAGCCTCAAATTGGGGTCCATTAAGGTTCAAGTTTCGGCCCTGTAGATTTTCTTCCAGAAAAAATTGGCTTCAATTCCTGAAGTCCAGACGTTTGTCAAGGGAGTATTGCATATACAGCCCCTTGTGTGCCTCCAGTGGCACCGTGGGATCTCAACGTAGTGTTGGGATTCCTCAAATCATATTGGTTTGAACCGATCAAATCTGTGGATTTGAAATATCTCACATGGAAAGGGACCATGTTGTGGCCCTGGCCTCGGCCAGGCGATTGTCAGAATTGGGGGCTTTGTCTTAAAAAAAGCTCATATTTGTTTTTCCATTCGGACAGGGCAGAACTGCGGACTCGTCCCCAGTTTCTTCCTAAGGTGGTGTCAGCGTTTCGCCTGAAACAACATATTGTGGTGCCTGCGGCTACTAGGGACTTGGAGGACTCCAAGTTGCTAGACGTTGTCGGGGCCCTAAAAATAGATATATATATATATATATATATATATATATATATTTCCAGGACGGCTGGAGTCAGAAAGTCTGACTTGCTGTTTATATTGTATGCACCCCAAAAGATGGGTGCTCCTGCTTCTAAGCAGACTATTGCTCGTTGGATTTGTAGTACAATTCAGCTTGCACAGTCTGTGGCAGGCCTGCCACAGCCAAAATCTGTCAATGCCCATTCCACAAGGAAGGTGGGCTCATCTTGGGCGGATGCCCGAGGGGGTCTCGGCTTTAAAATTTTGCCGAGCAGCTACGTGGTCAGGGGGGAACACGTTTGTAAAATTCTACAAATTTGATACCCTGGCTGAGGAGGACCTGGAGTTCTCTCATTCGGTGCTGCAGAGTCACCCGCACTCTCCCGCCCGTTTGGGAGCTTTGGTATAATCCCCATGGTCCTGACGGAGTCCCCAGCATCCACTAGGACGTTAGAGAAAATAAGATTTTACTTACCGATAAATCTATTTCTCGTAGTCCGTAGTGGATGCTGGGCGCCCATCCCAAGTGCGGATTGTCTGCATTACTTGTACATAGTTATTGTTACAAAAATCGGGTTATTATTGTTGTGAGCCATCTTTTTTAGAGGCTACTTCATTGTTATCATACTGTTAACTGGGTTCAGATCACAAGTTGTACGGTGTGATTGGTGTGGCTGGTTTGGGTCTTACCCGGGATTCAAGATCCTTCCTTATTGTGTACGCTCGTCCGGGCACAGTACCTAACTGAGGCTTGGAGGAGGGTCATAGGGGGAGGAGCCAGTACACACCATGTGATCCTAAAAGCTTGCTTTTGTGCCCTGTCTCCTGCGGAGCCGCTATTCCCCATGGTCCTGACGGAGTCCCCAGCATCCACTACGGACTACGAGAAATAGATTTATCGGTAAGTAAAATCTTATTTTCCGGGCCCTCGTCAATTCCACAGAGTAGTCCTGGAAAATAAAAAGCCTATGGCCCTCCCATTGCAGGTCCTTGATACGTCGTGATGCCGACCAGAAAGCAGTCTTATGTAGGAAGTTCAGGCATCGGAATAGCGTTACCGTCGGGCGAGGCTTATTCGGGGTGGGGACCGGGCCCACACGATGCACTCTCGCAATCACCAGATCCCGACAGTCGTGTTCAATTCCTAGGAGGGTGGGAAGCGTGGTCCGGACAAAGTGGGCAAGTGCTGGGCCTTTTACAGATTCAGGTAGGCCCTCAAGCCTTATATTATTTCTCCTCGATCTGTTTTCGATAGCATCGAGCTTGTTCCATATGTGGTAGTTGTCAGAAGTCAGAGATTTCACAGCCTGCTGTAATTCATCCACATTATGCATGGCAGCTCCCAATTGATTTTCAGTGCGGGACACTCGATTTTGCAGCTGCTGCAGTTGCTGTGTAATATCAGCCACAGCCTGAGTAAGGAGGGGGGTCATGGTGGACCGAATGGCGTCCACCACGTCGGCATAAGATACCGGCGCATCAGCAGCGCGGTCCGGCAGAGGCACCATCACAGCTGCCACCTTCTTTGGTGCTGGGGAGACAGGGTCAGGGCCGACCTCAGGAGTCATTGTCCCGGCCGCGCAGCGTTTTTCTTGGCGCTGCAGCTGCGCACCGGACGCGGCTACTGGGGTCACAAAGCGGTCTATCAGGGCTGCGGGTGCGAGGGGGGTGCCGAGCAGGGCAAATAGAGGCCGTCAGAGGCCTTTAGAAGGTGTTTGTTGGCGGATCGTGGTGGAGCTCCAGGGACTGCTGCCTCACGCCATTAACCCGGAACCGGAAGTCCCTTTTACGTTGTTAATATACAAGGAGGAGCGCTGAGCTTTAAGTGCTTGGGCTAGGAGGCGGCCAGGTTTATTACCCCACTGCTAGTATTTGGAGTTGCATTTACGGACTGAAAGCTGAATACTATCACGTGTTTCAAGTAGTTCTAGATAGTCAGCCTCTGAAAGGGATGTTTTATGCGAGGACTCGAGGTGGTGGAGTCGTTCTAACAGTTTGGTGATTAGTGCTGACCACTGTTTCTTCATAAATGTCCCCAACTGTATGAGCTTTCCCCTTATGATGCATTTATGTGCTTCCCACAGGTTAATCTTGGAAACATCGTCGGTATCCTTTATGGAGAAGAATTCAGTCAGAGCCTTTTCTATTTCACCTTTGCAATATTGGTCTTGGAGTAATGACTCGTTAAGGCGCCAGGTCCATTGGCCTGGGGTAGCCTGGGGGGTTGAAAGGGTCATATATACCGGGGCATGATCAGACCAGGTTATTGAGCCTATGGAGGAATCTATTAGTAAAGGGAGATGTCTATATAGTCGAGACGAGAGTAAGCATTATGTGGGGGCGAGTAGAAGGAGTAGTCACGGTCAGAGGGAAGGAGAACCCTCCAGGAATCAGCCAGCTGAAGGTCATGAAATAGTCGTCTAACTTGTCGGTATTGACGTTGGGAGGTTCGGGGGGCTCCAGAAGATGAATCCAGTGATGGATCCATTATCCAGTTCAGATCTCCCCCCAGAATCACAACCCCCGAAAGGTATGGTTCCATTTGGGCAATGGCAGAGCGGAAAAATGGGATCTGGTCCTTGTTTGGGGCATAAAGTGCAACAAATGTGTATGGGCACATACATACTTTACAGCTTACTATCAAAAGGCGACCCGGGATCGGCCTATGAACTGATACATCTGACAGTTGGAGAGTCCTAGAGAATATTATCGCCACACCCTTTGATTTAGTGTCTGGGTTGTTATTATAAAAGGCCTGAGGATAACGGTGGTTAGTCAAGGGGGGGTTCTTGGCAGAGATTTTAAAGTGCGACTCCTGGACTAGCGCAACGTCTACTCTATCAGCCCAGAGGGATCGCAAAAGGGATGCTCTTTTCTCCGGCACATTAAGGCCTTTCGCGTTGATCGATGTTACTTTGATTCTACCAGGGGGTGCCATGAGAAATATAGATCGTGATTGAAGGCTGTGGGTCCAGAACGGTCAATGAGAGAAAAGAAGGAGGAATAGGAGAGAGTGAAAAAGAGACAGAGTATGGAAAGAAAACAACAATAACATTCAAGAAACCCGCAGTGAGGTTACCGATCCATCTAAGGACTGGGAACCTAAGAGGCATTACAGCCAGAGGCAGATGTGGGGCGGGTAAGGGAGCCACCGCCGGGGGCAACTTAACAATGAGAAAAAGGAGAGCAATAATCATTAAACATGCATGATTTGAGCTACTTGTAAACTGTAAACTATAAACCTCGTTAACATGAAAAGATCTTCAGGTGATTAGATGTAGGAAATCTCGTGAACAGAAAGCTGGGGTTAACACAGCGAGATGTCGGATGATGGTTCATCAGTGGCGAGAAATAGTGTCACGCCATAACCCAAAGAATCATGTCCCGCTGCGTCAAATCGATCAGGTAACACGTGCGTCCTTGTCGGGGGGAGGTCCGCCGGAGCCCCTTCTCCCTGCCCTCCGCACCTCCTTCCAGGGTGTTCCGGTACGCAAGGGTTGGAAAGATGGTAACTCTGGGGTGGGGAAATCCCAGTTGCGTATATCAAGTTTCGGTATGCCCAGTCCTGTGCAGAATTCCGGGAAGTCCGAGTATGAGTTGAGGGTGTGGGTTTTCCCCGATAAGGAGACTTGGAGATTAAAGGGAAAGCCCCAGCGGTATTTCAATTGGCGCTTACGGAGTTCATCCGTTAGGGGCTTGAGGGCCTTCCGCTGTTGGAGTGTGTGCTATGACAAGTCTTGGTAAATCTGGATCGTTGAACCGTTGAAGTCAACTCCGTCAAATTGGCGGACTTTACATTATTTCTCCCAAAAGGATGATATCATGCGTAATCTGCAGATTACGTCTCGTGGTCTATCTGCAGAGAGACCTCTTGGTTTCAAGGCTCGGTGGGCCCTATCGAAAGTGATGGCATCGTTGGGGTCGTTGCCCAAGATCTCGTTGAAGATTCTCGTGAGGGCATCGATCAGGCCTGTCTGTGGGGCATCCTCTGGCAGACCCCGTACACGGATATTATTTCTCCTCCCTCTGTTGTCCAAATCTGTTAACCGTGATTGGAGGGAGCGGATCTCCGCAGACTGAGCATCTAAGATGGTTGTCAACGACTGTAGGTGTTATGATTCCCGTACTCCAGACCAGAAGAGATCTTATGGCAGAGGTCTGAGTACTGGGAAGATATGCTGGTTGTGGGAGCAGGAGAGCCTAGTAACCCCTGGCGCCCTAACTCCGTTGTCTCGCCCGTGTTATCAGAAATCCCTTGCGAGACTATGGTTGCTTGAGCCCATGGCAGCCGCGTTCGAAGGGCGGATTATGTCTGCCCAACCCCGATGCCCCCGCAGGTCTTAATGGGAGACAAAGGGAAATCCGAGACAGGGTGATAACAAGGGGCCCTCTGACTAAGCAACCAGGCCAGGGGTTACAAGCTAACTAACTTTAACCAAAGGTATGTGCGGACTAGCCGCCAGGGAAAAGGACAACCAAAGAACCACTGATCCGTTACTCCTATCCAGCACCGCTGGATACCAGAGTGGATCTGTGGGAGCGGAATCCTCCGCAAAAGCTCCAGAACACAAATTAACTAAATAATAAACAGTAAGCGGACAAGCCGCAACACACGGCTGAGCCGCGACTCACGAACACCACAGGATGTTAAAGGTGCTCGGTCAGACTCCAGGAATAGATGGCAAACTTCCGAGTACAGGATCTCTGAGGACAGGAACAACCGGATTGAGCAGGACTGGAAACTCTCTGTAGCAGACACAGGCAAACAGGAAGCTATCACCGGCGTCTGTAAGAAGTCCTGAGGGTGCCTTTATTCAGGAACCCTCCAATCAAGATCCAGACAGGGTAATCAATGGAAATGCCGTGCAGCTTGCATGCTGCACGGCCAGCACAAAATCAGGTAATTTAGGACAGACCCAGCAACGGGGAACGCGGCTGAACGTGGCGTCCCCGTTGCTAAGGTCAGAGCGGCTCTGTGCGCCCGGCGTCTAGCGTTGCCAGGGAGCCGGCGGCTGAACGCGCACGGCGTCCCTGGTTGCTAGGCGCCGGGCCGCACCGACGAGCGGACCCCGGCGCCTAACAGTAGGAGTGTGTCGGAGGAGTCCTGGTGATCTTCCAGACTCGTCACCCGGTCAGAGATGTGAGAGATATCTTGTCTCATAGCTGCCAGCTCCCGTCTCACTGTATCTTGTAGATCTTGCTTAGTGGGTAGGTTTTTCATATAGGCTAGGATATCTTGTAGATCCCTGCTTCCTGGGGGGCAGGTGCGTGATGCCTCCGCACCTGGAGGGGATGGGTGAGGGATCTGTGGCGTAGTGGCGGGATCTGCAGCAGAAGGGCTGTCAGCTGTGGCGGGTGGGGTGGGTTGTAGAAAGGATCTCATAGCGGACTGTGACATGTTTCCCCGCGGAGTTGATGTGTCGGTCTTTTTAGAAGGTCTCTTGTTCCTGGTCATCACTCAATCAGCAGCGGGAGGTTTAGATTCCTTGAAATCAAATCAATGAGGTGGAATTTGGTTGCATAGCTCGCATATGAATGCCTTCAGCGGAGTGGCTCCCTGTGGGTTGGCATCAACAGTGCATTACGGTATCAGTAGCAACGACAGCCAGGTGCAGCACATGTCTGGCTGCACTTTATACTTAGAGAGGTAAGGAGACATTCATTCAGTTTCCCTGAGATGGGATTAAATGTATTTCTTTGATGGATTATCCTGAGGCGGCCACCAGGGTGAGTTTTCAGTGTGAGTGATGTCTCAGGATCTGTGGCAGGATCCTTGCCAGAGCCTGCCGGGTGTAGCGGATAATTGAGTCCCCGGCTTCAGGAAAGGGGTTAGGCCGCAACCCGCAGGGAGGATTTAAGGCCCCCTCCGGCTCCGCAATCCCGACCCCTGTGGCCCAGATGATATCCCTGTGTCGATAGGGTGTGAGTGGGCTTTGGGATGGAGGTATTGACCTCCGTGCAGGTGTTAATAGGCCCGTCGATTCAGTCACCCCTTGTAACACAGGGGTCTCCCGGGCAGTGTGTCTGGGGGCAAGGAAGAGCTCCGGAGTCTGCCGGGCGAGGGGAGCGTGTGGTGTGTGCTCCGAGCAGCAAGGTACACAGCGCTGCGTTGCGGAGCTGTGGGAGGGAGGTGGCCGGTTCGCGGGTGGTACGTGGAGGGAGACAGGCCGATCTGCCGCTGTTTAAGCTCCGGTTATGGAGCGGACTCACCCCTGGAAGCGGGTCCGGCCTCTCAGTCCCCGGCCGGGGTACGAGGGATCAGGGTGAGGCAGCCTAGTTCACCAGTCGCTGGCTCGTAGCGGGAGTCCACCTCCGGAGGGAGTGATCCGGGTCTCTTCCGACTCCAGGTCCCGGCTTCCGTCTGGGGAGAAGGCCGCAATCTGCAGGAGCGCTGAAGAGCGCTCCCCGACTCCGCGGGTCCCTCCAGGTTCCAGTAGTTGGGTAGAGGAGGTTACCGGGGTACTCTCTGGCTGTTTGGGGAGTAGGATGAGGGGTAAAAGGGCTCTAATTGTGCCGTCACTGAAGGAGCTGAGGTGAGACACAACCACCTTCCTTGCTTGCCAAGCTACGCCCCTCCCCTTTATTTTTTTGAGCAGTGTGTATATATATATAACAGCCTGGTCCTAGACCAGAGGTATATTGCAGAATACTCGTACAATGGAGGTCATTCCGAGTTGTTCGCTCGCAAGGCGATTTTAGCAGAGTTGCTCACGCTAAGCCGCCGCCTACTGGGAGTGAATCTTAGCATCTTAAAATTGCGAACGAAGTATTCGCAATATTGCGATTACACACCTCGTAGCAGTTTCTGAGTAGCTTCAGACTTACTCGGCATCTGCGATCAGTTCAGTGCTTGTCGTTCCTGGTTTGACGTCACAAACACTCCCAGCGTTCGCCCAGACACTCCTCCGTTTCTCCGGCCACTCCTGCGTTTTTTCCGGAAACGGTAGCGTTTTTTCCCACACGCCCATAAAACGGCCTGTTTCCGCCCAGTAACACCCATTTCCTGTCAATCACATTACGATCGCCAGGACGATGAAAAAGCCGTGAGTAAAATTACTATGTGCATAGCAAATTTACTTGGCGCAGTCGCAGTGCGGACATTGCGCATGCGCATTAAGCGGAAAATCGCTGCGATGCGAAGATTTTTACCGAGCGAACAACTCGGAATGAGGGCCAATATATTCTGTAAATAGGTACACTCTTTCTTAATGAATGCTGTCTGTAGCAAGATAAGTAGAATACTCAAGTGTCTGTAAAGTCTCAGCGCTGTGTACAGGCGGCTTTACATGGGAGACCTTGCCCTGCAATCCCAGAGACTAGCAGCAGCTATGCTCAGAATATGGCGCCTAGCGTCTCTGTCAGGAACGGAGGTAACTCCAGGGTGGGAAAACTGCGAGATGGTGCCCTGGGCTGGGGGAGGGTTTACAGGTCAAGCGCAGACTCCCCTATGCTGGACCTCGCTGCAGGTACTATGGAACCTTACCAGTAGGGGCGCTAGTACACCGGACCTGTACTCCTATACCCTGGCGGATATAGTAGGGTCCCTGCTCTGTGACAGTGTCCACGCCAGCGTCGCTGTCCGTCTTCCTAGACTGCGACTTTTCTTCGTAGCAGCAATGCGAACTAGGAGAGCGTCTGCAACCATGTGCCTAAGCCGGAGCGTCTCCGCCACAAGTACCCGGGATCTGAGCGGCCACTTGGGAGGTGACGGAGACGCAGCACTGACTGTCACCCTGACATAACAGTGCTCCGGTCCTTACAGTCTTCTAAGCTTTTTCAGGGCTGCCCAGTGCATTACATGCGGTACATTTGGAGAGGGATTTCCTGTAACTAGTGTTTCAGGAAAATTGGTGGACTCCGAAAAACAGATAGCCTTCTACACATAAAGAATTTTAACCCCTAACCAAAGTCATTTAGGATCAAACCCTGAATTTGGTATTCACATGGGTCATCTAAAAAGTGAACAGAAAAATGTACTCATACAGTTGAAAATATCTGGTTTGTTTTGGGGAAAAAAATATTATTAATACATACCTCCCAACATGACCCTCTCCAGGAGGGACACAATGCTCTGCTTCTGGACTTTTTTCTTAATTTGTGATTGCCAGCACCTGTTTTGAACAGGTAAATGAATTAAGAAAGGCGTTTCAGCACAGGTGATGGTAATCATAAATTAAGAGGGAAGTCCAGGAGCAGAGCATTCTGTCCCTCCTGGAGAGGTTCATGTTGGGAGGTATGTTAATATGTATAAATGTATTTAAGTTCAGTGCAAAGATTTGTCCAATTTACTTTTTGTACTAAGTACCACACAGGGGACAAGGGGCCATCACTCACAAGTGGAAGACAGTTTCACCATTAGCCTAGGAAAAGTTTCTTTACTGTAAGGGTAGAAATTAGCTGTGGAATTCATTGCCAATGAAATGGTGATGACATATTCACCATTTTAAAAATTGATCAGATACTAAAAAAAAGAAAAGAATAAAGAAAACACTTATGTGTAGCTATCATTATTAGATTACATTATGGCATTGATTGTACTACCTAAGGGGATAAATTGGAAAATATGACACTGGGGGGGATTGGTATGTGGATTAAAGTATTAGAATTTATAACACTGCTTTGTAGGTGGGATTGGTGCCCATCTCCACTTGATGTTTCCGAATGTCTTTAAACTCGGCTGGCATTTTAATCATCTGCCAGCCACGTTGCTTCATATTTGGTTGCAATGTTCCCATTTATCTGAGTTCCAGGAAGCTGTCCAGCGACTACTGGAAACTATCACCGGGATTCTGCTACCTTCGGCACCTGGGTTTTGACTCCTTAACCTTATGGACATTGGCCCTCATTCCGAGTTGATCGCTCACTAGCTACTTTTAGCAGCCGTGCAAATGCATAGTCACCGCCCACGGGGGAGTGTATTTTAGCATAGAAAGAGTGCGAACGCCTGTGCAGCCGAGCGGCAGCAAACACATTTTGTGCAAAACAAGACCAGCCCTGTAGTTGTTACTTATACTGTGCGATGATTGCTGCGACGATTGACACGGTAATGACGTCAGATACCCGTCCAGCAAACGCCCGGCCACGCCTGCGTTTTTCCAAACACTCCCAGAAAATGGTCAGTTGACACCCATAAACGCCCTCTTCCTGTCAATCTCCTTGCAATCGGCTGTGCGAATGGAATTTTCGCTAGATCCAGTGCACAGCAGCGATGCTTTGTGCCTGTACGATGTGCGTGCGCATTGCGGCGCATACGCATGCGCAGTTTTGACCTCTTTTTAACCCGATCGCTGTGCTGCAAAAATCGGCAGCGAGCGATCAACTCGGAATGACCCCCATTACCCTTTCCCAATTTAAGAAGTCCCTCCTTCGACACCTCATGGATGCAGCAAGGCCTGTCCATACCTTGTTTATGAAGATCTTCCTCTGCCCCTTCTGTCTCTCAGTGGTTCCGAAGGATCGATTTCTATTATGCTATGGATGATCTTACATCCTCCCTTTTGGTGAGTAACTCAGAATTTCCTGCTATTTGAATAATTTGGATGAAATTTAAAGAGACACTGGACTATAGGGATTGCCTCCAGCGCTCCTCCACTACTAAAACCTCTCCTGGTCCTTCTGTACCTTGACTGTCTTCTTCTAGTTCATTTTCTTTTTGCTCCAAAAGGCAATTTTCTACTAGGTGCAAGATTTTACCCTTGGATTTCACTTAGTTTTTTTTATTTATTTTCCCTACTTCTTCTCCCTACTTAAACCCTGAACCCTTGACCTGCCTTTTTATCTTGCTTATGTTAAGGTTGTCTTAAGCCAGTGATTCCTAACCGCGGTGGTCAAGTATCCCCAACAGTTCATATTTTCCAGTTCTCCTCACAGGATTGCAAGTGAAATAATTAGCTCCACCTGTGGGTCTTTTAAAATGTGTCAGTGAGTAATGAATATACCTGTTCAACTGCTTGGTGACCTGGAAAACATGAACTGTTGGGGGTACTTGAGGACCGAGGTTGGGAATCACTGTCTTAGGCAATTATGTTACCTTTATGCTAATGACTATGCCTTAACCATGGATAGTCTGTTGATGCCGAATAACCAGTAATTTAATTATCATTTATACAATTTTGCTCTGGAAATTAATGTACCTTTACATTGTTTGTTCTAATATAAATAGATTGGCAGATATATTACCAACAAAACCAAAGGTCATCTAATCTCCAACCATGAGTATACAACCAACACTGTCAGGAATAAGTTGACCTACAGAACTATTGTGGATCCTGCCATAAATGCAAAATCCTCGAACACAGCACCAAGAAAATCTAATTCTTTGTAGCCAAATGAACTCAACAAAAATATTATAGTAAAGAATTCCTTACATGCAACAGCACTGGCATCATAAAAATACATACGGTGGACCATCAGAGCCCAGACAGCAGAACATGTGAGAAGCATTGAAAACAATCACACAGTTTATCCAACAAATACAGGACACACAACTATAACACTAAGGGACTTACCACCTTTGGAATCCAAAGGGTCAAAATGACTATAGGGGAGGGGGCTACATCATACACATAAAGAGGAACTATAATAGAGGTTTATCTGAAATACAATGTACTGCGTGGCCTGAATATCAGTAATGCAATTTAAAAAAAATCACCTGTTCATTTGACCACACGCATTGGGTATGTGTGACCGGCGGTCTCTTAATACCGACGGGACCTGTGGGATTTTCAGATGCCGGGATCCCAGACGTTGGTATTGTGGAGACTGCCGGTTACATAACTGTATCCCGACCACACTTCACACTGCAATGCAAATAAATAAATGGATTTTAATTACCTACCGGTAAATCCTTTTCTCATAGTCTGTAGAGGATACTGGGGTTCCATTTACCATGGGGTAAAGACGGGTCCACTAGGAGCCATGGTCACTTTAAGAATTTGATAGTGTGGGCTGGTTCCTCCCTCTATGCCCCTCCTACCAGACTCAGTCTAGGAAACTGTGCCCGAGGAGACAGTCATACTGACAGAAGGATAAAGATAGTGGTGATATTCCGAACCAGCACACACAAACAGAGGAAAGCTATGCTAACCCAACTTTAGACAGGAACAGCAACAGCTGAACCAACAATACTTAACCAAGTAACAGTGCAGGAAGAACGAAGCACCGGGAGGGCGCCCAGTATCCTCTACGGACTACAAGAAAAGGATTTACCGGTAGGTAATTAAAATCTTATTTTCTCCTACGTCCTAGAGAATACTGGGGTTCGATCTAGTACCATGGGGATGTACCAAAGCTCCCAAACCAGGTGGGAGAGTGCTCAGGTTCCTGCAGACCTGATTGACCAAACTTAAGGTCCTCAAAGGCCAAAGTATCGAACTTGTAGAACTTAGCAAACGTGTTCAAACCAGACCATGTAGACGCTCGGCAGAGCTGTAAAGCAGAGACACCCTGGGCAGCTGCCCAGGAAGAACCCACCGACCTAGTAGAGTGGGCCTGTACAGATTTTGGAACCGGCAAACCTGCCGTGGAATAAGCATGCCGGATAGTGACCCTGATCAAGCGTGCAATTGTCTGCTTTGAAGCAGGACACCCAATTTTATTGGGATCATATAGAAAGAACAGCGAGTCGGATTTCATGTGGCGAGCTGTCCTCTTTACGTATACCTTCAAAGCTCTCACAACATCCAAAGACTTTGAAGTAGCGGAAGTGTCTGTGATAACCGGAACTACAATAGGTTGGTTGATGTGAAACGCAGACACCATTTTCGGAAGAAATTGCTGACGAGTTCTGAGTTCAGCTCTGTCCTCATGGAAAATTAAATAGGGGCTCTTGTGAGACAAAGCCCCCAGTTTTGACACACGTCTTGCTGAGGACAAGGCCAACAGTGTGACGGTCTTCCATGTAAGATATTTTACGTCCACCTCCTGTAATGGTTCAAACCAGTCCGATTGGAGGAACTGCAGCACCAAAATAAGATCCCAAGGTGCCGTGGGAAGCACAAAGGGAGGTTGGATGCGCAGAACCCCTTTCAAAAACGTCTGGAGCTCAGGGAGAGAAGCCAATTGTTTGTGAAAGAAAATGGACAAGCCCGAAATGTGGACTTTTATGGAGCCGAGACGTAGGCCCACATCCACATCTGTATACAGAAAAAGCAGGAAACATCCCAGGTGAAATTCCATTGCAGAATAAGTTCTGCTCTCACACCAAGAGACGTGTTTCTTCCAAATACGGTGGTAATGTTTAGACGTTAACCCCTTCCTGGCTTGGATCATAGTCAGGATAACTTTGTTATGGATCCCTCTTCTGGCTAGAATCAGCCGTTCAACTTCCATGCCGTCAAACGTAGCCATGGTAAGTCCTGATAGACAAACGGGCCCTATTGTAGAAGAGCCTCGCGAAGAGGTAGAGGCCACGGATCTTCGAGGAGCATCTCCAGAAGGTCCGCGTACCAGGCTCTTCTTGGCCAGCCCGGAGCAATGAGGATTGCTTGAACCTTTTCTCTTTTTATTCTTTTGAGAACTCTTGTTATCAGAGGAAGTGGAGAAACACGTAAACCATCTAATAGACCAGGCATTCCCAACCACGGTCCTCAAGGCACACTAACAGTGCAGGTTTTAGTGATATCCAGGCTTCAGCACAAATGGTTAAACCAAAATAACTAAGGTACTAATTAAGTCACATGTGTTCAAGCCTGGCTATCACTAAAACCTGCACTGTTGGTGTGCCTTGAGGACCGCGGTTGGGAATGCTTGTGATAGACCCATGGAGTCGTAAGGGCGTCTACCGCCACTGCCTGTGGGTCTCTCGACCTGGAACAATACCGCTTAAACTTCTTTGTTGAGACGAGAGGCCATCATGTCGATCTGTGGATATCCCCATCGACTTGTCAAGCACCTGAACACTTCCGGGTGAAGGCCTCACTCCCCCGGGTGCAGGTCGTGTCTGCTGAGGAAGTCTGCTTCCCAGTTGTCTACTCGCGGAATGAAGACCGCTGACAACGCACAGTGTTTTTTTTCTGCCCAGAGGAGAATTCTTGAAACCTCTGACATTGCTGCTCTGCTTTTCGTTCCGCCCTGTCGGTTTATGTACGTCACTGCAGTTACATTATCCGACTGGACTTGAATGGCCCGATCCTGAAGAAGATAAGAGTCCTGCAAAAGGGCGTTGTGTATGGCCCTGAGTTCCAGAATGTTGATTGAAGGGTGACTTCCTGACTTGAACATCTTCTTGAAACTGCACCCCCTGGGTGACTGCTCCCTAACCTCGGAGGCTTGTGTCCGTTTCTTAACGGAATCCAGTCCTGAATTTCGAACCTCCGAACCTCGACAAGGTGTGAGGTCTGTAGCCACCACAGAAGGGAGATCCTGGCTTTTGGTGACAGACGAATCCTCTGGTGCATGTGAAGATGCGATCCAGACCATCTGTCCAACAGATTGAGCTGGAAGGGTCTTGCGTGAAACCTTCCATATTGAAGCGCCTCAAAAGAGGCCACCATTTTCCCCAGAAGCAGAATGCATAGATTCACCGATATCTGGATTGGCTTCAGGACATCCCGAACCATCAACTGGATTACCAATGCCTTTTCCAACGGAAGGAACACTTTCTGCGACTCCGTGGCCAGTGTCATTCCCAGGAATGGGAGCCTCCGTGTTGGCTCTAGGTGAGATTTCGGAAGGTTCAGAATCCACCCGTGATCCTGGAGAAGTTTGGTTGAGAGAGCAATGCTGTCCAGCAACCTCTCCCTGGATGGCGTCTTTATCAGAAGATCGTTCAGGTACGGAATTATGTTCACTCCCTGCTTGCGGAGTATAAACATCATCTCTGCCATCACATCGGTGGTGTGGAGAGACCAAATGGCAGGGCCTGGAACTGGTAGTGACAGTCCAGTAGTGCAAACTGTAGATAAGTCTGGTGAGGCGGCCAGATCAGAATGTGAAGGTACACATCCTTAATATCCAGAGACACAAGAAATTCCCCTTCCTTCAGACCTGAGATCACCGCTCTCGGAGACTCCTTCTTGAACTTGAACCCTCTTAAGAACGGGTTCAAGGATTTGAGGTTCAGAATTGGACGTACAGAACCATCCGGTTTTGGTACTACAAACAGGTTGGAATAGTACTCCTTGTTGTGTAGATGAGGAGGAACTGGAACAATGACTTAAGTCTGTACCAGTTTTTGGATGGCCTGCTGTATTATTATTATCATCATCATCCTTTATTTATATGGCGCCACAAGGGTTCCGCAGCGCCCAATTACAGAGTACATATGCACATAATCAAAACAGGAAAACAGTGACTTACAGTTGAAGACAATATAGGACAAGTACAGGGTAACTAAGCATAACTACACTAGTAAACGACAGAGATAAGTTCCAAGGTGGCCACAAAACTGCGGGATTTGGGCAGTGGAGGATTATTAAAGTAAGAAAAGGATAAGCACACGAGGGAAGAGGGCCCTACTCGTGAGAACTTACATTCTAAGTTATACTTGCCTCTTATGAAGCTGGTAAGCCTGATTTGATGAATCTGTGAGATGGGAGCTCTTGGAACTCCAGTCTGTAGCCCTGGGAAAATAGGATTTTAATACCTACTGGTAAATCCTTTTCTCTTAGTCCGTAGAGGATGCTGGGTCTCCAAAAGGACCATGGGGTATAGACGGGATCTACAGGAGACATGGGCACACTATAAGACTTTGAATGGGTGTGAACTGGCTCCTCCCTCTATGCCCATCCTCCAGACCTCAGTTATAGAACTGTGCCCAGGGAGACGGAAATTTCGAGGAATTTATTGTTTAAACACGGTGAGTGTCATACCAGCTCACACCTCAAACATGTCGCAGAACGTGGCATTCAATAGAACACCAGCAGACGGCATGAAAAAATATACAGCAATATGCTGACCGAAATTGTAACACAACCTGTGTGTAAACACGACCAATAATAGCAAACCGCATGCCATTGCATGAATAACGTCAGCAACAGACTGACTGAAAGGAAACCCAACATATGTAACCATAACCAATAACTGCAGATACAGTACGCACTGAGACGGGCGCCCAGCATCCTCTACGGACTAAGAGAAAATAATTTACCGGTAGGTATTAAAATCCTATTTTCTCATACGTCCTAGAGGATGCTGGGGACTCCAAAAGGACCATGGGGTCTATACCAAAGCTCTAGAACGGGCGGGAGAGTGCGGATGACTCTGAAGCACCGATTGCCCAAACAAGGGGGCGTCAACAGCCAGTGTATCAAACTTGTAGAATATTTGCAAAATTGTTTGAACCCGACGAAGCAGCTGCTCTGCAACGCTATAAACTGAGACCCCTCGGGTAGCCGCCCAGGATGAGAATGGTAGAATGGGCCTTCACCGATATCGGCAAACCGTCCATAAAACAAGCAAGCTTAATTGTAATTCAAATCCAGCGTGCAATAGTCTGCTTGGAAGCAGGAACCCCAATCTTGTTGGGAGCATATAGGATAACAGATCCTCCATTTTTCTGATCTGAGCCAATCTGGCAACACAAATCTTCAAAATTCCGACCACATCGAGATACTCCGATGCCACCCAGGCATCAGTAGCCACCGGCACCACAACAGGTTGGTTCAAGTGAAAGCAATGAAACCACTTTTGGCCGAACTGTTGCCGAGTTCTCAACTCCGCTCTATCTTCATGGAAGATTAAACAGGGCTCTTTTGAGACCAAACCGCCAACTCAGACACCCGCCTTGCAGATGCCAAGGTCAACCGCATGACCACTTTCCAATTGAGGAATTTCAACTTAACCATACTGAAAAGTTCAACCAAAGAAATTGCAGGAACTGCAACACCACGTAAAGATCCCATGGTGTCACAGAGGCACAAAGGGAGGATGGAAGTGTTAGACTCCTTTTACGAAAATATTAAACTCTGGAAAGGAGGGCAAATGTTTCTTGGAAGACAACCGATAAGGTTGAAATCTGAACCTTAATCAAGCCCAACCAAAGATCGCCTCCACACGATCTTGCAAGACAAGAAGGAAGAAAACGATCCAACTGGAATTGTTCCATATTAACCTTCTTGGATGCACACCAAGACATAAATTATTATAATTTTTTTTTTTAAATATGGTGGTAATGTCTTGACATTACTTCTTTTCTGACTGAAAAAGAATAGCGAAGACCTCACTGGAAATACCCTTCTGGGCTGGAATCCGACGTCAATGAAAACCTCGGTAAGACTTGGAACACACACGGCCCCTGCCAGAACAGATCCTCTCACAGAGGAAGAGTACAGTGATCTCCTATGAGTAATTTGCTGAAGATCCAGATACCAGCCCTCCTTGAACAGTCTGGAACAAGGAGGATCATCTGAACTCTTGTTCCTCTTATAATCTTTTAACATTTTTGGAAAGAGTGGAAGTGGAGGGAACACAGATTGACTGAAACACTCACGGTGTCACTAGATTGTCCACCGCTAATGCTTGAGGGGACCCCCGACCCGTAACAAAATTTCTTGTCGAGGCGAGATGCCATCTTGTTTATTTTCGGAATTCTCCAGACTTATCACTTCTGTGAAAAACCGCTTGATGAAGACTCAACCCTCCTGAACGGAGAACGTGTCCGCCGAGGACGTTTGCTTCCCAGTTGTCCACTCTTGGAACGAACATTGCTGATAGAGTGCGTAAATATTTTTTTTTTTTTTTTTGTCGCCCAGCGGAAAATCTTTCTGGCTTCTGCCATTTCTTCTCCGGATCTTGTCTATAGAAAACAGTTATAAACGGCCCTTAACTCTAGACCGTTAACGGGACGACAAGTATCCTAACATGACACTTGTCCCCAGTGAGAATTGCGCCGCTACCACAGGTGCAACATACTGGTCCTGAAACCATGATTATCCCAGGTGGAAACCGGACCACTTGTCCAACAGGTCCCGCTAAACACTCAGGCCTGGAACCTGCCCACTGAATGGCCTCGTAGGCCCCAACCATCTTTTTTCAGCAACTGACTGTATCGACGGATTGACACCGTTGCAGGTCTGCCAGACTCTGAATTCTCAGAGCTTCGCCTTTTCTTTTTTTTGGAAGCAAATAATCTCTTCTCAATACTGCCTCTAATAATATTGCCCAAGCCGATCACCGCGTCGTTGGGACCAACAGGGATTCTGGCAAGTGCTGTTGTTGAAGAACTGTCAAGGAGAAAAACAAAGTTTTACACCATTTGGCACCTTGATCTCTCCATAATTCGGAGAGCGATACAGTACAGAATAAATGTGACTCCTTACTAACGAAGGAAACCCATCATACCGTCATCACCCTGGTGAAATGGTAACAACAATCCTGAATCGCAAACCTCAGGTAAGCCTAAAGCGGAAGAAACCGTAATTAGACCTCCTTACTCCACTTTAAGAGTGGAGAACCCTGCCATGAGAGATTCCCTCATGAAGTTTAAGTAGGAAAAATCGGGATTTATCTGACCGAGTCGTCCGGCCTCGGGAGCACGAAAAAGTCTGAACAGCTTCTTCTATTCTGACCGGAACAACAGGACAATGATCTGATCCAAACACAACTCTTGTATAGCGTCACATACTACCTCCCTGTCATGAGGAGGATCGGTAAGGTTGATTCGAAAAAATCAGTGAGGGGGAACGTCTGGAACACCCGTATGTCCCCCTAGGGACTCTATCTTTAACTCACTGGTCCATGTCCTTCCAGGACTGACTGAAGAGTTTTAAACGAGGTCCCACCTGTGTGGGCCCCCGCAAGATAGACCCAACGTCCCATGATGGACGTGGCAGAAATAATAAGATTTTACTCACCGGTAAATCTATTTCTCGTAGTCCGTAGTGGATGCTGGGAACTCCGTAAGGACCATGGGGAATAGACGGCTCCGCAGGAGACTGGGCACATTTAAAGAAAGATTTAGGACTATCTGGTGTGCACTGGCTCCTCCCCCTATGACCCTCCTCCAAGCCTCAGTTAGGACACTGTGCCCGGAAGAGCTGACACAATAAGGAAGGATTTTGAATCCCGGGTAAGACTCATACCAGCCACACCAATCACACCATATAACTCGTGATAGGAACCCCGGTTAACAGTATGATAACAAATGGAGCCTCTGAACAGATGGCTCGCCATAACAACCCGATTTTTGTAACAATAACTTTGTACAAGTATTGCAGACAATCCGCACTAGGGATGGGCGCCCAGCATCCACTACGGACTACGAGAAATAGATTTACCGGTGAGTAAAATCTTATTTTCTCTGACGTCCTAGTGGATGCTGGGAACTCCGTAAGGACCATGGGGATTATACCAAAGCTCCCAAACGGGCGGGAGAGTGCGGATGACTCTGCAGCACCGAATGAGAGAACTCAAGGTCCTCCACAACCAGGGTATCAATTTTGTAGAATTTTGCAAACGTGTTTGCCCCTGACCAAGTAGCAGCTCGGCCAAGTTGTAAAGCCGAAACCCCTCGGGCAGCCGCCCAAGATGAGCCCCCTTCCTTGTGGAATGGGCTTTTACAGATTTAGACTGCGGTAGTCCACCGCAGAATGCGCAAGCTGAATAGTGCTACAAATCCAGCGCGCTATAGTCTGCTTAGAAGCAGGAGCACCCAGCTTGTTGGGTGCATCCAGGATAAACAGCGAGTCAGTTTTCCTGACTCCAGCCGTCCTGGAAATATAAATTTTCAGGGCCCTGACTACGTCCAGTAACTTGGAATCCTCCAAGTCCCTAGTAGCCGCAGGCACCACAATAGGTTGGTTCAAGTGAAAGACTGATACCACCGTCGGGAGAAAGTGAGGACGAGTCCTCAACTCTGCCCTATCTATATGGAAAGTCAGGTAAGGGTTTTTTCATGACAAAGCCGCCAATTCTGACACATGCCTTGCCGAAGCCAGAGCCAACACATGACCACTTTTCATGTGAGATATTTCAAATCCACGGTTTTAAGTGGCTCAAACCAATGTGATTCCAGGAACTCCAAAACCACATCGAGATCCCAAGGTGCCACTGGGGCACAAAAAGGGGCTGAATATGCAGCACTCCCTTACAACGTCTGAACTTCAGGCTGACATCCTTCCTGGCTTTGATCAGGATAAGAATGACTTCCTCCGGAATGCCTTTTTCACTCAGAATCCGGCGTTCAACCGCCATGCCGTCAACGCAGCCGCGGTAAGTCTTTTAACAGACAGGGCCCCTGCTGCAGCAGATCCTGTCTGAGTGGCAGAGGCCATGGGTCCTCTCAGATCATCTCTTGAAGTTCCTGGTACCAAGCCCTTCTTGGCCAATCCGGAACAATTAGTATAGTGCTTACTCCTCTTTTTCTTATTATCCTCAGTACCTTGGGTATGAGAGGGAGAGGAGGGAACACATAAACCGACTGGTACACCCGTGGTGTCACTAGAGCGTCCACAGCGATCGCCTGAGGTTCTCTTGACCTGGCGCAATATCTTTTTTATTGAGGCGGGACGCCATCATGTCCACCTGTGGTCTTTCCCAACGGTTTACCAGCATTTGGAAGACTTCTGGATGAAGTCCCTATTCTCCCGGGTGGAGTCTGCTGCGGAAGTCTGCTTCCCAGTTGTCCACTCCCGGAATGAACACTGCTGCCAGTGCTACCCCATGATTTTCCGCCCAACGGGGAATCCTTGTGGCTTCTGCCATTGCCCTCCTGCTTCTTGTGCCGCCCTGCCTGTTTACATGGGCGAGCACCGTGATGTTGTCTGATTGGATCAGTACGGCTGGTTTTGAAGCAGGGGCCTTGTTTGGGTTAGGGCCTTGTAAATGGCTCTTAGCTCCAGAAAATTTATGTGAAGTGAAATCTCCTGTTTTGACCACAGTCCTCGGAAATTCACTCCGTGTGTGACTGCACCCCAGCCCCGAAGGCTGGCATCCGTGGTCACCAGGACCCAGTCCTGTATTCCGAATCTGCGGCTCTCTAGTAGATGAGCCCTCTGCAGCCACCACCGCAGCGACACCCTGGTTCTTGCCGACCGGGTTATCCGCTGCTGTATCTGGAGATGGGACCCGGACCATTTGTCCAACAGGTCCCACTGGAAATTCCTTGCGTGGAACTTTCCTAATGGAATTGCTTCGTACGAAGCTACCATTTTTCCCAGGACTCGTGTGCATTGATGTACCGACACCTGTCCCGGTCTTAGGAGGTTTCTGATTAGAGATGACAACTCCTCG
This sequence comes from Pseudophryne corroboree, assembly GCF_028390025.1. Classification (NCBI taxonomy): domain Eukaryota; kingdom Metazoa; phylum Chordata; class Amphibia; order Anura; family Myobatrachidae; genus Pseudophryne; species Pseudophryne corroboree. The sequence goes on along the minus strand of NC_086446.1, from coordinate 148,472,794 downwards.
GCTTTTTCCATTGGAAGAAACACTTTTTTCTGGTCTGTTTCCAGAATCATTCCCAGGAACAGAAGACGTGTCGTCGGGACCAGCTGTGACTTTGGAATTGAGAATCCAGCCCTGCTGTTGCAGCACTTCCCGAGAAAGTGCTACCCCCTTACCAACTGTTCCTTGGAGCTCGCCTTTATCAGGAGATCGTCCAAGTACGGGATAATTAAACTCCCTTCTTGCGAAGGAGTATCATCATTTTGGTCATTACCCTGGTAAAGACCATCGGTGCCGTGGATAATCCAAACGGCAGCGTCTGGAACTGATAGTGACAGTCCTGTACCACAACCTTGAGGTACTCCTGGTGAGGAGGGCAAATGGGGACATGCAGGTAAGTATCCTTGATGTCCAGAGAGACCCTGTAATCCCCCTCGTCCAGGTTCGCAATAATCGCCCTGAGCGATTCCATCTTGAACTCAAATCTTTTGTTATATGTGTTCAAGGATTTCAAATTTAAGATGGGTCTCACCGAACCGTCCGGTTTCGGTACCACAAACATGGTGGAAAAGTAACCCTTTTCCTGTTGAAGAAGGGGTACCTTGATAATCACTTGCTGTGAATACCGTTTTTGGATAGCCACCAACACTGCCTCCCTGGCAGAGGGAGTTGCCGGTAAGGCAGATTTTAGGAAAGGGCGGGGGGGAGACGTCTCGAATTTCAGCCTGTACCCCTGAGACACTTTTTGAAGAACCCAGGGATCCACCTGTGAGAGAGCCCACTGTGCGCTGAATCTCTGAGAGGGGCCCCCACCGTACCCGGGTCCGCCTGAGCAGCCCCAGCGTCATGCTGTGGACTTACCGGACGCAGGGGAGGACGTCTGCTCTTGGGAACTAGCTGTGTGCTGCAGCTTTTTCCCTCTACCTTTTCCTCTTGGCAGAAAAGATGAGCCTCTAGTCCTCTACTTTTCTGGGGCCGAAGGGACTGTACCTGATACTACAGTGCTTACTTTTGCTGTGGGGTAGCTTGTGGCAAAAGTTTCGACTTCCCAGCCGTAGCTGTGGAAACAAGGTCTGAAAGACCATCCCCAAACAGTTCCACCCCCTTATAGGGCAAACTGCCATGTGCCGTTTTGAATCGGCATCGCCCCACCATTGCCGAGTCCATAACCCCCGTCTGGCGGCAATGGTTTTACATATCGCTTATTAGTGATGCCAGTCGGCAAATATCCCTCTGTGCATCACGCATGTATAAGACAGCGTCTTTTATATGCTCTATTTTCAGTAAAATATTGTCCCTATCTATAGTATAAATATTATCCGACAGGGAATCTGACCACGCAGCTGCCGCACTGTACATCCATGCCGAGGTAATAGCAGGTCTCAATATAATGTCCGTGTGTGTGTATATAGCTTTAAGGGTAGTTTTCTGCTTTCTATCAGCAGGTACTTCAGGGCGGCCGTATCCGGAGACGGTAGTGCCACCTTTTTTAATAAGCGTGTAACCGCTTTATCTACCCTAGGGGGTATTTTCCAACGTGACCTATCCTCTGGCGGAAAAGGGTACGCTGCTTAGAAATTATCAATTTCTTATCGGGGGAAGTCCGCGCTTCCTCACACACCTCATAACAATTCCTCAGATGCAGGAAAACTACTGGTAGTTTTCTGTCACCAAACATAATACCCTTTTTTGTGGTACCTGGGGTATTATCAGAAATGTGTAATACATTTTTCATTGCCTCAATTATGTAACGGGTGGCCCTATTGGAAGGTACACTAGTCTCATCGTCGTCGACACTGGAGTCGGTATCCGTGTCAACATCTGTGTCTGCCATCTGAGGTAGCGGGCGTTTTAGAGCCCCTGATGACATTTGAGACGCTTGGACAGGCACAAGCTGAGCAGCCGGCTGTCCTATGTCGTCAAACCTTTTATGTAAGGAGTAGACACTGTCACGTAATTCCTTCCATAAGTCCATCCACACCGGTGTCGACCCCGCAAGGGGGTGACATCCCATTCACAGGCATTTGCTCCGCCTCCACATCATTATCCTCATCATACATGTCGACACCGCAGTACCGACACACAGCACACACACAGGGAATGCTCTGACAGAGGACAGGACCCCACAAAGCCCTTTGGGGAGACAGAGGGAGAGTATGCCAGCACACACCAGAGCGCTATATACCACAGGGATATCACTATACAGAGTGTTTTTCCCTTATAGCTGCATAATATATTTATACTGCGCCTAATTTGTGCCCCCCCCTCTCTTTTTAACCCTTTTCTGTAGTGCAGGACTGCAGGGGAGAGCCAGGGAGCGATCCCTCCAGCGGGGCTGTGAGGGAAAATGGCGCCAGTGTGCTGAGGGAGATGGCTCCGCCCCTTTTTCGGCGGGCTTTCTCCCGCTATTGTAAAAGTTCTGGCAGGGGTTAATAAACACCTATATAGCCCCTGGGGCTACATATGGTGTCAGTTCGCCAGCCAAGGTGTTAATATTGCTGCTCAGGGCGCCCCACCCCCCCCAGCGCCCTGCACCCATCAGTGACCGCAGTGTGTGGTGTGCATGAGGAGCAATGGCGCACAGCTGCAGTGCTGTGCGCTACCTTGGAGAAGACAGAAGTCTTCAGCCGACGATTTTTTCCGGACCACCTTCTTGCTTCTGGCTCTGTAAGGGGGACGGCGGCGCGGCTCCGGGAACGGACGACGAGGTCGGGTCCTGTGTTCGATCCCTCTGGAGCTAATGGTGTCCAGTAGCCTAAGAAGCCCAAGCTACCACCACTTAGGTAGGTTCGCTTCTTCTCCCCTTAGTCCCTCGGTGCAGTGAGCCTGTTGCCAGCAGGTCTCACTGAAAATAAAAAACCTAACATATACTTTCTTCCTAGGAGCTCAGGAGAGCCCCTAGTGTGCATCCAGCTCAGCCGGGCACAGAAATCTAACTGAGGCTTGGAGGAGGGTCATAGGGGGAGGAGCCAGTGCACACCAGATAGTCCTAAATCTTTCTTTAGATGTGCCCAGTCTCCTGCGGAGCCGTCTATTCCCCATGGTCCTTACGGAGTTCCCAGCATCCACTAGGACGTCAGAGAAAATGGATAATTTCTGCACCTGTGAACCTGAAAAGGCAGCTGATCTCTTACCTTTTTTACCTTCCTTTACCTGCAAAGAAAGGGGAATCCTTATCCATTTGGTCGAACTGACTGCATCCTGCAACAATGCGTCACCAGCCGTTGTGAGGGAACATAGGGCAAGAAAGATAAACTTACCCGTGGCACCTGCCGAGAGTATATTAACAAGGACATCACCAACCAGGCTTCCTTTCATGGAGAAGACACCCCACTTCTTTTCAGATTCAGCATTTTCATCTCTTTGGTGAATCCACAACGCCCTCCTAGCCGAGACCGCCGTGGAAGTGGCCCGTGCACCCAAGAGTCCCATCCCTTGTAGTCGCACGGTAGTATGTTGCCATGTTCTAGACATGACCCAACTCAAGGAGTAACACATCTCTCCTCAGGGTAATTATATCGGATTACCAAGTAACCGACCATTCCTGAATACAAGCACTCCCCCCTGCGCATGCAATGCAAGTATAATCAAAACATATAATTAAAATATCAATTATCTTCCTGTAAACGATCCTTTGTGACAGGGCCCCGTGCAGAACAGGGGTTGACTCTCACTTTGTTCTAAATAAATAAATAAATAAAATAATCCATGGCGGGAAAAGAATAAACACTCGGAATCCTCATGATGATTTGAAACCATCTTGTCATGGCCGACCTAGAGCTATCGAACAAAGCGACCAGCACATGAGAAGGAAAAGTTTACTTCAGCATTCAATATAATGTTTTTGTATAAATATACACATTTAAATACACATATACACACGTATAGCCATATTATATATATATATATATATATATATGTATGTGTGTCAGGAACAGCAGGGTCCCTAGTGATATTAATGCGTTCTTAATGTGTATGAACATGTACTGAATGCCAATGTTGCGGATCTAATCAGGAAACATTATGGTCGACATAAGACATAGTAGTCGTGTCGACAACAGGAGTAGTAACTGGGAAAAATACATCTTTTGCGACCCCGAGGGGTCTGAGGGAAAAATATACAGAATTTTTATATTACGCCCCCACTTACCATGTCTGTGCTCGAGCTACAGAACATTGCAACCGTACCATACATATATACAGTGTATATCGAACTAGATTTCACCACATGGGATATCTGTAAAATTATAACATGTGTTACATATATATTGCGGCAGGATAAAATATACGAGGAGGAGGAATGGAGGAAATGAAAAAACTGAATAAGGGACAATGGGGTTTTCTTTGATGGATCAAAGCTGACCTATTTGTTATGTACTGCCATTGACATTATTTTTAACACATAATCACATTATTACAAAACTTAAATGGTCATGACATATCATCTAGATGGTATATAGAACATAATGTTGCTCATTTAAAGTAATAAAATAAGAATTTACTTACCGATAATTCTATTTCTCGTAGTCCGTAGTGGATGCTGGGAACTCCGTAAGGACCATGGGGGAATAGCGGCTCCGCAGGAGACTGGGCACAAAAGTAAAGCTTTAGGACTACCTGGTGTGCACTGGCTCCTCCCCCTATGACCCTCTTCCAAGCCTCAGTTAGGATACTGTGCCCGGACGAGCGTACACAATAAGGAAGGATTTTGAATCCCGGGTAAGACTCATACCAGCCACACCAATCACACCGTACAACCTGTGATCTGAACCCAGTTAACAGCATGATAACAGAGGAGCCTCTGAAAAGATGGCTCACAACAATAATAACCCGATTTTTGTAACAATAACTATGTACAAGTATTGCAGACAATCCGCACTTGGGATGGGCGCCCAGCATCCACTACGGACTACGAGAAATAGAATTATCGGTAAGTAAATTCTTATTTTCTCTGACGTCCTAGTGGATGCTGGGAACTCCGTAAGGACCATGGGGATTATACCAAAGCTCCCAAACGGGCGGGAGAGTGCGGATGACTCTGCAGCACCGAATGAGAGAACTCCAGGTCCTCCTCAGCCAGGGTATCAAATTTGTAGAATTTAGCAAACGTGTTTGCCCCTGACCAAGTAGCTGCTCGGCAAAGTTGTAAAGCCGAGACCCCTCGGGCAGCCGCCCAAGATGAGCCCACCTTCCTTGTGGAATGGGCTTTTACAGATTTTGGCTGTGGCAGGCCTGCCACAGAATGTGCAAGCTGAATTGTACTACAAATCCAACGAGCAATAGTCTGCTTAGAAGCAGGAGCACCCAGCTTGTTGGGTGCATACAGGATAAACAGCGAGTCAGATTTTCTGACTCCAGCCGTCCTGGAAACATATATTTTCAGGGCCCTGACTACGTCCAGCAACTTGGAGTCCTCCAAGTCCCTAGTAGCCGCAGGTACCACAATAGGCTGGTTCAAGTGAAACGCTGAAACCACCTTAGGGAGAAATTGAGGACGAGTCCTCAATTCTGCCCTGTCCGTATGAAAAATTAGGTAAGGGCTTTTATAGGATAAAGCCGCCAATTCTGAGACACGCCTGGCTGAAGCCGGGGCCAACAGCATTACCACTTTCCATGTGAGATATTTTAAGTCCACAGTGGTGAGTGGTTCAAACCAATGTGATTTTAGGAACCCCAAAACTACATTGAGATCCCAAGGTGCCACTGGAGGCACAAAAGGAGGCTGTATATGCAGTACCCCCTTGACAAACGTCTGAACTTCAGGAACAGAAGCCAGTTTCTGGAAGAAAATCGACAGGGACGAAATTTGAACCTTAATGGACCCTAATTTTAGGCCCATAGACAGTCCTGTTTGCAGGAAATGCAGGAAACGACCCAGTTGAAATTCCTCTGTAGGGGCCTTCCTGGCCTCGCACCACGCAACATATTTACGCCAAATACGGTGATAATGCTGTACGGTTACATCCTTCCTGGCTTTGATCAGGGTAGGGATGACTTCATCCGGAATGCCTTTTTCCTTCAGGATCCGGCGTTCAACCGCCATGCCGTCAAACGCAGCCGCGGTAAGTCTTGGAACAGACAGGGTCCCTGCTGGAGCAGGTCCTTTCTTAGAGGTAGAGGCCACGGGTCCTCTGTGAGCATCTCTTGAAGTTCCGGGTACCAAGTCCTTCTTGGCCAATCCGGAGCCACGAGTATAGTCCTTACTCCTCTCCTTCTTATGATTCTCAGTACCTTGGGTATGAGAGGCAGAGGAGGGAACACATACACTGACTGGTACACCCACGGTGTTACCAGAGCGTCCACAGCTATTGCCTGAGGGTCCCTTGACCTGGCGCAATACCTGTCTAGTTTTTTGTTGAGGCGGGACGCCATCATGTCCACCTTTGGTTTTTCCCAACGGTTCACAATCATGTGGAAGACTTCTGGGTGAAGTCCCCACTCTCCCGGGTGGAGGTCGTGTCTGCTGAGGAAGTCTGCTTCCCAGTTGTCCACTCCCGGAATGAACACTGCTGACAGTGCTATCACATGATTTTCCGCCCAGCGAAGAATCCTTGCAACTTCTGCCATTGCCCTCCTGCTTCTTGTGCCGCCCTGTCTGTTTACGTGGGCGACTGCCGTGATGTTGTCTGACTGGATCAGCACCGGCTGACCTTGAAGCAGAGGTCTTGCTAGGCTTAGAGCATTGTAGATGGCCCTTAGCTCCAGGATATTTATGTGAAGTGATGTCTCCAGGCTTGACCACAAGCCCTGGAAATTTCTTCCCTGTGTGACTGCTCCCCAGCCTCTCAGGCTGGCATCCGTGGTCACCAGGACCCAGTCCTGAATGCCGAATCTGCGGCCCTCTAGAAGATGAGCACTCTGCAACCACCACAGGAGAGACACCCTTGTCCTTGGTGACAAGATTATCCGCTGATGCATCTGAAGATGCGACCCGGACCATTTGTCTAGCAGATCCCACTGGAAGGTTCTTGCGTGGAATCTGCCGAATGGGATTGCTTCGTAAGAAGCCACCATCTTTCCCAGGACCCTTGTGCATTGATGCACTGAGACTTGGCCTGGTTTTAGGAGATTTCTGACTAGTTCGGATAACTCCCTGGCTTTCTCCTCCGGGAGAAACACCTTTTTCTGGACTGTGTCCAGGATCATCCCTAGGAATAGAAGTCGTGTCGTCGGGATCAGCTGCGATTTTGGAATATTGAGAATCCAACCGTGCTGGCGCAGCACTATCTGAGATAGTGCTACCCCGACTTCCAACTGTTCCCTGGATCTTGCCCTTATCAGGAGATCGTCCAAGTAAGGGATAACTAAAACTCCCTTCCTTCGAAGGAGTATCATCATTTCGGCCATTACCTTGGTAAAGACCCGGGGTGCCGTGGACAATCCAAACGGCAGCGTCTGAAACTGATAGTGACAGTTCTGTACCACAAACCTGAGGTACCCTTGGTGAGAAGGGTAAATTGGGACATGTAGGTAAGCATCTTTGATGTCCAGAGACACCATATAGTCCCCTTCTTCCAGGTTTGCAATCACTGCTCTGAGTGACTCCATCTTGAATTTGAACCTTTGTATGTAAGTGTTCAAGGATTTTAGGTTTAAAATTGGTCTCACCGAGCCGTCCGGCTTCGGTACCACAAATAGTGTGGAATAGTACCCCTTTCCCTGTTGTAGGAGGGGTACCTTGATTATCACCTGCTGGGAATACAGCTTGTGAATGGCTTCCAATACTGCCTCCCTGTCTGAGGGAGACGTCGGTAAAGCAGACTTTAGAAAACGGCGAGGGGGAGACGTCTCGAATTCCAATTTGTACCCCTGAGATATCACCTGAAGGATCCAGGAGTCCACTTGCGAGTGGGCCCACTGCGCACTGAACTTCTTGAGACGGGCCCCCACCGTGCCTGAGTCCGCTTGTAAAGCCCCAGCGTCATGCTGAGGACTTTGCGGAGGCGGGAGAGGGCTTTTGTTCCTGGGAACTGGCTGTTTGTTGCAGCCTTTTTCCTCTCCCTCTGCCACGGGGCAGAAATGAGGCGCCTTTTGCCCGCTTGCCCTTATGGGGCCGAAAGGACTGCGCCTGATAATACGGCGTCTTCTTAGGTTGAGAAGCTACCTGGTGTAAAAATGTGGATTTTCCAGCAGTTGCCGTGGCTACCAGGTCTGATAGACCTACCCCAAATAACTCCTCCCCCTTATAAGGCAATACTTCCATGTGCCTTTTAGAATCCGCATCACCTGACCACTGCCGCGTCCATAAACCTCTTCTTGCAGAAATGGACAGCGCGCTAACTCTTGATGCCAGTCGGCAAATATCCCTCTGTGCATCACGCATATATAGAAATGCATCCTTCAAATGCTCTATAGTCCGTAATATACTGTCCCTATCTAGGGTATCAATATTTTCAGTCAGGGAATCCGACCACGCCAGGCCCGCACTGCACATCCAGGCTGAGGCGATTGCTGGTCGCAGTATAACACCCGTGTGAGTGTATATACATTTTAGGATATTCTCCAGCTTTCTATCGGCAGGTTCCTTTAGGGCGGCCGTATCAGGAGAGGGTAGTGCTACCTGTTTAGACAAGCGTGTGAGCGCTTTATCCACCCTAGGGGGTGTTTCCCAACGTGCCCTATCCTCTGGCGGGAAAGGGTACGATGCCAATAACCTTTTAGGAATTATCAGTTTTTTATCGGGAGAAACCCACGCCTCATCACACACTTCATTTAATTCCTCGGATACAGGAAAAACTACAGGCAGTTTTTTCTCACCAAACATAATACCCTTTTTAGTGGTACTTGTATTATCAGAGATATGCAATACATTTTTCATTGCCTCAATCATGTAACGTGTGGCCCTAGTGGAAGTCACGTTTGTCTCCTCATCATCGACACTGGAGTCAGTATCCGTGTCTGTGTCTGCCATTTGAGGTAACGGGCGTTTTAAAGCCCCTGATGGCGTTTGAGACCCCTGGACAGGCACAAGCTGAGTAGCCGGCTGTCTCATGTCGTCAACTGTCTGTCGTAAAGAGCTGACACTGTCACGCAATTCCTTCCATAAGCTCATCCACTCAGGTGTCGACTCCCTAGGGGGTGACAACTGTATAATAGGCAATTGCTCCGCCTCCATCTCATTTTCCTCCTCAAACATGTCGACACAATCGTACCGACACACCGCACCCACAGGGAATGCTCTGATAGAGGACAGGACCCCACTAGCCCTTTGGGGAGACAGAGGGAGAGTATGCCAGCACACACCAGAGCGCTATATATAGACAGGAATACCACTATAAAATGTGCTTTTCCCTTTATAGCTGCTGTTAGTATCAAAACTGCGCCAAATTAGTGCCCCCCTCTCTTTTTTACCCTTTTCTGTAGTGCAGGACTGCAGGGGAGAGTCAGGGAGACGTCCTTCCAGCGGAGCTGTGATGGAAAATGGCGCCCGTGTGCTGAGGAGATAGGCTCCGCCCCCTTCTCGGCGGCCTTTTCTCCCGCTTTTTGGTGAGTTCTGGCAGGGGTTAAAATACATCCATATAGCCCTGGGGGTTATATGTGGTGTATTTATGCCAGCCAAGGTGTTTACATTGCTGCTCAGGGCGCCCCCCCCTAGCGCCCTGCACCCTCAGTGACCGAAGTGTGAAGTGTGCCTGAGTAACAATGGCGCACAGCTGCAGTGCTGTGTGCTACCTTGTTGAAGACTGATGTCTTCTGCCGCCGATTTTTCCGGACCTCTTCTTGCTTCTGGCTCTGTAAGGGGGCCGGCGGCGCGGCTCTGGGACCGAGCTCCGAGGCTGGGCCTGTGTTCGGTCCCTCTGGAGCTAATGGTGTCCAGTAGCCTAAGAAGCCCAATCCACTCTGCACGCAGGTGAGTTCGCTTCTTCTCCCCTTAGTCCCTCGATGCAGTGAGCCTGTTGCCAGCAGGTCTCACTGAAAATAAAAAACCTAAAACTAAACTTTCACTAAGAAGCTCAGGAGAGCCCCTAGTGTGCACCCTTCTCGGCCGGGCACAAAAATCTAACTGAGGCTTGGAGGAGGGTCATAGGGGGAGGAGCCAGTGCACACCAGGTAGTCCTAAAGCTTTACTTTTGTGCCCAGTCTCCTGCGGAGCCGCTATTCCCCCATGGTCCTTACGGAGTTCCCAGTATCCACTAGGACGTCAGAGAAATATGGATATTAGTATGATGTAGCTATACATACCAATTAGACAGATAATTAGATGTAACCCATTCAATGTATTATCCACTGAAACGGACTTGGTTTGACGATTTTAAAATGCAATTGTATTCGAACCTACGATGGAAAACATCTTTGGCTTGTTAACCAAATAGTAATCTCATTTGCCTTATTTAAAAAGTTAGGGGTCTGTATGCAACAATAACAGTAATAGTTATATCTGGTCCGCGAGCGTTGGAACGCACGTGGCGACGGATGCAGGAAGCCCTACAGCAGTGAAGCGCATGACGCGCCGGAAGGCGGAAACGCGTCATGACAACATTCGGTTGCCTAGACACGCGGCGCTATGGAGCGGCGCTGCCCGGCGGGGTTTCCTAGGAGATGCTGTAACAACAGGAACCCCAATGTGACGGTGAAACGCACGCTAACCATGTGAATATGGAACGCAATTTCTCAATTAATCCCCACACCTCCCCAAACGCTTAGTGATCCTTTAGTCTAGTCCTGCAAAAACGAGTGCCTAATTGTGCTGAATTGAGCTCAAGACACATATACATCATTTATAGATAATATAAGGTTAAAAGATTAGGTAATATCTAAAATTGAGTCAATTCAATTACAGGAAGTGATGTCACCCACAGTGGGGTTTAAAAACCCAGTGTTCTCAGTCTTAATTTCATACAGCAGCTAGGAGCATTGCAGAAGGTGGAGAGGTAAGCATAGTTATCTTATGGTCTTTTATGTTCTCTTGGTGTGTGATTATGGATATTGTTAACAATATAACTTGATTACTGATGGTAAAAATGTTTGGGGAATAATGCCAACTCCCAAAGAATTTTGCTTATAGGAATTATGTATATATACAAAAAAAATAATCTAAGTCACAACACTCTCTCATATAGCAAACAGCTTTTAAGCATCAATATAATAAATCCAGCCTGAAAATGGTCTATGATGCTTAGATTGTTAATGTCCATCAGGAGTGTCAGTTTTCTATATCCTGTGATAGTATTATTTATGATAAAAGGGTTTGGTGCACTATTCCAGCCACATAGATTTATATTAATAAATTCTGGCAAACCCTCAGTTAATTTTGGCTACGGATACTTTCTTAAAATAGATAGTTCTTTATATCAGATTATAATTCTGATACAGCCAATGCTGACCAGAATTATCTACGTATCTGTATTACAGTTTCTCTATATATTTTTACATTCTACTCCATCATAGGTACGATTACAGTTATCTGCCTTATGTTGAATCCACGCTTGGATGTGATTTAATGAATAGCTGCCTTACGAGCTAGTTTCCATATAATTGGTATGTATGAAAAATAAAATATGGGCCAAATTTTTTCTAGTATGTACTGTACCCATATAGCATTAGGAATTTGTTTTCCATCGTAGGTTCGAATACAATTGCATTTTAAAATCGTCAAACCAAGTCCGTTTCAGTGGATAATACATTGAATGGGTTACATCTAATAATCTGTCTAATTGGTATGTATAGCTACATCATACTAATATCCATATTTATTACTTTAAATGAGCAACATTATGTTCTATATACCATCTAGATGATATGTCATGACCATTTAAGTTTTGTAATAATGTGATTATGTGTTAAAAATAATGTCAATGGCAGTACATAACAAATAGGTCAGCTTTGACCCATCAAAGAAAACCCCATTGTCCCTTATTCAGTTTTTTCATTTCCTCCATTCCTCCTCGTATATTTTATCCTGCCGCAATATATATGTAACACATGTTATAATTTTACAGATATCCCATGAGGTGAAATCTAGTTCGATACCACTTTTTAAGTGTTTTAATTATCTTTTGAAGACACGCTAAAGTTGCTTGTCCATATTGTGATCCTTTGGTATGTATATATCATAATTACTATTGACATGAGCTCATTGTGGATAAATGAAACGATATATTTATGAAATGTTTTCTACATTGTTTAGATTATAATAAACCCCTGATGAAGTCTGTAAGACGAAACGCGTTGGGTTGAGACAGCGATTTTGTCATTCCTTCAAGGAGGAATAATCATCATGTCGATTTGTGACTGAAATTAATTGTTATCAACACAAATATTTGTACAAAACATTGTTTATTGTCACTTTGGATACATTGTGATACAGCTTATTTTACTGTATTTTATAAAATAAATAAGTCTAATTCTTATGACTGTTTTATTGTATAAGTAAAAACGTTAGATATACCAAAGAATATCACTAGCTCCCTGGGAAATCTTTTCTTTGCTGTTCATAACCATTATACCCTGTCTAACAGGGGGTATTTTCCTTAACGTGTAGCTTTCTATATCATTAGCGCGAGAAAGGTCTTATATTTCTTCCAATACACATATATATATATATATATATATATATATATATATATATATATAGAGAGAGAGAGAGAGAGAGCTTTATTTTTGCACTAAACAACTGTGCCCTCCCCCCCCCATTCATTTTACAGTGAGCTGTGCAACAATGTTTTGGCGGGGCCAGCATCTCTGAGGAGAGAATGGCGCTGGATAGAGTGGTGAGGGCTAAGCCACGCCCCCTTATCGGCGTGCTTCAGTCCCGCTAGTTATTTACATTATTATACTGGCGGGGGTCTGTATACAGTGCCTATGCACTGTATACCACTTTGCCAGGCTGTAAACATGAGGTATATTGATGCCCAGGGCGCCCCCTCTGCGCCCTTGTAGTGCCACTCGTGTGTGGGAGCAATGGCGCGCAGCGCGACCGCTGCACGGTACCTCAGACTCTGAAGTCTTCTGCCGTCACTGAAGTCTTCTTTTCTTCCTTTACTCACCCGGCTTCTTCCTTCTGGCTCTGTGAGGGGGTTGACGGCTCGGCTCCGGGAGCAAGCAGCTAGGTGCACCAAGTGATCGAACCCTCTGGAGCTAATGGTGTCCAGTAGCCTAAGAAGCAGAGCCCTTGAACTCAGAAGTAGTAGGTCTGCTTCTCTCCCCTCAGTCCCACGAAGCAAAGAGCCTGTAGCCAGCAGGTCTCCCTGAAAATAATAAACCTAACATAAAGTATTTTCAGAGAAACTCAGGAGAGCTCCCCTAGTGTGTGTCCAGTCTCTCTGGGCGCAGAATCTAACTGAGGTCTGGAGAAGGGGCATAGAGTGAGGAGCCTGTTCACACCCATTCAAAGTCTTCTAGTGTGCCCATGTCTCCTGCGGATCCAGTCAATACCCCGTGGTCCTTTTGGAGTCCCCAGCATCCTCTAGGACGTATGAGAAATAAGATCTATTACCCAGGGATCCCGGGTGTGACTGAAGAATTGTAGTCAGGCTCCCACCTGACTGACCTCCAGGCCTCGCGGTCCACCTCGCGGTCCGTCATGCTGAAGGCTTTGAGGTAGCAGAGCCTGAGCTCTGTTCCTGAACACCTGCAGTTACTGGTTTGCGCGGTTTATCTCTTGCGCCTCTGGAAGCCATAGAAGCACCTTTGGATTTTCCCTTAAACTTGGCTGTCCGAAAGGACTGTAAATGTGAAGCTGAATAAGCTTTCCTGGCTGAGGGAGCTGCGGAAGGAAGGTACGTAGACTTTCCCGCAGTAGCTTTGGAGATAAATTTGTCTAGTTCATCTCCAAACAAGGCCTCTCCTGTGAATGTTAGGCCTTCCACGCCTTTCCTGGAGTCCGCATCAACAGTCCCCTGCGTGCGGACACTGCCATAGCGGTGGTGCGTGCATTAAGCAAACAAATCTATTTTATGGCTTTCACCATAAAGTTCGCAGAGTCCTGTATATGCTGCAGGAGTAAAACAACATCCCTCCTAGACAAGGAATCTAACTCCTCAATTAGGTTACCTGACCATTTAGCAATGGCTTTTGTGATCCATGCACATGCAATAATGGGTCATTGGGCCACCCCAGGAGCTGTGTAAAATGACTGAGTGTAGTCTCAATTTTACGATCAGCTGTATCCTTTAGGAAAGCTGCACCAGGGGCAGGCAATACAATTTTACGTGACAGCCTACAGACTGATGTGTCCACTATCGGTGGATTTTCCCACTTTTTCCTATCGTCCAGAGGAAAAGGAAAATATAAGAGCAACCTTTTAGGGATTTGAAATTTCTTATCAGGATTAACCCATGGTTCTTCAAACAGGGTATTCAATTCCTTTGACACAGGAAGTGTGACTGAGGACTTCTTTTTTACATTAAAATAAGATTCCTCACACTCTTCTGACACCTTATCAGGAATTTGCAGAACATTTCTGATAGTCTCTATATGAGCTTCTATACCGTGACAGAGTAGCATCCTCCCCCTCCTCCATGTCTGACCCGTCCTTGACAGAGTCAGACTGCAGGATATGGGCCAAAGATCATTTTTGCAGACTAATGGGAGGGGATTGAGACGACAGTTTGGGGACTGAGTCTCTATTCATCAACTCATCCACAGTCTGTCTTAAGTATTGTGTCTCTCTCATTGCGAGATAGCTTTGTAGAAATATTTGAGATCATTTCCTTAATGGAATTAACCCATTCCGGTTCAGCCCCACTATTCTGGGAAGGTGCACTGCCCTGAGTACCCAGTAGTGAGCCCCCTGGTGAAGAGAAACACTCTGCTGTACAAGAAACACACTCTTTGCCTGACATAATGTAAATGTGACCGCAAACACACACACACACACACACACACACACACACACACACACACACACACACACACAGGAAAAGGTTAAACACAATTAACCCACAAAGAGCCCCCACCGTGCCCTTATCGCTAATGCCAAGCTTAGCCGGGTCGCAGACCAAGTACCCTGATAGGGTACTTAATACACTAATAGTAGCTCTCCCCCCTGCTAGGAACCCCTGGTACCTCTGAGGTAATCTGGAGTCACACTGGGGGAGCTGCGCATCCGTCAGTCAGCATCTGTATCCACTGCAGAGGGAAAATGGCGCTGGTGAGCTGCTGGATCCTCTCATAGTGAAACCCCGCCCCTTCAATGGCGCACGGTCTTCCCTCTTTTCTTATACTGGCTGAGGAATCTGTTGCTTAAAATGGAGAGAAAACCATTTTAAGGCTGCTTTTGCCAGTGTGGGTACTGTGTACAGTGTACTGAGGTGCGGCTGTGTACTGTGTCTGGAGACGCAATTCACCCCGGTTAGAAGTTGTGCGTCTCCATACCCTCATGGCGCCGTAATGGCCGTCGACCCGCTAGTTAGGACACCGGCTTAGTACTCACCACTCTTCTTTCTTCTGGCTCTGTTAGGAGTGGCGGCGTGCTGCGGGAATGTACCCTCGCCATGGTGGGGCTTGCAAATAGTTCCCTCAGGAGCTCAGTGTCCTGTCAGCAGGGAACGGGACCATTAACCCTTCAAGAAGTTGGGCCGTCCTCCCCCCTAAGTCCCACGAAGCAGGCAGGCTGGTGCCAACCAACTCTGCCTGAAAATAACAAACATATAAAATAAATGCAGAAAACTCTTCAGGAGCTTCCATAAGCGTGACCGGCTCCTCCGGGCACATTTTCTAAACGGAGTCTGGTAGGAGGGGCATAGAGGGAGGAGCCAGCCCACACTATCAAATTCTTAAAGTGCCCATGGCTCCTAGTGGACCAGTCTATACCCCATGGTACTAAATGGAACTCCAGTATCCACTAGGACGTAAGAGAAATAGAGTTAATAGCAAGGTTAGCCACATTCAATACATTTAAGTGAGCACAACATCACCTTTGATACAGCATATGGTTTAATTACATTGTCTATACACTGTAGTTTTCATAGCTCTACATTCCATCTCTTTTTTCTGGTTTTCCATATTTACAAAAATGTATATCTTTCCATTTGTACTCCAATAATTGTTTGATTTATACAGTTTCACAATTAAAAATGTACTATACTTTAGAACTTATTTACATTGGCTTGTTTTTTTGGACTCTACATCCATCTGATACATTACAGGTTGAGTATCCCATATCCAAATTTTCCAAAATACGGAATTTTTTGAGCGAGACTGAGATAGCGAAACCTTTGTTTTCTGATGGCTCAATGTACACAAACTTTGTTTAATACTAGAGATGAGCGGGTTCGGTTCTCCGAGATCCGAACCCCCCCGAACTTCACCTATTTTACACGGTTCCGAGGCAGCCTCAGATCTTCCCGCCTTGCTCGGTTAACCCGAACGCGCCCGAACGTCATCATCCCGCTGTTGGATTCTCGTGAGATTCGTATTCTGTATAAAGAGCCACGCGTCGCCATTTTCACTCGTGCATTGGAGATTGAACGGAGAGGACATGGCTGCGTTCTCTCCCTGAAAACCTACGTATCTGTGCTCAGTGTGCTGCAAATATTTGTGCTCAGTGTGCTGAAAATATCTACGTTCTCTGCCTGAAAATGCTCCATATCTGTGCTCAGTGTGCTGCATTGTGGAGACCACCAGTATATAATTATAGTAGTACAGTACAGTAGGCCATTGCTGTATCTTGCAGCTCTGTGTCAAGTATACTATCCATATCTGTGCTGCATTATTGTGAGCAGTATATAGGACAGTGCAGCATTTTGGTGACGCACTCTTGGGTCGCTTAGCTTAGTCATCCAGCGACCTCTGTGCAAATTTTAGGACTAAAAATAGTACTGTGAGGTGTGAGGTGTTCAGAATAGACTGGAAATGAGTGGAAATTCTGGTTATGGAGGTTAATAATACTATAGGATCAAAATTACCCCCAAATTCTACGATTTAAACTGTTTGTGAGGGTTTTTTTTTTTAAAAACACCCGAATCCAAAACACACCCGAATCAGACAATAAATTTTCAGGGAGGTTTTGCCAAAATGCGTCCGTATCCAAAACACGGCCGCGGAACCGAATCCAAAACACAAAAAAAATTCCGGTGCACATCTCTATTTAATACACAAAGTTATTAAAAATATTGTATTAAATTACCTTCAGGTTGTGTGTATGAAACCTAAATGAATTGTGTCACTATACACACACACACACACACACACACACACACACACACACACACTTTGTTTAATGCACAAAGTTATTAAAAATATTGGCTAAAATTACCTTCAGGCTGTGTGTATAAGGTGTATATGAAATATAAATGCATTCTGTGCTTAAACTTAGGTCGCATCACCATGATAATTCATTATGGTATGCAATTATTCCAAAATACGGAAAAATCCGATACCCAAAATACTTCTGGTCACAAGCATTTTGGACAAGGGATACTCAACCTGTAGTACTAAATACTGGCAATTCTCAAGGAAATTATGCATTCACAGGTGACATCTTCCATTTTTACATGGTTTCAGCTTCACGTATTCTCCACAGTTACAAAAGAGGCGTCCCCAAGAGACATTAATGCACAAGAGATCCACCCTATTTAAGAAGGATATCATCAGACATCAATCAACATTACCAGAGGAAAGCCCACAGGGCTGATAGGCGCTGGACTACAGGTTGTCTAGCGCCACTGCGCGTCTGGGATGTCTCAACGGGACGTTCAGCTGGCGGCACGCCAATACAGACCGCCCAGTATCCACAGCCGTGATCTTCCTACAAGGGAAGCCATGGGATGGCCCCTCCCCAAGGAGCTCTCTTACATCTATCATCTATCTTTGTATCAGTCCTCAGTTTCTTCTGTTCCATCGACCAACAGTGGGTAAACCAACTGACATATGGGCCACCACACGTGATGACTGTGGTTACCAATATTTAGTGACTTTTCAAGCCCTGGCTGAAATTTTCTCTCAACTTAGCTGCACCATATTCATTGGTACCAAAGTTAGTAACAGGAAGCCTACATGTGACTTAGCATCTTCAGTAAGCATACTATTTAAGGTTGCTCATCATTTCTGGCCAATCATGAAGTGGAAGGTAAGTAAGTCTCATAGGCGGCATTATGTGCCAGGTGGGGGGTTTAGTATGTGGCTGCGTGTAAACCAGAAAGGGTGTGTAGGGGGAGAAGTGGTGAGTGGTTGCATGCAAACCGGGAAGGGAGGGGGGTTTGAAATTACAGACCAAAGCAGGTAAGCAGCAGTCCATCATGCACTTTTCCCATCTCCCACCAGGCATCTCACTGTTTGGTGGTAAAGGGGGAGGCTACTGTGCTTGCCTCTGGTGGTTGAATGAATCAGGGTTGAGGTGGAGGGGATGGCCGGCATCCTCCTTCCGGAAGGGACGGCTCCAACAGGGTGAGCCAAGGTCGAGGTGGATGCCAGTGTCCTCCTTCTGGCAGGGGCAGCGACAGTGAGCTGCACTGTGACACAGTCAATTTGCGGCACTGCGCTGACATTTACGTCAGTGGTGTGCTACTTTTGCTCACATCACTGGAAGCCCGAGAAATACTCCATGGCATGGAAAGAACACTGCTATTATATACAGAAAGGGTCAACTCTAAAGCATTACACCTGACTTGATAAGAGCATTGTGACTCTAATTAGGAGTTGTTTGTCCCACTACATACAGATTCCTTATAATTTATATATTCCTACACACCATTTATACATTTGTTTCAACATTATAAATTAATCTTACCATCTAACACATTATAATCACATATATCTGTACAATTCTTCCTGTGAGCTGTACTACCACCCACCCAGTCTCCTGTTCACCATTAGCCCAGAAAATGGTTTGTTACTGTAATGGTGGGCATTAGATACGGAATTCCTCATGGAATGGATTGTTCCACGAGGGGATAAATTGACCAATATAACACCGGGTGTATGGTGTATTTCTGTAGATTAAGATTACCATAAATTTTCAACTCCAATCCTCAAGTACCCACAACAGGTCGTGTTTTCAGGATTTCTTCAATCATGTGGGTGAGATTTAACGTATTGTGATAGGTCAGTAATTATCCTGCTTGTTCTAAAGACAATCCCAAAAACATGACCTGTTGGGCGTACTGGAGGACTGGAGTTGAAGCCATATGCAATAGACCTGTGTTATTTACAACAGTATGAACACTTGAATGACATGTAAACATTCCCCACTTTCAAAACAACAGAAACAGCTTCTTGATAGAGTGGGTTTTCTTATGAATAAAAAGTGTTGACTTCTGGGTAAAACACTTCCCGCACTCAGGGCATGGATATAATCTCTCCCCCGTGTGAATTGTGATGTTCAACAAGAATAGATTTCTTTATGAAACATTTGCCACACCCTGAACTTGAAAATGGTTTCTCGCCTATGAGAACAAAGGGATTTAGTCTGTAAAACATTTCCTGCACTCAGAACACTGAAACGGCTTCCCACATGTGACTTCTCTCATGTTTACCAGGATGTTATTTCTGTGTAAAACATTTTCCACATTGGAACACGGAATGAGCCGCTCACCGATGTGATATCGCTGGTGTTGTGCAAGAAAGGATTTTTTTCTAAACCTTTTCCCAAATTCAGGACAGGAAAATGGTTTCTCAGTCTTGCGGATTCTCTGTGCAAAACATTCTGTCCAATCCCATCACAGAAAAGCTTTATCCACAGAGTGGACTCTATGGTGTTTAAGGAGGACGGACTTCTTTGTAAAAGATTTCCCACAATCGGAACAAGAAAATGGCTTCTCGCCAGTGTGGCTTCTGTTATGCTCAAGCAGAGTTGATTTCTGGGTAAAACATTTCCCACACTGAGGACACAGAAACGGCTTCTCCCCGGTGTGAGTTCTCTGGTGCTCCACAAGAACAGATTTCTTTGCGAAACATTTCCCACATACAGTACACGGAAATGGTTTCTCCCCTGTGTGAATTCTCTGGTGCTCCACAAGAATTGACTTTTTTGTGAAACATTTCCCACATACAGAACACTGATACGGCTTCTCTCCGGTGTGAGTTCTCCGATGTTCCACAAGAATTGATTTTTTTGCAAAACGTTTCCCACATTCCAAACATAAAAATGGCCTTTCATCTGGGTGCTTTTTCCGATGGACGATAGGTTGTGCATTATGGTTAAAACATTCATCATCCTCTAAACGTGCAAAAACCCCACCGCCTCTGAAAGCTTTATTATGAGTAGCAATATCGGAGATACCGGGAAAACATTCGCCATGCATAGAGTTATTAGTTAATATCAGCGAATTGTCAGTTGCTGGATATATATTTAAGGTAACCGGAATGTCTCCTGGAGAATTGCTAGTGATGTAGTCATCTTCCAATTCACAATATGGAGAAAAAAGGAGCTGTCCGTCCAGCCTAGTGCCAATGTTCTGACTATCTGTGAACAATATAATAAATATATTTTTACTGGTTTATAAATCCTTTCCAGCAAAGCTAATAGGCCACACTGACTCATTCAACTTCCACCGCCAAGAGGTAGGCACTATAAGAATAACAATTAAGAGTCAGCACAAAAAGAGTCTTTAGAACAAACAGTACAAACAATTCAGAAGGGAAGGTCCATGTCCTCTAATACATTTATGGGAATAAAAAGAATGTATTTGTAAATCTAGGGGATACATGGTCTGAATCACTTTACTTAGTGCGGCAAAGGATGACTGTATATAGACCAACACCGAATCCACACTCCACAGGAAGGTCAGACCACCGGGCTTGTAACACACACAGTGACATGATGTGAGGGGCAGAGCCGGAGTCTGATAGTGGCTTATGGCTGCTGATGTATGAGATACACCAGAGAGTGTGGGGAGGTGGTGACTGGTCAGATCTCTGGGCTGGTAGCACACAGTGACACGATGTGATGGGAAGAGCGGGAGTCTGATAGTGGCTGATAGCTCCAATATCCCACACTGGGCAGATACATAAGTTTGTACTGACAAAGGAGGGTGTATGGTAAGAGACTGCTGTATTGACTGAACAAGGAAGATATGTGACTGTTCTGTATATAGTGCGTATTACTCACCTGTGCTGATAACCTCCTTACACTGCTGATCATCCATTACATACATCTCTTCTTCCTCTGTATCTTCTACTTTAATAACAGTCAGGTCTTTTATCTAAATAATACAAAAATAAAATTCCCAACATAATGAATAGTGGAGGAAGTAGTTGTAAATATACCCCTCATATCTCCTACCCCTTTTGTGGCAACTCCAGGAGAGAAAAGAGAGGACAGTGTTGCAGGACCAATCTCCACGCAGTTACTGATGCAGGGGAGATGGGGGTTGTGTAATAAGCAGCACAAGAGAGTGTTATGCACACCAGTGCCTGCAGGAAAGTACTGGTGTCAGAACTGTTATGCACTCCAGTGCCTGCAGGAATGTACTGGTGTTTGAACTGTTATGCAAAACAAATGGACTCACAGACAGACTGGGGAATATGACATAACGTACACAGAAGGTGATAGGGTAACAAAATACTCACAAAGTGAACAGAGAAGCCCAGAGGCTAAGGAACTGGGTATCTCCCTTGTATTAGAAATGCTCAGATGGGAAAAGCAAGATGTTGTGTTTTAATACGTAGAGAACCCGAAATGCTGTTGCTAAGGGCAACAGCAAAACCCTAAAGGGTTACCAACGGGTGTGGCAGTAAACTCCTTGGTCAGAGATGGAATGATAGACACAAGGAGAGTCTCCACAATCCTAATTCTCACTTGCAGTGCACAGGTTCAGCTTACTGCCACTAAACTGACCCCTGACACCTAGCACAGTGAGACAGGATTAGACAGGCAAGTCTTAGAATACAGCCGCAAACTTGCTAAGTTCACAGAGTAGTAACAGAACCCCAGCAAGCTAAACGACTGACTCCAGTCTTACTGCTAGGTCTGGATTGGCAGAGTGTAATACCAAATCCCCAGGCCTATTTGCAGTAAGCAACAAACAAATACAAAGCTACACAGTACTGGTTAACTTTCAGGAACTGACTAACCAACAAAGATTCAGCAGCATCTGCTTACCCTGAAAAGAGGCCTTATAAAGCAGGTGCTGTCCACGCCCCACTCAGACCTCACAGACTGTGAGCACAAAAACCAGCACCGGATCCCCTGCCGTGCACAGAGCCTATAACCACTGCACAGCAAAAGACCCGAACCGGAGTATCAGCTGCGCTCAGGTTACTCCGCTAGCACTTGTCTCCCGGTTGCCATGACGACGTGGCAGCACAGGGCAGGAGACCCTAACAGTACCCCCCCTCTGACGAGGGGGTCAAAGAACCCCTACCACCGGGTTTATCGGGGAACTGCGAGAAGAAAGAGCGTATCAGTCTGGGGGCATGAAGATCACAACTGCGCACCCACGACCGCTCCTCCGGGCCATACCCCTTCCAGTGCACCAAAAATGACAGCCGACCCCGAACCTCCTTGGAGTCAAGAATCCTTTCAACAACAAACTCCCTCTGGCCACGTATCAGAAGAGGGGAAGGTCTTCCTCTGGAAGAAGGATTACTAATCGCCCGTTTTAAAAGGGAACAATGAAATGTTTTATTGATACCCAAAGAACGGGGCAGATCTAACTGAAATGCCACCGGATTGATAACCCTGGTGATCTTATAAGGGCCGATGAACCGGGGGCCTAACTTATGAGATGGCTGTCTCAACTTCAAATTCTTGGTAGACAACCAGACGAAGTCTCCTAATTTGAAGCTGCAGGGTCGCAACGAACCGTCCTTTTTACCCACGAAGAAGAACCCCGACCCAACTGGAGACTGTGAAGGTCTGATAAATCCCTTAGCCAAGTTCTCCTGAATGTACTCTGTCATAGCCTGAGTCTCAGGACGTGACAGAGAGTACAACCTGCTCTTGGGAAGCTTAGCATTTGGCAACAAATCAATGGCACAGTCATAGGGGCGATGGGGAGGTAGTACCTCTGCAACTTTTTTGGAGAACACGTCCGCAAAATCTGCATAACACCCTGGCAATCTTAGCTGCGAGAGCCTGACTGGAAGGCTCAAGCAACTCCTGAAACAATCAGTACCCCAACTAAGAATCTCCCCAGAGACCCAGTCAAATTGAGGATTGTGGGCCCTTAACCAGGGTAACCCCAACACCAATGGGGCAAAAGTACAGACAGTCACATAAAAGGGGCCCGTCGGCCCCACTGTCCACAAAGGCCTCAGTCTTGACAGTTTGACCGAGGATCTTCAAGGTCACCGGAATGATAAAAGTCTTCTTGGGAAATTCTGACTTCTGGCCTGACAGGATATTTCCCATCACCCTCAGGCCCTGAAGTTTTCCGGCTTTTCTGGGCAGGATACTACCACATGACCTTTATTCCCACAGTACAAACACAACCCCTGCTGTCTCCTCCGCGTCTTCTCACGCGAGGAGAGGCGAGTAGCCCCAATCTGCATAGGCTCCTCGGAAAATTCCTCAGAGTCTGAGGTTCCCTTGGGAAGGAAGGAAATCTCAGTCTCTCTTTCAAGCCTACGCTCTCTCAGCCGTCTATCCACCCGGATGGATAACTGCATGAGCTGATCCAAGCTATCAGGCAAGGGATATTGTACCAGTTGGTCCTTTATCTGGTTAGAAAGACCTCTTCGGTACTGGTGTCTCAGGGCTGGATCATTCCACTGGGTATCATGGGCCAACCTCCGAAACTCCGTACAGTAAACCTCAACTGGCCTTCGCCCTTGCTTAAGGATCGAAATCTGAGCCTCGGCTGAGGCCGTCTTGTCAGGGTCATCATACAACATGCCCAGTGCCGTAAAAAAAGCATCAACACTTTTAAGCGACGGACAGTCAGGCTGCAACCCATATGCCCAGACCTGTGGGTCTCCTTGTAGCAAGGAAAATAAGAATTTACTTACCGATAATTCTATTTCTCGGAGTCCGTAGTGGATGCTGGGGTTCCTGAAAGGACCATGGGGGATAGCGGCTCCGCAGGAGACAGGGCACAAAAAGTAAAGCTTTAGGATCAGGTGGTGTGCACTGGCTCCTCCCCCTATGACCCTCCTCCAAGCCTCAGTTAGGTACTGTGCCCGGACGAGCGTACACAATAAGGAAGGATTTATGAATCCCGGGTAAGACTCATACCAGCCACACCAATCACACTGTACAACCTGTGATCTGAACCCAGTTAACAGTATGATAACAGCGGAGCCTCTGAAAAGATGGCTCACAACAATAATAACCCGATTTTTGTAACTATGTACAAGTAATGCAGATAATCCGCACTTGGGATGGGCGCCCAGCATCCACTACGGACTCCGAGAAATAGAATTATCGGTAAGTAAATTCTTATTTTCTCTATCGTCCTAGTGGATGCTGGGGTTCCTGAAAGGACCATGGGGATTATACCAAAGCTCCCAAACGGGCGGGAGAGTGCGGATGACTCTGCAGCACCGAATGAGAGAACTCCAGGTCCTCCTTAGCCAGGGTATCAAATTTGTAGGATTTTACAAACGTGTTTGCCCCTGATTAAATAGCCGCTCGGCAAAGTTGTAAAGCCGAGACCCCTCGGGCAGCCGCCCAAGATGAGCCCACCTTCCTTGTGGAATGGGCATTTACATATTTTGGCTGTGGCAGGCCTGCCACAGAATGTGCAAGCTGAATTGTATTTTTTTTACACATCCAACTAGCAAAAGTCTGCTTAAAAGCAAGAGCACCCAGTTTGTTGGGTGCATACAGGATAACAGCAAGTCAGTTCTCCTGACTTCAGCCGTCCTGGAACCTATATTTTCAGGGCCCTGACCACATCTAGCAACTTGGAGTCCTCCAAGTCCCTAGTAGGCGCAAGACACCACAATAAGCTGGTTCAGGTTAAACACTGACACCACCTTAGGGAGAGAACTGGGGACGAGTCCGCAGCTCTGCCCTGTCCGAATGGACAAACAGATATGGGCTTTTTTGAGAAAAAAAAACCCACCAATTTGACACTCGCCTGGTCCAGGCCAGGTCCAAGAGCATGTTCACTTTTCATGTGAAATGCTTCAAATCCACAGATTTGACTGGTTTTAAACCAATGTGTTTTGAGGAATCCCAGAACTACGTTGAGATCCCACAGTGCCACTGGAGGCACAAAAGGGGGTTGTATATGCAATACTCCCTTGACAAACTTCTGGACTTCAGGAACTGAAGCCAATTCTTTCTGGAAGAAAAATCGACAGGGCCGAAATTTGAACCTTAATGGACCCCAATTTGAGGCCCATAGACACTCCTGTTTGCAAGAAATGCAGGAATCGACCGAGTTGAGATTTCTTCGTGGAGCCTTCCTGGCCTCACACCACGCAACATATTTTCGCCACATGTGGTGATAATGTTGTGCGGTCACCTCCTTTCTGGCTTTGACCAGGGTAGGAATGACCTCTTCCTGAATGCCTTTTCCCTTAGGATCCGGCGTTCCACCGCCATGCCGTCAAACGCAGCGGCGGTAAGTCTTGGAACAGACAAGGTACTTGCTGAAACAAGTCCCTTCTTAGCGGCAGAGGCCATAAGTCCTCTGTGAGCATCTCTTGAAGTTCCGGGTACCAAGTCCTTCTTGGCCAATCCGGAGCCATGAGTATAGTTCTTACTCCTCTACGTCTTATAATTCTCAGTACCTTAGGTATGAAAAACAGAGGATGGAACACATACACCGACTGGTACACCCACGGTGTTACCAGAAAAGTCCACAGCTATTGCCTGAGGGTCTCTTAACCTGGCGCAATACCTGTCCCGTTTTTTGTTCAGACGGGACGCCATCATGTCCACCTTTGGTAATTCCCAACGGTTTACAATTATGTGGAAAACTTCCCCATGAAGTTCCCACTCTGCCGGGTGGAGGACGTGCCTACTGAGGAAGTCTGCTTCCCAGTTTCCATTCCCGGAATGAAAAACTGCTGACAGTGCTATCACATGATTTTCCGCCCAGCGAAAAGTCCTTGCAGTTTTTGCCACTGCCCTCCTGCTTCTTGTGCCGCCCTGTCTATTTACGTGGGCGACTGCCGTGATGTTCTATCCCACTGGATCAATACCGGCTGACCTTGAAGCAGAGGTCTTGCTAAGCTTAGAGCATTATAAATTTACCCTTAGCTATATTTATGTGGAGAAAAATCTCCAGACTTGATCACACTCCCTGGAAATTTTTTCCTTGTGTGACTGCTCCCCAGCCTTTCGGGCTGGCCTCCGTGGTCACCAACATCCAAAACTGAATGCCGAATCTGCGGCCCTCTAGAAGATGAGCACTCTGTAACCACCACAGGAGAGACACCCTTGTCCTTGGATATAGGGTTATCCGCTGATGCATCTGAAGATGCGATCCGGACCATTTGTCCAGCAGATCCCACTGAAAAGTTCTTGCATGAAATCTGCCGACTGGAATTGCTTCGAAGGAAGTCACCATTTTTTTTTTTTTTTTTACCATGGCCCTTGTGCAATGATGCACTGATTTTAGGAGGTTCCTGACTAGCTCGGATAACTCCCTGGCTTTCTCTTCCGGGAGAAACACCTTTTTCTGGACTGTGTCCAGAATCATCCCTAAGCACAGGAGACTTGTTGTCGGGATCAGCTGCGATTTTGGAATCTTTAGAATCCACCCCTGCTGTTGTAACAGTATCCGAGATAGTGCTACTCCGACCTCCAACTGTTCCCTGGACTTTGCCCTTATCAGGAGATCGTCCAAGTAAGGGATAATTAAGACGCCTTTTCTTCGAAGAAGAACCATCATTTCGGCCATTACCTTGGTAAAGACCCGGGGTGCCGTAGACAATCCAAACGGCAGCGTCTGAAACTGATAGTGACAGTTTTATACCACGAACCTGAGGTACCCTTAGTGATAAGGGCAAATTTGGGACATGGAGGTAAGCATCCCTGATGTCTCGGGACACCAGATAGTCCCCTTCTTCCCGGTTCGTTATCACTGCTCTGAGTGACTCCATCTTGATTTGAACCTTTGTAAGTGTTCAAATTTTTTTAGATTTAGAATAGGTCTCACCTAGCCTTCTGGCTTCAGTACCACAATATAGTGTGGAATGATACCCCTTTTCTTGTTGTAGGAGGGATAATTTTAATTATCACCTGCTGGGAATACAGCTCGTGAATTTTTTCCCATACTGCCTCCTTGTCGGAGGGAGACCTTGGTAAAGCAGCCTTCAGGAGCCTGCGCAGGGGAAACGTCTCGACATTCCAAACTGTACCCCTGGAATACTACTTGTAGGATCCAGGGGTCCTATACGGTCTCAGCGTCATGCTGAGAGCTTGTCAGAAACGGTGGAACGCTTCTGTTCCTGGGAATGGGCTGCCTGCTGCAGTCTTCTTCCCTTTCCTCTATCCCTGGGCAGATATGACTCTTATAGGGACGAAAGGACTGAAGCTGAAAAGACGGTGTCTTTTTCTGCAGAGATGTGACTTAGGGTAAAAACGGTGGATTTTCCAGCAGTTGCCGTGGCCACCAGGTCCGATGGACCGACCCCAAATAACTCCTCTTCCTTTATACGGCAATACACCTTTGTGCCGTTTGGAATCTGCATCACCTGACCACTGTCGTGTCCATAAACATCTTCTAGCAGATATGGACATCGCACTTACTCTTGATGCCAGAGTGCAAATATCCCTCTGTGCATCTCGCATATATAGAAATACATCCTTTAAATGCTCTATAGTCAATAAAATACTGTCCCTGTCAAGGGTATCAATATTTTTAGTCAGGGAATCCGACCAAGCCACCCCAGCTCTGCACATCCAGGCTGAGGCGATCGCTGGTCGCAGTATAACACCAGTATGTGTGTATATACTTTTTATGATATTTTTCCAGCCTCCTGTCAGCTGGCTCCTTGAGGACGGCCCTATCTATAGACGGTACCGCCACTTGTTCTGATAAGCGTGTGAGCGCCTTATCCACCCTAAGGGGTGTTTCCCAACGCGCCCTAACTTCTGGCAGGAAAGGGTATACCGCCCATATTTTCTATCGGGGGGAACCCACGCATCATCACACACTTCATTTAATTTTTCTGATTCAGGAAAAACTACGGTAGTTTTTTCACATCCCACATAATACCCTCTTTTGTGGTACTTGTAGTATCAGAAATATGTAACACCTCCTTCATTGCCCTTAACGTGTGGCCCTAATAAGGAATACGTTTGTTTATTCACCGTCGACACTGGATTCAGTGTCCCTGTCTGTGTCTGTGTCGACCGACTAAAGTAAACGGGCGTTTTAAAACCCCTGACGGTGTTTTTGAGACGTCTGGACCGGTACTAATTGTTTGTCGGCCGTCTCATGTCGTCAACCGACCTTGGCTCGTGTTGACATTATCACGTAATTCCCTAAATAAGCCATCCATTCTGGTGTCGACTCCCTAGAGAGTGACATCACCATTACAGGCAATTGCTCCGCCTCCTCACCAACATCGTCCTCATACATGTCGACACACACGTACCGACACACAGCACACACACAGGGAATGCTCTGATAGAGGACAGGACCCACTAGCCCTTTGGAGAGACAGAGGGAGAGTTTGCCAGCACACACCAAAACGCTATAATTATATAGGGACAACCTTATATAAGTGTTTTCCCTTATAGCATCTTTTTTATAGATTTCTAACGCCAAATTAGTGCCCCCCCTCTCTGTTTTAACCCTGTTTCTGTAGTGCAGTGCAGGGGAGAGCCTGGGAGCCTTCCCTCCAGCCTTTCTGTGAGGGAAAATGGCGCTGTGTGCTGAGGCGATAGGCCCCGCCCCTTTTTCGGCGGCCTCGTCTCCCGCTCTTAACGGATTCTGGCAGGGGTTAAATATCTCCATATAGCCCCCGGAGGCTATATGTGAGGTATTTTTAGCCAAAAAAGGTTTTCATTTGCCTCCCAGGGCGCCCCCCTCCCAGCGCCCTGCACCCTCAGTGACTGCCGTGTGAAGTGTGCTGAGAGGAAAATGGCGCACAGCTGCAGTGCTGTGCGCTACCTTAAGAAGACTGAGGAGTCTTCTGCCGCCGATTCTGGACCTCTTCTCGTTTCAGCATCTGCAAGGGGGCCGGCGGCGAGGCTCCGGTGACCATCCAGGCTGTACCTGTGATCGTCCCTCTGGAGCTAATGTCCAGTAGCCAAGAAGCCAATCCATCCTGCACGCAGGTGAGTTCACTTCTTCTCCCCTAAGTCCCTCGTTGCAGTGATCCTGTTGCCAGCAGGACTCACTGTAAAATAAAAAACCTAAGCTAAACTTTTCTAAGCAGCTCTTTAGGAGAGCCACCTAGATTGCACCCTTCTCGGCCGGGCACAAAAATCTAACTGAGGCTTGGAGGAGGGTCATAGGGGGAGGAGCCAGTGCACACCACCTGATCCTAAAGCTTTACTTTTTGTGCCCTGTCTCCTGCGGAGCCGCTATCCCCCATGGTCCTTTCAGGAACCTCAGCATCCACTAGGACGATAGAGAAATCACTATGCTCACCCGCTGAATCTCCGACCCAGAAGACTGAGGCCTAAGCCGGAAGTATAGCTTGCAGCTCTCCTTGAAACAAAAGAACTGCGAGCGATCTCCAGAAAAACGAAATGGGGAGATTTACTTTCGACTCCTTAACCCCTGCAGGTGCTGCTGCTGCGGGAGCTCCGCCAGCAGCCTGGGAGGTGTGCATTTTAATGGACAAATCATTAAATTGTCGAGTCAGGACCTGCACCTGATCGACCACCTGTTGCAACGTATTTTGAGGGGTATGCTCCATATTCCCACAAAATTTCAACAGGAGTATTAGGCTGCTGAATATGTTATGCACACCAGTGCCTGCAGGAAAGTACTGGTGTCAGAACTGTTATGCACTCCAGTGCCTGCAGGAATGTACTGGTGTTTGAACTGTTATGCAAAACAAATGGACTCACAGACAGACTGGGGAATATGACATAACGTACACAGAAGGTGATAGGGTAACAAAATACTCACAAAGTGAACAGAGAAGCCCAGAGGCTAAGGAACTGGGTATCTCCCTTGTATTAGAAATGCTCAGATGGGAAAATCAAGATGTTGTGTTTTAATACGTAGAGAACCCGAAATGCTGTTGCTAAGGGCAACAGCAAAACCCTAAAGGGTTACCAACGGGTGTGGCAGTAAACTCCTTGGTCAGAGATGGAATGATAGACACAAGGAGAGTCTCCACAATCCTAATTCTCACTTGCAGTGCACAGGTTCAGCTTACTGCCACTAAACTGACCCCTGACACCTAGCACAGTGAGACAGGATTAGACAGGCAAGTCTTAGAATACAGCCGCAAACTTGCTAAGTTCACAGAGTAGTAACAGAACCCCAGCAAGCTAAACGACTGACTCCAGTCTTACTGCTAGGTCTGGATTGGCAGAGTGTAATACCAAATCCCCAGGCCTATTTGCAGTAAGCAACAAACAAATACAAAGCTACACAGTACTGGTTAACTTTCAGGAACTGACTAACCAACAAAGATTCAGCAGCATCTGCTTACCCTGAAAAGAGGCCTTATAAAGCAGGTGCTGTCCACGCCCCACTCAGACCTCTCAGACTGTGAGCACAAAAACCAGCACCGGATCCCCTGCCGTGCACAGAGCCTATAACCACTGCACAGCAAAAGACCCGAACCGGAGTATCAGCTGCGCTCAGGTTACTCCGCTAGCACTTGTCTCCCGGTTGCCATGACGACGTGGCAGCACAGGGCAGGAGACCCTAACAGAGAGATTGAGTCTCCTACTTAATTCCTGCTGGCAGAGCTCTATCCACTCCAGATGGCAGCAATGGTAGTGAGAGACTGCCATCTGATAACAATGCGAGTCTTATAGGGTATGTATAAGGGAAGGTATTTATAAGTAGCAGGTGTATTACAAACATTTACACACCCTTTAAATAGAAGGAATTCAGTAGATACGAGTCAGAAACCTTATTTGGTAGCACCTCAATCTACCTGATAATCAAGTGGGATATTGTAATTATCCTCTGAATTCCAAGTGTATAGAATGTGGGGACATCTCTCTGGGGTATTCCTGCTACTGGACCCATCTATAAGAGACAAGCAGTGAGTAAATATATTATTTAGATGTTATCATTAGAGGATATCCTTATGGTGATCCTCCACAGCAGAATTACCTTACCTAGTGATGTGAGGGGTCGGTGATTCTCTATCATCACGTCCTTGTACAGATCCTTATGTCCTTCTATATACTCCCACTCCTCCATGGAGAAATAGACCGTGATATCCTCACACCTTATAGGTATCTGACCAGGTTCGGGGAAAAAAAAAAAAAAAAAGTAAAAAAAAAAGAAAAAGAAAGCTAAAAAAAAATATTTAAATATTTTTTTTATTTGGTTTAAACAAGTTTTTTTTTTTTTTGCATTACTGTTTTAAAGAAAGAAAAAATTGAATCATGCATTAGAAACCTTGATCAACCCTGGTTTAATGCTTTCTAACATTAATAATGTTATTAGGCTTTGATTTGATTTATTTTACATCTTTCAATAAAACCAATTTTTACAGCTTACTATTCCTATTAAATCTGAATAAATGTAGATAGACTAAACATATCAATACATACATAGTACACTCAGATAAATAAAATTAAAAAAAAAGAACAACAAGTTAATGTTAAGCATTAGTCTTACTTATTATAATTGAATAAATATGAATAGTAATATAAAATGGAAAATGCAAAAACGCTTTAGAGAAACACACGCACACAGACACACACACACAGTTAAGCATTAGCTCTGGGCCATGCCACTGGCAATAAACATTTTGAATACAAAACACTATTTTTTTAGTATAATAGACTTTTTCTTAGAAGTCATAACACCGTGCTAGTAGTCACAGCATAATAGAAAAAAACCCTGTGGTTTTTTTTTTGTTTGTTTTTTA
Source organism: Pseudophryne corroboree (assembly GCF_028390025.1). Lineage (NCBI taxonomy): Eukaryota > Metazoa > Chordata > Amphibia > Anura > Myobatrachidae > Pseudophryne > Pseudophryne corroboree. The sequence goes on along the minus strand of NC_086446.1, from coordinate 148,441,021 downwards.
AACCATTTGGTCTAAACCAGTGGTTCTCAAACTCGGTCCTCAGGACCCCACACAGTGCATATTTTGCAGGTAACCCAGCAAGTGCACAGGTTTATTAATTACTCACTGAAACATTTTAAAAGGTCCACAGGTGGAGCTAATTATTTCACTTGTGATTCTGTGAGGAGACCTGCAAAACATGCACTGTGTGGGGTCCTGAGAACAGAGTTTGAGAACCTGTGGTCTAAACCATGGTGGTTTAAACCAGCCAACCCTGAACCTGACACACACAATGATACATCCGTCACCCAAATACATCCCTTGGTGTTACTGTATAATGTCCCATTCCCAGCAGTCACCTCCCCAGTCAGCAGTTGAATGATCTTGTTGGCGAGTTCCAGGACTTTCTGGTCATTGTGTCTCTCATGTATCAGTGAGTAATGTGATGGTTCCATGATGGTGCTCTGTGTACTGTTCAGTCCTCCTGACATACGGGGACGATTCCCGGGTGTCTCCCAGTCTCCAGATGTCTTCTTCACCATTGTGTAATCCTGAATGTTGAAAAATAAGAATTTACTTACTGATAATTCTATTTCTCGTAGTCCGTAGTGGATGCTGGGGACTCCGTCAGGACCATGGGGATTAGCGGCTCCGCAGGAGACAGGGCACAAAAGTAAAAGCTTTAGGATCAGGTGGTGTGCACTGGCTCCTCCCCCTATGACCCTCCTCCAAGCCTCAGTTAGGATACTGTGCCCGGACGAGCGTACACAATAAGGAAGGATTTTGAATCCCGGGTAAGACTCATACCAGCCACACCAATCACACTGTACAACCTGTGATCTGAACCCAGTTAACAGCATGATAACAGCGGAGCCTCTGAAAAGATGGCTCACAACAATAATAACCCGATTTTTGTAACAATAACTATGTACAAGTATTGCAGACAATCCGCACTTGGGATGGGCGCCCAGCATCCACTACGGACTACGAGAAATAGAATTATCGGTAAGTAAATTCTTATTTTCTCTGACGTCCTAAGTGGATGCTGGGGACTCCGTCAGGACCATGGGGATTATACCAAAGCTCCCAAACGGGCGGGAGAGTGCGGATGACTCTGCAGCACCGAATGAGAGAACTCCAGGTCCTCCTCAGTCAGGGTGTGCCCCTGACCAAGTATCAGCTCGGCAAAGTTGTAAAGCCGAGACCCCTCGGGCAGCCGCCCAAGATGAGCCCACCTTCCTTGTGGAATGGGCATTTACATATTTTGGCTGTGGCAGGCCTGCCACAGAATGTGCAAGCTGAATTGTACTACACATCCAACTAGCAATCGTCTGCTTAGAAGCAAGAGCACCCAGTTTGTTGGGTGCATACAGGATAACAGTAAGTCAGTTTTCCTGACTCCAGCCGTCCTGGAAACTATATTTTCAGGGCCCTGACAACATCTAGCAACTTGGAGTCCTCCAAGTCCCTAGTAGCCGCAGGTACCACAATAAGCTGGTTCGGGTGAAACACTGACACCACCTTAGGGAGAAACTGGGGATGAGTCCGCAGCTCTGCCCTGTCCGAATGGACAATCAGATATGGGCTTTTTTGAGACAAACGCCGCCAATTCTGACACTCGCCTGGCCGAGGCCAGGGCCAACAGCATGGTCACTTTCCCTGTGAGATATTTCAAATCCACAGATTTGAGCGGTTTAAACCAATGTGATTTTAGGAATCCCAGAACTACGTTGAGATCCCACAGTGCCACTGGAGGCACAAAAGGGGGTTGTATATGCAGTACTCCCTTGACAAACTTCTGGACTTCAGGAACTGAAGCCAATTCTTTCTGGAAGAAAATCGACAGGGCCGAAATTTGAACCCTAATGGACCCCAATTTGAGGCCCATAGACACTCCTGTTTGCAGGAAATGCAGGAAACGACCGAGTTGAAATTTCTTCATGGGGCCTTCCTGGCCTCACGCCACGCAACATATTTTCGCCACATGTGGTGATAATGTTGTGCGGTCACCTCCTTCCTGGCTTTGACCAGGGTAGGAATGACCTCTTCCGGAATGCCTTTTTCCCTTAGGATCCGGCGTTCAACCGCCATGCCGTCAAACGCAGCCGCGGTAAGTCTTGGAACAGACATGGTACTTGCTGAAGTAAGTCCCTTCTTAGCGGCAGAGGCCATGAGTCCTCTGTGAGCATCTCTTGAAGTTCCGGGTACCAAGTCCTTCTTGGCCAATCCGGAGCCACGAGTATAGTTCTTACTCCTCTACGTCTTATAATTCTCAATACCTTGGGTATGAGAAGCAGAGGAGGGAAGACATACACCGACTGGTACACCCACGGTGTTACCAGAACGTCCACAGCTATTGCCTGAGGGTCTTTTGACCTGGCGCAATACTTGTCCAGTTTTTTGTTCAGGCGGGACGCCATCATGTCCACCTTTGGTCTTTTCCAACGGTTCACAATCATGTGGAAGACTTCCCGATGAAGTCCCCACTCTCCCGGGTGGAGGTTGTGCCTGCTGAGGAAGTCTGCTTCCCAGTTGTCCACTCCCGGAATGAACACTGCTGACAGTGCTATCACATGATTTTCCGCCCAGCGAAAAATCCTTGCAGTTTCTGCCATTGCCCTCCTGCTTCTTGTGCCGCCCTGTCTGTTTACGTGGGCGACTGCCGTGATGTTGTCCCACTGGATCAATACCGGCTGACCTTGAAGCAGAGGTCTTGCTAAGCTTAGAGCATTGTAAATTGCCCTTAGCTCCAGTATATTTATGTGGAGAAAAATCTCCAGACTTGATCACACTCCCTGGAAATTTTTTCCCTGTGTGACTGCTCCCCAGCCTCTCAGGCTGGCCTCCGTGGTCACCAGCATCCAATCCTGAATGCCGAATCTGCGGCCCTCTAGAAGATGAGCACTCTGTAACCACCACAGGAGAGACACCCTTGTCCTTGGAGATAGGGTTATCCGCTGATGCATCTGAAAATGCGATCCGGACCATTTGTCCAGCAGATCCCACTGAAAAGTTCTTGCGTGGAATCTGCCGAATGGAATCGCTTCGTAATAAGCCACCATTTTCCCCAGTACTCTTGTGCAATGATGCACTGACACTTTTCCTGGTTTTAGGAGGTTCCTGACTAGCTCGGATAACTCCCTGGCTTTCTCCTCCGGGAGAAACACCTTTTTCTGGACTGTGTCCAGAACCATCCCTAGGAACAGCAGACGTGTCGTCGGAAACGGCTGCGATTTTGGATATTTAGAATCCACCCGTGCTGTCGTAGAACTACTTGAGATAGTGCTACTCCGACTTCCAACTGTTCTCTGGACCTTGCCCTTATCAGGAGATCGTCCAAGTAAGGGATAATTAAGACGCCTTTTCTTTGAAGAAGAATCATCATTTCGGCCATTACTTTGGTAAAGACCCGGGGTGCCGTGGACAATCCAAACGGCAGCGTCTGAAACTGATAGTGACAGTTCCGTACCACGAACCTGAGGTACCCTTGGTGAGAAGGGCAATTTGGGACATGGAGGTAAGCATCCTTGATGTCCAGGGACACCATATAGTCCCCTTCTTCCTGGTTCGCTATCACTGCTCTGAGTGACTCCATCTTGATTTGAACCTTTGTATGTAAGTGTTCAAAGATTTCCCATTTAGAATAGGTCTCACCGAGCCGTCTGGCTTCAGTACCACAATATAGTGTGGAATAATAGCCCTTTCCTTGTTGTAGGAGGGGTACTTTGATTATCACCTGCTGGGAATACAGCTTGTGAATTGTTTCCAATACTGCCTCCCTGTCGGAGGAAGACGTTGGTAAAGCAGACATCAGGAGCCTGCGAGGGGGAGACGTCTCGAATTTCCAGTCTGTACCCCTGGGATACTACTTGTAGGATCCAGGGGTCCACTTGCGAGTGAGCCCACTACGCGCTGAAACTCTTGAGACGACCCCCCACCGCACTTGAGTCCGCTTGTACGGCCCCAGCGTCATGCTGAGGACTTGGCAGAAGCTGTGGAGGGCTTCTGTTCCTGGGAATGGGCTGCCTGCTGCAGTCTTCTTCCCTTTCCTCTATCCCTGGGCAGATATGACTGGCCTTTTGCCCGCTTGCCCTTATGGGGACGAAAGGACTGAGGCTGAAAAGACGGTGTCTTTTTCTGCTGAGATGTGATTTGGGGTAAAAAAGGTGGATTTTCCAGCTGTTGCCGAGGCCACCAGGTCCGATGGACCGACCCCAAATAACTCCTCCCCTTTATACGGCAATACTTCCATGTGCCGTTTGGAATCTGCATCACCTGACCACTGTCGTGTCCATAAACATCTTCTGGCAGATATGGACATCGCACTTACTCTTGATGCCAGAGTGCAAATATCCCTCTGTGCATCTCGCATATATAGAAATGCATCCTTTAAATGCTCTATAGTCCATAAAATACTGTCCCTGTCAAGGGTATCAATATTTTCAGTCAGGGAATCCGACCAAGCCACCCCAGCGCTGCACATCCAGGCTGAGGCGATCGCTGGTCGCAGTATAACACCAGTATGTGTGTATATACCTTTTTAGGATATTTTCCAGCCTCTCAGCTGGCTCCTTGAGGGCGGCCCTATCTGGAGACGGTACCGCCACTTGTTTTGATAAGCGTGTGAGCGCCTTATCCACCCTAAAGGGTGTTTCCCAACGCGCCCTAACTTCTGGCGGGAAAGGGTATACCGCCAATAATTTTCTATCGGGGGAAACCCACGCATCATCACACACTTCATTTAATTTATCTGATTCAGGAAAAACTACAGGTAGTTTTTTCACACCCCACATAATACCCTTCTTGTGGTACTTGTAGTATCAGAAATATGTAACACCTCCTTCATTGCCCTTAACATGTAACGTGTGGCCCTAAAGGAAAATACGTTTGTTTCTTCACCGTCGACACTGGAGTCAGTGTCCGTGTCTGTGTCGACCGACTGAGGTAAATGAGCGTTTTACAGCCCCTGACGGTGTTTGAGACGCCTGGACAGGTACTAATTTGTTTGCCGGCCGTCTCATGTCGTCAACCGACCTTGCAGCGTGTTGACATTATCACGTAATTCCTTAAATAAGCCATCCATTCCGGTGTCGACTCCCTAGAGAGTGACATCACCATTTCAGGCAATTGCTCCGCCTCCTCACCAACATCGTCCTCATACATGTCGACACACACGTACCGACACACAGCACACACACAGGGAATGCTCTGATAGAGGACAGGACCCCACTAGCCCTTTGGGGAGACAGAGGGAGAGTTTGCCAGCACACACCAAAAACGCTATAATTATACAGGGACAACCTTTATATAAGTGTTTTTCCCTTATAGCATTTTAATATATATATACATATCGCCAAATAAGTGCCCCCCCTCTCTGTTTTAACCCTTTTTCTGTAGTGCAGTGCAGGGGAGAGCCTTCCCACCAGCATTTCTGTGAGGGAAAATGGCGCTGTGTGCTGAGGAGAATAGGCCCCGCCCCCTTTTCGGCGGGCTTCTTCTCCCGTTTTTCTGAGACCTGGCAGGGGTTAAATACATCCATATAGCCCCCAGGGGCTATATGTGATGTATTTTTAGCCAGAATAAGGTACTATCATTGCTGCCCAGGGCGCCCCCCCCCCCCAGCGCCCTGCACCCTCAGTGACCGCTGCTATGAAGTGTGCTGACAACAATGGCGCACAGCTGCAGTGCTGTGCGCTACCTTATGAAGACTGAAGAGTCTTCTGCCGCCGTTTCTGGACCTTCACTTTTCGGCATCTGCAAGGGGGGTCGGCGGCGCGGCTCCGGGACGAACCCCAGGGTGAGACCTGTGTTCCGACTCCCTCTGGAGCTAATGGTGTCCAGTAGCCTAAGAAGCCAATCCATCCTGCACGCAGGTGAGTTCACTTCTCTCCCCTAAGTCCCTCGTAGCAGTGAGCCTGTTGCCAGCAGGACTCACTGAAAATAAAAAACCTAACAAACTTTTACTCTAAGCAGCTCTTTAGGAGAGCCACCTAGATTGCACCCTTCTCGGCCGGGCACAAAAATCTAACTGAGGCTTGGAGGAGGGTCATAGGGGGAGGAGCCAGTGCACACCACCTGATCCTAAAGCTTTAACTTTTGTGCCCTGTCTCCTGCGGAGCCGCTAATCCCCATGGTCCTGACGGAGTCCCCAGCATCCACTTAGGACGTCAGAGAAAATAAGATTTTACTTACCGATAAATCTATTTCTCGTAGTCCGTAGTGGATGCTGGGACTCCGTCAGGACCATGGGGAATAGCGGCTCCGCAGGAGACAGGGCACAAAATTTAAAAGTTTGACCACTAGGTGGTGTGTACTGGCTCCTCCCCCTATGACCCTCCTCCAAGCCTCAGTTAGGATACTGTGCCCGGACGAGCGTACACAATAAGGAAGGATTTTGAATCCCGGGTAAGACTCATACCAGCCACACCAATCACACCGTACAACTTGTGATCTGAACCCAGTTAACAGTATGACAAAACGTAGGAGCCTCTGAACAGACGGCTCACAACAATAACAACCCGATTTTTTTGTAACAATAACTATGTACAAGTATTGCAGACAATCCGCACTTGGGATGGGCGCCCAGCATCCACTACGGACTACGAGAAATAGATTTATCGGTAAGTAAAATCTTATTTTCTCTGACGTCCTAGTGGATGCTGGGACTCCGTCAGGACCATGGGGATTATACCAAAGCTCCCAAACGGGCGGGAGAGTGCGGATGACTCTGCAGCACCGAATGAGAGAACTCCAGGTCCTCCTTAGCCAGGGTATCAAATTTGTAGAATTTTACAAACGTGTTCTCCCCTGACCACGTAGCTGCTCGGCAGAGTTGTAATGCCGAGACCCCTCGGGCAGCCGCCCAAGATGAGCCCACCTTCCTTGTGGAATGGGCCTTGACAGATTTAGGCTGTGGCAGGCCTGCCACAGAATGTGCAAGTTGAATTGTGCTACAAATCCAACGAGCAATCGTCTGCTTAGAAGCAGGAGCACCCAGCTTGTTGGGTGCATACAGTATAAACAGCGAGTCAGATTTTCTGACTCCAGCCGTCCTTGAAATATATATTTTCAATGCTCTGACAACGTCCAGCAACTTGGAATCCTCCAAATCGCTAGTAGCCGCAGGCACCACAATAGGCTGGTTCAGGTGAAACGCTGAAACCACCTTAGGCAGAAAGTGAGGACGCGTCCGCAGTTCTGCCCTGTCCGAATGGAAAATCAGATATGGGCTTTTATACGATAAAGCCGCCAATTCTGACACTCTCCTGGCTGAAGCCAGGGCCAGTAGCATGGTTACTTTCCATGTAAGATATTTCAAATCCACCGATTTGAGTGGCTCAAACCAATGGGATTTGAGAAAATCCAAAACTACATTAAGATCCCACGGTGCCACTGGGGGCACAACCGGGGGCTGTATATGTAGTACTCCTTTTACAAAAGTCTGGACTTCAGGAACTGAAGCCAATTCTTTCTGGAAGAAAATCGACAGGGCCGAAATTTGATCCTTAATGGACCCTAATTTGAGGCCCATAGACAATCCTGTTTGCAGGAAATGTAGGAATCGACCCAGTTGAAATTCCTCCGTCGGGGCCTTCCTGGCCTCACACCACGCAACATATTTTCTCCAAATGCGGTGATAATGTTGTGCAGTCACCTCCTTCCTGGCTTTTACCAGGGTAGGGATGACCTCTTCCGGAATGCCTTTTTCCCTTAGGATTCGGCGTTCAACCGCCATGCCGTCAAACGCAGCCGCGGTAAGTCTTGGAATAGACACGGTCCCTGCTGAAGCAGGTCCCGTCTTAGAGGTAGAGGCCACGGATCTTCCGTGAGCATCTCCTGAAGTTCCGGGTACCAAGTTCTTCTTGGCCAATCCGGAGCCACGAGTATCGTTCTTACTCCCCTTTGCCGTATAATTCTCAGTACTTTTGGTATGAGAGGCAGAGGAGGAAACACATACACTGACTGGTACACCCATGGTGTTACCAGAGCGTCTACAGCTATTGCCTGAGGGTCTCTTGACCTGGCGCAATACCTGTCCAGTTTTTTGTTGAGGCGGGACGCCATCATGTCCACCATTGGTCTTTCCCAATGGACCACAATCATGTGGAAGACTTCTGGATGAAGTCCCCACTCTCCCGGGTGCAGATCGTGTCTGCTGAGGAAGTCTGCTTCCCAGTTGTCCACTCCCGGGATGAACACAGCTGACAGTGCTAACACATGATTTTCTGCCCAGCGGAGAATCCTTGCAGCTTCTGCCATTGCCCTCCTGCTTCTTGTGCCGCCCTGTCTGTTTACGTGGGCGACTGCCGTGATGTTGTCCGACTGAATCAACACCGGCTGACCCTGAAGCAGAGGTTTTGCCAGACTTAGAGCATTGTAGATTGCTCTTAGCTCCAGTATATTTATGTGAAGAGACGTCTCCAGGCTTGACCACACGCCCTGGAAGTTTCTTCCCTGTGTGACCGCTCCCCAGCCTCTCAGGCTGGCATCCGTGGTCACTAGGACCCAGTTCTGTATGCCGAATCTGCGGCCCTCTAACAGATGAGCACTCTGCAACCACCATAGCAGAGACACTCTTGTCCTTGTGGACAATTTTATCCGCTGATGCATCTGCAGATGCGATCCGGACCATTTGTCCAGCAGATCCCACTGAAAAGTTCGTGCATGGAATCTGCCGAATGGAATCGCTTCGTAAGAAGCTACCATTTTTCCCAGGACTCTTGTGCATTGATGCACAGATACTTTTCCTGGTTTTAGGAGGTTCCTGACTAGATCGGATAACTCCCTGGCTTTCTCCTCCGGAAGAAATACCTTTTTCTGAACAGTGTCCAGAATCATCCCTAGGAACAACAGACGTGTCGTCGGGATCAGTTGGGATTTTGGAAAATTCAGAATCCACCCGTGTTGTTGGAGCACTACTTGGGTTAGTGCTACTCCGACCTCCAGCTGTTCTCTGGATCTTGCCCTTATCAGGAGATCGTCCAAGTAAGGGATAATTAAGACGCCTTCTCTTCGAAGAAGGATCATCATTTCGGCCATTACCTTGGTAAAGACCCGGGGTGCCGTGGACAATCCAAACGGCAGCGTCTGAAACTGATAATGACAGTTTTGGACCACTAACCTGAGGTACCCTTGGTGTAGGAGGGGTACCTTGACTATCACCTGCTGAGAATACAGCTTGTGAATGGCCTCCAATACCGTCGCCCTGTCGGAGGGAGACGTTGGCAAAGCAGACTTTAGGAAACGGCGAGGAGGGGACTTCTCGAATTCCAACCTGTAACCCTGAGATACTACCTGCAGGATCCAGGGGTCCACCTGCGAGTGAGCCCACTGTGCGCTGAAATGTTTGAGGCGACCCCCCACCGCCCCTGAGTCTGCTTGTAAGGTCCCAGCGTCATTCTGACGCCTTTGTAGAAGCCGGGGAGGGCTTCTGCTCCTGGGAAGGAGCTGCTTGTTGCAGTCTCTTACCCTTTCCTTTGACTCTGGGCAAATAGGAATGTCCTTTTGCTCGTTTGTTCTTATAGGAACGAAAGGACTGCGGCTGAAAAGCCTGCGGCTTTTTCTGCTGGGAGGTGACCTGGGGTAAAAAGGTGGATTTTCCGGCCGTTGCCGTGGCCACCAGATCCGATAGACCGACCCCAAATAATTCCTCCCCCTTATACGGCAATACTTCCATATGTCGTTTGGAATCCGCATCACCTGACCACTGGCGCGTCCATAAACTTCTTCTGGCAGATATGGACATCGCACTTACTCTTGATGCCAGAGTGCAAATATCTCTCTGTGCATCTCGCATATAAAGAAATGCATCCTTTAACTGCTCTATAGTCAGTAATATCAGCTGGATCCTTGAGGGCGGCCGTATCAGGAGACGGTAACGCCACTTGCTTTGATAAGCGTGTGAGCGCCTTATCCACCCTAGGAGGTGTTTCCCAGCGCGCCCTAACCTCTGGCGGGAAAGGGTATAATGCCAATAACTTCTTTGAAATTAGCAGTTTTCTATCTGGGGTAACCCACGCTTCATCACACACTTCATTCAGTTCCTCTGATTCAGGAAAAACTATCGGTAGTTTTTTCACACCCCACATAATACCCCTTTTTGTGGTACTTGCAGTATCAGAGATATGCAAAGCCTCCTTCATTGCCGTGATCATATAACGTGTGGCCCTACTGGAAAATACGTTTGTTTCTTCACCGTCGACACTGGATTCAGTGTCAGTGTCTGGGTCTGTGTCGACCGACTGAGGTAAAGGGCGTTTTACAGCCCCTGACGGTGTCTGAGACGCCTGGACAGGTACTAACTGGTTTGCCGGCTGTCTCATGTCGTCAACCGACTTTTGTAGCGTGCTGACACTATCCCGTAATTCCATAAACAAAGCCATCCATTCTGGTGTCGACTCCCTAGGGGGTGACATCACCATTACAGGCAATTGCTCCGCCTCCACGCCAACATCGTCCTCATACATGTCGACACACACGTACCGACACACAGCAGACACACAGGGAATGCTCTGATAGAAGACAGGACCCCACTAGCCCTTTGGGGAGACAGAGGGAGAGTTTGCCAGCACACACCCAAGCGCTATAAATATATATAGGGACAACCTTAATAAGTGTGTTCCCTTTATAGCAGCTCAAATATTATAAATATCGCCAATAAGTGCCCCCCCTCTCTGTTTTTACCCTGTTTCTGTAGTGCAGTGCAGGGGAGAGTCCTGGGAGCCTTCCTCGCAGCGGAGCTGGGCAGGAAAATGGCGCTGTGTGCTGAGGAGAATAGGCCCCGCCCCCTTTTCGGCGGGCTTCTTCTCCCGGTTTTTTTGGAACCTGGCAGGGGTTAAATACATCCATATAGCCCCAGGGACTATATGTGATATATTTTAGCCAGAATAGGTATATTACATTGCTGCCCAGGGCGCCCCCCCCAGCGCCCTGCACCCTCAGTGACCGCTGGTGTGAAGTGTGCGGAGAGCAATGGCGCACAGCTGCAGTGCTGTGCGCTACCTCATGAAGACTGAGACGTCTTCTGCCGCCGGTTTCTGGACCTCTTCTCTATTCGGCATCTGCAAGGGGGTCGGCGGCGCGGCTCCGGTGACCCATCCAGGCTGTACCTGTGATCGTCCCTCTGGAGCTAGTGTCCAGTAGCCTAAGAAGCAAATCCATTCTGCACGCAGGTGAGTTCACTTCTTCTCCCCTAAGTCCCTCGTTGCAGTGAGCCTGTTGCCAGCAGGACTCACTGAAAATAAAAAACCTAACAAACTTTTTCTAAGCAGCTCTTTAGGAGAGCCACCTAGATTGCACCCTGCTCGGACGGGCACAAAAACCTAACTGAGGCTTGGAGGAGGGTCATAGGGGGAGGAGCCAGTACACACCACCTAGTGGTCAAACTTTTAAATTTTGTGCCCTGTCTCCTGCGGAGCCGCTATTCCCCATGGTCCTGACGGAGTCCCAGCATCCACTAGGACGTCAGAGAAAATGTATTAAATATAAATTAGTGCAATTCTCAACACAAAGGGGCGGGATGTAATGGAGTCCGAGATTGCCAGACTTGCGGGATGCCGGCTAAACTCTGACGTTTTCGTAAAGAGGCAATCACTTACAAGGCATGATTTTGCACTGTAAATAAGTGCCCCTTTAATAAAACGTCCGAGATCGACCGGCATCCCACATGTCCAGTGATCTTGGACTCCATTACATCCCGCCCAATGGTTGAGAAATTCCCAGAATCACTCCACTCCCCAATTTGATGTCTGTTTTGCCAAGTGATGTTAAAATACTTAAAACTATCTACTATCTCATTACAGGTTATTGAGAACATTTGTGACACTCCCATAACCCCTTATCTCCCCAGTCAGGTCCCTGTGTTAGTAACAGAGATAACAGCGGTCTCATTGGGACATTCCCAGGCCCTTTAACTTCCCCATTCAGGTTCCTGTGTTACTAATAGAGATAAGAGTGATACCACTGTGACACTCCCAGACTTTCTCACCTCTCCAGTCAGCAGGTAGAGGATCTCCAGGGTGATGTTTAGTATCTTCTCGGTCAAGTAACTCCTGTCTTCGTCCATTGAAGACTTTTATAGTACAGGCTCTGGTTCTAGTGTGAGCTGATGACCCAGACGTGTTCTCTCTAAATAAATAAATAAACCTTTAATGAAGTAAACCATAAAATCCTGGCACCAGAGTTTATTATGTGTGACATCTTGACAAAGGTTAATAAGATGTATGTATGCTCAAAGAGCTGTAATGGTTGTGCTAGACTGTGGCTGGCATGAGCCAATTCTTTGAATTAATAATAATAAAATAGCATGGAAACAGAAAAGGCATAGGAATGAACAGGAGAAAAGGTAACAAGGCAAAAGTATGGTAACACACTGAAGCTAGCATAGGGCAACCACCTGTCTTGAATTACACCATACAGTCCAGAAATAAGGCCTTCTGCCTAGGGCAGTGGTTTCCAAACTTTTTTTTAATCACGGCGCCCTAGAATATCAGAATTTTTTTCACGGCACCCCTAGGCCAAAAATTTCTTATTGAGAAATTCAGAAAGAAATAATAAGAATTTACTTACCGATAATTCTATTTCTCGTAGTCCGTAGTGGATGCTGGGAACTCCGTAAGGACCATGGGGAATAGCGGCTCCGCAGGAGACTGGGCACATCTAAAGAAAGCTTTAGGACTATCTGGTGTGCACTGGCTCCTCCCCCTATGACCCTCCTCCAAGCCTCAGTTAGGATACTGTGCCCGGACGAGCGTACACAATAAGGAAGGATTTTGAATCCCGGGTAAGACTCATACCAGCCACACCAATCACACCGTACAACTTGTGATATGAAACCCAGTTAACAGAGGAGCCTCTGAATAGATGGCTCACAACAAGAACCCGATTAGTTAACAATAACTATGTACAAGTATTGCAGACAATCCGCACTTGGGATGGGCGCCCAGCATCCACTACGGACTACGAGAAATAGAATTATCGGTAACTAAATTCTTATTTTCTCTGACGTCCTAGTGGATGCTGGGAACTCCGTAAGGACCATGGGGATTATACCAAAGCTCCCAAACGGGCGGGAGAGTGCGGATGACTCTGCAGCACCGAATGAGAGAACTCCAGGTCCTCCTCAGCCAGGGTATCAAATTCGAAGAATTTTGCAAACGTGTTTGCCCCTGACCAAATAGCTGCTCGCCAAAGTTGTAAAGCCGAGACCCCTCGGGCAGCCGCCCAAGATGAGCCCACCGTCCTTGTGGAATGGGCTTTTATTGATTTAGGCTGCGGTAATCCTACCGCAGAATGCGCCAGCTGAATAGTGCTACAAATCCAGCGCGCAATAGACTGCTTAGAAGCAGGAGCACCCAGCTTGTTGGGTGCCATCAGGATAAACAGCGAGTCAGTTTTCCTGACTCCAGCCGTCCTGGAAAAATAAAATTTTTAGGGCCCTGACTACGTCCAGCAACTTGGAATCCTCCAAGTCCCCAGTAGCCGCAGGCACCACAATAGGTTGGTTCAAGTGAAAACCTGAGACCACCTTCGGGAGAAACTGAGGACGAGTCCTCAACTCTGCCCTATCCATACAGAAAATCAGATAAGGCCTTTTACATGACAAAAACCGCCAATACTGACACACGCCTGGCCAAGGCCAAGGCCAACAGCATGACCACTTTCCACGCGAGATACTTTAGCTCCATGGTTTTAAGTGGCTCAACCAATGCGACTTTAGGAAATCCAACACCACGTTGAGATCCAAAAAGTGCCACAGGAGGCACAAAAGGAGGCTGAATATGTAGTACTCCTTTAACCAAAGTCTGAACTTCAGGCAGTAAAGCCAGTTCTTTCTGGAAGAAAATCGACAGAGCCGAAATCTGGACCTTGATGGACCCCAATTTGAGGCCCAAACGTCACCCCTGCTTGCAGGAAGTGCAGGAATCGACATAGTTGAAATTCCTCCGTCGGGGCCTTCATGGCCTCCCACCAAGCAACAAATTTTCGCCAAACGCGGCGATAATGTCTTGCGGTGACATCCTTCCTGGCTATGATCAGGGTAGGGATGACTTCCTTCGGAATACCCTTTTCCTTTAGGATCCGGTGTTCTACCGCCATGCCGTCAAACGCAGCCGCGGTAAGTCTTGGAACAGACAGGGTCCCTGCTGCAGCAGGTCTTGTCTGAGCGGCAGAGGCCAAGGGTCCTCTGCCAGCATCTCTTGAAGTTCTGGGTACCAAGCTCTTCATGGCCAATCCGGAACCCCGAGTATGGTTTTCACTCCTCGCCTACTTATTATTCTCAGTACCTTGGGTATGAGAGGTAGAGGAGGAGACACATAAACCGACTGGTACACCCACGGTGTCACTAGAGCGTCCCCCGCGATCGCCTGAGGGTCCCTTGACCTGGCGCAATATCTTTTCAACTTCTTGTTGAGGCGGGACGCCATCATGTCCACCCGTGGTTATTCCCAACGGTTTACCCGCATTTGGAAAACTTCTGGATGAAGTCCCCATTCTCCTGGGTGTAGGTCGCCCATCGGAGAATCCTTGTGGCTTCTGCCATCGCCATCCTGCTTCTTGTGCCGCCCCGTCTGTTTACATGGGCGACCGCCGTGATGTCGTCTGATTGGATCAGTACCGGCTGGTTCTGAAGCAGGGGCCTTGCTTGGCTTAGGGCATTGTAAATGGCCCTTAGCTGCAGAATATTTATGTGAAGCGAAATCTCCTTGGAAATTTCTTCCCTGTGTGACTGCACCCTAGCCCCGAAGGCTGGCATCCGTGGTCACCAGGACCCAGTCCTGTATTCCGAATCTGCGGCCCACTAGTAGATGAGCCCTCTGCAGCCACCACAGCAGCGACACCCTGTTTCTTGCTGACAGGGTTATCCGCTGTTGTATCTGTACATGGGACCCGGACCATTAGTCCCACAGGTCCCACTGGAACGTCCTTGCGTGGAGTCTTCCGAATGGAATTATGCTTCGTACGAAGCTACCATTTTTCCCAGGACTCGTGTGCATTGATGTACCGACACCTGTCCTGGTTTTAGGATGTCTCTGACTAGAGATGACAACTCCTCGGCTTTTTCCACTGGAAGAAACACTCTTTTCTGGTCTGTGTTCAGAAACATTCCCAGGAACAGAAGACGTGTCGTCGGGACCAG
This sequence comes from Pseudophryne corroboree, assembly GCF_028390025.1. Lineage (NCBI taxonomy): Eukaryota > Metazoa > Chordata > Amphibia > Anura > Myobatrachidae > Pseudophryne > Pseudophryne corroboree. The sequence continues at coordinate 148,425,903 of NC_086446.1, read as the reverse complement.
CTGAGACTTTGGAATATTGAGAATCCAGTCGTGCTGTTGTAGCACTTCCCGAGAGAGTGCTACCCCCACTACCAACTGTTCTTTGGACCTCGCCTTTATCAGGAGATCGTCCAAGTACGGGATAATAAAAACTTCCTTCTTGCGAAGGAGTATCATCACTTCGGCCATTACCTAGGTAAAGACCTTCGGTGCCGTGGACAACTCCAACGGCCGCGTCTGGAACTTATAGTGACAGTCCTGTACCACATATCTGAGGTACTCCTGGTGAGGGGGGTAAATGGGGACATGCAGGTACGCATCCTTGATGTCCAGGGAGACCCTGTAATCCCCCTCGTCCAGGCTCGTAATAACCGCCCTGAGCGATTCCATCTTGAACTTGAATCTTCTGATATAAAAGTTCAAGTATTTTAATTTCAAGATGGGTCTCACCGAACCGTTGCGGTACCACAACCACTGTGGAATTGTAACCCCTTCCTTGCTGAAGGAGGGGCACCTTGACAATCACTTGTTGTGATTATAGTGTTGAATATCCACCAACACCGTCTCCCTGGCAGAGGGAGGTGCCGGTAAGGCCGATTTTAGGAAACGGCGGGGGGAAGAACGTCTCGAACTCCAGCCTGTACCCCTGAGATACTACTTGAAGGACCCAGGGATCCATGTGAGAGAGCCCACTGTCCGCTGAAATATCTGAGACGGGCCCCCACCGTACCCGGGTCCGCCTGAGCAGCCCCAGCACCATGCTGTGGACCTACCGGACGCAGGGAGGACTTCTGCTCTTGGGAACTAGCTGTGTGTTGCAGCTTTTTCCTCTACCTTTGCCTCTCGGCAGAAGGGATGAGCCTCTAGCCCTCTTGCTTTCTGGGGCCGAAAGGACTGTACTTGATGATACGGTGCTTTCTTTTGTTGTGGGGTAGCCTGTGGCAACAAAATTAATTTCCCAGCAGTAGCTGTGGAAACGAGGTCTGAAAAACTATCCCCAAACAGTTTTACCCCCTTATAGGGCAACTTCCATGTGCCGATTCGAGTCGGCATCGCCTGACCATTGCCAAGTCCATAACCCCCGTCTGGCGGCAATGGACCTAGCGCTTATTTTTGATGCCAGCCGGCAAATATCCCTCTGTGCATCACGCATGTATAAGACCACGTCTTTTATATGCTCTATTTTCAGCAAAATATTGTCCCTATCCATAGTTATTTTCCGACAGGGAATCTGACCATGCAGCGGGAGCACTGCACATCCATGCCGAAGCAACGGCTGGTCGCAATATAATGCCCTAGTGTGTGACCATATTTTATAGGGTAACCTCCTGCTTTCTATCAGCAGGTTCCTTCAGGGCGGCCGTACCCGGAGACGGTAGTGCCACCTTTTCTGATAAGCGTGTAAGCGCTGTATCTACCCTATGGGGTGTTTCCCCGCGTGACCTATCCTCTAGCGGGAAAGGGTACGCTGCCAATAACCGTTGTAGAAATTATCAATTTCTTACCGGGGGAAGACCACTCTTCCTCACACACCTCATTTAATTTCTCAGATGCAGGAAAAAATAAGATTTTACTTACCGATAAATCTATTTCTCGTAGTCCGTAGTGGATGCTGGGGACTCCGTCAGGACCATGGGGAATAGCGGCTCCGCAGGAGACAGGGCACAAAAGTAAAAGCTTTAGGATCAGGTGGTGTGCACTGGCTCCTCCCCCTATGACCCTCCTCCAAGCCTCAGTTAGGATACTGTGCCCGGACGAGCGTACACAATAAGGAAGGATTTTGAATCCCGGGTAAGACTCATACCAGCCACACCAATCACACTGTACAACCTGTGATCTGAACCCAGTTAACAGCATGATAACAGCGGAGCCTCTGAAAAGATGGCTCACAACAATAATAACCCGATTTTTTGTACCAATAACTATGTACAAGTATTGCAGACAATCCGCACTTGGGATGGGCGCCCAGCATCCACTACGGACTACGAGAAATAGATTTATCGGTAAGTAAAATCTTATTTTCTCTAACGTCCTAGTGGATGCTGGGGACTCCGTCAGGACCATGGGGATTATACCAAAGCTCCCAAACGGGCGGGAGAGTGCGGATGACTCTGCAGCACCGAATGAGAGAACTCCAGGTCCTCTTTAGCCAGGGTATCAAATTTGTAGAATTTTACAAACGTGTTCTCCCCCCGACCACGTAGCTGCTCGGCAGAGTTGTAATGCCGAGACCCCTCGGGCAGCCACCCAGGATGAGCCCACCTTCCTTGTGGAATGGGCATTTACATATTTTGGCTGTGGCAGGCCTGCCACAGAATGTGCAAGCTGAATTGTACTACACATCCAACTAGCAATCGTCTGCTTAGAAGCAAGAGCACCCAGTTTTTTGGGTGCCTACAGGATAACAGCAAGTCAGTTTTCCTGACTCCAGCCGTCCTGGAAACTGATATTTTCAGGGCCCTGACAACATCCAGCAACTTGGAGTCCTCCAAGTCCCTAGTAGCCGCAGGTACCACAATAAGCTGGTTCAGGTGAAACGCTGACCCCACCTTAGGGAGAAACTGGGGACGAGTCCGCAGCTCTGCCCTGTCCGAATGGACAATCAGATATGGGCTTTTGTGAGACAAAGCCGCCAATGCTGACACTCGCCTGGCCGAGGCCAGGGCCAACATCATGGTCACTTTCCATGTGAGATATTTCAAATCCACAGATTTGAGCGGTTTAAACCAATGTGATTTGAGGAATCCCAGCACTACGTTGAGATCCCACAGTGCCACTGGAGGCACAAAAGGGGGTTGTATATGCAGTACTCCCTTGACAAACTTCTGGACTTCAGGAACTGAAGCCAATTCTTTCTGGAAGAAAATCGACAGGGCCGAAATTTGAACCTTAATGGACCCCAATCTGAGGCCCATAGACACTCCTGTTTGCAGGAAATGCAGGAATCGACCAAGTTGAAATTTCTTCGTGGAGCTTTCCTGGCCTCACACCACGCAACATATTTTCGCCACATGTGGTGATAATGTTGTGCGGTCACGTCCTTCCTGGCTTTGACCAGGGTAGGAATGACCTCTTCCGGAATGCCTTTTTCCCTTAGGATCCGGCGTTCAACCGCCATGCCGTCAAACGCAGCCGCGGTAAGTCTTGGAACAGACATGGTACGTGCTGAAGCAAGTCCCTTCTTAGCGGCAGAGGTCATGAGTCCTCTGTGAGTATCTCTTGAAGTTCCGGGTACTAAGTCCTTCTTGGCCAATCCGGAGCCACGAGTATAGTTCTTACTCCTCTACGTCTTATAATTCTCAATACCTTGGGTATGAGAAGCAGAGGAGGAAACACATACACCGACTGGTACGCCCACGGTGTTACCAGAACGTCCACAGCTATTGCCTGAAAGTCTCTTGACCTGGCGCAATACCTGTCCAGTTTTTTTTTTTTTCAGGCGGGACGCCATCATGTACACCTTTGGTCTTTCCCAACGGTTCACAATCATGTGGAAAACTTCCCGATGAAGTCCCCACTCTCCCGGGTGGAGGTCGTGCCTGCTGAGGAAGTCTGCTTCCCAGTTGTCCACTCCCGGAATGAACACTGCTGACAGTGCTATCACATGATTTTCCGCCCAGCGAAAAATCCTTGCAGTTTTTGCCATTGCCCTCCTGCTTCTTGTGCCGCCCTGTCTGTTTACGTGGGCGACTGCCGTGATGTTGTCCCACTGGATCAATACCGGCTGACCTTGAAGCAGAGGTCTTGCTAAGCTTAGAGCATTATAAATTGCCCTTAGCTCCAGTATATTTATGTGGAGAAAAGTCTCCAGACTTGATCACACTCCCTGGAAATTTTTTCCCTGTGTGACTGCTCCCCAGCCTCTCAGGCTGGCCTCCGTGGTCACCAGCATCCAATCCTGAATGCCGAATCTGCGGCCCTCTAGAAGATGAGCACTCTGTAACCACCACAGGAGAGACACCCTTGTCCTTGGAGATAGGGTTATCCGCTGATGCATCTGAAGATGCGATCCGGACCTTTTGTCCAGCAGATCCCACTGAAAAGTTCTTGCGTGGACACTGCCGAATGGAATCGCTTCGTAATAAGCCACCATTTTTCCCAGGACTCTTGTGCAATGATGCACTGACACTTTTCCTGGTTTTAGGAGGTTCCTGACTAGCTCGGATAACTCCCTGGCTTTCTCCTCCGGGAGAAACACCTTTTTCTGGACTGTGTCCAGAATCATCCCTAGGAACAGCAGACGTGTCGTCGGAAACAACTGCGGTTTTGGAATATTTAGAATCCACCCGTGCTGTCGTAGAACTACTTGAGATAGTGCTACTCCGACCTCCAACTGTTCTCTGGACCTTGCTCTTATCAGGAGGTCGTCCATTTTCTTCGAAGAAGAATCATCATTTCGGGCATTACCTTGGTAAAGACCCGGAGTGCCGTGGACAATCCAAACGGCAGCGTCTGAAACTGATAGTGACAGTTCTGTACCACGAACCTGAGATACCCTTGGTGAGAAGGGCAAATTGGGACATGGAGGTAAGCATCCCTGATGTCCCGGGACACCATATAGTCCCCTTCTACCTGGTTCGCTATCACTGCTCTGAGTGACTCCATCTTGATTTGAACCTTTTTAAGTGTTCAAATATTTCAGATTTAGAATAGGTCTCACGAGCCTTCTGGTTTCAGTACCACAATATAGTGTGGAATAATACCCCTTTCCTTGTTGTAGGAGGGGTACTTTGATTATCACCTGCTGGGAATACAGCTTGTGAATTGTTTCCAATACTGCCTCCCTGTCGGAGGGAGACGTTGGTAAAGCAGACTTCAGGAACCTGCGAGGGGAAACGTCTCGACTTTCCAATCTGTACCCCTGGGATACTACTTGTAGGATCCAGGGGTCCTGTACGGCTCCAGCGTCATGCTGAGAACTTGGCAGAAGCGGTGGAAGGCTTCTGTTCCTGGGAATGGGCTGCCTGCTGCAGTCTTCTTCCCTTTCCTCTATCCCTGGGCAGATAAGCTTATGGGGACGAAAGGACTGAGGCTGAAAAGACGGTGTCTTTTTCTGCATAGATGTGACTTAGGGTAAAAACGGTGGATTTCCCAGCAGTTGCCGTGGCCACCAGGTCCGATGGACCGACCCCAAATAACTCCTCCCCTTTATACGGCAATACATCTTTGTGCCGTTTGGAATCTGCATCACCTGACCACTGTCGTGTCCATAAACATCTTTTGGCAGATATGGACATCGCACTTACTCTTGATGCCAGAGTGCAAATATCCCTCTGTGCATCTCGCATATATAGAAAATGCATTCTTTAAATGCTCTATAGTAAATAAAATACTGTCCCTGTCAAGGGTATCAATATTTTCAGTCAGGGAATCCGACCAAGCCACCCCCGCGCTGCACATCCAGGCTGAGGCGATCGCTGGTCGCAGTATAACACCAGTACGTGTGTATATACTTTTTAGGATATTTTCCAGCCTCCTATCAGCTGGCTCCTTGAGGGCGGCCGTATCTGGAGACGGTACCGCCACTTGTTTTGATAAGCGTGTGAGCGCCTTATCCACCCTAAGGGGTGTTTCCCAACGCGCCCTAACTTCTGGCGGGAAAGGGTATACCGCCAATAATTTTCTATCGGGGGAACCCCGCGCCTCATCACACACTTCATTTAATTTATCTGATTCAGGAAAAACTATAGGTAGTTTTTCCACACCCCACATAATACCCTTTTTTGTGGTACTTGTAGTATCAGAAATATGTAACACCTCCTTCATTGCCCTTAACAAGTAACGTGTGGCCCTAAAGGAAAATACGTTTGTTTCTTCACCGTCGACACTGGAGTCAGTGTCCGTGTCTGTGTCGACCGACTGAGGTAAAAATAAGAATTTACTTACCGATAATTCTATTTCTCGGAGTCCGTAGTGGATGCTGGGGTTCCTGAAAGGACCATGGGGAATAGCGGCTCCGCAGGAGACAGGGCACAAAAAGTAAAGCTTTTCCAGATCAGGTGGTGTGCACTGGCTCCTCCCCCTATGACCCTCCTCCAGACTCCAGTTAGGTACTGTGCCCGGACGAGCGTACACAATAAGGGAGGATTTTGAATCCCGGGTAAGACTCATACCAGCCACACCAATCACACCGTACAACTTGTGATCTAAACCCAGTTAACAGTATGATAACAGAGGAGCCTCTGAAAGATGGCTCCCTAAACAATAACCCGAATTAGTTAACAATAACTATGTACAAGTATTGCAGATAATCCGCACTTGGGATGGGCGCCCAGCATCCACTACGGACTCCGAGAAATAGAATTATCGGTAAGTAAATTCTTATTTTCTCTATCGTCCTAGTGGATGCTGGGGTTCCTGAAAGGACCATGGGGATTATACCAAAGCTCCCAAACGGGCGGGAGAGTGCGGATGACTCTGCAGCACCGAATGAGAGAACTCCAGGTCCTCTTTTGCCAGGGTATCAAATTTGTAGAATTTTACAAACGTGTTCTCCCCTGACCACGTAACTGCTCGGCAGAGTTGTAATGCCGAGACCCCTCGGGCAGCCGCCCAAGATGAGCCCACCTTCCTTGTGGAATGGGCCTTAACAGATTTAGGCTGTGGCAGGCCTGCCACAGAATGTGCAAGTTGAATTGTGTTACAAATCCAACGAGCAATCGACTGCTTAGAAGCAGGCGCACCCAACTTGTTGGGTGCATACAGTATAAACAGCGAGTCAGATTTTCTGACTCCAGCCGTCCTTGAAATGTATATTTTTAAAGCTCTGACAACGTCCAACAACTTGGAGTCCTCCAAGTCGCTTGTAGCCGCAGGCACTACAATAGGCTGGTTCAGGTGAAACGCTGATACCACCTTAGGGAGAAAATGCGGACGCGTCCGCAGCTCTGCCCTATCCGAATGGAAAATTAAATAAGGGCTTTTATAAGATAAAGCCGCCAGTTCAGATACTCTCCTGGCGGAAGCCAGGGCCAGTAACATAGTCACTTTCCATGTGAGATATTTCAAATCCACATTTTTTAGTGGTTCAAACCAATGGGATTTGAGGAAATCTAAAACTACATTTAGATCCCACGGTGCCACCAGAGGCACCACAGGAGGCTGTATATGCAGTACTCCTTTGACAAAAGTCTGGACCTCAGGGACTGAGGCCAATTCTTTTTGGAAGAATATTGACAGGGCCGAAATTTGAACCTTAATAGATCCCAATTTGAGACCCATAGACAATCCTGATTGCAGGAAATGTAGGAAACGACCCAGTTGAAATTCCTCCGTCGGAGCACTCCGATCCTCGCACCACGCAACATATTTCCGCCAAATGCGGTGATAATGCTTCGCGGTGACTTCCTTTCTTGCCTTAATCAAGGTAGGAATGACTTCTTCTGGAATGCCTTTTCCTTTTAGGATCTGGCGTTCAACCGCCATGCCGTCAAACGCAGCCGCGGTAAGTCTTGAAAGAGGCAGGGACCCTGTTGAAGCAGGTCCCTTCTCAGAGGTAGAGGCCACGGATCGTCCGTGACCATCTCTTGAAGTTCCGGGTACCAAGACCTTCTTGGCCAATCCGGAGCCACTAGTATCGTTCTTACTCCACTTTGCCGTATGATTCTCAATACCTTTGGTATGAGAGGCAGAGGAGGAAACACATACACCGACTGGTACACCCAAGGTGTTACCAGCGCGTCCACAGCTATTGCCTGCGGATCTCTTGACCTGGCGCAATACCTGTCCAGTTTTTTGTTGAGGCGAGACGCCATCATGTCCACCATTGGTCTTTCCCAACGGTTTATTAGCATGTGGAAAACTTCTGGATGAAGTCCCCACTCTCCCGGGTGAAGATCGTGTCTGCTGAGGAAGTCTGCTTCCCAGTTGTCCACGCCCGGGATGAACACTGCTGACAGTGCTATCACGTGATTCTCCGCCCAGCGAAGGATCCTGGCAGCTTCTGCCATTGCACTCCTGCTTCTTGTGCCGCCCTGTCTGTTTACATGGGCGACTGCCGTGATGTTGTCCGACTGGATCAACACCGGTCTTCCTTGAAGCAGAGGTTCCGCCTGGCTTAGAGCATTGTAGATTGCTCTTAGTTCCAGAATGTTTATGTGAAGAGACTTTTCCAGGCTCGACCACACTCCCTGGAAGTTTCTTCCTTGTGTGACTGCTCCCCAGCCTCTCAGGCTGGCGTCCGTGGTCACCAGGATCCAATCCTGTATGCCGAATCTGCGGCCCTCCAATAGATGAGCCCTCTGCAACCACCACAGAAGAGATACCCTTGTCCTTGGAGACAGGGTTATCCGCAGGTGCATCTGAAGATGCGACCCTGACCATTTGTCCAACAGATCCCTTTGGAAAATTCTTGCATGGAATCTGCCGAATGGAATTGCTTCGTAAGAAGCCACCATTTTTCCCAGGACTCTTGTGCATTGATGCACAGACACCTTTCCTGGTTTTAGGAGGTTCCTGACCAGGTCGGATAACTCCTTGGCTTTTTCCTCGGGAAGAAAAACCTTTTTCTGAACCGTGTCCAGAATCATCCCTAGGAACAGCAGACGAGTTGTCGGCATTAATTGGGATTTTGGAATATTCAGAATCCATCCGTGCTGCTTTAGCACCTCTTGAGATAGTGCTAATCCCATCTCTAGCTGTTCTCTGGACCTTGCCCTTATTAGGAGATCGTCCAAGTATGGGATAATTAATACGCCTTTTCTTCGAAGAAGAATCATCATCTCGGCCATTACCTTTGTAAAGACCCGAGGTGCCGTGGACAAACCAAACGGCAGCGTCTGAAACTGATAGTGACAGTTTTGTACAACGAACCTGAGGTACCCCTGGTGTGAGGGGTAAATTGGAACGTGGAGATACGCATCCTTGATGTCCAAGGATACCATAAAGTCCCCTTCTTCCAGGTTCGCTATCACTGCTCTGAGTGACTCCATCTTGAACTTGAACTTCTTTATGTACAGGTTCAAGGACTTCAGATTTAGAATAGGCCTTACCGAGCCATCCGGCTTCGGTACCACAAATAGAGTGGAATAATACCCCTTCCCTTGTTGTAGAAGAGGTACCTTGACTATCACCTGCTGAGAGTACAGCTTGTGAATGGCTTCCAAAACCGTCTCCCTTTCGGAGGGGGACGTTGGTAAAGCAGACTTCAGGAAACGGCGAGGTGGATCTGTCTCTAATTCCAACCTGTACCCCTGAGATATTATCTGCAGGATCCAGGGATCTACCTGCGAGTGAGCCCACTGCGCGCTGTAATTTTTGAGACGACCGCCCACCGTCCCCGAGTCCGCTTGAGAAGCCCCAGCGTCATGCTGAGGCTTTTGTAGAAGCCGGGGAGGGCTTCTGTTCCTGGGAAGGAGCTGCCTGTTGCTGTCTCTTCCCTCGACCTCTGCCTCGTGGCAGATATGAATAGCCCTTTGCTCTCTTATTTTTAAAGGAACGAAAGGGCTGCGGTTGAAAAGTCGGTGCCTTTTTCTGTTGGGGAGTGACTTGAGGTAGAAAGGTGGATTTCCCGGCTGTAGCCGTGGCCACCAAATCTGATAGACCGACTCCAAATAACTCCTCCCCTTTATACGGCAAAACTTCCATATGCCGTTTTGAATCCGCATCGCCTGTCCACTGTCGCGTCCATAAAGCTCTTCTGGCCGAAATGGACATAGCACTTACCCGTGATGCCAGTGTGCAGATATCCCTCTGTGCATCACGCATATAAAGAAATGCATCCTTTATTTGTTCTAACGACAGTAAAATATTGTCCCTGTCCAGGGTATCAATATTTTCAATCAGGGACTCTGACCAAACTACCCCAGCACTGCACATCCAGGCAGTCGCTATAGCTGGTCGTAGTATAACACCTGCATGTGTGTATATACTTTTTTGGATATTTTCCATCCTCCTATCTGATGGATCTTTAAGTGCGGCCGTCTCAGGAGAGGGTAACGCCACTTGTTTAGATAAGCGTGTTAGCGCCTTGTCCACCCTAGGAGGTGTTTCCCAGCGCTCCCTAACCTCTGGCGGGAAAGGGTATAATGCCAATAATTTCTTTGAAATTATCAGCTTTTTATCAGGGGCAACCCACGCTTCATCACACACGTCATTTAATTCTTCTGATTCAGGAAAAACTATAGGTAGTTTTTTCACACCCCACATAATACCCTGTTTAGTGGTACCTGTAGTATCAGCTAAATGTAACGCCTCCTTCATTGCCAAAATCATATAACGTGTGGCCCTACTGGAAAATACGGTTGATTCGTCACCGTCACCACTGGAATCAGTGCCTGTGTCTGGGTCTGTGTCGACCGACTGAGGCAAAGGGCGTTTCACAGCCCCTGATGGTGTTTGAGGCGCCTGGACAGGCACTAATTGATTGTCCGGCCGCCTCATGTCGTCAAACGACTGCTTAAGCGAGTTGACGCTATCCCGTAATTCCACAAATAAAGGCATCCATTCTGGTGTCGACCCCCTAGGAGGTGACATCCCCATATTTGGCAATTGCTCCGCCTCCACACCAATATCGTCCTCATACATGTCGACACACACGTACCGACACACAGCAGACACACAGGGAATGCTCTACACGAAGACAGGACCCACTAGCCCTTTGGGGAGACAGAGGGAGAGTCTGCCAGCACACACCAAAAAAGCGCTATATATGACAGGGATAGCCTTATAATAAGTGCTCCCTTATAGCTGCTTTATATATATCAAAATATTGCCATTAAATTTGCCCCCCCTCTCTGTTTTACCCTGTTTCTGTAGTGCAGTGCAGGGGAGAGACCTGGGAGCCGTCCTGACCAGCGGAGCTGTGAGAGGAAATGGCGCCGTGTGCTGAGGAGATAGGCCCCGCCCCTTTTCCGGCGGGCTCGTCTCCCGCTATTTTGTGAATCCAGGCAGGGGTTAAATATCTCCATATAGCCTCTGGGGGCTATATGTGAGGTATTTTTAGCCTTTTAATAGGTTTTCATTTGCCTCCCAGGGCGCCCCCCCCCAGCGCCCTGCACCCTCAGTGACTGCGTGTGAAGTGTGCTGAGAGGAAAATGGCGCACAGCTGCAGTGCTGTGCGCTACCTTTAGAAGACTGCAGGAGTCTTCAGCCGCCGATTCTGGACCTCTTCTTACTTCAGCATCTGCAAGGGGGCCGGCGGCGCGGCTCCGGTGACCATCCAGGCTGTACCTGTGATCGTCCCTCTGGAGCTGATGTCCAGTAGCCAAGAAGCCAATCCATCCTGCACGCAGGTGAGTTCACTTCTTCTCCCCTCTGTCCCTCGTTGCAGTGATCCTGTTGCCAGCAGGAATCACTGTAAAATAAAAAACCTAAGCTAAACTTTCTCTAAGCAGCTCTTTATGAGAGCCACCTAGAATTGCACCCTTCTCGGCCGGGCACAAAAATCTAACTGGAGTCTGGAGGAGGGTCATAGGGGGAGGAGCCAGTGCACACCACCTGATCTGGAAAAGCTTTACTTTTTGTGCCCTGTCTCCTGCGGAGCCGCTATTCCCCATGGTCCTTTCAGGAACCCCAGCATCCACTAGGACGATAGAGAAATGGGCATTATAACGTCCCTGACGGTGTTTTAGACGCCTGGACAGATACTAATATGTTTGCCGGCCGTCTCATGTCGTCAACCGACTTGCAGCGTGTTGACATTATCACGTAATTCCTTAAATAAGCCATCTATTCCGGTGTCGACTCCCTAGAGAGTGACATCACCATTACAGGCAATTTGCTCCGCCTCCCAACATCGTCCTCATACATGTCGACACACACGTACCGACACACAGCACACACACAGGGAATGCTCTGATAGAGGACAGGACCCACTAGCCCTTTGGGGAGACAGAGGGAGAGTTTGCCAGCACACACCAAAAACGCTATAATTATACAGGGACAACCTTTATATAAGTGCTTTTCCCTTATAGCATTTTAATATATGTAGTCATATCGCCAAATCAGTGCCCCCCCTCTCTGTTTTAACCCTGTTTCTGTAGTGCAGTGCAGGGGAGAGCCTGGGAGCCTTCCCACCAGCATTTCTGTGAGGGAAAATGGCGCTGTGTGCTGAGGAGAATAGGCCCCGCCCCCTTTTCGGCGGGCTTCTTCTCCCGTTTTTCTGAGACCTGGCAGGGGTTAAATACATCCATATAGCCCCCAGGGGCTATATGTGATGTATTTTTAGCCAGAATAAGGTACTATCATTGCTGCCCAGGGCGCCCCCCCCCAGCGCCCTGCACCCTCAGTGACCGCTGCTATGAAGTGTGCTGACAACAATGGCGCACAGCTGCAGTGCTGTGCGCTACCTTATGAAGACTGAAGAGTCTTCTGCCGCCATTTCTGGACCTTCACTTTTCGGCATCTGCAAGGGGGGTCGGCGGCGCGGCTCCGGGACGAACCCCAGGGTGAGACCTGTGTTCCGACTCCCTCTGGAGCTAATGGTGTCCAGTAGCCTAAGAAGCCAATCCATCCTGCACGCAGGTGAGTTCACTTCTCTCCCCTAAGTCCCTCGTAGCAGTGAGCCTGTTGCCAGCAGGACTCACTGAAAATAAAAAACCTAACAAACTTTTACTCTAAGCAGCTCTTTAGGAGAGCCACCTAGATTGCACCCTTCTCGGCCGGGCACAAAAATCTAACTGAGGCTTGGAGGAGGGTCATAGGGGGAGGAGCCAGTGCACACCACCTGATCCTAAAGCTTTTACTTTTGTGCCCTGTCTCCTGCGGAGCCGCTATTCCCCATGGTCCTGACGGAGTCCCCAGCATCCACTAGGACGTTAGAGAAACTACTAATAGTTTTCTCTCACCAAACACAATACCCTTTTATGTGGTACCTGGGGTATAATCATAAATGTGTAATACATTTTTCATTGTCTCAATCCTGTAACGGGTGGACCTATTTGGAGGGTACACCAGTCTCATCGATGTCGACACTGGAGTCAGTATCCGTGTCGACATCTGTGTCTGTTATCTGAGGTAGCGGGCGATTTTAGAGCCCCCCATGACATTTGAGACGCTGGAACAGGCACAAGCTGAGTAGCCGGCTGTTCCGTGTCGTCGACCTTTTATGTAAGGAGTTGACACTTTCACGTAATCCTTCCATAAGTTCAACCACACCGGTGTCGACCCCGCAGGGGGTGACAACATATTTACAGGCATTCGCTCCGCCTCCACCTCATTATCCTCCACATACCTGTCGACACAGCCGTACCGACACACAGCACACACACAGGGAATGCTCTGATAGAGGACAGGACCCCACAAAGCCCTTTGGGGAGACAGAGGGAGAGTATGCCAGCACACACCAGGGCGCTATATATCACAGGGATAGCACCTATAAAAAAGTGTTTTCCCTTATAGCTGCATATATATTGTATACTGCGCCTAAATTGTGCCCCCCCTCTCTTTTTAACCCTTTCTGTAGTGTATTAACTGCAGGGGAGAGCCAGGGAGCTTCCCTCCAACGGAGCTGTGAGGGAAAAATGGCGCCAGTGTGCCGAGGAGATAGGCTCCGCCCCTTTTTCGCGGACTTTTCATGGAATCTGGCAGGGGTTAATATACATCCATATAGCCCTGGGGGTTATATGTGATGTATTTTTGCCAGCCAAGGTGTTTATATTGCTGCTTAGGGCGCCCCCCCACAGCGCCCTGCACCCTCAGTGACCGGAGTGTGTGGTGTGCATGAGGAGCAATGGCGCACAGCTGCAGTGCTGTGCGCTACCTTAGTGAAGACTGATGTCTTCTGCCGCCGATTTTCCGGACCTCTTCTTGCTTCTGGCTCTGTAAGGGGGCCGGCGGCGCGGCTCTGGGACCGGACTCCGAGGCTGGGCCTGTGTTCGGTCCCTCTGGAGCTAATGGTGTCCAGTAGCCTAAGAAGCCCAAGCTGGCTGCAAGCAGGCAGGTTCGCTTCTTCTCCCCTTAGTCCCTCGATGCAGTGAGCCTGTTGCCAGCAGGTCTCACTGAAAATAAAAAACCTAAAACTAACTTTTTCTAAGAAGCTCAGGAGAGCCTCCTAGATTGCACCCTGCTCGGTCGGGCACAAAAATCTAACTGAGGCTTGGAGGAGGGTCATAGGGGGAGGAGCCAGTGCACACCAGATAGTCCTAAAGCTTTCTTTAGATGTGCCCAGTCTCCTGCGGAGCCGCTATTCCCCATGGTCCTTACGGAGTTCCCAGCATCCACTAGGACGTCAGAGAAATTACATTAAGTAGATTGCGTTTATATGTCATCCTTAGGTTAGTTGTGTGGTGAGGGACAAGATTTGCTTCTGTTTGGCCACATATTTTATGATTGACAGCCACCAGCACTGGTTTTGCCTATTATACTGACCATGAATAATTTGAATTGGTCCTAGACCACCAACCCAGGGCACCCCTTCAAGTGTCCCGAGGCACCCCAAGGAGCCACGGCACACAGTTTGGGAACCTCTGGCCTAGGGTGTTTTTTTATTAAAACCTTGTGAGCGACCAGGGCCGGTTCAAGGGCGCTCTGCGCCCCGGGCAGGAAATGGGGCGTGGCCTAATACAGGGGGCGTGGTCAATTACGCCCCCTGTACATTAAAAGCGCCGCTTGAATGCTGAGCGGTGCGCGATGACGTCATCGCGCACCGCACAGCAAAAGGTCCTCTCCACGAAGGGATACTAGACGCTATGAGTCTAGTTCCCTTCGTAGACAGGACCTTTGCTGTGCGGTGCGCGATGACGTCATCGCGCACCGCTCAGCAAAGTTACTCTCCAGGAAGGGAAACTAGACGCATAGCGTCTAGTTCCCTTCAGGAGGCGGACGGGGACGGCAGCGGAGGCGGACAGGGACACAGCGGGCAGCAGTGGCGGATCTTGCCACGGTGCGGCGCCCTCCGGATGGCGCCAGCGCCCTCCGGAAGGCGGCGCCCCGGGCAAAAGTCCTGCTTGCCCGTGGCAAGATCCGCCACTGTGAGCGACATACACTGTCATATGTTCGTCTGTTGGTTCTTTCAGCTCACAAGCCCATCCTCTTCTGATGCTACATCCTGGCTTCTGTAGTTTGGCACATAGGTTACAGGGATCATCTGAGTGACCTTTAAGTTCAGACCCTCCAACATGACCTGCCCCACTAGGTACAAAATGTTCTGTTTCTGGACTTCCCTCTTAATTTATGATTTCCATCACCTGTGTTGAACTAGTTAAATGATAAGAAAACTGTTTCTTCACAGGTGATGGCAATAATAAATGAAGAGGGAAGTCCAGAAACAGAGCATTTTTTACCTAGTGGGGCGGGTCATGTTGGAGGGTATGTAAGTTCAAGGACACTGAGAGTCTTAATGATAGATGGTCTGGACCTGCGCTAGTACAAAGCCTGTAAGGAGCTTGTGAATGAGTCTGATAGCATACAAAAGGGCATGTGAAGCAAATTTACTAAAGTTTTTCAAAGAGAAAAGTTATGGTGTTGCCCATAACAACCAATCACATTTTGTGTATCATTTCTTTATTGCATGTTAGAAAATGATAGAAGTAATCTTATTGGTTCCATTGATCTGAAAAGGAATTGGCAGTAACCCTAGCTATGTATAGGGCATAATGTCAGACCCTCCAACATGACCCGCCCCACTAGGTACAAAATGCTCTGTTCCTGGACTTCCCTCTTAATTTATGATTTCCATCACCTGTGTTGAACTAGTTAAATGATAAGAAAGCTGTTTCTTCACAGGTGATTGCAATAATAAATTAAGAGGGAAGTCCAGAAACAGAGCATTTTGTACCTAGTGGGGCGGGTCATGTTGGAGGGTATGTAATGTTGGGGACGTAATGTAAGGGGAATGGGGACTCGCAGGGAGGTACTGGGTGCATGCAGTGTGCAATGTGGGTGAGAATGACACGGATACAGCCAGTTCCCATAGTATGTAAACATGAACAGATTCTGTTGCATAGGAATTGAGCGTCTATTACACAATGCAAATAAGCAGCCTGAACCCATAATATTTAATGCTTTGTATGAATACAGTCCTTATTTGGAGGTAAGATAGATAGAAAGAAAGAAAGATCTACGAGGCTGAAGTTAGCTTCTTATTCGGCCAGCTTCTTATTCACTTCTTATTCAAGCTCCAGCTTCTTATTCACTTCTTATTCGAACTCCAGCTTCTTATTCAGATCATTCAGTTTCGCAAGGGTTAATGAGTCTTCTGTCACAAATTTGACACCTGAAATCAACAGAGTAGGGTCCCTTGCATGTGACCCACTTGTATTTTGCCTGGCCCAACACTGTTTTGGGCATGAAATACACTGGCAAAGTGGGCACACACACCATATTTTGCCATTTTGAATAAGTAGCTGTAGTTTTGCAAGGGTTAACTAGTCTTGGGCCACAAATTTGACACCTGAAATCAACAGAGAGTGGTCACTTGCATGTGACCCACTTGCATTTTGCCTGGCCCAACGCTGTTTTGGGCATGAAATACACTGGCAAAGTGGGCACACACACCATATTTTACCATTTAGAATAAGTAGCTGTAGTTTTGCAAGGGTTAACCAGTCTTGGGCCACAAATCTGACACCTGAAATCAACAGAGGGTGGTCACTTACATGTGACGCAGTTGTATTTTGCTTGGCCCAATGCTGTTTTGGGCATGAAATATACTGGCAAAGTGGGCACACACACCATATTTTGCCATTTTGAATAAGTAGCTGTAGTTTAGCAAGGGTTAACTAGTCTTGGGCCACAAATTTGACCCCCAAAAACAACAGAGGGTGGTCACTTACATATGACGCAGTTGTATTTTGCTTGGCCCAACGCTGTTTTGGGCATGAAATACACTGGCAAAATGGGCACACACACCATATTTTGCCATTTTGAATAAGTAGCTGTAGTTTAGCAAGGGTTAACTAGTCTTGGGCCACAAATTTGACCCCCAAAAACAACAGAGGGTGGTCACTTACATATGACGCAGTTGTATTTTGCCTGGCCCAACGCTGTTTTGGGCATGAAATACACTGGCAAAGTGGGCACACACACCATATTTTACCATTTTGAATAAGTAGCTGTAGTTTTGCAAGGGTTAACCAGTCTTGGGCCACAAATCTGACACCTGAAATCAACAGAGGGTGGTCACTTACATATGACGCAGTTGTATTTTGCTTGGCCCAACGCTGTTTTGGGCATGAAATACAGTACACTGGCAAAGTGGGCACACACACCATATCTTACCATTTTGAATAAGTAGCTGTAGTTTTGCAAGGGTTAACCAGTCTTGGGCCACACATTTGACCCGCAAAAACAACAGAGGGTGGTCACTTGCATGTGACCCACTTGTATTTTTCCTGGCTCAACGCTGTTTTGGGCATGAAATACACTGGCAAAGTGGGCACACACACCATGATTTGCTATTTTGAATAAGTAGCTGTAGTTTTGCAAGGGTTAACCAGTCTTGGGCCACAAATTTGACAACTGAAATCAACAGAGGGTGGTCACTTACATATGACCCACTTGTATTTTGCTTGGCCCAACGCTGTTTTGGGCATGAAATACACTGGCAAAGTGGGCACAGACACCATTTTATAAATTGCCATTTTGAATAAGTAGCTGTAGTTTTGCAAGGGTTAACTAGTCTTGGGCCACAAATTTGACCCCTGAAATCAACAGAGGGTGGTCACTTACATATGACCCACTTGTATTTTGCTTGGCCCAACGCTGTTTTGGGCATACAATACACTGGCAAAGTGGGCACACACACCATATTTTGCCATTTTGAATAAGCAGCTGTAGTTTTGCAAGGGTTAACTAGTCTTGGGCCACAAATTTGACCCCTGAAATCAGCAGAGGGTGGTCACTTACATATGACCCACTTGTATTTTGCTTGGCCCAACGCTGTTTTGGGCATGAAATACACTGGCAAAGTGGGCACACACACCATATTTTACCATTTTGAATAAGTAGCTGTAGTTTTGCAAGGATTAACCAGTCTTGGGCCACAAATCTGACACCTGAAATCAACAGAGGGTGGTCACTTACATGTGACGCAGTTGTATTTTGCTTGGCCCAACGCTGTTTTGGGCATGAAATATACTGGCAAAGTGGGCACACACACCATATTTTGCCATTTTGAATAAGTAGCTGTAGTTTAGCAAGGGTTAACTAGTCTTGGGCCACAAATTTGACCCCCAAAAACAACAGAGGGTGGTCACTTATATATGACGCAGTTGTATTTTGCCTGGCCCAACGCTGTTTTGAGCATGAAATATACTGGCAAAGTGGGCACACACCATATTTTGCCATTTTGAATAAGTAGCTGTAGTTTAGCAAGGGTTAACTAGTCTTGGGCCACAAATTTGACCCCCAAAAACAACAGAGGGTGGTCACTTACATATGACGCAGTTGTATTTTGCTTGGCCCAACGCTGTTTTGGGCATGAAATACACTGGCAAAGTGGGCACACACACCATATTTTACCATTTTGAATAAGTAGCTGTAGTTTTTCAAGGGTTAACCAGTCTTGGGCCACAAATCTGACACCTGAAATCAACAGAGGGTGGTCACTTACATATGACGCAGTTGTATTTTGCTTGGCCCAACGCTGTTTTGGGCATGAAATACACTGGCAAAGTGGGCACACACACCATATTTTGCCATTTTGAATAAGTAGCTGTAGTTTAGCAAGGGTTAACTAGTCTTGGGCCACAAATTTGACCCCCAAAAACAACAGAGGGTGGTCACTTACATATGACGCAGTTGTATTTTGCCTGGCCCAACGCTGTTTTGGGCATGAAATACACTGGCAAAGTGGGCACACACACCATATTTTACCAGTTTGAATAAGTAGCTGTAGTTTTGCAAGGGTTAACCAGTCTTGGGCCACAAATCTGACACCTGAAATCAACAGAGGGTGGTCACTTACATATGACGCAGTTGTATTTTGCTTGGCCCAACGCTGTTTTGGGCATGAAATACAGTACACTGGCAAAGTGGGCACACACACCATATTTTACCATTTTGAATAAGTAGCTGTAGTTTTGCAAGGGTTAACCAGTCTTGGGCCACACATTTGCCCCGCAAAAACAACAGAGGGTGGTCACTTGCATGTGATCCACTTGTATTTTTCCTGGCTCAACGCTGTTTTGGGCATGAAATACACTGGCAAAGTGGGCACACACACCATGATTTGCTATTTTGAATAAGTAGCTGTAGTTTTGCAAGGGTTAACCAGTCTTGGGCCACAAATTTGACAACTGAAATCAACAGAGGGTGGTCACTTACATATGACCCACTTGTATTTTGCTTGGCCCAACGCTGTTTTGGGCATGAAATACACTGGCAAAGTGGGCACACACCATATTTTGCTATTTTGAATAAGTAGCTGTAGTTTTGCAAGGGTTAAATAGTTTTGGGCCACAAATTTTACCCCTGAAATCAACAGAGGGTGGTGACTTACATATCACCCACTTGTATTTTGCTTGACCCAATGCTGTTTTGGGCATGAAATACACTGGCAAAGTGGGCATAAACACCATTTTATAAATTGCTATTTTGAATAAGTAGCTGTGGTTTTGCAAGGGTTAACTAGTCTTGGGCCACAAATTTGACACATGAAATCAGCAGAGGGTGGTCACTTACATATCACCCACTTGTATTTTGTTTGGCCCAACGCTGTTTTGGGCATGAAATACACTGGCAAAGTGGGCACACACAGCATATTTTGCCATTTTGAATAAGTAGCTGTAGTTTTGCAAGGGTTAACTAGTCTTGGGCCACAAATTTGACCCCTGAAATCAGCAGAGGGTGGTCACTTACATATCACCCACTTGTATTTTGTTTGGCCCAACGCTGTTTTGGGCATGAAATACACTGGCAAAATGGGCACACACACCATATTTTGCCATTTTGAATAAGTAGCTGTAGTTTTGCAAGGGTTAACTAGTCTTGGGCCACAAATTTTACCCCTGAAATCAACAGAGGGTGGTCACTTACATATCACCCACTTGTATTTTGTTTGGCCCAACGCTGTTTTGGGCATGAAATACACTGGCAAAGTGGGCACACACACCATATTTTGCCATTTTGAATAAGTAGCTGTAGTTTTGCAAGGGTTAACTAGTCTTGGGCCACAAATTTGACACCTGAAATCAATAGAGGGTGGTCACTTACATATCACTCATTTGTATTTTGTTTGGCCCAACGCTGTTTTGGGCATGAAATACACTGGCAAAGTGGGCACACACCATATTTTGCTATTTTGAATAAGTAGCTGTAGTTTTGCAAGGGTTAAATAGTTTTGGGCCACAAATTTTACCCCTGAAATCAACAGAGGGTGGTCACTTACATATCACCCACTTGTATTTTGCTTGACCCAATGCTGTTTTGGGCATGAAATACACTGGCAAAGTGGGCATAAACACCATTTTATAAATTGCTATTTTGAATAAGTAGCTGTGGTTTTGCAAGGGTTAACTAGTCTTGGGCCACAAATTTGACACATGAAATCAGCAGAGGGTGGTCACTTACATATCACCCACTTGTATTTTGTTTGGCCCAACGCTGTTTTGGGCATGAAATACACTGGCAAAGTGGGCACACACAGCATATTTTGCCATTTTGAATAAGTAGCTGTAGTTTTGCAAGGGTTAACTAGTCTTGGGCCACAAATTTGACCCCTGAAATCAGCAGAGGGTGGTCACTTACATATCACCCACTTGTATTTTGTTTGGCCCAACGCTGTTTTGGGCATGAAATACACTGGCAAAATGGGCACACACACCATATTTTGCCATTTTGAATAAGTAGCTGTAGTTTTGCAAGGGTTAACTAGTCTTGGGCCACAAATTTTACCCCTGAAATCAACAGAGGGTGGTCACTTACATATCACCCACTTGTATTTTGCTTGGCCCAATGCTGTTTTGGGCATGAAATACACTGGCAAAGTGGGCATAAACACCATTTTATAAATTGCTATTTTGAATAAGTAGCTGTAGTTTTGCAAGGGTTAACTAGTCTTGGGCCACAAATTTTACCCCTGAAATCAACAGAGAGTGGTCACTTGCATGTGACCCACTTGTATTTTGCCTGGCCCAATGCTGTTTTGGGCATGAAATACACTGGCAAAGTGGGCACACACACCATATTTTGCCATTTTGAATAAGTAGCTGTAGTTTTGCAAGGGTTAACTAGTCTTGGGCCACAAATTTGACCCCTGAAATCAGCAGAGGGTGGTCACTTACATATCACCCACTTGTATTTTGTTTGGCCCAACGCTGTTTTGGGCATGAAATACACTGGCAAAGTGGGCATAAACACCATTTTATAAATTGCTATTTTGAATAAGTAGCTGTGGTTTTGCAAGGGTTAACTAGTCTTGGGCCACAAATTTGACACATGAAATCAGCAGAGGGTGGTCACTTACATATCACCCACTTGTATTTTGTTTGGCCCAACGCTGTTTTGGGCATGAAATACACTGGCAAAGTGGGCACACACAGCATATTTTGCCATTTTGAATAAGTAGCTGTAGTTTTGCAAGGGTTAACTAGTCTTGGGCC
This sequence comes from Pseudophryne corroboree, assembly GCF_028390025.1. Taxonomy (NCBI): domain Eukaryota; kingdom Metazoa; phylum Chordata; class Amphibia; order Anura; family Myobatrachidae; genus Pseudophryne; species Pseudophryne corroboree. The sequence goes on along the minus strand of NC_086446.1, from coordinate 148,404,445 downwards.
ACAAATTTGACCCCTGAAATCAGCAGAGGGTGGTCACTTACATATCACCCACTTGTATTTTGTTTGGCCCAACGCTGTTTTGGGCATGAAATACACTGGCAAAATGGGCACACACACCATATTTTGCCATTTTGAATAAGTAGCTGTAGTTTTGCAAGGGTTAACTAGTCTTGGGCCACAAATTTTACCCCTGAAATCAACAGAGGGTGGTCACTTACATATCACCCACTTGTATTTTGTTTGGCCCAACGCTGTTTTGGGCATGAAATACACTGGCAAAGTGGGCACACACACCATATTTTACCATTTTGAATAAGTAGCTGTAGTTTTGCAAGGATTAACCAGTCTTGGGCCACAAATCTGACACCTGAAATCAACAGAGGGTGGTCACTTACATGTGACGCAGTTGTATTTTGCTTGGCCCAACGCTGTTTTGGGCATGAAATATACTGGCAAAGTGGGCACACACACCATATTTTGCCATTTTGAATAAGTAGCTGTAGTTTAGCAAGGGTTAACTAGTCTTGGGCCACAAATTTGACCCCCAAAAACAACAGAGGGTGGTCACTTATATATGACGCAGTTGTATTTTGCCTGGCCCAACGCTGTTTTGAGCATGAAATATACTGGCAAAGTGGGCACACACCATATTTTGCCATTTTGAATAAGTAGCTGTAGTTTAGCAAGGGTTAACTAGTCTTGGGCCACAAATTTGACCCCCAAAAACAACAGAGGGTGGTCACTTACATATGACGCAGTTGTATTTTGCTTGGCCCAACGCTGTTTTGGGCATGAAATACACTGGCAAAGTGGGCACACACACCATATTTTACCATTTTGAATAAGTAGCTGTAGTTTTTCAAGGGTTAACCAGTCTTGGGCCACAAATCTGACACCTGAAATCAACAGAGGGTGGTCACTTACATATGACGCAGTTGTATTTTGCTTGGCCCAACGCTGTTTTGGGCATGAAATACACTGGCAAAGTGGGCACACACACCATATTTTGCCATTTTGAATAAGTAGCTGTAGTTTAGCAAGGGTTAACTAGTCTTGGGCCACAAATTTGACCCCCAAAAACAACAGAGGGTGGTCACTTACATATGACGCAGTTGTATTTTGCCTGGCCCAACGCTGTTTTGGGCATGAAATACACTGGCAAAGTGGGCACACACACCATATTTTACCAGTTTGAATAAGTAGCTGTAGTTTTGCAAGGGTTAACCAGTCTTGGGCCACAAATCTGACACCTGAAATCAACAGAGGGTGGTCACTTACATATGACGCAGTTGTATTTTGCTTGGCCCAACGCTGTTTTGGGCATGAAATACACTGGCAAAGTGGGCACACACAGCATATTTTGCCATTTTGAATAAGTAGCTGTAGTTTTGCAAGGGTTAACTAGTCTTGGGCCACAAATTTGACACATGAAATCAGCAGAGGGTGGTCACTTACATATCACCCACTTGTATTTTGTTTGGCCCAACGCTGTTTTGGGCATGAAATACACTGGCAAAATGGGCACACACACCATATTTTGCCATTTTGAATAAGTAGCTGTAGTTTTGCAAGGGTTAACTAGTCTTGGGCCACAAATTTTACCCCTGAAATCAACAGAGGGTGGTCACTTACATATCACCCACTTGTATTTTGCTTGACCCAATGCTGTTTTGGGCATGAAATACACTGGCAAAATGGGCACACACACCATATTTTGCCATTTTGAATAAGTAGCTGTAGTTTTGCAAGGGTTAACTAGTCTTGGGCCACAAATTTTACCCCTGAAATCAACAGAGGGTGGTCACTTACATATCACCCACTTGTATTTTGCTTGGCCCAATGCTGTTTTGGGCATGAAATACACTGGCAAAGTGGGCATAAACACCATTTTATAAATTGCTATTTTGAATAAGTAGCTGTGGTTTTGCAAGGGTTAACTAGTCTTGGGCCACAAATTTTACCCCTGAAATCAACAGAGAGTGGTCACTTGCATGTGACCCACTTGTATTTTGCCTGGCCCAATGCTGTTTTGGGCATGAAATACACTGGCAAAGTGGGCACACACACCATATTTTGCCATTTTGAATAAGTAGCTGTAGTTTTGCAAGGGTTAACTAGTCTTGGGCCACAAATTTGACCCCTGAAATCAGCAGAGGGTGGTCACTTACATATCACCCACTTGTATTTTGTTTGGCCCAACGCTGTTTTGGGCATGAAATACACTGGCAAAGTGGGCATAAACACCATTTTATAAATTGCTATTTTGAATAAGTAGCTGTGGTTTTGCAAGGGTTAACTAGTCTTGGGCCACAAATTTGACACATGAAATCAGCAGAGGGTGGTCACTTACATATCACCCACTTGTATTTTGTTTGGCCCAACGCTGTTTTGGGCATGAAATACACTGGCAAAGTGGGCACACACAGCATATTTTGCCATTTTGAATAAGTAGCTGTAGTTTTGCAAGGGTTAACTAGTCTTGGGCCACAAATTTGACACATGAAATCAGCAGAGGGTGGTCACTTACATATCACCCACTTGTATTTTGTTTGGCCCAACGCTGTTTTGGGCATGAAATACACTGGCAAAGTGGGCACACACACCATATTTTGCCATTTTGAATAAGTAGCTGTAGTTTTGCAAGGGTTAACTAGTCTTGGGACACAAATTTGACACCTGAAATCAACAGAGAGTGGTCACTTGCATGTGACCCACTTGTATTTTGCCTGGCCCAACGCTGTTTTGGGCATGAAATACACTGGCAAAGTGGGCACACACACCATATTTTGCCATTTTGAATAAGTAGCTGTAGTTTTGCAAGGGTTAACTAGTCTTGGGCCACAAATTTGACCCCTGAAATCAGCAGAGGGTGGTCACTTACATATCACCCACTTGTATTTTGTTTGGCCCAACGCTGTTTTGGGCATGAAATACACTGGCAAAGTGGGCATAAACACCATTTTATAAATTGCTATTTTGAATAAGTAGCTGTGGTTTTGCAAGGGTTAACTAGTCTTGGGCCACAAATTTGACACATGAAATCAGCAGAGGGTGGTCACTTACATATCACCCACTTGTATTTTGTTTGGCCCAACGCTGTTTTGGGCATGAAATACACTGGCAAAGTGGGCACACACAGCATATTTTGCCATTTTGAATAAGTAGCTGTAGTTTTGCAAGGGTTAACTAGTCTTGGGCCACAAATTTGACACATGAAATCAGCAGAGGGTGGTCACTTACATATCACCCACTTGTATTTTGTTTGGCCCAACGCTGTTTTGGGCATGAAATACACTGGCAAAGTGGGCACACACACCATATTTTGCCATTTTGAATAAGTAGCTGTAGTTTTGCAAGGGTTAACTAGTCTTGGGACACAAATTTGACACCTGAAATCAACAGAGAGTGGTCACTTGCATGTGACCCACTTGTATTTTGCCTGGCCCAACGCTGTTTTGGGCATGAAATACACTGGCAAAGTGGGCACACACACCATATTTTGCCATTTTGAATAAGTAGCTGTAGTTTTGCAAGGGTTAACTAGTCTTGGGCCACAAATTTGACCCCTGAAATCAGCAGAGGGTGGTCACTTACATATCACCCACTTGTATTTTGTTTGGCCCAACGCTGTTTTGGGCATGAAATACACTGGCAAAGTGGGCATAAACACCATTTTATAAATTGCTATTTTGAATAAGTAGCTGTGGTTTTGCAAGGGTTAACTAGTCTTGGGCCACAAATTTGACACATGAAATCAGCAGAGGGTGGTCACTTACATATCACCCACTTGTATTTTGTTTGGCCCAACGCTGTTTTGGGCATGAAATACACTGGCAAAGTGGGCACACACACCATATTTTGCCATTTTGAATAAGTAGCTGTAGTTTTGCAAGGGTTAACTAGTCTTGGGACACAAATTTGACACCTGAAATCAACAGAGAGTGGTCACTTGCATGTGACCCACTTGTATTTTGCCTGGCCCAACGCTGTTTTGGGCATGAAATACACTGGCAAAGTGGGCACACACACCATATTTTGCCATTTTGAATAAGTAGCTGTAGTTTTGCAAGGGTTAACTAGTCTTGGGCCACAAATTTGACACATGAAATCAGCAGAGGGTGGTCACTTACATATCACCCACTTGTATTTTGTTTGGCCCAACGCTGTTTTGGGCATGAAATACACTGGCAAAGTGGGCACACACACCATATTTTGCCATTTTGAATAAGTAGCTGTAGTTTTGCAAGGGTTAACTAGTCTTGGGACACAAATTTGACACCTGAAATCAACAGAGTGTGGTCACTTGCATATCACCCACTTGTATTTTGCCTGGCCCAACGCTGTTTTGGGCATGAAATACACTGGCAAAGTGGGCATAAACACCATTTTATAAATTGCTATTTTGAATAAGTAGCTGTAGTTTTGCAAGGGTTAACTAGTCTTGGGCCACAAATTTGACACCTGGAATCAGGAGCCTATCAATACAGGCTCTGCGCATAAAGCTTTTCTTAAATTCTGCAATGTAGTCTCTGCGGGCCTAGGGGGTAATTCAGACTGCAACACTGCAGCAGCAGCGATCGCAGTCTGAATTACTTTGTGGAGTGCGCCCTGCGCGTGCGCAATCCGGGAGCCCAGTGAGATTCTATCAGCATCTCAGGGCTTCGATCGCCTCTGCCTGATTGACAGGCAGAGGCGGTCATGTGGTGGGAAGGGGCATGCCACCGGCTTTAGAACCACGGTCCGGACAACGGAGGCCTGTCTGGACCGTTGGGGGGTGGCCCGAGGCATCTGCGTGGTGTTACACACAGACTCTGCGACCCGGGATGTGGCGAGTAGCGGACTGCCAGCGTGCAGGAGCTTCGTTTGCAGGGAGTTACTCATCAGGTACAAAATCATCGACACCGTGCAATGGTTTTGTACCTGTGCGAGGGGGATGGGGGGGGGCTAGGGCCAGTCATGCAGGGCGGACCAGCCCTGTGCTGGGCATCCACCCGCATGTCAGAGTACATGATTGTAGATGTGCTACATTTAGCACATCTGTGATTAGATCTTGTCTGGGGACTGTTTCCTCAGACATTCAGTGAATGATGCTGCCCTGTGGCAAATTCGCGCATGCACCTACGCAGTGGCGGAACAAGACCATAGTGGGCCGAGGTGCAACAAAATGCGTTGCCCCAGCCCGCCCAAGATCCAAAACGTGTGTCAAAAAATAGGGCATGGTCTCATTGAAAAGGGGTGTGGGCACACAATAGTACCACCAATTCAAATTATGCCACACAGTAGTGCAACCTCATTACATTACACTGATTTACATTACATTACACTGAACAGTAGTACTCCTTATATACATTACGCTACACAGTACTGCTCCTGAAACACGTTATGCCACACAGTATTGCTTCTTATACGCATTACGCCACATAGTAGAGCTCCTTCTACACGTTACGCCACACAGTAGTGCTCCTGAAACACGTTATGCCACACAGTACTGCTTCTTATACGCATTACGCCACATAGTAGAGCTCCTTCTACACGTTACGCCACACAGTAGTTCTTATACACATTACAACACACAGTAGTGCCTCTTATACATGTTACGCCACACAGTAGTATCTTAATATACGTTATACCACACAGTAGTATCTTAATATACGTTATACCACACAGTAGTGCTCCTGATACACGTTACTCCACCCAGTACTGTTCCTTATACATGTTACGCAACACAGTAGAGCTCCTTATACACGTTACAACACACTGTAATGGTCCTTATACACTTAACGCCACACAATAGTGCTCCTTATACACGTTACGCCACACAGTGGTGCTTCTTATAGACGTTACACCACACAGTAATACCCCTTATACAGGTTAAGCCACACAGTAGAGCTCCTTATACACATTACGCCACACAGTAGAGCTTCTTTTACACATAACGCCAATATAGTAGGCACTACGGTAAAGTTTTAGGGTTAGGCTGCTGGGGGGGAGGGGGGAGGCACTGGGGTGGTGGCTAGGGTTAGGCTGTGGGGAGGGGTAAAGGTTAAGGTTAGCTACTAGGGAAAGGTTTAGGGATTAGGGATAATGGGGAAAATACTCACCAGAACACTGCTGAGACATCGCCAATGCAATGTGATCCAGAAAAAGGCACTGCTGTCACCGGTATAAAGTACGAAACTGCTATATCACAAGGGACTGTTTGTTGACAGTTCTTTATGTCGACATAATGAATATCAATATGATAACTGTCGGCCAATTGTATCCAACTCCCACAAAAACTCAGAAGACTTCTCACTGTATAAAAATGGGACAATTCCTTTGTACAAGGATACACAAGGCCCATGGAGACAGATGTCCACACTATGCATCATGCAGCCAGCAGCAGCACATGCACCCTGGGTGACAACACATGACCCTGTGCCTGGCTGCCTTAGTGGGGTCACTCTATGCTGTGCTGTATGTTATATGTCACTGCACAGTCACCATTACTATTTGCAGAGAGACCACCACCTCCCAATCTCCGCCCCCTCAATGTAGGCTCCGCCTCTTCGAGGTCCGCGATTCTGAGTTTGCAGGATGAAATGTACAATTAGAAAAATGTATAATAAAATAAAAATAAATAAACACACAGCTGCCTTACCGCCTTTACAAGGAATGCTGCTGCACTAACTCTACAGTTTAGCCGCATGGTCACGTGATGCTCCGGCTCCGGTAGCAAAAAGAAACAGCTGGGCTGCCCGTGAATGAGAGGGGAAGATGGCCCCTTCTCCTTCTCCAGACTCCTCCACTGCATCCTCCTCCCCCTCTGGCCAGACTGCAGCTCAGCCTCATTCTGTTAAGGGGAAGCGGCGGCTTGCAGCGCGCCGGCAGGTGGCATGTAATGAGTCAGTCTCACTCATTGTAGTGCCTCCGGCTGTGGGCCCCTTCATCGTGGAGGGGCCCTGCCGGTTGCACCGCTGCAAGTTCCACCCCTGAACCTACGATAATAGCCCACCAGACCAACGAATATCCTGAGTTGCGACATACATTTTAGCTTAGGCCATGTGAAGACTGCTTCCACCTTGCCAGGTTGAGGTTTAACTTACCCTTGGCATACAATATACCCCAGATACTTTGCCTCCACAGATATGATGGCACACTTCTCCAGGTTAGCTGTGAACCCTTGTGCCTGTAGAGACTGTAACACTGCATCCACCTTTGGAAGGTGCGACTGGAACAAACCCACTGTGGTAGAGAAGGCTGTTGTTGCTTTGGCAGCTTCCATCAGAGGAATTTGCCAGTACCCCTTCAGTAAATCTAGCGTAGTTAGATACAGGCTTATTGCTAAGTTCATAAACCCGGGGCATAGGATAGGAATCAAACCGAGGAACTTTATTTAACTTTCTGAAGTCATTACAGAATCTCAAAGCTCCAAAAAGCTTGGGCTCTAAAAAAAAATGGGATTATTCCATTCACTGTTTGACTACTCTGTGACCCCCAAGCGCCGCATCACTTCCAGTTCCCGTTTTACTGCTGCCTGTTGGGCCTCAGATATACAATATTGCCTTTGTTTTATCACCCCCCTGGGTGGAGTAACATTGTCATGCTGTATGATTTGAGTTTTCCCCAGGAGGGCAGAGAACACAACCTGGTACTGTGCTACTAAGTTTACCACTTCTTGTTTCTGGCTAGGACTCAGTTACTTCAGTAGGCACCTGACATTCTGGGGTTTTCATGGCCACTAAAGAGGGATGACTGGCACTTTCCAAGGCTTCAACAAATTCACATGGTAGACTTTTACCTCTTTCCTTCTACCTTCCTGCCGTACCTAGACACAAGTATCAGTACCTTGTTGCCCCTATTGAGAGTCCGGTTGACAGCAGTAACGCCATGACTGCGTTTTTGATCCTGTTGAGCTCTTGCCATATGCTTGGTCAGAAGTGGCGCAATTTGCCTTAGACAGCCATATAATTGGGACACAAACTGAACGATGTTAGGCTCTTGGGACGGGATCAGTACTAAATCCCGCAGGATGGGATCCCGGCGGTCGAAATACTGACGCCGGAATTTCGACCACACAATCCCGACAGGGGTGGCGAGCAGAACGCAGCCCATTGTGGGCTCGCTTTGCTCGCCACGCTGCAGGCACGGTGCTTTGCTATGCTCAGCACACTTTTATATTCTCCCTCTATGGGTGTCGTGGACACCCACGGAGGCAGAATATGTCGGGATTGTGCCGGTCGGGGTTCCGGCGTCAGTATTTCAACCGCCGGGATTCCGTCCGGCGGGATCTTAACCGCATCCCCTTGGGACAATTGCTGCTCCCACCCATCTTTTAATAGATCTAGTATCCCTCTGCGTTGTCTACCATAGAGGAGTTTGAAGGGTCTAAACCCCATACAGTCTCTATATAAAGTCTCTATATAAATAAAGGATAATAATAATAATAATAATAATAATAATAAAAAAAGAGGCTTGGGGTACCTCTCAAACTGCCAACATTAGCTAAGGTAAGAGTAGGTCCTAATCTCGCTTCTCCTGTGACACTGCCCTTTTCATCATCTGCATAAGGGTTCTGTTAAAGCATTCAACCAAGCCGTCTGTCTGCGGGTGGTAAACCGAAATGGTAATTCTATCCACCTTTAACAGGCGACACAGGTATTTCATTAATTTAGACACAAAAGGGGTACCTTAGTCGGTCAGGACCTCTATTGGTATTCCTAGACGGGTATACAGCATCAAGAACTCCTGGACAATAGTGCTAGATTTCATGTTACATAGTGGTATGGCCTCCGGGTACCCGGTGGAGTAGTCCACCGTCACCAATATATACTGATGCCCATGATCCGATTTTTCTACTGGCCCTATCAGATCTATAAAAATTGGCTGAATAGGCATGGAAATTATAGTCAGGAAAACCAAGGTCGCCCTAAATTCTGTCTGGGGTGCATTCTTTTAGTACACTGGGCATTCCTGACAATATTCTTTTACTGCAGCATGAATGCCTGGCCAGGAGAAACATAGCTGGAGAGTTTTCCTCTCCCCTAAATGGCCACCCCATAAATGCATGTGAGCCGCCCTCAGTACCAGCTGCTCGTGTTTTCGGGGAATCAGCAACTGGTCTACCCTTTTACCTTGCAAATAAGTTACAAGGTAAAAAAAAAATGTTTTTCACATAAAGTAAGGTACACCTCCAGGTGGTAAAGCAGAGTTTACCTTACCATTTACCACTACCACATTTTAAAAAGTATTAGACAAGTTGCCATCGTTATGTTGATCTCGCCTAAAGTCCTGCAAAGACACTCTTTCGCAAATGGGGGACTAATGTGTCTCAATCTCACTGGCAAGAGAGGGGTTTACAGTCATACAACCATGGCTTTCAGTAGATCTTGGCCCCTGCGACAGCTTAACCTTTGTCTGTCTGCCAATGTCATGCCAGGTAACAAACTCCTGCAACAGTGGGAAGTCCTGGCCCAGGATTAGTGGATAAAGAGGTTTGGAAGCTACTGTGACTACCATTTTTACTGGTCTTACTTTAATCACCACCGGCAGGTGCACTCATGGGCATTCTTCTATGTCACCAAGTATACATAGCATCTTTACCAGAAGCACAACCTGGCCAGACCCGGGAAGAACCAGGTTAGCAGAGATGATAGATAATTCATTGCCAGTATCAACCAAGGCCCAGATATCCCAGCCTTCAATCTGTACCATCAGATGAAATGGTAGTTTCAGCTGGGGAAATAATTCCAGGCGCCATACTGAATACAGGTTGTACTGTTTTCCCTGAGCTGCAATCCACTAGCTCACCCTGCTTTAGGAAGTACCGCTGTGCATGACTGGGCTCTCTGCACTCAAAACATATGACTGGAGACGGGCTGTTTGGTTTAACAATGGGGATCTGGGTATTGGGCTTATGTACTGGCTGTAACCCTTGCTTGGCTTTATTAAAATTTCCCAGGGTCAGGTACCTCTCAATCACCACTGCTAGCTCCTCAATTGTCTGGGGTCAGCCTGCAAAGGCCCAGTGTTTTACACCACGGTCTGATACCCGTATAGCCTGGTCTAGAGCCATCACTTCCACTACCCACTGAGAAGAGTTTTTATCTGTAACCAGGTTTTACTCAGTTTGGCCAATTATGCCAGTTTGACCACTGGAGGCTCAGATGGGTTCAGCTGCAACTCATAATATTCTTGGGCTTTGCTGGGACCCGTCACCCCAATCCTGCTGAGTATAGCTTCCTTCAAGCAAGGATAAGAGCTGACTTCAGACAACTTTAACGCAACATAGACTCTCTATGACTCCCCTGTGCGATAAGGAGCTAATCTAACCCTTGATTTCTGGTATCAAATATGTCGCCCAAGACTAGTTAACCCTTGCAAAACTACAGCTACATATTCAAAATGGTAAATCATAATATGGTGGTTGTGCCTACTTTCCCAGCGTAATTCATTCACAAATCAATGTTGGGCCAAGCAGAATACAAGTGGGTGATATGTAAGTGACCACATTCTGTTGATTGCAGGTCTCACAATTGTGTCCCAAGACTAGTTAACTCTTGCAAAACTATAGCTACTTATTCAAAATGGTAAAATATGGTGTGTGGGCACACTTTGCCAGTGTATTTCATGCCCAAAACAGCGTTGGGCCAAGCAAAATACAAGTGGGTCATATGTAAGTGACTACGCTTTGTTGATTTCAGGTGTCAAATTTGTGGCCCAAGACTAATTAACCCTTGCAAAACTACAGCTACTTATTCAAAATGGCAATTTATAAAATGGTGTTTGTGCCCACTTTGCCAGTGTACTTCATGCCCAAAACCGCATTGGGCCAAGCAAAATACAAGTGGGTCATATGTAACTGACCACCCTCTGTTGATTTCAGGTGTCAAATTTGTGGCCCAAGACTGGTTAACCCTTGTAAAACTACAGCTACTTATTCAAAATGGAAAATATGGTGTGTGTGCCCACTATGCCAGTGTATTTCATGCCCAAAACAGCGTTGGGCCAGGCAAAATACAAGTGGGTCACATGCAAGTGACCACTCTCTGTTGATTTCAGGGGTCAAATTTGTGGCCCAAGACTAATTAACCCTTGCAAAACTACAGCTACTTATTCAAAATGGCAATTTATAAAATGGTGTTTGTGCCCACTTTGCCAGTGTATTTCATGCCCAAAACCGCATTGGGCCAAGCAAAATACAAGTGGGTCATATGTAACTGACCACCCTCTGTTGATTTCAGGTGTCAAATTTGTGGCCCAAGACTGGTTAACCCTTGCAAAACTACAGCTACTTATTCAAAATGGAAAATATGGTGTGTGTGCCCACTATGCCAGTGTATTTCATGCCCAAAACAGCGTTGGGCCAGGCAAAATACAAGTGGGTCACATACAAGTGACCACTCTCTGTTGATTTCAGGGGTCAAATTTGTGTCCCAAGACTGGTTAACCCTTGCAAAACTACAGCTACTTATTCAAAATGGAAAATAGGGTGTGTGTGCACGCTTTGCCAGTGTATTTCATGCCCAAAACAGCGTTGGGCCAAGGAAAATACAAGTGGGTCATATGTAACTGACCACCCTTTGTTGATTTCAGGTGTCAAATTTGTGGCCCAAGACTGGTTAACCCTTGCAAAACTACAGCTACTTATTCAAAATGGAAAATATGGTGTGTGTGCCCGCTTTGCCAGTGTATTTCATGCCCAAAACAGTGTTGGGCCAAACAAAATACAAGTGGGTCATATGTAACTGACCATCCTCTGTTGATTTCAGGTGTCAAATTTGTGGCCCAAGACTGGTTAACCCTTGCAAAACTACAGCTACTTATTCAAAATGGAAAATATGGTGTGTGTGCCCACTATGCCAGTGTATTTCATGCCCAAAACAGCGTTGGGCCAAGCAAAATACAAGTGGGTCATATGTAAGTGACTACGCTTTGTTGATTTCAGGTGTCAAATTTGTGGCCCAAGACTAATTAACCCTTGCAAAACTACAGCTACTTATTCAAAATGGCAATTTATAAAATGGTGTCTGTGCCCACTTTGCCAGTGTATTTCATGCCAAAAACAGTGTTGGGCCAAGCAAAATACAAGTGGGTCATATGTAAGTGACCACCCTCTGTTGATTTCAGGTGTCAAATTTGTGGCCCAAGACTGGTTAACCCTTGCAAAACTACAGCTACTTATTCAAAATAGCAAATCATGGTGTGTGTGCCCACTTTGCCAGTGTATTTCATGCCCAAAACAGCGTTGGGCCAAGCAAAATACAAGTGGGTCATATGTAACTGACCACCCTTTGTTGATTTCAGGTGTCAAATTTGTGGCCCAAGACTAGTTAACCCTTGCAAAACTACAGCTACTTATTGAAAATGGCAAAATATGGTGTGTGTGCCCACTTTGCCAGTGTATTTCATGCCCAAAACAGCGTTGGGCCAAGGAAAATACAAGTGGGTCATATGTAACTGACCACCCTTTGTTGATTTCAGGTGTCAAATTTGTGGCCCAAGACTGGTTAACCCTTGCAAAACTACAGCTACTTATTCAAAATGGAAAATATGGTGTGTGTGCCCGCTTTGCCAGTGTATTTCATGCCCAAAACAGTGTTGGGCCAAACAAAATACAAGTGGGTCATATGTAACTGACCATCCTCTGTTGATTTCAGGTGTCAAATTTGTGGCCCAAGACTGGTTAACCCTTGCAAAACTACAGCTACTTATTCAAAATGGAAAATATGGTGTGTGTGCCCACTATGCCAGTGTATTTCATGCCCAAAACAGCGTTGGGCCAAGCAAAATACAAGTGGGTCATATGTAAGTGACTACGCTTTGTTGATTTCAGGTGTCAAATTTGTGGCCCAAGACTAATTAACCCTTGCAAAACTACAGCTACTTATTCAAAATGGCAATTTATAAAATGGTGTTTGTGCCCACTTTGCCAGTGTATTTCATGCCCAAAACCGCATTGGGCCAAGCAAAATACAAGTGGGTCATATGTAACTGACCACCCTCTGTTGATTTCAGGTGTCAAATTTGTGGCCCAAGACTGGTTAACCCTTGCAAAACTACAGCTACTTATTCAAAATGGTAAAATATGGTGTGTGCCCACTTTGCCAGTATATTTCATGCTCAAAACAGCGTTGGGCCAGGCAAAATACAACTGCGTCATATGTAAGTGACCACCCTCTGTTGTTTATGGGGGTCAAATTTGTGGCCCAAGACTAGTTAACCCTTGCTAAACTACAGCTACTTATTCAAAATGGCAAAATATGGTGTGTGTGCCCACTTTGCCAGTGTATTTCATGCCCAAAACAGCGTTGGGCCAAGCAAAATACAACTGCGTCACATGTAAGTGACCACCCTCTGTTGATTTCAGCTGTCAGATTTGTGGCCCAAGACTGGTTAACCCTTGCAAAACTACAGCTACTTATTCAAAATGGTAAAATATGGTGTGTGTGCCCACTTTGCCAGTGTATTTCATGCCCAAAACAGCGTTGGGCCAGGCAAAATACAAGTGGGTCACATGCAAGTGACCACTCTCTGTTGATTTCAGGTGTCAAATTTGTGGCCCAAGACTAGTTAACCCTTGCAAAACTACAGCTACTTATTCAAAATGGCAAAATATGGTGTGTGTGCCCACTTTGCCAGTGTATTTCATGCCCAAAACAGTGTTGGGCCAGGCAAAATACAAGTGGGTCACATGCAAGGGACCCTACTCTGTTGATTTCAGGTGTCAAATTTGTGACAGAAGACTTATTAACCCTTGCGAAACTGAATGATCTGAATAAGAAGCTGGAGTTCGAATAAGAAGTGAATAAGAAGCTGGAGCTTGAATAAGAAGTGAATAAGAAGCTGGCCGAATAAGAAGCTAACTTCAGCCTCGTGAAAGATCTGTATATGATGCAATAGCAATAGGAACTGTAACCTTTGTTGTGTCTATTTAAAAGGAATACACTTTAAATAGACACAATAAAAGTTACATTTTCTGTTGTTAGTGCACCATATACACAGACCTCTTTATTTGTTTTGACTTGTATAGTGACTTCACGCAGCCTCCCCTCAGCACCCTGAATATTCATTTCTGATGATTCGTTAATCATGAGATCAGCACTCACCTGCGGAGCCCCGCCCCTCCCTGGCCAGAAGCAGGTCCCTGTCTGTCTCACCCTCACTCACTGTCTGGATCCTGGCACTGTGTGACGGTTAATAAATGAATAAAGCTACGAAACTCTGCCCAGGTCAGCTTCAATGCAATGAGCTACTGGGTGACGTCTTCAGCACTAGAGCACCAAGACACTGATTGCTCCTTGGGGTTTGGGAAAATGATTCCAAGAACGTGGCGGCAATTTTGTTGTAGTTCAAGTCATACAAAGACTATAGAGGCGCTTCCCGCCCGTCTGTCTCATCCACTGTGTGTTCTCCAGGTATACATAACTGTATCACTGTGTCACCCAGAGCTGTGCACGAAAGTAATGAAATAACGTCTCACAGCACCTGGAGGGTACAAGGGAGCGGCCATCTTCCGTGGGTCTGCGTGTACTCGCACTGTCTCTCCATCTGACTGAACACAAAACGTAAGTCGGGTGGAAAGCACAACACGAAATACGAGTGGAACGCACGAAACAGTAAGTCACGTGTGACACGAGGACCGGGCGTGCTTTGTTGTCTTTTTTTTTTATGCAATGAATGGAAACGGTCACTCGGAGAACGATGCAATTAAGAGACATTACTGCTGTCATACTAACATACCTCCCAACATGACCCTCTCCAGGAGAGACAGAATACTCTGTTTCTGGACTTTTCTCTTAATTTATGATTCCCGCACCTGTTTTGAACGGGTGGTATTCATGTGACCGGCGGTCGGGTGACCGACAGTCGCATGACCTCCTCCCCCATCCCGATCGCTCACTATCCCGATGGTTGACATGCCGACCAACAGGGACTATTTCCACTCGTGGGTGTCCACGACACCCATAGAGTGGGAATAGAACCCATGGCGACTGCAGGCCGCCACCGAGCCCGCAGCGTGGCGAGCGCAGCAAGCCCGCAAGGGGCTTGCTGCACTTGCCCCTCCCCGCCGGGATCCCGGCGTCGGTATGCTGCCGGGATCCCGGCGTTGGTAAGCTGGAGACCGCCGGTCAGCCGTACTACACCTGTTTTGAACAGGGTAATGGATAAGAAAGGTATTTCGCTACAGGTGATGGCAATCCTAAATTAAGATGAAAGTCCAGGAGCAGAGCATTCTGTCCTTCCTGGAGAGGGTCATGTTGGGAGGTATGTACTAATATCTGTGAGTGACACTCAGTGGCGGAACTAGCTTTGCCCCCCGAGCAAGGGTTGGCGCCACCACTAGGCAGCTGCCTATGGGCGCAGACCACTGGAGGGCGGCAGCTCACGCTGCCGATGAATGCTTCCCTTCTTGTCATGTTGAGCATTACCTGGAGAGGAGCAGAAGACAGTTACTCGAACAACTGTAACCATAGCTGGCAGCACGCTGCTTACTGTAAGTGCATATGTAAGTGCATAGAGTATTGAAGCCGCTGTCGTAACAGTTGGGCGGCCGCAACATCCCTGCTGCACTGTCAATGTGAATGTAACCCATCGGCAGCGGCTTCAATACTCGATGCACTTAGAGTAAGCCGCCCCCCCCCACCACAGACGTCCGCAATCTGCGTTTCCCTCATCTCATGAGGAAAAAGAGCGGGAATCTCCAGACAAGAGACGGCAGCTTCCCACAAGAGAATTATCAGGCTGTATCCTTTCCCCACTAGGGCCAGGATGTGTTGAGAATCTTCCCCTAGGGTGTCCTGTTTGCACAGAAGTACTAGCTATTCTCAGGGATCCTGCAGATAGTGTGCACATTCTAGTATACTACCCAGACCGGCGATTGTGTCGACATGGGTTTATAGCGCTGTGGCAGCGTGGACAGGTACCTTATCAGCAGAGATTGAGACCCTAGTATGCATATAAATATATTAAGATGCTGTCTTAAGTGATAGATATATAATTATAAAGCATGCCCAAGGGGACATGAGTATACTGGGTCCTAGAGTCAAAGCTATGTCGATTTCTGCTTGACGTGTCCTGTAGAATATACATTGGACAGATAATGCCGACTTAAGAGGCATATGGAAGGCTGAGGATTGTGTGGAGAAAGGTTTTCGAGCCTGGTCTCCACAGCTATAGCTGGTAATTCTGCTAGTTTGCCCTATATTCATGCACAGCCTAGGAAAGCACAACATTATTAAATGCAGCTTTTCGAATAAAGAAACAAGAAAGTCTGAGGTGCGTCCTTTCTTGTCAGAGCTGGGGGCAGAGGAAAGAAGCTGCACAACACAGCTAGTCCCCAGGAACAGAAGTCCTCCCCGGCCTCTACAAAAATCCACCGCATGTCGCTGGGGCTCCACGGGCGGAGCTAGGCCCGGTGGGGACACGCCTTCGTAAGTTCAGCCACAAGTGGGTTCACTCCCTGTTAGATCCCTGGGCAATAGAAATTGTGTCGCAGGGATACAGGCTGGACTGTGAGAAGATGCCCCCTCACCGACGGCCCGGCGGGCTTCCCCCCAAGAGAGGGAGCCAGTGTTAACTGCAATTCGCAAATTGTATCTTCAACAGGTGGTGGTCAAGGGTCCCCTCCTTCAACAAGAGGGTGTTATTATTCGACCATGTTGTAATCCCGAAACCAGACGGTTCGGTCAGACCCATATTGAATTAAAATCGCTGAACATATACCTGAAAAGGTTCAAGTTCAAGATGGAATCGCTAAGAGCGGTCATTGCAAGCCTGAAAAGGATGAGACTTTATCGTGAATCGGGACAAAAGGGATGCATACCTTCATGTCCCCATTTATCCACCTCATCAGGCGTACCTCAGAATTGCGGTACGGGATTGTCATTACCAATTTCAGACGTTGCCGTTTGGTCTCTCCACGGCCCCGAGAATATTCACCAAGGTAATGGCGAATATGATGGTGCTCGTGCGGAAGCAAGGTGTCACTATGATCACGTACTTGAATGATCTTCTCAGAAAAGCGAGATCAAGAGAGCAGTTGCTGGACAGCGTATCACTTTCTCTGGAAGTGTAACGGCAACACGACTGGATTCTATATATTCCGAAGTCGCAGTTGGTTCCTACAGCTCATCTGCCTCGCCTAGGCATGATCCTAGACACAGACCAGAAAAGGGTTTATCTCCCGATAGAGAGAGCTCAGGAGCTCATGACACTGGTCAGGAATCTATTGAAAACCAAAACAGGTGTCAGTGCATCACTGCACTCGAGTCCTGGGAAGGATGGTGGCATCATACGAGGCCATCCCCTTCGGCTGGTTCCATGCAAGGACAATGGAACTTACTGGACAAGTGGTCCGGATCACATCTTCAGATGCATCGGTTAATCACCCTATACCCCAGGGCCAGGGTGTCTCTCCTGTGGTGGCTGCGGAGTGCTCACCTTCTCGAGGGCCGCAGATTCGGCATTCAGGACTGGGTCCTGGTGACCACGGATGCAAGCCTCCGAGGGTGGGGGGCTGTTACACAGGGAAGAAATTTCCAAGGTTTGTGGTCAAGTCAACAGACTTGCCTTCACATCAATATCCTGGAACTAAGGGCCATATACAACGCCCTAAGTCAAGCGGAGTTCCTGCTTCGCGACCAACCGGTTCTGATCCAGTCAGACCGCAGGTGCTCATGTAAACCCGCCAGGGCGGCACAAGGAGCAGGGTGGCGAGGGTAGATGCCACCAGAATTCTTTGCTGGGCGGAGAATCAAATAAGCGCACTGTCAGCAGTGTTCATTCCGGGAGTGGACAACTGGGAAGCAGACTTCCTCAGCAGGCACGACCTCCACCCGGGAAAGTGGTGACTTCATCAGGAAGTCTTCACGCAGTTTTTTCAAATTGATGGGAACTGCCTCAGGTGGACTAGATGGCGTCCCACCTCAATAAAAAGATAAAAAAGGTTTTACGCCGGGTCAAGGAACCCTCAGGCGATAGCTGTGGTCGCACTAGTAACACCGTGGGTGTTCCGATCGGTCTATGTATTCCCTCCTCTTCCTCTCAGACCCAAGGGCTGAAAATTGTAATAAAAGGAGGAGTGTGAACAATATTCTTTGCTCCGGATGGGCCAAGAAGGACTCGGTACCCGGAACTGCAAGAAATGCTCTCAGAGGACCCATGGCCTCTGCCTCTCAGACAGGACATGTTGCAACAGGGGCCCTGTCTATTCCAAGACTTACCGCGGCTGCGTTTGACGGCATGGCGGTTGAACGCCGGATCCTAGCGGAAAAGGGCATTCCGGATGCTAGGAAAGACGTGACAGCAAGACTTTTTCACTGTATATGGCGAAAATAGGTTGCTTGGTGTGTGGCCGGGAAGGCCCTACAGAGGAATTCCAGCGGGGTCGATTCCTGCACTTCCTACAGTCAGAAGTGACTATGGGCCTAAAATTAGGATCCATAAAGGTCAAGATTTCGTCCCTATCCTTTTTCTCTCAAAAAGAACTGGCTTCACTGCCTGAAGTTCAGACGTTGTTACAGGGCTGCTGCATATTCAGCCTCCTTTTGTGCACCAGTGGCGCCTTGGGATCTTAACGTTGTGTTGGATTCCTAAAATCCCACTGGTTTGAGCAACTTAAGACCGTGGAGCTAAAATATCTCACGTGGAAAGTGGTCATGCTTTTGGCCTTAGCTTGGGCTAGGCGTGTGTCAGAATTGGCGGCTTTGTCATGTAAAAGCCCCTATCTGATCTTCCATATGGAAAGGGCAGAATTGAGGACTCGTCCCCAATTTCTCCCTAAGGTGGTATCATCGTTTCATTTGAACCAACCTATTGTGGTGCCTGCGGCTACTAGGGACTTGGAGGACTTCAAGTTGCTGGACGTGGTCCGGGCCCTGAAAATTTATGTTTCCAGGACGGCTAGAGTCAGAAAAACTGACTCGCTATTTATCCTGCATGCACCCAACAAGCTGGGTGCTCCTGCTTCAAAGCAGACTATTGCTCGCTGGATCTGTAGCACGATTCAGCTGGCACATTCTGCGGCTGGACTGCTGCGTCCTAAATCAGTGAAAGCCCATTCCACAAGGAAGGTGAGTTTTTCTTGGGCGGCTGCCCGAGGGGTCTCGGCATTACAGCTTTGCCGAGCTGCTACTTGGTCGGGTTCAAACACATTTGCAAAATTCTACAAGTTTGATACCCTGGCTGAGGAGGACCTTGAGTTTGCTCATTCGGTGCTGCAGAGTCATCCGCACTCTCCCGCCCGTTTGAGAGCTTTGGTATAATCCCCATGGTCCTTACGGAGTACCCAGCATCCACTAGGACGTCAGAGAAAATAAGAATTTACTCACCGGTAATTCTATTTCTTGTAGTCCGTAGTGGATGCTGGGAGCCCGTCCCAAGTGCGGACTCTCTGCAATACATGTATATAGTTATTGCTTAACTAAAGTGTTATTGTTATGAGCCATCTGTTGAATGAGGCTCTGTTGTTCTTCATACTGTTAACTGGGTATAGTTATCACAAGTTGTACGGTGTGATTGGTGTGGCTGGTATGAGTCTTACCCTGGATTCCAAATCCTTTCCTAGTAATGTCAGCTCTTCTGGGCACAGTTTCCCTAACTGAGGTCTGGAGGAGGGGCATAGAGGGAGGAGCCAGTGCACACCAGATATAGTACCTAATCTTTCTTTTAAGAGTGCCCAGTCTCCTGCGGAGCCCGTCTATTCCCCATGGTCCTTACAGAGTACCCAGCATCCACTACGGACTACAAGAAATAGAATTACCGGTGAGTAAATTCTTATTTTTTAACACCAGCACCGGGCTCCACTAGCTGGAGAGATAATGCCACAGCCGGGGGACACTTTTATACCGGTCCCTGAGGGCGTGGCATTAAATCCACAACTAGTCACCCCTGGCCGGGGTACCCTGGAGGAGTGGGGACCCCTTAAATCAAGGGGTCCCCCCCCCCTCCAGCCACCCAAGGGCCAGGGGTGAAGCCCGTGGCTGCCCCCCCCACCCACCCATGGGCTGCGGATGGGGGGCTGATAGCCTTGTGTAAAATAAAATATTGTTTTTTGCTGAAGAACTACAAGTCCCAGCAAGCCTCCCCCGCAAGCTGGTACTTGGAGAACCAAAAGTACCAGAATCGGGGGGGCAGCTGGTACCTGTAGTTCTTCTGCAAAAAAAATACCCAAATAAAAACAGGACACGCACACCGTGAAAGTAAAACTTTATTACATACATGCTGACACACACATACTTACCTATGTTCACACGCCGACCTCTGTCCACTTCTCCAAGTAGAATCCGGGGTACCTGAAAATAAAATTATACTCACCTAAATCCAGTGTGTCCTGTTCTTTTTTTGTAATACACGTACTTGGCAAAAAAACAAACCGCATACCCGATCCACTCACTGAAAGGGGTCCCATGTTTACACATGGGACCCCTTTCCCCGAATGCTGAGACCCCCCGGGACTCCTGTCACAGAGGGTCCCTTCAGCCAATCAGGGAGCGCCACGTCGTGGCACTCTCCTGATTGGCTATGCGCGTCTGAGCTGTCAGACAGCGCATCGCACAGCCGCTCCATTATCTTCAATGATGGGAACTTTGCGGTCAGCGCATAGCCAATTTGCGGACGTGGCGTGGCGCTCCCTGATTGGCTGAAGGGACCCTCTGTGACAGGAGTCACGGGGGGTCTCAGCATTCGGGGAAAGGGGTCCCATGTGTAAACATGGGACCCCTTTCAGTGCGTGGATCGGGTATGCGGTTTGTTTTTTCTCTGACGTCCTAGTGGATGCTGGGAACTCCGTAAGGACCATGGGGAATAGCGGCTCCGCAGGAGACTGGGCACAAAAAGAAAAGCTTTAGGACTACCTGGTGTGCACTGGCTCCTCCCCCTATGACCCTCCTCCAAGCCTCAGTTAGATTTTTGTGCCCGACCGAGCTGGGTGCGATCTAGGAGGCTCTCCTGAGCTTCTTAGGAAAAGTTAGTTTTAGGTTTTTTATTTTCAGTGAGACCTGCTGGCAACAGGCTCACTGCATCGAGGGACTAAGGGGAGAAGAAGCGAACCTGCTTGCTTGCAGCCAGCTTGGGCTTCTTAGGCTACTGGACACCATTAGCTCCAGAGGGACCGAACACAGGCCCAGCCTCGGAGTCCGGTCCCAGAGCCGCGCCGCCGGCCCCCTTACAGAGCCAGAAGCAAGAAGAGGTCCGGAAAATCGGCGGCAGAAGACATCAGTCTTCACCAAGGTAGCGCACAGCACTGCAGCTGTGCGCCATTGCTCCTCATGCACCACACGCTCCGGTCACTGATGGGTGCAGGGCGCTGGGGGGGGGCGCCCTGAGCAGCAATATAAACACCTTGGCTGGCTAAATTACATCACATATAACCCCCAGGGCTATATGGATGTATATTAACCCCTGCCAGATTCAGAAAAAAAGCGGGAGAAAAGTCAGCCGAGAAGGGGGCGGAGCCTATCTCCTCAGCACACTGGCGCCATTTTCCCTCACAGCTCCGCTGGAAGGACGTCTCCCTGACTCTCCCCTGCAGTCCTGCACTACAGAAAAGGGTAAAACAAGAGGGGGGGGGGCACTAATTAGGCGCAGTATAATATACACAGCAGCTATAAAGGGAAAAACACTCTGTTTGGTGTTATCCCAACATATATATAGCGCTCTGGTGTGTGCTGGCATACTCTCCCTCTGTCTCCCCAAAGAGCTAGTGGGGTCCTGTCCTCTATCAGAGCATTCCCTGTGTGTGTGCTGTGTGTCGGTACGACTGTGTCGACATGTATGAAGAGGAAAATGATGTGGAGGCGGAGCAATTGCCTGTACTGGTGATGTCACCCCCTAGGGAGTCGACACCTGAGTGGATGAGCTTATGGAAGGATTTACGTGAAAGTGTCCGCTTTTTACAAAAGACGGTTGATGACATGAGACAGCCGGCTACTCAGCTGGTGCCTGTCCAGGCGTCTCAAAGACCATCAGGGGCTCTAAAACGCCCGCTACCTCAGATGGTAGATACAGACGCCGACACGGATACTGACTCCAGTGTCGACGATGAAGAGACGAATGTGACTTCCAGTAGGGCCACACGTTACATGATTGAGGCAATGAAAAATGTTTTACACATTTCTGATAGTACAAGTACCACTAAAAAGGGTATTATGTTTGGTGAGAAAAAACTACCTGTAGTTTCTCTGACGTCCTAGTGGATGCTGGGAACTCCGTAAGGACCATGGGGAATAGCGGCTCCGCAGGAGACTGGGCACATCTAAAGAAAGCTTTAGGACTATCTGGTGTGCACTGGCTCCTCCCCCTATGACCCTCCTCCAAGCCTCAGTTAGATTTTTGTGCCCGACCGAGCAGGGTGCAATCTAGGAGGCTCTCCTGAGCTTCTTAGAAAGAGTTAGTTTTAGGTTTTTTATTTTCAGTGAGACCTGCTGGCAACAGGCTCACTGCATCGAGGGACTAAGGGGAGAAGAAGCGAACCTGCCTGCTTGCAGCCAGCTTGGGCTTCTTAGGCTACTGGACACCATTAGCTCCAGAGGGACCGAACACAGGCCCAGCCTCGGAGTCTGGTCCCAGAGCCGCGCCGCCGGCCCCCTTACAGAGCCAGAAGCAAGAAGAGGTCCGGAAAATCGGCGGCAGAAGACATCAGTCTTCACCAAGGTAGCGCACAGCACTGCAGCTGTGCGCCATTGCTCCTCATGCACACCACACACTCTGGTCACTGAGGGTGCAGGGCGCTGGGGGGGGGGCGCCCTGAGCAGCAATATAAACACCTTGGCTGGCAAAAATACATCACATATAACCCCCAGGGCTATATGGATGTATATTAAACCCTGCCAGATTCCATAAAAATGCGGGAGAAAAGTCTGCGGAAAAAGGGGCGGAGCCTATCTCCTCAGCACACTGGCGCCATTTTTCCCTCACAGCTCCGTTGGAGGGAAGCTCCCTGGCTCTCCCTTGCAGTTAATACACTACAGAAAGGGTTAAAAAGAGAGTGGGGGGGGGGGCACAATTTAGGCGCAGTATACAATATATATGCAGCTATAAGGGAAAACACTTTTTATAGGTGCTATCCCTGTGATATATAGCGCCCTGGTGTGTGCTGGCATACTCTCCCTCTGTCTCCCCAAAGGGCTTTGTGGGGTCCTGTCCTCTATCAGAGCATTCCCTGTGTGTGTGCTGTGTGTCGGCACGGCTGTGTCGACAGGTATGTGGAGGATAATGAGGTGGAGGCGGAGCGAATGCCTGTAAATATGTTGTCACCCCCTGCGGGGTCGACACCGGTGTGGTTGAACTTATGGAAGGATTACGTGAAAGTGTCAACTCCTTACATAAAAGGTCGATGACACGGAACAGCCGGCTACTCAGCTTGTGCCTGTTCCAGCGTCTCAAATGTCATGGGGGGCTCTAAAATCGCCCGCTACCTCAGATAACAGACACAGATGTCGACACGGATACTGACTCCAGTGTCGACATCGATGAGACTGGTGTACCCTCCAAATAGGTCCACCCGTTACAGGATTGAGACAATGAAAAATGTATTACACATTTATGATTATACCCCAGGTACCACATAAAAGGGTATTGTGTTTGATGAGAGAAAACTATTAGTAGTTTTTCCTGCATCTGAGAAATTAAATGAGGTGTGTGAGGAAGAGTGGTCTTCCCCCGGTAAGAAATTGATAATTTCTACAACGGTTATTGGCAGCGTACCCTTTCCCGCCAGAGGATAGGTCACGCGGGGAAACACCCCATAGGGTAGATACAGCGCTTACACGCTTATCAGAAAAGGTGGCACTACCGTCTCCGGGTACGGCCGCCCTGAAGGAACCTGCTGATAGAAAGCAGGAGGTTACCCTATAAGATATGGTCACACACTAGGGCATTATATTGCGACCAGCCGTTGCTTCGGCATGGATGTGCAGTGCTCCCGCTGCGTGGTCAGATTCCCTGTCGGAAAATAACTATGGATAGGGACAATATTTTGCTGAAAATAGAGCATATAAAAGACGTGGTCTTATACATGCGTGATGCACAGAGGGATATTTGCCGGCTGGCATCAAAAATAAGCGCTAGGTCCATTGCCGCCAGATGGGGGTTATGGACTTGGCAATGGTCAGGCGATGCCGACTCGAATCGGCACATGGAAGTTGCCCTATAAGGGGGTAAAACTGTTTGGGGATAGTTTTTCAGACCTCGTTTCCACAGCTACTGCTGGGAAATTAATTTTGTTGCCACAGGCTACCCACAACAAAAGAAAGCACCGTATCATCAAGTACAGTCCTTTCGGCCCCAGAAAAGCAATAGGGCTAGAGGCTCATCCTTTCTGCCGAGAGGCAAAGGTAGAGGAAAAAGCTGCAACACACAGCTAGTTCCCAAGAGCAGAAGTCCTCCCTGCGTCCGGTAGGTCCACAGCATGGTGCTGGGGCTGCTCAGGCGGACCCGGGTACGGTGGGGGCCCGTCTCAGATATTTCAGCAGACAGTGGGCTCTCTCACATGGATCCCTGGGTCCTTCAAGTAGTATCTCAGGGGTACAGGCTGGAGTTCGAGACGTTCTTCCCCCCGCCGTTTCCTAAAATCGGCCTTACCGGCACCTCCCTCTGCCAGGGAGACGGTGTTGGTGGATATTCAACACTATAATCACAACAAGTGATTGTCAAGGTGCCCCTCCTTCAGCAAGGAAGGGGTTACTATTCCACAGTGGTTGTGGTACCGCAACGGTTCGGTGAGACCCATCTTGAAATTAAAATACTTGAACTTTTATATCAGAAGATTCAAGTTCAAGATGGAATCGCTCAGGGCGGTTATTACGAGCCTGGACGAGGGGGATTACAGGGTCTCCCTGGACATCAAGGATGCGTACCTGCATGTCCCCATTTACCCCCCTCACCAGGAGTATCTCAGATATGTGGTACAGGACTGTCACTATCAGTTCCAGACGCGGCCGTTGGAGTTGTCCACGGCACCGAAGGTCTTTACCTAGGTAATGGCCGAAGTGATGATACTCCTTCGCAAGAAGGAAGTTTTTATTATCCCGTACTTGGACGATCTCCTGATAAAGGCGAGGTCCAAAGAACAGTTGGTAGTGGGGGTAGCACTCTCTCGGGAAGTGCTACAACAGCACGACTGGATTCTCAATATTCCAAAGTCACAGCTGGTCCCGACGACACGTCTTCTGTTCCTGGGAATGTTTCTGAACGCAGACCAGAAAAGAGTGTTTCTTCCAGTGGAAAAAGCAGAGGAGTTGTCATCTCTAGTCAGGTGTCGGTACATCAATGCACACGAGTCCTGGAGAAAATGGTAGCTTCGTACGAAGCATAATTCCATTTGGAAGACTCCACGCAAGGACGTTCCAGTGGGACCTGTGGGACTAATGGTCCGGGTCCCATGTACAGATACAACAGCGGATAACCCTGTCAGCAAGAAACAGGGTGTCGCTGCTGTGGTGGCTGCAGAGGGCTCATCTACTAGTGGGCCGCAGATTCGGAATACAGGACTGGGTCCTGGTGACCACGGATGCCAGCCTTCGGGGCTGGGGTGCAGTCACACAGGGAAGAAATTTCCAAGGAGATTTCGCTTCACATAAATATTCTGCAGCTAAGGGCCATTTACAATGCCCTAAGCTAATCAAGCAAGGCCCCTGCTTCAGAACCAGCCGGTACTGATCCAATCAGACGACATCACGGCGGTCGCCCATGTAAACAGACAGGGCGGCACAAGAAGCAGGATGGCGATGGCAGAAGCCACAAGGATTCTCCGATGGGCGACCTACACCCAGGAGAATGGGGACTTCATCCAGAAGTTTTCCAAATGCGGGTAAACCGTTGGGAATGACCACGGGTGGACATGATGGCGTCCCGCCTCAACAAGAAGTTGAAAAGATATTGCGCCAGGTCAAGGGACCCTCAGGCGATCGCTGGGGACGCTCTAGTGACACCGTGGGTGTACCAGTCGGTTTATGTGTCTCCTCCACTACCTCTCATACCCAAGGTACTGAGAATAATAAGAAGGCGAGGAGTGAAAACCATACTCGTGGTTCCGGATTGGCCATGAAGAGCTTGGTACCCGGAACTTCAAGAGATGCTGGCAGAGGACCCTTGGCCTCTGCCGCTCAGACAAGACCTGCTGCAGCAGGGACCCTGTCTGTTCCAAGACTTACCGCGGCTGCGTTTGACGGCATGGAGGTAGAACACCGGATCCTAAAGGAAAAGGGTATTCCGAAGGAAGTCATCCCTACCCTGATCATAGCCAGGAAGGATGTCACCGCAAGACATTATCGCCGCGTTTGGCGAAAATTTGTTGCTTGGTGGGAGGCCATGAAGGCCCCGACGGAGGAATTTCAACTATGTCGATTCCTGCACTTCCTGCAAGCAGGGGTGACGTTTGGGCCTCAAATTGGGGTCCATCAAGGTCCAGATTTCGGCCCTGTCGATTTTCTTTCAGAGAGAACTGGCTTCAGTGCCTGAAGTCCAGACGTTTGTTAAGGGAGTACTACATATACAGCCTCCTTTTGTGCCTCCAGTGGCACCCTGGGATCTGAATGTTGTTTTGGATTTCCTAAAATCACATTGGTTTGAACCACTCAACACTGTGGAATTAAAATATCTCACATGGAAAGTGGTCATGTTGTTGGCCCTGGCTTCAGCCAGGCGTGTGTCCGAATTGGCGGCTTTATCCTGTAAAAGCCCTTACCTGATTTTTCATACGGACAGGGCAGAATTGAGGACTCGTCCTCAATTTCTCCCAAAGGTGGTTTCAGCGTTTCATCTGAACCAGCCTATTGTGGTACCTGCGGCTACTAAGGACTTGGAGGACTCCAAGTTGCTGGACGTTGTCAGGGCCCTGAAAATTATATGTTTCCAGGACGGCTGGAGTCAGAAAATCTGACTCGCTATTTATCCTGTACGCACCCAACAAGCTGGGTGCTCCTGCTTCTAAGCAGACTATTGCTCGCTGGATTTGTAGTGCAATTCAGCTTGCGCATTCTGTGGTAGGCCTGCCACAGCCAAAATCTGTAAAAGCCCACTCCACAAGGAAGGTGGGCTCATCTTGGGCGGCTGCCCGAGGGGTCTCGGCTTTACAACTCTGCCGAGCTGCTACTTGGTCAGGGTCAAATACTTTTGTAAAATTTTACAAATTTGACACTCTGGCTGAGGAGGACCTGGAGTTTTCTCACTCGGTGCTGCAGAGTCATCCGCACTCTCCCGCCCGTTTGGGAGCTTTGGTATAATCCCCATGGTCCTTACGGAGTTCCCAGCATCCACTAGGACGTCAGAGAAAATAAGAATTTACTTACCGATAATTCTATTTCTCGTAGTCCGTAGTGGATGCTGGGCGCCCATCCCAAGTGCGGATTATCTGCAATACTTGTACATAGTTATTGTTAACAAATCGGGTTATTGTTGTTGTGAGCCATCTATCCAGAGGCTCCTCTGTTATCATGCTGTTAACTGGGTTCATATCACAGGTTGTACGGTGTGATTGGTGTGGCTGGTATGAGTCTTACCCGGGATTCAGAATCCTTCCTTATTGTGTACGCTCGTCCGGGCACAGTATCCTAACTGAGGCTTGGAGGAGGGTCATAGGGGGAGGAGCCAGTGCACACCAGGTAGTCCTAAAGCTTTTCTTTTTGTGCCCTGTCTCCTGCGGAGCCGCTATTCCCCATGGTCCTTACGGAGTTCCCAGCATCCACTACGGACTACGAGAAATAGAATTATCGGTAAGTAAATTCTTATTTTTGCCAAGTACGTGGATTACAAAAAATAGAACAGGACACACTGGATTTAGGTGAGTATAATTTTATTTTCAGGTACCCCGGATTCTACTTGGAGAAGTGGACAGAGGTCGGCGTGTGAACATAGGTAAGTATGTGGTGTGTCGGCATGTATGTAATAAAGTTTTACTTTCACGGTGTGCGTGTCCTGTTTTTATTTGGGTATTTTTTTGCAGAAGAACTACCGGTACCAGCCCCCCCCCCCCCCCCCCCGCATGCTGGTACTTGTGGTTCTCCAAGTACCAGCT
Source organism: Pseudophryne corroboree (assembly GCF_028390025.1). NCBI lineage: Eukaryota > Metazoa > Chordata > Amphibia > Anura > Myobatrachidae > Pseudophryne > Pseudophryne corroboree. The sequence continues at coordinate 148,376,451 of NC_086446.1, read as the reverse complement.
TGCGGGGGAGGCTTGCTGGGACTTGTAGTTCTTCTGCAAAAAAACAATATTTCTCTTACGCCCTAGAGGATGCTGGGGACTCCGTAAGGATCATGGGGTATAGACGGGCTCCGCAGGAGATAGGGCACCTAAAAAGAACTTTGACTATGGGTGTGCACTGGCTCCTCCCTCTATGCCCCTCCTCCAGACCTCAGTTAGATCTTGTGCCCAGAGGAGAATGGGTGCACTGCAGAGGGCTCTCCAGAGTTTTCTTTGGAAAAATAATTTTGTTAGGTTTTTTATTTTCAGGGAGTCCTGTTGGCAACAGGCTCCCTGCATCGTGGGATCGAGGAGAGAGAAGCAGAGCTGGCTTGTCAAGTTGGGCACTGCTTCTAAGGCTACTGGACACCATTAGCTCCAGAGGAAGTCGGAACACAGGTATCACCTGGGGTTCGTCCCGGAGCCGCGCCGCCGTCCTCCTCACAGATGCCGAAGATAGAAGCTGGATAGAGAAGGGAGAAGACATCTTAGGCGGCAGAAGACATCAGATCTTCATGAGGTACCGCTGCGCGCCATTGCTCCCAGTCACACACACACAGAGCAGCACTGAAGGGTGCAGGGCGCAGGGGCGCCCTGGGCAGCAATAAACCTCACATTTTGGCACAAATACAGGTGGATTAGACTGTGGAGGCAGTAAATCTATGATCCCCCGCCATTTTATTGAAAAATCACTAGGACCGAAGCCCGCCGTCGGGTGGGCGGGGCTTGATCCTCAGCAATAACCAGCGCCATTTTCTCCACAGAAGCTGCATGAGGAAAACACTGGCGCTCTGGTCTCTCCCCTGCTAAACACACAGGCTGGAAAAAAGAGGAGGGGGGCACATTAGCGACGCAGTGAGTGGGAATTGGCATAATATATATAAAAAAGCTCTATCTGGACATATTTTTTCCAGTGTTTTTAAACGCTGGTGTGTGCTGGCATACTCTTTCTCTGTCTCTCCTTAGGACCTGGTTGGGGTTTTGTCCCCTTATAGGTTAATCCCTGTGTGTGTGGGGTGTCGGTACGTGTGTGTCGACATGTCTGAGGCGGAAGGCTTCTCCAAGGAGGAGGTGGAGCAAATGAGTGGTGTGTCCCCGTCGGTTGTGCCGACTCCAGATTGGATGGACATGTGGCATATGTTGAATGCAAGTGTGGCATCTTTACATAAAAGGCTTGATAAGGCTGGTTTAGGGGGGACATCAGGGGGTCAATCCTCAGATTGGACCGACTCACAGGGCCCGTCGGGGTCTCAAAAGCGTCCCTTAACACTAGACACTACTACCGACACGGATTCTGATTCCAGTGTCGACTATGACGAAGTAAAATTGCACCCTAGGGTGACTAAAACCATTCAGTGTATGATTGTGGCAATAAGGGATGTGTTGCATATTGTGGATGAACCCTCGGTCCCCGACACAAGGGTACACATGTTTAAGGAAAAGAAACAGATTATTAACTTTCCCACATCTCATGAATTAAATTAATTCTTTGGAAAAGCTTGGGAGACTCCGGATAAGAGACCGCAGATCCCCAAAAGAATTGATATGGCATACCCTTTCCCTAAGCAAGACAGGGAGATTTGGGAATCACCCCCCACTGTGGACAAGGCCCTGACGCGCTTGTCCAAGAAAGTGGCGCTACCGTCTCCTGACACAGCGGCCCTTAAGGACCCTGCAGATCGCAGGCAAGAAACTATCTTAAAGTGTATTTATTCTCATACGGGTGCTGTGTTAAGACCGACAATCGCGTCGGCATGGGTGTGTAGCGCAATTGCAGCTTGGACAGATGAGCTGACAGATCAATTTGATAATATGGATAAGGATACTATATTCCTAACTCTAGCCCATATTAAAGACGCAGTCTTATTTATGAGGGATGCTCAAAGGGACATTGGATTGCTAGCTTCTAGGGCCAATGCCATGTCTGTCTCAGCGAGAAGATTCTTATGGACTCGCCAATGGACGGGTGATGCGGATTCCAAGAAACATATGGAAGTACTACCCTATAAGGGGGATGTATTGTTTGGGGATGGGCTGACGGACCTGGTTTCCACAGCTACAGCAGGTAAATCAAATTTTTTACCATATATTCCCCAACAGCAAAAGAAAGTAACACCCTATCAATTGCAGTCCTTTCGGTCGCACAAGTCCAAAAGAGGTCGGGGATCCTCTTTCCTCGTCAGAGGTAAGGGCAGAGGCAAGAGAGCACCTGCTTCGGCAGGTGCCCAGGAACAAAAGTCCTCCCCGGCTGCTCCAAAACCCACAGCATGACGCTGGGGCTCCCCTGAGGGAGTCCGCACCGGTGGGGGCACGTCTTCGACTTTTCAGTCAGGCCTGGGTCAGTTCGGACCTAAATCCCTGGGTGTTGGAAATAGTTTCCCAGGGTTCCAAATTGGAATTCGAGGAGGTGCCCCCGCGCCGATTTTTCAAATCGGCCCTACCAGCTTCCACATCGGAAAGGGATGTAGTGTTAGCTGCAATTCAAACGCTGTGTATACAGCAAGTGATAATCAAGGTTCCCCTGCACCAGCAGGGAAGAGGTTACTACTCAACCCTATTTGTGGTCCCGAAACCGGACGGTTCGGTCAGACATATTTTGAATCTGAAATCCCTAAACCTGTACATAAAAAGATTCAAATTCAAAATGGAATCTCTCAGAGCGATAATAGCCAACATGGAGGAGGGGGAGTTTATGGTGTCTCTGGACATAAAGGATGCGTACCTTCATGTCTCCATATATGCCCCCCATCAGGAATACCTGAGATTCGCTGTACAGGATTGTCATTACCAATTTCAGACGTTGCCGTTTGGACTCTCCACGGCCCCGAGGATTTTCACCAAGATAATGGCGGAAATGATGGTGGTCTTCCGCAAGCATGGAGTCACAATTATCCCATACTTGGACGATCTCCTGATAAAAGCGAGATCAAGGGAGAAATTGCTGAGCAGTGTGGCGCTCTCTCTGAGAGTGCTCCAGCAACACGGAAAGACTTGAAAGACTCGGCATGTTTACATTGGAAAAGCGGAGACTAAGAGGGGATATGATCAACATCTACAAATATATAAGGGGACAATACACAGAGCTTGCGCGGGACCTGTTTTTGGTTAGATCAACACAGAGGACTCGTGGACACTCGCTCAGGTTAGAGGAAAGGAGATTCCGCACAATACGGCGTAAAGGCTTTTTCACGGTAAGAACAATACGTGTTTGGAATTCCCTGCCCGAGGGAGTTGTAATGGCGGAATCTGTCAACACCTTTAAGAATGGGTTAGATAAATTCCTATTGGATAAGGATATCCAGGGGTATGGTGCATAGCATAGTCATGCATTATAGTTACTATAAATAGGGATAAAATGCAATGGCTGACAGCAGCATCAGTCAGAAATTTTAGTCAAATCATCATGCATAGGACACCACAAATAGGTTGAACTCGATGGACAATTGTCTTTTTTCAACCTCAGATACTATGTTACTATGATACTATGTTACTATGATTCTAAATCTACCGAAGTCACAGTTGATTCCGACAACTCGACTACCGTTCCTAGGTATGATACTGGATACGGAACAAATGAAGGTCTTCCTCCCAATAGAGAAAGCCCAAGACATCCAGAACATGGTCGGAGACCTGCTAAAACCGAAAAGGGTGTCAAGTTCACCAATGCACTCAAGTTCTGGGGAAAATGGTGGCGGCCTACGAGGCCATTCCCTTCGGAAGGTTCCATGCAAGGACTTTTCAATGGGACCTTCTGGACAAGTGGTCCGGGTCCCATCTGCCCTTACATCGGAAAATAACTCTGTCCCCAGGGACCAGAGTGTCCCTCCTGTAGTGGTTGCAAAGTGCTCACCTCCTGGAGGGTTGCAGGTTCGGAATTCAGGATTGGATCCTGGTTACCACAGACGCGAGCCTCCGAGAATGGGGAGCGGTCACACAGGGAAAGAATTTTCAGGGTCTTTGGTCAGACCAGGAGTCCTATCTACACATCAATGTGTTGGAACTCAGGGCCATTTACAACGGCCTTCGACAAGCGGAGAGTTTTCTTCGAAACCTACCGGTTCTGATTCAATCAGACATTGTCACAGCAGTGGCTCATGTGAACCGCCAAGGCGGGACAAGAAGCAGAGTCGCGATGACGGAAGCCACAAGGATCCTTCGCTGGGCGGAAAATCATGTAAGCGCTCTGTCGGCTGTCTTCATTCCGGGAGTGGACAACTGGGAAGCAGACTTCCTCAGCAGACATGATCTCCATCCAGGAGAGTGGGGACTTCATCAAGAAGTCTTTGCAGACGTAACACGTCTTTGGGGAACTCCTCAAATAGACATGATGGCGTCACGCCTCAACAAAAAACTTCGGAGGTATTGCGCCAGGTCTCGGGACCCTCAGGCAGTAGCAGTAGACGCACCGTGGGTGTTCGAATCGGTCTATGTGTTTCCTCCTCTTCCTCTCATCACGAAAGTGTTGAGGATCATAAGACGAAGAAGAGTACAGACGACTCGTTGTACCAGACTGGCCTCGAAGGGCCTGATACTCTGATCTACAAGAGATGCTCACAGAAGATCCCTGGCCTCTTCCTCTGAGGGAAGACCTGTTGCAGCAGGGGTCCTGTGTATTTCAAGACTTACTGCGGTTACGTTTGACGGCATGGCGGTTGAACGCCGAATCCTAGTGAAAAAGGGGATTCTGGAAGAGGTCATCCCTACTTTAATAAAGGCTAGGAAGGAGGTGACGGTAAAACGTTATCACCGTATCTGGCGAAAGTATGTGTCTTGGTGTGAGACCAAGAACGCACCTACGGAAGATTTTCATCTGGGTCGTCTTCTCCACTTCCTACAGACAGGAGTGGATATGGGGCTGAAATTAGGCTCTGTTAAGGTACAGATTTCGTCCCTCTCGATTTTCTTTCAGAAGGAATTGGCTTCTCTTCCAGAAGTCCAGACGTTTGTAAAGGGAGTGCTGCACATCCAGCCCCCTTTTGTGCCTCCAGTGGCACCATGGGATCTAAAATCACACTGGTTTGAACCGCTTAACAAGGTTGAGTTGAAATTTCTTACTTGGAAGGTGGTCATGTTGTTGGCCTTAGCATCAGCAAGGCGAGTGTCAGAATTGGCGGCTTTGTCACACAAGAGCCCCTACTTGATCTTTCATGTGGATCGAGCTGAATTGAGGACACGTCCGCAATTTTTGCCTAAAGTGGTTTCTTCGTTCCATATGAATCAACCTATTGTGGTGCCTGTAGCTACAGGTGACCTGGAGGATTCCAGATCCCTGGACGTAGTCAGGGCCTTAAAAATTTATGTAGCCAGGACGGCTAGAATTAGGAAAACAGAGGCTCTGTTTGTCCTGTATGCGGCCAATAAGATTGGCGCTCCTGCTTCGAAGCAGACTATTGCTCGCTGGATCTGTAATACGATTCAGCAGGCTCACTCTACGGCTGGATTGCCGGTACCAAATTCAGTTAAGGCCCATTCCACTAGGAAGGTGGGCTCTTCTTGGGCGGCTGCCCGAGGCGTCTCGGCATTACAACTTTGCCGAGCGGCGACTTGGTCGGGATCAAACACTTTTGCTAAATTCTACAAGTTTGATACCCTGGCTGATGAGGACCTAGCGTTTGCTCAGTCGGTGCTGCAGAGTCATACGCACTCTCCCGCCCGATTGGATGCTTTGGTATAAACCCCATGGTCCTTACAGAGTCCCCAGCATCCTCTAGGACGTAAGAGAAAATAAGATTTTAAACCTGCCGGTAAATCTATTTCTCCTAGTCCGTAGAGGATGCTGGGGACTCTGCAAGACTTGTATATAGTTGTTGCTTACATAAGGGTTATGTTACAGTTGACATCGGTCTTGGACCGTTACTGTCGTTTGTTCATACTGTTAACTGGTTATGTATGTTCCAGGTTACATGGTATGATTGGTGTGGGCTGGTATGAATCTTGCCCTTTGATTTCTAAATCCTGCCTTGTATTGTCCATCTCCTCTGGGCACAGTTCTCTAACTGAGGTCTGGAGGAGGGGCATAGAGGGAGGAGCCAGTGCACACCCATAGTCAAAGTTCTTTTTAGGTGCCCTATCTCCTGCGGAGCCCGTCTATACCCCATGGTCCTTACGGAGTCCCCAGCATCCTCTACGGACTAGGAGAAATAGATTTACGGGTAGGTTTAAAATCTTATTTTTATTTTACACAAGGCTATAAGCCCCCCATCCGCAGGCCATGGATGGGGGGGGGACAGCCTCGGGCTTCACCCCTGGCCCTTGGGTGGCTGGAGGGGGGAACACCTTGATTTAAGGGGTCCCCACTCCTCCGGCCAGGGGTGACTAGTTGGGGATTTAATGCCACGGCCGCAGGGACCGGTATAAAAGTGTCCCCCGGCTGTGGCATTATCTCTCCAGCTAGTGGAGCCCGGTGCTGGTGTTAAAAATACGGGGGACCCCTACGCTTTTTGTCCCCCGTATTTTTTGCACCAGGACTGGACGCAGAGCCCAGTGCTGTTTCTAAAAATACGGGGGATCCCCTGTCAATTCCCCTCCCCCCCCCCCGTATTTTTACAACCAGGACCGGCTCATAGAGCCCGAGGCTGGTTCTGCTTAGGAGGGGGGGGGACCCCACGCAATTTTTTTAGGGTTTTTTAACCATTTTTGTGCCGTCCGAAAAGTCGAATTCAGGACGCACTTATCCGTCAATTGGTCCGTTTTTCGACAGCGGGACTGTCGAATCCGTTTTTAATTGAATATGTCGAATTCCGGCACCCGCCGGCCGGGATTCGACGGTCGAATTTAAAAACGGGCGAAAAAAAGACACAATTCGTCCGGAATTGCATATACCCCATAAAATTAATTGTTTAAAGCCATATCCATTAAAAAAGCCACTTTCACATAAAATAATTGAAAAAAACAGATTCACTTCAGCTAGCTCCCCCATGTGTCACTCCTTCTAGAATGCTCCTATGTCACTCCAGCCAGATTCCCATGAGTCACTTCTGCCAGCACCCCTCTGTGTCACTCCAGTCAGCTTTCCCGTGTGTCACTCCAGCCAGCTCTCCCATGTGTCATTACTGCCAGGACCCTGCTGTGTTACTCCAGCCAGCTCTCTCATGTGTCACTCCAGCCAGCTCTCCCATGTGTCGGTCATTACTGCCAGGACTCTGCTGTGTCGCTCCAGCCAGCTCTCCCATGTGTCACTCTTGCTACTACTCTCCTATGTCACTCCAGCCAGCTCTCCCATGTGTCATTACTGCCTGGACCCTGCTGTGTCACTCCAGCCGGCTTTCCCATGTGTCACTCTTGCTACCACCCTCCTATGTCACTCCAGCCAGCTCTCCCATGTGTCACTACTTCCAGCACCCTCCCACGTCACTCCTGCCAGAACCCTCCTGTGTCACTCCAGCCAGCTCTCTCGTGTCACTCTAGCCCATCCACCAACTCGTGCCATTGCAGCCCCTAACGTGTCCTCTGTTTGCTGATGGGTGTCTCACCTCTAGTATCTGGCTCCTTCAGTTTTCAGTCCCTGTAGTGCTGCTGCGTGTCTGGCTGGAGTGCAGCGGTTTCTGTATCTATTGTGGTCACATGATTTTGATTGTTGGGAGCCACATTTGAATAAAGAAAGAGCCACATGCGGCTCAAGAGCCACTGGTTGGCCACCACTGGTATATGTGCTGTAAGTGGGTAATATTTACACAATTCACAATAAGGCGCAGTGTGTGGACTGGCAAATCCCTCTGTGTCTCTCTGACAGACTTTAATGTGGGTCTGTCCCCAATAGCTCCCCTGTGTGATAGGGTGTGTGTGTGTGTGTGTGTGTGTGTGTGTGTGTGTGTGTGTGTGTGTGTGTGTGTGTGTGTGTATGTATGTGTACAAGTGTGTAACATGTCAGACATTGGGGATGGCTCTTCCTAGGAAGAACCCATTTTAGATACACAAGAGGGTAATGTGGTGGCCCTTCCCTCTCAGAAGGAGCCGGAGTGGGTGAGAATGTTGCAAAAGAATATGTCAATGCTTGCAAAGTAATTCTGTGAGTCTGAACAACAACTAAATATTGGAGGCAGTCTGTGGAGGATGCACTGTTTACTGACCCCTCCATATCATCCACTCGGGTCCCATCCAGTTCCCAGAAAAGGTCTCTGGCCCAGATAATGCAAGGGGACACAGACACAGATTCCGACTGATGTCGACACTGGGGATTTGAGAAGGGTAGACCCCAAATTAGCCAAAAGCATACAATGTATGATAGTTGCTATAACGGAAGTGTTGGAGTTTCCTGAAACAACACTGGTCCCTGAGGAAAAGGATTATTTTAAATTAAATAAAAAGCAGGTTGTGACTTTTCCTCCTTCAAAGGATTTGAATGCGTTCTTTGAAGAATCCTGGGCTAACCCAGAGAAGAAATTTACCCTTCCCAGAAGGATACTTGTAGCGTACCCTTCCCTGAGGAAGACAGGCACAAATGGTAGACTCCCCCAATGATAGACACCTCAGTTTCTCGGCTGTCTAAGAAAATAGTTTTGCCTGCCCTTGGTTCAGCCGCCTTAAAAGATCCAGCTGACCGTAAATTAGAAACAACCCTGAAATTCATATATACGGCTAACGGAACGGTGCTCAGGCCCACCATTGCTTGTGCGTGGGTGGGTAACGCTGTGAAAAAATGGTCTGACAACTTGCTTGTTAACATAGACACAGTTGACAAGGATGAAATAGTCCTAACTCTCGGCCATATCAAAGATGCTGCATGTTACTTAGTTGAAGCTATGAAGGATATTGGGTTGCTGAGTTCAAGATCCTCCGCTATGGCGATTTGAGCCCGCAGGGCGCTGTGGATCCGCCAATGGAATGCTGATGCGGAATCAAAAAAGAACATTGAGGCGCTTCCTGTCAAAGTCGAAAAATATTGTAATGCATGCCCCACATACTAACCCCATGTACATGCCCGCTGCGCTTGCACTTATTCCGCCGTGCGTGCACATATCCGCAATTTGCTTAGGATCGCTCCTGCGATCATGCGCGTGGTATGGGTATTTACGGCGGAGTTTGTGAGCGCATAGTGGGTTATCAGAACATTACATATTTAACCCAAATAGTGCACATTGTACACATAGCCCCCTGCACCACATCAGAAAGAAATAGCTGTTTAAAATGGTAACAGAACAAAGGGATTCACCTTTGCAGGATAGGAGGGGACAGAACAAGGTTACAAGGTGGTGTTTGGTATCCAGCTGTAGGGTATTTTAAGGGAAACATTCTGTTGGTGGTTTGAGGAAGATCGCATGTTCTTGTGGATAGTTAGATGCAGAAGCAGAATATAGGTTTAAACTGTATTTACTGTATATTATGTATGCAGGGGGAATCCAGAGGAGACCACCCACAAGAGCAGTTGAGTAAGACATAGCCCACCTTTTCAAATCCACCTATGACCTCTTCTGTAATGTAAAGACACATCCCTGTGTCCAATGGACAATGAGATTACAGTGACCATTGTATTGTGTATGCATGTTGTGTATAAAAAGCCCATTGTTGCCTGGCCGGTCAGAAGACTCTGAACGCTTTCTATCTGACTAGCGGAGGACCGGCCGGGTTGCGCTTGCGAACATTCTCACGTATGTACAGTCTCTGTAGCCATTATTCTGTTTAGATTTATCTTGTCAGCCTGTAGTGTATGATTTGTACTGTTTACCTTTTGGAATTAATCCACTGTGGCCTTAGAACCCTGTGGTTGCAACTACAAATCAGTGTTGTGTCTTCACTTTCCTGCAAGGGTTTTAGAGTGTATTTATCTGTATAAAGTGTATAAGTATTGATAAGGTGTACGCACTGCGGTTACTTTATACCGTCAGTGCTACTTAAGGTTTAAGGTATAACATCGTTGCAGTACTTTGCCGCTAAGGGTTTAAAGTGTAATCATATCATTACATTGTATCATTAACAAGGTTTAAAGGTTATCAATTGTGTGTGCGCACGCTGAGTGTACTCTGTACACTCAGCGCGGCGTGTGTAAGCCAAGTACGTACCACGTGCGGGACTCTGTACGCAAATAGCGTACAAAGTGCGTAGCACGTGTATTCAGTCTAGCGGCCATAGTGGCTCCACGGTAATAGTGTATCTAGAGGTATAGCTTTTCGGTCTAAGATAATATCGACATTATCAATTGGGAGCTCGTCCAGTTGTTCCTCATACCCACAGCCTAGCAGCGTACAGCAGACTTTATCTATCAGCAAAGGGCGGGAAGGTATCCCACACAAACCTTCTCCTGGTTGGTGGATACACTAGTGCTGATAAGATAAGCGTCTGCTCTGCAAGGTTTGTTGGGATGCTGGTGGAATCCGAAAGGTCGCGGACTCGGAAAGAATAGCGTATCACTGGAGTGTCTGTTCCGGGAAGACTGAGAGGCAGCACTGTTGAGACGGCACCTGAGCACGGAGAACAACAAGACTAGAGGCGATTGTCATACCAGTTTTCTTTTTCTTTTAATTATTTTCTCCATCTCCCATTACCCTCTTTTCCCCCCTTCCTTGCTCCTTTTTCTCTCCCCTTTACAAGATGGACTTACCCCAAGAGACTGCATTCCGGTTTTTCCTGTTGACCCTGTTGTTGACCAGAGCAGTCTATGTTGGTGAGAGTACCAGAGAGGTCGAGAAAGGATCTGGAATGGGTTCTGATGGCAAGGACGGATTTGTAGAATTCCAAGAGCAACACATCCACCGAGCAAAGGCGAGTATCAGAAAACGATCTGGTAGTCAAGAAACTAGGAGGCACTGTGAAGGGTTATTGGCTGAGGAAAATTGTATTTGTAGAAACTGTGAAAACATAGTTGAGGACGGGTGCATCCAGAGATGTCAGTCCAGCCTTAATATCAACATGGACCGTCATCCATTGAGTGATTATCACTCATTAGTGGGTAAGGTTTTAAACCAAACAGAATGCTGGGTGTGCTCACAAGTACCTCAAGGTCAGAGCAAGTCAGGACTAGTACCGTATCCATTAACAATAGATGAGGTACTTGAATTAAGGGGTGGGAGACCGGTGGACAAGAAATTTAATATTTCTAAGCCCCCTAGTTTGAAGCTTCACCAATATCATGTGGATAGGTCCTTAGTGTGTTTCAACATTTCCAATTCCCGAGAGCCGGGAAATTGGGAAGTGACATGGAATAACCAAACCATGGCATTTTCACACAGAGCTGACAGAATGCCTGTAGACCCTGAACTTATACGGCAAATAGCCGACGGTGGAAGGTATTTTCGGTATAGGTATACTCTAGGAAGTAAGGCCATGCGGGTTGGAGAAGTATCACCAGGGTACTGTGCGCATATCATACAGCCTGATACGTGTACTGAACAGATGAGAGAGATAGGGATAGGATTTTTCACTTGGAAAGTTTGCAATATGATAATGTCGTATTCTGTTCCATATGTTCTCCCCGATGATGCCTATTTCATATGCGGGAGGAAGGCTTATAAGTGGCTTGCCCCAAACTCAGAGGGATTGTGTTACATTGGAAGAGTGTTGCCAGAAGTAATGACCATAACCCGTTCACCGCAATGCTCAAGCTTCTTACACTCATACTCACTATGAACACATCGATAAGAGACACCTTATAGATAGGACAGAGCACTCAGCCTCTGATTTGATCCACGAATCCACCGGGATTCAATTCCTACTCGCGTTAGATATCACCCGTACCGCCAGAGGAATGATAAATTATAGGTATATTCATGCGCTAGCGAACCTGATAGATAATATCACCGAGATGTATGATGACACCTTCAGGTATACAGGGAGAGAGTTGCAAGCTTACAAAACGGAGCTGATCCAGCACAGGATGGTTCTAAATTATATCACAGCGGTGACAGGCGGGTACTGGGTCACCTTGGCAACTCAGTATGGTGTGAAGTGTTGCACGTACATCACAAACAGCACTGATGACCCAACCGAGGTCATAGATCAAAAGATGGACGATATCTTGCAATTGAAGTGGGAGTTCCGAAGGAGACACAACCTTACCCTTACTGCTGTGAGTAATGAACTGACCGGCTGGGTCTCATGGTTGAACCCACGAAATTGGTTCTCAGGTTTAGGAGAATGGGCTCAAAATGTTATCGTGAGTGTAGGAAAGTTTCTCCTTTGCATCCTGGGAGTTGTCATAATGATTGGTTTGATATTTAGATGTGTTCGAATTTTAATGCGGTGCAAGCGCGGTACCAAAGTGATGAGTTTGAGGAGCGGGGGCATTGTTACAACAACTGATTTAATTTATGACCCATCAATAGAGACAATGTTGTGATAAGACGTGATTCCAAGGTCCGTTTCTTTCACCCGTTTCTCCTTTGTTTTCCCTCAAGCTAAAATACATCCATTCGGAAAAGACTTTGATGAACAATACATCCATTCGGAAAAGACTTTTGATGAACAATACATCCATCCAGAAAAGACTTCGATTAACACTTTCAGCAAAGATACACCCATCCGGACAAGACTTCAACCAACACCCAAGAACGATTGCACAAATGTTATGTGAATGTATTTGTGATACGTGTCTTATCTTCATCTCTACAACCTTCAGGTAGTGTCACACATAGTCGATAAGTAATACCCATATATTAGCATTCACATGTGTTCCCCCTCCATGTATCATCAACTAAATGTGCACCCCATTTGTTGGAACAAGAAGCCGAAAAGAGCTCGGTAGTGTTTGTTGGCCCACTTACAGACCCTTAATACGGGATAAGAAGGATTTAATGTATACTTCGCAATACCTTGAAGCTTATCTAGAACATGTACGGCACGATGATACATGCCCCTCAGACGGATTTCATACATACATGCTTTTACTATCCCACTAGGTCATCCATTTCCAGCCTACACCTCTCCTCCAACCATCCAATCATCTGTAGATATTGTATGGTATATTTTTCTGTTTAATGTTTAGATAGTGGCAGTTATTGTTGACTGCCAAAGGGTGGACTGTCAAAGTCGAAAAATATTGTAATGCATGCCCCACGTACTAACCCCATGTACATGCCCGCTGCGCGTGCACTTATTCCGCCGTGCATGCACATATCCGCAATTTGCGTAGGATCGCTCCTGCGATCATGCGCGTGGTATGGGTATTTACGGCGGAGTTTGTGAGCGCATAGAGGGTTATCAGAACATTACATATTTAACCCAAATAGTGCACATTGTACACATAGCCCCCTGCACCACATCAGAAAGAAATAGCTGTTTAAAATGGTAACAGAACAAAGGGATTCACCGTTGCAGGATAGGAGGGGACAGAACAAGGTTACAAGGTGGTGTTTGGTATCCAGCTGTAGGGTATTTTAAGGGAAACATTCTGGTGTTGGTTTGAGGAAGATCGCATGTTCCTGTGGATAGTTAGATGCAGAAGCAGAATATAGGTTTAAACTGTATTTACTGTATATTATGTATGCGGGGGGAATCCAGAGGAGACCACCCACAAGAGCAGTTGAGTAAGACATAGCCCACCTTTTCAAATCCACCTATGACCTCTTCTGTAATGTAAAGACACATCCCTGTGTCCAATGGACAATGAGATTACAGTGACCATTGTATTGTGTATGCATGTTGTGTATAAAAAGCCCATTGTTGCCTGGCCGGTCAGAAGACTCTGAACGCTTTCTATCTGACTAGCGGAGGACCGGCCGGGTTGCGCTTGCGAACATTCTCACGTATGTACATTCTCTGTAGCCATTATTCTGTTTAGATTTATCTTGTCAGCCTGTAGTGTATGATTTGTACTGTTTACCTTTTGGAATTAATCCACTGTGGCCTTAGAACCCTGTGGTTGCAACTACAAATCAGTGTTGTGTCTTCACTTTCCTGCAAGGGTTTTAGAGTGTATTTATCTGTATAAAGTGTATAAGTATTGATAAGGTGTACGCACTGCGGTTACTTTATACCGTCAGCGCTACTTAAGGTTTAAGGTATAACATCGTTGCAGTACTTTGCTGCTAAGGGTTTAAAGTGTAATCATATCATTACATTGTATCATTAAAAAGGTTTAAAGGTTATCAATTGTGTGTGCGCACGCTGAGTGTACTCTGTACACTCAGCGCGGCATGTGTACGCCAAGTACGTACCACGTGCGGAACTCTGTACGCAAATAGCATACAAAGTGTGTAGCACGTGTATTCAGTCTAGCGGCCATAGCGGCTCCACGGTAATAGTGTATCTAGAGGTATAGCTTTTCGGTCTAAGATAATATCGACATTATCATTCCTTACAATGGAGAAGCCCTCTTTGGAGACAAGCTGGATGCAATGATTTCAACTACATCAGGCAAGTCAGCATTTCTGCCTTCCGCAGCTGCTCCATCTAGGAAAGGATTTCATTCTCATACGATGCAATCCTTTTGGCCCATCAAGTCCAAAAAGGCAAAGGGTACCCCCTTCTTCGCAGGAAGATAGTATCCCAAGGGTACAAATTGGAATTTCAGGACCTTCCCCCATGCCGATTTTTCAAATCAGCCTTACCAGCTTCTGTTCAGGACAGAGCAAAAGTGCTGAACGCAATACAGAAATTATGTCAAGAGAATAGAATTTCCTTAGTTCCTGTGTCCCAACAGGAAAAAAGGTTTTATTCAAGCCTGTTTGTAGTGCCGAAACTGGATGGCTCGGTCAGACCGATTTTAAACCTAAATACTCTGAACCTCTATTTGAAAAGGTTCAAATTCAAGATGGAATCCCTGAGAGTGGTGATCTCCAGCTTGGAGGAAAAGGAATTTCTGGTATTGATGGACATCAAAGATGCTTATTTACATGTTCCCATCTACCCGCCGCATCAGGCATACCTGATACCATATCTTCAGGAGTTATTACTGGAAGATCCTCTTCCTCTTCGCGAGGACCTGCTATAGCAGGGGCAGTTTGTTTATCAAAACTTACCGTGGCTGCGTTTGACGGCATGGCTGTTGAGCGCCAGATCCTAGCCCGTAAGGGTATTCCTACTGAAGTCATTCCCACACTTATTCTGGCCAGGAAAGCGGTAACGTCCAAACATTACCCTCGTATTTGGAGAAAATATGCATCTTGGTGTGAATCCAAGAAGTCTCCTGTGGTGGAGTTTAAATTAGGACGTCTTCTCCTATTTCTACAGGCGGGTGTGGATGCTGGCTTGAGATTAGGGTCTATCAAGGCCCAAATTTCGGCCTTGTCCATTTTCTTTCAGAAACATTTTGCTTCCCTTCCTGAGGTCCAGACGTTTGTGAAGGGCGTTCTGCGCATCCAACCTCCCTTTGTGCCATGGGATCTTAATGTGGTGTTGCAATTCCTTAAATTGGACTGGTTTGAGCCTCTACAAGAGGTAGAGTTGAAGTTTCTCACTTGGAAAGTGGTCATGCTGTTGGCCTTGGCCTCAGGCAGACGAGTGTCTGAATTAGGGGCTCTGTCACACAAGAGTCCTTATTTGATTTTTCATGAAGATAGAGCTGAGCTGCGGACGGGTCAGCATTTTCTTCCAAAGGTTGTGTCTTATTTCCATATCAACCAAGTTGTGGTGGTGTCAGTGGCTTCTGACACCTCAGCCATTTCAAAAGTCCTTGGATGTCGTCAGAGCGTTGAGGACTTATGTTGCAATATCGGCTCGGATAAGGAAAACAGAATCTTTGTTTGTCCTCTATGACCACAACAAGGTTGGGGGTCCTGCTTCTAAGCAGACTATTGCGCGCTGGATCAGAGGTACCATTCAGCACGCTTATTCCAGGGCAGGATTGCCGTGACCGAGTTCGGTAAAGGCCCACTCTACAAGGAAAGTGAGTTCTTCCTGGGCGGCTGCCCGGGGTGTCTCAGCGTTGCAGATTTGCAGAGCAGCTACTTGATCAGGAGCAAACACGTTTGCTAAGTTTTACAGGTTTGACACCTTGGCTACTGATGACCTTCAGTTTGGTCAGTCAGTTCTACAGGAACATTAGCACTTTCCCGCCCGTACTGGGAGCTTTGGTACATCCCCATGGTACTAAAATGGACCCCAGCATCCTCTAGGACGTAAGAGAAAATAGGATTTTAATTACCTACCGGTAAATCCTTTCTCGTAGTCCGTAGAGGATGCTGGGCGCCCGCCCAGTGCTCATTTTTCCTGCAGAATTACGTTTGTCTTTTTACACAGGTTCTCATGTGTTAAGATGTTCACAGCTGTTGCTGTTGCGTTATACATGCATGTTAGCATGGGTTATGTTGAAAGCCATGTTAGGCAGCATGTTTTGTATGGTGTGAGCTGTTGTGAATAATCGCCACTAGTTTAATGTAAATTCTTCTCAAAGTTGTCTGTCTCCTCGGACACAGTTCCTATACTGAGGTTTGGAGGAGGGGCATAGAGGGAGGAGCCAGTTCACACTGATGAAAAGTCTTAAAGTGCCGAAGGTTCCTGCGGAACCGTCTATACCCCATGGTACTAAAATAGACCCCAGCATCCTCTACGGACTACGAGAAAAGGATTTACCGGTAGGTCAGTAGTTCCCAAACTTTTTACAAGCACGGCGCCCTAGAGCATCGGCACGGCACCCCTAGGCCAAAGGTTTCTTATTGAGAAATAAGAAAGAAATATTAAATTAAGTAAATTGTGCTTATATGTCACCCTTAGGGTGGCCACAAACTCTGTACATGCACCCCAATTATCTTAAACCTGTGTCAGCTGCCCTTTAGTAAATGATTAGCCAGTGTCAGGTGACTAGTGTACCTTTAAAAGCCATGCAGTTCATGGCAGGTATACCTTACACCAAGTGGGCATTTTTGCAGTTATATTATGAGATACAGTTGCCAGGTTTTAATTTAGATGATTTGGTGATAGTGTAGGACCTGCATGAAGGTGGGGTACCGTGGAGCGGTATGCAGGCTTCCGTGCATTGGCCAATTCACTAACTAAACCCCCATCGTTTATTCATTTATCCATAGATGTTGTGAGGATAATTGAGCTTATTTTGGTGAGTGCTGTACTTTTTGTTTCTATATATATATATATATATATATATATATATATATATATATATATATATATATATATTATAATTTTCTTATATAAACTTATTAAGACATTCTACTGTATGTTGGCAGAAAATAAAGGACGCTGCTGCACGGAGGAGCTTGGGTGGTTTTGAGAAGTTATATAGTGTAGAAACACCTTTTGTAGTCTCA
The DNA here is from genome assembly GCF_028390025.1 of Pseudophryne corroboree. Lineage (NCBI taxonomy): Eukaryota > Metazoa > Chordata > Amphibia > Anura > Myobatrachidae > Pseudophryne > Pseudophryne corroboree. The sequence continues at coordinate 148,359,298 of NC_086446.1, read as the reverse complement.
GCCATTCTAGTTTGCATGTCTCTACTGCACTGGGGGGCAGATGTATTAACCTGGAGAAGGCATAAGGAAGTGATAAACCAGTGATATGTGCAAGGTGATAAATGAACTAACCAATCAGCTCCAATATGTAATTAACAGTTAAGATCTGATTGGCTGGTGCCTTTATCACCTCGCACATATCACTGGTTTATCACTTCCTTATGCCTTCTCCAGGTTAATACATCTACCCCTGGGTGAGACGGTGCTTTAGGTATAATGCCCCATGATGCCACTTTCCGTTATCGGTTGTTTTACCAGACACGCACCAGGTCAGTCCTTATAAGTCTCTAGTGTGCTTGAGAATATAGACGCTGCAGCACATTATATAAGCCCACTGGGCTGGAGGATGGTGCCGATCACAGGAGTCAGTGAGAGTATGATAACAAGGGTAGTGTGTTGCTGTGTATGGTGTACTGGCAGGCAGGAGTCCACTTCTATACTTTCCATTTGCTCCAAAAACTTTACATCCAAATCAGTTTTAGGACTGATGTTAATGATTAATATCCTCTTCTGCCCTCCAGAATTCCATCATTTTTGCTCCCTCCCTCATTCTGTGGTGTTTTTGTTTTTTATTACCGAGGTATGAATGAAGCAGTGATAAATCACCTTTCCCTAGTGGGCACAGACTGGTATGCAGGGTCATCAGTGCTAGTGTACTGTTTACAATTTTAAGTAAGCACACTGTCTTGCTCATTAGGTCTGTATGATAACATTTGCAATATGCCCCTAATATCTGTGGTGGTAGGCATGTAATTTCCCCTTATACAACACCATCTTCTGTTTGTGGCATGTCCCATGATCTTTTTCTCGATGGGAAAGCTACCCGTAACCTGTTTTTCATCTAATTTACTCTGTTTGTAGATCAAGCTTTTTGGTCACATGAAGGTTCACCCGTGAAGAGAGTCCTGTACAGGTCATCATTCAGCTGCTGGGAATGGGACATTATACAGTAACACCAGGGGTTGTGTCCGGGTGATGGGTGTATCATTGTGTGTATCCGCTTCCCATACGGTGTCATGATGTTACTGTCTATCTCTCCATGGAGGAGTGGGAGTGTTTAGAACAGGGATGGGGAACCTTCGGCCCTCCAGCTGTTGATGAACTACACATCCCATCATGCCCTGCAACAGTTTTAGCATGGCCAAATAGCAAATCTGTAGCAAGGCACGCTGGTATGTGTAGTTCAACAGCAGCTGGAGGGCCAAAGGTTCCCCACTCCTGGTTTAGAAGGACACAGGGGCCTGTATGAGGACGAGATTATGGAGAATTACTGGGTAAGAAGTAAGTTGATCACAGTCCTGTCTGTGTATAGGAGATGTCACCACTATGGGGGTAATTCCAAGTTGATCGCAGCAGGACATTTTTTAGCAGTTGGGCAAAACCATGTGCACTGCAGGGGGGGGGCAGAGATAACATTTGCAGAGAGAGTTAGATTTGGATGGGTTATTTTGTTTCTGTGCAGGGTAAATACTGGCTGCTTTATTTTTACACTGCAATTTAGATTGCAGATTGAACACACCACACCCAAATCTAACTCTCTCTGCACATGTTATATCTGCCTCCCCTGCACTGCACATGGTTTTGCCCAACTGCTAAAAAATTCTTGCTGCGATCAACTTGGAATTACCCCCTATGTGTATAAATACAATGTTATTTGTGTAGATAAATGATATGGGAGCCACTCTGACAAACTAAAGACTCTACTGAGCTGTATAGCCATAATCTATGTGCTGTTATTATTGTACATAGATAACAATGGTGAGTCCCTGTCTCTGACTTCCAGTAACACCACTAATACCGCTTTTATACCAATTATAGCAGGTCGCAGCCAGGATCCTGACCTGGGTGCTACCCGGCTGCGACTCGCTTCAGGCCCATTTCACACTGCACGCTCCAACCCGGCATATAGCTGGGTTGGTGACATCACTGGTGATGCAGCAGGGGCGGCGCTTGGAGATCATATGATCTCCAATCACTGCCTGTACATTCATGGTCAACGGGAGCCGTGTTGATACGACCTGGCTTCCCATTTACACAGCACAGCTTGCCGGGTTGAACCCGTGTTCAACCCTGCAAACTTCTCGAGTTGGAATATCGGGTCACTCGACCTGGATTATTCCAACTCGGCCCTTTTACACCAACTATCAACACGGGTTATGCACGCTCATGTGCAATAATCCGTGGTATATGCTGGCGGTGTAAAAGGGGTATAAGTGCTTACCTGTCCTGGTGGCAAAACCTTTCTCGAGTTGTCCACACACAGTAAGATCTCATTGATTTCTTTGTTCAACTAAACTGTCCAACCATTGTAATGTGTTCTAGTACATCATAATATGGGTTTGGTCCAATTTGCCAGCTTTTGGGATGGCGGCTGTCAGAATACCAACTGCAGCATCCCAATGTTCAGATTCTCAACAGTGGCAGGTAAGTATACTTATCTACCACCACCACTGGTGCCCTAACCCACCCTCCCCGCAGCCTAACCCTACCTGGGGGTGCCTAAACCTAGACCCCGGGGCATAGCCTAACCCTAACCCTCCCCCTGCAGCCTGAACCTACCCACCCAACTTACCTCTCCTACGCACCAGTGTCTGCTAGTTCGGCACCCCTGTTGTCGGGATTCAGGCGCCGGGATGGTGAACCTATGCAGGATGCTGGTGTCGGCATTCTGAATAGTGTCGGTATTCTTGCATCATTATTCTGACAGCCAGGATCCTGACTGGATCCCCCAATACTATCCACTAGTGATTGGAAAACAAGTTGGTCTGCATGCAGATTTAATTGGTTAGTAATGGCCCATTCAGGGGTGTGACTAGAATTAAACTAAAACGGGCGATAGCAGAGGAGGTAGGTAGTTTAAATACACGTGTCACATTACATTTAGGTAATAACCTAAACTCACTGAAATGAAGATATGATTTTTTTTTCCTTAACTGTTACTATATTCTTAGCCCTTACTAATTGATTAATAAATCAATCAATCAGTTAACAATCAATTAAAAAATACATCCACTGCAGTTAGCAGGTTTAAGCCATAAACATGAATCCAGGAGAAATGTATGGCTGGTTGTAAGGTAGATGTAGTAGATTCTTTCCATCTAAAATCATTACCCATTCTGCTTTGGATAAATTCAGTCAGATGGAGCGATGTTCGATAGAGCCGTAACTAGACTTTTTGGTGCACCCCCCCTCTTTTCCATTTTTCCTTTAGGGACATACTGTAAGGTGCATGGCTCGGGGGTGGTTCTTTGGGTCAGTAACTAGGACGACAATCATTAGGTCGACAGTGATTAGGTCGATACCTGGAATAGGTCAACGCGGTCATTATTTCGGCATGCTTTTTAAAAAAAATTTGGGGGTGTAGTTTCCTTCATAAAGTGACCGGGAACCCCCATCAGTGCACCATGTCCGCTCGCCATGCTTCAGGTGAGGTGCCTCGCTCTGCTACCGCTGCGCTCGGCACAGGTTACTATTCCCAATTGTATTCCATGTGGATCGTAAAGTATGGAAAAGGTTTTTTTTTTTAAATGTGAAAACCGCATGTCGACCTTTTCATGTGTTGACCTTTGCTATGTCGACCTAATGCATGTTGACCAATAGTGGTCGACTTAATGAGTATCGACCTAAGTGATGACGACCTTAAGACCGGATACCGCATGACTCATGGGGAAGGGGCATATGATGCCCCTTCCCACATTTTTTCTCAAAGTACAAGGTAAGCTTCAAATAGTTAGAATTCTCTAGCTTTCTATGCAAGGGCAGATAGCTCAATGAATAGATTATCTGACTGCAATGCCACAGCCAATGAGTTTGAATCCCGGGTATGTCTGCATCTTGAAATGGTTTGAATCCCGGGTATGTCTGCATCTTGAAATGTTATAAAAGACAGTGTGACTAAATAACAAAGAGCTATCAGATTAAGTTTATGAATGTTGTACAGGTGTTAGCAACCAAAGTGGTGGAGGTAGGAGACAGCGGCAATCAGGAATTGCTGGGCTTCAAAAATTGGGGAAGCAGCAAGTGAAAGTAAATAAAACAGATAATTGACAAGTGCCGCTAACAGTACCTCCTACCCTGCAGCTCTATGTGCGGTGGCACACTCCATGCACACTCCATACACACCTAGTTATGCACGTAATGAAATGTTATATTTTGGGCAGTACGGATGGTGTAATGGTCAGCATTACTGCCTCACAACGCTGAGGTCATGGGTACGATTCCCACCATGGCCCTAACTGTGCGGAGTTTGTATATTCTCCCTGTACTTGCGTGGGTTTCTTCCAACAATCCAAAAAAATATATACTGGTAGGTTATTTGACTCCCAACAAAAATGAACCCTAGTGTGAATGTGTGTGTACATGTGATAGGGAATATAGATTGTAAGCTCCACTGGGGCAGGGACTGATGTGAATGAGCAAATATTCTCTGGAAAGCGCTGCGGAATATGTGTGCGCTATAAAAATAACTGGTAATAATAATAATATTTCTCTTACGTCCTAAAGGATGCTGGGGACTCCGTAAGGACCATGGGGATAGACGGGCTCCGCAGGAGACATGGGCACTTTAAGAAAGAACTTTAGGTATGTGTGCACTGGCTCCTCCCTCTATGCCCCTCCTCCAGACCTCAGTTTACTACTGTGCCCAGAGGAGACTGGGTGCATTACAGGGAGCTCTCCTGAGTTTCCTGAAAGAAAGTATATTTGTTAGGTTTTTTGTTTTCAGGGAGCCTGCTGGCAACAGATTCCCTGCATCGAGGGACTGAGGGGAGAGAAACAGACCTGCTTTAAATGTTAGGCTCCGTTTCTTAGGCTACTGGACACCATTAGCTCCAGAGGGATTGGTACGCAGGTCTCACCCTCGCCGTCCGTCCCAGAGCCGCGCCGCCGTCCTCCTCGCAGAGCCGGAAGATAGAAGCCGGGTGAGTATGAGAAGAAAGAAGACTTCAGAGGCGGCAGAAGACTTCAGATCTTCACTGAGGTAACGCACAGCAGTAAAGCTGTGCGCCATTGCTCCCACACAGCACACACAAACGGCAGTCACTGTAAGGGTGCAGGGCGCAGGGGGGGGCGCCCTGGGCAGCAATAAAACCTCTTTTTCTGGCAAATGTGTATATATACACAGCTGGGCACTGTATATATGAAGAGCCCCAGCCAGGTTTTTCAATATTTGAGCGGGACAGAAGCCCACCGCCGAGGGGGCGGGGCTTCTTCCTCAGCACTCACCAGCGCCATTTTCTCCACAGCACAGCGCTGAGAGGAAGCTCCCCGGACTCTCCCCTGCTTATCCACGGTGAAAAAGGGTTTTAAAGAAGGGGGGGAGGCACATAATTGGCGCGATATACAGATTACAGCACTATCTGGGTAAACATAGCGTGTGTTTTTTTCCTGGGTCATTAGAGCTTGGTGTGTGCTGGCATATTCTCTCTCTGTCTCTCCAAATGGCCTTGTGGGGGAACCATCTTCAGATAAGAGGATTCCCTGTGTGTGTGGTGTGTTGGTACGCGTGTGTCGACATGTCTGAGGTAGAAGGCTCTCCTAGGGAGGAGGTGGAGCAAATGAATGTGGTGTCTCCGTCGACAACGCCGACACCTGACTGGATGGATATGTGGAATGTTTTAAATGCTAATGTGAATTTATTGCATAAAAGATTAGACAAAGCGGAGGCTAGGGAATAGCCAGGGAGTCAACCCATGTCTGTCCCTATGTCGCAGGGACCTTCGGGGTCTCAAAAGCGCCCACTATCCCAAATAGTAGACACTGATACCGACACGGATTCCGACTCCAGTGTCGACTACGATGATGCAAAGTTACAGCCAAAATTGGCTAAATGCATTTGATATATGATTATTGCAATAAAAGATGTTTCTCTAACGTCCTAGTGGATGCTGGGGACTCCGTAAGGACCACGGGCTCCGCAGGAGACTGGGCACTCTAAGAAAGAATTAGTACTACTGGTGTGCACTGGCTCCTCCCTCTATACCCCTCCTCCAGACCTCAGTTAGAATCTGTGCCCGGAAGGAGCTGGGTGCATTTTAGTGAGCTCTCCTGAGCTTGCTATTAAGAAAGTATTTTAGTTAGACTCTCTGCTACGTGGGACTGAGGGGAGAGAAGCAAACCTACTAACTGCGGCTAGGTTGCGCTTCTTAGGCTACTGGACACCATTAGCTCCAGAGGGTTCGAACACAGGAACTTAACCTTGGTCGTCCGTTCCCGGAGCCGCGCCGATGTCCCCCTCGCAGAGCCAGAAGACAAGCCGGCGAATGAAGCAAGACGTCAAAATCGGCAGCAGAAGACTCCTGTCTTCACATGAGGTAGTGCACAGCACTGCAGCTGTGCGCCATTGCGCCCACACTTACCCACACACTCTGGTCACTGTAGGGTGCAGGGCGCAGGGGGCGCTCTGGGCAGCAATTGAGTACCTCCTGGCAAAAGCAGCATATATACAGCTGGGCACTGTATATATGCATGAGCCCCCGCCATTTTTTACACCAAATCTCGGGACAGAAGCCCGCCACTGAGGGGGCGGGGCTTCTTCCTCAGCACTCACCAGCGCCATTTTCTCTCCACAGCTCCGCTGAGAGGAAGCTCCCCAGGCTCTCCCCTGCAGACTCACGGTAGAAAGTGGGTAAAAAGAGAGGGGGGGCACATAAATTTAGCGCAATAATCATATATACAGCAGCTACTGGGTAAACACTAAGTTACTGTGTGATTCCTGGGTCATATAGCGCTGGGGTGTGTGCTGGCATACTCTCTCTCTGTCTCTCCAAAAGGCCTTGTGGGGGTCCTGTCCTCATATAGAGCATGTCAGGATTCTATAACTTGTCTGTCCCCGGCGGGGGCGCTAGTGGGTCAGTGTTGGTGTGACGTAATACACGAGACCGAAGAATATTCCTGCGCATAGGCGCTGATATTTATTATGTCACAGGGATCACAAAGCAATTGAATAACAGGTGCAGTGGAATGCAATTGCAGTGGAATGCGAAACCAGAAATAACAGGAAATAAATATTCAAAAGTCACTGGTAACTATGATTGAAACAAACAGAACTCCGGTAATTGTAAAAAGCACACAGTCTCAGTATAACTCAGGATGAAATAACTTTGGAAAAACAGAACTCTGATAACTGTACAGTCTCTATGAAGCACAAGTCCAGATAGCCTAACGGCTTAAGCAGGAGACAGTCTCTAAGCAAATAGATGTTAACTGCTGAGATGCACAGATGGTAACTGATAATGAGTGCACAGGTAGATAATGATAAAACACCTGAGGAGAGTCTCTTACTGCTGGTGGATTGTGGCTGGAGTTTGTAGTTCCACAGGAACACTGGAACAGGGAGATGACTTGGAGATGCCAGAAATAGGAGACTGCTGAAAACAAAGGATTGCAGACTGGAACCTGGAACGGAACTGGAGGGACCTGTAGTTCCACAGGTCCAATACACAGGGGTATCTCTGCAGACAGATGACTGCAAGCAGGAGCCGCCTGTTCACAGAATGTGACATGTTGTCCAAGGCGATGAGACTGAGCCAGGAACTGGAGTTTATACCCCTTGGTCTGTGATGATTGGATGTTGCATCTGTGAGAACACACCCCGCTGGATTGGGTGTTCAGATCAGCTGTGGGTTAGCTGAAGCACTGTGTACTCCAGGCTGCAGTAGACTGAAAACTGGAACAGAACTGAACTGCTGGAACCTGTAGTTCCACAGTAGTGATGCGACGGAGAATGCAGATTCCTGACAGAGCATTCCCTGTGTGTGTGGTGTGTCGGTACGCTTGTTTCGACATGTTTGACGAGGAGGGCTATGTGGAGGCAGAGCAGGTACAGATGAATGAGGTGTCCACGCCGACACCTGATTGGATGGATATGTGGAAGGTGTTAAATTCAATAAATTTTTATTGGTTTTTACAATGCTTTAACATTTAAACATTGCCTACGGCATCCATAACAAACAAAGATCAACTAGACTTAAACACTTATACAAATAGAAAGTAATAAAATCAACAACATGCTTACGGTATTACATAGAGAGCATAGTGTGACTTGTTGTTATGTATCCCATTCAGAGTCATAAAAGCAACAGAGCAGTGATGACCCGGATTTTCTATATATTATACACACATCATATTATCCTTTGTCACGGCAGTATCGTGCCTTTGGATCCGGCTGGCCATGGGGCACCCACCCCAGAGATCCCACACAGAAAACACCTATATCGGTTAGTTAAATAAATCTAGGGTTCAGCATTATTCATCCGTGAAGCGAAATAGCTAGAGCTCATCCACTTTCCCCATATAGCAATAAACTTTTTTTCCGCATTCCTGGCCAGATATACAAATTTTTCATGCATGACAGAGGCATTAACCAGAGCAATCCAGGATTTTGGTGCTGGGGCTTCATTAGCCATCCATAGTCTGGCTATGCAAACCTTGGCCAGAGCACAGAGGTTTACAACATAGCGTCGACTGGGCGGATCTAGAGCTTGCTCATCTATAGTTGCTAATATACAAGAGATAGGGGTAAGTACGGTAGAGGGGATGCCCGTAGCAACTATGGCACGTATAACCTCCTCCCAAAAGATTGACACCAAGGGACATAGCCATATCATGTGCCAAAAGTCTGCCCCCAGACTGCCACATTTGGGACATTTTGAACTATGGGATCCCCCTATATGTGACAATCTCAGAGGTGACATGTATACCCTGTGTAGCACGAACAACTGAATTTGTTGATATCTGACAGACGATGTTGAAAGCCGGCACGATCCCAGAGCACCCTCCCACATATCATCCGATACTAGACCTAGATCAGATTCCCACTTGGTCTTGAGGGCGCTAAGGGGGTCTGTATGATGCATTTGAAGTAAACGGCCATATATTTTGGAGACTAAATGACTGGATCCCACCGTCTGCAACAACAATTTGACCGGGGAATCAGTGAGCGCCGGCGGGCCATCGGGGAATTGGGCAGACATAGCATGTCGTAATTGAAGGAAGCGAAAAAAATACGCTGATGGGACGTTGAATTCCTGTTGAATCTGCTGAAAGGATTTAAAAAACCCGCCAGTGTATAAGTGTCCCAGTGAAGTTATTCCCCATGGTTCCCACACCTCCCTGACTTGAAGCTGACACAGCTCCGGCAATCCGTATTTATTGTCCAGCGGAGTGTCAGGGTCAATGCCCTGTCCTTGCAATATCCGGTGTGCCTGCCTCCAAATAGTGATATATTGTTTAATAAGTGGTAATGCCGACCCTTTGATGCCTCCACATAGAAGTAGTCTCAGTGGGGAGCCACCGGGATACTCCCGCAACACCGTCTGCGAATGCAGACTTGAAGTGTCAGAATCATTAACCCATTCCCATAGATGTGCTAATTGTGCTGCAAAGTAATAAAAACTAAAGTTGGGAAGAGCCAGCCCCCCTGACGTTTTGGGCCTGGTCAGAGTAGTAAGTTTCAACCGTGCCCGTTTACTAGCCCAGACCAAAGAGGACATCAAACCATCTATCTGTTTGAAAGTTTTCTGGGGGATGTATATTGGGGATTGTTGTAGTATGTACAGGAGTTTGGGCTGAAAAACCATTTTCACCAAGTTAACCCTCCCTGTAACTGTCAGGGGCAATTTCCCCCAGACCTTCACTTTATTGCGGAGATAAGATATTTGCGGTGTAATATTAAGGGAAGTAAATTTATGAGGGTCATTGGATACCCAAATGCCCAGATATTTAAAGGAATTCACCCACCTTAGTGGAAGAGCAACCAATGGGGAGGCCGGGACCTCGCCCTGATACGGGATAATGGAGGATTTCTCCCAATTTATCAGGAGCCCGGAGTAACATTCGAACTTATTAATAATATCTAAAATCTTAGGCATAGACTCAGCATATCGATCTACAAATAGTAGGATGTCATCGGCGTATAAAGCTATTTTCTCCTCCCTGGTGCCCACTGTATATCCAACAATCTCAGGGTTCGCTCGCAAAAGACAAGCAAGGGGTTCAATGGCCATAGCAAACAGGGTAGGGGACAATGGGCATCCCTGACGGGTACCTCTAGACAATGGAAAGGAGTGTGATACAAAGCCATTAACCGCCACTCTAGCCAGGGGAGAGGAATACATCAAACGGACGAATTTGATAAAACTGGGGCCTATACCAAACTTGCGCATGACACTCCACAAATATTCCCACTCCACGGAATCAAAGGCCTTAGCGGCGTCCAATGATACTACTATGGATGAGGTTGCCTCACGGGAGACTTGGAGATGGGTAAATAATCGTCTGAGATTAATGGATGTTGATTTATTGGGCATAAATCCCGTCTGATCTGGGTGTATGAGCTGCGTAATGACCTGATTTAATCTACATGCCAGGATTTTGGCCAGAATTTTAATGTCGGTCGGAAGAAGGGAGATAGGTCTGTAAGAATCAACTTTCCTATGGTCCTTATCGGGCTTCGGAAGGACAATAATCAATGCCTCCGCCATAGATAATGGGAGTGATTCCTGTGTAAATATCTGATTATATAACTCAAGTAATTGGGGGACAAAAAAATCTAAATGACGTTTATATAACTCAGACGGTATGCCGTCGAGCCCCGAAGCCTTCCCACCGGGAGCAGCGTTGATCGCAGCTACAATCTCCTCCGGTGTAATAGGTGCCTCGAGGAAGTCATATGCCTCACAAGTCAGCAAGGGGAGCTGTATAGTCTGTAAATATTCTTCTAATTGCATCGGGGTACAGTCTAGTTTAGAGCTATATAACCTCCTATAGTACGACACGAATTCCGACGCAATCTGTGGGGTCTGCAGTAAAGTGGTACCGTCTGAGGCCTCTATTTCAACCACGGTATTAGCGGATCTCTCACCCCGTGCCAGGGAGGCTAAATATGATCCCGGCCTATCCCCGGAGGCGTAAAAGGCGTGAGAGGAGAAGAGGAGTCTATGCTGAGTCTTTTCCATTAGATATTCCCTCCATTCCCCCTGAGCTGACAACCATGCAGATTTGGAACTATCCAAGCAATCCTGTAAATATTGTGCCTCTGCAGCAACACTTAGGGTCTCTAGTTCGGACTCCCGGTGCCTGAAAAATGTTTTTAAATTAGCCACTCGTTTAATTAGGGTTCCCCGTAAAAAGGCTTTGAACGCATCCCATAGAGTAGAGATAGGCTGTCCAGCCTTGTTTATCTCGAAAAATTCCCGCCACGCGGCCACCAGATCGGAGCCATCTCCCATATGTACTAGCCAGAACGGATTAAACTTCCACACTGCCTGGCCTCTAGAGCAATTAAAATCCAGGATCAATGTTAAAGGGGAGTGGTCCGATATACCCCTAGTCTCATATTTGCTATCCCAGGCCCTAGGAATCAGATCGCTCGAGAGAAGGGCCAGGTCAATCCTAGAGAACGAGGAGTGGGAGTGTGAGAAACATGAATATTGTTTAACAGATGGATGTCTCAGTCTCCAGGGATCAACCAGTCCCAGCCCCGACACGACATCAGCAAAATCATTTCTACCAGAATGTGGACCAGAGGGATTAGCTGAGAATCTATCCAACGCTTTATCTAACACATTGTTAAAATCCCCCACACAAACCACGGGTGTTCCCGGTGATAAGGCCATAAACCCTGCAACCTTTTTCAGGACATCGGAGGAGTACGGGGGAGGCACATACACGGACAGCAAAAGCAAAGGGGTACAGTGGATCTTACACTTTAAAAACACATATCTCCCCCATGGGTCCGTTTGTACTGACTCCAATACAAAGGGAACAGTCTTTTTTACAAGAATAGAGACCCCCCGAGAGGCAGAAGTGTGTGTAGAATGGAATGCCCACCCTACCCAAGGCCTTTTAATGGCTAGGGTCTTGCTGCCCACCAGGTGGGTCTCCATAAGACATATCACATCAGCGGCATACTGCTTAATTTGTCTAAGCACCAGAGATCTCTTAATCTTGTCATTGAGTCCCCGTACATTCCATGACAACATCCTAAGTCCAACCATGAGGGGTCGTTTTAGTAATAATAGAGGCTGCAGCCCACAGCCAGCCAGACCCATCCTCTCTGCATATAAGTACACGGCACCACCGCTCAATGAATAGATTCGTAAGCCACACACACTCAAATTCTAAACATCCATGCCAGAAACAACCGTAGCTTTTAACTTCCCCCCTCCCCCCACCCTGTACACTACTCCCAACCTGCAGCATACTTGGATCCCCTAACCTAACAGCGGCTCAGACCCAGAGCACACAACCAGTTATACTCTGGGTGGAGCCAAGAATATAATGGCCCTAAGGAAGAGAGAACAAAACACGAACAAAACATCCCCAGCCGTTAGACGAAATCGCCCCCATAAAATAGAAAAAGGGGGCAAAACACACGAAGTCACCCCCCGGGACTTAAGAACAAAATACAATCGGGTATATTCGGACCACTAATATATTCCTCCTCTTCCCCTAGCCCTCCCCTCCCCCGCAACTCAGCAATATGCATATAATGATTGGCCTGCGTGAGAAGAGTAACAAGATAGAAAATAGGGTAGGTAATTATCCCCCCCACCACCCTCACACCTTCAGGGAGCAGCACTGAGATATTTAAACATTTTCCACATCCTGATTCCCCCCATTAGATATGCAGATAATCTTATCCTGTACATAAAATCACTTGCAACCATAGTCACAGGAATTAATCACGGATCAGCAAGAGCCCGTCTCGCCGGGAAGCGTCTGTCCAGCCATACCATCGCCTCTCGAGGAGTTGCAAAAAATTTGGTTTCCCCATCAGCTACCACTCGTAATCGCGATGGAAAGAGCATGGCGTATGGCAAATCAAGTTCCCGGAGTCTCCTTTTCTCTGACGTCCTAAGTGGATGCTGGGGACTCCGTCAGGACCATGGGGTATAGCGGCTCCGCAGGAGACAGGGCACAAAAATAAAGCTTTAGGATCAGGTGGTGTGCACTGGCTCCTCCCCCTATGACCCTCCTCCAAGCCTCAGTTAGGTTTTTGTGCCCGTCCGAGCAGGGTGCAATCTAGGTGGCTCTCTTAAGGAGCTGCTTAGAAAAAGTTTTTAGGTTTCTTATTTTCAGTGAGTCCTGCTGGCAACAGGCTCACTGCAACGAGGGACTTAGGGGAGAGAAGTTCAACTCACCTGCGTGCAGGATGGATTGGCTTCTTAGGCTACTGGACACCATTAGCTCCAGAGGGAGTCGGAACACAGGTCTCACCCTGGGGTTCGTCCCGGAGCCGCGCCGCCGACCCCCCTTGCAGATGCTGAAGATTGAAGGTCCAGAAACCGGCGGCAGAAGGCTTTTCAGTCTTCATGAAGGTAGCGCACAGCACTGCAGCTGTGCGCCATTGTTGTCACACACTTCACACTATAGGTCACGGAGGGTGCAGGGCGCTGCTTGGGGCGCCCTGGGCAGCAATGTATAATACCTTTTATGGCTAAAAAATACATCACATATAGCCCTTGAGGCTATATGGATGTATTAAACCCATGCCAGATATCTCAAACTCCGGGAGAAAAGCCCGCCGGAATAGGGGGCGGGGCTTATTCTCCTCAGCACACAGCGCCATTTTCCTGCTCAGCTCCGCTGTGAGGAAGGCTCCCAGGACTCTCCCCTGCACTGCACTACAGAAACAGGGTAAAACAGAGAGGGGGGGGCACTTTTTTTGGCGATATTTTATATATTTAAGCTGCTATAAGGATACAACACTTATATAAGGTTGTTCCCATATATATTATAGCGCTTGGGTGTGTGCTGGCAAACTCTCCCTCTGTCTCCCCAAAGGGCTAGTGGGGTCCTGTCTTCGATAAGAGCATTCCCTGTGTGTCTGCTGTGTGTCGGTACGTGTGTGTCGACATGTATGAGGACGATGTTGGTGTGGAGGCAGAGCAATTGCCGATAATGGTGATGTCACCCCCCAGGGAGTCGACACCGGAATGGATGGCTTTGTTTATGGAATTACGTGATAATGTCAGCACATTACAAAAATCAGTTGACGACATGAGACGGCCGGAAAACCAGTTGGTACCTGCCCAGGCGTCTCAGACACCGTCAGGGGCTGTAAAACGCCCTTTACCTCAGTCGGTCGACACAGACCCAGACACGGACACTGAATCTAGTGTCGACGGTGAAGAAACAAACGTATTTTCAAGTAGGGCCACACGTTATATGATCACGGCAATGAAGGAGGCTTTGCATATCTCTGATACTGCAAGTACCACAAAAAGGGGTATTATGTGGGGGGTGAAAAAACTACCTGTAGTTTTTCCTGAATCAGAGGAATTGAATGATGTATGTGATGAAGCGTGGGTTAACCCAGATAGAAAAGTGCTAATTTCAAAAAAGTTATTGGCATTATACCCTTTCCCGCCAGAGGTTAGGGCGCGCTGGGAAACACCCCCTAGGGTGGATAAGGCGCTCACACGCTTATCAAAACAAGTGGCGTTACCGTCTCCTGATACGGCCGCCCTCAAGGATCCAGCTGATAGGAGGCTGGAAACTACCCTAAAAAGTATATACACACATACTGGTGTTATACTGCGACCAGCCATCGCCTCAGCCTGGATGTGCAGTGCTGGGGTGGTCTGGTCGGATTCCCTGACTGAAAATATTGATACCCTGGATAGGGACAGTATTTTATTGACTATAGAGCAATTAAAGGATGCTTTTCTTTATATGCGAGATGCTCAGAGGGATATTTGCACTCTGGCATCGAGAGTAAATGCGATGTCCATATCTGCCAGAAGAAGTTTATGGACGCGACAGTGGTCAGGTGATGCGGATTCTAAACGACATATGGAAGTATTGCCGTATAAAGGGGAGGAATTATTTGGCGTCGGTCTATCTGATCTGGTGGCCACGGCAACTGCCGGAAAATCCACCTTTTTACCTCAGACCCCCTCCCAACAGAAAAAGACACCGTCTTTTCAGCCGCAGTCCTTTCGGTCCTATAAGAACAAGCGGGCAAAAGGACAGTCATATCTGCCCCGGGGCAGAGGAAGGGGTAAGAGAGGACAGCAAGCTGCCCCTGCCCAGGAACAGAAGCCCTCCCAGGGTTCTGCAAAGCCCTCAGCATGACGCTGGGGCTTTACAAGCGGACTCAGGAGCGGTGGGGGGTCGACTCAAGAATTTCAGCGCACAGTGGGCTTGCTCACAGGTGGACCCCTGGATCCTGCAGGTAGTATCTCAGGGTTACAGGTTGGAATTCGAGAAGTCTCCCCCTCGCCGGTTCCTAAAGTCTGCTTTGCCAACGTCTCCCTCAGACAGGGCGACGGTATTGGAAGCCATTCACAAGCTGTTTTCTCAGCAGGTGATAGTCAAGGTACCCCTCCTACAACAAGGAAAAGGGTATTACTCCACGCTATTTGTGGTACTGAAGCCGGACGGCTCGGTAAGACCTATTCTAAATCTGAAATCTTTGAACCTGTACATACAGAAATTCAAATTCAAGATGGAGTCACTCAGAGCAGTGATAGCGAATCTGGAAGAAGGGGACTTTATGGTGTCCCTGGACATAAAGGATGCTTACCTGCATGTCCCAATTTGCCCTTCACATCAAGGGTACCTCAGGTTCGTGGTGCAAAACTGTCATTATCAGTTTCAGACGCTGCCGTTTGGATTGTCCACGGCACCTCGGGTCTTTACCAAGGTAATGGCCGAAATGATGATTCTTCTTCGAAGAAGAGGCGTATTAATTATCCCTTACTTGGACGATCTCCTGATAAGGGCAAGGTCCAGAGAACAGCTGGAGGACGGAGTAGCACTAACCCAATTAGTGCTGCAACAACACGGGTGGATTCTGAATTTTCCAAAATCTCAGTTGACACCGACAACACGTCTGCTGTTCCTGGGAATGATTCTGGACACGGTTCAGAAAAAGGTGTTTCTTCCGGAGGAGAAAGCCAAGGAGTTATCCAAACTTGTCAGGAACCTCCTAAAACCAGGAAAAGTGTCTGTGCATCAATGCACAAGAGTCCTGGGAAAGATGGTGGCTTCTTACGAAGCGATTCCATTCGGCAGATTCCACGCACGAACTTTTCAGTGGGATCTGTTGGACAAATGGTCCGGATCGCATCTGCAGATGCACCAGCGGATAACCTTATCACCACGGACAAGGGTGTCTCTTCTGTGGTGGTTGCAGAGTGCTCATCTGTTAGAGGGCCGCAGATTCGGCATACAGGACTGAGTCCTGGTGACCACGGATGCCAGTCTGAGAGGCTGGGGAGCGGTCACACAGGGAAGAAACTTCCAGGGAGTATGGTCAAGCCTGGAGATGTCTTTTCACATAAATATACTGGAGCTAAGAGCGATTTACAATGCTCTAAGTCTGGCAAAACCCCTGCTTCAGGGTCAGCTAGTGTTGATCCAGTCGGACAACATCACGGCAGTCGCCCACGTAAACAGACAGGGCGGCACAAGAAGCAGGACAGCAATGGCAGAAGCTGCAAGGATTCTTCGCTGGGCGGAAGATCATGTGATAGCACTGTCAGCAGTGTTCATTCCGGGAGTGGACAACTGGGAAGCAGACTTCCTCAGCAGACACGATCTACACCCGGGAGAGTGGGGACTTCATCCAGAAGTCTTCCACATGATTGTGAACCGTTGGGAAAAACCAAAGGTGGATATGATGGCGTCCCGCCTCAACAAAAACCTGGACAGGTATTGCGCCAGGTCAAGAGACCCTCAGGCAATAGCTGTGGACGCTCTGGTAACACCGTGGGTGTTCCAGTCAGTGTATGTGTTCCCTCCTCTGCCTCTCATACCAAAAGTACTGAGAATTATACGGCAAAGGGGAGTAAGAACGATACTCGTGGCTCCGGATTGGCCAAGAAGAACTTGGTACCCGGAACTTCAAGAGATGCTCACGGAGGATCCGTGGCCTCTACCTCTAAGACGGGACCTGCTTCAGCAGGGACCGTGTCTATTCCAAGACTTACCGCGGCTGCGTTTGACGGCGTGGCGGTTGAACGCCGAATTCTAAGGGAAAAAGGCATTCCGGAAGAGGTCATTCCTACACTGGTAAAAGCCAGGAAGGAGGTGACTGCACAACATTATCACCGCATTTGGAGAAAATATGTTGCGTGGTGTGAGGCCAGGAAGGCCCCCACGGAGGAATTTCAATTGGGTCGATTCCTACATTTCCTGCAAACAGGATTGTCTATGGGCCTCAAATTGGGGTCCATTAAGGTTCAAATTTCGGCCCTGTCGATTTTCTTCCAGAAAGAATTGGCTTCAGTTCCTGAAGTCCAGACTTTTGTAAAAGGAGTACTACATATACAGCCCCCGGTTGTGCCCCCAGTGGCTCCGTGGGACCTTAATGTAGTTTTGGATTTTCTCAAATCCCATTGGTTTGAGCCACTCAAATCGGCGGATTTGAAATATCTTACATGGAAAGTAACCATGCTACTGGCCCTGGAGAGTGTCAGAATTGGCGGCTTTATCCTATAAAAGCCCATATCTGATTTTCCATTCGGACAGGGCAGAACTGCGGACGCGTCCTCATTTTCTGCCTAAGGTGGTGTCAGCGTTTCACCTGAACCAGCCTATTGTGGTGCCTGCGGCTACTAACGATTTGGAGGATTCCAAGTTGTTGGACGTGGTCCGGGCATTGAAAATATATATTTCAAGAACGGCTGGAGTCAGAAAGTCTGACTCGCTGTTTATATTGTATGCACCCAACAAGCTGGGTGCTCCTGCTTCTAAGCAGACGATTGCTCGTTGGATTTGTAGCACAATTCAACTTGCACATTCTGTGGCAGGCTTGCCACAACCAAAATCTGTCAAGGCCCATTCCACAAGGAAAGTGGGCTCATCCTGGGCGGCTGCCCGGGGGGTCTCGGCATTACAACTCTGCCGAGCAGCTACGTGGTCAGGGGAGAACACGTTTGTAAAATTCTACAAATTTGATACCCTGGCTAAAGAGGACCTGGAGTTCTCTCATTCGGTGCTGCAGAGTCATCCGCACTCTCCCGCCCGTTTGGGAGCTTTGGTATAATCCCCATGGTCCTGACGGAGTCCCCAGCATCCACTTAGGACGTCAGAGAAAATAAGATTTTACTTACCGATAAATCTATTTCTCGTAGTCCGTAGTGGATGCTGGGCGCCCATCCCAAGTGCGGATTGTCTGCAATACTTGTACATAGTTATTGTTACAAAAAAATCGGGTTGTTATTGTTGTGAGCCGTCTGTTCAGAGGCTCCTACGTTTGTCATACTGTTAACTGGGTTCAGATCACAAGTTGTACGGTGTGATTGGTGTGGCTGGTATGAGTCTTACCCGGGATTCATTATCCTTCCTTATTGTGTAAGCTCGTCCGGGCACAGTATCCTAACTGAGGCTTGGAGGAGGGTCATAGGGGGAGGAGCCAGTGCACACCACCTGATCCTAAAGCTTTATTTTTGTGCCCTGTCTCCTGCGGAGCCGCTATACCCCATGGTCCTGACGGAGTCCCCAGCATCCACTACGGACTACGAGAAATAGATTTATCGGTAAGTAAAATCTTATTTTAACAGGCAGAAATTGAGCTCTATCTTTCTGCACCTCCACCGCAAAGTCTGGGAAGACCGATATTGGCGACCCGTTCCATTTTAGGGGGCCTTTCGTACGGGCGAGTTTCAGAACAGTGTCCCGGTCGCGGAAGTGGAGGAACTTGGCGATGAAGGTACGAGGCGGAGCCCCCGGAGGCAATGGGCGCATCGGAACTCTATGAGCACGTTCTATGGTGAAATGAGGTGAGAAATCATCGGAACCAAATGCCTTCCGAAGCCATGTTTCTAGAAATTCTTCAGGAGATGAGCCTTCCTCCTTCTCGGGCAAACCGATGAAACGGACATTGTTGCGGCGTAAGCGTCCCTCCATATCCGTTAATTTTTTGTGCACATCAGTCATCTGAGACTCCAAAGTATCAGTACGCCGTCCCAGTGGAGTGATAGTATCCTCGACATTGGAGATACGGGTTTCGGCCTCACCCACCCTCTCCCTCACCCGTTGTAGGGCTTGATGGATAATGGAGAGATCAGACTGCACCTGCCTAATTTTATCAGCCAAGCGGGCCTCGCTAGCTGTCACGGCATCCAACACTCTTTGTAACGCAGCATCAGGCGGTTCTGATGAGGCAGAGCTGTATGCAGGAGAGGGGGGCGAAGACTCAGCTTGTGTAGTTTCCCTCCTCTGTTGTTGGGGACCGGGGTTACGGACAAACTTCTCCATTGCGCCTGCCGCCGCGTTTTGTTGGCGGCCTTTCACCATCTTGGACAACACAATGCCGCCGTACACGCCCAATTATGTATCAAAGCAATGCAGGCCGAGATAGGGGACGCAGGCACTAGCGCGCCGTGTGAGGGCCAAGAGGCGTGGGACAAATATATATATATAAAAGGACCAGTGTTCCTGATAGTGTTGCTGCGTGTCGGCACTATGGGTTTGGGAGCTGTGGTCAGGATCAGTGAGTCAGGCAATTACCCACCTGAACAGCCAGCACCTTCCTGAGGCAGAGCAATGCAGGTCTTCTCCGCAACAGTCCCCAGCCTCCAGTCAGGTCCAGCTGCCCAAGCTCCCTGTAAGAGGCACTTCCAGCAGGAGGGGTGTGGACAGGAGCAGAGCTGAGCCTGCCGCCAACCACAAGATGGCGCCCGGAAAACCCCACAATAAGCCCAGTTGGTAATATAGCTCTTAGGGGTGCAGGGGCTCCTGTATCAGGCAGCGGGGGTGCCCTCCAGTCAGTGCACCGGCTTCTTCAAATTGAGGTCAGGGGCGGACAGCGGAGCTCCGAGTGCGCGGCCCGCCAACCGCAAGATGGCGCCCGGCGGCTTTCCGTTTCAGCACGGCCGCGACGAGCGCCCTGTTCGTCCGGCGGGGAAGTGCTGCAGATCGAGGTGCTGTTCAGGCGGCGGGGCCCCCGCGCTGTCCACTCGCCGGCCGCGGGGTAAGTCAGGCAAGCCGGGTGGGAGACAGATGACGAAGCTCCCCTGCAGCACTATCCAAGATGGCGCCGGCTGCATGCAGGGCAGGATCAGCTCACCCCCTCTAACGTTCCCAGCAGGGACACCGGACACAGTAACCTCTTAAAACGAGGCCCAGAACGGGCAGCAGGTATTTAGAGAGCCGTACAGGGCCACTTATGCAGTCACTCAGGGGGTGCAGGATATATTCAGGATGTTATCGGCTGGGGAGCTAGGAGAACACGTCCTACTCCATTTCCCGCCAGGCCACGCCCCCTATGTGGAAGGTGTTAAATGATAATGTAAACTCTTTGCATAAAAGGTTGGATAATGCTGAAGCCTTGGGACAGTCTGGGTCTCAGCCCATGCCTGATCCTACAGCGCAGAGGCTGTCAGGGTCTCAGAAGCGCCCACTGTCCCATATTGTTGACACAGATATCGACACGGATTCTGAGTCCAGTGTCGATGGCGATGATGCAAAATTGCAGCCTAAAATGGCTAAAGCCATCCGCTACATGATTGTAGCTATGAAG
The DNA here is from genome assembly GCF_028390025.1 of Pseudophryne corroboree. Lineage (NCBI taxonomy): Eukaryota > Metazoa > Chordata > Amphibia > Anura > Myobatrachidae > Pseudophryne > Pseudophryne corroboree. The sequence continues at coordinate 148,338,786 of NC_086446.1, read as the reverse complement.
GATGTATTGCACATATCAGAGGTAAACCCTGTCCCTGACAAGAGGGTTTATATGTTTGGGGAGAAAAGCAAGAGGTGACTTTTCCCCCTTCACATGAGTTAAATGAGTTATGTGAAAAAGCTTGGGATTCTCCTGATAGGAAAGTGCTGATTTCCAAAAGGTTACTTATGGCGTACCCCTTCCCGCCAACGGACAGGATGCGCTGGGAATCCTCCCCTAGGGTAGACAAAGCTCTGACACGCTTATCTAAGAAGGTGGCCCTGCAGTCACAGGATACGGCCTCCCTAAAGGATCCTGCGGATAGGAAGCAGGAAGGTATCCTGAAGTCTGTTTATACACATTCAGGTACCATACTGAGGCCGGCAATTGCGTCGGCCTGGATGTGTAGTGCTGTAGCAGCATGGACACATACACTGTCTGAGGAACTGGATACCTTGGACAAGGATACTATTTTACTGACCCTGGGGCATATAAAAGGCGCTGTCCTATATATGAGGGATACCCAGAGGGACATTTGCCTACTGGGCTCTAGAATAAATGCAATGTCGATTTCTGCCAGAAGGGTCCTGTGGACTCGGCAATTGACAGGCGATGCCGACTCTTAAAAGCACATGGAGGTTTTACCCTACAAGGGTGAGGAATTGTTTGGGGACGGTCTCTCGGACCTAGTTTCCACAGCTACAGCTGGGAAGTCAAATGTTTTACCATATATTCCCTCACAGCCTAAGAAAGCACCGTATTACCAAATGCAGTCCTTTCGATCGCATAGAGGCAAGAAAGTCCGAGGTGTGTCTTTTCTTGCCAGAGGCAGGGGTAGAGGAAAGAAGCTGCACAATATAGCTAGTTCCCAGGAACAGAAGTCCTCCCCGGCTTCCACTAAATCCACCGCATGACGCTGGGGCTCCACAGGTGGAGCCGGGAGTGGTGGGGGCGCGTCTCCGAAAATTCAACCACCAGTGGGTTCGCTCACAGGTGGATCCCTGGGCTATACAGATTGTGTCTCAGGGATACAAGCTGGAATTCGAAGTGATGCCCCCTTACCGTTACCTAAAATCAGCCCTGCCTGCTTCCCCCATAGAAAGGGAAGTAGTGTTAGCGGCAATTCACAAATTATATCTCCAGCAGGTGGTGGTACCGGTTCCCCTCCCTCAACAGGGAAGGGGTTACTATTCCACAATGTTTGTGGTTCCGAAACCGGACGGTTCGGTCAGACCCATATTGAATTTAAAATCCCTGAACATTTACCTGAAAAGGTTCAGGTTCAAGATGGAATCGCTCAGAGCGGTCATTGCAAGCCTGGAAGAGGGGGATTTTATGGTGTCTCTGGACATAAAGGATGCTTACCTGCATGTCCCCATTTATCCACCTCATCAGGAGTACCTCAGATTTGTGGTACAGGACTGTCATTACCAATTCCAGACGTTGCCGTTTGGTCTCTCCACGGCACCGAGAATATTTACCAAGGTAATGGCGGAAATGATGGTGCTCCTTCGAAAGCAGGGTGTCACAGTTATCCCATACTTGGATGATCTCCTCATAAAGGCGAGGTCCAGAGAGCAGTTGCTGATCAGCGTAGCCCACTTTCAGGACGTGTTGCAACAGCACGGCTGGATTTTGAATATTCCAAAGTCGCAGCTGATCCCTACGACTCGTCTGCCCTTCCTGGGCATGATTCTGGACACGGACCAGAAAAAGGTGTTTCTCCCGGCGGAGAAGGCTCAGGAGCTCGTGACTCTGGTCAGAGAACTCTTAAAACCAAAACAGGTGTCGGTGCATCACTGCACGCGAGTTCTGGGAAAGATGGTGGCGTCATGCGAAGCCATTCCCTTCGGCAGGTTCCATGCGAGGACCTTTCAGTGGGATCTGTTGGACAAGTGGTCCGGATCGCATCTTCAGATGCATCGGCTGATCACCCTATCCCCCAGGGCCAGGGTGTCTCTTCTGTGGTGGCTGCAGAGTGCTCACCTTCTCGAGGGCCGCAGGTTCGGCATACAGGACTGGGTCCTGGTGACCACGGATGCAAGCCTCCGAGGATGGGGAGCAGTCACTCAGGGAAGAAACTTCCAAGGGCTGTGGTCAAGTCAGGAGGCTTGTCTGCACATCAATATCCTGGAACTAAGGGCCATATACAACACCCTGAGTCAAGCGGAGCCTCTGCTTCGCAACCAACCGGTGCTGATCAGACAACATCACCGCAGTGGCTCATGTAAACCGCCAGGGCGGCACAAGAAGCAGGGTAGCGATGGCGGAAGCCACCATGATTCTTCGTTGGGTGGAGAATCGCGTGCAAGCACTGTCAGCAGTGTTCATTCCGGGAGTGGACAACTGGGAAGCAGACTTCCTCAGCAGGCACGACCTCCACCCGGGAGAGTGGGGACTTCATCAAGAAGTCTTCACACAGATTACAAATCGATGGGAACTGCCACAGGTTGACATGATGGCATCCCGCCTCAACAAAAAGCTACAAAAGTATTGCGCCAGGTCAAGAGACCCTCAGGCGATAGCTGTGGACGCACTAGTAACACCGTGGGTGTTCCAGTCGGTCTATGTGTTTCCTCCTCTTCCTCTCATGCCCAAGGTGCTGAGAATCGTAAGAAAAAGAGGAGTGAGAACAATACTCATTGTTCCGGATTGGCCAAGAAGGACTTGGTACCCGGAACTGCAAGAAATGCTCACAGAGGACCCATGGCCTCTGCCTCTCAGACAGGATCTGTTGCAACAGGGGCCCTGTCTGTTCCAAGACTTACTGCGGCTGCGTTTGACGGCATGGCGGTTGAACGCCGGATCCTAGCGGAGAAAGGCATTCCGGATGAAGTTATTCCTACGCTGATAAAGGCTAGGAAGGACGTGATAGCAAAACATTATCACCGTATATGGCGAAAATATGTTGCTTGGTGTGAGGCCAGGAAGGCCCCTACAGAGGAATTCCAGCTGGGCCGGTTCCTGCACTTCCTACAGTCAGGAGTGACTATGGGCTTAAAATTAGGGTCCATAAAGGTCCAGATTTCGGCCCTATCCATTTTCTTTCAAAAGGATCTGGCTTCGCTTCCTGAAGTTCAGACGTTTGTAAAGGGAATGCTGCATATTTAGCCCCCTTTTGTGCCACCAGTGGCACCTTGGGATCTTAACGTGGTGTTGAGTTTCCTGAAATCTCACTGGTTTGAGCCACTTAAGACCGTGGAGCTAAAGTATCTCACGTGGAAAGTGGTCATGCTATTGGCCTTAGCTTCGGCTAGGCGTGTGTCAAAATTGGCGGCTTTGTCATGTAAAAGCCCTTATCTGGTTTTCCATATGGACAGGGCAGAATTACGGACTCGTCCGCAATTTCTGCCGAAGGTGGTGTCATCTTTTCATTTGAACCAACCTATTGTGGTGCCTGCGGCTACTCGTGACTTGGAGGACTCCAAGTTGCTTGATGTAGTCAGGGCTTTGAAGATTTATGTAGCCAGGACGGCTGGAGTCAGGAAAACTAACTCGCTGTTTATCCTGTATGCATCCAACAAGCTGGGTGCTCCTGCTTCAAAGCAGACTATTGCTCGCTGGATCTGTAACACGATTCAGCAGGCTCATTCTGCGACTGGTTTGCCGCATCCAAAATCAGTGAAAGCCCATTCCACAAGGAAAGTGGGCTCTTCTTGGGTGGCTGCCCGAGGGGTCTCGGCATTACAACTTTGCCGAGCAGCTACTTGGTCGGGTTCAAGCACCTTTGCAAAGTTCTATAAGTTTGATACCCTGGCTGAGGAGGACCTTGTGTTTGCCCATTCGGTACTGCAGAGTCATTCGCACTCTCCCGCCCGTTTGGGAGCTTTGGTATAATCCCCATGGTCCTTACGGAGTCCCCAGCATCCACTAGGACGTTAGAGAAAATAAGATTTTACTCACCGGTAAATCTATTTCTCGTAGTCCGTAGTGGATGCTGGGCGCCCGTCCCAAGTGCGGACTTTCTGCAAAACGTGTATATAGTTATTGCTTAATAAAAGGGTTATGTTATGTTGGCATCTATTGTTTGATGCTCTGTTGTTGTTCATACTGTTAACTGGGTATGTTATCACAAGTTATACGGTGTGATTGGTGTGGCTGGTATGAGTCTTACCCTGGATTCCAAAATCCTTTCCTTGTAATGTCAGCTCTTCCGGGCACAGGTTCCTTAACTGAGGTCTGGAGGAGGGGCATAGAGGGAGATGCCAGTGCACACCAGTAGTACTAATTATTTCTTAGAGTGCCCAGTCTCCTGCGGAGCCCGTCTATTCCCCATGGTCCTTACGGAGTACCCAGCATCCACTACGGACTACGAGAAATAGATTTACCGGTGAGTAAAATCTTATTTTTGCATATCACAGAGGAACCCCCTGTCCCTGACACGAGGGTACACATGCATAAGGGAAAGAAACCTGAGGTAACCTTTCCCCCTTCTCATGAGCTGAACGAGTTGTGTGAAAAAGCGTGGGAATCTGCAGACAAAAAACTGCAGATTCCCAAAAGGATTCTTATGGCGTATCCTTTCCCGGCAAAGGACAGGATACGGTGGGAATCCTCCCCTAGGGTGGACAAAGCGTTGACACGCCTATCCAAAAAGGTAGCGATGCCATCCCAAGATACGGCTACCCTAAGGGATCCTGCTGATCGCAAGCAGGAGGTTATTTTGAAGTCCATTTACACACATTCTGGTACTTTACTCAGACCGGCTATTGCGTCGGCTTGGGTTTGTAGCACTGTAGCAGCGTGGACAGATACCTTATCAGCGGAGATTGAGACCCTGGATAAGGATACCATCTTATTGACCCTTGAACATATAAAAGATTCTGTCTTATATATGAGAGATGCTCAAAGAGACATTGGTTTACTGGGTTCTATAGTCGACGCTATGTCGATTTCTGCTAGACGAGTCCTATGACAGGTGATGCCGACTCAAAAAGGCATATAGAGGTTTTACCTTACAAGGGTGAGGAATTGTTTGGAGAAGGTCTCTCGGACCTGGTCTCCACAGCTACAGCTGGTAGATCCAATTTTTTGCCTTATATTCCCTCACAGCCTAAGAAAGCTCCACATTATCAAATGCAGTCCTTTCGGTCACAGAGAAACAAGAAGTACGAGGTGCGTCCTTTCTTGCCAGAGGTAAGGGCAGAGGGAAAAAGCTGCACAACACAGCTAGTTCCCAGGAACAGAAGTCCTCCCCGGCTTCTACAAAATCCACCGCATGACGCTGGGGCTCCGCTAAGGGAGTCCGCCCCAGTGGGGGCACGTCTTCGACTTTTCAGCCACATCTGGGTTCACTCACAGGTGGATCCCTGGGCAATAGAAATTGTTTCTCAGGGTTACAAGCTGGAATTCGAAGAGGTGCCTCCTTGCCGGTTTTTCAAATCGGCCCTGCCGGCTTCTCCCCCAGAAAGGGAGTTAGTGTTAAATGCAATTCACAAATTGTATCTTCAACAGGTGGTGGTCAAGGTTCCCCTACTTCAACAAGGGAGGGGATATTACTCAACCCTGTTTGTAGTCCCGAAACCGGACGGTTCGGTCAGACCCATTTTAAATTTAAAATCCCTGAACCTATACTTGAAAAGGTTCAAGTTCAAAATGGAATCGCTCAGAGCGGTCATCGCCAGCCTGGAAGGGGGGGATTTTATGGTATCCCTGACATAAAGGATGCATACCTTCATGTTCCCATATATCCACCTCATCAGGCGTACCTGAGATTTGCGGTACAGGATTGTCATTACCAATTTCAGACGTTGCCGTTTGGGCTTTCCACGGCCCCGAGGATTTTCACCAAGGTAATGGCGGAAATGATGGTGCTCCTGCGCAAGCAGGGTGTCACAATTATCCCATACTTGGACGATCGCCTCATAAAAGTGAGATCAAGAGAGCAGTTGCTGAGCACTTTCACTGAAAGTGTTACAGCAACACGGCTGGATTCTCAATATCTCGAAGTCGCAGTTGGTTCCTACGACTCGTCTGACCTTCTTGGGCATGATTCTGGATACGGACCAGAAAAGGGTTTATCTTCCGATAGAAAAGGCTCAGGAACTCATGACCCTGGTCAGGAACCTATTGAAGCCAAAACAGGTGTCAGTGCATCACTGCACTCGAGTCCTGGGAAAGATGGTGGCATCGTACGAGGCCATTCCCTTCGGCAGGTTCCATGCGAGGACCTTCCAATGGGACCTACTGGACAAGTGGTCCGGGTCACCGCTACAGATTCATCAGTTGATCACCCTGTCCCCCAGGGCCAGGGTATCTCTCCTGTGGTGGCTACAGAGTGCTCACCTTCTAGAGGGCCGCAGGTTCGGCATTCAGGACTGGGTTCTGGTGACCACGGACGCGAGCCTCCGAGGTTGGGGAGCAGTCACACAGGGAAGAAACTTCCAAGGACTTTGGACAAGTCAAGAGACTTGTATTCACATCAACGTCCTGGAGCTGAGGGCCATATACAACGCCCTTCGTCAAGCGGAGACCTTACTTCGCGGCCTACCAGTTCTGATTCAGTCAGACAATATCACCGCAGTGGCTCATGTAAATCGCCAAGGCGGCACAAGGAGCAGAGTGGCAATGGCGGAAGCCACCAGGATTCTTCGCTGGGCGGAAAATCATGTAAGCGCACTGTCAGCAGTGTTCATTCAGGTAGTGGACAACTGGGAAGCAGACTTTCTCAGCAGGCACGACCTGCATCCAGGAGAGTGGGGACTTCATCAGGAAGTCTTCGCACAGATTGCAAGTCAGTGGGGACTGCCCCAGAGAGACATGATGGCGTCCCGCCTCAACAAAAAGCTACAGAGGTATTGCGCCAGGTCAAGAGACCCTCAGGCGGTAGCTGTGGACGCCCTACTGACACCGTGGATGTTCCAGTCGGTTTATGTGTTTCATCCTCTTCCTCTCATCCCAAAGGTGTTGAGAATAATAAGAAAAAGAGGAGTACAGACAATTCTCATTGTTCCAGATTGGCTGCGAAGGGCCTGGTATCCGGATCTGCAGGAGATGCTCACAGAAGATCCGTGGCCTCTTCCTCTAAGGCAGGACCTGTTGCAACAGGGGCCCTGTCTGTTCCAAGACTTATCACGGCTGCGTTTGACGGTATGGCGGTTGAACGCCGGATCCTAGCGGAAAAGGGCATTTCGGATGAGGTCATACCTACTCTGATAAAGGCTAGGAAGGACGTGACAGCTAAACATTATCACCGTATATGGCGAAAGTATGTTTCTTGGTGTGAGGCCAGGAATGCTCCTACGGAAGAATTCCATCTGGGCCGTTTCCTTCACTTCCTACAAACTGGAGTGAATTTGGGCCTAAAATTAGGCTCCATTAAGGTTCAGATTTCGGCCTTATCCATTTTCTTTCAGAAGGAATTAGCTTCTCTCCCAGAAGTACAGACTTTTGTGAAGGGAGTGCTGCATATTCAGCCTCCTTTTGTACCTCCGGTGGCGCCTTGGGACCTTAATGTGGTGTTGAGTTTCCTTAAGTCGCACTGGTTTCAACCACTTAAAACGGTGGAGTTAAAATATCTCACTTGGAAGGTGGTCATGTTGTTAGCCTTGGCTTCGGCTAGGCGAGTGTCGGAATTGGCGGCTTTGTCTCATAAAAGCCCCTATCTGGTTTTCCATATGGATAGAGCGGAATTGCGGACCCGTCCTCAATTTTTGCCTAAGGTGGTGTCATCTTTTCATATGAACCAATCTATTGTGGTGCCTGTGGCTACACGAGACTTGGAGGATTCCGAGTCCCTTGATGTGGTCAGGGCTTTGAAAATTTACGTGGCCAGAACGGCTAGAGTCAGAAAAACAGAAGCACTGTTTGTCCTATATGCAGCCAACAAGGTTGGCGCTCCTGCTTCAAAGCAGACTATTGCTCGCTGGATCTGTAACACGATTCAGCAGGCTCATTCTACGGCTGGATTGCCGTTACCAAAATCGGTCAAGGCCCATTCCATTAAGAAGGTGGGCTCTTCTTGGGCGGCTGCCCGAGGGGTCTCGGTACTACAGCTGTGCCGAGCTGCTACTTGTCCGGGTTCAAACACCTTTGCAAAATTCTATAAGTTTGATACCCTGGCTGAGGAGGACCTCATGTTTGCTCAATCGGTGCTGCAGAGTCATCCGCACTCTCCCGCCCGTTTGTGAGGTTTGGTATAATCCTCGTGGTCCTTATGGAGTCCCCAGCATCCTCTAGGACGTAAGAGAAAATAAGATTTTAAACCTACGGGTAAATCTTTTTCTCGTAGTCCGTAAAGGATGCTGGGCGCCCGTCCCAAGTGCGGACTACTTCTGCAAGACTTGTATATAGTTTTAGAGTATGTGAAACACTGCGCTCAGCCCCTGATATCTGACCGTAAAGGATGTCAGTGTCAACTGTGTATATGTAGTCTTAATTTTAATGTGTTGCAGATGGGAACCATATGTTTTGTCAATTTATGTCAAACAAATAAACCACAAATCTAGGTACCAAATAAACTTTTAATGAGGAGTCACAGTGCTCCTCCCAGACAACTTGTTAATGCTGTAAGTTATCTTGTAACAATTAGAGGTTAATTCTGTCCGTGCAAATGGCGTGAATTATTCCCTTATAAAATCCCTTTACAAGTCTCTAATCACTACTATAGTCCAGCAAAATTACTGCACCTAAATGATCCGGTTAACAAAGTATGAGTTCAAATGCTGATCGCAAATAAATGTACTTTAAAGATGGTATTGCGCCCTGAACAGAGCAGTCCTTGGTACTGCTGACCGCAGCAAATGTTTGAATAGACAATGCAAATATGTGGTGGGGGATATATGTTCTGGGGGTGCGGCGTCCCGTAACCCTCAGGTACATATACTTACCCTTCTTCTTTTGATCGTCCTCCTCTGCCGTCCCCCGCTGCGCTTCCTTCCTTCCCCGTCCCGGTCCCAGGCGGGTGTACTTCTTCTGTGTGCAAGCCTGCATATTGATGAATGAGCCTCCGGGACAATGAGACCACCGGCGGCTGCGGCACTTCCGGGTACTGTTAACCTGGTGTGGGTGTTCAGTCCCCGGCGCGCTGCAGCGCTGACGGCGGCTCCACTTCACTAGCCAGTGAAGGAGACTGGGGGAGCAGAAAGCGGTGGAGGGGAGAAGTGTAGATACACTACTCCCAGAGAAAGGCTAATTAAGGCTGAAACGCGTTGAAGAAACAGGACACGGATTAACACAGACCATCTGCAAAGAACCGCTGACAACCTCCACCGCTTTCTGCTCCCCCAGTAGTAGTAGGACAGATCACCTACAAACATTAGCAGCTCGCCAAATTCACTAGATAGCATTGCCTCAGTGCGCAGGTGGTAACTCTCTAAAATTGTATATAGTTTTGCTTACTAAAGGGTTATGTTATAGTTTCATCGGTCTCGGACTGATGCTATGTTGTTTTCATGCTGTTAACTGGTTAGTATATTACAAGTTATACGGTGTGAATGGTGTGGGCTGGTATGAATCTTGCCCTTGGATTAACAAAAATCCTTTCCTCGTACTGTCCGTCTCCTCTGGGCACAGTTTCTCTAACTGAGGTCTGGAGGAGGGGCATAGAGGGAGGAGCCAGTGCACACCCATACCTAAAGTTCTTTCTTAAAATGCCCATGTCTCCTGCGGAGCCCGTCTATCCCCATGGTCCTTACGGAGTCCCCAGAGCATCCTCTACGGACTACGAGAAAAAGATTTACCGGTAGGTTTAAAATCTTATTATTAAAGGAGTTGTTCACTTTAGACAAACACCCCCACAGTGTACACACCAGCCCCCTCCTCTTGTACCAGGGAAGCTCTATAAAAGGATATGGAAGGAAGGAAGGAAGGAAAGTTTTGTTAGGTTTTTATTTTCAGTGAGATCTGCTGGCAACAGACTCACTGCTACGAGGGACTGAGGGGAGAGAAGCAAACCTACCTGCTTGCAGCTAGCTTGTGCTTCTAAGGCTACTGGACACCATTAGCTCCAGAGGGGTCAAACACAGGGCCTGACCTCGATCGTCCGGAGCCGCGCCGCCGTCCCCCTTGCAGAGCCAGAAGACGGAAGAACCAGAAGAAAAACGGCGGCTGAAGACTCCGGTCTTCAATAAGGTAGCGCACAGCACTGCAGCTGTGCGCCATTGCTCCCACAGCACACCACACGCTCCGGTCACTGGTGGGTGCAGGGCGCTGGGGGGTGGGGCGCCCTGGGCTGCAATAAGTATACCTTAGGCAAAATTGCACATAATACAGTGTCTAACACTCTATATGTGCCTAATCCACCGCCATTAACTTTATTATAAAAGCGGGAGAAGCCCGCCGCGGAGGGGGCGGGGCTATCTCCCTCAGCACACCGGCGCCATTTTCTCTTCACAGCTCCGCTGGAAGGACGCTCCCCAGGCTCTCCCCTGCAGTATACACTACGAGAAGGGTAAAAAAGAGAGGGGGGGCACATAAATGTAGGCGCAAAAAGGTGATATAAGCAGCTATTGAGGGAAAATTCACTCTGTGTTAGTGTAAATCCCACTGTAATATAGCGCTCTGGTGTGTGCTGGCATACTCTCTCTCTGTCTCCCCAAAGGACTTAGTGGGGTCCTGTCCTCAGTCAGAGCATTCCCTGTGTGTGTGTGTGTGTGTGTGTGTGTGTGTGTGTGTGTGTGTGTGCGGTGTGTCGGTACGGCTGTGTCGACATGTTTGATGAGGAAGCTTACGTGGAGGCGGAGCAGGAGCCGATAAGTGTGATGTCACCCAATGCGGGGCCGACACCAGAGTGGGTGGATATGTGGAAGGTATTAACCGACAGTGTCAACTCCTTGCATAAAAGGTTTGATGACGTAACAGCTTTGGGACAGCCGGCTTCTCAGCCCGCGCATGCCCAGGCGTCTCAGAGGCCATCAGGGGCTCACAAACGCCCGCTACCTCAGATGGCAGACACAGATGTCGACACGGAGTCTGACTCCAGTGTAGATGAGGATGAGACAAATATACAGTCCACGAGGGCCATCCGATACATGATTACGGCAATGAAAAATGTCTTGCACATTTCTGATATTAACCCAGTTACCACTAAAAAGGGTATTATGTTTGGGGAGAAAAAGCAGCCAGTGACTTTTCCCCCATCTGATGAGTTAAATGAATTGTGTGAAGAAGCGTGGGGTTCCCCAGATAAGAAATTAGTGATTTCTAAGAGGTTACTGATGGCATACCCTTTCCCGCCAACGGACAGGTTATGTTGGGAAACATCCCCTAGGGTGGACAAAGCGCTCACACGCTTATCAAAAAAGGTGGCACTGCTGTCTCAGGATACGGCCGCCTTAAAGGAACCTGCAGATAGAAAGCAGGAGGCTATCCTGAAGTCTGTGTATACACACTCAGGTACTATACTGAGACCTGCAATTCCTTCAGCATGGATGTGTAGTGCTGCAGCAGCTTGGTCCGATACCCTGTCAGATAACATTGATTCCCTCGACAGGGATACTATTTTGCTAACCATAGAGCATATAAAAGACGTCGTCTTGTATATGAGGGATGCACAGAGGGACATTTGCCGGCTGGCATCTAGAATTAATGCAATGTCCATTTCTGCCAGGAGAGTATTATGGACTCGGCAGTGGACAGGTGATGCTGATTCAAAAAGGCACATGGAGGTTTTGCCTTATAAGGGTGAGGAATTGTTTGGGGATGGTCTCTCGGACCTCGTTTCCACAGCAACAGCTGGGAAGTCAACTTTTTTGCCTCAGATTCCCTCACAGCCGAAGAAAGCACCGTATTATCAGGTACAGTCCTTTCGGCCTCAGAAGGGCAAGCGGGCCAGAGGCGCGTCCTTTCTGCCCAGAGGCAGGGGTAGAGGGAAAAAGCTGCACCAGACAGCCAGTTCCCAGGAACAAAAATCTTCCCCTGCTTCCACGAAGTCCACCGCATGACGCTGGGGCTCCTCAGGTGGAGCCAGGTGCGGTGGGGGCGCATCTCCGGAACTTCAGCGACCAGTGGGTTCGCTCACAGGTGGATCTCTGGGTTCTACAAGTGGTTTCTCAGGGATACAAGCTGGAGTTCGAGGCGACTCCCCCTCGCCGTTACCTCAAATCAGCCTTGCCAGCTGCTCCCATGGAACGGGAGGTAGTACTGGCGGCAATTCACAAGCTGTACCTTCAGCAGGTGATAATCAAAGTTCCCCTCCTTCAACAGGGACGGGGTTACTATTCCACAATGTTTGTGGTACCGAAACCAGACGGTTCTGTGAGACCCATTCTAAATTTGAAATCCTTGAACACTTACATAAGGAAGTTCAAGTTCAAAATGGAATCGCTCAGGGCGGTTATTGCAAGCCTGGAAGAGGGGGATTTTATGGTGTCACTGGACATCAAGGATGCTTACCTACATGTCCCCATTTACCCACCTCACCAGGAGTACCTCAGGTTTGTGGTACAAGACGGTCATTACCAATTCCAGACGTTGCCGTTTGGTCTGTCCACGGCACCGAGGGTATTTACCAAGGTAATGGCCGAAATGATGATACTCCTTCGAAAGAAGGGAGTTATAATTATCCCGTACTTGGACGATCTCCTTATAAAGGCGAGGTCCAAGGAGCAGTTGTTAGTCAGCGTAGCACTATCTCGGGAAGTGCTACAACAGCACGGCTGGATTCTGAATATCCCAAAGTCGCAGCTAATTCCTACGACGCGTCTGCTGTTCCTGGGCATGATTCTGGACACAGAACAGAAGAAGGTGTTTCTCCCGGAGGAGAAGGCCCAGGAATTATCATCTCTGGTCAGGAACCTCCTGAAACCAAAACAGGTGTCGGTGCATCACTGCACGTGAGTCCTGGGAAAGATGGTAGCTTCTTACGAAGCAATTCCCTTCGGAAGGTTCCATGCAAGGGAAGACACTTCCAAGGCCAGTGGTCGAGTCAGGAGTCTTCCCTACACATAAATATTCTGGAACTAAGGGCCATTTACAATGCCCTGAGTCAAGCAGAACCCCTGCTTCAAAACCAACCGGTGCTGATTCAGTCAGACAACATCACGGCGGTCGCCCATGTAAACCGACAGGGCGGCACAAGAAGCAGGATGGCAATGGCAGAAGCCACAAGGATTCTTCGATGGGCGGAGAATCACGTGCTAGCACTGTCAGCAGTGTTCATTCCGGGAGTGGACAACTGGGAAGCAGACTTCCTCAGCAGACACGACCTCCACCCGGGAGAGTGGGGACTTCATCCAGAAGTCTTCAAGCTGATTGTAAATCGTTGGGAAAGGCCACAGGTTGACATGATGGCGTCCCGACTCAACAAAAAGCTAAAAAAAATATTGCGCCAGGTCAAGGGACCCTCAGGCGATAGCTGTGGACGCTCTAGTGACACCGTGGGTGTACCAGTCGGTTTATGTGTTCCCTCCTCTTCCTCTCATATCCAAGGTGCTGAGGATAATAAGAAAAAGAGGAGTAAGAACTATTCTCATCGTTCCGGACTGGCCAAGAAGAACTTGGTACCCGGAACTTCAAGAAATTATCTCAGAGGACCCATGGCCTCTGCCGCTCCGACAGGACCTGCTACAGCAGGGGCCCTGTCTGTTCCAAGACTTACCGCGGCTGCGTTTGACGGCATGGCGGTTGAACGCCGAATCCTAATGGAGAAGGGCATTCCAGATTAAGTCATTCCTACGCTGATAAAAGCTAGGAAGGATGTGACCGCAAAACATTATCACCGCATATGGCGAAAATATGTTGCTTGGTGTGAGGCCAGGAAGGCCCCAACAGAGGAATTTCAGCTGGGTCGATTTCTGCAGTTCCTACAGTCAGGGGTGAATATGGGCCTAAAATTGGGATCCATAAAAGTCCATATTTCGGCCCTGTCTATTTTCTTTCAAAAAGAACTGGCTTCACTGCCTGAAGTTCAGACGTTTGTTAAGGGAGTGCTGCATATTCAGCCCCCTTTTGTGCCTCCAGTGGCACCTTGGGATCTCAACGTGGTGTTGGATTTCCTAAAATCACATTGGTTTGAGCCACTTAAGACCGTGGAGCTAAAATATCTCACGTGGAAGGTGGTCATGCTGTTAGCCTTAGCTTCGGCCAGGCGTGTGTCAGAATTGGCGGCTTTGTCGTGTAAAAGCCCATATCTGATTTTCCATATGGACAGGGCAGAATTGCAGACTCGTACCCAATTCCTTCCTAAGGTGGTATCAGCGTTTCATTTGAACCAACCTATTGTGGTGCCTGCGGCTACTCGGGACTTGGAGGATTCCAAGTTGCTGGACGTAGTCCGGGCCCTGAAAATCTATGTTTCCAGGACGGCTAGAGTCAGAAAGACTGACTCGCTATTTATCCTGCATGCACCCAACAAGCTGGGTGCTCCTGCTTCAAAGCAGACAATTGCTCGCTGGATCTGTAGCACGATTCAGCTTGCACATTCTGCGGCTGGACTGCCGCATCCTAAATCAGTAAATGCCCATTCCACGAGGAAGGTGGGCTCTTCTTGGGCGGCTGCCCGAGGGGTCTCGGCTTTACAACTTTGCCGAGCTGCTACTTAGTCGGGTTCAAACACATTTGCAAAATTCTACAAGTTTGATACCCTGGCTGAGGAGGACCTTGAGTTTGCTCATTCGGTGCTGCAGAGTCATCCGCACTCTCCCGCCCATTTGGGAGCTTTGGTATAATCCCCATGGTCCTTACGGAGTACCCAGCATCCACTAGGACGTCAGAGAAAATAAGAATTTACTCACCGGTAATTCTATTTCTCGTAGTCCGTAATGGATGCTGGGAGCCCGTCCCAAGTGCGGACTTTCTGCAATACATGTATATAGTTATTGCTTAACTAAAGGGTTATTGTTATGAGCCATCTGTTAAATGAGGCTCAGTTATTGTTCATACTGTTAACTGAGTATAGTTATCACAAGTTGTACGGTGTGATTGGTGTGGCTGGTATGAGTCTTACCCTGGATTCCAAATCCTTTCCTAGTAATGTCAGCTCTTCCGGGCACAGTTTCCCTAACTGAGGTCTGGAGGAGGGGCATAGAGGGAGGAACCAGTGCACACCAGATGTAGTACCTAATCTTTCTTTTAAGAGTGCCCAGTCTCCTGCGGAGCCCGTCTATTCCCCATGGTCCTTACGGAGTACCCAGCATCCACTACGGACTACGAGAAAAAGAATTACCGGTGAGTAATTTCTTATTTTTTCCCATACCTAGGATCTTTTAATCCTGGCACAGTCACAGAGATTGCTCTTTGACTCATAACTTGGGGAAAATCATCTCAGTTTCGTCACATTGGATGACTCACTTGGGGGCTGTACTGGATCACGTCTGCAGAGAGTAATTTTTTACCTCTCAACAATAAATCCAGGGTTCAATATAAGATTCAAGAATCAGTATCATTCACACAGCAATGCGGTGATGCTTTTGATGGTATCTGCATCGACAGGATGGAGTATTCACAATTCCACTCTAGGTCTCTGCAGCTTCTGATTCTTACCTAGTAGAATCTACAACCACACCACACTGGATATGCCCATAGTGTTCATTCTAGCACCCTGCACCTTTCAAATCCTGTGCAGTTCCTCGTTCCTTCCTGGGGTGTCGCTCCCTGCTCTGGTGCTTCTCAGCCCACACAGGTCTGTATCACAGCACTGAGTAACAGATCAGAGTGTGCTGAGAAGCACCAGAGCAGAGAGCGACACCCCAGGCAGGAAAGAGGAACTGCACAGATTTTGAAAGGTGCAGGGTGCTAGAATGAACACTATGCCCAGACTTCATTGGATGATGGAAGATCAGCAGTGTGGGCCTGCTTGGTACCTGGAGGGACCAGTTGGGAATACAAGGTGTGGTAAGAATTAATGGATTGCATCAGATAATAAAGACCGACTATGGTACTTACGATAAAAGTAAGAAGGTCAATAGCCTGGTGGCTACAGACATCCCAGCAGGACAAAGGAAAATCCTTTTAATATCAGATTGGAGATTCTGACACTAGGTTTAGTGTCAGGGAGATTGTGTTCCCAAACTGCTGTCTACCAATAAAGGTTGAAACTTCGTGCCATATACAGGGCACCGGTGTAGGCACAGGACAGTCTTCATGTAAAAACTAGTCCAGTTCCGCTCGGACAATGCAACGGCAGTAGGGTACCTCAACATCAGGGATGAACTCTCAGCCGAAAAGGGGATGAAGAAGGTAAGTCACATACCTAATAGGTAGGATTTCATCATCCAACCTTGTCCGTCTCTCTCAGTCCGAGAATCATAAATGGAGAAATGGACTTTTCAAGTCGATACACCATTCAGAGGAGTGAATGAGCTCTACACCCAGAGATCTTCCGAAAACAAGAGGTGCGTGTTAGAGATGTATCTCAGAACACCTTGGTTGAACAACAAAGTGCCCACATACGGGTCAAGAACAAAGGATCCCAGGGCAATCATTGTGGATGCCTTATCGGTGAGACAGGACCTTCAGCTGGCGGATGGGTTTTCCTCTAATTATCCTATTACCCAGGGTGCTGAGAAAGTTTAAACAGGAAGACCAGCAGAGAATGGCAATGGATGCTCTACTTCTGCTCCCTCAACGTCCAGACCTGTTAATGCAGGGTCCTGGTTATCACAGACATGTGGGTCGACTGTCTTTGACAGCGTGGCCATTGAAACCTCTATCCTCAGGTCAAGAGGATACTTTCAAACAGTTTCAGAGCAAGGAAACCTTCCGTAGCTCGCATTTATCACCAAATATGGCAAGCCTATATCCATTGGTGCGGTGAAAGAAAATCTGCAGCCACACCACACTGGATATGCACAATCTCACCAGCTCTGGGAAGCTATGCAGTGTTGGGCCTGGTGAGTACTTGGATGGGAAACATCTGCAAACTCCAGGTGCTGTAGGTGAATGGGACCCTAATTTTTTTTTTTCGAGTTTCCAGGGTCTTAGCATTCCTTCAGACAGGAATAGATGGCTTCCTTGAGAGAAGCAAGGGTCGGCATCGACTGTAGAATTCCAAAAGTAAATGACCAACTTACAGGATGTGCGTACCTTTTGTCCAGGGTATGCTGCGCATTCAACCTTTGGTTGTTTTTCCTACAGTGCCGTGGGACTTGTTAAGCCCTTCATGTTGCCCCATTTGAACCACTTAAAAATATGGATTGCAAATGGTTGACAACTAAAATGTCTTTTATACTGACTAAGTGGTCAGCTAGAAGAATATCAGACGTAGGGATTGTCATATTGTTCCCCATTTCTGATTGTTTATCCAGATAAAGTAGTTCTCAGAACTAGATCTGAGTATCTTTCTAAGGTGTTGACTAAGTTCCACCTTAACAAAGGAAATATTGTCCCGGCCTTTTAGGGTCTGGACCTTTTCTGCGGGAGATGCATCGCTGGACATGATCCGTGCATTAAGGATCTACATGGATGGTACCAGTGTCATCAGAAAAGCGTATTCTCTTTTCATTCTCTATGGATTTCATAAGAGAGGATGACCTGCTGGTAGGCAGACACTGGCAAGATGACTTCTAATGACTAAGCATATTTTCAAGCTGATCTCCCTGTTCCGGCTAATGTCTCTGTTCTCTCTACTCGTAAGGTAGGTCCTTCATGGGCAGCACAATGTGGTGCTTAAACAGAACAGATATGTAAGGCAGCCATATGGTCTTTCGTTTACACATTCATTAAGACATTATGCCTTGGATACCTTTGCCTCTCACGATGCTGAATTTGGGTGAAGGATTCTCCTGAGCATCAGGAACGTTCCCACTACTAAACTGCTTTGGGAAATGCCATTGTTATCCTGTGGATAACCTGTGGACCCTGCCGGAGAAATATACGTTATGGTAAGAACATACCGTTGATACCGTTGATAATAGTCCACAGGGATCCCACCCTGACGCACCTGATTTGAGGATCCTTTTTTACTCACTAACCTCTTCCTTCTTGTACGGAAGGGTGTACATGTGTGTTCTTCTCGCCTGATTAGGGTTCTACATAATACTCCTGCCTTGAGCTTTGGAATACAACTGATTTGCTGAGCCAGGGGGGCGGGGATATATGGACAGACCCGTTGCATGCTGGGAGGCCGGAAAGCTTTGAGTGATTGGTGCAAATCCGCTGTCGCGCCATCATATCCCATTGTTATCCTGTGGACTTATGGTAAGAACTTACCTATGATAATGGTATTTCTCATAACGTATATATTCTGTGCAGCAATGTCACTCCAAGGAGCCTTTGCTCCTCTTTATTATCCCCGTGTTTATATCATCTAACCACAATTTATTTCTCTCCCACAGGTCTCACTGAGGATACAGTAATATCTGGGGGATCCTGCACCCCTATTTCTTCCCCGGATGGTATGACTGACGATTACAGTGTTATAGATAGACAGACTGCAAAACTCTCAGCAGCAGATGAACGAAACATGAACAGCTGTCTGGAGAATGTTACTGAGAACCCAGCTTCATGTGAAGAAGGAAATATCACCAACATTTATACACCACCGTATCATACACAGTATACATCTACTGATATCAAGGAAGAATCATCCTCATGTGACGGAGGAAACCTAAAAGACACTGACATGTATGTACCCACGGGTCATACATCATATATATCCATTACTGTTAAGGAGGAACCAGTCTTGTGTGAAGAAGGAAATCTTAATGGCTGTGACATAAATACCCCCACATATCATACACAGTATACATCTACTCATATTAAGAAGGAATCAGGCTCAAGTGATGGAGGAAACCTCACATACGCTGACATGTATACACCCGCATATCATACACAGTATACATCTACACATATTAAGAAAGAATCAGGCTCATGTGATGGAGGAAACCCCACACACACTGACATGTGTACACCCACATATACACAGTATGCATTTCCTCATGGTAAGAAGGAATCGGGCTCTCATGATGGAGGAAACCCCTCACACAGTGACATGTATACCCCCACATACAGTATACAGCTAGTTATATTAAGAAGGAATCCGTTTCATGTGTTGGAGGACACACTGACACTTATACATCCACAGATCATACACAGTGTACATCTATTAATGTTAAGGAGGAATCAGTTTCCTCTGATGATGGAAACCTGCACTCTATGCCCGCTAACAGTGTGGAAGGTGGTGAAGTGGAGAGCAATTCACAGGCAGGAAGTGTCTCTGACAACAGCATGAGTTACAATATACATTTATTGAATGCTACAGCTCCTGTGAGCCAGCCGACCTCTCTGAGTGCAAGCAGAATATATAAGTGCTCGGAGTGTCAAGTCTTATTTACAGACAGTTCCGACTTGTGTCAGCATGCAAAGTTACATGGACAGGATAACTCCAGTCCTCCTCCTGAGCGTGAGAAAAACCTCACTGATGGAAAATCATTTTCCTGCGCTGTCTGCGGCAAATGTTTTACTCAAAAGGCCAACCTCACCAGGCATCACCGGAGAGTAGCCATTCTCCTGCTCAGTCTGCAAGAAGAGATTTAACTGGAAGTCGACTCTGGTCACACACGAGATGAGCCACACAGGAGAGAAGCCGTATCATTGTTCCGAATGTGGTAAGTCATTTAATTGTAATTCCACGCTGGTTATACATCAGAGAACTCACACCGGGAAGAAGCCCTACCCGTGCTCGGAATGCAGCAAGTGCTTTGTCACTAAGTCAATGCTTGTTGTGCATCAGAGGATACACACTGAAGAGAAACCCTACTCTTGTTCTGAGTGTGGGAAATGTTTTACCAGTAGCGCGCACCTCATCAGGCACCGCAGGATACACACGGGGGAGAAG
Organism: Pseudophryne corroboree; assembly: GCF_028390025.1. Taxonomy (NCBI): domain Eukaryota; kingdom Metazoa; phylum Chordata; class Amphibia; order Anura; family Myobatrachidae; genus Pseudophryne; species Pseudophryne corroboree. Next base: position 148,319,093 of record NC_086446.1, on the reverse strand, counting down.
CACTACTCCTGCCCCCAGTGCGGCAAATGGTTCATCACAAAATCCAATCTTAAGACGCACCAGAGAATTCACACCGGGGAAAAGTTCTATTCCTGCCCCGTCTGTGAGAAGTGCTTCAAGGAGAAGGCAGCTCTCACTAGGCACCAGATGGTTCACACAGGAGAAAAGCCGTACTCCTGCTCTGAGTGCGGGAAATGCTTTGCCGCCAAAGCCACACTCTGGTGCGTCATGCACCAGAGATACCACTCGGGGGAAAAGTCATTCTCATGCTCAACATGTGGGAAATGTTTTACTGATAAGTCGGGGCTCATCAGGCACGAGAGGGTCCACACGGGAGAAAAGCCATACGCTTGCGCTGAATGTGGGAAATGTTTTTCCACTTCGACACACCTGATAACGCACCAGAGGATACACACTGGGGAAAAGGCATTTTCCTGCTCATTGTGTGGGAAATCTTTTAATGATCAGTCAGGGCTCAGCAGACACCACAGGGTCCACACTTTACCGTACTGTTGCTTCCAGTGTGACAGACGTTTCCTCAGTCACGCCAGTCTTGTTAACCATCAGCAAATTCACGTTGGAGCGAATGCAGGAAATAAAGACAATGCCATCTTACATTGAGAAAAATCATTAATTTGGCTGAATCAATACCAGACTGGCAATTTTCTAGTTACCGCTGGCATTTTACCTATTGGCGGTCATTTCTGTTACTGGCAATGGATGAATTTCATCCCTGGCTGTGAGATTTGATGGACTGGCTACTGAATTCTACATAGCTTTGTCCATCCGCTGACTAATCCAGAAGAGTTCCTGAAACTGGATGCCTATCCTTACTTGCTGTATAAAAATGTCCCAAAACACCATAACTACCTAGGAGTATATTCAATTAAAGTTGGATGTCGGAATGGATCCGACAAGCCCTATTCAATTGAGTGGTCAAATCCAACTGTCGGATTTGAGCCTAATCCGACTGTCTGATTTGGCCGGCATCCACGCAACTGCTGTCAGCAGCTCCCCGTGTGTGAGATACGCACATCATGGCACTCAGCCGTGTAGCCCACTGCCAGCCCGGAAGCGCTGAAGGGAGGCCCGTCATAAGGTACCTGCCTGCCTTGCTGCCCCATAGCCCAACGCACTGCTCCCCCGTCTCTTCACCTCAATCCGACTTTTGAGAATGTTGGAAACGAGACCAACTCCTGTCAAATTTGGCCCCGTTTCCAACAGAAGCACGCGGATCGGCAGCTATTCCGCCAATCCACATACTTTCTGACAAGTCGAATTTCCTGACTTGTCGGAAAGCTGAGGAGGGGTTGAATAGTTCGAAACCCCGTCCGACCTTAAAAAGTTGAAAACTGCCGTCTTTCCAACAAGATGGCAGTTTAGACTGTAATTGAATATACCCCCTAATAGGCAACAAAAGTATTCATTTTGCAGAATAGTTTGTAGTCAATAATTTCAGTGGTGTATTCTATGCATACTTATTCACACTAATTAATGGCATTAATGGACCATAATTTTGTATTTTATAAATTACATTTGCCCAATAGATACAGTGTGAGCAAGTGTCAACACACAGACAGCTTCTTGCTGTGCATTTCCTGCTACAGTTGTGCTATTAGGGCATGCTGAGATGTATAGTTTTACGGTAGCTGTAGGGGTGTATGTTGAATACGCTGTTAAGAGTTGGGTCTTCTTATATAGTGGTGTGAAAGTGTTTGTCCCCTCCCAGATTTCTACTGTTTTTGCTAGTTTGTCACTACTTCCTGATTCCCTGGGGACAGCTGTGCCCAGGAATCAGCATACTCCATTATGGAGTTAAGTCCGCCCCCCGGACTCCTATTGGCCGGGGGGCGGGCTTAGCTGTATAATGGCTTATGCTGATTCCGGGCACCGTAAGGCAGCCGGGAATCAGTGGTAGGGCTGGCGATGCCCATGGGCGGTCGCCAAGCGATAAACCTCACACTGGCCCATCACTTGCCCCCCTGCACCTCCCCCCCAGCCAATTTAACCCCCCCCCCCCAGGTTGTGTTTTTAAATTAGGAAACTCGCCACTGAAGGGGTTAATTTATGGAAGTAATAAAATTACCCAACACCAACTGGCCCTGCGTGAAATAGTAATTACCACCATAGTTGCTCATCCAATGAACCAAAAGCAATTGATAATTGGGTTCAGTTAGGCTAGGCACAAACAGACGCTATTGCTGCCAGCCCTGTTGAATCTAAACATCACTTAAATAGAACTTTTGTAGCAATGTGAGGTTGGATAAAAGGTCTCAGCAGCGTAGTATGCCGCGATCAACGGAAATTCCAGAAGAAATGAGAAAGCTATTGGGAAAATATCAGTATGGAAAGGGACCCCCCTTAACCCTTTCCATACTGATATTTTCCCAATAGCTTTCTAATTTCTTCTGGAATTTCCGTTGATCGCGGCATACTACGCTGCTGAAATAAAAAGCAGTGATCTCTCCGTGTGTACCCCCACAGCGATAGCGATGTGTGGCCCCGTGCATCGCTATCGCTGGTGCTAGATTGGCCTGCATGCAGGCTCAATCTAGCAGATCACTGGGTGAATACGGCCCTTTACAAAGCCATTTCTATGGATCTGGGACTTCAGTGAGAGCTATTATCTCCAAATAAATAAAATATGGAACACTAGTGAATCTATCCTGGAGTGGCCAGCCCAGCAAAATACCATCATAACAAAGAGACTGGGGGGGGCGATTCAGCAGTGAACGCTAAAGTGCGAAAATCGCTATTCACCAATTTCCGCACTTCTGCACATGGCGCACACCGATGCGCGCATACATGATCACAATCTAAGACCTGGCGGGGAGACGAGGCAGCATCACAGTGTTTTCTGGGCGGCGGTGCAGCGTTGGGGAGTACGCTCTGGACAGAGGAGGCATGTCTGGACTGTCTGCTGCAACCCAAAACATGGCGGCCTGGCGACTGCCTTCGCAGCTAGGCTGCGAAGATAGGGGGCTACCCTAAACATGCGAGCGCATTGCTGTTTAGCGTTGCGCTCGCATTTTAGCCGGGGGGAAGGACCCGGCATGCGGGGCAGCCTTGCACAGGGCAGCATCTCCAACTGAAACTGAATTAGGCCCTGGGAATGAAAGCTATCCATGGGAGAGCTGCAAGCCGAAAGCCACTGCTAACCAAGAAGAGCATAAAGGCTTGTTTCACATTTGCCAAACACACTGATGACCCCCAAGCCTTTTGGACTGCTGTTCTGTGGACTAATGAGTCAAAAATGGAACTTTCTGGGTGACATGGGTCATCTGGTGTGAAGCTAACATAACATTCCGCAATTAGAACGTTATATCAACAATCTGGTGATTAGCAGTATGAGGGGGTGGGGATATTTTGCTGCTTCAGGGCATGATACTTGACGGAATCATGAATTCTACTCTTTACCAGATGATTCTGAGGGAAATTTTCCAGTCATAAGTTAGTGATCTGAAGCTCCAGCGCAATTGGGTAATGCAGCAAGATGGGTGTAGTATTGTATGCCGGCGGCTGGGCTCCCGGCGACCAGCACACCGGCGCCGGAATCCCGACAGCGTGGCGAGCGCAAATGAGCCCCTTGCGGGCTTGCTGTGCTCGCCACACTGCGGGCGTGCCACGCTATTTAGTCTCCCTCCATGGGGGTCGTGGACCCCCAAGAAGGAAATAAAGTGTCGGTATGCCGGCTGTCGGGATTCTGGCGCCGGTATACTGTGTGCCGGGATCCCGACAGCCGGCAAACTGAAGTCCACCACAGCAAGACAACCATCCAAAATACAGGTGAAAGTCCACCTTTGAATAATGGCTCAAAAGAAAGAAAGTTAAGATTTTGGAATAAACTAGTCAAAGTCCTGGCTAAAATCCAATAGAAATACTGTAGCAGGACCTTAAACAGATGTTCATGCTCAAAAAACCTTCAAGTGGCTGATTTAATTTTGAAAAAAAAATCCTTCCAGTGATGTTAATTACTGATCTCCAATTATTGGAAGCGTTTGGTTGCAGTTGTTTCTACAGGTGGCACAAGTAGATTGTAAGCTTGCGAGCAGGGCCTTCCTACCTCTATGACTGTTTGTTATTACCCAGTTTTGTTATATCATTGTTTTCTCTGACGTCCTAGTGGATGCTGGGAACTCCGTAAGGACCATGGGGAATAGCGGGCTCCGAAGGAGACTGGGCACTCTAAGAAAGAATTAGGACTACCAGGTGTACACTGGCTCCTCCCTCTATGCCCCTCCTCCAGACCTCAGTTAGAATCTGTGCCCGGCTCGAGCTGGTTGCACACTAGGGACTCTCCTGAGCTTCTAGTAAAGAAAGTATTTATTAGGTTTTTTATTTTCAGTGAGAAATGCTGGCAACAGACTCACTGCAACAAGGGACTTAGGGGAGAGAAGCGAACCTACCTGCTTGCAGCTAGCTTGGGCTTCTTAGGCTACTGGACACCATTAGCTCCAGAGGGATCGAACACAGGTCCAGCCTCGGTCGTCCGGTCCCGGAGCCGCGCCGCCGTCCCCCTTGCAGAGCCAGAAGCATGAAGATCTTCACGGAAATCGGCGGCTGAAGACTCCGGTCTTCATTAAGGTAGCGCACAGCACTGCAGCTGTGCGCCATTGCTCCCTGTGCACACCACATACTCCGGTCACTGATGGGTGCAGGGCGCTGGGGGGGGGGGCGCCCTGGGCAGCAATTAGAGTACCTTAAAGTGGCTAATCACACACAATATAGCCTAAGAAGCTATATATGTGTAAAATACCCCTGCCACATTATTATTATTATAAGAGCGGGAGAAGTTTGCCGAAAAAGGGGCGGGGCTATCTCCCTCAGCACACTGGCGCCATTTCCTCTCACAGCTCCGCTGGAAGGACGCTCCCCAGGCTCTCCCCTGCAGTTTCCAGGCTCAAAAAAAAGAGAGGGGGGGCACTAAATTTAGGCGCAAATACTATATATATAGCGGCTATAGGGTAAATCACTTGTGTAGTGTAACTCCCTGCATTATATAGCGCTGTGGTGTGTGCTGGCATACTCTCTCTCTGTCTCCCCAAAGGACTTTATGGAGTCCTGTCCTCAGTCAGAGCATTCCCTGTGTGTGTGCGGTGTGTCGGTACGGCTGTGTCGACATGTTTGATGAGGAGGCTTATGTGGAGGCGGAGCAGGTGCCGATAAATGTGATGTCACCCCCTGCGGGGTCGACACCTGAGTGGATGGATATGTGGAAGGAATTACGCGACAGTGTCAACTCCTTACATAAAAGGTTTGACGACATAACAGATGTGGGACAGCCGGCTTCTCAGCCCGTGCCTGCTCAGGCATCTCAAAAGCCATCAGGGGCTCAAAAACGCCCGCTACCTCAGATGGCAGACACAGATGTCGACACGGATACTGACTCCAGTGTCGACGACGATGAGACTAGTGTACATTCCAATAAAGCCACCCGTTACATGATTACGGAAATGAAAAATGTGTTGCACATTTCTGACATTAACCCAGGTACCACAAAAAAGGGTATTATGTTTGGGGAGAAAAAGCAACCAGTGGTTTTTCCCCCATCTGATGAGTTGAATGAAGTGTGTGAAGAAGCGTGGGCTTCCCCCGATAAGAATTTAGTGATTCCTAAAAAGTTGCTAATGGCGTACCCTTTCCCGCCAGAGGACAGGATACGTTGGGAGACATCCCCCAGGGTGGATAAAGCGCTCACACGCTTGTCAAAGAAGGTGGCACTACCGTCTCCGGATACGGCCGCCCTAAAGGAGCCTGCGGATAGAAAGCAGGAGGCTATCCTGAAGTCTGTATATACACACTCAGGTATTATACTGAGACCGGCTATTGCTTCAGCATGGATGTGCAGTGCTGCAGCTGCGTGGTCAGATTCCCTGTCTGATAACATTGATACCCTCGACAGGGACACTATATTGCTAACCATAGAGCATATTAAAGACACAGTCTTATACATGAGAGATGCACAGAGGGATATTTGCCGGCTGGCATCTAGAATTAATGCAATGTCCATTTCTGCCAGGAGAGGATTGTGGACTCGGCAGTGGACAGGTGATACAGATTCTAAAAGGCACATGGAGGTTTTGCCTTACAAAGGTGAGGAATTGTTTGGGGACGATCTCTCGGACTTCGTTTCCACAGCAACAGCTGGGAAGTCGACATTTTTACCCCATGTTCCCTCACAGCCAAAGAAAGCACCGTATTATCAGGTACAGTCCTTTCGGCCCCAGAAAGGCAAGCGGGTTAAAGGCGCGTCCTTTCTGCCCAGAGGCAGAGGTAGAGGGAAAAAGCTGCACCATACAGCCAGTTCCCAGGAACAAAAGTCCTCTCCCGCTTCCTCTAAGTCCACCGCATGACGCTGGGGCTCCACAGGCGGAGCCAGGTGCGGTGGGGGCCCATCTCCGGAACTTCAGCGACCAGTGGGCTCGCTCACGGGTGGATCCCTGGATTCTACAAGTGGTATCTCAGGGGTACAAGCTGGAATTCGAGACGTCTCCCCCTCGCCGTTTCCTCAAATCAGCCTTGCCAACAACTCCCCCAGACAGGGAGGCAGTGCTGGAGGCGATTCACAAGCTGTATTCTCAGCAGGTGATAATAAAGGTACCCCTCCTTCAACAAGGACGGGGTTACTATTCCACAATGTTTGTGGTACCGAAACCGGATGGTTCGGTGAGACCCATTTTAAATTTGAAATCCTTGAACACTTATATAAGAAGGTTCAAGTTCAAAATGGAATCGCTCAGGGCGGTGATTGCAAGCCTGGACAAGGGGGATTACATGGTATTACTGGACATCAAGGATGCTTACCTGCATGTCCCCATTTACCCTCCTCACCAGGAGTACCTCAGATTTGTGGTACAGGACTGTCATTACCAATTCCAGACGTTGCCGTTTGGTCTATCCACGGCACCGAGGGTATTTACCAAGGTAATGGCCGAAATGATGATACTCCTTTGGAAAAAGGGAGTTTTAATTATCCCGTACTTGGACGATCTCCTTATAAAGGCGAGGTCCAGGGAGCAGTTGTTGGTCGGCGTAGCACTATCTCGGGAAGTGCTACAACAGCACGGCTGGATTCTGAATATTCCAAAGTCACAGCTGGTTCCTACAACGCGTCTACTGTTCCTGGGGTTGGTTCTGGACACAGACCAGAAAAAAGTGTTTCTCCCGGAGGAGAAAGCCAAGGAGTTGTCATCTCTAGTCAGAGACCTCCTAAAACCAAAACAGGTGTCGGTGCATCACTGCACGCGAGTCCTGGGAAAGTTGGTAGCTTCTTACGAAGCAATTCCATTTGGCAGGTTCCATGCAAGGATCTTTCAGTGGGATCTGTTGGACAAGTGGTCCGGATCGCATCTTCAGATGCATCGGCTGATAACCCTGTCTCCAAGGACCAGGGTGTCTCTGCTGTGGTGGCTGCAGAGTGCTCATCTTCTAGAGGGCTGCAGATTTGGCATACAGAACTGGGTCCTGGTGACCACGGATGCCAGCCTTCGAGGCTGGGGGGCAGTCACACAGGGAAGAAACTTCCAAGGACTATGGTCAAGCCAGGAGACTTCCCTACACATAAATATTCTGGAACTAAGGGCCATTTACAATGCCCTAAGTCAGGCAAGACCCCTGCCTCAACACCAGCCGGTGCTGATCCAGTCAGACAACATCACGGCGGTAGCCCATGTAAACCGACAGGGCGGCACAAGAAGCAGGATGGCGATGGCAGAAGCCATAAGGATTCTCCGATGGGTGGAAAATCACGTGCTAGCACTGTCAGCAGTGTTCATTCCAGGAGTGGACAACTGGGAAGCAGACTTCCTCAGCAGACACGACCTCCACCCGGGAGAGTGGGGACTTCATCCAGAAGTCTTCAAAATGATTGTAAACCGTTGGGAAAGGCCACAGGTGGACATGATGGCGTCCCGCCTCAACAAAAAACTAAAAAGATATTGCGCCAGGTCAAGGGACCCTTAGGCGATAGCTGTGGACGCTCTAGTGACACCGTGGGTGTACCAGTCGGTTTATGTGTTCCCTCCTCTGCCTCTCATACCCAAGGTACTGAGAATAATAAGAAGGAGAGGAGTAAGAACTATACTCGTGGTTCCGGATTGGCCAAGAAGAGCTTGGTACCCAGAACTTCAAGAAATGATCTCAGAGGACCCATGGCCTCTGCCGCTCAGACAGGACCTGCTGCAACAGGGGCCCTGTCTGTTCCAAGACTTACCGCGGCTGCGTTTGACGGCATGGCGGTTGAACACCGGATCCTAAAAGAAAAGGGCATTCCGCAGGAAGTCATTCCTACACTGATTAAAGCTAGGAAGGATGTGACCGCAAAACATTATCACCGCATATGGCGGAAATATGTTGCTTGGTGTGAGGCCAGGAAGGCCCCAACGGAGGAATTTCAGCTAGGACGATTTCTGCACTTCCTACAGTCAGGGGTGACTATGGGCCTAAAATTGGGTTCCATTAAGGTCCAGATGTCGGCTCTGTCAATTTTCTTACAAAAAGAACTGGCTTCACTGCCTGAAGTTCAGACTTTTGTGAAGGAGTGCTGCATATTCAGCCCCCTTTTGTGCACCCAGTGGCACCGTGGGATCTCAACGTGGTGTTGGATTTCCTAAAGTCGCATTGGTTTGAGCCACTAAAAACCGTGGAGCTAAAGTACCTCACGTGGAAGGTGGTCATGCTGTTGGCCTTGGCGTCGGCCAGGCGTGTATTAGAATTGGCAGCTTTGTCATGTAAAAGCCCTTATCTGATTTTTCATATGGATAGGGCGGAATTGAGGACTCGTTCCCAATTCCTTCCTAAGGTGGTATCAGCGTTTCATTTGAACCAACCTATTGTGGTGCCTGCGGCTACTCGGGACTTGGAGGATTCCAAGTTGCTGGACGTAGTCAGGGCCCTGAAAATATATGTTTCCAGGACGGCTAGAGTCAGAAAAACTGACTCGCTATTTATCCTGTATGCACCCAACAAGCTGGGTGCTCCTGCTTCAAAGCAGACTATTGCTCGCTGGATCTGTAGCACGATTCAACTTGCACATTCGGCGGCTGGACTGCCGCATCCTAAATCTGTAAAAGCCCATTCCACGAGGAAGGTGGGCTCTTCTTGGGTGGGTGCCCGAGGGGTCTCGGCTTTACAACTTTGCCGAGCAGCTACTTGGTCGGGTTCAAACACGTTTGCAAAATTCTACAAGTTTGATACCCTGGCTGAGGAGGACCTTGAGTTTGCTCATTCGGTGCTGCAGAGTCATCCGCACTCTCCCGCCCGTTTGGGAGCTTTGGTATAATCCCCATGGTCCTTACGGAGTTCCCAGCATCCACTAGGACGTCAGAGAAAATAAGAATTTACTCACCGGTAATTCTATTTCTTGTAGTCCGTAGTGGATGCTGGGCGCCCATCCCAAGTGCGGATTGTCTGCAATACTTGTATATAGTTATTGCCTAACTAAAGGGTTATTGTTTTGAGCCATCTGTTCGAGAGGCTCAGTTGTTCATACTGTTAACTGGGTATAGTATCACGAGTTGTACGGTGTGATTGGTGTGGCTGGTATGAGTCTTACCCGGGATTCCAAATCCTTTCCTTATTGTGTCAGCTCTTCCGGGCACAGTTTCCCTAACTGAGGTCTGGAGGAGGGGCATAGAGGGAGGACCAGTGCACACCAGGTAGTCCTAATTCTTTCTTAGAGTGCCCAGTTTCCTTCGGAGCCCGCTATTCCCCATGGTCCTTACGGAGTTCCCAGCATCCACTACGGACTACGAGAAATAGAATTACCGGTGAGTAAATTCGTATTATTTCTAATAATAAAGCACAACGGAATTTGCTGCGCTATATAAGAAACTTAATAAAAATATAAAGATTAGGGGGTTCAATTAATTTGTTAGATGGGTGTCAAAGTCGGAAAAATATCATGATTCACATGCCTTGTACTAACCCCAATGCACATGCCCGCTGCTCGTGCACCCACTCCCCCCTGCGTACGCATCCCCACAGGTTGCGTAAGGGACGCTCCAATGTCTCGTGCGCATGGAGATGTGTATTTACGGCGGAGTTTGTAAGCGTCTAGCGGGCAACTCGATCGCAACATATTTAACCCATATAGTGTGTTTTATAGTTAATATTCCCCTAGACAATGTCAGCAAGTATGTTTAGTTTAAACGGTTCCTGGACAGAGAGATTCCTCTTTGCTAGATAGGAAGGGTCAGATAAAGGTTGAAAGGTGGTGTCCAGTATCCAGCTGTTGTTATGATTCCCGTACTCCAGACCAGAAGAGATCTTATGGCAGAGGTCTGAGTACTGGGAAGATATGCTGGTTGTGGGAGCAGGAGAGCCTAGTAACCCCTGGCGCCCTAACTCCGTTGTCTCGCCCGTGTTATCAGAAATCCCTTGCGAGACTATGGTTGCTTGAGCCCATGGCAGCCGCGTTCGAAGGGCGGATTATGTCTGCCCAACCCCGATGCCCCCGCAGGTCTTAATGGGAGACAAAGGGAAATCCGAGACAGGGTGATAACAAGGGGCCCTCTGACTAAGCAACCAGGCCAGCGGTTACAAGCTAACTAACTTTAACCAAAGGTATGTGCGGACTAGCCGCCAGGGAAAAGGACAACCAAAGAACCACTGATCCGTTACTCCTATCCAGCACCGCTGGATACCAGAGTGGATCTGTGGGAGCGGAATCCTCCGCAAAAGCTCCAGAACACAAATTAACTAAATAATAAACAGTAAGCGGACAAGCCGCAACACACGGCTGAGCCGCGACTCACGAACACCACAGGATGTTAAAGGTGCTCGGTCAGACTCCAGGAATAGATGGCAAACTTCCGAGTACAGGATCTCTGAGGACAGGAACAACCGGATTGAGCAGGACTGGAAACTCTCTGTAGCAGACACAGGCAAACAGGAAGCTATCACCGGCGTCTGTAAGAAGTCCTGAGGGTGCCTTTATTCAGGAACCCTCCAATCAAGATCCAGACAGGGTAATCAATGGAAATGCCGTGCAGCTTGCATGCTGCACGGCCAGCACATAATCAGGTAATTTAGGACAGACCCAGCAACGGGGAACGCGGCTGAACGTGGCGTCCCCGTTGCTAAGGTCAGAGCGGCTCTGTGCGCCCGGCGTCTAGCGTTGCCAGGGAGCCGGCGGCTGAACGCGCACGGCGTCCCTGGTTGCTAGGCGCCGGGCCGCACCGACGAGCGGACCCCGGCGCCTAACAGTACCCCCCCCTTGAGGAGGTGTCAAGGAACCCCTAAAGCCAGGTTTCTGAGGAAATTCTCGAAAAAATGCCCTTTTGAGCCTTGGGGCATGAAGGTCCTCATCCAGGACCCAAGACCTTTCCTCTGGCTCATAACCTCTCCAATGTACCAAAAAATAAAGCCGACCCCGGGACAACTTGGAATCGAGAACCTTCTCCACCAAGAACTCCTGCTGACCCTGTACATTTACTGGAGATCTCCCCTGAGATATTCTACGAGGAAATCTACTGGACGAAACATAAGGTTTAAGCAATGAGCAATGGAAGGTATTTCCGATCCGTAAAGTTTTTGGTAAGCGTAACCGGAAAGCAACTGGATTGACTTTTTTGATAATGAGAAATGGTCCAATAAATCTAGGACCCAATCTGGCTGAGGTTTGTCGGAGTTTAATGTTGCGAGTCGACAACCACACCCTGTCTCCTACTTTAAAAGTGCACGGCCGCCGGAGTCTGTCAGAAATTTTTTTTTCCCGGAATGCTGCTTTTCTGAGAGCCAGGTGCACTTTTTTCCAAATAAGTTTAAGATGAGAGGTCAGGGCCAGAGAGGAGACAGAGGAATGTTGAAAAAATGAATTAGCTCTGGGGTGAAAACCAAAAACTGCAAAAAATGGAGACACATTGGTGGAGGAATGACAAGCATTATTATAAGCAAACTCCGCCAATGGAAGAAACTCAGACCAGTCATTTTGGAGTTTGGCCGAGTACAAACGCAAATATTGTTTAAGAGATTGGTTAACTCGCTCAGTCTGTCCATTGGATTGGGGATGATAGCCGGAGGTTAATGATAATTTCATCTTCAACGAAGCACAAAAGGACTTCCAAAATTGTGCAATGAATTGTGGACCCCTGTCAGAGACAATATCAGTGGGTAAGCCATGGAGTCTGAAAACATGGCGGAGGAACAAGACTGCCAATCCCTGGGCAGATGGCAATCGGGGAAGAGCAATGAAATGGGCCATTTTGCTAAAACGGTCCACTACCACCCATATGACTCGGCATCCGGCTGACAGAGGGAGGTCCACCACAAAATCCATGGAGATATGCGACCATGGCCTAAGGGGAACATTCAAGGGCATAAGTTGACCTATAGGCAAAGAACGGGGAACTTTATGCTGTGCACAGACCTGACAAGAAAAAACAAACTCTTTAATGTCTTTGGAAAGACCAGGCCACCATACTGAGCGGGAGACTAATTCCAAAGTCTTAGCGATTCCCGGATGCCCGGCAACCTTGCTATCATGAAACTCCGCCAAAACAGTAGCTCTCAAAAACTCAGGGACAAAAAGACGACCAGCAGGAGTATTTCCAGGAGCTTGATGTTGAAGCAGCTTTAACTGGGTAAATACATCCTGTGTGAGGCCTGCCCGAATGACTGAAGACGGAAGTATGGGAGTAACAGGACTGTTGTCTTGAACTGGAAGAAAACTGCGTGACAGGGCATCTGCCTTAGTATTCTTGGAACCTGGCCTGAAGGTGATAATGAATTTGAAACGAGTAAAAAATAAAGCCCAACGAGCCTGCCGGGCATTCAGTCGTTTGGCAGATTCAATGTATTGAAGATTTTTGTGATCAGTCAAAACTGAAATGGTATGGGTCGCTCCTTCAAGCCAATGCCTCCACTCCTCGAAAGCCCATTTAATAGCCAGCAATTCCCGGTTACCAACATCGTAGTTGGATTCTGCAGATGAGAATTTCCTGGACATAAAGGCACAAGGATGTAATTCAAGGGAATCTGGATCCTTCTGAGAAAGGATAGCCCCTACTCCAACCTCCGAGGCATCAACCTCAACAATGAAAGGCAATTCTGGGTTGGGATGTCTAAGGACAGGGGCTGAGACAAAGGCTTGTTTCAAGGCCTGAAAAGATAACTCAGCTTCACATGACCAATTGGTAGGATCTGCTCCCTTCTTAGTAAGTGCCACAATGGGAGCAACTAGGTCAGAGAAAGAGTGAATAAATCTTCTATAGTAGTTTGCAAACCCTAAAAAGCGCTGAATTGCTTTTAAATTGGTGGGTTGCGCCCAACTAAGGATGGCTTGGAGCTTCTTCGGTTCCATACGGAATCCCCGAGGGGAAATAATGTACCCTAAAAAGGATACCTCCGTGACATGAAATTCACACTTCTCCAGTTTGGCATATAGGTGATTTTCACGTAATTTCTTTAGCACCTGACGCACCTGGGTAACATGTTGTTCTTCAGAGTCAGAATATATCAAAATATCGTCTAAGTAGACTACAACGAATCTTCCAAGAAATTCACGGAGCACATCATTAATGAGATCCTGGAAAACTGCCGGAGCGTTTGACAGGCCGAATGGCATAACCAGATACTCATAATGGCCTGATTGAGTACTGAATGCCGTTTTCCACTCATCCCCTGACTTGATTCTGATGAGGTTATATGCTCCTCTAAGGTCAATTTTGGAAAAAATCACAGCCGAACGTAGCTGATCAAAGAGGACAGAGATCAGCGGCAGAGGGTAAGTATTCTTTACTGAGATTTTATTCAAAGCTCTAAAGTCAATGCAGGGTCTGAGTGAACCATCCTTCTTCTCTACGAAGAAGAAACCTGCACTTAATGGGGATTTAGATGGCCTGATAAAACCTTTCCCAAGGCTTTCTTTCACATACTCATTCATGGCCACAGTTTCAGGACCAGACAATGCATATAACCTTCCTTTAGGCAACGTGGCACCAGGAATTAGCTCAATGGCACAATCGTAAGGCCTATGGGGAGGCAGAATATCCGCATTGCCCTTGGAAAACACGTCGACAAAATCCTGATATTCCTCAGGAATGGGTGCAGGAACGGCGGCAGCTACTCGGATAGGAAGCGTAATACATTCTTTCCTACAGATGGTACCCCATTGTAAGATCTCCCCCGACTGCCAATCAATGATGGGATTATGAAAGGCCAGCCAAGGGTGACCCAGAACCACAGGAACTGCTGGACAATGAGTAAGGAAAAACTCAATCTTTTCAGAATGCAGGGCACCCACCGAGAGTAAAACAGGAGGTGTACCTAGAGAAATAACCCCATTGGACAAGGGACTCCCATCTAAACCATGCATGGTGACACACCTACCCAAGGTTAACTGAGGAATACCTAAGGCCTTGGCCCATGTTAAATCCATAAAGTTCCCTGCAGCTCCACTGTCCACAAAAGCAGAGACCGAGGAACAGAGGCTGCCAAAGGAAACTTTAGCAGGAACTAACAGTGAATTATTTGAGGAGATGAGCTGCAGACCAAAGTGAACCCCCTCACAACTCACTTGGTCAGGAAGTTTCCCGATTTGTTCGGACAACTACGGGCAAAATGTCCCTTACCTCCACAGTATAAACAAAGACCAGAATTTTGCCTCCTGGTTCTTTCTTCAGGAGACAATTTGGAGAGACCTATCTGCATAGGCTCCTCCATGTCTACAGGAATGGAAAGCACACAAGGAGAAGACCCGACAGATGCCCCTTTTTCAGCCCTCCGCTCTCTGAGCCGACGATCTATCTTAATAGAGAGCTCCATGAGTTTATCGAGAGTCTCAGGAGCGGGATACTGAAGGAGACTGTCTTTTATAGATTCAGATAAGCCGAGGCGAAACTGACTGCGCAGGGCTGGGTCATTCCATCCACAGTCGTTCGACCAACGGCGAAACTCCGTACAATAATTCTCTGCGGGATTCCTACCCTGTCTAAGAGCACGCAACTGACTCTCAGCGGACGCCTCTCTATCAGGGTCGTCATACAATAGCCCTAAAGATTTTAAAAAGGCGTCTACAGACGATAAGGCCGGATCGTCTGTCTTTAAACCAAAAGCCCAGGTCTGAGGATCCCCCTGAAGCAGAGAAATAATAATTCCAACCCGCTGAGCCTCCGTACCTGAGGAGACTGGTCTTAAACGAAAATAAAGTTTACAAGACTCTTTAAAATTAAAAAACTGTTTTCTATCCCCAGAAAAACGGTCAGGCAGATGCATTTTTGGTTCAGGGATGACCCTCGGGGAAGTCCGTAACAGATCTTCCTGTGACCTCACCCGGAGGGACAGATCCTGAACCATCTGAGTAAGTTCTTGAATCTGACTAACTAGAAGCTGGCCAGGATTTGGCCCAATACCGGCGGGATTCATGAGGCCGACAAAATCTCCCAACTGAATAAGTGAAAAAATTAACTCCTGTTAATTTAAATTTTTTCTTTTGTCTGGCCGGTGATAATGTTATGATTCCCGTACTCCAGACCAGAAGAGATCTTATGGCAGAGGTCTGAGTACTGGGAAGATATGCTGGTTGTGGGAGCAGGAGAGCCTAGTAACCCCTGGCGCCCTAACTCCGTTGTCTCGCCCGTGTTATCAGAAATCCCTTGCGAGACTATGGTTGCTTGAGCCCATGGCAGCCGCGTTCGAAGGGCGGATTATGTCTGCCCAACCCCGATGCCCCCGCAGGTCTTAATGGGAGACAAAGGGAAATCCGAGACAGGGTGATAACAAGGGGCCCTCTGACTAAGCAACCAGGCCAGCGGTTACAAGCTAACTAACTTTAACCAAAGGTATGTGCGGACTAGCCGCCAGGGAAAAGGACAACCAAAGAACCACTGATCCGTTACTCCTATCCAGCACCGCTGGATACCAGAGTGGATCTGTGGGAGCGGAATCCTCCGCAAAAGCTCCAGAACACAAATTAACTAAATAATAAACAGTAAGCGGACAAGCCGCAACACACGGCTGAGCCGCGACTCACGAACACCACAGGATGTTAAAGGTGCTCGGTCAGACTCCAGGAATAGATGGCAAACTTCCGAGTACAGGATCTCTGAGGACAGGAACAACCGGATTGAGCAGGACTGGAAACTCTCTGTAGCAGACACAGGCAAACAGGAAGCTATCACCGGCGTCTGTAAGAAGTCCTGAGGGTGCCTTTATTCAGGAACCCTCCAATCAAGATCCAGACAGGGTAATCAATGGAAATGCCGTGCAGCTTGCATGCTGCACGGCCAGCACATAATCAGGTAATTTAGGACAGACCCAGCAACGGGGAACGCGGCTGAACGTGGCGTCCCCGTTGCTAAGGTCAGAGCGGCTCTGTGCGCCCGGCGTCTAGCGTTGCCAGGGAGCCGGCGGCTGAACGCGCACGGCGTCCCTGGTTGCTAGGCGCCGGGCCGCACCGACGAGCGGACCCCGGCGCCTAACAGTACCCCCCCCCTTGAGGAGGGGTCAAGGAACCCCTAAAGCCAGGTTTCTGAGGAAATTCTCGAAAAAATGCCCTTTTGAGCCTTGGGGCATGAAGGTCCTCATCCAGGACCCAAGACCTTTCCTCTGGCCCATAACCTCTCCAATGTACCAAAAAATAAAGCCGACCCCGGGACAACTTGGAATCGAGAACCTTCTCCACCAAGAACTCCTGCTGACCCTGTACATTTACTGGAGATCTCCCCTGAGATATTCTACGAGGAAATCTACTGGACGAAACATAAGGTTTAAGCAATGAGCAATGGAAGGTATTTCCGATCCGTAAAGTTTTTGGTAAGCGTAACCGGAAAGCAACTGGATTGACTTTTTTGATAATGAGAAATGGTCCAATAAATCTAGGACCCAATCTGGCTGAGGTTTGTCGGAGTTTAATGTTGCGAGTCGACAACCACACCCTGTCTCCTACTTTAAAAGTGCACGGCCGCCGGAGTCTGTCAGAAATTTTTTTTTCCCGGAATGCTGCTTTTCTGAGAGCCAGGTGCACTTTTTTCCAAATAAGTTTAAGATGAGAGGTCAGGGCCAGAGAGGAGACAGAGGAATGTTGAAAAAATGAATTAGCTCTGGGGTGAAAACCAAAAACTGCAAAAAATGGAGACACATTGGTGGAGGAATGACAGGCATTATTATAAGCAAACTCCGCCAATGGAAGAAACTCAGACCAGTCATTTTGGAGTTTGGCCGAGTACAAACGCAAATATTGTTTAAGAGATTGGTTAACTCGCTCAGTCTGTCCATTGGATTGGGGATGATAGCCGGAGGTTAATGATAATTTCATCTTCAACGAAGCACAAAAGGACTTCCAAAATTGTGCAATGAATTGTGGACCCCTGTCAGAGACAATATCAGTGGGTAAGCCATGGAGTCTGAAAACATGGCGGAGGAACAAGACTGCCAATCCCTGGGCAGATGGCAATCGGGGAAGAGCAATGAAATGGGCCATTTTGCTAAAACGGTCCACTACCACCCATATGACTCGGCATCCGGCTGACAGAGGGAGGTCCACCACAAAATCCATGGAGATATGCGACCATGGCCTAAGGGGAACATTCAAGGGCATAAGTTGACCTATAGGCAAAGAACGGGGAACTTTATGCTGTGCACAGACCTGACAAGAAAAAACAAACTCTTTAATGTCTTTGGAAAGACCAGGCCACCATACTGAGCGGGAGACTAATTCCAAAGTCTTAGCGATTCCCGGATGCCCGGCAACCTTGCTATCATGAAACTCCGCCAAAACAGTAGCTCTCAAAAACTCAGGGACAAAAAGACGACCAGCAGGAGTATTTCCAGGAGCTTGATGTTGAAGCAGCTTTAACTGGGTAAATACATCCTGTGTGAGGCCTGCCCGAATGACTGAAGACGGAAGTATGGGAGTAACAGGACTGTTGTCTTGAACTGGAAGAAAACTGCGTGACAGGGCATCTGCCTTAGTATTCTTGGAACCTGGCCTGAAGGTGATAATGAATTTGAAACGAGTAAAAAATAAAGCCCAACGAGCCTGCCGGGCATTCAGTCGTTTGGCAGATTCAATGTATTGAAGATTTTTGTGATCAGTCAAAACTGAAATGGTATGGGTCGCTCCTTCAAGCCAATGCCTCCACTCCTCGAAAGCCCATTTAATAGCCAGCAATTCCCGGTTACCAACATCGTAGTTGGATTCTGCAGATGAGAATTTCCTGGACATAAAGGCACAAGGATGTAATTCAAGGGAATCTGGATCCTTCTGAGAAAGGATAGCCCCTACTCCAACCTCCGAGGCATCAACCTCAACAATGAAAGGCAATTCTGGGTTGGGATGTCTAAGGACAGGGGCTGAGACAAAGGCTTGTTTCAAGGCCTGAAAAGATAACTCAGCTTCACATGACCAATTGGTAGGATCTGCTCCCTTCTTAGTAAGTGCCACAATGGGAGCAACTAGGTCAGAGAAAGAGTGAATAAATCTTCTATAGTAGTTTGCAAACCCTAAAAAGCGCTGAATTGCTTTTAAATTGGTGGGTTGCGCCCAACTAAGGATGGCTTGGAGCTTCTTCGGTTCCATACGGAATCCCCGAGGGGAAATAATGTACCCTAAAAAGGATACCTCCGTGACATGAAATTCACACTTCTCCAGTTTGGCATATAGGTGATTTTCACGTAATTTCTTTAGCACCTGACGCACCTGGGTAACATGTTGTTCTTCAGAGTCAGAATATATCAAAATATCGTCTAAGTAGACTACAACGAATCTTCCAAGAAATTCACGGAGCACATCATTAATGAGATCCTGGAAAACTGCCGGAGCGTTTGACAGGCCGAATGGCATAACCAGATACTCATAATGGCCTGATTGAGTACTGAATGCCGTTTTCCACTCATCCCCTGACTTGATTCTGATGAGGTTATATGCTCCTCTAAGGTCAATTTTGGAAAAAATCACAGCCGAACGTAGCTGATCAAAGAGGACAGAGATCAGCGGCAGAGGGTAAGTATTCTTTACTGAGATTTTATTCAAAGCTCTAAAGTCAATGCAGGGTCTGAGTGAACCATCCTTCTCTACGAAGAAGAAACCTGCACTTAATGGGGATTTAGATGGCCTGATAAAACCTTTCCCAAGGCTTTCTTTCACATACTCATTCATGGCCACAGTTTCAGGACCAGACAATGCATATAACCTTCCTTTAGGCAACGTGGCACCAGGAATTAGCTCAATGGCACAATCGTAAGGCCTATGGGGAGGCAGAATATCCGCATTGCCCTTGGAAAACACGTCGACAAAATCCTGATATTCCTCAGGAATGGGTGCAGGAACGGCGGCAGCTACTCGGATAGGAAGCGTAATACATTCTTTCCTACAGATGGTACCCCATTGTAAGATCTCCCCCGACTGCCAATCAATGATGGGATTATGAAAGGCCAGCCAAGGGTGACCCAGAACCACAGGAACTGCTGGACAATGAGTAAGGAAAAACTCAATCTTTTCAGAATGCAGGGCACCCACCGAGAGTAAAACAGGAGGTGTACCTAGAGAAATAACCCCATTGGACAAGGGACTCCCATCTAAACCATGCATGGTGACACACCTACCCAAGGTTAACTGAGGAATACCTAAGGCCTTGGCCCATGTTAAATCCATAAAGTTCCCTGCAGCTCCACTGTCCACAAAAGCAGAGACCGAGGAACAGAGGCTGCCAAAGGAAACTTTAGCAGGAACTAACAGTGAATTATTTGAGGAGATGAGCTGCAGACCAAAGTGAACCCCCTCACAACTCACTTGGTCAGGAAGTTTCCCGATTTGTTCGGACAACTACGGGCAAAATGTCCCTTACCTCCACAGTATAAACAAAGACCAGAATTTTGCCTCCTGGTTCTTTCTTCAGGAGACAATTTGGAGAGACCTATCTGCATAGGCTCCTCCATGTCTACAGGAATGGAAAGCACACAAGGAGAAGACCCGACAGATGCCCCTTTTTCAGCCCTCCGCTCTCTGAGCCGACGATCTATCTTAATAGAGAGCTCCATGAGTTTATCGAGAGTCTCAGGAGCGGGATACTGAAGGAGACTGTCTTTTATAGATTCAGATAAGCCGAGGCGAAACTGACTGCGCAGGGCTGGGTCATTCCATCCACAGTCGTTCGACCAACGGCGAAACTCCGTACAATAATTCTCTGCGGGATTCCTACCCTGTCTAAGAGCACGCAACTGACTCTCAGCGGACGCCTCTCTATCAGGGTCGTCATACAATAGCCCTAAAGATTTTAAAAAGGCGTCTACAGACGATAAGGCCGGATCGTCTGTCTTTAAACCAAAAGCCCAGGTCTGAGGATCCCCCTGAAGCAGAGAAATAATAATTCCAACCCGCTGAGCCTCCGTACCTGAGGAGACTGGTCTTAAACGAAAATAAAGTTTACAAGACTCTTTAAAATTAAAAAACTGTTTTCTATCCCCAGAAAAACGGTCAGGCAGATGCATTTTTGGTTCAGGGATGACCCTCGGGGAAGTCCGTAACAGATCTTCCTGTGACCTCACCCGGAGGGACAGATCCTGAACCATCTGAGTAAGTTCTTGAATCTGACTAACTAGAAGCTGGCCAGGATTTGGCCCAATACCGGCGGGATTCATGAGGCCGACAAAATCTCCCAACTGAATAAGTGAAAAAATTAACTCCTGTTAATTTAAATTTTTTCTTTTGTCTGGCCGGTGATAATGTTATGATTCCCGTACTCCAGACCAGAAGAGATCTTATGGCAGAGGTCTGAGTACTGGGAAGATATGCTGGTTGTGGGAGCAGGAGAGCCTAGTAACCCCTGGCGCCCTAACTCCGTTGTCTCGTCCGTGTTATCAGAAATCCCTTGCGAGACTATGGTTGCTTGAGCCCATGGCAGCCGCGTTCGAAGGGCGGATTATGTCTGCCCAACCCCGATGCCCCCGCAGGTCTTAATGGGAGACAAAGGGAAATCCGAGACAGGGTGATAACAAGGGGCCCTCTGACTAAGCAACCAGGCCAGGGGTTACAAGCTAACTAACTTTAACCAAAGGTATGTGCGGACTAGCCGCCAGGGAAAAGGACAACCAAAGAACCACTGATCCGTTACTCCTATCCAGCACCGCTGGATACCAGAGTGGATCTGTGGGAGCGGAATCCTCCGCAAAAGCTCCAGAACACAAATTAACTAAATAATAAACAGTAAGCGGACAAGCCGCAACACACGGCTGAGCCGCGACTCACGAACACCACAGGATGTTAAAGGTGCTCGGTCAGACTCCAGGAATAGATGGCAAACTTCCGAGTACAGGATCTCTGAGGACAGGAACAACCGGATTGAGCAGGACTGGAAACTCTCTGTAGCAGACACAGGCAAACAGGAAGCTATCACCGGCGTCTGTAAGAAGTCCTGAGGGTGCCTTTATTCAGGAACCCTCCAATCAAGATCCAGACAGGGTAATCAATGGAAATGCCGTGCAGCTTGCATGCTGCACGGCCAGCACATAATCAGGTAATTTAGGACAGACCCAGCAACGGGGAACGCGGCTGAACGTGGCGTCCCCGTTGCTAAGGTCAGAGCGGCTCTGTGCGCCCGGCGTCTAGCGTTGCCAGGGAGCCGGCGGCTGAACGCGCACGGCGTCCCTGGTTGCTAGGCGCCGGGCCGCACCGACGAGCGGACCCCGGCGCCTAACAGCTGTAGAGTATTTTAATGGTAATATTTCGGTGTTGGTTAGGAAAAGATTGCTCGCTCCTGCGTATAGTTATGTACAAAAGTAGTTAATAGACATTTACTGTATTTGCTGTTCATTACACATGCGGCGGGAATCCTGAGGATACCTCCCACCTGAGCAGTTGGAGAAAGACACAGCCCACCTGTTCAAATCCACCTATGACCTTTTGTTATAATGCAGAGACACATTCCTGTGTCCAATGAACAATGAGATTATAGGGACCATTGTGTTGTGAATGTATGCTGTTTATATAAAGACCACCATTGCCTGGGCCAGTCACTCACTCTCTCAGAAAGGCTTCCTCTTTGAATGCTGAGGGCTGGATCCAGGACGCGCTTGCGAATCATCCCCACGTATGTATTATTCTCTGTAGCCATTTTGTTATCCATTGTGTTTGCCATTTGTTCTCATTCTGTTTGCTCGTGTTTGCGATCGTTCGCTATTGTTCATATTATTCTTTGTTATTCTGTTTAGATTTCTATGTTAGTTTGTAGTGTATAACCTGAACTGTTTTTCCCCTTTTTACTCTAAATCATCCACGAAGGTGTTAGAGCCGGAGTGGTTTATAAATCCAAACCAGGTCTTGTGTTTTCACTTTTCTATAAAGGGCTTTTCTTAGCGTCTAAATCGCTCAAACAGCTTACACATTATCAAGGTTAATAAGCGTTACATCATTGTAGTATCCGATTACTAAGGTTTAGAGTATAAGCATATCCTTACTGTGTGTTGTTAATAAGGTTTACTGTGTATCATTCTGTGAGCGTCAGCGCCGCTCGTGTCTCACTCTCACGGCGCAGCGTCCGCTACGCCAATAGCGTAGCATTACGGTACTTGGGACGCCTATAGCGTGCTCGATACGAAGCGTAAGTCCGTGAGCGTACGTGTCGCTCGTGCGTCGCGCCCACGGCCTAGTGTCTGCTACGCTAAGTGCGTACCCTTACGGTACTCAGTGCGCCAATAGCATACTTAGTCCGTCATAGTATATAGCTTATGTTTAAAGGTAATATTTGACATTATCAATTGAGGGCTCGTCCGGTCCTCCTCATATCCGCAACCTAGCAGGACAAGGCAGACTTTATCCATCAGCAAAGGGCGGGAAGGTAGTATCCCTTGTTAGGCGTTTGGTGGTCAGGGATTCAGTAGTGCTGATTAGATAAGCGTCTGCTCCGCTTGGTTTGTAGGGATGCTGGTGGGATCCGGATCTGAAAGGTAAGAACGTTAAGCTATTGTCTTTTAAATCTGTTTAAATTTCTGTTTGGTGCAAATTGCGCACGCAACACACGCACACACCTGTATTTTCATTTGTGTATTTTCACATATCTACCTTTCTGTTTGTCATTAGCATTGATCACGTGCTGAGAAAATTTGTTGCTATTTAGTTAAAAGTAAAACTAATACTTAAGGGAGTAATTGTAAAACACGCACGCAGCCTGACCCAGTTATAAAGGTTATACAGGAGATACTGCGTGGTGCTTGGTAAACGATTATAGTTAAATATCGTTTGCATTTATAGAAGCGTGTTATTTGTGTTACTGCGGACGTATCCGGCCTGTGTATACGTGTCTCTGACCGCGTGCGAGACTGCGTACGCAATGAAAAGGCCTACACACGTGGCGTATATTACAAATCACACGATAGCATTGTTTTAGTTGGCGATACGGAAGCCACGCGATAATAGCACAGATTTGTTCAGCTTCCAAAATTTTTGTTTAAAAAAAGATCCTCCTCTCGTTGCATTACCTCTGGGATTAACCTGTGTTACCTGAATGAAAGAAATTTTCTGTACAGAAAAATCAAAGTGTATATGAAGTGAAAGAGCGTGTGTATGCAAATAAAGGTTTTCTCTGACGTCCTAGTGGATGCTGGGACTCCGTCAGGACCATGGGGAATAGCGGCTCCGCAGGAGACAGGGCACAAAATTTAAAAGTTTGACCACTAGGTGGTGTGTACTGGCTCCTCCCCCTATGACCCTCCTCCAAGCCTCAGTTAGGTTTTTGTGCCCGTCCGAGCAGGGTGCAATCTAGGTGGCTCTCCTAAAGAGCTGCTTAGAAAAAGTTTGTTAGGTTTTTTATTTTCAGTGAGTCCTGCTGGCAACAGGCTCACTGCAACGAGGGACTTAGGGGAGAAGAAGTGAACTCACCTGCGTGCAGGATGGATTTGCTTCTTAGGCTACTGGACACTAGCTCCAGAGGGACGATCACAGGTACAGCCTGGATGGGTCACCGGAGCCGCGCCGCCGACCCCCTTGCAGATGCCGAATAGAGAAGAGGTCCAGAAACCGGCGGCAGAAGACGTCTCAGTCTTCATGAGGTAGCGCACAGCACTGCAGCTGTGCGCCATTGCTCTCCGCACACTTCACACCAGCGGTCACTGAGGGTGCAGGGCGCTGGGGGGGGGCGCCCTGGGCAGCAATGTAATATACCTATTCTGGCTAAAATATATCACATATAGCCCCTGGGGCTATATGGATGTATTTAACCCCTGCCAGGTTCCAAAAAAACCGGGAGAAGAAGCCCGCCGAAAAGGGGGCGGGGCCTATTCTCCTCAGCACACAGCGCCATTTTCCTGCCCAGCTCCGCTGCGAGGAAGGCTCCCAGGACTCTCCCCTGCACTGCACTACAGAAACAGGGTAAAAACAGAGAGGGGGGGCACTTATTGGCAATATTTATAATATTTGAGCTGCTATAAAGGGAACACACTTATTAAGGTTGTCCCTATATATATTTATAGCGCTTGGGTGTGTGCTGGCAAACTCTCCCTCTGTCTCCCCAAAGGGCTAGTGGGGTCCTGTCTTCTATCAGAGCATTCCCTGTGTGTCTGCTGTGTGTCGGTACGTGTGTGTCGACATGTATGAGGACGATGTTGGCGTGGAGGCGGAGCAATTGCCTGTAATGGTGATGTCACCCCCTAGGGAGTCGACACCAGAATGGATGGCTTGTTTATGGAATTACGGGATAGTGTCAGCACGCTACAAAAGTCGGTTGACGACATGAGACAGCCGGCAAACCAGTTAGTACCTGTCCAGGCGTCTCAGACACCGTCAGGGGCTGTAAAACGCCCTTTACCTCAGTCGGTCGACACAGACCCAGACACTGACACTGAATCCAGTGTCGACGGTGAAGAAACAAACGTATTTTCCAGTAGGGCCACACGTTATATGATCACGGCAATGAAGGAGGCTTTGCATATCTCTGATACTGCAAGTACCACAAAAAGGGGTATTATGTGGGGTGTGAAAAAACTACCGATAGTTTTTCCTGAATCAGAGGAACTGAATGAAGTGTGTGATGAAGCGTGGGTTACCCCAGATAGAAAACTGCTAATTTCAAAGAAGTTATTGGCATTATACCCTTTCCCGCCAGAGGTTAGGGCGCGCTGGGAAACACCTCCTAGGGTGGATAAGGCGCTCACACGCTTATCAAAGCAAGTGGCGTTACCGTCTCCTGATACGGCCGCCCTCAAGGATCCAGCTGATAGGAGGCTGGAGAATACATTAAAAAGTATATACACACATACGGGTGTTATACTGAGACCAGCAATCGCCTCAGCCTGGATGTGCAGTGCTGGCGTGGCTTGGTCGGAGTCACTGTCTGAAAATATTGATACCCTGGATAGGGACAGTATTTTACTGACTATAGAGCAGTTAAAGGATGCATTTCTTTATATGCGAGATGCACAGAGAGATATTTGCACTCTGGCATCAAGAGTAAGTGCGATGTCCATATCTGCCAGAAGAAGTTTATGGACGCGCCAGTGGTCAGGTGATGCGGATTCCAAACGACATATGGAAGTATTGCCGTATAAGGGGGAGGAATTATTTGGGGTCGGTCTATCGGATCTGGTGGCCACGGCAACGGCCGGAAAATCCACCTTTTTACCCCAAGTCACCTCCCAGCAGAAAAAGCCGCAGGCTTTTCAGCCGCAGTCCTTTCGTTCCTATAAGAACAAACGAGCAAAAGGACATTCCTATTTGCCCCGAGGCAAAGGAAAGGGTAAGAGACTGCAACAAGCAGCTCCTTCCCAGGAGCAGAAGCCCTCCCCGGCTTCTACAAAGGCGTCAGAATGACGCTGGGACCTTACAAGCAGACTCAGGGGCGGGGGGGGGGTCGCCTCAAACATTTCAGCGCACAGTGGGCTCACTCGCAGGTGGACCCCTGGATCCTGCAGGTAGTATCTCAGGGTTACAGGTTGGAATTCGAGAAGTCCCCTCCTCGCCGTTTCCTAAAGTCTGCTTTGCCAACGTCTCCCTCCGACAGGGCGACGGTATTGGAGGCCATTCACAAGCTGTATTCTCAGCAGGTGATAGTCAAGGTACCCCTCCTACACCAAGGGTACCTCAGGTTAGTGGTCCAAAACTGTCATTATCAGTTTCAGACGCTGCCGTTTGGATTGTCCACGGCACCCCGGGTCTTTACCAAGGTAATGGCCGAAATGATGATCCTTCTTCGAAGAGAAGGCGTCTTAATTATCCCTTACTTGGACGATCTCCTGATAAGGGCAAGATCCAGAGAACAGCTGGAGGTCGGAGTAACACTAACCCAAGTAGTGCTCCAACAACACGGGTGGATTCTGAATTTTCCAAAATCCCAACTGATCCCGACGACACGTCTGTTGTTCCTAGGGATGATTCTGGACACTGTTCAGAAAAAGGTATTTCTTCCGGAGGAGAAAGCCAGGGAGTTATCCGATCTAGTCAGGAACCTCCTAAAACCAGGAAAAGTATCTGTGCATCAATGCACAAGAGTCCTGGGAAAAATGGTAGCTTCTTACGAAGCGATTCCATTCGGCAGATTCCATGCACGAACTTTTCAGTGGGATCTGCTGGACAAATGGTCCGGATCGCATCTGCAGATGCATCAGCGGATAAAATTGTCCACAAGGACAAGAGTGTCTCTGCTATGGTGGTTGCAGAGTGCTCATCTGTTAGAGGGCCGCAGATTCGGCATAC
Organism: Pseudophryne corroboree; assembly: GCF_028390025.1. Lineage (NCBI taxonomy): Eukaryota > Metazoa > Chordata > Amphibia > Anura > Myobatrachidae > Pseudophryne > Pseudophryne corroboree. The sequence continues at coordinate 148,292,473 of NC_086446.1, read as the reverse complement.
AGAACTGGGTCCTAGTGACCACGGATGCCAGCCTGAGAGGCTGGGGAGCGGTCACACAGGGAAGAAACTTCCAGGGCGTGTGGTCAAGCCTGGAGACGTCTCTTCACATAAATATACTGGAGCTAAGAGCAATCTACAATGCTCTAAGCCTGGCAAAACCTCTGCTTCAGGGTCAGCCGGTGTTGATTCAGTCGGACAACATCACGGCAGTCGCCCACGTAAACAGACAGGGCGGCACAAGAAGCAGGAGGGCAATGGCAGAAGCTGCAAGGATTCTCCGCTGGGCAGAAAATCATGTGTTAGCACTGTCAGCTGTGTTCATCCCGGGAGTGGACAACTGGGAAGCAGACTTCCTCAGCAGACACGATCTGCACCCGGAAGAGTGGGGACTTCATCCAGAAGTCTTCCACATGATTGTGGTCCATTGGGAAAGACCAATGGTGGACATGATGGCGTCCCGCCTCAACAAAAAACTGGACAGGTATTGCGCCAGGTCAAGAGACCCTCAGGCAATAGCTGTAGACGCTCTGGTAACACCATGGGTGTACCAGTCAGTGTATGTGTTTCCTCCTCTGCCTCTCATACCAAAAGTACTGAGAATTATACGGCAAAGGGTAGTAAGAACGATACTCGTGGCTCCGGATTGGCCAAGAAGAACTTGGTACCCGGAACTTCAGGAGATGCTCACGGAAGATCCGTGGCCTCTACCTCTAAGACGGGACCTGCTTCAGCAGGGGCCGTGTCTATTCCAAGACTTACCGCGGCTGCGTTTGACGGCATGGCGGTTGAACGCCGAATCCTAAGGGAAAAAAGGCATTCCGGAAGAGGTCATCCCTACCCTGGTCAAAGCCAGGAAGGAGGTGACTGCACAACATTATCACCGCATTTGGAGAAAATATGTTGCGTGGTGTGAGGCCAGGAAGGCCCCGACGGAGGAATTTCAACTGGGTCGATTCCTACATTTCCTGCAAACAGGATTGTCTATGGGCCTCAAATTAGGGTCCATTAAGGTTCAAATTTCGGCCCTGTCGATTTTCTTCCAGAAAGAATTGGCTTCAGTTCCTGAAGTCCAGACTTTTGTAAAGGAGTACTACATATACAGCCCCCGGTTGTGCCCCCAGTGGCACCGTGGGATCTTAATGTAGTTTTGGATTTTCTCAAATCCCATTGGTTTGAGCCACTCAAATCGGTGGATTTGAAATATCTTACATGGAAAGTAACCATGCTACTGGCCCTGGCTTCAGCCAGGAGAGTGTCAGAATTGGCGGCTTTATCGTATAAAAGCCCATATCTGATTTTCCATTCGGACAGGGCAGAACTGCGGACGCGTCCTCACTTTCTGCCTAAGGTGGTTTCAGCGTTTCACCTGAACCAGCCTATTGTGGTGCCTGCGGCTACTAGCGATTTGGAGGATTCCAAGTTGCTGGACGTTGTCAGAGCATTGAAAATATATATTTCAAGGACGGCTGGAGTCAGAAAATCTGACTCGCTGTTTATACTGTATGCACCCAACAAGCTGGGTGCTCCTGCTTCTAAGCAGACGATTGCTCGTTGGATTTGTAGCACAATTCAACTTGCACATTCTGTGGCAGGCCTGCCACAGCCTAAATCTGTCAAGGCCCATTCCACAAGGAAGGTGGGCTCATCTTGGGCGGCTGCCCGAGGGGTCTCGGCATTACAACTCTGCCGAGCAGCTACGTGGTCAGGGGAGAACACGTTTGTAAAATTCTACAAATTTGATACCCTGGCTAAGGAGGACCTGGAGTTCTCTCATTCGGTGCTGCAGAGTCATCCGCACTCTCCCGCCCGTTTGGGAGCTTTGGTATAATCCCCATGGTCCTGACGGAGTCCCAGCATCCACTAGGACGTCAGAGAAAATAAGATTTTACTTACCGATAAATCTATTTCTCGTAGTCCGTAGTGGATGCTGGGCGCCCATCCCAAGTGCGGATTGTCTGCAATACTTGTACATAGTTATTGTTACAAAAAAATCGGGTTGTTATTGTTGTGAGCCGTCTGTTCAGAGGCTCCTACGTTTGTCATACTGTTAACTGGGTTCAGATCACAAGTTGTACGGTGTGATTGGTGTGGCTGGTATGAGTCTTACCCGGGATTCAAAATCCTTCCTTATTGTGTACGCTCGTCCGGGCACAGTATCCTAACTGAGGCTTGGAGGAGGGTCATAGGGGGAGGAGCCAGTACACACCACCTAGTGGTCAAACTTTTAAATTTTGTGCCCTGTCTCCTGCGGAGCCGCTATTCCCCATGGTCCTGACGGAGTCCCAGCATCCACTACGGACTACGAGAAATAGATTTATCGGTAAGTAAAATCTTATTTTTTTTTTGAACCCCGGAATTCGAGATCTCGTCGAAGGACACCCGTGAAGTGAACACGTGGTGGCGTGGGAGAAGGCCATCTCACGTTAACATTTGTATAAGGTATAAAGGAGCAATTAGTATTAATAAAGTTCTGAAAACCCGGACTTAAGAAAAGTCAGAGGTAGTGAGCGCAGCCTTGGGGTTGGCGCAGTACCCATATAGGCCGGTTTGAGAATACGCTCCGGCTGAGGTTTCGCAGCCTAAACAATCGATTCCGCTGGTCGTTCAGCGGATAAGTAATAGTTACTTATACGCAGTGCGACTGTACCGCATGTAATTGTGTGCATAAGTTGGTTACCTTGATACCCATTACGCAATTTGCATACATTTTGCGGGATCATAAACGCTATTTGTACACTTTTACGTGATTTGTTTAGGGTTTTTTTTATTTTAAGGGAGTTTCGCTGTTCACTCAGGAATTCTCCAGCGACTGATATTTACTGGGAAGGGTAGCATACTCCCACACGCTCCCAGTAAATAGAGGTTACACAGGGGCCCTGGGTTGGGTACGCCAGCCACGAGGACGGTGTGTGGGCGTATTGGCCGACGTGGGTGGAAGTGAGTGAGAGCACTTGTTGAACTTTCACCGTTGCCTTACGTCTGAGAACTTGGTTTTTGTAGGAATTCGCTGAGAAGGCAATACCTGCAAAGAATGGGGGCCAGTTGCTCAAGTAAGGGACGATCAACCAAGGTTCAGGTTGATATAGTTCCGCGACCAGTAGGGTCGGTGAGGTATATAATGTGTGAAAAATATGGATCACACGCAGAGGTCTTATGCAATGAATGGGAACGTATGACTGTGAACGATGGGGAAAAGTTCCCAAGAGTAGGCAGTTTTAACCCTGAGGTTTTGCAAAATTTAAGGAGAAGGATATGTCTGATAAAATCCGGGAAGCAACGGATTAGACATTATGATTATTTACAGTTATGGCAACAGGAAGGTGAGATACAACGGGGATTAGCTCAAGCAGCTGGTTCCAACCCTATCAGAAAACTGATAGCTACAGCACCACCACCACCATACATAACAGGAGAGAAAGTGGCTACAGAGAATGGCATACTGGTTTATGATAAAAGTGCACTTAATGAATGTATTAATGATAAGAGTAAAGTAGATAAGTGTATTGATGCTAATGCTAACCCGTGCAAGTTGTATCCCGTCTTAAACTTCCCTCAGGACTGCGAACAGGAAGATGAGCCTACCACAATATCGGCACTCTCTCTAGCAGCCACCATACGAGAGACTACAGTGGGCACGGCCCAACCAGTAAGAGGAGTAGCAAAGGCCCCTAGTGGAGGGACAGGTGAGGTCGTGTCCACAGGTAAGTACGGTACTGTACATTATGCAGAAACAATTACACCACACATTGTAGAATCAACCCAGAGTGATGTGATTGAACTTAATCCTGTCAGGGTGATCGCAGTCCCAAATGGAAAAACTGACGCTCAGGGAGTTACTCCCGTCAGGAACATTGCAATGCATTGCCCCTGGTCTCGGACAGAATTAAGGACAATTATGTCTGAATTTCCTGATCCTAGGAAAGATCTAGTTGCAAGCCAAAGGTTCATTAAAGAACTAGGTAACTCTGCAGAACCCAATAACAAAGATTGGCGGACATTGCTGAGGGCATGTTTGCCCTCCAATATCGACTCTGCGAGATTCATCACTGATTGTAAGTTAGATGAAGAGGTACCGCTCACTGATGAGTACAATCAGGACAATGTAAAACGGATCAACCTGCAGTTAGGAGTATATTTCCCAGCTGTTGTCAAGTGGAACAAAATCTTCTCCATAAGACAAAAAGAAGGTGAAATTGCTTCTGATTATTTCCATTGGGCACTGCAGGAAATGGCTAGGTATACTGGAATAGAAGACATTAAGAGTAATGTGCACCATAGGGAAGTAGCGGTTTCTGTATTAATGGATGGGTTAAAGGAAGTGTTGAGAACAAGGGTACAGACCACTCAACCTAACTGGAGAGGTATGTCGGTGGCTGCTTTGAGAGAGACCGCTATTGAGCATGATCGGAACATCATAAGACACAGGGAGTCACAGGGCGATAAGCTGATGGCAGTAAGTATACAAGCCCTTACAACAAAGCCACCTCAGCCTAAGCCCCAGACCCCTGTTGGTAAGTCGAATGTGATAACATGTTATAACTGTCAGAGAGAAGGACATTTTGCACGAGGTTGTATGTTTAAAGACACAGAAGGTATATCAACCCCCTAGACAACGACATGACACACGTACTTGGGATCAGGGACCGCAGAGAAGGAGTTATGAGCCACATGCAGGGGAAACAAGAAGGTCCCCACCAAGAAGAGACTGGCAAGTCTCTGAAAATTCCCAGTTACCCCCTTCACATGTTGTAGCTGCCAGCGCACAGCAGGGAGGTCACCACATACAATAGGGGTGGGGCCACACCTGTAGTCTGCAGCCAGTGAAATTAATTGCGAGCCATGGAAGTGAACCCGAGGTCACAATTGATGTAGCTGGTAGATCTCTACCTTTCCTTGTAGATACGGGGGCGGCCAAGTCAGTGTTAAATTCAACGGTGGGTATGAAGACCACTGGTCAAACAATTCCAGCCATGGGAGTAACAGGAGTAGTACAACACTACCCTTTAAGTAAACCAGCAGAGATTACGATAGGGCCTTTGCAGACCAAGCACTCCTTTTTGCTAGCTGCATCGGCTCCGACTAATCTACTTGGGAGAGATTTACTGTGGCAATCCCGCCGCGAGAAACTGTCTAACCACTGGCTCAATCGATACCCTCAGCTCCACCCGGGACCGCTCGTCTTAATTGCATACACGGTAACACCTCGGCCAGCTCTCATCCACGATTGCGGTGCAGCGTCCCTGCAATGTCTCCTGACACCAAGGTGCTGCAACCGCTCTAACGTGGACAGCAGTACGGCCACTTTCTTTTTTCCTACAGACGATACTTGATCTGCCCCTGTCCACTCGCTCACCGTCCGCTGTATTGGTCCTGAGACCCTAATTCATGACGGGAAAACGGCTGTTATGGGGTGGTCAGGTCTGCTGTAACTAATGTCTATTCTCCCTCGTTAATACGAGTATTCACAACAACTCCTTGTAACTGTTATTACTTTGGTACTTAGATCTGATACAATTATGTCAATTACCATACAAGCACTGCAACAAAATTACAAGCAGGAACCCAGCTTTATTATGGTGTGATCCACACTAACTGGTTTCAAGAAAGATAGTTTAAACATTTTTCACTGTGATTTAGCAGCTCTTTTTAACAGAGGTCGATAAATTGTGCAGACTTGTGTACTAAGGACCTTATCTTATGCTGCAAACATATATGCTGGTCTTATGTTTATTATATATTTTTCAAAGATAAACTTTTTGATTTTTATCTCCGGCCAGCCTTCATTGTTATGTCATGGTGTGATGTTCTATAATATCTCTATACTACCAGGCATAATAATTATTTATGCAATTTGTGCAAATCAAAAGACCCAATTAAAGGTATATTAATCAGTAATTACTGTGATCTATTATTTTTCGGTCAACACTCATTCCTGAATCATGGCATAGTGTTCTGCAATGTCTTTGATATCAGGACACTGTGAACATCCTAACGGGGAAAGCAGTACGGCTTCTATCTTTCTTCTAATCAGCTAAAGCTCAGACCGCTGCTCTCTCATCTACCGGCCGCTGTGTCGACAATCCTGTCCTAACTCATGACGGATAGACAGCAGAAGCAACTGGATATGAGTTGCTGATCTTCTCCTAAATTGATACTCATGTCTTTACATGCTGATAAGGGGAAGAATATTAAGTTACACAGTGTTTACTTGTAATGTTTAACAATTTCTGGCCAATTGGGTCCAGGTTTTTTCCTTAAATTATCACCACTTTTCAGTAATAGTATTAACAGGAGTATGATAATGAAGGTGTAAAACTTGCCATGTGACACTGATAGCAGATTTGTATTGTCTGTGTATGCTGAGACGCTAATTCCCTAAATACAACAATTTTTCAGTTATAGTGAGGGATAAACTCTTATCATTATTATTAATCCTGGGTGCAGCCACATTTGTGAAGTTCACAACAAGTTATATGGTAGTGGCATACCTACAGGGGGTATTGATTGATTTATTAATAATAAGAAACAATATTGTTTGGTTAATCAACACATATGAATAGTTGTGTTGTAGTACTAATATATAGATCAATGTGTAGTTCTTTATGTTATGTTTGTTACATTGTCATATTTTAATGGATAAATAAAGGTTATATTTTATGATAACTAGGACAACAATAGCCCTGTCCTGTATTTCTAAGAGTGCCCCCAAAATAGAGTCTTCTTTTCTTTCTATTTCTACTCTACCGAGAGATTTACTGTGCAAGATGGGGTGTGTCATATGTTGTACTCCTGGAGGTGTGTTCTTAGATATACCCGAGAACCACGCTCAGGAAGTGCAGGATATGCTAGACTCCCCACAAAGATTAATGTCACTGTTGTTACAGATAGGTGTCCATCCAAGGTGGAGGAAATGATCTCCCAGATACCGGAGTCACTTTGGACCAAGGATGGACAAGACACTGGATTGATGGCAAATGTAGCTCCTGTAGTAGTTCAAGTAAAAGATGGTAGGATAGCTCCAAAAATCCCACAGTATCCTCTGAAGCCAGAGGTGGAGTTAGGAGTTTACCCAGTAATAGAGCGCTTGCTACAACAGGGCATTCTGGTTAGGACGTTTAGCACTGCCAATAGTCCCATCTTCCCTGTGAAAAAGAGTGGGGGGAGGGGTTACAGGCTAGTACAGGATCTAAGGGGGATCAACAAAATAGTTGAGAGACAATTCCCCGTAGTGCCAAATCCAGCTGTCATCCTTATGCAAATCCCTCCCACTGTGAAATTTTTCACTGTGATTGACCTCTGCTCCGCTTTCTTTTCGGTACCTCTGCACCCTGACAGTCATTGTTTGTTTGCATTTGCATACAGAGGAGTACAGTACACCTGGACTCGCTTACCACAAGGTTTCATTGATAGCCCAAGTATTTTCTCACAGGCTCTGCATGATTGTTTACAATCCTTTCAACCTGAGAGCGGATCAGTATTAATACAGTATGTAGATAACTTACTGCTGTGTTCTGATTCACTCGAATCGTCCTTGAGAGACACGAAACAGCTTCTGTTTCATCTTTCTGATACGGGACACAAGGTTTCAAAGGATAAGTTGCAATTATGCCAGACCAAGGTAAAATATTTGGGACATTGCTTGACGCAAGGACTGAGACCTCACCGCTGATAGAATACAGGCGATTCGCGACATGACTCTTCCACAGACCCAGCAACAGATTCGCACTTTCCTAGGAATGTGTGGGTACTGCCGTAACTGGATCCCAGGGTTTTCCATACTAGCCTTACCTTTACAAGAGATGGTCTCATCAAACAAACCAGATCGGATTTCGCACACAGATGAGTCCGAACTGGCATTTGAGAGACTCAAACAGTTCCTAACGCAGGCACCAGCATTGGGTATACCAGATTATGGGAAACCCTTTGAACTGTACGGTACGGAAAGTGCTGGGTGTGCGACAGGTGTTTTAACCCAGAAGCATGGTGATGCCAGCAGGCCGGTAGCCTACTACAGCGCTCAGCTAGACACGGTAGCATGATCCCTCCCCACATGCTTGCGAAGTGTTGCAGCGATAGCATTGTTAGTGAGTAAAAGCGAAGATGTAGTGTTAGGACACAACCTGACCATCCATACACCTCATGCAGTGTCAGCCTTACTGAATTCTGCCCAAACCAGACACGTCTCATCTGCACGATTTACAAGGTGGGAATTAGCACTAATGGCCCCTGTAAACATCACCATAAGGAGATGCAGCGCACTAAATCCTGCAACGTATCTCCCAGGTGTGCCTGGACAGGCACAAAGGGTGGGGGATGAGAATGATGGTGAAGGAGGATTTAGTACAGACACTGACACACATGATTGTATGGAATATTTGACCCAAAATTTCACTGCAAGGCCTGACATCAGTGACAACCCACTGGAAGGTGTAGATTTTACTTTTTACACTGACGGTAGTTGCCACAGACAGACGGACTCGGGAGACTTGTGTACTGGATACGCAGTCGTAGATGACAAAGGTACCATAGAAGCGGAACCCCTGGGCCCACCTCACTCAGCACAAGTTGCTGGGCTGGTCGCCCTAACCAGAGCGTGTGAATTGGCTAAAGGTAAGTCAGCCAATATCTACACGGATTCTAAGTATGCCTTTGGAGTAGTGCATGATTTTGGGTCCCTATGGCGCCTCAGAAATTTCATGACGGCAGCTGGCACACCCGTGGCGCATGCGACCCACATCAAAAGACTTCTAGCAGCGATATAGGAACCTGACAGAGTGGCTGTTATCAAGTGTAAAGCCCACACGTACAGCCAAGACCCAGTGTCACTTGGTAACAGCCGGGCAGACGAAGCTGCTAAATCAGCAGCCAGTACCCCCATACAGACAGACATCACACAACTGATGGTATTCAATACCGTCAGCACACAGAAATTGAGTGAAATGCAAAATTTGTGTTCTCCACAGGAAAAGGCAGTCTGGAGGTCAAAAGGATATGGCCAGGGGTCCTCAGGACTCTGGACAGATGGACAGGGTAAGCCAGTGGCACCCAGAGCATACCTTCCAAGTTTAGCGGAGGCGGCACATGGTCTAACTCATCTTGGCAAAGAAGGTATGTGCAAGTTGGTAAGAGCCTACTGGTGCGCACCAGGATTTTCTTCCCATGCGGGTAAGAGAGCAATGACATGCCTCACCTGCTTGAGGAAGAACATTGGAAAGGCAATACCAACAGAACCATCCCATATCCCGCCAACGGACGGCCCTTTTCTGGTAATACAAATTGATTTCATACAATTGCCACCTTGTAGAAATGTAAAGTATGTATTGGTTTGTATTGATGTGTTTTCAAATTGGGTAGAAGCGTTCCCCGCTGCCACAAATACTGCTACGTTTACTGCAAAGAAAATTGTGCAGGAATTTGTGTGCAGGTATGGTATCCCTAGGATAATTGAAAGTGATAGCGGTACCCATTTTACAGGTGAAGTCTTTCAGGTAATGTGCAAATTAATGGGAATTAATAGTAAGCTGCATACTCCGTACCGCCCACAGGCGAGTGCGAAAGTGGAAAGAGTAAACAGCACTATTAACAAGTTGAGCAAAGTAATGGCTGAAACTGGATTGTTGTGGCCAGAAGCTTTGCCACTTGTATTGTACAGCATCAGAACCACTCCCAGGTCCCCTCTTAATCTGTCCCCCTTTGAGATTCTTTTTGGTTGACAACCCCATGTTATGATGGACCCCCAGGATGATTTGAAATGTAACAATGAAGTCACTGTAAAGTATTTGGTAAAGATGAGCAAGCAGTTGAGGAATCAGAATAGCAATCTAAAGCTAATGATTCCTGATCTGCCATACAGTAATTGTCATGACATTGAACCTGGGGATTATGTAATGATTCAGAATTTTCTACGCTCAGGTTGCCTGATTGACCGTTGGGAAGGACCATACCAAGTCTTACTGACCAGCACGACAGCATTGAAGGTTGCCGAGAGAGAGACTTGGGTCCACTCATCCCACTGTAAGAAGGTCGCTGACCCAGAGAAAGCCTGTGACAAAGAGCAGAGTGTGGAGGAAACCATATCACTGGAGTGTCTGTTCCGGGAAGGCTGAGAGGCAGGACTGTTGTCGCGGCACCTGAGCACAGAAAACTACAAGATCAGAGGCGGTTGTCACGCCAAGTTTTCTTTCCCTCCAAAGTATTTTTCCTTCCCCCCATTACAACTCTTTCTTTCTCCTCCTGTAAGATGGACTCGCCCCAAGAGACTGCAGTCCGTGTTTTCCTGTTGACCCTGTTGTTGACCAGAGCAGTCTGTTTCGGTGAGAGTACCAGAGAGGTCGAGAAAGGATCTGGAATGGGTTCTGATGACCAGGATGGATTTGTAGAATTCCAAGAGCAACACAATCACCGAGTAAAGGCGAGTATCAGAAAACGATCTGGTAGCCATGACACTAAGAGACATTGTGAAGGATTGTTAGCTGAAGAGAATTGTATCTGTAGGAACTGTGAAAACATAGTTGAGGACGGGTGCATCCAGAGATGTCAGTCCAGCCTTAATATCAACATGGACCGTCATCCATTGAGTGACTATCACTCATTAGTGGGTAAGGTTTTAAACCAAACGGAATGCTGGATGTGCTCACAAGTACCTCAAGGTCATAGAAAGTCAGGACTAGTGCCATACGCTTTAACAATAGATGAGGTACTTGAATTAAGGGGTGGGAGACCGGTGGACAAGAAATTTCATATTTCTAGGCCTCCTAGTTTGAAGCTCCACCAATATCATGTGGATAGGTCCTTAATATGTTTTAACATTTCCAAACCCCGAAAGCCGGGAAATTGGGAAGTGACATGGAACAACCAAACCATGACATTCTCACACAGAGCCGATAGAATGCCCATAGACTCAGAGCTTATACCCCAAATAGCCAACAGTGGGAGATATTTTCAATATAGGTACACTCTAGGAAGTAGGCCCATGCTAGTTGGAGAAGTATCACCAGGATACTGTGCGCATATCATACAGCCTGATACGTGTACTAGACAAATGAGAGAGTTAGGGATAGGATTTTTCACCTGGAAGGTTTGTAATATGGTGATGTCATATTCTGTCCCATATGTCCTCCCCGATGATGCATATTTCATATGTGGGAGGAAGGCATATAAGTGGCTTGCCCCAAACTCAGAGGGATTGTGTTACATTGGAAGAGTGTTGCCAGAAGTAATAACCATTACCCATGATAAAATGAAAGACGTTCACCGCAATGCTCAAGCTCCTTACACTCACACCCATTACGAACACATTGTAAAGAGACACCTTATAGATAGGACAGAGCATGCAGCCTCTGATTTGATCCACGAATCCACCGGGATTCAACTCCTACTGGCGCTAGATATCACCCGTACCGCCAGAGGAGTTATAAATTTTAGGTATATTACCGCGCTAGCGAACCTGATAGACAATATCACCGAAATGTATGATGACACCTTCAGGTATACTGGGAGAGAATTGCAAGCTTACAAAACGGAACTGATCCAGCACAGGATGGTTCTCAATTACATCACAGCGGTGACAGGCGGGTATTGTGTCACCCTAGCAACTCAGTATGGTGTAAAGTGCTGTACATATATCACAAACAGCACTGAGGACCCAACCGAGGTCATAGATCAAAAGATGGACGATATCTTGCAATTGAAGTGGGAGTTCCGAAGGAGACACAACCTTACCCTTACTTCTGTGAGTAATGAACTGACCGGCTGGGTTTCATGGTTGAACCCACGCAATTGGTTCTCAGGTTTAGGAGAATGGGCTCAAAATGTTATCGTTACTATAGGGAAATTTCTCCTTTGTATCCTAGGAGTTGTCATAATGATTGGTCTGATATCCAGATGTGTTCGGATTTTAATGCATTGCAAGCGAAGTACCAAATTGATGAGTTTGAGGAGCGAGGACATTGTAACAACAACTGGTTTAATTTATGACCCATAAATCGAGACGATGGTGTGATAAGATGTGATTCCACGATCCGTTTTTTTCACCCGTTTCTCCTTTGTTTTTCTCCAAGGTAAAAAGACACCCACTCGGAAGAAGATTTTGATGACCGTTTATACAGACCATTGATGAACTTTTTCACAAACATTTGATGAACTTTTAGAGACTTTAACTTTTATGGACACTTGAAAAACTTTGATTGCCCCTTACAGCAAAGATACAACAGCCCGGACAAGACATCAACAAGACTTCAACAAGACATCCAAGGACAATCACATACAATATCATATGAATGCATTTATAACGCATGTTTCTTATCTTCATCTCTACGATCTGCAGGTAGTGACACACATAGTCGACAGGTGATATAGACACATATTTTTGCAATCACATATTTCTCTGACGTCCTAGTGGATGCTGGGGACTCCGTAAGGACCATGGGGAATAGACGGGCTCCGCAGGAGACTAGGCACTCTAAAAGAAAGATTAGGTACTATCTGGTGTGCACTGGCTCCTCCCTCTATGCCCCTCCTCCAGACCTCAGTTAGAAACTGTGCCCGGCCAGAGCTGGGTGCTCCTAGTGGGCTCTCCTGAGCTTGCTAGTTAAAGAAAGTTTCTCTGACGTCCTAAGTGGATGCTGGGACTCCGTAAGGACCATGGGGATTTAGCGGCTCCGCAGGAGACTGGGCACAACTAAAGAAAGCTTTAGGACTACCTGGTGTGCACTGGCTCCTCCCACCAAGACCCCCCTCCAGACCTCAGTTAGATTCTTGTGCCCGGCTGAGCTGGATGCACACTAGGGGCTCTCCTGAGCTCCTAGAAAGAAAGTATATTTAGGTTTTTTATTTTACAGTGAGATCTGCTGGCAACAGACTCACTGCAGCGAGTGACTAAGGGGAGAAGAAGCGAACCTACCTAACAGGTGGTAGTTTGGGCTTCTTAGGCTACTGGACACCATTAGCTCCAGAGGGATCGACCACAGGACCCAACCTTGGTGTTCGTTCCCGGAGCCGTGCCGCCGTCCCCCTTACAGAGCCAGAAGCATGAAGAGTCCGGAAAATCGGCGGCAGAAGACTTCGGTCTTCACCAAGGTAGCGCACAGCACTGCAGCTGTGCGCCATTGCCCCTCATGTACACCTCACACTCCGGTCACTGGTGGGTGCAGGGCGCTGGGGGGGGGGGGGGCGCCCTGAGGGCAATATAAGACACCTTGGCTGGCAAATCATCACAATATATAGTCCCAGGGCTATATATGTGATAAATTACCCCTGCCAGAATCCATAAAAAAGCGGGAGAAAAGTCAGCCGAAAAAGGGGCGGGGCTTCTCCCTCAGCACACTGGCTCCATTTTTTCTTCACAGTGCAGCTGGAAGACAGCTCCCCAGGCTCTCCCCTGTAGTTTTCAGGCTCAAAGGGTTAAAAAGAGAGGGGGGGCTCTAAATTTAGGCGCAATATATGTATACAAGCAGCTATTGGGGGAAAAATCACTCAGTTATAGTGTTAATCCCTGCATTATATAGCGCTCTGGTGTGTGCTGGCATACTCTCTGTCTCCCCAAAGGACTTTGTGGGGTCCTGTCCTCAGTCAGAGCATTCCCTGTGTGTGTGCGGTGTGTCGGTACGGCTGTGTCGACATGTTGGATGAGGAAGGTTACGTGGAGGCGGAGCAGAGGCCGATAAATGGGATGTCGCCCCCTGTGGGGCCGACACCAGAGTGGATGGATAGGTGGAAGGTATTAACCAACAATGTCAACTCCTTACATAAAAGGCTGGATGACGTAACAGCTGTGGGACAGCCGGCTTCTCAGCCCGCGCCTGCCCAGGCGTCTCAAAGGCCATCAGGGGCTCAAAAAACGCCCATTACCTCAGATGGCAGACAGATGTCGACACGGAGTCTGACTCCAGTGTCGACGAGGTTGAGACATATACACAATCCACTAGGAACATCCGTTACATGATCTCGGCAATGAAAAATGTGTTACGCATGTCTGACATGAACCCAAGTACCACATAAAAGGGGTTTTATTTTTGGGGAGAAAAAGCAGCCAGTGTTTTGTTCCCCCATCAGATGAATGAATGAAGTGTGTAAAGAAGCGTGGGTTCCCCCGATAAGAAATTTCTAAAAAGTTACTGATGGCGTACCCTTTCCCGCCAGAGGATAGGTCACGTGGGGAGATATCCCTTAGGGTGGATAAGGCGCTCACACGTTTGTCAAAAAAGGTGGCACTGCCGTCTTAGGATACGGCCACCTTGAAGGAACCTACTGATAAAAAGCAGGAGGCTATCCTGAAGTCTGTATATACACACTCAGGTTATATACTGAGACCTGCAATTGCCTCAGCATAAATAGTGCTGCTGCAGCGTGGTCTGATACCCTGTCAGATAATATAATACTCTAAGACAGGGATAATATTTTGCTAACATAGAGCATATTAAAGACGTCGTCTTATATATAAAGGATGCACAGAGGGATATTTGCCGGCTGGCATCCAGAATTAATGCAATGTCCAGGAGGGTATTAGAAACCCGGCAGTGGACAGGTGATGCTGCCTGTAAAAGGCACATGGAGATTCTGCCTTATAAGGGTGAGGAATTGTTTGGGGATGGTCTCTGGGACCTCGTATCCACAGCAACAGCTGGGAAGAAAAAATTTTACCTCGGGTTTCCTCACAGCCTAAGAAGGCACCGTATTTTCAGGTACAGTCCTTTCGGCTTCAGAAAAGCAAGCGGGTCAAAGGCGCTTCCTTTCTGCACAGAGACAAGGGAAGAAGGAAAAAGCTGCACCAGCAGCCAGTTCCCAGGATCAAAAATCTTCCCCCGCTTCCTCTGAGTCCACCGCATGACGCTGGGGCTCCACAGGTGGAGACAGGTGCAGTAGGGGCGCGTCTCGGGAACTTCAGGGACCAGTGGGCTTGCCCAAAGGTGGATCCCTAGGTTCTGCAAATAGTATCACAGGGATACAGGCTGGAGTTCGAGGCGACTCCCCCTCGCCGTTACCTCACATCAGCCTTGCCTGCTGCCCTCGGAGAAAGGTAGTACTGGCGGCAATTCACAAGCTGTACTTCCAGCAGGTGAAATCAAGGTACCCCTCCTTCAACAAGGCCGGGGTTACTATTCCAAAATGTTGTGGTACCGAAACCAGACGGTTCGGTGAGACCCATTCTAAAATTGAAAGCCTTGAACACTTATATACGAAGGTTCAAGTTCAAAATGGAATCGCTCAGGGCGATTATTGCAAGCCTGGAGAATTTCATGGTATCACTGGACATCAAGGATGCTTACCTGCATGTCCCTATTTACCCTCTTCACCAGGAGTACCTCAAAATTGTGGTACAGGATTGTCATTACCAATTCCAGACGTTGCCGTTGGTCTGTCCCCGGCACCGAGGTATTTACCAAGGTAATGGCCGAAATAATTATCCCGTACTTGGACGATCTCCTTATAAAGGCGAGGTCCAGGGAGCAGTTGTTCGTCGGAGTAGCACTATCTCGGGAAGTGCTACAACAGCACGGCTGGATTCTGAATATTCCAAAGTCGCAGCTGGTTCCTACGACGCGTCTACTGTTCCTGGGTATGGTTCTGGACACAGAACAGGATAAAAAGGGTTTCTCCCGGAGGAGAAGGCCAAGGAGTTGTTGTCTCTAGACAGAGACCTCCTAATATGTATACAGGTGTCGGTGCATCAATGCACGCGAGCCCTGGGAAAGATGGTAGCTTCTTACGAAGAAATTCCATTCGTCAGGTCCCATGCAAGGATTTTCCAGTGGGATCTGTTGGACAAGTGGTCCAGGTCGCATTTTCAGATGCATCGGCGGATAACCCTGTCTCCAAGGGCCAGGGTGTCGCTGTTGTGGTGGCTGCAGAGTGCTCATCTTCTAGGGGGCCGCAGATTCGGCATACAGGACTGGGTCCTGGTGACCACGGATGCCAGCCTTCGAGGCTGGGGGGCAGTCACACAGGGAAGAAACTTCCAAGGCTATGGAAAAGTCAGGAGACTTCCCTACACATAAATATTCTGGAACTAAGGGCCATTTACAATGCCCTAAGTCAGGCTAGACCCCTGCTTCAACACCGGCCGGTGCTGATCCAGTCAGACAACATCACGGCAGCCGCTCATGTAAACCGACAGGGCGGCACAAGAAGCAGGATGGCGATGGCAGAAGCCACAAGGATTCTCCGATGGGCGGAAAATCATGTGTTAGCACTGTCAGCAGTGTTCATTCCCGGAGTGGACAACTGAGAAGCAGACTTTCTCAGAAGACACGACCTCCACCCGGGAGAGTGGGGACTTCATCCAGAAGTCTTCCAAATGATTGTACACCGTTGGGAAAGGCCACAGGTGGACATGATGGCATCCCGCCTCAACTAAAAGTTACAAAGATATTGCGCCAGGTCAAGGACCCTCAGGCGATAGCTGTGGACGCTCTCGTAACACCCTGGGTGTACCAGTCAGTGTAGGTGTTCCCTTCTCTGCCTCTCTTACCCAGGGTAATGAGAATAATAAGCAGAGGAGTAAGAACTATACTCATTGTTCCGGGTTGGCCAAGAAGAGCTTGGTAACCAGAACTCCAAGAAATGATCTCAGAGGACCCATGGCCTCTGCCGCTCAGACAGGACCTGCTGCAGCAGGGGGCCTGTCTGTTCCAAGACGTACTGCGGCTGCGTTGACGGCATGGCGGTTGAACGCCGGATCCTGAAGGAAAAGGGAATTCCGGTGGAAGTTATCCCTACGCTATTTAAAGCTAGGAAAGAAGTGAACGCAAACCATTATCACCGCATATGGTGGAAATATGTTGCGTACTGTGAGGCCAGGAAGGCCCCAAAGGAGAAATTTCAGCTAGGTCGATTTCTGCACTTCCTACAGTCAGAGGTAACTATGGGCCTAAAATTGGGTTCCATTAAGGTCCAGATTTCAGCTCTATCGATTTTCTTCCAAAATTGAACTGGCTTCACTGCCTGAAGTTCAGACTTTTGTTAAGGGAGTGCTGCATAGTCAGCCCCCGTTTGTGCCTCCAGTGGCACCGTGGGATCTCAACGTGGTGTTGGATTTCCTGAAGTCGCATTGGGTTGAGCCACTTAAATCCGTGGAGCTGTAATACCTCACGTGGAAAGTGGTCATTCTGTGGGCCTTGGCGTCGGCCAGGCGTGTATCAGAATTGGCGGCTTTGTCATACAAAAGCCCTTATCTGTATTTTATATGGATAAGGCGGAATTGAGGACTCGTTCCCAATTCCTTCCTAAGGTGGTATCAGTTTTTCATGTGAACCAACCTATTGTGGTGCCTGCGGCTACTTGGGACTTGGAGGATTCCAAGTTACTGGACGTAGTCAGGGCCCTGAAAAGTATATGTTTCCAGGACAGCTGGAGTCAGGAAAACTGACTCGCTATTTCTCCTGTATGCACCCAACAAGCTGGGTGCTCCTGCTTCTAAGCAGACGATTGCTCGCTGGATCTGTGCACGATTCAACTTGCACATTCTGCGGCTGGACTGCCGCACCCTAAATCTGTAAAAGCCCATTCCACGAGGAAAGTGGGCTCTTCTTGGGCGGCTGCCCGAGGGGTCTCGGCTTTACAACTTTGCCGAGCTGTTACTTGGTCGGGTTAAAACATTTTTGTAAGAGGCTACAAGTTTGATACCCTGGCTGAGGAGGACCTAGGGTTTGCTCATTCGGTGCTCTCCCGCTCGTTTGGGAGCTTTGGTATAATCCCCATGGTCCTTACGGAGTCCCAGCATCCACTTAGGACGTCAGAGAAAATAAGATTTTACTCACCGATAAATCTATTTCTCGTAGTCCGTAGTGGATGCTGGGCGCCCATCCCAAGTGCGGATTGTCTGCAATACTTGTTTATAGTTATTGCCTAACTAAAGGGTTATTGTTGAGCCATCTGTTGAGAGGCTCAGTTATATTTCATACTGTTAACTGGGTATAGTATCACGAGTTATACGGTGTGATTGGTGTGGCTGGTATGAGTCTTACCCGGGATTCAAAATCCTTCCTTATTGTGTCAGCTCTTCCGGGCACAGTATCCTAACTGAGGTCTGGAGGGGGGTCTTGGTGGGAGGAGCCAGTGCACACCAGGTAGTCCTAAAGCTTTCTTTAGTTGTGCCCAGTCTCCTGCGGAGCCGCTAATCCCCATGGTCCTTACGGAGTCCCAGCATCCACTACGGACTACGAGAAATAGATTTATCGGTGAGTAAAATCTTATTATTTGTTAGGTTTTTTATTTTCAGTGAGCTTCTGCTGACAACAGACTCACTGCTACGTGGGACCGAGGGGAGAGAAGCAAACGTACCTGTTCACAGCTAGGTTGCGCTTCTTAGGCTACTGGACACCATTAGCTCCAGAGGGTTCGAACACAGGCAGCTGCCCTCGATCGTCCGGAGCCGCGCCGCCGTCCCTCTCGCAGAACCAGAAGATCAGAAGCTGGAAGAAGGTGAAATCGGCGGCTGAAGAATCCTGTCTTCATTGAAGGTAGCGCACAGCACCGCAGCTGTGCGCCATTGCACACCGCACACTCCGGTCACTGTAGGGTGCAGGGCGCTGGGGGGGGGGGGGGCGACCTGGGCAGCAATTAGAGTACCTTTGGCATAAATATACACATAATACAGTCAGGTACTGTATATGTATAAACTCCCCCGCCATTTTTCAGTCACAGACAGCGGGACAGAAGCCCGCCGCTGAGGGGGCGGGGCCTTCTTCCTCAGCACACCAGCACCATTTTTCTTCACAGCTCCGCTGGAAGGACGCTCCCCAGGCTCTCCCCTGCAGTCTCCTGGCACTAGAAGGGTAAAAAAAGAGGGGGGGCACATAAATTAAGGCACTAAAGGTGTATATTAAGCAGCTATTGGGAAATCACTTGTGTAGTTATATAGCGCTGTGGTGTGTGCTGGCATACTCTTTCTCTGTCTCCCCAAAGACCTTGTGGGGTCCTGTCCTCAGTCAGAGCATTCCCTGGGTGTGTGCTGTGTGTCGGTACGGCTGTGTCGACATGTTTGAGGAGGGTTACGTGGAGGAGGAGCAAGTGCAGATAAATGTGGTGTCGCCGCCGTCGGTGCCGACACCGGATTGGATGGATATGTGGAAAGTCTTAAATGACAATGTTAACTCATTACACAAAAGGTTTGATGATGTTGCAGCCGGGGGAAAGCCGGGCCCTCAACCCGGGCCTGCCCAGGCGCCTCAGAGGCCGTCAGGTCTCAAAAACGCCCACTATCTCAGTTGGTTGACACGGATGCCGACACGGAGTCCGACTCCAGTGTCGACGATGATGAGGCACAATTACAGCCTAAAATGACCAAGGCCATCCGATACATGATTATTGCAATGAAAAATGTATTACACATTTTAGAGGTTGACCCTATCCCTGACAAGAGGGTAAATATGTTTGGGGAGAAAAAGCAGCCAGTGACTTTTCCCCCATCACATGAATTAAATGAGTTATGTGAAGAAGGGTGGTCATCCCCTGATAAGAAAGTGGTGATTCCCAAGAGAATACTAATGGCGTACCCTTTCCCGCCAACGGATAGGTTACGCTGGGAATCCTCCCCTAGGTTTGACAAGGCGCTGACGCGCTTATCTAAGAGGGTGGCCTTGCCGTCTCAGGATACGGCCGCTCTAAAGGAGCCTGCGGATAGAAAGCAGGAAGGTATCTTGAAGTCAGTGTATACACACTCTGGTACTCTACTGAGACCGGCTATTGCTTCAGCCTGGATGTGCAGTGCTGTAGCAGCATGGACAGATACTCTGTCAGAGGAGTTAGATACCCTGGACAGGGATACCGTATTACTGACCCTTGGCCATATTAAAGACGTCGTCTTGTATATGCGGGATGCCCAGAGGGACATTTGCCTGCTGGGCTCTAGAATAAATGCAATGTCCATTTCTGCCAGGAGGGTCTTATGGACTCGGCAATGGACAGGGGATGCCGACTCTAAAAAACACATGGAGGTGTTTTGCCTTATAGGGGTGAGGAGTTGTTTGGGGACGGTCTATCGGACCTCGTTTCCACAGCGACAGCTGGAAAGTCGACTTTCTTGCCACAGGTTTCCTCACAGCCTAAGAAAGCACTGTATTACCAAATGCAGTCCTTTCGTTCTCAAAAAAGCAAGGTGCATCCTTTCTTGCCAGAGGCAGGGGTAGAGGAAAGAAGCTGCACCATGCAGCTAGTTCCCAGGAACAAAAGTCCTCCCCGGCTTCCACTAAGTCCACCGCATGACGCTGGGGCTCCACAGGCGGAGCCAGGAGCGGTGGGGGCGCGTCTCCGAAACTTCAGCAATCAGTGGGTTCACTCACAGGTGGATCCTTGGGCAATACAGATTGTATCGCAGGGATACAAGCTGGAGTTCGAGGTGACCACCCTCACCGTTAACTAAAATCTGCCTTGCCAGTTTCTCCCACGGAGAGGGAGGTAGTCCTGGCGGCAATTCACAAGCTGTACCTCCAGCAAGTGATAATAATGGTACCCCCCCTTCAGCAGGGAAAAGGTTACTATTCCACACTGTTTGTGGTACCGAAACCGGACGGTTCGGTAAGACCCATTCTAAATTTAAAATCCTTGAACATCTACATGAAAAAGTTCAAGTTCAAAATGGAATCACTGAGAGCGGTCATTGCAAGCCTGGAAGAGGGGGATTTTATGGTTTCTCTGGACATCAAGGATGCGTACTTGCATGTCCCCATTTATCCACCTCACAAGGAGTACCTCAGGCTTGTGGTACAGGACTGTCATTATTAATTCCAGACGTTGCCGTTTGGTCTGTCCACGGCACCGATAGTATTTACCAAGGTAATGGCCGAAATGATGGTACTCCTTCGGAAGCAAGGGGTTACAGTTATCCCATACTTGGACGATCTCCTCAAAAAGGCGAGGTCCATGGAGCAGTTGTTGATCAGCGTAGCACACTCTCAGGAAGTGTTGCTACGGCACGGCTGGATTCTGAATATTCCAAAGTCGCAGCTGATTCCTACGACGCATCTGCCCTTCCTGGGTATGATTCTGGACACAGAACAGAAGAAGGTGTTTCTCCCGGAGGAGAAGGCTCAGGAGTTGGTGATTCTGGTCAGGGACCTCCTGAAACCAAAACAGGTGTCGGTGCATCACTGCACGCGAATCCTGGGAAAGATGGTAGCGTCTTACGAAGCCATTCCTTTCGGCATGTTCCATGCCAGGATCTTTCAGTGGGAACTGTTGGACAAGTGGTACGGATCGCATCTTCAGATGCATCGGCTGATCACCCTGTCCCCAAGGACCAGGATGTCTCTTTTATGGTGGCTGCAGAGTGCTCATCTTCTCCAGGGCCGCAGGTTCGGCATACAGGACTGGGTCCTGGTGACCACGGATGCCAGCCTCCGCGGATGGGGGGCAGTCACTCAGGGAAGAAACTTCCAAGGCCTGTGGTCAAGTCAGGAGACTTGTCTGCACATAAACATACCTGAATTAAGGGCTATATACAACGCCCTGAGTCAAGCGGAGCCCCTGCTTCGAGACCAACCAGTGCTGATTCAGTCAGACAACATCACGGCAGTTGCCCATGTAAACCGCCAGGGCGGCACAAGAAGCAGGGTGGCAATGGCGGAAGCCACAAGGATTCTTCGTTGGGCGTAGAATCACGTACTAGCACTGTCAGCAGTGTTCATTCCGGGAGTGGACAACTGGGAAGCAGACTTCCTCAGCAGGCATGACCTCCACCCGGGAGAGTGGGGACTTCATCAAGAAGTCTTCGAGCAGATTACAAATCGGTGGGAACTGCCACAGGTGGACATGATGGCGTCCCGCTTAAACAAAAAGCTAAAGAGATATTGCGCCAGGTCAAGGGACCCTCAGTCAATAGCTGTGGACGCACTGGTAACACCGTGGGTGTTCCAGTCGGTCTATGTGTTTCCTCCTCTTCCTCTCATCCCCAAGGTGCTGAGAATAGTAAGAAAAAGAGGAGTGAGAACAATTCTCATCGTTCCGGATTGGCCAAGACGGACTTGGTACCCAGATCTACAAGAGATGATCACAGAGGACCCATGGCCTCTGCCTCTCAGACAGGACCTGTTGCAACAGGGGCCCTGTCTGTTCCTAGACTTACCGCGACTGCGTTTGATGGCATGGCGGTTGGACGCCGGATCCTAGCGGAAAACGGTATCCCGGAGGAAGTAATTCCTACGCTGATAAGAGCTAGGAAGGATGTGACAGCAAAGCATTATCACCGCATATGGCGAAAATATGTTGCTTGGTGTGAGGCCAGGAAGGCCCCTACAGAGGAATTCCAGTTGGGTCGATTTCTGCACTTCCTACAGTCAGGTGTGACTCTGGGCCTCAAATTAGGGTCCATAAAGGTCCAGATCTCGGCCCTATCCATTTTCTTTCAAAAAGAACTGGCTTCACTGCCTCAGGTTCAGACATTTGTAAAGTGAGTGCTACATATTCAGCCTCCTTTTGTGCCACCAGTGGCACCTTGGGATCTTAACGTTGTGTTGGATTTCCTGAAATCCCACTGGTTTGAGCCATTTAAGACCGTGGAGCTAAAATACCTCACGTGGAAAGTTGTCATGCTGTTTGCCTTAGCATCGGCTAGGCGGGTGTCCGAATTGGCGGCTTTGTCATGTAAAAGCCCCTATCTGATCTTCCATATGGACAGGGCAGAATTGCGGACTCGTCCCCAATTTCTCCCTAACGTGGTATCATCGTTTCATTTGAACCAACCTATTGTGGTGCCTGCGGCTACTCGTGACTTGGAGGAATCCAAGTTGCTGGACGTAGTCCGGGCTTTGAAGATTTATGTAACCAGAACGGCTAGAGTCAGGAAGACTGACTCGCTGTTTATCCTGTATGCACCCAACAAGCTGGGTGCCCCTGCTTCAAAGCAAACTATTACTCGCTGAATCTGTAACACGATTCAGCAGGCTCATTCTGCGGCTGGATTGCCGCATCCAAAATCAGTGAAAGCCCATTCCACAAGGAAGGTGGGCTCGTCTTGGGCGGCTGCCCGAGGGGTCTCGGCTTTACAGCTTTGCCGAGCAGCTACTTGGTCTAGGTTCAAACACATTTGCTAAGTTCTACAAGTTTGATACCCTAGCTGAGGAGGACCGTGAGTTTGCTCATTCGGTGCTGCAGAGTCATCCGCACTCTCCCGCCCGTTTGGGAGCTTTGGTATAATCCCCATGGTCCTTACGGAGTCCCCAGCATTCACTAGGACGTCAGAGAAAATAAGAATTTACTCACCGGTAATTCTATTTCTCATAGTCCGTAGTGGATGCTGGGCACCCGTCCCAAGTGTGGACTTCTTCTGCAATACATGTATATAGTTATTGCTTAACTAAAGGGTTATTGTTATGAGCCATCCGTTGAATGAGGCTCAGTTGTTGTTCATACTGTTAACTGGGTATGGTTATCACAAGTTGTACGGTGTGATTGGTGTGGCTGGTATGAGTCTTACCCTGGATTCCAAATCCTTTCCTTGTAGTGTCAGCTCTTCCGGGCACAGTTTCCCTAACTGAGGTCTGGAGGAGGGGCATAGAGGGAGGAGCCAGTGCACACCAGATAGTACCTAATCTTTCTTTTAGAGTGCCCAGTCTCCTGCGGAGCCCGTCTATTCCCCATGGTCCTTACGGAGTCCACAGCATCCACTACGGACTACGAGAAATAGAATTACCGGTCAGTAAATTCTTATTTTTTACCCCTTCATGTATCATCAACTAATGTGCACCCCATTTGTTGGAACTAAAAGCCGAAAAGAGCTCGGTAGAGTTTGTTAGCCCACTTACAGACCCTTAATACGGGATAAGAAGGATTCAATGTATACTTCGCAATACCTCGAAGCTTATTTTAGAACATGTACGGCACGATGATACATGATCCCTCAGACATGAATTTCATACACACATGCTTTTTACTATCTCACTAGGTCATACATTTCCCACCTTCTCCTCTCCTCCATACTCCCAATCATAAATAGATATTTCACGGTATTATATATTTTTCTGCTTAAATTGTTTAGATAGTGGCAGTTATTGGTGACTGCCAAAGGGTGGACTGTCAAAGTCGGAAAAATATGATTCACATGCCTTGTACTAACCCCAATGCACATGCCCGCTGCTCGTGCACCCACTCCCCCGTGCGTACGTATCCCCACAGGTTGCGTAAGGGACGCTCCAACATCTCGTGCGCATGGAGATGTGTATTTACGGCGGAGTTTGTAAGCGTCTAGCGGGCAACTCGATCGCAACATATTTAACCCATATAGTGTGTTTTATAGTTAATATTCCCCTAGACAATGTCAGCAAGTATGTTTAGTTTAAACGGTTCCTGGACAGAGAGATTCCTCTTTGCATGATAGGAAGGGTCAGATAAAGGTTGAAAGGTGGTGTCTAGTATCCAGCTGTAGAGTATTTTAATGGTAACATTTCAGTGTTGGTTAGGAAAAGATTGCTCGCTCCTGCGTATAGTTATGTACAAAAGTAGTTTATAGACATTTACTGTATTTGCTGTTCATTACACATGCGGCGGGAATCCTGAGGATACCTCCCACCTGAGCAGTTGGAGAAAGACACAGCCCACCTGTTCAAATCCACCTATGACCTTTTGTTATAATGCAGAGACACATTCCTGTGTCCAATGAACAATGAGATTATAGGGACCATTGTGTTGTGAATGTATGCTGTGTATATAAAGACCACCATTGCCTGGGCCAGTCACTCACTCTCTCTCAGAAAGGCTTTCTCATTGAATGCTGAGGGCTGGATCCAGGACGCGCTTGCGAATCATCCCCACGTATGTATTATTCTCTGTAGCCATTTTGTTATCCATTGTGTTTGCCATTTGTTCTCATTCTGTTTGCTCGTGTTTGCGATCGTTCGCTATTGTTCATATTATTCTTTGTTATTCTGTTTAGATTTCTATGTTAGTTTGTAGTGTATAACCTGTACTGTTTTTCCCCTTTTTACTCTAAATCATCCACGAAGGTGTTAGAGCCGGAGTGGTTTATAAATCCAAACCAGGTCTTGTGTTTTCACTTTTCTATAAATGGCTTTTCTTAGCGTCTAAATCGCTCAAACAGCTTACACATTATCAAGGTTAATAAGCGTTACATCATTGTAGTATCCGATTACTAAGGTTTAGAGTATATGCATATCCTTACTGTGTGTTGTTAATAAGGTTTACTGTGTATCATTCTGTGAGCGTCTGCGCCGCTCGTGTCTCACTCTCACGACGCAGCGTCCGCTACGCCAATAGCGTAGCATTACGGTACTCGGGACGCCTATAGCGTGCTCGATACGAAGCGTAAGTCCGTGAGCGTACTTGTCGCTCGTGCGCCGCGCCCACGGCCTAGCGTCTGCTACGCTAAGTGCGTACCATTACGGTACTCAGTGCGCCAATAGCGTACTTAGTCCGTAATAGTATATAGCTTATGTTTAAAGGTAATATTTGACATTATCATGGGTAATGTAGGTATTGGAAAACTTTTCCTTCAATTGTTCAAAAGAACAATTCCTGCATGCTCTATTCAGAGATGGTTTTAGGATGCCAGTAACAAAGTGCCCCCCACCCTACCACCACTGGCGACTAGTAGCAGGAACCTACAATCCAGTGACATGCTGCTGCTGCTTGTGGAGTATGAGAAAATTGTGTAGGAGCTAACCTTGGATAGGATGGCTTTTCCCTTTAATGCTCCCCCTGACAGACATAGGGGGTAATTCTGAGTTGATCGCTAGCTGCCGTTGTTCGCAGCGCAGCGATCAGGCTAGAAATCGGCACTTCTGCACATGCGTATGGTGCGCACGCGCGACCTGCCTTCACAAAAGCCGATGCAGTTTTACACAAGCTCTAACGATGCTTTTCAGTTGCACTGCTGGCGCAGAGTGATTGACAGGAAGTGGGTTTTTCTGGGTGGTAACTGACCGTTTTCGGGGAGTGTGTGTAAAAACGCAGGCGTGCCAGATAAAAACGCAGGAGTGGCTGGGAAACGGGGGAGTGGCTGGCCGAACGCAGGGCGTGTTTGTGACGTCAAAACAGGAACTAAACAGAGTGAAGTGATCGCTAGCTAGGAGTAAGTCTCGAGCTACTGCACAATCTTTTTTTGTAGCAATGCTGCGATCATTTCATTCGCACTTCTGCTAAGCTAAGATACAATCCCAGAGGGTGGCGGCTTAGCGTTTGCACTGCTGCTAAAAGCAGCTAGCGAGCGAACAACTCGGAATGACCACCATAGTCATTTAACCTCTAGACTTGGGGGTATATTTAAGAAAACACGATCTGGGTTGATGTTGATACATTTTTGGACGATGTTGTGTCTCAGGTCCTAGGGGGTAATTCATAGTGATGTGCACCGGACATTTTTTGTGTTTTGGTTTTGGATTCGGTTCCGCGGGCGTGTTTTGGATTCGGACGCGTTTTGGCAAAACCTCCCTGAAAATTTTTTGTTGGATTCCGGTGTTTTTTTACAAAAACCCCTCAAAAACAGCTTAAATCATAGAATTTGGGGGTCATTTTGATCCGATAGTATTATTAACCTCAATAACCATAATTTCCACGCATTTCCAGTCTATTCTGAACACCTCACAATATTATTTTTAGTCCTAAAATTTGCACCGAGGTCGTTGGATGACTAAGCTAAGCGACCCAAGTGGCCGACACAAACACCTGGCCCATCTAGGAGTGGCACTGCAGTGTCAGACAGGATGGTCGATTTAAAAAATAGTCCCCAAACAGCACATGATGCAAAGAAAAAAAGAGGTGCACTGTGGTCGCTGGATGGCTAAGCTAAGCGACACAAGTGGCCGACACAAACACCTGGCCCATCTAGGAGTGGCACTGCAGTGTCAGGCAGGATGGCACTTCAAAAAAATAGTCCCCAAACAGCACATGATGCAAAGAAAAATGAAAGAAAAAAGAGGTGCAAGATGGAATTGTCCTTGGGCCCTCCCACCCACCCTTCTGTTGTATAAACATGACATGCACACTTTAACAAACCCATCATTTCAGCGACAGGGTCTGCCACACAACTGTGACTGAAATGACTGGTTGGTTTGAGCCCCCACCAAAAAAGAAGCAATCAATTTCTCCTTGCACAAACTGGCTCTACAGAGGCAAGATGTCCACCTCCTCCTCATCGTCCGATTCCTCACCCCTTTCACTGTGTACATCCCCCTCCTCACAGATTATTAATTCGTCCCCACTGGAATCCACCATCTCAGGTCTCTGTGTACTTTCTGGAGGCAATTGCTGGTGAATGTCTCCACGGAGGAATTGATTATAATTCATTTTGATGAACATCATCATCTCCACATTTTCTGGAAGTAACCTCGTACGCCGATTGCTGACAAGGTGAGCGGCTGCACTAAACACTCTTTCAGAGTACACACTGGAAGGGGGGGGGGGCAACTTAGGTAAAATAAAGCCAGTTTCTGCAAGGGCCTCCAAATTGCCTCTTTTTCCTGCCAGTATACGTACGGACTGTCTGACGTGCTTACTTGGATGCGGTCACTCATATAATCCTCCACCATTCTTTCAATGGTGAGAGAATCATATGCAGTGACAGTAGATGACATATCAGTAATCGTTGGCAGGTCCTTCAGTCCGGACCAAATGTCAGCACTCGCTCCAGACTGCCCTGCATCACCGCCAGCGGGTGGGCTCGGAATTCTTAGCCTTTTCCTCGCACCCCCAGTTGCGGGAATATGTGAAGGAGCAGCTGTTGACGGGTCACGTTCCGCTTGACTTGACAATTTTCTCACCAGCAGGTCTTTGAACCTCTGCAGACTTGTGTCTGCCGGAAAGAGAGATACAACGTAGGTTTTAAATCTAGGATCGAGCACGGTGGCCAAAATGTAGTGCTCTGATTTCAACAGATTGACCACCCGTGAATCCTGGTTAAGCGAATTAAGGGCTCCATCCACAAGTCCCACATGCCTAGCGGAATCGCTCTGTTTTAGCTCCTCCTTCAATGTCTCCAGCTTCTTCTGCAAAAGCCTGATGAGGGGAATGACCTGACTCAGGCTGGCAGTGTCTGAACTGACTTCACGTGTGGCAAGTTCAAAGGGTTGCAGAACCTTGCACAACGTTGAAATCATTCTCCACTGCGCTTGTCAGGTGAATTCCCCCTCCTTTGCCTATATCGTAGGCAGATGTATAGGCTTGAATGGCCTTTTGCTGCTCCTCCATCCTCTGAAGCATATAGAGGGTTGAATTCCACCTCGTTACCACCTCTTGCTTCAGATGATGACAGGGCAGGTTCAGGACTGTTTGCTGGTGCTCCAGTCTTCGGCAGGCGGTGGCTGAATGCCGAAAGTGGCCCGCAATTCTTCGGGCCACCGACAGCATCTCTTGCACGCCCCTGTCGTTTTTTAAATAATTCTGCACCACCAAATTCAAGGTATGTGCAAAATATGGGACGTGCTGGAATTTGCCCAGATGTAATGCACGCACATTATTGCTGGCGTTGTCCGATGCCACAAATCCCCAGGAGAGTCCAATTGGGGTAAGCCATTCTGCGATGATCTTCCTCAGTTGCCGTAAGAGGTTTTCAGCTGTGTGCGTATTCTGGAAAGCGGTGATACAAAGCGTAGCCTGCCTAGGAACGAGTTGGCGTTTGCGAGATGCTGCTACTGGTGCCGCCGCTGCTGTTCTTGCAGCGGGAGGCAATACATCTACCCAGTGGGCTGTCACAGTCATGTAGTCCTGAGTCTGCCCTGCTCCACTTGTCCACATGTCCGTGGTTAAGTGGACATTGGATACAACTGCATTTTTTAGGACACTGGTGAGTCTTTTTCTGACGTCCATGTACATTCTCTGTATCGCCTGCCTGGAGAAGTGGAACCTAGATGGTATTTGGTAACGGGGGCACACTACCTCAAGCAATTGTCTAGTTCCCCGTGAACTAACGGCGGATACTGGACGCACGTCTAACACCAACATAGTTGTCAAGGCCTGAGTTATCCGCTTTGCAACAGGATGACTGCTGTGATATTTCATCTTCCTCGCAAAGGACTGTTGGACAGTCAATTGCTTACTGGAAGTAGTACAAGTGGTCTTCCGACTTCCCCTCTGGGATGACGATCGACTCCCAGCAGCAACAACAGCAGCAGTAGGCGTTACACTCAAGGATGCATCGGAGGAATCCCAGGCAGGAGAGGACTCGTCAGACTTGCCAGTGACATGGCCTGCAGGACTATTGGCTTTCCTGGGTAAGGAGGAAATTGACACTGAGGGAGTTGGTGGTGTGGTTTGCGCGAGCTTGGTTACAAGAGGAAGGGATTTACTGGTCAGTGGACTGCTTCCGCTGTCGCCCAAAGTTTTTGAACTTGTCACTGACTTATTATGAATGCGCTGCAGGTGACGTATAAGGGAGGATGTTCAGAGGTGGTAAACGTCCTTACCCCTACTTATTACAGCTTGACAAAGGCAACACACGGCTTGACACCAGTTGTCCGCATTTCTGTTGAAATAATTCCACACTGAAGAGCTGATTTTTTTTGTATTTTGACCAGGCATGTCAATGGCCATATTCCTCCCACGGACAACAGGTGTCTCCCCGAGTGCCTGACTTAAACAAACCACCTCACCATCAGAATCCTCCTTGTCAATTTCCTCCCCAGCGCCAGCAACACCCATATCCTCATCCTGGTGTACTTCAACACTGACATCTTCAATTTGACTATCAGGAACTGGACTGCGGGTGCTCCTTCCAGCACTTGCAGGGGGGGTGCAAATGGTGGAAGGCGCAAGCTCTTCCCGTCCAGTGTTGGGAAGGTCAGGCATCGCAACCGACACAATTGGACTCTCCTTTGGGATTTGGGATTTTGAAGAACGCACAGTTCTTTGCTGTGCTTTTGCCAGCTTAAGTCTTTTCTTTTTTCTAGCGAGAGGATGAGTGCTTCCATCCTCATGTGAAGCTGAACCACTAGCCATGAACATAGGCCAGGGCCTCAGCCGTTCCTTGCCACTCCGTGTCGTAAATGGCATATTGGCAAGTTTACGCTTCTCCTCAGACGCTTTTAATTTTGATTTTTGGGTCATTTTACTGATCTTTTGTGTTTTGGATTTTACATGCTCTGTACTATGACATTGGGCATCGGCCTTGGCAGACGACGTTGATGGCATTTCATCGTCTCGGCCATGACTAGTGGCAGCAGCTTCAGCACGAGGTGGAAGTAGATCTTGATCTTTCCCTATTTTTTTAACCTCGACATTTTTGATCTCCATATTTTAATGCGCACAACTAAAAGCCACCACAGGTATACAATGTAGATGGATGGATACTATAGTATTATATTACTTATGGACGACGAGTGCACTGACGACACAGAGGTAGGTACAGCCGTGGCCTACCGTACTGCTATATATATATAATATACTGTATAATAATAACGGACCTGGTGGACACTGTCAGCAGACTGCTAAACTAGTATGAAGAAAAAAAAAAAGCCACCACAGGTATACAATGTAGATGGATGGATAGTATAGTATTATATTACTTAATGACGACGAGTGCACTGACGACACAGAGGTAGGTACAGCCGTGGCCTACCGTACTGCTTATATATATAATATACTGTATAATAATAATAACGGACCTGGTGGACACTGTCAGCAGACTGCTAAACTACTATGAAGAAAAAAAAAGCCACCACAGGTATACAATGTAGATGGATGGATACTATAGTATAGTATTATATTACTTATGGACGACGAGTGCACTGACGACACAGAGGTAGGTACAGCCGTGGCCTACCGTACTGCTTATATATATAAAATACTGTATAATAATAATAACGGACCTGGTGGACACTGTCAGCAGACTGCTAAACTAGTATGAAAAAAAAAAAAAGCCACCACAGGTATACAATGTAGATGGATGGATAGTATAGTATTATATTACTTATGGACGACGAGTGCACTGACGACACAGAGGTAGGTACAGCCGTGGCCTACCGTACTGCTCATATATATAATATACTGTATAATAATAATAACGGACCTGGTGGACACTGTCAGCAGACTGCTAAACTAGTATGAAGAAAAAAAAAGCCACCACAGGTATACAATGTAGATGGATGGATAGTATAGTATTATATTACTTATGGACGACGAGTGCACTGACGACACGGAGGTAGGTACAGCCGTGGCCTACCGTACTGCTAATAGATATAATAAATATAATATACTGTATAATAATAACGGACCTGGTGGACACTGTCAGCAGACTGCTAAACTAGTATGAAGGGAAAAAAAGCCACCACAGGAGTGTTTTTCAGGCAGACAAACGTATACTGGACTGGTGGTCACTGTCAGCAAAACTGTGCACTGTACTCCTGCTATAACTGCTCCCCAGTCCCCACAATTAGGCAGTGTGAGCAGTGCACTCAGCACAGATATATCATGCAGCAGTGCAGCACACTGAGTGAGCACAGATATGGTGGAGCGTTTTTTTCAGGCAGAGAAACAAAGGATTAAACTCACTGGTGGTATAATCAAAACCCTGCACTGTACTCCCTAACAGCTGCTCCCCGTCCCCAATCCTCCCCACAATTATAACTAAGTCACTCAGTCTCTTTACTCTTTTCTACTATAACGGAGAGGACGCCAGCCACGTCCTCTCCCTATCAATCTCAATGCACGTGTGAAAATGGCGGCGACGCGCGGCTCCTTATATAGAATCCGAATCTTGCGAGAATCCGACAGGGGGATGATGACGTTCGGGCGCGCTCGGGTTAACCGAGCAAGGCGGGAGGATCCGAGTCGCTCAGACCCGTGAAAAAAAAGGTGAAGTTTGGGCGGGTTCGGATCCCGAGGATCCGAACCCGCTCATCACTATATAATACTGCTGGTCCCCAGTCCCCACAATAAAGCAGTGTGAGCACAGATATATGCAGCACACTGAGCACAGATATGGAGCGTTTTTCAGGCAGACAACGTATACTGGTGGTCACTGGTCAGCAAAACTCTGCACTGTACTCCTCCTATATAATACTGCTGGTCCCCAGTCCCCACAATAAAGCAGTGTGAGCACAGATATATGCAGCACACTGAGCACAGACATGGAGCGTTTTTTCAGGCAGACAACGTATACTGGTGGTCAGTGGTCAGCAAAACTCTGCACTGTACTCCTATATAATACTGCTGGTCCCCAGTCCCCACAATAAAGCAGTGTGAGCACAGATATATGCAGCACACTGAGCACAAATATGGAGCGTTTTTCAGGCGGACAACATATAATACTGGTGGTCACTGGTCAGCAAAACTCTGCACTGTACTCCTCCTATAATACTGCTGGTACCCAGAATAAAGATATTTGCACTGCAGCCCCCTGAAACAAAGTGAGAGGACGCCAGCCACGTCCTCTCACTATCATTTCCAATGCACAAGTGAAAAATGGCGGTGACGCGCGGCTCATTATATAGAATCCAAATCTCGCAAGAATCCGACAGCGGGATGATGACGTTTGGGCGCGCTCGGGTTAACCGAGCCATACGGGAGAATCCGAGTATGCCTCGGACCCGTGTAAAAATAAGATTTTACTTACCGATAAATCTATTTCTCGTAAAATCGTATTTTCTCTAACGTCCTAGTGGATGCTGGGGACTCCGTAAGGACCATGGGGATTATACCAAAGCTCCCAAACGGGCGGGAGAGTGCAGATGACTCTGCAGCACCGAATGGGCAAACACAAGGTCAGCCAGGGTATCAAACTTGTAGAATTTTGCAAACGTGTTTGAACCCGACCAAGTAGCTGCTCGGCAAAGCTGTAATGCCGAGACCCCTTGTGGAATGGGCTTTTACAGATTTTGGATGCGGCAATCCAGACGCAGAATGAGCCTGCTGAATCGTGTTACAGATCTAGCGTGCAATAGTTTGCTTTGAAGCAGGAGCACCCAGCTTGTTGGATGCATACAGGATAAACAGCGAGTTAGTTTTCCTGACTCCAGCCGTCCTGGCTACATAAATCTTCAAAGCCCTGACTACATCTAGTAACTTGGAATCCTCCAAGTCACGAGTAGCCGCAGGCACCACAATAGGTTGGTTCAAATGAAAAGATGACACCACCTTCGGCAGAAATTGCGGACGAGTCCGTAATTCTGCCCTGTCCATATGGAAAACCAGATAGGGGCTTTTACATGACAAAGCCGCCAATTCTGACACACGCCTAGCCGAAGCTAAGGCCAATAGCATGACCACTTTCCACGTGAGATACTTTAACTCCACGGTCTTAAGTGGCTCAAACCAGGGAGATTTCAGGAAACTCAACACCTCGTTAAGATTCCAAGGTGCCACTGGTGGCACAAAAGGGGGCTGAATATGCAGCACTCCCTTTACAAACGTCTGAACCTCAGGAAGAGAAGCCAGTTCCTTTTGAAAGAAAATGGATAGGGCCGAAATCTGGACCTTTATGGACCCTAATTTTAAGCCAATAGTCACTCCCGACTGTAGGAAGTGAAGGAACCGGCCCAGCTGGAATTCCTCTGTAGGGGCCTTCCTGGCCTCACACCAAGCAACATTTGTGAGAGGCTCTTTGTGAGAGGCGTGCATTATAAAGTGAGGCTTGGCTTATTAAGTGAGTTTGAAACAGCAGCAGGTGAGTATTCTCTGTCTATCCATATAGGGATTGTAATATTGTGGGAAAAAGGAGTGAGAATTTGGCTGTGTTTGTCTCTGTGCTTTCACTTGTGCTTTCTTAGAGTGTGAAGAGAAACTAGGAGGAGGAGTGGCTGAATCTAGGTGTGAAGTGATTAGGAGGAGGGGCTGAATAGAACAGCTACCTGAGAAACTATATAAACAGTGACCAGACTCAGAGAGCGTGCTCTTTGTGAGAGGCGTGCATTATAAAGTGAGGCTTGGCTTATTAAGTGAGTTTGAAACAGCAGCAGGTGAGTATTCTCTGTCTATCCATATAGGGATTGTAATATTGTGGGAAAAAGGAGTGAGAATTTGGCTGTGTTTGTCTCTGTGCTTTCACTTGTGCTTTCTTAGAGTGTGAAGAGAAACTAGGAGGAGGAGTGGCTGAATCTAGGTGTGAAGTGATTAGGAGGAGGGGCTGAATAGAACAGCTACCTGAGAAACTATATAAACAGTGACCAGACTCAGAGAGCGTGCTCTTTGTGAGAGGCGTGCATTATAAAGTGAGGCTTGGCTTATTAAGTGAGTTTGAAACAGCAGCAGGTGAGTTAGAATACAGCAAAAGGTGAGTTTTATAATACACAAAGTGACACACAAATTTGCAATACCATTAACATCTGATACAATGTTTGGCCTTGTGCAGTGCAATGGATGTAAAGCATTTGTTTGGAAAGAGGCAGTGTGGAGACTCGGCTGCTGTCCAATCTGTGAGCAATTTTCTCTGCTGAAGGAGGAGATAGCAAAACTGCATGCTGAGATTTGTAGGTTGTCTGTGTCTTTGAAGCCTCCACTGCCGCAGAGAGCCACCAGAAGACATTCTGCCTGGACTACTGTGGGCTCTCAAGGGCAGAGATTTCCAGAGGGACACAGACACCTCCCACAAGCGGTGACACTGCAAAACTCGTATGCTACTCTTGCAGGGCTGGAAGATACAACTAATAGAGGCACTACAGAACAGGAGGATATGGGGACATCTACCAACTATAGGAACAGGAAATGGAACAGGAAAATTGAATCTCCAAAAAGGACTGCACTTCTCTTGGGAGATTCCATTATTAGAGGAATACATCTGGGAAATGCAAATGAAGTAGAGAAACAAGTAAGGTGCTTACCTGGAGCCACAGCTCCAAGGGATAAAGAGCGCATGCTAAGAATTGTGAAGGCAGCAAGAAAAGATGGGGAGGTGGATGTCATTGTCCACCTAGGGACAAATGACCTGGCAAATGCTGAACTCATGGCTGTAAAAGATGAATTTAGGAAGTTAGGGACTGCTCTGAAGCAGGTGGCAACCACTGTATCTTTTTCAGAAGTATTGCCAGTACACAGAGGGAAGGACAGAACTCATTGCATCAGAAACTTCAATGTTTGGCTAAGGACATGGTGCAATGAGGAGAGATTTGGATTTATAGGCCATAGTCACACCATCTGGCAAGATAGGAGCTTATACAAAAGTGACGGCCTGCACCCATCTTCAAGGGGAACGAGAATACTAACTGAACAGTTTGGATGCTTCATCAAGAACTATTTAAACTAACAAAGGGGGCAGTGAACCAAATAGGAAAAAAGAAACCTGCTCCCCCAACACAGAGGTATTGTTTCTGCAGGCAAAGGGAATAGGAAGCATATCCACAGCAACAGAAGATAATTCAGATCAAAACCAAATAAAAATAGGCAGAGAGAAGAACATAGCTAGGAACAGAAAAAGCACAAACAAAACTCTAAAAGCTATGTGTGCAAATGCTAGGAGTTTAGGAAATAAAATCCCAGAACTAACTGCAATAATGACAAGGGATGATCTAGACATTGTGGCAATTACAGAGTCATGGTACAATGAAAATCATGACTGGGATATAGCTATACCGGGATATACTTTATTTAGGAAGGACAGAATTGGAAAAATCGGAGGAGGGGTAGCAATGTATGTAAAAAATGCCATAAATACTACATTAATACAAAATATTGAAGAAAAAACTGAGGCCCTTTGGGTGACCATAGAAACAGGGGAAAAGTTGATTATTCGTATTGGCGTGATATACAGGCCACCAGGTCAGGAAGAGGAACTTGACAAGAACCTATTGCAGGACATAACTAAAATGGCATTAAAAGGAGAGGTAATAATCATGGGAGACTTTAATCTTCCTGATGTAAACTGGGAGGTGTCTGTTGCTAGTTCCACTAGAAGTAGGAACATTTTAAATTCCCTTCAGGGAGCATCCCTCCACCAATTGGTGAGCGAGCCCACTCAGAAAGACGCAATATTAGACTTAATACTTACAAATGGAGACAGATTATCGGACTTAAAAGTGGGTGAAAACCTGGGATCCAGTGATCATCAAGCAGTATGGTTCAGCATTAAGACAGAGACTGACTTGTCCCATACAAAAACAAAGGTGTTGGATTTTAGGAAGGCTGATTTTGTAGGGATGGGAAAATGTGTAAGTGATTCTTTGGCAGAGTGGAGGAACTTGGAAACAGTGCAGGAGAGGTGGGAAACATTCAAATGTGCAATATTGAAGGCAACAGACCTTTGTATCAAAACTGTTAGGAAAAACACAAGGAAAAGGAAGCCAGTGTGGTTTGCAAAAGAAGTAGCAAATATTGTGAGAGCAAAAAAGATGGCTTTTAGGAAATATAAGCAGACACAAAATAATGAAGACAAAAAGATATATCTTGTTAGACAGAAGGAGACAAAGAAGGTAATCAGATGTGCAAAGGCACAAGCTGAGGAGAAAATGGCCCAGTCAGTGGGTAAAGGAGGCAAAACTTTTTTTAGGTATATAAGCGAAAAGAGAAAAACAAAAGGCGGAATTATAAAACTAAAGACTGACACTGGGAGTCTTGTTGAAGGAGACAATTTAATAGCAGATCATCTTAATGATTATTTTTGCTCAGTATTTACTACTGAAAGAGAGGGGAAGGGGCCACAGCTAAGTTGCAGGGATATTCAGGAAAATGAAACAAGTACATTTACAGAGGAGAAGGTCCTAACAGAACTCTCAAAGCTGAAAGTGGACAAATCTATGGGGCCAGATGGGATACATCCAAGGATACTAAAAGAACTTAAAGAGGTGCTGGTAGCACCATTGACAGAATTATTCAACCAGTCATTAGCTACAGGAGAAATTCCAGGGGACTGGAAAAGAGCAAACGTAGTCCCACTGCACAAAAGTGGAAGCAAGGAAGAGGCAAACAACTACAGACCAGTGAGTCTTACATCAGTAGTAGGGAAATTGATGGAAACACTCTTAAAAGAAAGAGTTGTAGATTATCTCAAATCCGGCAATTTACTGGATCCCAAACAGCATGGATTCACTGGGGGGAGATCATGTCAAACAAATCTTATTGACTTTTTTGATTGTGTGACTAAAGTGATGGATAAAGGTGGAGCCATGGATATAGCTTATCTAGACTTTAGTAAGGCTTTTGACACAGTTCCACATCGCAGACTGCTAAATAAACTTGAAAGTTTGGGATTGGATATTAGGATTATTGAATGGATAAGATCTTGGTTGAAGGATAGAAAACAGAGAGTTGTGGTAAATGGAGTGCATTCACAGGAGGGAAATGTTACCAGTGGAGTACCCCAGGGATCTGTACTTGGACCAGTGCTTTTTAATATCTTTATTGGTGACATTGCAAATGGCATTAAAGGGAAAGTATGCCTTTTTGCAGATGACACAAAGGTATGCAACAGGGTAGACACACCAGGTGGGGTAAAACAAATGATTGAGGATCTAGGTAGACTAGAGGAATGGTCAAGAGTCTGGCAATTACAGTTTAATGCCAAAAAATGCAAAATCATGCACTTGGGTCTCAAAAATCCTAAAGCTATATACAGTATTAATGGCACTATACTGGAAACTACTGAGGAGGAAAGGGATCTAGGAGTCACTATTTCAGATGACTTAAAAGCAGGTAAGCAATGTAACAAGGCAATGAGGAAGGCTAGTCAGATGCTTGGCTGCATTGGGAGAGGAATCAGCAGCAGAAAGAAAGAAGTAATAATGCCACTGTATAGGTCATTGGTACGGCCTCATCTAGAATACTGTATTCAGTTCTGGAGGCCATATCTTCAAAAGGATATTAATACATTAGAAACTGTACAAAGGAGGGCAACTAAAATGGTGCATGGCCTACATCACAAAACATACCCAGAAAGACTAAGAAATCTCAATATGTATAGTTTGGAGCAGAGAAGGGAAAGGGGGGACATGATAGAAACTTTCAAATATATGAAGGGTTTTAACAAAGTCCAGGAGGGAAACATTCTCCAAATGAAGAGAAGCAATAGGACACGAGGACATGCACTGAGACTGGAGGGGGGGAGGTTCAGGGGAAATTTGCGGAAAAATTATTTCACAGAAAGGGTAGTGGACAAGTGGAATAGCCTCCCATCAGAGGTGGTAGAGGCTAAGACAGTAGAGCAATTTAAACATGCATGGGATAGACATAAGGATATCCTTACAAAGAAATAAGGATCAAATAAGGTTAGTGATAAAAAATAATATAAAAAAAAAAAAAAGGGGCAGACTAGATGGGCCAAGTGGTTCTTATCTGCCGACAAATTCTATGTTTCTATGTTTCTATGTTAACATATTTTCGCCATATACGGTGATAATGTTTTGCTGTCACGTCCTTCCTAGCCTTTATCAGCGTAGGAATAACTTCATCCGGAATGCCTTTTCCCGCTAGGATCCGGCGTTCAACCACCATGCCGTCAAACGCAGCCGCGGTAAGTCTTGGAACAGACATGGCCCCTGTTGCAACAGATCCTGTCTGAGAGGCAGAGGCCATGGGTCCTCTGTGAGCATTTCTTGCAGTTCCGGGTACCAAGTCCTTCTTGGCCAGTCCGGAACAATGAGTATTGTTCTCACTCCTCTTTTTCTTACGATTCTCAGCACCTTGGGTATGAGAGGAAGAGGAGGAAACACATAGACCGACTGGAACACCCACAGTGTTACTAGTGCGTCCACAGCTATCGCCTGAGGGTCTCTTGACCTGGCGCAATACGTTTGTAGCTTTTTGTTGAGGCGGGATGCCATCATGTCCACCTGTGGCAGTTCCCATCGATTTGTAATCTGTGTGAAGACTTCTTGATGAAGTCCCCACTCTCCCGGGTGGAGGTTGTGCCTGCTGAGGAAGTCTGCTTCCCAGTTGTCCACTCCCGGAATGAACACTGCTGACAGTGCTTGCACGTGATTCTCCGTCCAACGAAGAATCCTGGTGGCTTCTGCCATCGCCACCCTGCTTCTTGTGCCGCCCTGGCGGTTTACATGAGCCACTGCGGTGATGTTGTCTGATTGAATCAGCACCGGTTGGTTGCGAAGCAGAGGCTCCGCTTGACTCAGGGCGTTGTATATGGCCCTTAGTTCCAGGATATTGATGTGCAGACAAGCCTCCTGACTTGACCACAGCCCTTGGAAGTTTCTTCCCTGAGTGACTGCCCCCCACCCTCGGAGGCTTGCATCCGGGGTCACCAGGACCCAGTCCTGTATGCCGAACCTGCGGCCCTCGAGAAGGTGAGCACTCTGCAGCCACCACAGAAGAGACACCCTGGCCCTGGGGGATAGGGTGATCAGTCGATGCATCTGAAGATGCGCTCAGGACCACTTGTCCAACAGATTCCACTGAAAGTTCCTCGCATGGAACCTGCCGAAGGGAATGGCTTCGTATGACGCCACCATCTTTCCCAGGACTCGTGTGCATTGATGCACCGACACCTGTTTTGGTTTTAAGAGGTCTCTGACCAGAGTCACGAGCTCCTGGGCCTTCTCCTCCGGGAGAAACACCTTCTTCTGGTCTGTGTCCAGAATCATGCCCAGGAAGGGCAGTCTCGTCGTAGGAATCGGCTGCGACTTTGGAATATTCAGAATCCAGCCGTGCTGTTGTAACACCTCCCGAGAGTGTGCTACGCTGATCAGCAACTGCTCTCTGGACTTCGCCTTTATGAGGAGATCGTCCAAGTATGGGATAATTATGACTCCTTGCTTTCGCAGGAGCACCATCATTTCCGCCATTACCTTGGTAAATATTCTCGGTGCCGTGGACAGACCAAACGGCAACGTCTGGAATTGGTAATGACAGTCCTGTACCACAAATCTGAGGTACTCCTGATGAGGTGGATAAATGGGGACATGCAGGTAAGCATCCTTTATGTCCAGAGACACCATAAAATCCCCCTCTTCCAGGCTTGCGATGACCGCTCTCAGCGATTCCATCTTGAACTTGAACCTTTTCAGGTAAATGTTCAGGGTTTTTAAATTCAATATGGGTCTGACTGAACCGTCCGGTTTCGGAACCACAAACATTGTGGAATAGTAACCCCTTCCCTGTTGAGGGAGGGGAACCTGT
The DNA here is from genome assembly GCF_028390025.1 of Pseudophryne corroboree. Lineage (NCBI taxonomy): Eukaryota > Metazoa > Chordata > Amphibia > Anura > Myobatrachidae > Pseudophryne > Pseudophryne corroboree. The sequence continues at coordinate 148,252,537 of NC_086446.1, read as the reverse complement.
ACCACCACCTGCTGGAGATATAATTTGTGAATTGCCGCTAACACTACTTCCCTTTCTATGGGGGATGCTGGCAGGGCCGATTTGAGGTAACGGTGAGGGGGCATCACTTCGAATTCCAGGTTGTATCCCTGAGACACAATCTGTATAGCCCAGGGATCCACCTGTGAGCGAACCCACTGGTGGCTGAAATTTCGGAGACGCGCCCCCACCGCTCCTGGCTCCACCTGTGGAGCCCCAGCGTCATGCGGTGGATTTTGTGGAAGACGGGGAGGACTTCTGTTCCTGGGAACTAGCTATATTGTGCAGCTTCTTTCCACTACCCCTGCCTCTGGCAAGAAAAGACACACCTCGGACTTTCTTGCCTCTATGCGATCGAAAGGACTGCATTTGGTAATACGGTGCTTTCTTAGGCTGTGATTGAATATATGCCAAAAAATTTGACTTCCCAGCCGTAGCTGTGGAAACTAGGTCCGAGAGACCGTCCCCAAACAATTCCTCACCCTTATAAGGTAAAACCTCCATGTGCTTTTTTGAGTCGGCATCACCTGTCCATTGCCGAGTCCACAGGACCCTTCTGGCAGAAATCGACATTGCATTTATTCTAGAGCCCAGTAGGCAAATGTCCCTCTGGGCATCCCTCATATATAGGACAGTGTCCTTTATATGCCCCAGGGTCAATAAAATAGTATCCTTGTCCAATGTATCCAGTCCCTAAGACAGAGTATCTGTCCATGCCGCTACAGCACTACACATCCAGGCCGACGCAATTGCCGGCCTCAGTATGGTACTTGAATGTGTATAAACAAACTTCAGGATACCTTCCTGCTTCCTATCCGCAGGATCCTTTAGGGAGGCCGTATCCTGTGACGGCAGGGCCACCTTCTTAGATAAGCGTGTCAAAGCTTTGTCTAATCTAGGGGAGGATTCCCAGCGTATCCTGTCCGTTGGCGGGAAAGGATACGCCATAAGCAACCGTTTGGGAATCTGCACTTTCCTATCAGGAGATTCCCAAGCTTTTTCACATAAATCATTTAACTCATGTGAAGGGGGAAAAGTCACTTCTTGCCGTTTTTCCCCAAACATATAAACCCTCTTGTCAGGGACAGGGTTTACCTCTGAAATGTGCAATACATCCTTCATTGCTATAATCATGTAGCGGATGGCTTTAGCCATTTTAGGCTGCAACTTTGCATCATCGCCATCGACACTGGAGTCAGAGTCCGTGTCAATATCTGTGTCAACAATCTGGGATAGTGGGCACTTCTGAGACCCTGACGGCCTCTGCGCTGTAGGATCAGGCATGGGTTGAGACCCTGGGGTAAATTTACTAAGATGGGAGTTCTATTTAAAATGGGATGTTGCCCATAGCAACCAATCAGAGTTTACTTCTCATTTACTTAGCACCTTCTAGAAGATAATACCTGGAATCTGATTGGTTGCTATGGGCAAAATCCCATCTTAAATTGAACTCCCATTTTAGTAAATATACCCCCCTGACTGTCCCAAGGCTTCATCTTTATCCAACCTTTTATGCAAGGAGTTTACATTATCATTTAACACCTTCCACATATCCATCCAATCAGGTGTCGGCGCAGTCGGCAGAGACACCACATTCAACTGCACCTGCTCTGCTTCCACATAGCCTTCCTCGTCAAACATGTCGACACAATCGTACCGACACACCACACACACAGGGGATGCTCTATTTGAGGACAGAACCCCCACAAGGCCTTTTGGAGAGACAGAGAGAGAGTATGCCAGCACACACCCCAGCGCTATATAACCCAGGAATTACACAGTAACTTAGTGTTTACCCAGTAGCTGCTGTATTAGTGATTTTACGCTAAATTTATGTGCCCCCCCCCCCTCTCTTTTTACCCTCCTTCTACCGTGATTCTGCAGGGGAGAGCCCGGGGAGCTTCCTCTCAGCTGAGCTGTGGAGAGAAAATGGCGCTGGTGAGTGCTGAGGAAGAAGCCCCGCCCCCTCAGCGTCGGGCTTCTGTCCCGCAATTTTGTGTAAAATAATGGCAGGGGCTCATGCATATATACAGTGCCCAGCTGTATATATGCTCTATTTTGCCAGGAGGTACTCAAATGCTGCCCAGGGCGCCCCCCCCCCCCCCCTGCGCCCTGCACCCTACAGTGACCGGAGTGTGCGGGTTAAATGTGGGAGCAATGGCGCACAGCTGCAGTGCTGTGCGCTACCTCATATGAAGACAGGAGTCTTCTGCCGCCGATTTTGAAGTCTTCTTGCTTCTCTCGCCGGCTTCTGGCTCTGCGAGGGGGACGGCGTCGCGGCTCCGGGATCGGACGACCAAGGATGAGTTCCTGTATTCGATCCCTCTGGAGCTAGTGGTGTCCGGTAGCCTAAGAAGCGCGACCTATCCGCAGTTAGTAGGTTTGCTTCTCTCCCCTCAGTCCCACGTAGCAGAGAGCCTGTTGCAAGCAGACCTCTCTGAAAATAAAAAATCCTAATAAAATACTTTCTTATTAGCAAGCTCAGGAGAGCTCACTAAAGTGCACCCAGCTCTGACCGGGCACAGATTCTAACTGAGGTCTGGAAGAGGGACATAGAGGGAGGAGCCAGTGCACACCAGTAGTCCTAATTCTTTCTTAGAGTGCCCTGTCTCCTGCGGAGTCCGTCTATTCCCCATGGTCCTTACGGAGTCGCCAGCATCCACTAGGACGTTAGAGAAAAGGGTGAAGTTCGGGGGGGTACGATTCCGAGGAACCGAACCCGCTCATCACTAGTAATTCAGCGATTTTTGCAGCCCTGCGATTAGATAGTCGCCACCTTCAGGGGGAGGGTATTTTAGCTGTGCAAATGCATGTGTAGCAGAGCTGTACAAAGTGATTTTGTGCAGCCCAGGACTTACTTGGCCACTGTGATCACATCAGGCTGTTCAGGATCGGATCTGACGTCAGACACCCTCCTTTCAAACGCATGGACACGCCTGCGTTTTTCTCTAACGTCCTAGTAGATACTGGGGAATAGTATATTACCATGGGGTATAGATCGGGTCCTCTGGAGCCTGGCACTTTAAGAAATTAATAGTGTGTGTTGGCTCCTCCCCTCTATGCCCCTCCTAGCAGAGTCAGTTTAGAAAATGTGTCCAAGGAGCCGGCTGCATTCTGTTGCTCTCCAGAGAGTTTTCTTAGTTTTAGTTTATTATTTTCAGGCGCACTGGTTGGCAACCAGTCTGCCTGCATCGTGGGACTTAAGGGAGGGACCGAACCAACTTCCTAAGAGTTAATGGTTCGTAATCCCAGCTGACAGGACACTGAGGTGCTGTTTCTCACATCCCCAGATTGTAAGCCCACACCGACAGCATGCCGCCACCTCTTAACAGATGCTAAAGTTGACGCGGTGCAGTGTTACACCGAAGTCCCATTTAGCGGGTCCCTGGTGCATATTGGCGGCATGAGGGACAGTGTTCACCCGGCTCAGGGCCGCAGTGCACTCTGAATACCCAGACTGGAAGCAGTGAACGGGGGCTGTGTACACTCATTTTCACACTTTTGTTATGGAAAAATCCAGTATAAAAGTAATGCAGGGACCGCGTGCCATTATAGGTGCTGAGCTTCCAGTAGATCGGGACCAGAAGCCAAACGGCGCCATTTCCTGCTGCAGTTGATGCACAGGCTGTACGCGGAGACTACTCCTCCAGGACCCACTAAATCACCATTGTAACTGGTACCAGGGGGTTATAGTGAAGGGGAAGCTCAAAATCAGCAGTTCCACCACTGTGTGGTAATTTACATTCAAAGGACACCCAGCGGGGCGCTGCTCAGTGTAGTGTAGTGTGCTGGTTCCAATTTCTCTCTCACTCCATTCAGGGTAGTCTGGGTTTGTGTGCATACTGTATCTCACTAATACTGCACTGTGTTTTCATACTAATCTGTGCGTTTCTACTCAGGTGTGTACCCAATGCTCAATTCCTTCACAAGGTAGTGATGTGCAGGCACCAGAGTGGATGGAATAATTTAAAACTATGATTTCCAATATTAGATCAGAGTTAGCTGTGGCTAAGCAAGAAAGGGAAGCCCTGACACAAACAATGGACACATTTATGGTAACTGCTACTGACCACGGACAGGGTCTTCAGCCCCCCTGTTGTTCTCTCACAAACGCACTCTCCCTCCCTTATTACAATCTGATTCTGAACTACCAGAGCTTGATGAAGGAGAGGCTGAGGTGGACAAGGATGATTCCTTGTCCCCGGGTGTTGAGGCCTTCATTTATGCCATTAGGGAGGTGCTCAAAATCCCTAATAAGAAGGAAGAACAGGCAGAGGAATTGTATTTAAAAAAAATAAAAAATAAAAATGGGAAAGCGCTGCTTAATCTGTTGTAGATTTTATTTACTAAAATTTATCACATACTGTATATCTATATTTGATACCAGCCAGCATCACATAAAACAATTAAGAAATATTTATTATTACTCCATGTTTCTATAAAAACAGAATTATTATTAAATTGTCAATACAACAGCTTGAATTAGCCTTAGAAACAAAAGCAGCTGCACAATAAAACTCATGCACCAAAGTCTTCTTCATGCAATCTTCCGTGATACTATGTACCACCTTAACATTTAATATGCTCACTGGTAACTCTGCATGCATGGTGGTAACGAGCAAATCATGCACTAGAAGCTGATATCCATATAAACAGTCATCCAATTAATAATATAGCACAGCATATAGTTACTTTTCAGTATAGTTAGTAGCCTTTCTCACAACTTCTGGTCAGTGTTTGTAAGCGTTTATGCATAGCCATGCAGCATTAGTGTGAGCAGTCCGTGCCTCTCATACACAAGTTAGTTACCAGGATGTCAATATGTGCCGTTTAGGGCATGCCTCTATTATGACCACGGATTGGTGATGTCCCTCCCGGCTGGTGCTCTCCCCATCAGCCTTATCCATGTGCGGTCACTTTATAGCAATTCGTCCCCTTATTTAGCAGTGGGGTGTGCGGTATGCCGGCCAGTTGATGAGTGGTCTGTGTCTGTATCCCATATGCTGGGAGAACGTACAGACACATTTCCCCTACTCCTAAGACTCAGTGGCTTCCTCAGTGTAAGAATTGTATTTTAATGTGAAACCAAAGTCCTCTGCAACCTTCCTGGTTTCTAAAGAATTAGATTCCCTGGCTAGGGCAGCATGGATAAATCCTGACAAGAAATGTATTACCTCTAAACGGGTGTTAAATTCCTTCCCTTTCTGCAGTGGAGTACACTGTGATTCCACAGGGAATTACGTTGGGGTGTAGAGTTGGATCTTGATCCGAGGCACCAACGGGCTAAAAGCTTTGACTGTTCCCAGGATGCATCGCGCCGTCTCCTCTATATCCCCGCCTCCAGACACTGTAGTTCAGTTTGTAAGTTGGTGCCTGTAGTGCAGGCATTTAACAGGGAGGGCTGCGCTAGGCAGCACTGTAAAGAGCTTTTCAGAATATAGAAGACTTCAAGGGCCGCAGCACAGGCACTTAAAAGTTCTACTGTATATGTAATACTGACATATAGTGCTGCGGCTCCCTCACCTCCCACAGTGGCGCTGTATACTCCCGTGCCCTGGTTGCCAGGTACTTACAGCGGAGGGCTCTGGTTTTCTTCAGGGCACACACACACTTGCCGCTGTTCTCCAGGATTGCATGGCCGCATAATAGGTAGGAAGTAAGAGGTTCCCCCAGGCGGGACCCGCTGAAAACTGCGATCCGGCTCGGTCTCTAGGAGATAGGCTGCACGCGCTGGAGTGGACACTGTGGCCGAACAGGGACCCCACTACACCACCAGGGAAAGGGGCACAGGTCGGATTCCATAAAAATCAATTTTAATAGGCCCCACAGTTCCCAGTGGTGAAGTCCAGCAAGTGGATAAGGCTCTGACCTGTAGTACCTCCCCCAGCCCCAGGCGCCATTTACTGCAAATGTTCCCGCCCTGGAGCTGCATCTCTCTGTCTCCCTCACTCCCTGTCCGCGTTTGGGTGCCATTACACACATGCTGAGCTGAGTCTGGGACTGCTGGGCAATGTCTCCTCTGTAAAGCCGCCTGCATCATCAGCGCTGTGCATTTACAGGACACTTAACACTGTCTAAATGACATGTAGAATACTTTAGAACAAGTGCACTGTTACAGGGATATTTAGTACAAGTACCCTGTGATATACATCCAGTCTGTACTGTGCATTGTTATATCTATGGGGGTAATTCCAAGTTGATCGCAGCAGGAAATTTTTTAGCAGTTGGGCAAAACCATGTGCACTGCAGGGGGGGGGGGGGGGGGGCAGATATAACATTTGCAGAGAGAGTTAGATTTGGGTGGGTTATTTTGTTTCTATGCAAGGTAAATACTGGCTGCTTTATTTTTAAACTGCAATTTGGATTGCAGATTGAACTCACCACACCCAAATCTATCTATCTCTGCACATGTTACATCTGTCCCCCCCTGCAGTGCACATGGTTTTGCCCAACTGCTAAAAAATTTCCTGCTGCGACCAACTTGGAATTCCCCCCTATATACTGTACCTACATAGCTTTACTTGGTAGCACAGAACTTAGTATTGCTAGTCCAGTGCAGTTTTATTGTTGTTTGTAATAATTTCTGCATTGTACATGTGACTGTGTGTGTGCCTATAGCTGTTATGTGATCTCTATTCCGTGTGTCTCGCACATTGCTATCCCTATATTCTGTAGCCTGAAGGGGACTAAGTGCATCAGGGTTCTCATATAATATAGTATTTCACAGGATATACTTATTTGGTATTTCTCTTAAATCCTAGAGGATGCTGGGGTCCACATTAGTATCATGGGGTATAGACTGGTCCACCAGGAGCCATTGGCACTTTAAGAGTTTGAGAGTGTGGGCTGGCTCCTCCTTCTAGGCCCCTCCTACCAGACTCCGTTTAGAAAATGTGCCTGGAGGAGCCGGTCACAGCTAGGGGAGCTCTACAGAGCTTCTTTAGTAAAAGTTTATTTTAGAGTTTATTATTTTACAGGGAGGCTGCAGGCAACAGCCTCCTGCTTCGAGGTACTAAAGGAGGGAGTAGTGTCTGCCCTGTGGGGTCTGAGCCACTATCTCTGCTGACAGGACACTGAGCTCCTGAGGGGATAGAACGTTCCCCGCCACAGGGGATCGTTCACCCTGGCAGCATGCCGCCATCCCCTTACAGAGCCAGTAGATCGGTGGCGCATTAGTCACCGCCCCCCCTAGCAAGCGGGGAGTCGGTGTGAAGATGGCGACAGAGTATGGAGCGCAGTACTAACTGCGCTACGGGGCTCAGCAGTACATAGTGCGGCACTGTGAGGGGCGCCCTGAGCCAGCGCCTACACCCTACATTGACCTCTCAAGCCTGTCAGGGTCCCGGGATCTCTGCCAGCATAAATCCTCAGGCCAGTATAATCTTATGAAGAGTGGGAAGACAGCACCATTCAGGGGGCGGAGCTTCTCAGAGCAGACACAGCAGCGTTCAGCGCCATTTTCCAGCCTGCAGAAATGGTGTCAGTGATGTGCAGTCCCTCCAGAGCAACTCCAGCTATCTATTACGGTACCAGGGGGTTGTAGAAGGTGGGGGGAGGCTGTGTAAAGACTGTAACCTATTAAGGTACACAGCGCTGGTTTAGGGTCTCCCTATACCTGGAAAGCGCTGTGTGTGGGTTGGCTCCAATCTCTGTGCCTCTCTTGCCATTCTTGGGGGTGAAACTCTGTCCTTCCCTGTGTGTGGAGTGTCTGTGGTCTCCATTAAGCTATATCCAGGGACTCTGTGTCCTATGCAGCAGAGGATATGTCCTCTCAGGATGATCCCATTCTATGTAATCAGGATTGCACTGTTTTAGCACAGATACCAGCAAGGGAGCCAGAATGGTTATCCTCTGTCAAATCCACGATTTCTCAGATTTCTACAGAATGAATCTGCAACTTAGGCTTTACAGAACTTGATGGCAGTTTGGTCTGGTTCTGTTACCTCAGGGCCCCCCTCTGGAGGTTCCCATGGCCCTCATTCCGAGTTGTTCGCTCGGTAAAAATCTTCGCATCGCAGCGTTTTTCCGCTTAATGCGCATGCGCAATGTCCGCACTGCGACTGCGCCAAGTAAATTTGCTATGCACTTAGTAATTTTACTCACGGCTTTTTCATCGTTCTGGCGATCGTAATGTGATTGACAGGAAATGGGTGTTACTGGGCGGAAACAGGCCGTTTTATGGGCGTGTGGGAAAAAACGCTACCGTTTCCGGAAAAAACGCAGGAGTGGCCGGAGAAACGGAGGAGTGTCTGTGCGAACGCTGGGTGTGTTTGTGACGTCAAACCAGGAACGACAAGCACTGAACTGATCGCAGATGCCGAGTAAGTCTGAAGCTACTCAGAAACTGCTACGAGGTGTGTAATCGCAATATTGCGAATACATCGTTCGCAATTTTAAGAAGCTAAGATTCACTCCCAGTAGGCGGCGGCTTAGCGTGAGCAACTCTGCTAAAATCGCTTTGCGAGCGAACAACTCGGAATGACCTCCCATATACGTGCTCTTGCACAGATTATGCAGGATGACACAGATACTGACTCTGACATGGCAAACGGTGATGGGGATGTGCTCAGGGGGGCGACATCTCTTGCAAAAGGGGTGCAGTTGATGATAGGGGCTATAAGGGATGTGTTGAATATTGCAGATACAATACCTGAGCAGGTTGAGGCTTACTTCACTGACAATAAGAAAGCATCGCTAACCTTCCCTGCGTCCGAAGGATTAAATGCTATATTTGAGAAAGCATGGGAAAACCAAGAGAAAAAATTCAAGATCCCTAGAAGGGTTCTGGTTGATTTTCCCTTCCCTGAGAAGAATAGGAAAAAATGGTAAAACCCACCGATAGTTGACGCGTCTGTATACAGACTCTCTAAAAAGGTGGTTTTACCTGTTCCAGGATCTACCGCCTTAAAAGAGCCTGCTGATCGCAAAATTGATACTACACTCAAATCCATATACACGGCTTCAGGGGCAATACTACATCCTACTATTGCCTTTGCGTTGATTTCCAAAGCTATAGTAAAGTGGTCAGGCACGTTACTTGAGGATTTGGATACTATGGATAAAAGTGACATAGAATTGTTTTACGTAACATTCAGGATTCTGCAAGATTTATGGTGGAATCCATGAAGGACCTGGGTTCAATGGCTGCAGGATTTTCTTCCATGTCTGTCTCAGCTTGTCGAGGACTGTGGCAGCGCCAGTGGTCTGCCAATGCGGAATCCAGGAGAGGTGTGGAGACCCTACCCTACACAGGTCAGGCTCTCTTTGGGGAAGCATTGGATGCATGGATCTCCACGGCTACAGTGGGTAAGTCATCTTTTCTTCCCTCAGCTGCACCTGCTACAAAGAAACCTTTTCCTTCAGCTGCATCACAGTCCTTTCATGTTGCTAAAACATGAAAGGCCAAACCGTCCAACACCTTCTTTAGAGGAGGTCGACCAAAATCCAAGAAAACTGCTGCTGCAGGTTCCCAGGAACAGAAACCTACTTCAGGTACGCCAAAGTCCTCAGCATGACGGTGGACGGTGCGGCCTGTAGGTAGGGTCGGTGGGGGCGAGACTCAGACATTTCAGTCACGTCTGGGTGTCGTCAGGCCTGGATCCCTGGGTACTAGATATTGTGTCCCAGGGGTACCAGCTGGAATTTCAAGATCTCCCTCCTCACCGGTTCTTCAAATCAGGCTTGCCAGCTTTGCCGGCAGACAGGGCTACCCTACAGGGAGTCATTCACAAGCTGGTGGAGGCACAGGTTATTGTACCAGTTCCTCCCCAGATGCAAAACAAAGGTTACTAGTCAATCCTTTTCGTGGTACCAAAATCGGATGGTTCGGTCAGGCCCATTCTGAACTTGAACTCCCTCAGAAAGGGGTTTAGTGATTTTAAGTTCAGAATGGAGTCTAAGGGCAGTGATACCAGGTCTGGAGGAGGGGGAATTCCTGGTATCCCTAGATATCAAGGATGCGTACCTCCACATTCTGACTTGGCTGCCGCATCAAGCTTATCTCCGATTCCCACTGTTGGACTGTCATTTTCAGTTCCAGGCCCTGCCATTTGGCCTGTCCACAGCACAGAGGGTATTCACCAAGGTGATGGCGGAAATGATGGTTCTCTTCCGCAGATAGGGGGTGAACATAATTCCATATCTGGACGATCTGCTGATAAAGGCATCATCCAAGGAGAAGCTGTTATGGTCCATAGCTCTCACGACCCAGCTTCTCAGGGAACATGGTTGGATCCTGAATCTTCTGAAATCACATTTGGAACCAACCAGGAGATTGTCTTTTCTGGGAATGATCCTCGACACAGAAGTGCGAGGAAAAAGCTTTGGTGATACAAACAATGGCCCGGGATGTCCTAAAGCCAGCCCGGGTGTCGGTTCATCAGTGCATTCGCCTTCTGGGGAAGATGGTTGCCTCCTACGAGGCACTACAGTACGGAAGGTTTCATGCTCGGTCCTTCCAACTGGATCTCCTGGTCGGGATCCCATCTACACATGTTTCGCCAAAGGCCAGGATTTCACTCCTCTGGTGGCTACAATTACCTCACCTTCTGGAGGGCTGCAGGTTCGGGATTCAGGACTGGGTCCTTCTAACCATGAATGCAAGTCTCCGGGGCTAAGGCGCAGTCGCTCAAGGGGAAACCTTCCAAGGAAGGTGGTCCAGTCTGGAAGCCGGCCTGCCGATAAACATTCTAGAACTAAGAGCCGTCTACAACGGTCTTCTTCAAGCGGCCCATCTTCTGAGAAATCAGGCCATTCACGTGCAGTCTGACAGTGTAATGACAGTGTCTTACATAAATCGACAAGGCGGAACGAAGAGCAGAGCTGCAATGTCAGAGGTAACAAGAATCATCCTCTGGGCAGAAAAACACACGTTGGCACTGTCAGCAATCTTCATTCCGGGAGTAGACAACTGGGAAGCAGACTTCCTCAGCAGACACAATCTCCATCCAGGGGAGTGGTGTCTCCATCCGGAGGTGTTCAAGAAGGTAACAGATTGCTGGGGCATACCCCAGATCGACATGATGGCCTTTCGTCTCAACAAGAAGCTTTAGCGGTATTGTTCCAGGTTGAGGGACCCGCAAGCAGTGGCGGTGGATGCCCTAGTGACTCCGTGGGTGTTCCAGTCGGTGTACGTGTTTCTTCCACTTCCACTCATTCCAAGAGTTCTCAAACTCATAAGGAGAACAAGAGTTCAGGCAATCCTCATTGCTCCGGACTAGCCAAGAAGGGCTTGGTACGCCGATCTTCTGGATCTACTGCTAGAAAAGCCCAGGCCTCTTCCTCTTTGGGAGGACCTGCTACAGCAGGGGCCGATCACCTATCAAGACTTACCTTGGCTACGTTTGACGGCATAGAGGTTGAACACCAGATACTAGCTCGGAAGGGCATTCCGAACAAGGTTAGTCCTACCCTGATATAGGCCTGGAAAGGGGTAACATCTAAACATTACCATTGGATTTGGAAAAAATATGTGTCTTGGTGTGAGTCCAAGAAGTTTCCTTTGGTGGAGTTTCAACTGGGACGTTTTCTCCTCTTCCTTCAAGGAGGGGTGGATATGGACCTGAGGTTAGGATCCAGCACTTCGTTATCCTGCAGTGGTTATCTGGTTCAGCACAACTTTGTTTTAGTTGAGTTCTGCATTGTTACTTGGTAAGTAATGTTTAAGCAGTTGCTGAGTTTCAAGCTAGGTAGCTCGGTTTGTCTTGTATGGGTGAGCTACTATCTGTGTTTATCCTTCTCTTGAAGATGTCCGTCTCGGGCACAGTTTCTAGACTGAGTCTGGTAGGCGGGGCATAGAGGGAGGAGCAGGCCCACACGCTCAAACTCTTAAAGTGCCAATGGCTCCTAGTGGACCCGTCTATACCCCATGGTACTAATGTGGACCCCAGCATCCTCTACGTACTACGAGAAAAGGATTTACTGGTAGGTAATTCAAATCCTATTTTTTCTCTATGTTTTACAGTCACCATATTCCTCTTAAATCCTCTGTTTGTGCTCTGCTTGCAGTCACACTCTACGGAGGTTTTTTTTTGTCAGGTAATTTTATTGGTTAAATTGTACTATTACACCCTAAGGTTATGCTTGCAAATAATGTCTGCTAAACAGGGTGGTAGCTCCATGGCTGATCCTGCACCGTGCAGTGCTGACACCACGGATTACCCGGAGTAAAATATAGCAGCTGAGGATTCAGGTACTGGGGGTTGCTTTCTCTAATTTACTGACTATGCTAGTAAGTAACTAGACTTGTGCCCCATATGGAACCTCCTGTGCCTTTACAGCCACATATTGTTCCTGCAGTTAATCCGCCATGGGCAGATACTCTGTCCTCTCAGTTAAAGCAATTAAATCAGTCTCTGGCTAAGCAAACTCCTAACCTTCGCTCGCCTAAGACCAAGGGGTCATCTAAACGGGCCATTACTTCCTCACAATCCACACGTTTTGGATACTTCATCCGATGAAGATGGCGCTTACACTGACCCTTCAGAAACTGATGCAGATGCTTTTGATGGGGATTCTCTGACACAAGTGGATGTTCCTGACCTCTTTGAGGCTGTCAGGCTGATTCTCCAATTTGATGATGCCATAGAGCCTCCAGCAACCTCTAAGAAACCAGATTAGTTAAACGTCAGAAGGTTACTAAATTAGTTTTACCCCATTCTGACCACTTGGTTGACATAGGTCAGGAATCCTGGGAATATCCAGGAAAGAAATTTTCCCTGTCTAAAAATATGCTAGCTTGTTATCCCCTCGCTGCAGAGTTAAGTAAAAATTGGGTAACCCCACCTCCGGTGGACTCACAAATCACGTGTCTGGTGTTGTCCTCTGCTCTGTCACTACTGCCAACTTGCTGAAAGAACCGACGGATAAGCGTGTGGAGGGTTGCTTGAAGTCCATTTACACTCTTGCAGGAGCTGTGCATAGGCCCACTATTGCAGCTTCTTGGGCTGCAAAACCTATTAAAGCCTGGGTTCAGGAAGTTGAAGCGGAACTACCATCTGATTTTCCTGATAATGCTAGACATATGTCTTTCATATATTATTACAGCCTCTTATTATATTCAGGAGGCAGCATCTGATGCAGGTGTCCTGGCGGCCAAAACATCTACTACGTCCATTCTGGCTCGCCGGATTCTCTGGTTGCGGTCCTTGTCTGAAGACCTGGACTCTAAAAAGACCTTGGAGGTGATCCCTTTTAAGGGAAACATACTTTTTGGAGAAGATCTCAACAAGATTGTGGTGGACTTGGCATCAGCTAAGACTGCATGGCTGCCTAGTACTACTCCTTCGGATCCGAAGGCTAAGAGTATTTCCTTTCGACCTCCAGGTAAAGCAAAGGGTCAGGCATACCCGAAACAGGCTCGCACTTCCAAATCCACTAAGCCCAAACCTAAATGTGCCTGGGCTGCCCGTCAGCCTGCTTCTAAAATAGACAAGCCTGCTGCATGACAGGGCAGGCCTCCCCCTGGGGAATCCCAGGGTGGGAGGCCGACTTTTACGGTTTGCCCAGTTGTGGTTACCGACCACTTCGGATGCCTGGGTAAGGGAAGTCGTCACGGATACGCCATCTTTTTCAAGAAACGTCCCCCTCGCCAGTTTTGCTCAACAAACATCCCTTCGGATCAGGTAAAAGCAAAAACTCTCCCTTTGGTGGTACAATCTCTCCTGGATACAGGAGTGATAGTGCAGATGCCTCCGGCTTAGAGAGGCAGTGGGTACTATTCAACGCTGTTCCTAGTCCCAAAACCGAATGGGTCCTCTCAGCCCATTCCCAACCTAAAGTCTGAACAAATTTGTGAAAGTTTCCAAATTACGTATGGAAACACTTCGCTCAATTGTTCTGGCTTTGGAGCCCAAGGACTATATGGTATTCCTGGATATACAGGATGCTTACCTGCATATTCCTATTGCCGTGTCGCATCAGCAATACCCGAGGTTTGCTATTGGCAACCTACATTTTCAATTCCAGGCCTTGTGTTTTGGTCTGACCACGGCTCCACAAATTTTCACCAAGGTCATGATGGCTCTCCCCTGCCGTCATGGCATCAGGATCCTGCCGCATCTGGACGACTTGTTGATCCTGGCGACTTAACCAGAAGTTCTCAGTCATCTGGAACTGACGGTGCAATTCCCACAAGCCCACGGGTGGTACATCAACTGGAAGAAATCCTCTCTGGTCCCTGCTCAGAGCATGGTGCACCTGGGGGCATTGTTGGACACCCACAACCAGCGGTTGTTTTTGTCTCCGGAGAAGGTACTGAAATTTCAGGACAAAATAAGACACTTCCTATCCCACCGACGTGTGTCGATACACTCGGCGATGCCAGTACTGGGCCTCATGGTCTCTGCTTTCAACATGGTAGAGTACACTCAATTTCACTCCCGCCCTCTCCAGAGGTTAATTATTTCCAAATGGGACGGCCTGCCTCACCGGATCAGGACTCACATGATCTCCTTAACTCCTGAGGTTCGCCTGTCACTGAGCAACACTCTCCTCGGGGTCGGTGGACCAGGGAGGAATCTCTCCTCCCGATAAACATTCTGGAATTGCGGGCAGTGTTCAATGCATTGATGCTAGCCCTGCCTCTGGTACAGAACAGGCCTGTTCAAGTACAGTCAGACAACGCCACCACAGTGGCGTACATAAACCATCAAGGCGGCACTCAAAGCCGCATGGCAATGAGGGAAGTGTCAAGGATACTTTAATGGGTGGAACGCCATCTACCAGCCATATCGGCAGTGTTCATTCCGGGAGTCAACTGGGAAGCGGACTTCCTCAGTCATCAGGACGTACACACCAGAGAGTGGAGCCTTCATCCAGAAGTATTTCAACTCCTAATGGACACGTGGGGCCTACCAGACTCGGCTGGATTTGACGGTGTGGCTCTTGTAGCATCAGTACTGAGGGCCAAAGGGTTTTCTGAGACTATTTTGAAGGTCCATAAACCGGCTTCTGCTCTGATTTATTATAGGGTCTGGAATTCCTACTTCACATGGTGTGCTGCTAAGAATTATGATGCATTCAAGTTCAGTACTGCCAAACTTTTGGCTTTTCTGCAACAGGGCCTGGACTTAGGCCTTCATCTGGCCTCCCTCAAGGTTCATTTTTCAGCCTTGTCGATATGGTTTCAGAGAAAAATAGTGACTCTGCCTGATGTTCATACCTTCAAAACTTCCGCCTCCCAGGATGCCTCTGTCACAATCCTGACTGTAGGTTTCATATTTGGTGACTTACCCCTGCCATCTGTCCCGGATCCTGTGTCTTTTTTAAACAGGTTGTCAGCTCTGAGTTTTCCTGAGTTCTCTGCCTGAAAGGTAATAGTTAATTAGCTCCATCTGTGGTGATCTCATGTGTGAGGCTGAATTCAGTAATCTGAAGTTTAGGCCTAAAAGCCAGCATCCTATGTTTTGCAGAAGTTCAGGCTTCAGTGTTCTCTCGGCCTGCTAGGCCTCATTCTACATCACAGCCTTGGCTAGAGTAGTCACATGACAGTGACTGTTCACCTGACCCAGAGTTGTTCAATCCTCTGCCAGCCTGAGACTCTCTGCATCACCTAATCCTGCTCACCAATCACCAAGGACCAGGAAGTATAAATCAGGAGGCTGAGTTAGAAACTGGGCCAGTTCCTTGTGTCACACTCACAGCTATGTGTGAGTCTTCAAGCTGAGCTCCCTAAAGGTAACCTTTATACTCTGGTTCCTGTGAAAACTCTGTTCCTTGTTACCCTGTTTGGTTTACTTTTGTGTTGCCACTGATGATCACTATTTCCTCGAGTCTCAAAATAAAGGCACAGCTGCAGTGGTTCATCTTAAAGGCACAGTATTATATTCCATAGTCTCAACTGAAAACCACAGCTGCCGTGGTTCATCTTTACTGCTGTTGTAGCTGTGATCTCCAGAGCTCCCGTATCCCTGCAGCATCTCCGTGCCTCAGCATCTCCGTGCCTCAGCACTTCAGTGCCTCAGTGCCTCAGCATCTCCGTGCCTCAGCATCTCAGTGCCTCAGTATCTCTATGCCTCAGCACCTCCGTGCCTCAGTATCTCCGTGCCTCAGCACCTCCGTGCCTCAGCGCCTCCGTGCATCCAGCACCCCCGTGCCTCCAGCATCTCCGTGCTTCAGCATCTCAGTGCCTCCAAGCACCTCAGTGCCTCTACGCACCCCAGTGCCTCTACGCACCCCAGTGTCTCTACGCACCCCAGTGTCTCTACGCACCCCAGTGTCTCCAAGCACTTCCGTGCCTCCTAGCACCTCAGTGTCTCCAAGCATCCAGTGCACTTTAGCGCAGTTGTACCTGGTATTCTTCACTGATTCATCAGCGCCTTTCCAGTTCTGTCTTTCAGGAGACCTTCAGCGCCCACACGTGCTTCCTGTCTGCCGACCTAATCCTGCATGAGAAGAACCTAGATTCGGCCATCTCTGCCGCGGTTCCTCTTCCCAGTCACCGGAAGAAACCCCGAGTCCACAACTTTCCCAAACCAGGTCAGTGGTAGTATTCATATAATCCTCCAGTCGCCCGCACAGACTTCACTAACACCGGGTTCACAAAACCTCAGTCATGACAGTAGGAACTGGCCACATGGACCCGGCCGAAAGTGTTTGTCTGACGCAGGACCTCCTAAGCAATATTGCAGGACGCTTGGAAGGTCTGGAGTCGACTCAGCATCAATTGGCACAGTGTCTGCAGCGGAATTCGTTCTCCAGAGATTCTCTGACCTTCTGCACTAAGACTCCTGACCAACTGCAGATTTTCTACCAGATGTTATTACAGTTACAAGAACTTTTGTCGAGTATTCTTTCTGTGATGCCTGATCTCTTCAGGAATACTGCCAACGTTGTTGATCCTGTTTTGTCCCAACCAGTTAATAGAGTCTCTTCCTCTGTGCAAGGAAAAGTTGTTCATCAGAGCTATCCACGGCCCAAACTTTCTGAAGCTGAACGTCAGCGGCGTAGGGAGCTACACCTCTGTCTTTACTGTGGAAATTCCGGTCATTTTGTTAAAGACTGCATTCTTCGTAAGCCAGGGAATGGTGACAAATCTCAGTATCACAGTGCTCATGTCTACAAGTCATCCACAGTAGCCCATCCTGCTACTGCTGACAGGGGTATCAAGATGGCAACTCTGAAAGAGACTCAAATTTATGACTGGGGTCCGGTGATTAAACGACCTTATCCCAAGTTGGGTGTCCAGAGAAGAATATTCAAGCCATTTAGAGTCACAGAGGAGTCCGTGTCATTAGCCCAAGGAGGGGCGTCTGTGTCATTAGCCCAAGGAGGGGCGTCCGTGTCATTAGCCCAAGGAGGGGCGTCCGTGTCATTAGCCCAAGGAGGGGCGTCCATGTCTTCAGCCCAAGGAGGGACGTCCGTGTCTTCAGCCCAAGGAGGGGCGTCCGTGTCTTCAGCCCAAGGAGGGGCGTCCGTGTCTTCAGCCCAAGGAGGGGCGTCCGTGTCTTCAGCCCAAGGAGGGGCGTCCGCGTCTTCAGCCCAAGGAGGGGCGTCCATGTCTTCAGCCCAAGGAGGAGCGTCCGTGTCTACAGCCCAAGGAGGGGCGTCCGTGTCTTCAACCCCAGTGAGGGGTTCAGAGCGTCCAGCCCCAGTGAGGGGTTCAGAGGGTCCAGCCCCAGGGAGACTACAGAGCGCTGCCCAGACAGAGAGACTACAGAGCGCTGCCCAGCCAGAGAGACTACAGAGCGCTGACCAGCCAGAGAGACTACAGAGTGCTGCCCAGCCAGAGAGTCTACAGAGTGCTGCCCAGCCAGAGAGTCTACAGAGTGCTGCCCAGCCAGAGAGTCTACAGAGTGCTGCCCAGCCAGAGAGTCTACAGAGTGCTGCCCAGCCAGAGAGTCTACAGAGTGCTGCCCAGCCCCGTGAAGTGGGGGCTCTTGCCTCAACCCAGCCCCGTGAAGTGGGGGCTCTTGCCTCAGCCCAGCCCCGTGAAGTGGGGGCTCTTGCCTCAGCCCAGCCCCGTGAAGAGGGGGCTCTTGCCTCAGCCCAGCCCCGTGAAGAGGGGGCTCCTGCCTCAACCCAGCCCCGTGAAGAGGGGGCTCCTGCCGGTCCAGCAATACTCCAGGCCCAGCCTGGTCAGTCCGTCCCGGTTCCAGCCGGTCCAGCAATACTCCAGGCCCAGCCTGGTCAGTCCGTCCCGGTTCCAACCGGTCCAGCAATACTCCAGGCCCAGCCTGGTCAGTCCGTCCCGGTTCCAACCGGTCCAGCAATACTCCAGGCCCAGCCTGGTCAGTCCGTCCCGGTTCCAGCCGGTCCAGCAATACTCCAGGCCCAGCCTGGTCAGTCCGTCCCGGTTCCAGCCGGTCCAGCAATACTCCAGGCTCTGCCTGGTCAGTCCGTCCCGGTTCCAGCCGGTCCAGCAATACTCCAGGTCCAGCCTGGTCAGTCCGTCCCGGGTCCAGCAATACTCCAGGTCCAGCCTGGTCAGTCCGTCCCGGTTCCAGCCGGTCCAGCAATACTCCAGGCCCAGCCTGGTCAGTCCGTCCCGGTTCCATCCGGTCCAGCGATACTCCAGGACCAGCCTGGTCAGTCTCCTTTGGCTCCAGCCAATTCAAGTATCCTCGGATCCAATCCAGTCCTACTCGTCCAGCCAAAGCTTTCTTCAGCTTCAGCCTCTAAGCTTTCGTCTGATGGTTTTCCACCTATTTACTTTGATGGAGATTTATTGCAATATGCCGCTCTGGTTGAACAATTTCTCTCTCGGATGGAGTCTGATCCTTTAGGTGCAGTAACTCCTTCCAACGTTACTCGATATCTGTTCCTGGCATTCAGAGGAAGAGCTTTGGAGTGGGCCAACATGCTTTTTGAGAGTAATGATCCTGTGTTCCATGACTTACAGACTTTTAGTAATGCTGTGGTTAAAGAATTTGGTCCTAAACCTTTGGAATCTGACTCGGTAAAAAATCATGCTCTAAAGGGAATGCAGAAGGAAGTTTGTGCTGTCCTCCCAGGGATAATCTAAGAATCTCCTTCGGACATTCCGCTGTCCTTGGTTAAAACCAAATATTCCCGTAAGAAGAAGAAGCATCAACGAAGGTCCTAAATTCTTCTGTATGAATTTCTCAAGTTCCTCTAAGATTCAAGATGGGTGTCCGGAGTCCACCCTTGAAGAGGGGGATACTGTCACAATCCTGACTGTAGGTTTCATATTTGGTGACTTACCCCTGCCATCTGTCCCGGATCCTGTGTCTTTTTTAAACAGGTTGTCAGCTCTGAGTTTTCCTGAGTTCTCTGCCTGAAAGGTAATAGTTAATTAGCTCCATCTGTGGTGATCTCCTGTGTGAGGCTGAATTCAGTAATCTGAAGTTTAGGCCTAAAAGCCAGCATCCTATGTTTTGCAGAAGTTCAGGCTTCAGTGTTCTCTCGGCCTGCTAGGCCTCATTCTACATCACAGCCTTGGCTAGAGTAGTCACATGACAGTGACTGTTCACCTGACCCAGAGTTGTTCAATCCTCTGCCAGCCTGAGACTCTCTGCATCACCTAATCCTGCTCACCAATCACCAAGGACCAGGAAGTATAAATCAGGAGGCTGAGTTAGAAACTGGGCCAGTTCCTTGTGTCACACTCACAGCTATGTGTGAGTCTTCAAGCTGAGCTCCCTAAAGGTAACCTTTATACTCTGGTTCCTGTGAAAACTCTGTTCCTTGTTACCCTGTTTGCTTTTGTGTTGCCACTGATGATCACTATTTCCTCGAGTCTCAAAATAAAGGCACAGCTGCAGTGGTTCATCTTAAAGGCACAGTATTATATTCCATAGTCTCAACTGAAAACCACAGCTGCCGTGGTTCATCTTTACTGCTGTTGTAGTTGTGATCTCCAGAGCTCCCGTATCCCTGCAGCATCTCCGTGCCTCAGCATCTCCGTGCCTCAGCACCTCAGTACCTCAGTATCTCCGTGCCTCAGCATCTCCGTGCCTCAGCATCTCAGTGCCTCAGTACCTCAGCATCTCCGTGCCTGAGCACCTCAGTACCTCAGCATCTCCGTGCCTCAGCATCTCAGTGCCTCAGCACCTCAGTATCTCCGTGCCTCAGCACCTCCGTGCCTCAGTATCTCCGTGCCTCAGTATCTCCGTGCCTCAGCACCTCCGTGCCTCAGCACCTCCGTGCTTCCAGCACCTCGTGCCTCAGCGCCTCCGTGCTTCCAGCACCTCGTGCCTCAGCGCCTCCGTGCTTCCAGCACCTCGTGCCTCAGCACCCCCGTGCCTCAGCACCTCGTGCCTCCAGCGTCTCCGTGCTTCAGCATCTCAGTGCCTCCAAGCACCTCAGTGCCTCCAAGCACCCCAGTGTCTCTACGCACCCGTGTCTCTACGCACCCCAGTGTCTCTACGCACCCCAGTGTCTCCAAGCACTTCCGTGCCTCCTAGCACCTCAGTGTCTCCAAGCATCCAGTGCACTTTAGCGCAGTTGTACCTGGTATTCTTCACTGATTCATCAGCGCCTTTCCAGTTCTGTCTTTCAGGAGACCTTCAGCGCCCACACGTGCTTCCTGTCTGCCGACCTAATCCTGCATGAGAAGAACCTAGATTCGGCCATCTCTGCCGCGGTTCCTCTTCCCAGTCACCGGAAGAAACCCCGAGTCCACAACATTCCCAAACCAGGTCAGTGGTAGTATTCATATAATCCTCCAGTCGCCCGCACAGACTTCACTAACACTGGGTTCACAAAACCTCAGTCATGACAGCCTCCTTTGGACGCCGGGTTCTTGTGCCCACTACTGTGTCCCCTCCCATGAGGAACTGCTTTAGGATATCCCCGATGTAATTCCCTGTGGAATCACAGTGTACCCCGCTGCAGAAAAGGAGATTTATGGTAAGACTTTACCTGTGTTAAATCTCTTTCTGCAAGATACACTGGATTCCACAGGGCGCCCACCCTGACGGACTTAGCTTCTTTGGGTTTGTATGGCGTTAGCCGCTGGTACCTTCTCCTGTCGTGAGAATGTAAGTGTATGTGGCTACTAACTGTTGTCATCTCTCTTACCTGCTACTGCATTGGACTGGTTAACAAAACTGAGCTCCAGTTCCTTGAGGTAGATGAGATAGTTACATTACTACAACTCATCCAATATGCTGCAAACTTTATGAGTGAGGCTGTTAGAGAACTTACTATGCTACTTACTTGCTATGGCAGTATCGGCTCGTAGAGCCCTGTGGCTACGTCAATGGTCAGCAGATGCTGATTCTAAAAAGGGTCGAAAACCTTCCTTTTATGATGCCTTGTTTGGAGACATACTGAACAAGTGGATATCTCAGGCAACTGCAGGTAAATCTACATATCTGCCGTCTGGTGTACCCTTTCACTTATTGAAGTCAAGCTCATCCTGAGCCCACACAGGAGATCAGTTCCTGATGGCCGCTGCACTGCACAGCTTTACACCACCCCACTGACGCCCAGGTGCCGGGGCTCCGGTGCCTCTCTGACCCAGTCGGTGGTCCGTCTAAGTGAGTCCGTATTGGAGCCGGGCAAGGAGATGCAACTCCGATATCACTACTCAGAGTGTGGCTGCCTTTCACATATAGCCAGCGTAACACATCTGTGGCTCCAACAGTCCCTTGTCTACAGCAGGTGAACTGCAGGGAGGCTCAGTCGGAGCTGCCCGTGGGAGGTAATCATAGCCGTTTTTGGGTGAGAGCGCATGCACACCGTGTCACAGAGATAACATCTAGCGATCCGGGTCTTATAGCCTGTGCACGGCTATATTCCATTCTAACCCGACGGCTATCTCAGACACCGCTCTCCCCTCCCCGTGCGGGGGTAAACGGCTGGCTGTACAAACATCACTCCGGGCTCTCCCTGCTAAACACCATTACAGCGGTTTGGTTTTGGTGGACATAATTCATCTGTCCATCCCTGCATTTATTTGAGTGCTTATTACCTTCCACAAGGACAACTTCTATCTATAGAAATTTGGAAACCAATATATGTCTGCACGGAATAAGGACTGTTTGGGGACTTCTACATAGCAAGTGAGTTGTTACTGGCACACAGACCTATATGGTGTTTAAAAGAGTGTGTAATTATTATCACTATTGCTCAATACATCATATCATTTGTGGCCAAATTGTCACAATTACTAAATAATACTTGTATTATTATAATTCATTAGGACACAGTGATTCTGCACCGTATATATTTTATGATAATTCATCTATATTAATTGCACTCCCGGGAGAATTGCTGTTATTTTATAATTTTTATAATAAATGTTTCTATTCTGATTGTTGAGCGCAACTTGGTTTCTGTCTGTATTAAGTGTTTCTTGGAGGGACTGGTATTCCCTCTCCAAGTCGCTGCTGACAATCATATACACCACCACTCACCGAGCGCACAGCTTCATCGCCTTTGTTATATCTGCCGTCTGCCCTGCCATCTGCCAGGCGTCCCTATCCTGGACCCTCCCTGCAGTCCTTTCGGGTGGCCAGATTCAGAGACAAGGCCAGAGGTGCCTCCAATGCTGCTAGAGGATCTCGTGGTAGGTCCCGTAAACCAGCAGCTGCTGGACCTGCGGACCAGGCCTCAGGATCCTCTTCCACGAAGCCCTCCGCATGATGGTTGGCCTCAGTAGCAAGGCGACGTTCAGGTAGGTGCTCGCCTTCAACACTTCGCCCACATATGGGTAGAGTCCTGCCGGGATACTTGGGTGAGGGACCTCATATCCCTAGGATGCTGGCTGGAATTCCGGGAACTCCCTCCTCTCAGATATGTCAGGTCAGGCTTACCAGATTCACAAGAAGCAAGTGTCTCCTTAAAGCAGGCAGTGCAAAAGCTGCTTTCTGCTGCTGGGTACACTGGGCTCCACAAGGATTGGACAATGGGGAGTAGAGTAGGATCTTGATCCGAGGCACCAACAGGCTCAAAGCTTTGACTGTTCCCAGAATGCACTGCGCCGCCTCCTCTATAACCCCACCTCCCAGCACAGGAGTTCAGTTTTGTAAGTTGGTGCTGCAGTAAGCAGGCACTTAACAGAGGGGCTGCTCCAAGCAGCCCTAAGAAAAGCTTTTCATGAGGTAAAAAGTGAAGACTTCAAGGGCAGCAATGGTGGTAAATGTCTTGTCACGGCTGCAGCTCCAGCTCTCCCCAGCGGTGCTGTACACTCCTGAGCCCTGGTTGGCGGGTACCTACAGCGGAGGTTCTGGTTTTCTACACGTTAGACGCACACAGCTGGGGCTCTACAGGATCACGTGGCCACGCTTCGGGAGGTGGTAAGTGGGTCCTGCTTGCGGGACCCGGTCTTTATCGCGATCCGGCACGGTCAGTGGGAGGCGGGCCGCGCACGCTGGCGGTGGAAACTAGATCACCAGGGCATGGGCGCAGGTCAGGTTTTCTCTCTAAACCAATTCTTATATCGCCCGCAGTACCCGGTGGTTTTGCCAGCATAGGGGATAAGGCTTAGACCTGCAGCCCCAGGGCGGCATTTCTAGCAAGTCTTCCCGCCTTGGAGCTGCATCTCTGTCTTTTCCACACTCCCTGTCAGTGTCTGCGGTGCCATTATCCCTCAGCTCACTGTTCCTGGGACTGCTTGGGCAAATCCACCTATGTAAAGCCGCCTGGTTGTCAGTGCTGTGACTTTACATGACACTTAAGTATTCTACCTGCCTTTTTTAGTCAGCGTCAGTGTTAGTGTTGTATAGCACAGTGCTATAGATCTATTAGTTGTTGAAAATAATAAAAAAAGTGTCCGTGTTTGGGAGAAGGGACTGTAGTACCTGGAAAACTGGTCCCTGTTTGGGTGCCAAATGTACACGATTTTCATGCATGTTAGATGTAAGTAAGTAGTAAGGAAGCGAAAACTTTAACTTGTTGAGTGTAATAAAGAAAATACATATCTTACCTATTTCAAGGCCATGTTCAAGGAAATGTATATCAGTTAATTGTATAATTGATCATTTTATCTTGGAAGTGACGGCACCCTGATGTTTCTTCTAACAGGAAGCACTTCTACCATCCAACTAATGGTGTTTGGTTAATGGCTGGGTCCATTTGAGGCTCATCTCACAGCAGCTCATTAGC
Organism: Pseudophryne corroboree; assembly: GCF_028390025.1. Classification (NCBI taxonomy): domain Eukaryota; kingdom Metazoa; phylum Chordata; class Amphibia; order Anura; family Myobatrachidae; genus Pseudophryne; species Pseudophryne corroboree. The sequence goes on along the minus strand of NC_086446.1, from coordinate 148,228,510 downwards.
ATTTCATTCAGGATGCAGTCAACATGCCGGCGTTTGGCATCCTGGCGGTCGGAAAGCTGACGCCAGCATCCCGAAACTGCTCAGAATGCTGATGCTGGTATCCCAACATAGATAGCGATGCAGAATGCCAAAATTTCGGATCAAGTTGGTGCCAAAGTCTCCACTGGCAAGCCACGTGTGAGGGTTAGGGTTAGGCTGCGAGGGCTGGAGAGTTAGGGTTAGGCTGCAGGGAGGGAGATTAGGAAGGGTGGGTTAGGGTTAGGCACACTAAAGAGCCTTTTTTGGCGGGGGCAGGTTAAGGTCAGGCTGTGGGAAAGGTGGGTTAGGGGGGAGGGATGGTGTAACGTGAATACGAGACACTACTGTGCGGTGTAATGTGAATGAGGGACACTACTGTGTGGCATAATTTGAATTGGAAGTACTATTGTGTCCACGCCCTTCCCCCAGAAGACCATGCCCCATTTCCAATACTCACACCTTATTCCAAATGTGTGTAGGGGGGGCCCCAGCCCCTTACTTTGCCAGGGGCGCTCGGACCCCTAGATACACCCCTGCCTGTGATATACATCCAGTTCTTACTGTGTACTGTTATATCTATTGCTAGGTAGCTGTGTAAGCTAGTCCAGTGCAGTATTATTGTCAGTAATAACCTCTGCATTGTACAAACTGTGACTATCTGTGTGTGCATCTGATAGCTGAGTGTTGTCCATTTCGTGTCTTTCACTCAACTTGCTATCCCTATATTCTATAACCTGAGGGGGCTTGGTGCGTCAGGTGTTATTTAATATAGGATTTTCACAAAGATATACTGTATTACGTATTTTTCTCTGTGATTTAGTCACCATATCTCTCCTTTATCTCTGCTGGTGCTGACTACACTGCGCAGGGGTTTGGGTTTAAAGGTATAGTGCTGCTGATAATTGTACTGTGTTACCTCATACTGCAAGTATATCATGTCTGCTTCTGAGGGTAACGGTTCTGGGGCTGATCACACTGCCGGTGTTGCTGAAGCCACAGATCCATATGAGGAGAATATAGCAGCTGTGGGCTCTGGTTCTGGGAGCTCCTTGCCCCCTAGTGGGACTGTGGCAACGGAGGCACATACTTTCCCACCGTGGGCCGCTTTTTCCACGCTTCTGCATACGCTAGTTCATAAACTATCACCCCCTATGGGACCCCCAATGCCGGTACAACCGTATGTGGACCCTGCAGCTAACCTGCCGTGGGCGGACGATTTATCTGCTCAGTTAAAGAAGTTGAACCAGTCCCTGACTACTAAAAAGTCTGACCATCGCTTGCCTAAGTCCAAGGGGTCCTCTAAGCGAGCGCTTGTCTCCTCACAATCCACTGCTGTCACTGACACCTCGTCTGATGAAGGCGGCATGTATACTGACCCCACAGGTTCTGACTCAGATACGGCTGACGGGGAGGGTAGTTCACATGTGGATGTTCCTGATCTTGTGGAGGCTATTAAGTTAATTCTACAGATTACGGATGATCCCGAGCCATCCGTCCCTCCTAAGAAACCAGATAAGTTCAAACGTCAGAAGGTGGTTAAACAAGTTTTACCTCACTCTGACCACCTAGTGGATATACGTCAGGAACCCTTGGAAAACCCGGGTACGAAGTTTGTGCCTCACAAGAAAATGCTGGCTCGCTATCCTCTCGCGCCAGAGCTAAGAATTGGGAAACGCCTCCTCCAGTGGACTCACATGTGGCTAGGATGGTGGTTTCCTCAGCTCTGCCTGTCACTACCGTCACGTCTCTAAAAGAGCCTACGGATAAGCGTGTGGAGGGTTGTCTGAAAGTGATTTACACCCTCACAGGTGCTGCGCAAAGGCCCACTATTGCAGCTACATGGGCTGTCGAGGCTATTGAAGCGTGGGCCTTGGAGTTAGATACTGAAGTCTTCTCTGACCATGCTAGACAATGCTTGTCATATATTGTCACAGCTTCTCGCAATATTAAAGAGGCGGCTTCGGATGCCGGTATCCTAGCAGCCAAGGCCTCTACTACGTCAGTCCTGGCTCGCCGGATATTGTGGCTGAGATCCTGGTCTGTGGATCTGGACTCTAGAAAAACCCTGGAGGTACTCTCTTTCAAGGGAGATATTCTGTTTGGGGAGGACTTAAATAAGATAGTGGCTGACTTGGCTACTGCCAAAACTGCCTGTCTACCAAATACCGCTCCTTCTGTGTCGAAGGCTAAAGGTACGTCCTTTCGCCCTTCAGGTAAAGCAAAAGGTCAGGCCTACCACAAGCAGGCCCGCACTTCCAAACCTGGTAAGCCAAAGCCCAAAAGAGCCTGGGCTGCCCGTCAGCCAGCTTCCAAGACCGATAAGCCTGCTGCATGACGGGGCGGGCCTTCCCCTGGGGGATCCCAGGGTGGGGGGTCGGCTTCTAGGGTATACCCAGGAATGGTTGAAGACCACTTCAGATGCCTGGGTACGGGAAGTCGTCACTCGAGGTTACGCCATAGCCTTCAAAAACCGACCCCCTCATCGATTTTGCCAGACAGACGTCCCGTCGGACCAGACAAAGGCAAACACTCTGCATTTGGTGGTACAGACTCTCCTGGATACAGGAGTCGTAGTACAGGTGCCTCTTGCTCAGAGGGGCCGGGGGTACTATTCTCCGCTGTTTCTAGTCCCGAAACCGTATGGGTCCTCCCGGCCCATTCTCAACCTCAAGGCATTGAACAGGTTTGTGAAGGTTTCCAAGTTCCGTATGGAAACCCTTCGCTCTATAATTCTGGCCTTGGAACCTGAGGACTACATGGTTCCCCTGGATATACAGGATGCTTACCTGCATATTCCTATAGCAGTGTCACATCAGCAATACCTGAGGTTCGCTATTGGCAACCTTCATTACCAGTTTCGGGCGTTACCTTTTGGTTTGACAATGGCTCCGCGAGTCTTCACCAAAGTAATGGCGGTGATGATGGTAATACTCCGCCGTGAAGCGGTCAGGATACTGCCATACCTGGACGACTTGTTAATCCTGGCAAATTCCCCAGAACTTCTCCTGTATCATCTGGAAATGACGGTCCGGTTTCTGCAAGCCCACGGGTGGCTCATCAACTGGAAGAAATCCTCCCTGGTCCCTGCTCAGAGCATGGTGCACCTGGGAGCGCTATTGGACACTCACAACCAGCGGTTGTTCTTGTCTCAGGAGAAAGTCCTGAAGCTTCAGGACAGGATTTGTTGCTTCCTTTCTCGTCCGCAAGTGTCGATACATTCAGCAATGCAGGTGCTGGGCCTCATGGTCTCAGCATTCGACATGGTGGAGTATGCTCAATTCCATTCTCGCCCCCTCCAGAGGCTGATTCTAGCCAAGTGGGACAGCCTGCCTCACCGGATCAGGTCTCACATGATCTCATTGACTTTGGAGGTCCGTCTGTCGCTACTTTGGTGGCTCCGGGACCAACAGTTGTGCAGGGGCCGTCCCTTCTGGATATCCAACTGGGTCCTGTTGACGACAGATGCCAGTCTAAGAAGTTGGGGCGCGGTGCTGGAGCAACACTCCCTTCAGGGTCGGTGGACCAAGGAGGAGTCTATCCTCTCGATCAACATTCTGGAATTGCAGGCAGTCTTCAATGCGTTGAACCTGGCGCAGCATTTAATTCAGAACCGTCCTGTTCAAATACAGTCGGACAACGCCACCACTGTGGCTTACATACGTCATCAAGGCAGCACTCGAAGCCGTTCAGCAATGAAGGAAGGCTCACGGATTCTACGTTGGGCGGAACGCCATCTACCGGCCATATCGGCAATATTCATTCCGGGAGTCCTGAATTGGGAAGCGGACTTTCTCAGTCGTTAGGACGTGCATGCCGGCGAGTGGAGCCTCCACCCAGAAGTGTTTCAACTCCTAGTGGAAAAGTGGGGTCTTCCAGATGTAGATCTGATGGCGTCTCGACACAATCACAAGGTTACGGTCTTCGGAGCAAGAACAAGGGATCCTCAAGCAGCATTCGTGGATGCGCTGGCGGTGCCGTGGAGGGTTTGGCTGCCGTACGTGTTCCCTCCGGTGTCACTCCTGCCCAGGGTAATTCGGAAGTTCAAGCAAGAAAAAGGAATTCTGCTTCTCATAGCTCCAGCGTGGCCCAGACGGCACTGGTTCTCAGACCTGCAAGGCCTATCGTCAGAGCGTTCAATTCTACTTCCACAACGCCCAGACCTCCTCGTTCAGGGCCCCTGTGTCTACCAGGACCTAGCCCGGCTGTCTTTGATGGCGTGGCTCTTGAAGCTTCCGTCTTGAGGGCTAAGGGTTTTTCTGAAGAGGTCATTAAAACTATGTTGCGGGCCCAGAAACTGGCTTCTGCTCGGATTTACTATAGGGTCTGGCATTCCTACTTTGTTTGGTGTGCATCTAATAATTATGACACTTCCAAGTTTAGTAGAGCCAAACTTTTGGCTTTTCTGCAGCAAGGCCTAGATTTAGGCATGCGTCTGGCCTCCCTCAAGGTTCATATTTCTGCCTTGTCGGTGTGGTTTCAGAGACAAATTGCGACTTTACCTGATGTTCATACTTTCACTCAGGGTGTGTTGCGTATCCAACCTCCCTATGTCCCGCCTGTGGCTCCTTGGGACTTGTCGGTGGTTTTGGAGGCGTTGCAGGAGCCTCCGTTTGAACCCCTGGGTTCAGCTGACCTTAAGTGGCTTTCCCTTAAAGTGGTGTTCTTGCTGGCGATTGCCTCTGCTAGAAGAGTGCCGGATCTGGGTGCCTTGTCTTGTAGTTCCCCATATCTGATTTTTCACCGTGACCTGGCGGTTCTTAGGACTCGTCCCGGATATTTACCTAAGGTGGTTTCTTCGTTCCACCTTAATCAAGAGATTGTGGTTCCGGCCCTTGTCTCTCCTGATCTGTCTCCCAAAGAGAGGTCTTTGGATGTGGTACGGGCTCTCCGTATCTACGTGAAGAGAACTGCTTCTGTTCGAAAATCTGATTCTCTTTTTGTTTTGTTTGTATTTCACAAACGTGGCTGGCCTGCTCACAAGCAGACCCTGGCCAGATGGATTAGAATGGTGATTGCACATGCTTATGTAAAGGCTGGTCTGTCCGCTCCTGCTCACATTACGGCCCATTCTACTCGGTCTGTTGAACCTTCTTGGGCGGCCTGCCGTGGTGCGACCCTTGAACAATTGTGCAAGGTGGCTACGTGGTCCTCAGTGAACATGTTCATAATGTTCTATGCCTTCGGTACCGCTGCTTCCCAGGATGCTTCCTTTGGACACCGGGTTCTTGTGCCCGCTACAGTGCATCCCCTCCCTATAAGGAACTGCTTTAGGACATCCCCATTGTCCAATCCTTGTGGAGCCCAGTGTACCCCGCAGCAGAAAATGAGATTTATGGTAAGAACTTACCTTTGTTAAATCTCTTTCTGCGAGGTACACTGGGCTCCACAAGATGCCCACCCTGACGCACTTAGCTTCTTTGGGTTGGTATGGCATTAGCCGCTGACACTTCTCTGGTCGTGCAAGTGTGGTGTATGTGGCTACTAACCGTTGTCGTCTCTTTTCCTGCTACTGCATTGGGCTGGTTAACTAAAAACTGAGCTCCTGTGCAGGGAGGCGGGGTTATAGAGGAGGCGGCGCTGTGCATTCTGGGAACAGTCAAAGCTTTGAGCATGTTGGTGCCTCGGATCAAGATCTTACTCTACACCCCATTGTCCAATCCTTGTGGAGCCCAGTGTACCCAGCAGCAGAAAGAGATTTAACAAAGGTAAGTTCTTACCATAAATCTCATTTTCTACAGGAATTTCTATTTCAGTGCCTCCTCAGCTGCATACAAAGGGGTTTTACTCAAGTCTCTTTGTGGTTCTGATGCCGGATGGCTCTGTACATCCTATCTTGAACCTTAAATCTCTGAACCCATATTTTCGGGTGTTCAAATTTAAGAATCTCTAAGAGCAGTGATAGCGAATCTGGAGGAGGGGGAGTTTCTGGTGTCCCTGGATATAAAGGACCTACATATCCCAATTTGGTCCACTCACCAGGCGTTCCTCAGGTTTGCGATTCTGGACCAACATTTCCAGTTTCAGGCCTTACCCTTCGTTTTCTCCACAGCCCCAAGGGTATTCACAAAGGTCATGGTGGAAATGATGCTACAAGTGCGCATGAGGGGTGACCAAATAATTCCGTACCTGGACGATTTCCTGATGAATGCATTGTCCAGGGAACAGCTACTGCACAGTGTCGAATTGACTACTCATTTGCGAAGGTCTACCTTCCTATGGACAAGGCCTTGACTATTCCGTCTATGGTCCGGCCGGAACTGAAACCTTGCGTGGTCTCGATTCATCTGTGCATCCGTCTGCTGGGCAAGAGGGTGGCCTACGAGGCGATACAGTACGGCAGGTTCCATGCACGACCGTTTTAACTGGATTTGTTGGAAAATGGTCGGGATCTCATCTGCACATCATATATGCTATACGCCTGTCACCGAAAGCACGGATATCCCTGCTATGGTGACTACACGTCCCCCATCTAGTGGAGGGTCAGAGTTTCAACATCCAGTCATGGATGCTGTTGACAACAGATGCCAGCCTCCGGGGTTTGGGGCCTGTGACTCAAGGCGCGCAGTTCCAGGGGACATGGTCCTTTCTGGAATCTGGTCTTCCAATCAACATCCTGGAAGTCAGGGCAATTTACAATGCTCTAATACAGGCCTCATCCCTATTTCGGAATCAGGCCATCCAGGTGCAGTCGGACAACGCCACGGCAGTGGCATACATCAACCAGCAGGGAGTAACAAGAAGCAGGACTGCAATGCGAGAGGTGTCAAGAGTACTCCTCTGGGCGGAAGCCAACGAAAGGGCCATCTCAGCCGTTCACATTCCAGGAGTGGACAACTGGGAAGCGGACTTGGGGAATGGGGACTCCACTCTCAGGTGTTTCAACAACTTGTTCACTGGTGGGGTTGTCCACAGATAGACCTGATGGCTTCTCATCGCAACAAGAAGCTCCATTGTTACTGCTCCAGAATGCGGAACCCGCAAGCGGTTGTGGTAGACGCTCTGGCGACACCATGGCCTTACCGGTTAGTTTACCTGTTTCCTCCAATCCCGCTAATCCCAAGAGTTCTCAAAAGGCTCAAAAAGGAAAGGGTTCAGGCAGTTCTCATTGCCCTGGATTGGCCTCGTCTGGCCTGGTTTGCGGACCTCCTGACCCGGTCGTTAGAGGAAACCCTGGCCGCTTCTCAAGGACCTTCTTCAACAAGGACCGTTTGTCTATCCAGACTTACAGCGGCTACGTTTGACGGCCTGGAGATTGAGAGGGAAATTTTAACCTGGAAGTATCTTCCCTCCAAGGTGGTTTCCATGATGGTTCAAGAGCCCATATTTGGTATTTCATGAGGATAGGGTGGAGCTCAGAACTCGCCCACAGTTTTTACCGAAAATAGTGTCCGCCTTTCATATAAACCAACCAATTGTGGTTCCGGTCTTATCAGACACTTTGGTTGCTCCAAAGTCCCTTGATGTTGTGAGGGCTTTGAGGATTTACATCAAAAGGACTGCTCGTCACAGGAAGTCTGACTTGCTTTTATCTCTATCTTTATCATCCTCTATGATGCTACAAAACGTGGTCGTCCTGCCTCCAAGCAGTCCATTGCTCGTTGGCTCAAACTAACTATCCAACAAGCCTATACTTTGGCTGCTCTGCCCCTGCCAAGTTCGGTTCAGGCCCACTCCACAAGGTCGGTGGGTTCTTCCTGGGCGGCTGCCGGGGGTGTCTCGGCCTCACAGTTGTGCCATGCAGCAACTTGGTCTGGTGTGAACATGTTTGTTAAGTTCTACAGGTTCGACACCTTGGCCAAGGATGACCTTCAGTTTGGTCAGGCAGTTTTCAGGGGTCCCAGCACTCTCCCACCAGTTCTGGGAGCTTTGGGACGTCCCCATGGTAATACAGTATACTATTCCCCAGTATCCACTAGGACGTTAGAGAAATTAGGAATTTAATACCTACCGGTAATTCCTTTTCTCGTAATCCTTAGTGGATACTGGGCACCCGCCTCGGTGCTTCGTTGCCTGCTTACCTGGTTGTGTTATTTGATGGGTTTGCTGTTGCTTCTCTGTTCCATGTTTGGTTAGCGTTGCTATCCTTATATTGTTTGCATTGCTTTCCTCTGTTCTGGTTAGCTCTGCTACTTTATTGTTTGTGTGTTGGTTCATTACCTCACCGCTTTATGTGTTATATCCTTCTCTCAAAGTTTGTCCGTCTCCTTGGGCACAGTTTCCTAGACTGAGTCTGCTAGAAGGGGCATAGAGGGGAGGAGCCAGCACACACTATTAATTTCTTAAAGTGCCAGGCTCCAGTGGACCCGATCTATACCCCAGTATCCACTATGGACTACGAGAAAAGGAATTAGCGGTAGGTATTAAAGTCCTATTTTCCAGGCACTCCCTGAAAACTCAGTTGACACCCACAAACGCCCTTTTCCTTTCAATCTTTTTGTGAACACCTGTGCGTGAATGCCCGTGCGAATTGATTCTTTGCATAATCCCGTTGCTGAGCGGCGATCCCCTTTGCAGCCATGCAGCGTGCCTGTGCATTGCGGTGCGTACGCATGCGCAGTTTGGATCTGATCGCCCATTGTGCGAAAACACACAGCAGCGATCAGATCTGAATTACCTCCCTAAATCACACATTTACTAACAGATGATTTTTTAAATCCTTTAAAAAAAAAAATTGTATAAAATCATATAAATGTGGTATTTGGGAGTATATTTACTAAAAATCGATCTGGGTCGATATTTTGTTATTGATGTTTGTTTTTCAGGGTCCAAATTTCACATTTACTAATGCTGGTTAATGTGTGATTTAGACCCTTAAACACACAAGCGATCAAACATCGACTTTTAGTAAATATACCCCCTGGTCTCTAAAACAATCAGCAGTGAAATTCAGAATCATCTAGCTTCTATCTTTTGTGAATTATTTGATGCTTAACAAGATGTGAATTATTAGTAAAACCTTTGACACATTTAATAAAAGAATGATGTGTATCTACTTCTTTGGTGTCTAGCAAGATCTGATTGCTGCAAAAAACACTTCCCACTGTCACACAACAGACACATTACCTGGTCTGGTAGTGTATACTACTACCCTCAGGGTCATGTCCAATTTGCCTGCTGGACGCCTCCCAGTTGAAGCAGACCTGCCGTCCTCCAGTGGCAGTTCTTGCAGCTCCGGTCCATCTTGGAATGATGTTACCCGGACTTCGAGCCCCCTTATCCTTAGTATACAAAAGAGGGCACTGCCTACTTAAATGTGATTGGACCATGCATCTGAAGTTAAATTGAAATGAGGTTTGAAAGACAACAGAATACACGATATCGACCTATCATTCGACCCATTGCATGCACATCGTGAATGTTAATGGGTGTGAATACAGGGGCTAATTCAGGTTCGATCACACACCGCGATCCAACCGGAATTATTATGATCGACCCGCGGGCGCATGCGCAGCGTGTTTTCTGCGCATGCTCCCGCATTTACTGCGGAGGAAGGGGGGGGCGTAAAAAATGTGATTGCCTCGGCTTTGTTGGGCAATGCTCAGGGTGAAGATGGAGCGTTACAGCGCGAACGGGGGTGGCCAAATGAGGGCATGATCATGGCAGCGATCAAGAACAGTGCGACAGGGTGGCTGCGGTTACAGCTAAGCTGCACCGGCAGAAGGCATCACTAATTTCTACGATGAAACATAAATTGCGTGGCGATTGCAATTTCTGCTTCATCAAGGGGGGGGCGGCAGTCAGCATGCTGGGCGGCCTTACCCTGCGATGTGTGGCCCCAAGCATGCTAGGAAAAGTATTGCCAATTCTGCTAATTGGCAGATTTGCAATCCTTACTCAATTAGGCCCACAATGCGGCCCTGCACGTCGCATCAGCTGATCATATGGGCTGCACATATGATCAGCTGATCCCGGCCCCCGGCAATTCTGGAGGTACGATATATTGTATGGCGCATAAGCACCGTACAATCTATCAATGCCTGGAGGCTGGCTGGGGGGAACCATTAGTACGACTCACATCTCATGCGAGTTGTACTAATGTATGGCCAGCATTAGGCATCTCTCCAATGGGAGTGCAGACTCTCTAGGTTGCTGTGATATTTGGGGAACCTGGCGTTGTGCAGGAAACAGGTTTTTATTTTCTTGTTTTGTTTGTAACTCATACACACAAAAGGTAAAGGAGGCACATGCTTCATGTTACTGGCCAAAGGCAGTCTTAGCTGGCATTCTTAGGAGAAACAATCTGTTTAAAAATTGTAGATTTTCTGACTTTACAGTACAGTAGATCACTGAGGCCAACCCATACAGTATGTTTTATCAATAAATTGATTTACAACAGAGAAGGTGTAGGAATGGACGGCATAATATAGAAGGTGTACAAATTAATGAAATTATTAATAAACCTGTCACAGGAGATGTTGCATCAATGGCATGTAGGAATGCATCAATGAAAATGAAATGCAGGATGATTGGGATGAGGGGATGCAGTCAAAATCCCGGCAGTCGGGATCTCGACTATCAGAAAATGGCAGTAGTAAACGAATCTGGAAGTAAGTACCAGGGATTAGGGTTAGGCTGCGGGAGGGGGCGAGTAGGGTTAGGCTACGGGAGGGGTGTGTTAAGGTTAAGTTGCCGGAGGGGTGGGATAGGGTTAGGCTGCGGGAGGGTTGGGTTAGGGTGAAACTACTTACCTGGGATTCAGACCATCAGGATTCCGCTGTCTGTCTTCTGACTGTCAGGATCCCAAATGCTGGGATTTTGTGCTCAACCAGGAATGAGTATGATCAATAAAATTCAGAAGAGGCACTCTTGATAATACAGGTATATGAGGAGTAGGGATTAATGGGGTGGTAATATGGGAGGTTTACGGCAGAGAATGGGATGACAATATAGAAGGTATAAGAACCGGGCCGGATTGGCCATCTGGTGCTTATGCTAGCGCGTCCGATGTCCTGATGGGCCAGTCTGGCATAACAGCGCTGCTCGGCCGCACGGCAGACAGAGAACCAGGGGCTGGCCGAGCCGTTACACCTCCTGTGGCTCCCGGCACTCATAGTAGAGTAATTTTTTAGAAGGTGTAATAATCAATGAAATATTGAAAATGTTAGAGTGAATGGGGTGATAAAATAAATTGAGTAAGAAAAAATAGTAGTAGTAGTAAAATATATAGATGGTGTAGGAATGAATAGGATAATACTATAGATGGTGTAGTAATGAATGGGGTTGTAATATACTGTATAATATGTAGGAATGAATGAAATTGTGATACAGAAGGAGTAATAATGGAGTGATAACGGAAGTTGTACAGAGTAAAGGGATAATAAAGTCTAGGATTTAATATAATGGTCATGTAGAAAGTGTAGTGATGAAAGTGCTGATAATGTATATAAATGTATGTAGGATAGGAAAGAACTGGATGGCAGAATAGAAGGTTTAGGAATTAATAAATTGATAATATAGAAAATATTGTAACAAAGGGCATGATAAATGTGGAGGTAAATTTTGAGGGGAAGGGAAAGAATTGGACTTTGAGTGGCGCACTAAAGCTAAATAATCACACAATAAAATTTAACTTTTATTATTATTAAATTAAAAAAGCCAATAACTGTGAAATATTAAAATAAATTCAGACAAGTGCAAAACACAGTGTAACATATATTGTTAAAAACCACACTCTTTTCATCCAATGTGCTGTGCAATGTCTTATAGTGTCAATACAATTATCATAGGTTCTATGACCTTTCACATAAATTAAGTTAGTGCTGTCAGAATATACTCCCAATGGTCAATTGGGTTTGTTTAGTGCGAACGTCAGTGTAATAACCACACGTGTAATATCAGACGTTGTTTGAACTCCAGTAAGTATCCTATTGTCAATTATTTCATATACATAGAGGAAAGATGATGGGCTAATGGTAAGTATTCCCGCTTGTGAGCTATTGAGACAAGTACTCTATAATTCTTATGGTGACTATTCCTAAATTATAAAATAACTTGGAAGTTTCTATACACCACATAAGTTGATGAATATAATTGTGAGGTATCTCTCTATACCCAGTTAGCGTTCTCAGTCACTGCTGTCAGCGCCACTGTATTGCTAAATATATATTGTGTATGTTCAGAAGGATGGCCGATTGATGCCAGAATATATTATTCATAGAGGTGTTAATAGGCTATTATATATAAAGTATCTGATGTTAATTAGCGTTCTCAGTCTCCGCTGTCAATGCATGAAGTATTGCCCCTCTGGGTGTCAATCTCTTATATATGTATGAATCTGGCTTACTCGCGCTCTCAGTCTCCGCTGTCAATGCATGAAGTATTGCCCCTCTGGGTGTCAATCTCTTATATATGTATGAATCTGGCTTACTCGCGCTCTCAGTCTCTGCTGTCAATGCATGAAGTATTGCCCCTCTGGGTGTCAATCTCTTATATATGTATGAATCTGGCTTACTCGCGCTCTCAGTCTCCGCTGTCAATGCATGAAGTATTGCCCCTCTGGGTGTCAATCTCTTATATATGTATGAATCTGGCTTACTCGCGCTCTCAGTCTCCGCTGTCAATGCATGAAGTATTGCCCCTCTGGGTGTCAATCTCTTATATATGTATGAATCTGGCTTACTCGCGCTCTCAGTCTCCGCTGTCAATGCATGAAGTATTGCCCCTCTGGGTGTCAATCTCTTATATATGTATGAATCTGGCTTACTCGCGCTCTCAGTCTCCGCTGTCAGCGCCAGCATCAATCAACCTTCACATTACATACACTCCTGTAACTATGTAAGCTGTTTTATATACAGTGTTAATCTGCGCTCTCAGTCCTGCTGTCAACGCTTCACAATTATATCTCGGTTATTGATGTGTAATAAACTATTATAAGATCATATTATTCCATCATAACAATAATTTATATACATCTGAGGAGTACTGTGCTATAAATATAGCTGGTCTCTAGTTAAGGGATAGGCTAAATTGCTGTATGTCTAAAATTTTGATTGCGTTGCATAGAGCGCCAGTAAGTATATACTCTAAAATGCCTATATTAATCGTGGGCTGATCTCTGCAACGTATCGCTCATCAGAATATATCCTCTATATCTAATATAAATTGCAATAAATTTGTAATTTAAAGTTTTCACGTGTGGTTCACTGTAAACAGATTGTATTTATATAATAAAAAAAGAAAAAAAATGTATACTCTGCGCTATATATACACTGTATCAGATTAAACTATAGTGTGCAGTCTGTCATATAGAATAATTGACTCAGTAGAACTGTGAAAGTATAACAATAAATTCTTTATCTAATATTTAAAAAGAGGTGTACATTTCATACAAGATAAGCAGCATGTATTAGGCAACAATTAATTTATAATCACAATTAGTATAGCATACAATGAGATGAAATATCTTTGTTATATTGCTAGATAAAAATAGAAGTACACTGGCGTCCCAGTGTTTAATAAATGTCTCGTAAAAATAATCACAGCCTTATTTAATGATGAACTTTTGTGTATATTGCTAAAGTTCACTCACAATTTTGATTTATACACCACTCACTTTCTAGATATCACACTATCAATCAATAATAATAAAATCATTTCAACCAATTATGTTAAACCAGTAGGGGCAGGAAACTATCTTCACTACTCAAGTGGTCACTATAAACCATGGATAAGAAACATTCCAAAGAATCAAATTATCAGAATAAGACGAAATTGTTCGGAAGACTCAGCTTTTCAATCACAGGTCGAAATCCTCTTACATCAATTTAATGAGAGGGGTTATCCATCACATATCATGGAGGAGTCTAAAAAGTTTGCCAATTCTCTTATGAGAAATAATGTAGATGTTGAGCCAACAAATAAAGTTTCTGCAGTTACTATAGCAAAAAAAGAATCTAAGACTAAGACTAAAAGTACATCCATAGTAGGCTCTTTGAAGTTTATTTCCAAGTTTAATAATAAATCTAAAGATATAAAAAAGATTGTTCTTGATAATTTCGAGTTGGTCAAACAAGATTCTATTCTAAATAAATGTTTAACAGATAAACCGAAGGTTATCTTTAGGAGAAATACAAACCTAAAGGAGATGTTGGCTCCCAGCTATTTAAAACCGCTTGACCTTACTGTAAATTCCTCTTGGTTACCAAAAAGACCACTGGGTAATTTTAGATGTAACAAGCAAGTCTGTCTGACATGTAAATATATTTTAAATAAAACTACAAATGTTAAATCTACAATTAATGGTATTACTTATTCAATTAAACAATTTATTAATTGTGATACAGAATATTGTGTATATCTGTTACAGTGTCCTTGCTCCCTCCAATATGTAGGGAGAACTATAAGGCCTTTGAAGTCTAGATTCAGGGAGCATAGATTAAATATCATTAAGAAACTACAAACTCATAGTGTATCTCGTCACTTCTCTAGGGTACATAATAGTGATCCATCTTTTCTTAGTATTGTTGGCTTGGAACAATTTTCTTGTACAAAAAGAGGGGGTGATAGGTTTAGAAAACTGTGCATTGGAGAATCCTCCTGGATTTTTAAGTTAGATACCCTACACCCGAACGGCCTTAACGAAGCCTTGGATTATTCTTGTTTAGAGTGATTTATTTCCCTTTCCTATATCCTTATATTCTTATATTCTTATACTCATATAAGCCTATATCTATATCTTTAGATTTATAAACTTTTGGTATTCATAATTTATGTGGTATCAAGTCCATTTATTAAAAACTGGCTAATGACAAAAAATAACGAAGAATAACAAAAAACAAAAAATAAAAATATAAATAAAAGAAAATCTAAAGTTAGTTTATTCTTGATTATTCTCTATCTGAATTTGCTTATCAAATGCGGAGTTTTTTATCTATTTTGGATTTGTAAAAATAATCAATTCGAGATAAATGTTTGAAACTCTGTATTAATGGTATATATATATTTTTTATTGGTATAATATCTGTACATAAATATATTATAAAGTTTTAAATACTGATTATTTTGTCTAGGAGTTTATAATGTTTGGGGACTCTTGTTTACTAATAAGAGAAAGTCGTTTGGTCAATAATATATATAATATAGAAATATATGCCTAAATGTGATGTTTGACTAATAGACAGGAATTATGGTAATTAAGTTTAAATTGAGAAAAATACTCATTAATGTATATAATTTGTTAGATTGACTCAGTAGATGTTCAATATAGTATTAATTGTGTTGTATGATCAATTTTTAACTACAAAGAATAACTTTCTATTATGTGCAGCATATAATTTAAACATTTCAGCCTATTAAACAGATCCAGCTGTTGCAAGTAATCTCATTAGAAAGAGTATAAATGTGTGACTGAATAGAGGGGAGGTATTCGTCCTGAGGAAGTCTCCGGTTGCCAAGGAGACGAAACGCGTTGACGCCCACTTTTCAAAGTTCAGCTGTTCGGCAATACCTGCTGATCGATCTTGCTAAACGGCCTCACAGCCAACGACCTTCACAGCTACATCTTACCACGGCTTGGATACACGCCGGGCGCTCCAGCCAGCGGCTCTCGGCGAGAGCACTGACATCCGTCTAGGTGCCGTACTGCAGACGTCCGGTTCTCTGCCTACCCGTACCGAGTGACAGCTACTGGCCGCCGCAGTGAGGTCTAACACCCGGTTTGAGGAGATTGTTATTATTGCAGGCGTCCGGTTCTCCGCTCACCCGTACCGAGTGACTGCTACTGGCCTCCGCAGTGAGGTCTAACACCCGGTTTGAGGAGGTGGGTTCTTTGGAGATCTTCACACAGGTTATTAAGAACTATTATCTATCCGGAGTATAGCCGTGATAAATATACGGCCTTTTCCAAACCAGCTTTAATCAGCTTAATTAACTGCATACCCATTTATGTGCACAGATACATTAACGGACCCTGTTTATTCATACTCTCAGGAATCTGCACATGGGTAATTATACATCAATATACACAAAAGTTCATCATTAAATAAGGCTGTGATTATTTTTACGAGACATTTATTAAACACTGGGACGCCAGTGTACTTCTATTTTTATCTAGCAATATAACAAAGATATTTCATCTCATTGTATGCTATACTAATTGTGATTATAAATTAATTGTTGCCTAATACATGCTGCTTATCTTGTATGAAATGTACACCTCTTTTTAAATATTAGATAAAGAATTTATTGTTATACTTTCACAGTTCTACTGAGTCAATTATTCTATATGACAGACTGCACACTATAGTTTAATCTGATACAGTGTATATATAGCGCAGAGTATACATTTTTTTTCTTGTTTTTCAATTAATTGGCAACCTAGCTAGTTGTCCTACTCAGCTGCTATTGATGCACTTTATATAATTAATTACTAATTGTTATCAGCGCCGGAAGAATAACAGTTAAGGACAGGTGTCCTGCTCTGTTTATTCCCTTGTATTCTTTTTGTATTTATATAATGGCTAATGCCTTTCCATTATATAGGCCATGTCATTCACGTAGGTTCTATGTTTGGTCTATAAAGAAATGTGTACTTTGAGTGCTAGGCTATACACAGAGATCACTTGGGATTCTACAATGTCTATTATGTAAAACAGCCACTCACTAATAAATAAATCACAGCCTGTATTGTATAAGTAATTAAACCACTAATCTTTATATGGAGGTAGTTATTGCCTTCTTACTACAGAGGTCATGCCAGGCATAGATCCTTAGTGTGTGGTCTGCTAATAATTACAACCACGTGAGCGCTGAACTGTATAGATTGTATTACTAATAAAGGACACCTTCACTGTAATTGTCTAACTCTATGTTTCAACTACAGCTGCGCTCTCCTTCCCCACAGCCTGCAGATGGACTTTCTCTATATTAATTATGTGGTTTAGCAATATATCTAAAGCTGGGCTATTTCATGCATGAGATGACTACTGAACTAATGTATCGTTTCTCAATAGCCTGCCTGATTTTAGGGAGTTCAAAACTGCTCTCCATTAAAAGCCTAGTCAAGTATAAATAGCCTGTGTGTGGCCCGCCACTAGATACATATCCTGAGCACTGAGCTGTGGTAACAATGTTGCCATCTATCACAGCTACACTGACATTTTGTTAGTCGGGAGGCTTGCCACCTAGCAACAGCTGGTGGGTTAGGTGCAAGCCTCCCGACGATCGCTGGAAAGGTATAGTGAAAGAAAACTTTCACTTACCTTTCCACAGCCTGGGGGACGCGGGGACAGAGCTGCGGGAGCGCGCACGCACAGTCGGGCACGCGTGCGCATGCTGGGCACGTGCGCGCGCACCATATAAGGCGCTAGGCCCCGCCCCCAGTTCAGATTTTACCTCAGCGCTGCAGGATGGAGGACACAGTGTCTGTGTCAGCTACAGACACACTCTTAGTGTCCCCACAGCGCAGCAAGAGAGGCAGGCAGCCCTCTAGGAAAAGCCTAGGAGAAGCTGCTGACACAACTTCCTCAGATGAAGATATTATATTTAAAAGAAAATCATTAACCCTGTCAGGTCGGATGACAACAGGGACAGCTCTGAGGAGGGAGAAGTCAGTCAGAATGCTGAGACTCCTTCTCCTCCTGCATATTCTCACAGAGTGGTGAGAAAGTGCACAAGTAAAAAGAAACACACTGACCATGTTTCTTCTAGAGATGCCTGTTCAGGTAAAAATATCTCTTTCCCAGGTATTGCCAGTGCTTGGAATACCTCTAAGGGCCATAGCAGACCCCCCTCTCCTGCCCACAGCCGACATACATTCCCTGTCACTGATCGGCAACCTGCACAGGACCGCACTCATAAGGGGACCAGGGCCGGCGCAACCACTAGGCAGCTTTAGGCAGCTGCCTATGGGCGGCGACCACTGGAGGGCGGCACTGCACAGTGAATGAAAGAACGCTTACTTTATCACAGCCAAGCTCCTCTTATTCTTTTAGAAATGAGGAGCAGCCTGTGAGTCCTGTTCCTGCAATCTGCTGCCCCCCACTTCCGCGATAGCAACACCCAGCATAGCTATGTACAAGCTGCTGCCGCGGTTCGCATGAGCTCCCGAGTCCCACAAATTACGAGCTGACACTGCAGCTCCCCCCCGCGATTGGCTCCCGCATGATGCCCGCTACAGCACTCCATCCCCACTGCGCTTGGGCTCCTGCTCGGGTGGTGCATCTTGTTACCGGTTCGCTCCCCCCTCCCCCCCCCCGCGCGCACAATTATGCTCCCGCTCCCGAAAGTTACCTGCTGCCCCCCGAGTTTCTCCCCTCCCCCTCCTGCATCTCGTCACCAGCTCCCCCCCCCCACAATTGGGCTCCCGCATGTTACCCGCTGCATCTTGTCCCCAGCTTTCCTCTCCCCCCCCCCCCCCCCCTCACGGCAATTGGGCTCCCGCATCTTACCCGCTGCCTCCCCCCCACTGCTGCTGTTCACGATGATTGCAGCTGACAGCTAGCCGTCAGCTGCACCTGGGTGGGGGTCCTGTACCACAGCCGTCGCTGTCAGCGTGTCACCTGCCACCCACTGTGACCCGCTGCTTCAGTGCTATTCTGTCTGCAGTGTCACCCTTCCCAAGTCCCAGGTTGCAAATGTTCCAGACTGACGTCCTCTTTAGCAGGTTGACGTAGTCTCTATGTCCTGCCTTCACCACAGCCTGTCTGGGAGTCCCTGCTTCTGCTTCCTCTGGGGTGAGTACTCCGTGGGACCTATCAGCTCTCTCTCTATTTACTGTGTGTGTATATGTATATGTGTGTGTATACATATATATATATATATATATATATATATATATACTTAAGGGCAACACACATGATTTTCATGGGGGGGGGTATCCTTACACACGTGCACAGCAGGGAAGGGGTGTATGTATGTGTTCATGTGCTACAGTATGTGTTAGGGGACATGTTGTGATGTGATTTATCATTAAGATCTCCTTGGAGTGTTGGCCACTGTCTTTGCTGAAAATATATATATATATATATATATATATATATATATATATATATATATATATACATGTACACACTGGCAGATAGGTCGGCACTCCCCAAGAACTATTATCTTGCTCCGGTGCCCTCTGTAATGCTGGTAACGCTATTGAAGAAAGGAAGAGTGCAGCTATTCCTTTCTTCAATAGTGTGTATGTATGTATGTATATATATATATATATAGATAGATAGATAGATAGATAGATAGATAGATAGATAGATAGATAGATAGATAGGAGGCGGTGAAGCAATCAGCGGCACTCAGGATCTTGTTACAGCAAGCAAGTGTATTGAAAAATCACGGCATGAAACCACGTACCTCCTTTATATATATATATATATATATATATATATATATATATATATAGTTCCAAAGGTCCGGCACTCCAATAATAGAAAGAATAGCCACTGGTGCCCGCACAATTCCATATACGTCAAAGGTTCTGCACTCGGAGTAATAAACACAGTACACAGATTACAACAACGTTTCAGTGCTTTACTACTATCCTCAGGTTACCTTGTAATCTGTCTACTGCGTTTATTATGCTGGGTATATATACACAGATCCGGCGCTTCTATTAGGCAGCTTTAAGCAGCGTGTCCTGAGGGGTCAGACCCACTCTTCTCTCCCCATCCGAGGAGGATGACAATGGCTGTGAAACTTGTAGGAAGCCAACTTTACATCTGGGGGACTGGACAGTTAGTATTGGGGTGTGTGTGGGGAAGGGGGGGGGGGGGGGCGGAGAAGGGGGGGGGGTGGCAGTAAGCAGATGGTTTGTTTAGGGTGCTGAGAAACCTTGCACCGGCCCTGAAGGGTACTACTCATAGTCATACACGTCATATCACGTATTTAGGGAAACTGGTTACCCTCCAGTAGATTGGGAATCAGAGGAGGAAACCAGGACTAGCGCATCCTCTCGCAGAGGCGAATATAGTGACTTGCAGATGGCCTGTGTAGCCTTTGCGGGTAGAATGCCACCTTCTAAAATATATTCAGCCCACTGGGCTCTGAGCGAACGCTCCCAAGTATACAATTTTGCCCAGTTAGCCTTTAGAACGGCATTAGTTAAGGAGGATGACATGGTTCTCCGTAACCACACTGGCATCCCAGATATTCCGGCCCTATTTGCCCCTGACATCGACCCAGCCTTAACTTCACTCGTGGGGGAAAATGTCCAGAGTGACACTATGGATAAATTGCTAAGAAAAATCCAATTTAAGGTTTCAGACGTCGCCGGTCCTTTATTATTTGTCCTTGACAAAGCAGAAAAAGAAGGCGTCTCAGGGGGCTTCCTAGATTCCCTGGTAGCTTCTAAAATGGCACTCATAAAGGCTATTAGTAGGGCTACCTTAATAATTGGTCAGACATTTGATTTCATATCGAACTCACGTAGAACTCGCTGGCTAGCTAATGCAGGGCTAGCTAACCTAGCTCCCAGACCAGTAGATGTCCCCAATCTAATAGATTCTGACCTTTTCGGACCCGATTTCATAGACGAAGTGAAGGTACGCTATAAAGCTCGCAAATCCTTCGCGGACCTTAAAGGACCTCGGCCTTCCAGGTGGCCCTTTCATCTGGAGGGTCGTCCTGCGGGAGCCAGCAGCTCGACCCGAGACTACAGAGGCGCTCCTAGAGCTCACAGAGGTGGCCCTTCCCGAACACGGACCGCAAGAGGCGCAGGATCCGGCGGCACATACACCCCCAGGAAAGACAGAGGATACGGTAAGTCACTTTACTTTGCAACCTCCTCCTTGTCTTTCCCAGGCAATAGCCTCCTGGAGGCAGATTACCACAGACAGGTGGTTGCTAAAAATCGTGGAAAAAAACTTTATCCCTTCCCCTTTTACATTTTCCACGACAAATTTTCCCCTGCTCAAAAAATGCCAGTCCTTTATTAGATGGAGTACTGTACCTTGCCCTACAGTTAGGCAAGATAGAGTTGGCAGACACTTCCACAAGAGGCTGGGTCAGTCACCTTTTTCCCGTCAGGAAACAGGACAGTTCATACAGACCAGTCTTAAATGTCAAATCTCTCAACAGACACACAAAACCTCGCTCTTTCCGTATGGAGGGCTTAGCCGCCATACCTTTCCTACTAACAAGGAATGATTTCTATATCAAAATAGACCTCAAGGAGGCCTTTCACACAATTCAAATGCACCAAAACCACAGAAGACTTCTAAGGTTCCTGTGGAAAGACGTTCTCTATCAGTGGACCGTCATGGTTTTCGGCCTCTCCAACGCTCCCTACACGTTCACTCGTCTTATGAAAGCAGCAGTGGCGTGCGGTGAGGTCAGTGGCTGGTGAGGCACTGCAACCATAATCTCTGTGGAGTCCTGCCGATGTCATCTACCACCGCCGTGTCAATGCCCACTACTGCCGCCACTAATGGGTGCCAACCCTGCCAATGGCCTACAAAATCGTCGCCATCAACTGCCTGAACCCCAGCCGCTAACCTGCATCTCAGTCTGATGCTGCCACTGCCTGCAGCCTTCCTGCTCATCAAACTTGTGATGAGCAGGCGGCTAATACATTGTCAATTTTATAAATTTATGTGAGACAGAGAGGTGGAATATGGGGAGATGGTAGAGAGAAGAGAAATATGAAGACAGGAGGAATACGGATAGACAAGAGTGTAGGAATAGGGGGAGATGGCAGAGAGAGAGAGAGAGAGAGAGAGAGGGGAATAGGGTGAGAAGGAAGAGATATGGAATGGGGGGCAGAAGGAAGATAGAGAAGGAATAGAGGGAGATGGGAGAGGAGGAATAGAAGAGATGGCAAAGAGAGAAGAGAAATAGGGGTATAAGAGAAAGAGGAGTAGCGAGGAAACAGGAGAGAGAGAGAGAAATAGAGGGAGATGGCAAAGAGAGAGAGAGAGAGAGAGAGAGAGAGAGAGGAGGAATAAGGAGAGACTAGAGAGAGAGAGGGAGGAGGAGCAGGCGGGCAGACTGGGAGTAGTAGCAGGATTGGAGTAACGGTAGTGCAGAATAGGGGGACAGGCAGGGAGTAATAGAAGGGGGACAGGATGGGAGTAGTGGTGGGAGAAAGTGGGCAGTATGGGATCTCACCTCCTCTTATGCAGCTCCCGGGTCCCAGCCACCGTTGCTCCTTCTATGCAGCTCACACAGGACGGACAGACAGCCTCAGTAGAAGTTATGTGTTCCGCTCCTCTGGTGTTCTCCGCGTAGTTCAGGGGAGCATGGGCGTGGCCTGCGATCGGGCTGAGGGTGGGGCAGGGACGCACCTTCGCACCAGGTGTACATAAGGCTCTTCGTTTTCTGGCTGCCCGCAGCAGTGCCCTCCTCTTCACTGGAGCGGTCTGTCCCAGTTCTCTTCATGGCTAGGGGCAAATGCAGGATTTTTAGTGGGGGTTCCAGATATGATAGAAATAGAAGAGAGTGCACACATATGGAAACCTCCAACGTGTGTGTGTGTGTGTGTGTGTGTGTGTGTGTGTTTGTGTGTGTGTGATATATAAACACAGAGCCAAGGAGTCATGGGGAAGGAGAGACAGACAGACATGTGGAGATAGGGGGACATGGGGGCGAGGGAGAAAGAGGGAGTGAGACACAGACATGTTGAGAGAGAGAGAGAGAGACATACATACTGAGAGACAGTTCATGAAAGAGTAACTTGGGTGGGAGAAAGAGACATGGACATGGGGAGAGAGAGACAGACATGAGGAGGGATAGAGACACACATGAAAAGAAACAGACACAGGGAACGAGAGACAGATATGGGGAGACAGACAGACACAGGGAGGGATAAGACATGGAGAAAGAGACAGACATGGGGAGGGAGAGATACAGGGAGAGAGAGTGAGACACACAGACATGGGGAGGGAGCAGACATGGAGAGAGAGACAGAAAGAGACACAGGGAGAGAGATACAGAGACGTGGAGACAGACACAGGGAGAGAAAGACAGACGGAGAGAGAGACGGACAGAGAGAGAGAGAAAAAAAGAGAGGAGTGACATGGGGAGGGAGGAGATATGGAGAAACAGACACAGTGACCAAGAGAGACAGACATGGGGAGGTAGAGATACAGGAAGAGAGAGAGACACACACACAGACATTGGGAGGTAGGAGGAGACATGGAGAGAGATACAGACACAAGGAGAGAGAGAGACAGACAGACATGGGGAGAAACTTAAGAGACCGAGACAGGGAGAGACAGACACAGGGAGGGAGGGAGAGAGAGACTGAGGAAAATGGTATGTTAACCCAGTGGATCTCAAACTCTGTCCTCAGGACCCCACACGGTTCACGTCTTCCAGGTCACCCGGCAGCTGCACCGTGTGTCACCAACTGTCACATTTTAAAAATCTACAGGTGACCTGGAAAACATGGACTGTGTGGGGTCCTGAGGACAGAGTATGAGAACCTGTGCCCCTATTCCAGGTGCTACAAGGGCAGCGTTTCCATAGCAGCTGTTAATACGTAGAGGTTAGTCACGCCTGGAAAAAAATACATGATGAAACAGCGCTCAACAGAATAATATAATAATACAAAAGAGATGGCATGGCTAATATAATATATTAAAACACTTTAATATGGCAAATATCCCATGTATATCGCAGAAATAGTAAAGTGACAACCAGCTTGCAATTAGCATTAAAATCACATATGTTTAAAAAGTGCATGAAGTAATATGTAACAGTTTATGCCCCCCCCCTCCCCCCCCCCCCAGTTCCAATAATACGGAATGCATGTCAGTATACCTGTTCCTAGTATAGTCACTGGGGGGGTGATAGCCATTCTATTGATGAGCATAAAATCAGCAGCATTGAATAGTTACCGCAGCTGATGGTAGCGTCACAAAGGAACAAGATCGCATTCTAGTGGACGGGATCACAATGTCGGTATGCTGACTGCCAGGATCCCGGCCGCCAATACCCAATGCATTTGAATGATTACTTGTACCTGGTGTAGGACTGTGACCATACCATCAGCTGCGGTAACTATTCCATGCTGCTGATTTTGTGCTCATCAATAGACTGGGTGGTCTTCGGTTTGCCGGCTGTCGGGATCCCGGCGCACAGTATACCGGTGCCGGAATCCCGACAGCCGACATACCAATACTTTTTCTCCCACTTGGGGGTCCACGACCTCCCTGGAGGGAGAATAGATAGCATGGCACGTGTAGAGCGCCACCGTGCCCGCAGCGTAGCGAGCCAGCAAGGGGCTCATTTGCGCTCACCACGCTATCGGTATGCCGGCGGTCGGGATTCCGGCACCGGTATGCTGATCGCCGGGAGCCTGGCCGCCGGCATACCCTACTACACCCCAATAGACTGCCTATCACCCCCCAGGGACTATACTATATACTATACTGACATGTATTCTGTATTATTGAAACTGTGGGGGGGGGGGGGGGGCGGCATAAAACTGTTACATATTACTTCATGCACTTTTTAAACATATGTGATTTTAATGCTAATTGCAAGCTGGTTGTCACTTGTCACTTTACTATTTATGTGCTTTACATGGGATATTTGCCATATTAAAGTGTTTTAATATATTAACCATGCCAACTTTTATATGTTATTATTCTATGGAGTGCTCTTTCATCATGTATATTTTGGTAGGGGAGAGAGATAGAGACAGAGACTGACATATGGAGGGAGAGAGACATGGAGAGACAGACACAGGGAGAGACAGACATGCAGAGAGACAGAGACAGACATGATGAGAGTGATATGGGGAGGGACTCACAGAGAGAGAGAGAGAGATAGAGAGACAGGCATGGGAAAGAAGACAGTGACTACTTACCTGATCAGCCGGCCAGCCAGCCTCCTCCAGCATGCCAGTCACTGACCTGCTGCAGAGTCACTTCCTCACCTGACCTCTGAACTCTCAAAGGCCCACGGGAACTGCCTGAGAGGAGCTGGCCGGGTGAAGTGACTCTGCAGCTCCCCCTACGTACAGCCAGCCCAGCCTCCACACAAGGATAATGAGGCTGTGCTGCAGCTGCACATCACAGACAGAGCCTGCCCTGTAGTCCGTCTCCTGTAAACATCGCGGGGGGGCACAAACTGCAGCCACTCGTGTGATGGGGGGGGGGCATTGTTTGCGGCAGTCAGCCCAGGAAGGGGGGTGGGTTGGCATCCTGACAGTTCAATCCACCCCTGCTGCCACTGGCCAATCATTCAGTGACAGGGGCGTGTTCTCATATCTGACAGCACGCCCCTTGTCACAGCTTGCAGGGTTTTTTGTAATGGGCTTTCTCTAACGTCCTAAGTGGATGCTGGGGACTCCGTCAGGACCATGGGGGGATAGCGGCTCCGCAGGAGACAGGGCACAAAAATAAAGCTTTAGGATTAGGTGGTGTGTATGTCAGGCGGCGGGCGGCAGAGCGCCGGAGTCCGGAAGAACGAGGATCCGAGAGGATCCAAGTTTCTCCAATCAGCTGCGGCGGATTTGAAACGGGCGCCGGACGCGAGCCAATCGCTGCTCGCGGCCCGGCGCCCAATGAGGAGTCGCCGCGGCGGACCAATGGGAGTCCGCCGCGTCATGGCTCCGCCTCCCCCCAGCGCCTTATATCAGGCGCTGGGCGGCGGCGGAGCTCAGTAGTGAGCCGGGCACGGAGCAGAGAAGAGCTCCTGAAGAGGAAGAAGCCAGGAGGCCAGCGCGGACGGCGACGGCGGCGACGGCGGAGCCAGAAGAGGCGGAAGACATCTCCAGAAGACCGGAAGACATCTCCAGAGGACCGAAAGACATCTCCAGAAGACCGGACGGCGGCGGCCCAGCGGAGACGGACGATCGGCGGAGAGTGCTGTTTGGAGCGGAAAGCAAAAGAGCTAACGAAGCTCCCCTCCACAGCCTCTCCCACCGGTCCTGGTAAGAGGCCCTGGGCCTACTTCACTTATTTATAGATCCTCCCTAGACCACCAGGCGTTCGGGCACTAGGCCCGGGTGTACAGTCAGGCACTAGGCCTGTGGGAACATTAGGGGGCATTAGGCCCTAGTGCAATTTGGCCAATAGGGATACGTATAAGGTGACCCTGGGCACAAGGCCCAGGTCACCCGACGGGTGGCAAGTTAGGCGGGCACTAGGCCCGTGGGTGAAGTCAGGCCTCCGGCCTGGGCGCAGTCAGGGGGCGCTAGGCCCAGAAGTACTTTCATCAAGGTGAATAAGGTGGTACTGGATACCAGGTCCAAACCACCCTTAGGGAGGGACCGTGGCCCCTACCGGGAAGAGCATAGGAGGTGAGTAGGCTGTGCGGCGCCCACCCCCTGCATCCGGCGGTAGGTATTTATAAGGACAGCACCGTGGTATGTGGTATTCCGATGTGTGTTGTTACCGTGCAGGGCAAGTTACTGTTATGAAGTTTGTGCCTAGTTTGGTTGCACCACACTCACAGAGCTAGTTTGAGGGCTCTGCAGTTGTAGTTAGGATAAGGTGAGACACTAGGTCCAGTTAGGCCCTGCACGGCGGTTCTTTTTCTCTTGCCTCCTTACAGGGATCTGTACGGGAGAAGATCGGAGTACCGGAGTGTGAGACGGTGAGTAACAATAGTCTGAGTGTTTGGTCGTGTCCTTTCTATCTCCCTTCCTTCAGGGCAACGGTGAGCCTTGCACGGCTGTGCAAGGCGGAATTTCCACCTGGTGCGAAAGTGCCGATAGGTGAAATTCGGGCTCTGAGGCGGACGCCGGTGATGACCCCCACCTAGCCCGAAGGCGCCTTTTTCCTCGGCTACATAGGGGTTGTTATCCACGGTTTAGGAGACGATATTTAACGGATCTTCTTCCTCTTAGGTGTTCTTGCCCGGGTCGTCCAGAAGTGCTTCCAGGACTCTCGGATGTTCCAGCACCTGCGAGTGAGAGCAGGCGGCGTCCGGTAAGTGGTACCGATCCTATACGCCCTGACGTTGCACTCTCACATTTGGCGTAGTCGGCAGGATGTCGAACGCAGAGAACGTCGCTCCTCCGGGAGTGGGACCCGACGCCCCTCCGGGAGTAGAGAGGAAGTTCAATTTTGGACCAGCCTTGACGCATACCCCTCGGTATGATGGGCAGAACATGCCGTTGGCAGACTGGAAGAAGAGACTGGAGGGAATCATCCAGCTGTATGGGGTACCTCCGGAAATGCAGCTACACTTGGCGTTGAATACGCTGGATGGCGATGCTTGGCGATCAGTGATCCTTGTTCCGGAAGAGGAACGTAAGACGTTAGATGAGGTACTCTCGATCCTCGAGGGTAACTATGGGAACACTGCGGCGGCAGGAACTTTGCGTCAGCAACTGTTCAATCGGTTCCAGAGGGAGGACGAAACCATACCCCAATTTGCTAACGCGCTACAGGACATGCTGAGCGAAATTACGCGGCGTGATCCGGAAGGTCTGGGGTCCTTGGTCAACCCCAGCCTAATGTTAAGGGATCAGTTAGCACTGGGCCTCCGGAGTATTCCCATCCGACAAATCCTGTTGGATAAAATCGCCAGTGAAAAGACGATGACCTTTCGTCAGGTCCAAGTGGAGGCAGTTGCCAGAGACCGTAATGCTAACTTCGGTCCGTACGCCATGGCCCCACAATGGTCGGCACCGGTGGCCGCAGGGACCAGCCAAGAACCCAGTCCCATGGAAGTCTGTGTCCAGGATCTGAAGGCGGCATTCGCCAAGGTCACTCTGGAAATGAAGGCCGAAATCTCCCAGTTGCGGGATGAGGTGCACAGGCAGAGAGGTTCGGAGGGGTCAGAGGATAGGGCCCCGCATCGGCGGCCCAAGGAATCACGGTCCAATGCAGGAGGTGTCCGCCCCAGGGAAGGTAGGGGTCCCCGTTGTTACCGCTGCAATCGGTTTGGACACATTGCCCGGGAATGTAACGAACCCAGGCAAGACTCTCCGTTAAACTAGAGTCCCTCGCGGTAGCGGGACCACCCGCGGGGGAGGTGGTCGGGAGAGAAACCACCATAGTGGATTCCGCCGACATAGTAGGGGAGTGTCCCGTGGTGATTGGATGTCTTGGGGGCAAGGAGCAGAAGTGCCTGCTGGATACTGGTTCGCAGGTCACTACCATGTCTGAGGTTTGTTTCCTGGAACATTATTCCCATTTGAAGGATTCCGTGTTGGAAAGCTGGGTCACTCTCACGGCGGCCAACAACCTTCCTATTCCAGTGGTCGGAGTTGTGTGGATGGAGATTTCGATCTGTGGACAGACGTTGGGAAGAAAGGGGATACTGGTTGTGGGGAGCGTAGGCTTGAGTCACGGGCCCGTGATTGTGGGCATGAACGTTCTCCAGGATCTCAACCAGCTTTTGTTTCGGGAGAAGGGTCCGCAATACTGGAAGGAGATGGGTATTCAGCGGCCGGTACAGCAAGCCTTTCAGCAGGTAGGGAGAATCTGTGAAGCTGAACGTCGAGAGGAGTCCCTGGGCGCGATTCGGACCAGTGGTCGGCAACAGATTGAGTTACCTCCCCGTCAGGAGATGGTCCTCCCCCTTGAGGTGCAGACTCACCAACATCTGGAGGGGTTAGAGGTCATGGTGGAACCCAATGGATACTTTGGAATGGATTCGGGAGTCGTCCTGGCCCGAACCCTGGCCATAGTGAGGGACGGCCGGGTGTTGGTGCGGCTGTGCAATCTTCTGGATGAAAGGAGGAAAATCCCGGCGGGAGCAACAATTGCCAACATAACGGCGGTCACCAGGGACGGAGTGTCCGGGGGGCGGCAGGTCTTGCTGCATGCGGACGAACCCGGGTCCTGGTCTATGGCAGTGAGCCTGGATAAGGAAGAAGAACCCAGCGCAGATTGGTGCGGTCGGACTATCAGGGAGCAGATGGATGTTTGCTTGGATGAATGTAGTCCCAGTATGGTGCTGAAGTTGGAGCGGATGTTGTGGGAACGACGGAAGGCGTTCTCCCGCTATGAAGAAGACTTCGGATATACGGAAGATGTGACGCATGAAATACGCACTGGGGAGAGCCCTCCTATCCGTGAGAGATATCGCCCCATTCCCCCCAAACTCTACCAAGAGGTCAAGAAAATGTTGCGGCAAATGCTGGATAATCAGGTCATTCGGGAGAGCAAAAGTCCATGGGCTGCGCCCATTGTGTTGGTGCGGAAGAAGGATGGTTCCATTCGGTTCTGCGTGGACTATCGGCGGTTAAATAGCAGTACCGTGAGAGATGCTTACCCGTTGCCCAGGATCGAGGAATCTTTGGCGGCCCTGGGGAATGCCCGGTATTTCTCCACGCTGGACTTGGCCAGTGGGTATTGGCAGGTGGCGGTTAGCCCCTCGGATCAGGAGAAAACCGCCTTCACAACTCCTATGGGGCTGTTTGAATTCCTGCGCATGCCCTTCGGGCTCACCAATGCCCCGGCTACATTCCAACGGATGATGGAGAGGTGTTTGGGAGATTTGAACTTCGAAGCACTATTGATATACCTGGACGATATCATAGTGTTCGCCCCCACTCTGGACGAGCATTTGGCACGCCTGGATGTGGTGTTGCAGCGCCTGGAGAAATATGGGCTCAAGCTCAAACCCCGCAAGTGTCATCTTCTGCAACCAAGTTTGGAGTACCTGGGACATGTGGTGTCCCGAGAAGGGGTCCGCCCGACGCCGGGCAAGATTTCGGCAGTCCAGGACTGGGGGACGCCCACTACTACCACCGAACTGCGCGCGTTCCTGGGGTTGGTTGGGTACTATCGGCGGTTCATTAAGGACTTCGCAAAGATCGCTGAACCTCTGCATGCCCTGCTGAGAGGGCTACCCACGACTAAGAAAACGCAGGTGGTGGCTTGGGGTGAGGCACAGGAGAAGGCATTTCGCCGCCTGAAGGAAATGCTCACGGAGGCTCCGGTTCTGGGCTATGCAGATTTTGACAAGCCATTCCTGCTCTATACCGATGGCAGCCTACAGGGGTTGGGAGCGGTTCTCTCCCAAATACAGGATGGCCGAGAACGAGTAATAGCCTATGGGAGTCGGAGTCTGAGGGACACGGAGCGGAATCCGGACAATTACAGTTCCTTCAAGTTGGAGTTGTTGGCTGTAGTCTGGGCCGTGACTGAGAAGTTCGCCGAGTACCTGACCGCTACCCATGTAGAAATATACATGGATAACAACCCCCTGGCCTATCTGGAGACTGCGAAACTGGGCGCCCTGGAGCAGCGTTGGGTAGCCCGATTGGCAAAATTCCACTATAAAATACGCTATCGCCCGGGGAAGAGTAACGGGAATGCAGATGCGCTGTCACGACACCCTGTGTCAATGTCCTCGAATTCGAGGGACAGTGAGGACGAGGATACGGAGGTCCCCGACTTGACCCGGATTGAGTGTCCCGATGCACTGGAAGGCTCCAGAGTCCTGGAATGCGCTGCCCTGCTCCGGAATACTGAGCTAGAGTGGGCTTCTCTACAACAGAGTGACCCAGGGCTGGATGTCATTCGGCGATGGAGGCAGAACGGACACTGGCCTAGCCGGTGGGAGAGGAGTCGACTGACTCCCTACTGCCGGAAGGTCCTGCGGAGTTGGGATCGATTACTTGTCCGCGGTGGAACGCTGCGTCGACAAGTATATCTCCGACACGAACTCAGGAGGGTGGAACAGGTAGTGGTGCCGGAAGCGTCCCTCCAGGCACTAGTGACGGAGGCGCATGATAGCGGAGCCCATTTAGGGGTGGACAAGACCTTTCAGTGGATACAGCGCCAGTTCTTCGCCCCTCCGCTATGGACATTGGTGGAGAAGGTGTGCAGGGAATGTCGTAGGTGCGGCGTGGTCAAACCAAACGAACAACATGCGCCGGTACATACCATTCAGACAAGTCGTCCCCTGGAGTTGTTAATGATCGATTACGTTCTGATTGGGGAGTCCGTTAGTGGCCATCAGTACGCCCTGGTCATGACTGATCATTTCACTAAGTTCACGGTGGTGGTCCCCACCCGGGATCAGACCGCGGAGTCTGCAACCAAAGCCATTGTTGAGCATTTTGTCCGACAGTTTGGGTGCCCTGAGAGGATTCACTCCGACCAAGGGGCGTGCTTCCAGGGAAAACTGATGGAACGGCTTTGTCAACTTTACGGGATGCAGAAGTCCCGTACCACGCCGTACCATCCTCAGGGAAATGGTGCCTGCGAGCGGTTCAATCGGACTTTGCTCCAGATGTTGCGGGTCTTGGAAGACGCCAAAAGACGGAGGTGGCCCGAGCACGTAGCCGAGTTGGTGTGGGCTTATAACAACCGGGTTCACAGCACCACTGGATACTCCCCCTTCTTTTTGATGTTTGGTCGTCCTGGGCGGGAAGCACAGGATTTGCACTTGACCGAGTTTCGGGAGGAAGGGGGGTTGCTGTCCACCGATTGGGTCGCCGAACACCAGCAGCGGTTAAAAGTGGCTCACGAAGTGACTCGGAAGAGAATGGCCGACCACACTCATACGCCCCATCGGACTCGAGGAGCAGAGCCTTTCGACGTGGGACAGCGGGTGCTGGTCCGCATGACGCGGCCGGGCGGCAAGTTAGCAGAGAAGTGGGAGGTGCGACCTTATATTGTTCGGAGGCGCCTCACCGAGGAGGGCCCGGTGTATCAGGTGGAAGCAACAGATGGGTCTGGTCGGTTAAGAACCCTTCATCGGGATATGCTGCGTCCTTGTAGGTTTCCAGAAGAAGTGGAGGTTGGAGGTGCCCCCGGTGTGAACACGGCTTCGTTGCCTGGGGAGGAGACGGTATTAGCATCTTTGCCCAGAGGGACTGACCTGGAGGAAGATTGGTGGACCCCAGTGGTTCCGTCTCATGACCATAATCTCCTGGAGGCTGGGGCCCCCCGGTCTGGGTTTTCTCCTTTGCCTCGGCGATCTCAGCGGTCCAACCGCGGTGTGCCTGGTCCCCGGTATGCGGACCCGGAGTATATTTGGTCTCAGTCTACCTTTGTCGGGACTACAAAGGACAAACGGGGGGGAAATGTCAGGCGGCGGGCGGCAGAGCGCCGGAGTCCGGAAGAACGAGGATCCGAGAGGATCCAAGTTTCTCCAATCAGCTGCGGCGGATTTGAAACGGGCGCCGGACGCGAGCCAATCGCTGCTCGCGGCCCGGCGCCAAATGAGGAGTCGCCGCGGCGGACCAATGGGAGTCCGCCGCGTCATGGCTCCGCCTCCCCCCAGCGCCTTATATCAGGCGCTGGGCGGCGGCGGAGCTCAGTAGTGAGCCGGGCACGGAGCAGAGAAGAGCTCCTGAAGAGGAAGAAGCCAGGAGGCCAGCGCGGACGGCGACGGCGGCGACGGCGGAGCCAGAAGAGGCGGAAGACATCTCCAGAAGACCGGAAGACATCTCCAGAGGACCGAAAGACATCTCCAGAAGACCGGACGGCGGCGGCCCAGTGGAGACGGACGATCGGCGGAGAGTGCTGTTTGGAGCAGAAAGCAAAAGAGCTAACGAAGCTCCCCTCCACAGCCTCTCCCACCGGTCCTGGTAAGAGGCCCTGGGCCTACTTCACTTATTTATAGATCCTCCCTAGACCACCAGGCGTTCGGGCACTAGGCCCGGGTGTACAGTCAGGCACTAGGCCTGTGGGAACATTAGGGGGCATTAGGCCCTAGTGCAATTTGGCCAATAGGGATACGTATAAGGTGACCCTGGGCACAAGGCCCAGGTCACCCGACGGGTGGCAAGTTAGGCGGGCACTAGGCCCGTGGGTGAAGTCAGGCCTCCGGCCTGGGCGCAGTCAGGGGGCGCTAGGCCCAGAAGTACTTTCATCAAGGTGAATAAGGTGGTACTGGATACCAGGTCCAAACCACCCTTAGGGAGGGACCGTGGCCCCTACCGGGAAGAGCATAGGAGGTGAGTAGGCTGTGCGGCGCCCACCCCCTGCATCCGGCGGTAGGTATTTATAAGGACAGCACCGTGGTATGTGGTATTCCGATGTGTGTTGTTACCGTGCAGGGCAAGTTACTGTTATGAAGTTTGTGCCTAGTTTGGTTGCACCACACTCACAGAGCTAGTTTGAGGGCTCTGCAGTTGTAGTTAGGATAAGGTGAGACACTAGGTCCAGTTAGGCCCTGCACGGCGGTTCTTTTTCTCTTGCCTCCTTACAGGGATCTGTACGGGAGAAGATCGGAGTACCGGAGTGTGAGACGGTGAGTAACAATAGTCTGAGTGTTTGGTCGTGTCCTTTCTATCTCCCTTCCTTCAGGGCAACGGTGAGCCTTGCACGGCTGTGCAAGGCGGAATTTCCACCTGGTGCGAAAGTGCCGATAGGTGAAATTCGGGCTCTGAGGCGGACGCCGGTGATGACCCCCACCTAGCCCGAAGGCGCCTTTTTCCTCGGCTACATAGGGGTTGTTATCCACGGTTTAGGAGACGATATTTAACGGATCTTCTTCCTCTTAGGTGTTCTTGCCCGGGTCGTCCAGAAGTGCTTCCAGGACTCTCGGGTGTTCCAGCACCTGCGAGTGAGAGCAGGCGGCGTCCGGTAAGTGGTACCGATCCTATACGCCCTGACGTTGCACTCTCACATGTACTGGCTCCTCCCCCTATGACCCTCCTCCAAGCCCCAGTTAGGTTTTTGTGCCCGTCCGAGCAGGGTGCAATCTAGGTGGCTCTCCTAAAGAGCTGCTTAGAAAAAGTTTTTAGGTTTTTTATTTTCAGTGAGTCCTGCTGGCAACAGGCTCACTGCATCGAGGGACTTAGGGGAGAGAATTTCAACTCACTTGCGTGCAGGATGGATTGGATTCTTAGGCTACTGGACACCATTAGCTCCAGAGGGAGTCGGAACACAGGTCTCACCCTGGGGTTCGTCCCGGAGCCGCGCCGCCGACCCCCCTTACAGATGCTGAAGATTGAAGGTCCGGAAACAGGCGGCAGAAGGCTCTTCAGTCTTCATGAAGGTAGCGCACAGCACTGCAGCTGTGTGCCATTGTTGTCACACACTTCACACCAAGCGGTCACGGAGGGTGCAGGGCGCTGCTGGGGGCGCCCTGGGCAGCAATATTTAATACCTTTATGGCAAAAGAATACATCACATATAGCCATTGAGGCTATATGTATGTATTTAACCCATGCCAGATATCTAAAACTCCGGGAGAAAAGCCCGCCGAAATAGGGGGCGGGGCTTATTCTCCTCAGCACACAGCGCCATTTTCCTGCTCAGCTCCGCTGTGAGGAAGGCTCCCAGGACTCTCCCCTGCACTGCACTACAGAAACAGGGTAAAACAGAGAGGGGGGGCATTTTTTGGCGATATTTTGATATATTTAAGCTGCTATAAGGAACAACACTTATATAAGGTTGTTCCCATATATATTATAGCGCTTGGGTGTGTGCTGGCAAACTCTCCCTCTGTCTCCCCAAAGGGCTAGTGGGGTCCTGTCTTCGATAAGAGCATTCCCTGTGTGTCTGCTGTGTGTCGGTACGTGTGTGTCGACATGTATGAGGACGATGTTGGTGTGGAGGCAGAGCAATTGCAATTGTAGCAATTGTAATGGTGATGTCACCCCCCAGGGAGTCGACACCGGAATGGATGGCTTTGTTTATGGAATTACGTGATAATGTCAGCACATTACAAAAATCAGTTGACGACATGAGACGGCCGGCAAACCAGTTAGTACCTGCCCAGGCGTCTCAGACACCGTCAGGGGCTGTAAAGCGCCCTTTACCTCAGTCGGTCGACACAGACCCAGACACAGACACTGAATCTAGTGTCGACGGTGATGAAACAAACGTATTTTCAAGTAGGGCCACACGTTATATGATCACGGCAATGAAGGAGGCTTTGCATATCTCTGATACTGCAAGTACCACAAAAAGGGGTATTATGTGGGGGGTGAAAAAACTACCTGTAGTTTTTCCTGAATCAGAGGAATTAAATGATGTATGTGATGAAGCGTGGGTTAACCCAGATAGAAAAGTGCTAATTTCAAAAAAGTTATTAGCATTATACCCTTTCCCGCCAGAGGTTAGGGCGCGCTGGGAAACACCCCCTAGGGTGGATAAGGCGCTCACACGCTTATCAAAACAAGTGGCGTTACCGTCTCCTGATACGGCCGCCCTCAGGGATCCAGCTGATAGGAGACTGGAAACTACCCTAAAAAGTATATACACACATACTGGTGTTATACTGCGACCAGCCATCGCCTCAGCCTGGATGTGCAGTGCTGGGGTCGTCTGGTTGGATTCCCTGACTGAAAATATTGATACCCTGGATAGGGACAGTATTTTATTGACTATAGAGCAATTAAAGGATGCTTTCCTTTATATGCGAGATGCTCAGAGAGATATTTGCACTCTGGCATCGAGAGTAAATGCGATGTCCATATCTGCCAGAAGGAGTTTATGGACGCGACAGTGGTCAGGTGATGCGGATTCCAAACGACATATGGAAGTATTGCCGTATAAAGGGGAGGAATTATTTGGCGTCGGTCTATCGGATCTGGTGGCCACGGCAACTGCCGGAAAATCCACCTTTTTACCTCAGACCCCCTCCCAACAGAAAAAGACACCGTCTTTTCAGCCGCAGTCCTTTCGGTCCTATAAGAACAAGCGGACAAAAGGACAGTCATATCTGCCTCGGGGCAGAGGAAGGGGTAAGAGAGGGCAGCAAGCAGCCCCTGCCCAGGAACAGAAGCCCTCTCAGGGTTCTGCAAAGCCCTCAGCATGACGCTGGGGCCTTACAAGCGGACTCAGGAGCGGTGGGGGGTCGACTCAAGAATTTCAGCGCACAGTGGGCTTGCTCACAGGTGGACCCCTGGATCCTGCAGGTAGTATCTCAGGGTTACAGGTTGGAATTCGAGAAGTCTCCCCCTCGCAGGTTCCTAAAGTCTGCTTTGCCAACGTCTCCCTCAGA
Source organism: Pseudophryne corroboree (assembly GCF_028390025.1). Taxonomy (NCBI): domain Eukaryota; kingdom Metazoa; phylum Chordata; class Amphibia; order Anura; family Myobatrachidae; genus Pseudophryne; species Pseudophryne corroboree. The sequence continues at coordinate 148,192,744 of NC_086446.1, read as the reverse complement.
CAGGGCGACGGTATTGGAAGCCATTCACAAGCTGTTTTCTCAGCAGGTGATAGTCAAGGTACCCCTCCTACAACAGGGTGACAATGCTAAATTCCTTTGTCGTATAACAACCCTTTTTGAAGCTAAGAACACTGTACGCTGTTTGCTTAAGAAGTACCGTAATGGTACGCTATTGGCGTAGCGATCGCTCAGCCGTAGGCGAGACGCTCAAGCGTCACGTTCGCTCACGGCCCAGTGATCACAGGACACGTTATTGGCTATGACTAGAGTAATGATTCGCTATGGCGTAGCGGACGCTCGAGACCACGAGGAGATCACCAGCGGCGCAGACGCTCACAACGCTATACCTTTATGATAAAACCTTATACCAATGAAATACACTGAATACCTTAATGTGAGTACAGGGTGTAAGTGCAACCTTGTGTAACCTGACTAACTACAAAGCTGCTTGAGCGTCACCGACGCTCAAGTGAACACTTAACACTATAGGAAATACACAGATACTGGTTTAGGTTCCAAGGCCTATTAACTGTATTATATCTAATATACTTGTAAAAGGGGATAACAGTACAAATGATACACTACAATATAACAGAGACTTCCTAACCACAGAACTAAACAATAAATACAAAAGGACAATACTACTCTGACCTAAAAGAAATACAATACAATACTATCTAATACAATACAATACTAGCCTAGTCTAGGGGAGATATGAGAGAACAGAACAGAGAGAGAGAGAGAGAGAGAGAGAGAGAGAGAGAGAGAGAGAGAGAGAGATGAGATGAGAGAAATTGGCTCACAGAAAGACAATGATTACGGAGAGAAACTTACGCACAAAGGGTATGATCGCCTGCGCCTCGATATCCAGCTCCCGGCTATCAGCAGATAACCGTTGATGAGAGAGTGAGAGCTGGATGTGGTCGGCCTGCCTATTTATGCCCCACACACAATGCAATCTCCTGGTCCTACAATCCCATTGTCCATTGGCCGAAGGAATTCGGCCCTGTATCATAACAAAAGGTCATAGGGTGATTCATACAGGTGGGCTGTGACGATTTCCAACAGCTCAGGTGGGTGGGAAACTGGGTTTCCCGCCGCATACCTGAGTATGTGTAAATAATAGAAATGGACATAAACTTCTTATGTCCATAACTATTCGCACGAGCGATTAATACGCTCCAAACCAACACCGGAATATTGCTAATTAAATACTCTTCCGATGGGTACCAAACACTGCTGTATGATTCCTGTTAGACCCTTTGTACGATATAAAGAGGGATTCCTCAGCTCTGGGACATTGTATTTTAACCAAACTTTCAGAATCTATCAAAGGGACCATGATCTATAAACTACATTAATTGTGAACATTTGTAACGAATGAGTCGCACGCTACGACTACATAAGCTCTACCGTAAATACGCATACCGCGCCTGCGAGTGCACGTTATTGCGGGTATGCGCATCCACGGGAGAGCGCATGCACGCGCAGCGCGGACCAGTGTGCGGTGCAAATATGGCAACGTGCATTGAGACATTTTTCTGACTTTGACAGTCCACCCTTTGGCAGTCAATAATAACTGCCACAAAACATTTAAGGAGAAAAATGTAAGTCAGGGGTTAATTGATTTCCATGGTTGGGTAGGGGAGGAGAGAGGAGAAGGTGTGAAGAGGGTATGACCTAGTGAGAAAGCAGAAGCATGTGTGTATGAATCCATGTTTGGGGGGTCATGTATCATCGTGCCGTACGTGTTGTAAATCAAGCTTCGAGGTATTGCGAAGTATACATTTGAATTCCTTCTTATCCTGTGGTACAGGTCTGTGGATGGGCTGTCAAACTCTACCGAGCTCATTTCGGCTGTGGTTGTAACAAAATGGGGATGCACATTTTAGTTGATGATACATGAATGGGGGAGGTATGTGGTTGCTGATATCTGTGCCTGTATTCCCTATCGTCTATGTGTGTCGTTACCTGAGGGTTGTAGAGATGAAGATAAAGAACACTTACGAAAAATGCAATGATATTCTATGTCAGGGAAATGTACATCTGTCGTCGAAGTTGTTTTCGGTATCTGTTGAGAGTCGTCTTCTTTGCGCTGTTTTGCTCCTTAGGCATGAGCAACAAGCTTTGTCAGTGCCATCAGATTTACAAAAATGGTGGGCTAGCGTGAGTTTAAAAATACTAGGGAAACTGGGGATCCATGGCAAAGTTCATCAAGTGTCCATATTTAAAGTTGTCAAATCTTCTTCTTTGGCCAATCCGTTGTCTGTATACATCTTGTCTCGTCAGCTTCCTCGTCCAAGGGGGTCTTTGTATCTTGGAGAAAAGCAGAAAAACAGGTGAAAGAAACGGACCGTATAATCGCATTTTCATCACATCCTGGTTTCTATCATTGGGTCATAAATCAAATCCAGGTTAATTACGGTTTCCTCACTCCTCAAGCTCATCACTTTTGTACTTTGTTTGCACCTCATTAAAGCCTGCCCGCATCTAAATATCAATCCAATCGATATAACGACACCCAAGATACATAGTAGAAACTTTCCAACATCCATTATGACTCCTTGAGCCCAATCTCCTAAACCGGAGAACCAATTTCGCGGGTTCAACCATGACACCCAACCAGTCAGCTCATTACCTACAGCAGCAAGGGTGAGATTGTGTTTTCGACGAAATTCCCACTTTAGTTGGAGAATATCGTCCATCTTTTGGTCTATGACCTCTACCGGATCCTCGGTGCTATTTGTGATATACGTGCAACACTTTATGCCGTACTGTGTTGCCAATGTAACACAATATCCGCCTGTTACTGCTGTAAGATAATTAAGAACCATCCTATGCTGAACTAGTTCTGTTTTATAAGCTTGAAGTTCTCTTCCAGTGTATCTAAACGTGTCATCATACATTTCAGTGATATTATCTAACAAATTGGCGAGTGCGGAAATGTATCTATAATTCATCACTCCTCGAGCGGTACGAGTGAAATCTAACGCTACCAGAACCTGAATCCCGGTGGATTCATGGATAAGATCAGAGGCCGGATGCTCTAACCTTTCTGACAGTTGTCTTTTAACTCGGTGTTCGTAATGAGTGTGAGTATAAGGAGCTTGGGCACCACGGTGTATGTCCTTCATTTTGTCATGTGTAACAGTCATCACTTCGGGCAATACTTTTCCAATATAACACAATCCTTCAGAGTTTGGGGCAAGCCACTTGTACGCCTTTCTCCCGCATATGAAATATGCATCATCGGGGAGAACATATGGGACGGAGAAGGACATGACCATGTTACAAACCTTCCAGGTGAAATCTCCTGACCCTAATTCTTCCATCTGCTTAATGCACGTATCGGTTTGTACGATATGTGCACAGTATCCTGGTGATACCTCTCCAACTCTAGTAATCCTATTTCCTAAGGTATATCGATACCGGAAAGATTTTCCTCTACTGGCTATATGGCGTACGAGCTCTGTATCTGTAGGCATTCTATCTGCTCTGTGTGAAAAGGTCATGGTAAGGTTGCTCCACGACACTTCCCAATTTCCCGGTTTTCTGGGATTGGAGATGTTAAAACATAAGAGGGACCTATCCACATGGTATTGGTGGAGCTTCAAACTAGGAGGGCTGGAGATATTAAACCTCCGGTCCACCGGTCTCCCACCACTTAGCTCAAGTACCTCCCCTAACGTTAAAGGAAATGGTACTAGCCCTGATTTGCTGTGACCCTGAGGTACTTGAGAGCATACCCAACAATCTGTTTGGTTTAACACGTTACCCACTAAGGAGTGATAGTCACTCAATGGATGCCGGTCTATATGGATATTAAAACTAGATTGGCACTTCTTTATGCATCCATCTTCAACCAGATTATCACAGAGCCTACAGATACAATTTTCTTCAGCTAACAATCCATCACAATTTCTTCTATCGGATCGTTTTCTGATACTCGCCTTTGCTTGTTGGTTTGGTTGATCTTGGAAAACTACGCCTCCATCATCATAATCGGAATCCATTCCAGAACCTCTTTCGACCTCTATGGTACTCTCGCCGGAACAGACTGCTCTGGTCAACATCATGGTTAACATCAAAATCCGGATCACAGTCTCTTGGGGCAAGTCCATCTTTGAGGAGGAAATAGAGAAGAATGAGGAGGGGGAAAAAGAAATTTTAAGGGAGAGGGGCTGGGAAGTGGAGAAAAACAATAAAAGGGAGAAGGGAGTCGACAACTGCTTTCGGTCTTCAAGGCTCAGGTGCCGCCTCAATCCTCCTGGAACAGACACTCCAGTGATACAACCTCTACCGTCTGTTCCTTATCGCGGGACTTCTCTGGATCCGCAACCTTTTTGCAGTGGGATGAATGGACCCAAGTCTCTCTCTCAGCAACCTTCAATGCTGTGGTGCTAGTCAATAAGACCTGGTATGGTCCTTCCCATCTATCAATAAGACAACCTGAGCGTAGAAAATTTCGTATCATTACATAATCCCCAGGTTCAATGTCATGACAATTACTATCTGGTAAATCAGGAATCACCAACTTCAGATTATCATTTTGATTCCTCAACTGTTTACTCATGTTAATCAAGTACTTTACAGTTACTTCATTGTTACATTTCAAATCATCCTGAGGGTTAATCATGACATGCGGTTGTCGACCAAACAAGATTTCAAAAGGGGACAGATTAAGAGGGGACCTGGGAGTGGTTCTGATGCTATACAAAACAATGGGTAAAGCTTCTGGCCACGTCAATCCTGTCTCTGCCATTACTTTACTCAATTTATTTTTAATAGTGCTGTTCACTCTTTCGACCTTCGCACTCGCCTGTGGACGGTACGGAGTGTGCAGCTTGCTATCAATACCCATCAATTTACACATTCCTTGAAAGACATCACCTGTAAAATGGGTACCCCTATCACTTTCAATGATTCTAGGGATACCATATCTACATACAAATTCCTGCACAATTTTCTTAGCTGTAAACATAGCGGTATTTGTAGCTGCTGGAAAAGCTTCGACCCAATTCGAGAAAACATCTATACAGACAAGTACATATTTCAAATTTCTACATGGGGGTAATTGAATGAAGTCAATTTGTATTACCTGGAAAGGGCCGCCGGCAGGTGGGATATGGGATGGTTCTGTAGGTATTGCTTTTCCAATATTCTTTCTCAGACAGGTAAGGCATGACATTGCTCTTTTACTCGCATGAGAGGAGAATCCTGGGGCGCACCAGTATGCTCTTACCAATTTGCACATCCCCTCCTTGCCTAGATGAGTCAGCCCGTGAGCTGCTTCAGCCAGACATGGAAGGTATGCCCTGGGGGCCACTGGTTTACCATGTCCATCCGTCCAGAGCCCTGAGGACTCCTGGCCATATCCCTTTGCCCTCCAGACTGTTCTTTCCTGTGTGGAACACAGATTCTGCATCTCACACAACTTCTGTGTGTTGATGGTATTAAATACCATCAACTGTGTGGTGTCTGTCCGTGTGGGGGTAGCAGCTGCAAGCTTTGCGGCTTCGTCTGCTCGGCTGTTACCAAGGGATACTGGGTCTTGGCTATATGTATGTGCTTTACATTTGATAACAGCCACTCTGTCGGGTTCCTGTATCGCTGTTAGAAGCCTTTTTATGTGAGCTGCATGCGCTATCGGTGTACCAGCTGCCGTCATGAAATTTCTGAGCCGCCATAGGGCTCCGAAATCATGGACTACCCCGAACGCGTATCTGGAATCGGTGTAGATATTGGCTGACTTACCCTTAGCCAATTCACATGCTCTGGTTAGGGCGACCAGTTCAGCAACCTGGGCTGAGTGAGGTGGGCCTAGCGGTTCCGCTTCTATGGTGTCTTGGTCATCTACGACTGCGTATCCAGTACACAAGTCTCCCGAGTCTGACTGTCTGTGACAACTACCATCCGTGTAGAACGTGAGTTCTGCATCTTCCAGTGGATTGTCACTGATGTCAGGCCTTGCGGTAAAATTTTGGGTCAAATATTCCATACAATCATGTGTATCTCCCTTTGCATTAAATCCTCCTTCCCCATCACTCTCACCTTCCACCCTTTGTGTCTGACCAGGCACACCTGGGAGAAATGTTGCAGGATTTAATGCGCTGCATCTCCTTATGGTGATGTTTACTGGGGCCATTAATGCCAATTCCCATCTTGTAAACCTTGCAGATGAGACGTGTCTGGTTTGGGCAGAATTCAATAAGGCAGATACCGCATGCGGTGTATGGATTGTGAGGTTGTGGCCTAGCACGACATCTTCGCTTTTTGTTACTAGCAATGCTATTGCCGCAACGCTACGCAAGCATGTGGGGAGGGATCGCGCTACCGTATCTAGCTGGGCGCTGTAGTATGCAATTGGCCTGCTGGCATCACCGTGTTTTTGTGTTAGTACACCTGCTGCGCACCCAGCACTTTCTGTTCCGTATAGTTCAAAGGGTTTCCCATAGTCTGGCATACCTAGTGCTGGTGCCTGCGTTAGGCACTGTTTGAGTCTCTCAAATGCTGTTTCAGATTCGTCTGTATGCGAAATCCGATCAGGTTTGTTTGAAGAGACCATTTCCTGCAAAGGTAGCGCCAATATGGAAAACCCTGGGATCCAATTACGGCAATACCCACACATTCCTAAAAACGTCCTGATCTGTTGCTGGGTTTGTGGCAGTGTCATGTCTCTAATGGCTTGGATTCTATCAGCGGTCAGGTGTCTCAGTCCTTGTGTTAGACAGTGTCCCAAATATTTTACCTTAGCTTGGCATAATTGCAACTTGTCTTTGGAGACCTTGTGACCTGTGTCTGAAAGATGAAACAGGAGCTGTTTCGTATCCTTCAGAGATGTTTCCAGTGAATCTGAACACAGTAATAAATCGTCCACATACTGTATCAATACTGATCCACTGTCTGGTTGGAAAGACTGTAAACAATCATGCAAAGCCTGAGAAAATATACTTGGACTATCTATGAAACCTTGGGGTAACCGAGTCCACGTGTATTGGACTCCTCTGTATGTGAATGCAAACAAATATTGGCTGTCAGGGTGCAGAGGTACCGAAAAGAAAGCGGAGCAGAGGTCAATAACAGTGAAAAATTTGGCAGTGGGAGGAATTTGCATTAGGATGACAGCTGGATTTGGCACTACGGGGAACTGACTCTCAACTATTTTGTTAATCCCCCTTAGATCCTGCACTAGCCTGTAACCCCTCCCCCCACTCTTTTTAACAGGGAAGATGGGACTATTTGCGGTGCTGGACGTTCTTACTAGAATGCCCTGTTGTAGCAAGCGCTCTATTACGGGAAAAACTCCTAGCTCCACCTCTGGCTTCAGAGGATACTGTGGGATTTTTGGAGCTATCCTACCATCTTTTACTTGTACAACTACTGGAGCTACGTTTGCCATTAATCCAGTGTCCTGTCCATCTTTTGTCCAAAGTGACTCTGGTATCTGAGATATCATCTCTTCTACTTGGGATGGATTCCTATTTGTCATAATGGAATGTGACATTAATTTTGATGGGGAGTCTAACATGTCTCGTACTTCCTGAGCGTGATTCTCAGGAATGTCCAAGAATACACCTTCAGGAGTACAATAAATGACGCAACCCATTTTACATAGTAAGTCTCTCCCCAGGAGATTAGTTGGTGCAGATGCAGCCAGCAAAAAGGAATGCTTGGTATGCAAAGGCCCTATTGTAATCTCGGCTGGTTTGCTAACAGGGTAGTGCTGGACTACTCCTGTTACTCCCATGGCTGGAATTGTCCTACCAGTGGTTCTCATGCCCACTGTCGAATTTATCACTGACTTGGCCGCCCCTGTGTCTACAAGAAAGTTTAAAGTTTTACCAGCCACATTGATTGCAATCTCTGGTTCGCTTCCAAGACTGGCAATCAACTTAACTGGCTGCAGATTACAGGTATGGCCACACCCCTATTGGGTATGCTGACCTCCCTGAATCCCGCTGGCAGCAACTACTTGTGAGGGAGTTAGCTGGGAACTACCAGAGGCATGCCAGTCTCTGTTTGGGGGATATCTTTTTGTTTCCCCTGTATGTGGCTCAAAACTCCGCCTCTGTGGACCCTGCTCCCAATGTCGTGTGTTGTGTTGTTGTCTAGGGGGTTGAAAAGACCTTTGTACATTCTTTGTTCTACATTCTCATGCAAAGTGTCCCGGTCTGTTACAAGAAAAACATGTTATTACACTTGCCTTACCCACAGGATTCGGTGGTACATACGCAGGCTGCCTTGTGGTCAGCGCCTGTATACTTACGGACATCAACTTATCACTTTGCGATTCCCTGTGCCTAGTGATGTTTCTGTCGTGATCAATAGCAGCCTCTCTCAAGCCGGACACTGACAGACCTCGCCAGCATGGTTGCGTGGTCTGAACCCTAGTCTTTAATGTTTCCTTTAAACCATCCATCAGTACAGATACTGCTACTTCTCGATGGTTTGGGTTGGTCTTAATGTCTTCTATACCAGTGTACTTTGCCATTTCTAATAGTGCCCGGTGAAAATATTCTGTTGCCGTTTCGGACTCCTTTTGCTTAATGGAAAATATTTTATTCCATTTAACAACGGCTGGGAAATACTCCTTTAGCTGTAAATTTATCCTTTTTACATTATCCTTGTTGTACACGTCTGTAAGCGGTACATCTTTATCCAATGCACAATCAGCTAAAAACTGAGTTGCATCAACATTGGAAGGTAAACAAGCTCTTAGCAGTATCTGCCAATCCTTGTTGTTGGGTTCTACAGTGTTACCTAGATCCCTGATGTATTTTTGGCTAGCAACTAAATCCTTCCTGGGGTCAGGAAATTCGGACACTATTGTTCTTAATTCCATTCTGGAAAATGGAGTGTACATGGCTATGTTCCTTATGGGAGTGGCTCCAGACACATCTGTTTTTCCATTGGGAACTGCTATTACCCTTACAGGAGCAATTCTAACAGCCTCTTCCTGTGTAGATTCTTCAGCTTGTTGTGGTACAATTGTTTCAGTGTAGTGCATGGTGCCGTACTTACCCGTTGACACGACCTCACCTATCCCTCCGCTAGGGGCTTTCACTAATCTCGTGGGTGTCGCTGTGCCTACTGTGGTCTCTGCTATGGTGGCTGCAAGAGAGAGAGCTGAAATTGTTGCTGAATCGTCTTCTTGATCACACTCCTGAGGAAGGTTCAAAACAGGGTACATCTTGCACGGGTTAATACTTGCATGAGTTATTTGGTTAACATTATTAACATTTACAGGGTTACTAAGAGTTTGTGTTTTACAACCCAGTGCGTTTCTCTCCGCAACCAACTTCTCTCCTGCAATGTATGGTGGAGGAGGAGCTGTGGCAATCAACTTCCTGACTGCCCCAGATCCTGCCGCCAGAGCCAAACCTCTCTGTATCTCACCTTCCTGGTGCCATAACTGTAAACAATCATGATGTTGAATTCGTCTCTTTGCTGATTTTACGAGACATATCCTCCTCCTTAAATTTTGTAACACTTCTGGACTAAAGCTACCTATTCTTGGGAATTTGTCCCTGTCTTGTACAGTCATTCTCTCCCATTCATCACATAAAGATTCGGTGTGAATTCCATATTTTTCACACATTACATATCGTGCCGACCCAACTGGTCGGTTCACAGAATCAACCTGAACCAGGGTTGATCGCCCCCTACCTGAGCAACTGGCCCCCATAGTCTGCAGGTGTTGCTTAGTCCTCCTTGGATCTCTGTATCAAGGTTTTCAGCAAGCCTTTACAGACAACCAAATTACTCCACAGTAGGCCGGCGGTGGCGGTTTACCGAGTACCCCACTCACTCGCCCACCTCGACCAATACGACCTGATCACACCGACGTGGTGCTGGCGTACTCGATACAGGGCCCCTATGGAACCTTCAGTTTACTGGAACATATGAGGGTTACCCGCAGGACACTTACTCTTTCCAGTAAAGGTGGGGTTGTTAGATAGTTCCTGAGTGACCAGCGAACTTCCCTTCCAAAAATAAAAAATTACACAAATCACGTCAGAATGTACAGATAGCGTTTGTGACCACTTTACTCTAATGGTATTAGGTCAGATTACTAACTACTGCACACAATTACGTGTGGTCCAATCGTTCAGTACACGAGCACTACTTGTCATGTACTGAAAGATCAATGGAATCGATGTTTCCGGCCGCGATTCCTTCAGCAAGAGCTTATGGCCTATATGGGTTCTGCACCAACACCCCAGGCGTTGTGCCACTGGACTTTTATAGCGGACCTTTTACCTTACGACCTCCTGGTCTTGTTCCTTATGACCTCCTGGTCTTGTTACCTTATGACCTCCTGGTCTTGTTAACCTTATGATCCGCTATACTCTAATGCTCAAATATTATTTAACCAGGGATGCCTCCCTGGCCACCGTATATGTCACTTACACGTATGTCCCTTGACGAGTACCCGGCTTTCCTTTTGGTTCCACCTTAAAGTTATATAAACTTTTGTATACAAAACACACTCACTCAACACATGTACACTTTTGTTTCTATATCTATTTCTGCGCAGAAATTGTCTTTAGGCCAAAAGTGTTACCAATTAGGAGCAGGATCTGTTAAACTAAATTTCAGATTTTCCAAAAATAGATTTGCGTTATTTACCGCTTCGCGTTATCTACCGCTGTGCGTTAATTATCGCCTTGCGCTAATTATCGCTTTGCGCTAATTCAACTTTTTCGTGACTTGAGCTACGTGAGCGTAACCGGACGCTACGTTGCGTAATGAACGCTGCGTGCGTCTGCCTTTTGGATTGCGTACGCTAGTCTTTGTTAGCGACACGTGTACGCAATGCAAAGGATCCACCGTAACACAATATATTTTTATCAATGTAAATGATCCCTGATCATCTACCGCAATCCACACTGACTGCCTTGTATCTTCAGACAAACCGTGTGTTGTTCTATACTTTAATTATTACCTCTACTATTAAATAACAGCAAATCTCCTTTTAGCACTTTCTATCAACTATAAAATTTGGCAAACAGGAATAGTGATATACGAAAAATGAAATACACAAGTGAAAAGAAATGCAGGTATGTATGCGTACGCAAGACAAAAGAAAAATAAACAGTTTTAAAAAGACACAAGCGTTTTGTTCTTACTTCCGGTTCCCGGATTCCTTCAGCATTCTTTATCTAAGCGAAGCAGACGCTTATCCCGTCAGCACTGTGAGACAACCTCCCACCCTTTGCTGGAGGGATAGTGTCTGCTGATCTACCTAGTGCAGATATGAGAAGGATAGGACGAGCCCGCAATTGACAATGCTAAATTCCTTTGTCGTATAACAACCCTTTTTGAAGCTAAGAACACTGTACGCTGTTTGCTTAAGAAGTACCGTAATGGTACGCTATTGGCGTAGCGATCGCTCAGCCGTAGGCGAGACGCTCAAGCGTCACGTTCGCTCACGGCCCAGTGATCACAGGACACGTTATTGGCTATGACTAGAGTAATGATTCGCTATGGCGTAGCGGACGCTCGAGACCACGAGGAGATCACCAGCGGCGCAGACGCTCACAACGCTATACCTTTATGATAAAACCTTATACCAATGAAATACACTGAATACCTTAATGTGAGTACAGGGTGTAAGTGCAACCTTGTGTAACCTGACTAACTACAAAGCTGCTTGAGCGTCACCGACGCTCAAGTGAACACTTAACACTATAGGAAATACACAGATACTGGTTTAGGTTCCAAGGCCTATTAACTGTATTATATCTAATATACTTGTAAAAGGGGATAACAGTACAAATGATACACTACAATATAACAGAGACTTCCTAACCACAGAACTAAACAATAAATACAAAAGGACAATACTACTCTGACCTAAAAGAAATACAATACAATACTATCTAATACAATACAATACTAGCCTAGTCTAGGGGAGATATGAGAGAACAGAACAGAGAGAGAGAGAGAGAGAGAGAGAGAGAGAGAGAGAGAGATGAGATGAGAGAAATTGGCTCACAGAAAGACAATGATTACGGAGAGAAACTTACGCACAAAGGGTATGATCGCCTGCGCCTCGATATCCAGCTCCCGGCTATCAGCAGATAACCGTTGATGAGAGAGTGAGAGCTGGATGTGGTCGGCCTGCCTATTTATGCCCCACACACAATGCAATCTCCTGGTCCTACAATCCCATTGTCCATTGGCCGAAGGAATTCGGCCCTGTATCATAACAAAAGGTCATAGGGTGATTCATACAGGTGGGCTGTGACGATTTCCAACAGCTCAGGTGGGTGGGAAACTGGGTTTCCCGCCGCATACCTGAGTATGTGTAAATAATAGAAATGGACATAAACTTCTTATGTCCATAACTATTCGCACGAGCGATTAATACGCTCCAAACCAACACCGGAATATTGCTAATTAAATACTCTTCCGATGGGTACCAAACACTGCTGTATGATTCCTGTTAGACCCTTTGTACGATATAAAGAGGGATTCCTCAGCTCTGGGACATTGTATTTTAACCAAACTTTCAGAATCTATCAAAGGGACCATGATCTATAAACTACATTAATTGTGAACATTTGTAACGAATGAGTCGCACGCTACGACTACATAAGCTCTACCGTAAATACGCATACCGCGCCTGCGAGTGCACGTTATTGCGGGTATGCGCATCCACGGGAGAGCGCATGCACGCGCAGCGCGGACCAGTGTGCGGTGCAAATATGGCAACGTGCATTGAGACATTTTTCTGACTTTGACAAGGGAAAGGGGTATTACTCCACGCTATTTGTGGTACCGAAGCCGGACGGCTCGGTAAGACCTATTCTAAATCTGAAATCTTTGAACCTGTACATACAAAAATTCAAGTTCAAGATGGAGTCACTCAGAGCAGTGATAGCGAATCTGGAAGAAGGGGACTTTATGGTGTCCCTGGACATAAAGGATGCTTACCTGCATGTCCCAATTTGCCCTTCACATCAAGGGTACCTCAGGTTCGTGGTGCAAAACTGTCATTATCAGTTTCAGACGCTGCCGTTTGGATTGTCCACGGCACCTCGGGTCTTTACCAAGGTAATGGCCGAAATGATGATTCTTCTGCGAAGAAGAGGCGTATTAATTATCCCTTACTTGGACGATCTCCTGATAAGGGCAAGGTCCAGAGAACAGCTGGAGGACGGAGTAGCACTAACCCGTGCTGCAACAACACGGGTGGATTCTGAATTTTCCAAAATCTCAGTTGACCCCGACGACACGTCTGCTGTTCCTGGGAATGATTCTGGACACAGTTCAGAAAAAGGTGTTTCTTCCGGAGGAGAAAGCCAGGGAGTTATCCGAACTTGTCAGGAACCTCCTAAAACCAGGGAAAGTGTCTGTGCATCAATGCACAAGAGTCCTGGGAAAGATGGTGGCTTCTTACGAAGCGATTCCATTCAGCAGATTCCACGCACGAACTTTTCAGTGGGATCTGCTGGACAAATGGTCCGGATCACATCTGCAGATGCATCAGCGGATAACCTTATCGCCACGGACAAGGGTGTCTCTTCTGTGGTGGTTGCAGAGTGCTCATCTGTTAGAGGGCCGCAGATTCGGCATACAGGACTGGGTCCTGGTGACCACGGATGCCAGTCTGAGAGGCTGGGGAGCGGTCACACAGGGAAGAAACTTCCAGGGAGTATGGTCAAGCCTGGAGATGTCTCTTCACATAAATATACTGGAGCTAAGAGCGATTTACAATGCTCTAAGTCTGGCAAAACCCCTGCTTCAGGGTCAGCCGGTGTTGATCCAGTCGGACAACATCACGGCAGTCGCCCACGTAAACAGACAGGGCGGCACAAGAAGCAGGACAGCAATGGCAGAAGCTGCAAGGATTCTTCGCTGGGCGGAAGATCATGTGATAGCACTGTCAGCAGTATTCATTCCGGGAGTGGACAACTGGGAAGCAGACTTCCTCAGCAGACACGATCTACACCCGGGAGAGTGGGGACTTCATCCAGAAGTCTTCCACATGATTGTGAACCGTTGGGAAAAACCAATGGTGGATATGATGGCGTCCCGCCTCAACAAAAAACTGGACAGGTATTGCGCCAGGTCAAGAGACCCTCAGGCAATAGCTGTGGACGCTCTGGTAACACCGTGGGTGTTCCAGTCAGTGTATGTGTTCCCTCCTCTGCCTCTCATACCAAAAGTACTGAGAATTATACGGCAAAAGGGAGTAAGAACGATACTAGTGGCTCCGGATTGGCCAAGAAGAACTTGGTACCCGGAACTTCAAGAGATGCTCACGGAGGATCCGTGGCCTCTACCTCTAAGACGGGACCTGCTTCAGCAGGGACCGTGTCTATTCCAAGACTTACCGCGGCTGCGTTTGACGGCATGGCGGTTGAACGCCGAATTCTAAGGGAAAAAGGCATTCCGGAAGAGGTCATTCCTACACTGGTAAAAGCCAGGAAGGAGGTGACTGCACAACATTATCACCGCATTTGGAGAAAATATGTTGCGTGGTGTGAGGCCAGGAAGGCCCCCACGGAGGAATTTCAACTGGGTCGATTCCTACATTTCCTGCAAACAGGATTGTCTATGGGCCTCAAATTGGGGTCCATTAAGGTTCAAATTTCGGCCCTGTCGATTTTCTTCCAGAAAGAATTGGCTTCAGTTCCTGAAGTCCAGACTTTTGTAAAAGGAGTACTACATATACAGCCCCCGGTTGTGCCCCCAGTGGCACCGTGGGATCTTAATGTAGTCTTGGATTTTCTCAAATCCCATTGGTTTGAGCCGCTCAAATCGGTGGAGTTGAAGTATCTTACATGGAAAGTAACCATGCTACTGGCCCTGGCTTCAGCCAGGAGAGTATCAGAATTGGCGGCTTTATCATATAAGAGCCCATATCTGATTTTCCATACGGACAGGGCAGAACTGCGGACGCGTCCTCATTTTCTGCCTAAGGTGGTGTCAGCGTTTCACCTGAACCAGCCTATTGTGGTGCCTGCGGCTACTAACGATTTAGAGGATTCCAAGTTGTTGGACGTGGTCCGGGCATTGAAAATATATATTTCAAGAACGGCGGGAGTCAGAAAGTCTGACTCACTGTTTATATTGTATGCACCCAACAAGATGGGTGCTCCTGCTTCTAAGCAGACGATTGCTCGTTGGATTTGTAGCACAATTCAACTTGCACATTCTGTGGCAGGCTTGCCACAACCTAAATCTGTCAAGGCCCATTCCACAAGGAAAGTGGGCTCATCCTGGGCGGCTGCCCGGGGGGTCTCGGCATTACAACTCTGCCGAGCTGCTACTTGGTCAGGGGCAAACACGTTTGCAAAACTCTACAAATTTGATACCCTGGCTGAGGAGGACCTTGAGTTCTCTCATTCGGTGCTGCAGAGTCATCCGCACTCTCCCGCCCGTTTGGGAGCTTTGGTATAATCCCCATGGTCCTGACGGAGTCCCCAGCATCCACTTAGGACGTTAGAGAAAATAAGAATTTACTTACCGATAATTCTATTTCTCGTAGTCCGTAGTGGATGCTGGGCGCCCATCCCAAGTGCGGATTGTCTGCAATACTTGTACATAGTTATTGTTACAAACAAATTCGGGTTGTTATTGTTGTGAGCCGTCTGTTCAGAGGCTCCTACGTTTGTCATACTGTTAACTGGGTTCAGATCACAAGTTATACGGTGTGATTGGTGTGGCTGGTATGAGTCTTACCCGGGATTCAATATCCTTCCTTATTGTCTACGCTCGTCCGGGCACAGTATCCTAACTGAGGCTTGGAGGAGGGTCATAGGGGGAGGAGCCAGTACACACCACCTAATCCTAAAGCTTTATTTTTGTGCCCTGTCTCCTGCGGAGCCGCTATCCCCCCATGGTCCTGACGGAGTCCCCAGCATCCACTACGGACTACGAGAAATAGAATTATCGGTAAGTAAATTCTTATTTTTAATGCCCAATGCCTGGCCCCCCCCCCCCCCCCGCTTCCAGCCTTTTCACATAGCTATCGGGAGGCACCGAAAGCGGTGCCTCCTATTCACAAGTAAAACTGTTTTTTTCACATAAAAAGATGATTAAAATAATATAAAGGCTAAGCACATACTTATGACACATTATATGTGTCATAAGTATCTTCTATTATTTTAATCATTTATGACAGGGGAGGCATTGCCTCCCCTGCCTCCCCTGACTGCACGTCCCTGGAAAGCAGTGATCTCTCACCTACGCCAGAGAATGATCCGTTGCATAATCCACCTAGACGACTTGTTAGTAGTCCATGCAGACCAGAAAACCCTTCTGCTTCACAAATAACTAATTCTTTCTCTCCTCCAGAACCTAGGGTTTACAATAAATTACGACAAGTCCATATTAACACCCACCCAGTCAATTGTTTTTCTGGGTTTCTTACTAGATACCCCTTCTTTCTCTGACGTCCTAGTGGATGCTGGGAACTCCGTAAGGACCATGGGGAATAGCGGGCTCCGCAGGAGACTGGGCACTCTAAGAAAGAATTAGGACTACTGGTGTGCACTGGCTCCTCCCTCTATGCCCCTCCTCCAGACCTCAGTTAGAATCTGTGCCCGGCTCGAGCTGGTTGCACACTAGGGGCTCTCCTGAGCTTCTAGTAAAGAAAGTATTTATTAGGTTTTTTATTTTCAGTGAGATCTGCTGGCAACAGACTCACTGCTACGAGGGACTTAGGGGAGAGAAGCGAACCTACCTGCTTGCAGCTAGCTTGGGCTTCTAGGCTACTGGACACCATTAGCTCCAGAGGGATCGAACACAGGCCCAGCCTCGGTCGTCCGGTCCCGGAGCCGCGCCGCTGTCCCCCTTGCAGAGCCAGAAGCAAGAAGAACGTCCTGGAAATCGGCGGCTGAAGACTCCGGTCTTCATTAAGGTAGCGCACAGCACTGCAGTTGTGCGCCATTGCTCCCTATGCACACCACATACTCCGGTCACTGATGGGTGCAGGGCGCCGGGGGGGATGGGGCGCCCTGGGCTGCAATTAGAGTACCTTAACTGGCAAAAACACACATAATATAGTCTAATAAACTATATATGTGTAAAAATCCCCTGCCAAAATATTAATATAAGAGCGGGAGAAGCCCGCCAAAAAAGGGGCGGGGCTATCTCCCTCAGCACACTGGCGCCATTTCCTCTCACAGCTCCGCTGGAAGGACGCTCCCCAGGCTCTCCCCTGCAGTTTCCAGGCTCAATAGGGTAAAAAAGAGAGGGGGGCACTAAATTTAGGTGCAAAACTGTGTATTGTAGCTGCTATAGGGAAAATCACTTTGTGTAGTGTAAATCCCTGTTTATATAGCGCTGTGGTGTGTGCTGGCATACTCTCTCTCTGTCTCCCCAAAGGACTTTGTGGGGTCCTGTCCTCAGTCAGAGCATTCCCTGTGTGTGTGCGGTGTGTCGGTACGGCTGTGTCGACATGTTTGATGAGGAGGCTTATGTGGAGGCGGAGCAGGTGCCGATAAATGTGATGTCACCCCCTGCGGGGTCGACACCTGAGTGGATGGATATGTGGAAGGTATTACACGACAGTGTCAAATCCTTACATAAAAGGTTCGATGACATAACAGCTGTGGGACAGCCGGCTTCTCAGCCCGCGCCTGCCCAGGCGTCTCAGAAGCCATCGGGGGCTCAAAAACGCCCGCTACCTCAGATGGCAGACACAGACGTCGACACGGATTCTGACTCCAGTGTCGACGATGACGAGACTAGTGTACATTCCAATAGGGCCATCCGTTGCATGATTACGGCAATGAAAAATGTGTTGCACATTTCTGACATTAACCCAGGTACCACAAAAAAGGGTATTATGTTTGGGGAGAAAAAGCAACCAGTGGTTTTTCCCCCATCAGATGAGTTAAATGAAGTATGTGAAGAAGCGTGGGCTTCCCCTGATAGAAAATTAGTGATTTCTAAAAAGTTACTAATGGCGTACCCTTTCCCGCCAGAGGACAGGTTACGTTGGGAGACATCCCCTAGGGTGGATAAAGCGCTCACACGCTTGTCAAAAAAGGTGGCACTACCGTCGCAGGATACGGCCGCCTTAAAGGAGCCTGCGGATAGAAAGCAGGAAGCTATCCTGAAGTCTGTATATACACACTCAGGTACTATACTGAGACCTGCTATTGCTTCAGCATGGATGTGCAGTGCTGCAG
Organism: Pseudophryne corroboree; assembly: GCF_028390025.1. Classification (NCBI taxonomy): domain Eukaryota; kingdom Metazoa; phylum Chordata; class Amphibia; order Anura; family Myobatrachidae; genus Pseudophryne; species Pseudophryne corroboree. The sequence goes on along the minus strand of NC_086446.1, from coordinate 148,174,595 downwards.
CTGCGTGGTCGGATTCCCTGTCTGATAACAATGATACCCTTGACAGGGACACTATATTGCTAACCATAGAGCATATTAAAGACGTAGTCTTTTACATGAGAGATGCACAGAGGGATATTTGCCGGCTGGCATCTAGAATAAATGCAATGTCCATTTCTGCCAGGAGAGTATTATGGACCCGGCAGTGGACAGGTGATGCGGATTCTAAAAGGCACATGGAGGTTTTGCCTTACAAGGGGGAGGAATTGTTTGGGGATGGTCTCTCAGACCTCGTTTCCACAGCGACAGCTGGGAAGTCGACATTTTTACCCCAGGTTCCCTCACAGCCAAAGAAAGCACTGTATTATCAGGTACAGTCCTTTCGGCCCCAGAAAGGCAAGCGGGTTAAAGGCGCGTCCTTTCTGCCCAGAGGCAGGGGTAGAGGGAAAAAGCTGCACCATGCAGCCAGTTCCCAAGAACAGAAATCCTCCCCTGCTTCCACTAAATCAACCGCATGACGCTGGGGCGCCACTGGTGGAGCCAGGTGCGGTGGGGGCCCGTCTCCGGAACTTCAGCGACCGGTGGGTACGCTCACAGGTGGATCCCTGGGTTCTACAAGTGGTATCTCAGGGATACAAGCTGGAATTCGAGACGTCTCCCCCTCGCCGTTTCCTCAAATCAGCCTTGCCAGCTACTCCCCCGGACAGGGAGGTAGTGCTGGCGGCAATTCACAAGCTGTACCTCCAGCAGGTGATAATAAAAGTTCCCCTCCTTCAACAGGGACGGGGTTACTATTCCACAATGTTTGTGGTACCAAAACCGGACGGTACGGTGAGACCCATTTTAAATTTGAAATCCTTGAACACTTATATAAGATGGTTCAAGTTCAAAATGAAATCGCTCAGGGCGGTTATTGCAAGCCTGGAAGAAGGGGATTACATGGTATCACTGGACATCAAGGATGCTTACCTGCATGTCCCCATTTAGCCAACTCACCAGGAGTACCTCAGATTTGTGGTACAGGACTGTCATTACCAATTCCAGACGTTGCCGTTTGGTCTGTCCACGGCACCGAGGGTATTTACCAAGGTAATGGCCGAAATGATGATACTCCTTCGAAAAAAGGGAGTTATAATTATCCCGTACTTGGACGATCTCCTTATAAAGGCGAGGTCCAGGTAGCAGTTGGTAGTCGGGGCAGCACTATCTCAGGAAGTGCTACAACAGTACGGCTGGATTCTGAATATTCCAAAGTCGCAGCTGGTTCCTACGACGCCTCTGCTGTTCCTGGGTATGATTCTGGACACAGAACAGAAGAAGGTGTTTCTCCCGGAGGAGAAGGCCGAGGAGTTGTCATCTCTAGTCAGAGACCTCCTAAAACCAAAACAGGTGTCGGTGCATCACTGCACGCGAGTCCTGGGAAAGATGGTAGCTTCTTACGAAGCAATTCCATTCGGCAGATTCCATGCAAGGATCTTTCAGTGGGATCTGTTAGACAAGTGGTCCGGATCGCATCTTCAGATGCATCGACTGATAACCCTGTCTCCAAGGACCAGGGTGTCTCTGCTGTGGTGGCTGCAGAGGGCTCATCTTCTCGAGAGCCGCAGATTCGGCATACAGGACTGGGTCCTGGTGACCACAGATGCAAGCCTCCGGGGTTGGGGGGCAGTCACACAGGGAAGAAACTTCCAAGGACAATGGTCGAGTCAGGAGACTTCCCTACACATAAATATTCTGGAACTAAGGGCCATTTACAATGCCCTAAGTCAGGCAAGACCCCTGCTTCAAAACCAGCCGGTGCTGATTCAGTCAGACAACATCACGGCAGTCGCCCATGTAAACCGACAGGGCGGCACAAGAAGCAGGATGGCGATGGCAGAAGCCACAAGGATTCTCCGATGGGCGGAAAATCACGTGTTAGCACTGTCAGCAGTGTTCATTCCGGGAGTGGACAACTGGGAAGCAGACTTCCTCAGCAGGCACGACCTCCACCCGGGAAAGTGGGGACTTCATCCAGAAGTCTTCCAACTGATTGTAAACCGTTGGGAAAGGCCACAGGTGGACATGATGGCGTCCCGCCTAAACAAAAAACTAAACAGATATTGCGCCAGGTCAAGCTGTGGACGCTCTAGTGACACCGTGGGTGTACCAGTCGGTTTATGTGTTCCCTCCTCTTCCTCTCATTTCAAAGGTGCTGAGGATAATAAGAAAAAGAGGAGTAAGAACTATACTCATTGTTCCGGATTGGCCAAGAAGGACTTGGTACCCGGAACTACAAGAAATGATCTCAGAGGACCCTTGGCCTCTACCTCTCAGATTAGACCTGCTACAGCAGGGGCCCTGTCTGTTCCAAGACTTACCGCGGCTGCCTTTGACGGCATGGCGGTTGAACGCCGGATCCTGATGGAAAAGGGCATTCCGGTTGAGGTCATTCCTACGCTAATAAAGGCTAGGAAAGATGTGACAGCAAAACATTATCACCGCATATGGCGAAAATATGTTGCTTGGTGTGAGGCTAGGAAGGCCCCCACAGAAGAATTTCAGCTGGGTCGATTTCTGCACTTCCTACAGTCAGGAGTGACTATGGGCCTAAAATTGGGATCCATTAAAGTCCAGATTTCGGCCCTGTCTATTTTCTTTCAAAAAGAACTGGCTTCACTGCCTGAGGTTCAGAGGTTTGTTAAGGGAGTGCTGCATATTCAGCCCCCTTTTGTGCCCCCAGTGGCACCTTGGGATCTCAACGTTGTGTTGGATTTCCTGAAATCACATTGGTTTGAGCCACTTCAGACCGTGGAATTAAAATATCTCACGTGGAAAGTGGTCATGCTTTTGGCCTTGGCTTCGGCTAGGCGGGTGTCAGAATTGGCGGCTTTGTCCTGTAAAAGCCCCTATCTGATTTTTCATATGGACAGAGCAGAATTGAGGACGCTTCCCCAATTCCTCCCAAAGGTGGTATCAGCGTTTCATTTGGACCAACCTATCGTGGTGCCTGCGGCTACTCGGGACTTGGAGGCTTCCAAGTTGCTGGACGTGGTCAGGGCCCTGAAAATCTATGTTTCCAGGACGGCTGGAGTCAGAAAGACTGACTCGCTGTTTATCCTGCATGCACCCAACAAGTTGGGTGCTCCTGCTTCTAAGCAGACTATTGCTCGCTGGATCTGTAACACGATTCAACTTGCACATTCTGCGGCTGGACTGCCGCATCCTAAATCTGTAAAAGCCCATTCCACAAGGAAGGTGGGCTCATCTTGGGCGGCTGCCCGAGGGGTCTCGGCTTTACAACTTTGCCGAGCTGCTACCTGGTCGGGTTCAAACACGTTTGCAAAATTCTACAAGTTTGATACCCTGGCTGAGGAGGACCTTGAGTTTGCTCATTCGGTGCTGCAGAGTCATCCGCACTCTCCCGCCCGTTTGGGAGCTTTGGTATAATCCCCATGGTCCTTACGGAGTTCCCAGCATCCACTAGGACGTCAGAGAAAATAAGAATTTACTCACCGGTAATTCTATTTCTCGTAGTCCGTAGTGGATGCTGGGCGCCCATCCCAAGTGCGGATTGTCTGCAATACTTGTATATAGTTATTGCCTAACTAAAGGGTTATTGTTATGAGCCATCTGTTCGTGAGGCTCAGTTGTTATTCATACTGTTAACTGGGTATAGTATCACGAGTTGTACGGTGTGATTGGTGTGGCTGGTATGAGTCTTACCCGGGATTCCAAATCCCTTCCTTATTGTGTCAGCTCTTCCGGGCACAGTTTCCCTAACTGAGGTCTGGAGGAGGGGCATAGAGGGAGGAGCCAGTGCACACCAGTAGTCCTAATTCTTTCTTAGAGTGCCCAGTCTCCTGCGGAGCCCGCTATTCCCCATGGTCCTTACGGAGTTCCCAGCATCCACTACGGACTACGAGAAATAGAATTACCGGTGAATAAATTCTTATTTTCTCGATAGTAGTTCCCCCAGACAAGTGGAGAGACATTCAAGATTTCGTAACTCGAACCCTGAAACACTGTTTCTCGCTGAGAGACTTGGCCAGAGTCAGAGGGAAGATGAGATCTTTAGATCCTGGTTTTCTCCATGCTCCCCTTGTCTGCAGACACTCTCAGATTCTTTCAGTTCTCCTTCGTCAGGGATGGACTTGGTCAGACAAGATCATCTTGACACCATTGGTTCTCAAAGAGATTCGCAGTTGGAGGGACCTTCGGCTACCACCTCCCAGGCCTCTCCTACCTCCTCCTCCAGACATTGTCATCACATCAGATGCGTCCCTCTCGGGTTGGGGAGCATTTACAAGAGACCGAGCGGTAAGCGGAAGATGGTCCACTCAAGAATCGACAGCGCACATCAATCTATTAGAATTGAGGGCGGCGAAGTTAGCACTTTCCTCTCTAGTTCCCCCAACCTTCCAGGACAACTCAGTCCTTAGACAACAGGACTGCAGTGTCCTACCTCAACAGAATGGGGGGCACTCGATCCCTGACACTCTGTCAAGAAGCTATAGACATCTGGAACTGGGCGGTGGAAAGATCCATACTCCTCTCTGCAACATATATCCCAGGAGAGCTAAACGAGTTAGCCGACTCCTTATCCAGGAAGAAATTAACACTGGATCGGGTGACTCAGAGACCGAAAATTTTCACCAGTATCGTGAGAACCTATGGTCGACCGCAAGTAGACCTGTTAGCAACTCCATCGAACACGCAGGTCCCAACCTTCGTGTCCAAAATCTGGACTCAAGGGGCTCTCCACTCGGATGCAATGTCCTTTCCGTGAACAGATCTAGTTCTCCCATATGCTTTCCCTCGCCCAGCTATGCTACTGAAGGTACTTCACAAGATCAAGACAGACAGAGTAACTCAACTCATCTTGGTTTACCCCGTTTGGCCTTCCCGAGTTTGGTTCCCCTAGTCATGTCCAAGGATTGTTTCCAAGGGACTCCCGACCTCCTTCAAGAACTTCCACATTGCATGTGGATAGCGACATTACTCGGTTGCAGACCACTACTAACCTTTCGACTGCCTCAGTAACATTGATCAATGCTTCCCTTAGACTCAGAACAAAATCCAGGTACCAGTCCATCACAAATGAGTTTATGTCTTGGCAAGCTTCTAAAAATCTTCCTTCGGCTTCTTTTTCCGAACCTAACTTAGCAATAGACTTCCTAGCCGTTAAGTTTGAGTCAGGCCTGGCATTCGCCACCATACGGTCTTATGGCTCAGCCCTAGCTCTTCTCATTCCAGGGCTTACGGAAAACAAGATGTACCTTAGATTACTCAAAGGTATCTTCTTGTCTAGGCCTCCATGTCCGCGATATTCTTCCATGTGGGACATTAATCCTTTCTTAAATTATTTAGCCACAATACCTTCAGATTCCGACATCTCCAATCTTTCAAGAAAACTGGCTTCTCTACTAGCACTAGCTTTCGCAGCCAGAGGAGCCGAACTTTCCTTAATAGACACATCCGAACCCTGGATGACGACCACTCCAATGGGATTCCATATCGTCCTTAAAGGTCACACAAAAACCAATTCCATTCAAAACCCTTTGGTAGAGTTTGACCTAGTCAGTGACCAGTCAGACACGGATCTTTGCATAGTTGAGTGCTTATCCGCTTATCTCACAACAACAGCTCCATGGAGAGATAACATTTCTAACCTTTTTATCACATGCCGAAAGCCTTTTCGTCTGGCTAGACCCTCTACAATCAGAGGATGGATAGTTTCTGCCATGCAAAGCTCAGGAATAGATACCTCCATTTTCAAGGGACACTCCATCCGCTGAGCCGCTGTCACATCGGCAGCGGCGAGAGGCTTAACCTTACAATCCATAATGCAGGCCGCACATTGGTCATCCACTCGTACCTTCGTGAAACATTATTGGAGGCCTTCTGATACTCAAAGGATAGAATTCATTAGAGCAACCACCAGGTATGTGGTAGTCTACCCACCAGCTGTTGCTAGGTGGCAAGCCTCCCGACGAACAAACACTAGTTTGCAGGAATCTATGACCTGCAAACTCTCTTTGTTCTAGGGAATAGGATTGCCACCTAGCAACAGCTCCCACCCTACCCACCCTATACCTTGCTAGGTCTGTTGGTTGTAATCTCTAACAACAGTCATTAATTATGCCTATTTATCTCTTTGAATTTCAGACGCAGCAACCTAAAGATCAAAAATAGCCTAACAAGTATCTTTGTTAAGCTCTGCAAGTTGCTGGAGTTTTGCTTATATGCTAATTTCAGAGCAGCATAACAGTTCCTTCTTGGCCATCGCCAGTTGTTTTTTCTGATCACCTGTATTACTGTTGAAGGGTTTCTAGTAAACACATTTCGTTTCTGCATATATATGGTCTCCCGTGTCCTTTGTTACTAGGTTACAGGAGCTAGGGTGATCGTACCCCCTTTAAAAAAAATAAAATAAATAAGATTTTACTTACCGGTAAATCTATTTCTCTGACGTCCTAGTGGATGCTGGGAACTCCGTAAGGACCATGGGGGAATAGACGGGCTCCGCAGGAGACTGGGCACTCTAAAAGAAAGATTAGGTACTATATCTGGTGTGCACTGGCTCCTCCCTCTATGCCCCTCCTCCAGACCTCAGTTAGAATCTGCGCCCGGCCAGAGCTGGATGCACCCTAGGGGCTCTCCTGAGCTTCCTAGAAAGAAAGTATTTGTTAGGTTTTTTATTTTCAGTGAGACCTGCTGGCAACAGACTCACTGCTACGTGGGACTGAGGGGAGAGAAGCAAACCTACTAACTGTGGCTAGCTTGTGCTTCTTAGGCTACTGGACACCATTAGCTCCAGAGGGTTCGAACACAGGGCCCGACCTCGATCGTCCGTTCCCGGAGCCGCGCCGCCGTCCACCTCGCAGAGCCAGAAGACAGAAGAGACGACGAAATCGGCGGCTGAAGACTCCTGTCTTCATTAAGGTAGCGCACAGCACCGCAGCTGTGCGCCATTGCTCCCACAGCACACCACACACTCCGTCACTGGTGGGTGCAGGGCGCTGGGGGAGGGGCACCCTGGGCAGCAATTATTATACCTTTTGGCAATAAAACACACACAATACAGTCTGGCACTGTATATGTGTGAAAACCCCCGCCATTAAGTTACACAAAACGCGGGACAGAAGCCCGCCACTGAGGGGGCGGGGCCTTCTTCCTCAGCACACCAGCGCCATTTTCCCTTCACAGCTCCGCTGGAAGCAGCTCCCCAGGCTCTCCCCTGCAGTATCCAGGTACACAAAGGGTAAAAAAGAGAGGGGGGGCACATAAATTTAGGCGCAAATAAGATATTAATCAGCTATTGGGAAAAATCACTTATTAGAGTGTAAATCCCTGTGTTATATAGCGCTGTGGTGTGTGCTGGCATACTCTCTCTCTGTCTCCCCAAAGGACTTTGGGAGGTCCTGTCCTCAGTCAGAGCATTCCCTATGTGTGTGCGGTGTGTCGGTACGGCTGTGTCGACATGTATGATGAGGAGGGTTACGTGGAGGCGGAGCAAGGGCAGATAAGTGTGGTGTCGCCCCCGACGGGGCCGACGCCTGATTGGATGGATATGTGGAAGGTCTTAACCGACAGTGTCAACTCCTTGCATAAAAGGTTCAATGACGCAGCAGCCTTGGGACAGCCGGGGTCTCAGCCCGCGCCTGCCCAGGCGACTCTGAAGCCGCCAGGGGCTCGTAAACGCCCGATAGCTCAGATGGTAGACACAGATGTCGACACGGAGTCCGACTCCAGTGTAGATGAGGATGAGACAAATGTACAGTCTACAAAGGCCATCCGATGCATGATTACTGCAATGAAAGATGTATTGCACATTTCTGACGTTAACCCCGTTACTGCCAAGAGGGGTATTATGTTTGGGGAGAAAAAGCAGCCAGTGACTTTTCCCCCATCTGATGAGTGAAATGAATTGTGTGAAGTAGCGTGGAGTTCCCCCGATAAGAAACTAGTGATTTCTAAGAGGTTACTGATGGCGTACCCTTTCCCGTCAACGGATAGGTTACGTTGGGAAACATCCCCTAGGGTGGACAAGGCGCTCACACGCTTATCTAAAAGGGTGGCACTGCTGTCTCAGGATACGGCCGCCCTAAAGGAGCCTGCGGATAGAAAGCAGGAAGCTATCCTGAAGTCTGTGTATACACACTTTGGTACTCTACTGAGACCAGCTATTGCTTCAGCCTGGATGTGTAGTGCTGCAGCAGCATGGACTGATACCCTGTCAGACAACATTGATTCCCTCGACAGGGATACTGTTTTCCTAACCCTAGAACATATAAAAGACGTCGTCTTATATATGCGGGATGCCCAGAGGGACATTTGCCTGCTGGCATCTAGAATTAATGCAATGTCCATTTCTGCCAGGAGAGTATTATGGACTCGGCAGTGGACAGGTGATGCTGATTCTAAAAAACACATGGAGGTTTTGCCTTATAAGGGTGAGGAATTGTTTGGGGACGGTCTCTCGGACCTCGTATCCCCAGCAACAGCTGGGAAGTCGACTTTTTTACCTCAGGTTCCCTCACAGCCTAAAAAAGTACCGTATTATCAAATGCAGTCCTTTCGGCCTCAGAAAGGCAAGCGGGTCAGAGGTGCATCCTTTCTGGCCAGAGGCAAGGGTAGAGGAAAGAAGCTGCACCAGGCAGCCAGTTCCCAGGAACAAAAATCCTCCCCTGCTTCCATTAAGTCCCTCGCATGACGTTGGGGCTCCACAGGCGGAGCCAGGTGCGGTGGGGGCGCGTCTCCGAAACTTCAGCAACCAGTGGGTTCGCTCACAGGTGGATCTCTGGGCTGTACAAATTGTATCTCAGGGATACAAGCTGGAGTTCGAGGCGACTCCCCCTCGCCGTTACCTCAAATCAGCCTTGCCAGCTGCTCCCAGGGAAAGGGAGGTAGAACTGGCGGCAATTCACAAGCTGTACATCCAGCAGGTGATAATCAAGGTCCCCCTCCTGCAACAGGGACGGGGTTCCTATTCCACAATGGAAACAGAATTTTTATATGTGTGCATAGGCGCCTTTGTAACAAAGATGAGAGAATAGTATAAAATCACGATTTTATTGACACAATATTGACATGAAAACGTAAACAGGATCACAAATAAATTTATTGCACTAGTCCCAAAAAAGATTTCTCACCCTCTATATTGATTTGCGGTGGGCTGATGGCTTTCTCAGCAAAAAAGCAATCAGTTCCCAGTGTGGTTCAGATGGCACCACCGCAAAAAGCTTTTGTCTTTAGAAGGCTGAGTAGGGAATCCAACCAGTGCATTCACAATAGGGTATCCATATCGTGCCAGCAGGCAAATGTCCTTCTAAAGACAAAAGCTTTTTGCGGTGGTGCCATCTGAACCACACTGGGAACTGATTGCTTTTTTGCTGAGAAAGCCATCTGCCCACCGCAAATCAATATAGAGGGTGAGAAATCTTTTTTGGGACTAGTGCAATATATTTATTTGTGATCCTGTTTACGTTTTCATGTCAATATTGTGTCAATAAAATCGTGATTTTATACTATTCTCTCATCTTTGTTACAAAGGCGCCTATGCACACATATAAAAATTCTGTTTCCATTGTACCATAGGGACATGGTGTTCCCTTTATTTGTGTGACGGCTGCCCATTGTAACATTAATTGCGCACTTTGGATTTACCTTTCTATTTTTGATATTCCTATTCCACAATGTTTGTGGTACCGAAACCAGACGGTTCGGTGAGACCCATTCTAAATTTAAAATCCTTGAACACTTTTATAAAGAAATTCAAGTTCAAAATGGAATCACTCAGAGCAGTGATTGCAAGCCTGGAAGAGGGGGATTTTATGGTGTCGCTGGACATCAAGGATGCTTACTTGCATGTCCCCATTTACCCGCCTCTCCAGGAATACCTCAGGTTTGTGGTACAGGACTGTCATTACCAATTCCAGACGTTGCCGTTTGGTCTTTCCACGGCACCGAGAATATTTACCAAGGTAATGGCCGAAATGATGATACTCATTCGAAAAAAGGGAGTTATAATTATCCCGTACTTGGACGATCTCCTCATAAAGGCGAGGTCCAGAGAGCAGTTGTTGGTCAGCGTAGCACTCTCTCAGGAAGTGTTGCAACAGCACGGCTGGATTCTGAATATCCCAAAGTCGCAGCAGATTCCTACGACGCGTCTGCTTTTCCTGGCCATGATTCTGGATACAGAACAGAAGAAGGTGTTTCTCCCGGTGGAGAAGGCCCAGGAATTGTCAAGTTTCCATGCATCACATCTTCAGATGCATCGGCTGATCACCCTGTCCCCGAGGGCCAGGGAGTCTCTACGGTGGTGGCTGCAAAGTGCTCACCTCCTCGAGGCCCGCAGGTTCGAGATACAGGACTGGGTCCTGGTGACCACGGATGCAAGCCTCCGAGGATGGGGGGCAGTCACTCAGGGAAGAAACTTCCAAGGGCAGTGGTCAAGTCTGGAGACTTCACTACACATAAATATACTGGAACTAAGGGCCATTTACAACGCCCTGAGTCACGCAGAGCCCCTGCTTCAAAACCAACCAGTGCTGATTCAGTCAGACAACATCATGGCGGTCGCCCATGTAAACCGCCAGGGCGGCACAAGAAGCAGGATGGCAATGGCAGAAGCCACAAGGATTCTTCGATGGGCGGAGAATCACGTGCAAGCACTGTCAGCAGTGTTCATTCCGGGAGTGGACAACTGGGAAGCAGACTTCCTCAGCAGACACGACCTCCACCCGGGAGAGTGGGGACTTCATCAAGAAGTCTTCACACAGATTACAAATCATTGGGAAAGGCCACAGGTGGACATGATGGCGTCCCGCCTCAACAAAAAGCTAAAAAGATATTGCGCCAGGTCAAGGGACCCTCAGGCGATAGCTGTGGACGCACTAGTGACACCGTGGGTGTACCAGTCGGTTTATGTGTTTCCTCCTCTTCTGCTCATACCCAAGGTGCTGAGGATAGTAAGAAAGAGAGTAGTAAGAACAATACTCATCGTTCTGGATTGGCCAAGAAGAACTTGGTACCCAGAACTACAAGAAATGATCTCAGAGGACCCATGGCCTCTGCCTCTCAGACAGGACCTGTTGCAGCAGGGGCCCTGTCTGTTCCAAGACTTACCGTGGCTGCGTTTGACGGCATGGCGGTTGAACGCCGGATCCTAACGGAAAAGGGCATTCCAGAGGAAGTGATTCCTACGCTGATAAAAGCTAGGAAGGATGTGACAGCCAAGCATTATCACCGTATATGACGGAAATATGTTGCTTGGTGTGAGGCCAGGAAGGCCCCAACAGAGGAATTCCAGCTGGGTCGATTTCTGCACTTCCTACAGTCAGGGGTGACTATGGGCCTAAAATTGGGGTCCGTAAAGGTTCATATTTCGGCCCTATCTATTTTCTTTAAAAAAGAACTGGCTTCACTGCCTGAAGTTCAGACGTTTGTTAAGGGAGTGCTGCATATTCAGCCCCCTTTTGTGCCTCCAGTGGCACCTTGGGATCTTAACGTTGTGTTGGATTTCCTGAAATCTCACTGGTTTGAGCCACTTAAGACCGTGGAGCTAAAGTATCTCACGTGGAAGGTGGTCATGCTGTTGGCCTTAACTTCAGTAAGGCGTGTGTCAGAATTGGCAGCTTTGTCATGTAAAAGCCCATATCTGATCTTCCATATGGACAGGGCAGAATTGAGGACTCATCCCCAATTTCTCCCAAAGGTGGTATCAGCGTTTCATTTGAACCAACCTATTGTGGTGCCTGCGGCTACTCGGGACTTGGAGGGCTCCAAGTTACTTGATGTAGTCAGGGCTTTGAAGATCTATGTAGCCCGAACGGCTGGAGTGAGGAAGACTGACTTGCTGTTTATCCTATATGCCCCCAACAAGTTGGGTGCTCCTGCTTCAAAGCAAACCATTGCCCGCTGGATCTGTAACACGATCCAGCAGGCTCATTCTGCAGCTGGATTGCCGCATCCAAAATCAGTGAAAGCCCTTTCCACAAGGAAGGTGGGCTCTTCTTGGGCGGTTGCCCGAGGGGTCTCGGCATTACAGCTTTGCCGAGCTGCTACTTGGTCGGGTTCAAACACATTTGCAAAATTCTACAAGTTTGATACCCTAGCTGAGGAGGACCTTGAGTTTGCTCATTCGGTGCTGCAGAATCATCCGCACTCTCCCGCCCGTTTGGGAGCTTTGGTATAATCCCCATGGTCCTTACGGAGTTCCCAGCATCCACTAGGACGTCAGAGAAAATAAGAGTTTACTCACTGGTAATTCTATTTCTCGTAGTCCGTAGTGGATGCTGGGCGCCCGTCCCAAGTGCGGACTCTCTGCAATAAGGGTTATTGTTATGAGCCATCCGTTAAATGAGGCTCAGTTGTTGTTCATACTGTTAACTGGGTATGGTTATCACAAGTTGTACAGTGTGATTGGTGTGGCTGGTATGAGACTTACCCTGGATTCCAAATCCTTTCCTTGTAGTGTCAGCTCTTCCGGGCACAGTTTCCTTAACTGAGGTCTGGAGGAGAGGCATAGTGGGAGGAGCCAGTGCACACCAGATAGTACCTAACCTTTCTTTTAGAGTGCCCAGTCTCCTGCGGAGCCCGTCTATTCCCCCATGGTCCTTACGGAGTTCCCAGCATCCACTACGGACTACGAGAAATAGAATTACCGGTGAGTAAATTCTTATTTTCTCGTAGTCCGTAGAGGATGCTGGGGACTCCGTAAGGACCATGGGGATAGACGGGCTCCGCAGGAGACATGGGCACTTTAAGAAAGAATTTAGTTCCTGGTGTGCACTGGCTCCTCCCTCTATGCCCCTCCTCCAGACCTCAGTTAGAGAAACTGTGCCCAGAGGAGACGGACAGTACGAGGAAAAGATTTTGTTAATCCAAGGGCAAGATTCATACCAGCCACACCAATCACCCCGTATAACTTGTAATAACTACCCAGTTAACAGTATGAAAACAACATATCATCAGTTCAGGACTGATGTAACTATAACATAACCCATATTGAAGCAATAACTATATACAAGTATTGCAGAAGAAGTCCGCACTTGGGACGGGCACCCAGCATCCTCTACGGACTACGAGAAATAGATTTACCGGTAAGTAAAATCTTATTTTCTCTAACGTCCTAGAGGATGCTGGGGACTCCGTAAGAACCATGGGGATTATACCAAAGCTCCCAAACGGGCGGGAGAGTGCGGATGACTCTGCAGCACCGATTGAGCACACATGAGGTCCTCCTCAGCCAGGGTATCAAACTTGTAGAACTTAGCAAAAGTGTTTGAACCTGACCAAGTAGCAGCTCGGCACAACTGTAATGCCGAGATCCCTCGGGCAGCTGCCCAAGAAGAGCCCACCTTCCTAGTGGAATGGGCCCTAACCGATTTAGGCAAAGGCAATCCAGCCGTAGAATGAGCATGCTGAATGGTGTTACAAATCCAGCGGGCAATAGTCTGCTTTGAAGCAGGAGCGCCAAGCTTGTTGGCAGCATACAGGACAAACAGTGATTCTGTTTTTCTGACTCTAGCCGTTCTGGCTACGTAAATTTTCAAAGCCCTGACCACATCCAGGAACTTGGAGTCCTCCAAGTCACGCGTAGCCACAGGCACCACCATAGGCTGGTTCATATGAAAGGATGATACCACCTTAGGCTGGAATTGAGGACGTGTCCGCAACTCCGCTCTGTCGACATGGAAACCAGATAGGGGCTTTTATGAGACAAATATTTTAACTCTACCGCTTTAGGTGGTTCAAACCAGTGTGACTTAAGGAAACTTAACGCCACGTTAAGGTCCCAGGGCTCCACCAGAGGTACAAAAGGAGGCTGAAATGCAGCACTCCCTTCACAAAAGTCTGAACTTCTGGGAGAGAAGCCAATTCTTTTTGAAAGAAAATGGATAGGGCCCGAAATCTGAACCTTAATGGAGCCTAAGTTTTAGGCCCAAATTCACTCCAATTGTAGGAAGTGAAGGAAACGGCCCAGATGGAATTCTTCCGTAGGAGCATTCCTGGCCTCACACCAAGAAACATAATTTCGCCATATACGGTGATAATGTTTAGATGTCACATCCTTCCTAGCCTTTATCAGCGTAGGAATGACCTCATCCGGAATGCCTTTTTCCGCCATGCCGTCAAACGCAGCGGCGGTAAGTCTTGAAACAGACATGGGCCCTGTTGCAACAGGTCCTGCCTCAGAGGAAGAGGCCACGGATCTTCTGTAAGCATTTCCTGCAGATCCGGATACCAGATCCTTCGTGGCCAATCTGGAACAATGAGGATTGTTCTCACTCCTCCTTTTTCTTATTATTCTCAACCCTTGGGTATGAGAGGAAGAGGAGGAAATACATAGACTGACTGGAACACCCACGGTGTCACTAGGGCGTCTACCGCTACTGCCTGAGGGTCTCATGACCAGGCGCAATAATTCTGCAGCTTTTTGTTGAGGCGGGGCACCATCATGTCTATCTGTGGCAGTCCCCACCGAACTGCAATCTGTGCGAAGACTTCCTGATGAAGTCTCCACTCTCCAGGACGTATGTCTGGTGAGGAAGTCTGCTTCCCAGTTGTTCACTTCCGGAATGAACACTGTTGACAGTGCTTTTACATGATTCTCCACCCAGCGAAGAATTCTGGTGGCTTCCGCCATCGCCACTCTGCTCCTTGTGCCGCCTTGGCGGTTTACATGAGCTACTGCGGTGACGTTGTCTGACTGGATCAGAACCGGTTGGTCGCGAAGAAAGGTCTCCGCTTCACGTAGGGCGTTGTATGTGGCCCTTAGTTCCAATATGTTGATGTGAAGACAAGTCTCTTGACTTGACCAAAGACCTTGCAAATTTCCTCCCTGTGTGACTGCTCCCCAGCCTCGGAGGCTTGCGTCCGTGGTCACCAGGATCCAGTCCTGAATGCCGAATCTGCGGCCCTCTAGAAGGTGAGCACTCTGCAGCCACCACAGGAGAGATACCCTGGCCCTGGGGGATAGGGTGATCAACTGATGAATCTGTAGATGTGACCCAGACCACTTGTCCCGTAGGTCCCATTTGAAGTCCTCGCATGGAACCTGCCGAAGGGAATGTTTTTCCCCAGGACTCGAGTGCAGTGATGCACTGACACCTGTCTTGGTTTCAATAGGTCCCTGACTAGAGTCATGAGTTCCTGGGCCTTTTCTATCTGAAGGTAAACCCATTTCTGGTCAACATACTTGTTAGATATATTATATTATTCAGCAGACAACCTAGCAAAGAGTGATTTATTGATCATAATAACATATACTGAGGAAATCTATCAGCTGTTTCTGATGTTATGAGAGCGCAGCTGCAGCTAGAACACAGTGAGAAAATGTCAGTGTAGCTGTGATAGATGGCAACATTGTTACCACAGCTCAGTGCTCAGTATATGTATCTAGTGGCGGGCCACACACAAGCTATTTATACTTGACTAGGCTTTTAATGGAGAGCAGTTTTGAACTCCCTAAAATCAGGCAGGCTATTGAGAAACGATACATTAGTTCAGTAGTTATCTCATGCATGAAATAGCCCAGCTTTAGATATATTGCTAAACCACATAATTAATATAGAGAAAGTCCATCTGCAGGCTGTGGGGAAGGAGAGCGCAGCTGTAGTTGAAACATAGAGTTAGACAATTACAGTGAAGGTGTCCTTTATTAGTAATACAATCTATACAGTTCAGCGCTCACGTGGTTGTAATTATTAGCAGACCACACACTAAGGATCTATGCCTGGCATGACCTCTGTAGTAAGAAGGCAATAACTACCTCCATATAAAGATTAGTGGTTTAATTACTTATACAATACAGGCTGTGATTTATTTATTAGTGAGTGGCTGTTTTACATAATAGACATTGTAGAATCCCAAGTGATCTCTGTGTATAGCCTAGCACTCAAAGTACACATTTCTTTATAGACCAAACATAGAACCTACGTGAATGACATGGCCTATATAATGGAAAGGCATTAGCCATTATATAAATACAATCTGTTTACAGTGAACCACACGTGAAAACTTTAAATTACAAATTTATTGCAATTTATATTAGATATAGAGGATATATTCTGATGAGCGATACGTTGCAGAGATCAGCCCACGATTAATATAGGCATTTTAGAGTATATACTTACTGGCGCTCTATGCAACGCAATCAAAATTTTAGACATACAGCAATTTAGCCTATCCCTTAACTAGAGACCAGCTATATTTATAGCACAGTACTCCTCAGATGTATATAAATTATTGTTATGATGGAATAATATGATCTTATAATAGTTTATTACACATCAATAACCGAGATATAATTGTGAAGCGTTGACAGCAGGACTGAGAGCGCAGATTAACACTGTATATAAAACAGCTTACATAGTTACAGGAGTGTATGTAATGTGAAGGTTGATTGATGCTGGCGCTGACAGCGGAGACTGAGAGCGCGAGTAAGCCAGATTCATACATATATAAGAGATTGACACCCAGAGGGGCAATACTTCATGCATTGACAGCGGAGACTGAGAGCGCGAGTAAGCCAGATTCATACATATATAAGAGATTGACACCCAGAGGGGCAATACTTCATGCATTGACAGCGGAGACTGAGAGCGCGAGTAAGCCAGATTCATACATATATAAGAGATTGACACCCAGAGGGGCAATACTTCATACATTGACAGCGGAGACTGAGAGCGCGAGTAAGCCAGATTCATACATATATAAGAGATTGACACCCAGAGGGGCAATACTTCATGCATTGACAGCGGAGACTGAGAGCGCGAGTAAGCCAGATTCATACATATATAAGAGATTGACACCCAGAGGGGCAATACTTCATGCATTGACAGCGGAGACTGAGAGCGCGAGTAAGCCAGATTCATACATATATAAGAGATTGACACGCAGAGGGGCAATACTTCATGCATTGACAGCGGAGACTGAGAGCGCGAGTAAGCCAGATTCATACATATATAAGAGATTGACACCCAGAGGGGCAATACTTCATGCATTGACAGCGGAGACTGAGAGCGTGAGTAAGCCAGATTCATACATATATAAGAGATTGACACCCAGAGGGGCAATACTTCATGCATTGACAACGGAGACTGAGAGCGCGAGTAAGCCAGATTCATACATATATAAGAGATTGACACCCAGAGGGGCAATACTTCATGCATTGACAGCGGAGACTGAGAGCGCGAGTAAGCCAGATTCATACATATATAAGAGATTGACACCCAGAGGGGCAATACTTCATGCATTGACAGCGGAGACTGAGAGCGCGAGTAAGCCAGATTCATACATATATAAGAGATTGACACCCAGAGGGGCAATACTTCATGCATTGACAGCGGAGACTGAGAGCGCGAGTAAGCCAGATTCATACATATATAAGAGATTGACACCCAGAGGGGCAATACTTCATGCATTGACAGCAGAGACTGAGAGCGCGAGTAAGCCAGATTCATACATATATAAGAGATTGACACCCAGAGGGGCAATACTTCATGCATTGACAGCGGAGACTGAGAGCGCGAGTAAGCCAGATTCATACATATATAAGAGATTGACACCCAGAGGGGCAATACTTCATGCATTGACAGCAGAGACTGAGAGCGCGAGTAAGCCAGATTCATACATATATAAGAGATTGACACCCAGAGGGGCAATACTTCATGCATTGACAACGGAGACTGAGAGCGCGAGTAAGCCAGATTCATACATATATAAGAGATTGACACCCAGAGGGGCAATACTTCATGCATTGACAGCGGAGACTGAGAGCGCGAGTAAGCCAGATTCATACATATATAAGAGATTGACACCCAGAGGGGCAATACTTCATGCATTGACAGCGGAGACTGAGAGCGCGAGTAAGCCAGATTCATACATATATAAGAGATTGACACCCAGAGGGGCAATACTTCATGCATTGACAGCGGAGACTGAGAACGCTAATTAACATCAGATACTTTATATATAATAGCCTATTAACACCTCTATGAATAATATATTCTGGCATCAATCGGCCATCCTTCTGAACATACACAATATATATTTAGCAATACAGTGGCGCTGACAGCAGTGACTGAGAACGCTAACTGGGTATAGAGAGATACCTCACAATTATATTCATCAACTTATGTGGTGTATAGAAACTTCCAAGTTATTTTATAATTTAGGAATAGTCACCATAAGAATTATAGAGTACTTGTCTCAATAGCTCACAAGCGGGAATACTTACCATTAGCCCATCATCTTTCCTCTATGTATATGAAATAATTGACAATAGGATACTTACTGGAGTTCAAACAACGTCTGATATTACACGTGTGGTTATTACACTGACGTTCGCACTAAACAAACCCAATTGACCATTGGGAGTATATTCTGACAGCACTAACTTAATTTATGTGAAAGGTCATAGAACCTATGATAATTGTATTGACACTATAAGACATTGCACAGCACATTGGATGAAAAGAGTGTGGTTTTTAACAATATATGTTACACGGTGTTTTACACTTGTCTGAATTTAGTTTACTATTTCACAGTTATTGGCTTTTTTAATTTAATAATAATAAAAGTTACATTTTATTGTGTGATTATTTAGCTTTAGTGCGCCACTCAAAGTCCAATTCTTTCCCTTCCCCTCAAAATTTACTTCATATGTTGGCAACAATATATGGTGTGGCAGCACCGCCACAACCTGTGACCGGATATTAATAGGCATAGTTCAATTTGGGGTATTTTGTTTGCAATATATACTTACAGCTTAACACTAGTGCAGTAGAGCTCCCCTTTCCCTTTCCTCATATTAAATGTGGAGGTATAGTGATGAATATGATGAATAGAACATGTAGGACTGAATGGGATGTTAATACACAAGGGGAGAGATGAATTGGATAATAATCTAGAAGGCAGAGAGCAATGGATTGGGGAATGCCATGAACTATGTATAGAATGTAATGCGGGGAATTGGCACAGAAGACAGGTGCCAGAGTATAACAGGGTGTAAGGTGAATCATATGAGAATAGCAGGGATGCAGCTAGGGTCCACAATCCTCTGTCACTGCTATGAATAATCATTATCACTCATTAATATTCATGATCTGAGAATTCACCAGCATTCACCTACAGCCTTCTCTTCATATTACTGTCTCAGACTAGAAGTCCCTGACTGGCCTCTGTCTTTCCAGTGTACAGGTGGCAGAATCTGTGGACTACGATATCCAAGGTGCACTGCTGTCTCTACAGCCTCTTCCATAGTTATCAGGCCATAGGGTTCACTTATCAACCCTGCATGGTTGCACTAAGGGGCCGATTTAAGAGTCACGCCACCCCTAGACCCCTCACCACATTACCATCCCCCTCCATATCACTTCACTGCTCCACTCCCTTTATTTTGGTGCTAGTCGTGCCTCTGGACAGCCATGGAACGCTCTACCACACCCCTTACATTTTATACCTCAATTTGCTGCTTATGCAAACCCTAACCCCTGCTGGCTACGAAAGGAAAAAATAAGTCATGTGACAAAAAAAAAAGGATTCATCCAGCTGCCGTGCAGCACCATCTTGCAAACAACAAGGAAGGCCTGCTGTGCTACCCCCAGCAAATGATACCTCTAGGCACATGTCAAGTGGGAAATCCACCACTGGTTGTACTCGTGTACAAAATGTGCACTGCTCCTCCATAGGGATGGACATCAAATGGTTCAACATTGATGGTCTCCATCAATGGCACCATTAGTACCATCCCTTGATGCCAGGGAACCTTTTAGTGTCTGGCACAGGTATAGGCATGTGACCATGGTGGGTGAATCAGAGATGGAGGGTGGGCTAAGGGATGCCCATGAGGAGGGCGGGTCTAAGTGACATGGATAAACATTGTTTCTCGGAAGAAAGACATGATTTTTTTCCCCCTCAAAATCAATGGGAATTGTCCATCCCTACTCCTCAGTGACCCTTTTATCTGTGCTGTGCTTCTCTGTGTTCTATATTTTCATGGTTAGGAGAAATGGGGTAAACATACCCCTATCTATCACAGGATCAACTCACAGCACCTCATACTTGTCTAATTCTTTGTTTGAAAACTTCGGTAGAGATCGCAGTGGGTCATACCGATGGTCAACTGTGGGAGGCAAAAAGTGGCAATTTGCATCCTTTACCCATTTATCATTCAGAGTCAGATGTAGGCACCTCTTCCAAGTAGCATCCATGTCCTGGCTTAGAAAATAATAATAAATAAAAAAACATAAAGGATGATGCTAGACACATTTCTGTATGGAAGCCAAGATCCAAATTGAGAGTCTTTACTCTTATTGGTCAGAACAGAAATATAGACTCACTGATTGGTTAAACCATCAACACCCAGATTCCACAATGAAAAAAATTGTAAGGTGTGTAGTTAGCATATCAAATAATGAAGCCGAATGGGATTTCCGACCCTTTCAGACAAAACAAAGCAGAGTAATACATTTCAGTCCGCAGACTGTGACAGAAGATCTGGGGTCTGCAATATACAAAAAATCTAATGCTTGAATTGTGTTGCCAGTGATTTTAGTGTTAGGCATTGTACAGCAGTCAACAATATGTACAGTTCTGCAGAGGTCACTGGAATGCTCTCTGTATAGTGCTTTAGGCGGGTTAAGTATGATGTACCGACGTACACAATAACTACAATCATAATCCCAGCAGCCATTGACCGACAGTCAAAATACTGACATTCATTATGCTTACATGTTCAAAATGCCGACATAGTTATAATACCGACATTTGAAATGCCGCCATTTCAAAATAACCGACATGAGTTTTTCTATTTTTTTGTGTCTATGTCGACATAGGTCAACATGCACACCGCTTAAGTGTACCGCTGTGCTCGCCGTGCTTCGGTCAGGGTGCCTCACTGCGCTCAGCACACTATTATATTCCCCAACCTGGTCCACTGGGATGGTGAAGTATGAACAAGTCTGTTTTTGACCCCAAAAATTCCTTAAAAACGCATTTCAAATGTTGGTATTCTGACTATGTCGCATGTTGAGCATGTCAGTATAATGAAAGTCGGTATTTTGACTGTGTCGGTATTTTGACAGTTGTCAATGGCTGTCGGGATTATGACCATCGGTATTGTGTCCGTCGGTAAATCAACTGCTACCCCTTTAGGCACTACTGTAGGTTGCATTTTGTATAGCATATGTCATTGTCATGGTAACTGAAAGTGTGTGTAAAGCAGGGCTGTTTCTAGCCAATTTGGCTCCCAGTGCGAGATTTAAAAATGCCCGCCCCCACTTGACATAACAAAAAAAGCGCTCCCCCCCATAGATATAAAAAGTAAAAGGTATGCGCGCGCTCCCAGCAAAGGGACGTGACCTCGGTAAAATTGGCGTGACCTCTGTAAAATGGGCGTGGCCTCATCTGAAAAGACTACCTTTCAACCCAGTTTTTGACCTTGCACAGACAGATCACGGCGAGCACAGGAAAAAAAAAATAATATATATATATTACGCCATACACCGCAATGCCCTTGATGCATTAAAACCCAATTTTACACATTACGGCAGGCAAGAATCCCCATTTTCCACATTATGGCAGGCAAGAGTCCCCATTTTCCACAATACGGCAGGCAAGAGTCCCCATTTTCCACATTACGGCAGGCAACAGCCCCCATTTTACACAATACGGCAGGCAAGAGCCCCCATTTTACACAATACGGCAGGCACGTCTCCCCATTTTACACAATACGGCAGGCATGTGTCCCTATTTTACACAGTACGGCAGGCAAGAGTCCCCATTTTACACAGTACGGCAGGCACGTGTCCCCATTTTACACAATACGGCAGGCACGTTTCCCCATTTTACACAGTACGGCAGGCACGTGTCCCCATTTTACACAATACGGCAGACACGTTTCCCCATTTTACACAGAACGGCAGGCAAGAGTCCCCATTTTACACAGTATGGCAGGCACGTGTCCCCATTTTACACAGTACGGCAGGCACGTGTCCCCATTTTACACAATACGGCAGACACGTGTCCCCATTTTACACAGAACGGCAGGCAAGAGTCCCCATTTTACACAATACGGCAGGCACGTGTCCCCATTTTACACAATACGGCAGGCACGTGTCCCCATTTTACACAGTACGGCAGGCAAGAGTCCCCATTTTACACAATACGGCAGGCACATGTCCCCATTTTACACAGTACGGCAGGCAGGTGTCTCCATTTTACACAGTACGGCAGGCAGGTGTCCCCATTTTACTAGTGATGTGCACCGGAAATTTTTCGGGTTTTGTGTTTTGGTTTTGGGTTCGGTTCCGCGGCCGTGTTTTGGATTCGGACGCGTTTTGGCAAAACGTCACCAAAAATTTTTTGTCGGATTCGGGTGTGTTTTGGATTTGGGTGTTTTTTCAAAAAACCCTAAAAAACAGCTTAAATCATAGAATTTGGGGGTCATTTTGATCCCATAGTATTATTAACCTCAATTACCATAATTTCCACTCATTTCCAGTCTATTCTGAACACCTCACACCTCACAATATTATTTTTAGTCCTACAATTTGCACCGAGGTCGCTGGATGGCTAAGCTAAGCGACACAAGTGGCCGACACAAACACCTGGCCCATCTAGGAGTGGCACTGCAGTGTCAGGCAGGATGGCACTTCAAATTTTTTTTCCCCAAACAGCACATGATGCAAAGAAAAAAAGAGGCACACCACAGGTATAGAATGTAGATGGATAGTATACTTAATGACGACACAGAGGTAGGCACAACAGTGGCCTTCCGTATCGTACTGCTATATATAGTATGCTGGTGGACACTGTGTCGGCAAACTGCAAAACTAAAATGCACCACAGGTATAGAATGTAGATGGATAGTATACTTAATGACGACACAGAGGTAGGCACAGCAGTGGCCTTCCGTATCGTACAGCTATATATACTATAGTATACTGGTGGACACTGTGTCGGCAAACTGCAAAACTAAAATGCACCACAGGTATAGAATGTAGATGGATAGTATACTTAATGACGAAACAGAGGTAGGCACAGCAGTGGCCTTCCGTATCGTACTGCTATATATAGTATACTGGTGGTCACTCTGCACTGTACTCCTCCTATATAATATTAATTATACTGGTGGTCCCCAGTCCCCACAATAAAGCAGCACACTGAGCACAGATATGGAGTGTTTTTCAGGCAGACAACGTATACTGGTGGTCACTGTCAGCAAAACTCTGCACTGTACTCCTGCTATAGCTGCTCCCCAGTCCCCACAATTAAGCAGTGTGAGCACTCAGCACAGATATATTATGCAGCACACTGAGCACAGATATGGTATGGAGCGTTTTTTTCAGGCAGAGAATGGATCAAAACTGGTGGTCACTTATCAGCAAAACTCTGCACTGTACTCCTCCTAACAGCTGCTCCCCAATCCTCCCCACAATTAAGCAATAAACCAATCAACTTCTACAATAAATGGAGAGGACGCCAGCCACGTCCTCTCCCTATCATCTCCAATGCACGAGTGAAAATGGTGGCGACGCGCGGCTGCTTATATAGAATCCGAATCTCGCGAGAATCCGACAGCGGAATGATGACGTTCGGGCGCGCTCGGGTTAGCCGAGCAAGGCGGGAAGGTTCGAACCTGCCTCGGACCCGTGTAAAATGGGTGAAGTTCGGGGGGGTTCGGTTTCCGAGAAACCGAACCCGCTCATCACTACATTTTACACAGTATGGCAGGCACGTGTCCCCATTTTACACAGTACACAGGCAGGTGTCCCCATTTTACACAGTACGCAGACAGGTGTCCCCATTTTACACAGTATGGCAGGCAGGTGTCCCCATTTAACACATTATGGCAGGCAAGTGTCCCCATTTAACACATTATGGCAGGCAAGTGTCAGGTGGCAGAGGGGGGGGGAGAGAGAGCGATAGGGAGAGGCTGACTTACAGTTGAAGCGGTTCTTCCCTCTTCGCGGCGCCGCCGGCTTGGCTCCCCCTCCTACGTCCTCCCGAGTACCCAGCTTGGGGGGCGGAGTTTCTTGGAATGACGCGATTGCGTCGTGACGTCACAACGCACCGCATCATTCCACGAAACTCCGTCCCCCAAGCTGGGTACTCGGGAGGACGGAGGAGGTGGATTTTAAAGTGTTCAATAAGTGCTGTGGCGGGCGCCCCGTGCGGTTGCACGGCTCGCCCGCCGCAAGAAATGGCACTGGTGTAAAGCAGCAATAATTCCAGAGACAAAATATACGTTATGGTAAGAACTTATCGTTGATAACGGTATTTCTCCTATGTCCACAGGTTTCCACAGGATAACACTGGGATATGATGGAGCGACAGTGGATTGGCACCAAATGATCACAAGCTTTCTGGCCTCCCAGGATGCAACGAGCTCGTCCATATATTCCCACCCACTGTTCAGTTGTATTCCAAAGCATTTAGGCAGGAGCATTATGTAGAACCTTATTCAGGCGAGAAGAACACACATGCACACCCTTCCATACAAGAGGGAAAGGTTAGGGAGTATAAAGATTCTCAAATCAGGTGTGTCAGGGTGGGTTCCCTGTGGAAACCTCTGGACATAGGAGAAATACCATTATCAACGGTAAGTTCTTACCATAACGTATATTTCTCCGGCAGGGTCCACAGGTTATCCACAGGATAACATTGGGACTTCCCAAAGCAATTTTTTGTGGTGGGGACGCTCCTGATTAGACAGGAGAACCTTACGCCCAAATTCAGTGTCATGAGAGGCAAAAGTATCCAAGGCATAATGTCTAATGAATGTGTTAATGGAAGACCATGTGGGTGCCTTACATATCTGTTCTGCTGAAGCACCATGTTGTGCTGCCCATGAAGGACCTACCTTATGTGTAGAGTGAGCAGAGACATTAGCCGGAACAGGGAGATCAGCTCGAGAATAAGCTTCTGAAATCGTCATTCGAAGCCATCTAGCTAGTGTCTGTTTAGTAGCAGGCCATCCCCTCTTGTGAAATCCGTAGAGAATGAAGAGAGAATCTGTCTTTCTGATGGCACTAGTACGATCCACGTAGATTCTTAATGCACGGTCTACGTCCAGCGACGCTTCTCCCACAGGTTGTCCCAATACCTGAAAAGCTGGGACTACAATTTCTTTGTTAAGGTGAAACTTTGAGACCACCTTAGGAAGATAACCAGACTTAGTTCTGAGAACTGCTTTATCTGGATAAAAAAATCAGAAAAGGAGACTTACATGACAGCGCTCCTAAATCTGATACTCTTCTAGCTGTCAACCATTTAAGATCCACTTTATTAAGCGGTTCAAACGGAGCCGCTTGAAGGGCTTTGAGGACCAGACTTAAATCCCAAGGTACTGCAGGAGGAACAAAGGGAGGTTGAATGCGCAGCATTCCCTGGAAAAAAGTACGCACATCCTGTAAAGTGGCAATTTTCTTTTGGAACCATACATTCAATGCTGTTACTTGTATTCTCAAGGAAGCCACCTTCAAACCCTTATCCATTCCTGCCTGAAGGAAATCTTAAGATTCTGGATACTCTGAAAGATTTTGGATCCATACTTCTTTCACTGCACAAATGAATACAGGCTTGCCATAGTCGGTGATAAATGCGAGCTGAGGAGGGATTCCTTGCTCTGAGCACAGTTTGAATTACCTGTTGTGAAAAACCTCTTGACTTCAGGACAGAGGTTTCAATACCACGCTGTCAAAGACAGCCGATCCAGATGCCTGTGATAACAAGGACCCTGCAACAGTAGATCTGGACGTTGAGGGAGCAGAATTGGAGCATCCATCGACATTCTCTGCATATCTATGTAACAATGCCTTCTGGGCCAAGCCGGAGCTATTAGAATTACGGCACCCTTTGTTTGCTTTATTTTCCTCACCACCCTGGGTAGCAGGGAGATTGTAGGAAACAGATATGCCAGATGAAAGTCCCATTTCACTGACAGTGCATCCACATGGATCACTCCGGGGTCCTTTGTTCTTGACCTGTATGCTGGAACTTTGTTGTTCAGATGGGACGCCATGAGATCTACCTCTGGCAACCCCCACTTGTCTACTAGAGTCTGAAATACTTCCGGGTGTACAGCCCATTCGCTTGCTCAAATGGTGTGTCGACTGAGAAAGTCCGCTTCCCAGTTTAGGACCCCTGGAACAAACACTGCGGATAATGTCGGGAGATGGAGTTCTGCCCACTTTAGTATGTGACTTACCTCCTTCATTGCTCTTTGGCTGCGAGTTCCTCCCTGATGGTTGAGGTACGCTACTGCCGTTGCATTGTCCGAGTGGATCTGGACTGGTTTTCCTTGCAGAATGTCCTTTGCCTGAATCAGTGCCATGTATATGGCCCGAAGTTCTAACAGGTTTATTGGCAGGCAACTTTCTTCTGTGGTCCAGTATCCCTGGAACCGTAATTTTCCGGACACTGCTCCCCAGCCCTGTGTCACAACTGAGGGCTGAGGCTGACCTGGGGAAGCCTCAGGTGTACGGGCTGGCGTGTAGGTGAACCATGAAGGTAGAATAGGGTTCCTAGACATACAGGAGTTCTAGCACCAACTGCCCGAAGGCGTGACCATGACAAAAGAGTTATAAAAATGAAAGTCAGCTTATTGAACACACAGGCTTGCTGGGACTTGTAGTTCTTCTGGAAAAAACAATATTCTTTCATTTTACTCAAGGCTATCAGCCCCCCATCCGCAGCCCTTGGATTGGGAGAACTGCCTCGGGCTTCACCCCTGGCCCTTGGGTGGCTGGGGGGGGGGGACCTCTTGAAGGGGTCCCCACTCCTCCAGGATACCCCGGCCAGGGGTGACTAGTTGGGTATTAAATGCCACGGCCGCAGGGCGCTGTATAAAAGTGACCCCCGGCTGTGGCATTATCTGTCCAGCTAGTAGAGCCCGGTGCTGGTGTAAAAAATACGGGGGACCCCTACGCTTTTTGTCCCCCGTATTTTTTGCACCAGCACCAGGCACCGAGCCTGGTGCTGGTTTTAAAAATACGGGGGATCCCCTGTCAGTTTTCCCCCCGAATTTTTAGAACCAGGACCGGCTCGAAGAGCCCGAGGCTGGTTATGCTTAGGAGGGGGGACCCCACGCAATTTTTTTTCGGGTTTTTTACAGTTTTTACCCGTTTTTTAAACATTTTTAAAAATCGAATCAAAATCCGTCAAATCGGCCGTTTTTCGACAGCGGGACTGTCGAATCCGTTTTTTATTGAATATGTTGAATTCTGGCACCCACCTGCTGGAATTCGACGGTCGAATTGTGTCGAATTAAAAAACGGGCGAAAAATTGCCGCGATTCGCCGGCAATTGCATATACCCCATTGTCTGTTGGAGATGGCTCAAGAGCAATTCCTGGGATTGTGCCAGGATTAAAAGATCGTCGAGGTATGAAAAAATCCTTATCTCCTGCTTGCGGAGATAAGCTGCCATAACCACCATGATCTAGGTAAATACTCTGGGGGCTGTGGCTAACCCAAAGGGTAATGCCTGGAATTGAAAATGTTGCTAGATGATAGAGAACCTGAGGTAACACTGATGGGACAATGTTATATGCACATGCAGGTGAGCATCCTGTATATCCAGAGATACCATGTAATCCCCGGTTCCATGGCCAAAACTATGGAGCGTAACTTCTCCATGTGGAACCTTGGGACCCATATGTATTTGTTTAACATTTTGAGATTGAGAATTGGCCGGAATGATCCATTTGGCTTCTGAACCAAAATACGTTGGAGTAAAAACCCCACCCCCCGTTGTGTAGGGGGTACTGGAATAATTACCCCGGACTGAAGCAATTTCTGAACTGCTTCTTGCAGGGCTCTGGCCTTCGCCTCTATATGAGATGGGCTGGTGCAAAAAAACTTTAGAGGAGGCTGCTTCTTGAAAAGGAAAACATAACCCAGAGATACCACTTCTTGCACCCAAGCATCTGTTGTCGACTGCTGCCAAATGTGTGCAAACTGAAGAAGTTGGCCCCCTACCTTGGAGTCCCCCAGCTGGAGGCCCGGACCATCAGGCTGATTGTTTCTGTTCTGGTTTGGAAGCTGGACCTCTGGTGGCCCATTGCTTCTTTGCTTTACCAGATTTATTGTACTGGGTCTGCTTAGATTCATTTTTACCTTTTGTTTTACCTTGCCACCGAAATGGCCGAAACCCCGAACCCCTAGGCTTAGGGTTATAACTGGCAGGAAACCTGACCTTCTTGGATTCTGCTTCTGACTCCAGAATATCTGTCAATTCCTTACCAAAAAGAATGTTCCCAACAAAAGGCAAAGCTTCTTGGATTCTGAATCAGCTTTCCATGTACGTAGCCAAATTGCTCTGTGAGCAGCTACCGTTAAGGCTGATGCTTTACAAGCAATCGTACCCATATCCATTGCTGCTTCTTCTAAGAAGAGCGCAGCCTGTTTCATATGAGCTATATTGGACTCCTGCTCCCTAGTAGGTGCCAGTTCGTCAGCCCATTCAACAACCGCTTTTGCCATCCAGGCTGAGGCCATAGCTGGCCTTATGACTGCCCCTGACAGAGAAAATATGTTTTTTAGAAAACCATTCACTCTTCTGTCTGTGACATCATTTAATGATGTTGATGGTAAAGGCAAAATAGATTTTCGCACTACTCGAATGACGTGCGTATCTACCTTAGGAGGCACTTCTCTTTTTAAACAGTCCCCAGTTGGAAAAGGGTAATTGGAATCCCATTTTTTGGGAATTCTATATTTCCTATTGGGTGTAGCCCAAGTTTCCTCCATAATTTCCGTCAGTTCCTCTTTTGGGACGTTTAAACACAGGTGCCTTACTATTTATTATTGGCTTTGCTATATCCTCTAGAGACAGACTAGCCTTCATTGCTCCAATTAACTCAGCTATATCCTCTGAGTTGAAACCTTCCACTTGTTCTTCATATGGTGAAGTAGAGTACAGTATATGGAGCTATCTTCATCTGATGTATCATCCTGTGTAGCCTGTGAATTTGATGATATATTTACCCTTGGTTTATCAGCTTGTTGATTTGTAGAAGCTGTTGGGGCTATACCATAAGATGAGAGCTTCATGTATGGGTTAATAGTGTACCCTATTCCTGAGGTTGAAGCTGTAGGGACCAACCTGTCAGCTTTACTGGATAAGGTTTGTGCAAACATAGCCCAAGGTGGATCTATTTGTCGTTGAACTGGGATCTGCCTTGCAATCTGCTGAAACAAAAAACTATTTGCACATAACCCATCATGTGCCAGATGCTGAGTTGATAAACCCACCTTGAAGGATAATCATGTTATGAGTGTTGGTGTTACTGTTAATGTAACCTCGTTACCTTTGCCGCTCTTAGACATGATAAATAATCAGTTTTTCACAGTATACTACACAATCTGTGACTGTAATCACTTTACTTGTATAAAAGTGATATCAATCTGACCCCAACCCAAGCACCAGCATTGAGGATCAGAAGAAACCACTGACAAACATATAGAAAGTCAGCAATCACACTAGCAGTCAGTCACGTTATATATTAGTCATATGAGCATATTATCAACTACGAACACATTTCAAGTATGTAGGGGAACATTTACTGAATTCTGTTCTATACCGTTATTTAACGTATTCAGACGCATTGCAAAGAAAACCACAGTAATGTACACAAACTCATATGCAATAGGCACTAAAGTTAACTATTCATACTAACAAAAATAGATAGAATTTTAGTGCTGTATAACCCGTACTCCGTAGAGTGGGATACAGGGAGACTCACCACACTTCCAGGATCGATCAATATATTAGCGAACGCTGAATGGATCTAGACGCTACTAATGTACACTGCGCTCCGGGAACTTTTAGTGGACACAGACGCTCAGTGAACGCTAGTGCATGCAGACGCACCTGTGTGTGACCCGGTCTCTTAGCGGTAACCTTAGTGTACACAGACACAGCGGCCTATGCTGCGACCGAGACCCCTCGTGGTAGCGTCTGAGACAGAAGGGAGGTAATTAGTTCATGGCGGGAGGCTTGTGGAAATGACATGAACTGGGGAGAGGGGCGACCAGAAGAGCATCTGACTCCCCACTGCTGACATCAACCCTAGGGATCGCAGCCACAAACTAATCCTGGTGCCATATGATCCTTAAGGCCTAGCGCCAGCTACGGTTTGGTAGTCTCCTCCCAAAACAGTGCGGCTGTGTCCATATTCCCCTTCTAAGCGGAACCGATGCCTTACCTTCTCCCCGTGCTCCGGCCACAGCCTGGTAACGTCTGCTGGACCTGCTAGTTTATCCGACACAGACGCCCATCGAGACAGCACTTGTACCGTGGGTAAGCATTGTTGCAACCTGGCGGAGAGTTGTTGGAGCGATTCTTTCCGATATGCGTGTAAAACACTATTAGGAATAATCACTCAAAACAATGTAGTAAGACTATAAAAATTAAATAATAAAGCTTAGGGCTGCCAAACACAGCAGCCCTGTGACCATGGTCCGGCTCCGGCCATACCAAACAAAAAAGTTGCCTGAGCCAGTGGACGGGAATATATGGACGAGCCCGTTGCATCCTGGGAGGCCGAAAGCTTGTGATCGTTTGGTGCCAATCCGCTGTCTCTCCATCATATCGCAATGTTATCCTGTGGATAACCTGTGGACCCTGCTGGAGAAATAGGATTTTTAATTAACTACCAGTAAATCCTATTCTTGTAGTCCGTAGGGGATACTGGGAATCCATTTAGTACATGGGGTATAGACGGGTCCACTAGGAGCCTTGGGCACTTTAAGAATTTGATAGTGTGCGCTGGCTCCTCCCTCTGTGCCCCTACTACCAGACTCAGTCTAGGAAACTGTGCCCGAGTAGACGGACATACTTTTGAGAGAAGGATAGATACGGAAAGTGGTGAGATTACGAACCGGCACACACAGAACATTAGGAAAGCCATTCTAACCAAACTTGAAACATGGGGGGTAATTCCAAGCTGATCGCAGCAGGAATTTTGTTAGCAGTTGGGCAAAACCATGTGCACTGCAGGGGAGGCAGATATAACATGTGCAGAGAGAGTAAGATTTGGGTGGGTTATTTTGTTTCTGTGCAGGGTAAATACTGGCTGCTTTATTTTTACACTGAAATTTAGATTGCAGATTGAACACACCACACCCAATTCTAACTCTCTCTGCACATGTTATATCTGTCCCCCCTGCAGTGCACATGGTTTTGCCCAACTGCTAACAAATTTCCTGCTGCGATCAACTTGGAATTACCCCCATGAACAGCAACAGCTCAACCAACCAGAATACTTAACTAAGTAACAGTGTAGGAAGAACGAAGCACCGGGCGGGAGCCCAGTATCCTCTACGGACTACGAGAAAAAGATTTACTGGTAGGTAATTCAAATCCTATATTCTCTTACATCCTTGGGGATATTGGGAATCCATTTAGTACCATGGGGAAGTACCAAAGCTCCCAAACTGTGTGGGAGAGTGCTGAGGTTCCTGCAGAACTGATTGACCAAACTGAAGGTCGTCAGAGGCCAAAGTATCGAACTTGTAAAACTTTGCAAACGTGTTCAAACCTGACCAAGTAGCTGCTTGTCAGAGCTGTAAAGCCGAGACACCCCAGGCAGCCGCCCAAGAAGAACCCACCGACCTAGTAGAGTGGGCCTGTACAGATTTTTGAACCGGCAATCCTGCCATGGAATAAGTATTCTGGATAGTGAGCCTGATCCAGCGTGCAATTGACTGCTTTGAAGCAGGACACCCAATTTTATTGGGATCATAGAGAATGAACAGCAAGTCGGATTTCCTTTGATGAGCTGTGCTCTTTATGTACACCTTCAAAGCCCTCACAACATCCAAAGACTTTGAAGTAGCAGAGGTGTCCGTAACAGCCGGAACCACAATAGGTTGGTTGATGTGAAACACGGACACCACCTTAGGAAGAAATTGCTGACGAGTTCTGCGCTGTCCTTATGGAAAAGTAAGTAGGGGCTCTTGTGCAACAGTGTGACAGTCTTCCATGTAAGGTACTTTACGTCAACCTTCTGTAACGGTTCAAACTAGTCCGATTGGAGGAACTGCAGCACCAAATTGAGAATCCAAAGTGCCGTGGGAGGTACAAAGGGAGGCTGGAGGTGCAGAACACCTTTCAAGAACATCTGGACCTCAGGGAGAGAAGCCAGTTATTTCTGAAAGTAAATCAACAAGGCCAAAATCTGGACTTTAATGGAGCCTAGGCGTAGACCCACATCCACTCCCGACTGCAGAAAAAGCAGGAGATGTCCCAGATGAAATTCCACCGCAGAATATTGTCTGCTCTCACACCAAGAGACATACTGGTAATGTTTAGACGTTACCCCCTTCCTGGCTTGGAGCATAGTCGGAATGACCATGTCAGGAATCCCTCTCCTGGCTAGAATCAGCCGTTCAACTTCCATGACGTTAAATGAAGCCGCGGTAAGTCTTGAAAGATGTATGGGCCCTGTTGCAGAAGATCCTCGCGAAGAGGTAGAGGCCACGGGTCTTCGATTAGCATCTCAAGAAGATCCGTGTACCAGGCCCTTCGATGCCAGTCCGGAGCAATGAGGATTGCGTGAACTTTTTCCCTTTTAATTCTCTTTAGAATTCTTGGGATCAGAGAAAGTGGAGGAAACACGTACACCAGCTGGTAGATCCACGGAGTTGTCAGAGCATCTACCGCCACTGCTTGTGGATCTCTCAACCTGGAACAATACCGCTTGAGCTTCTTGTTGAGTCGAGAGGCCATCATGTCCATCTGTGGAAATCCCCACGACGTGTCAACGACCGAAACACCGCCGGGTGCAGGCCCCACTCCCCCGGGTGCAGATCGTGTCTGCTGAGGAAGTTGGCTTCCCAGTTGTCTACTCCCGGAATGAAGACTGCCGACAACGCCACAGCGTTTTCTTCTGCCCAGAGAATTCTTGACACCTCTGACATTGCTGCTCTGCTTTTAGCTCCGCTATGTCAGTTTATGTACCTTACCACCGTTACATTGTCAGACTGGACTTGAATGGCCTGATTCAGAAGTAACGATGAGGCCCTCCTCCAGACCTGATATCACCGCTCTCAGAGTCTCCATCTTGAATTTGAACACTCGTAAGTACGGGTTCAACGACTTAAGGTTCAAAATCGGTCTTACCGAACCGTTCGGTTTTGGTGCTACAAACAGGTTGGTTTTCTGTTTTGCAGATGAGGTGGAACTGGAACAATGACCTGAGTCTATTGTAGTTTTTGAATGGCGTCCTGGAAGGTTATACTTGCCTCTTACGAAACTGGTAAGCCTGATTTGAAGAATCTGTGAGGTGGGAGCTCCTGAAACTCCAGTCTGTAGCCCTGGGAAATAAGATCTATGACCCATGGATCCTGGCACGAACCTTTCCAGATGTGATTGAAAAATGTTAGTTAGGCTCCCACCCACCGGCTTTGTTCCTGAGAACCGGCAGTTGCTGGCTTGCGTGGTTTACCTCTAGCGCCTCTGGTGGCAGGGCCGGTGCAAGGTTTCCCGGGACCCCAGGCAAAACATCTGCCTACTGCCCCTTCCCCGTACCCACCCTTCAGGTGAAAGGCATGCTGCTGCTCTCCCCCACCCCCAGTCTGTTGCATGGCTGCTCTCTTTTCCCCATCTCCCCAGTCTGTTTGGGTGCCTGCTGCTCTCAGCCTCTCACCCCCCCCCCAACCCCCTCCCTCCTCCACTCTGTTGAATGTCTGCTATTCTATTCCCCCCACCATCTGTGTGCATGCTGGTGCTCATTCCCCCAGACTGTGTGCATACCTGCTGCTCATCTCCCCCCCCCCCTTCCCCTTCCCGACTGCTGCTCTCTCCCCCTCTTTCCTTATCAAATGCAGAGAGTGCACTGTGCAGCCACCTTACCTGCAGGCTGCAATGCAGAGTTGAGACTGAGTAGACTGTGAAAGAACCTGGAATGAAGAGCAGCGCCGCATGTTACCCCTGGCCAAGACTCCAGCAGCTGTCAAAGTTACTGCCTGTGCCGGAGCTGGAGGCTGCAATACGGGAGCTTGGCAGTCGCTGCTACTGTAAGATATGAGTGTGGGGGTATTGCGACGCCTGTGGGAGGTAGGACCATGCTACCTTTTTCAGGTATCTGCAGCAGGCCGCCCCTCAGGTCCCGGCGCCTCTAGGCAGCTGCCTAAAGCTGCCTAGTGGAAGCTCCGGCCCTGCCTGGTGGCTAGAAGAACCTCTGGTTTTGCCCTTTAACTTGGCAGTCCGAAAGGACTGTAGATTAGGTCTTGAGTAGGCCTTCCTGGCTGGGGGAGCTGCAGAAGAAAGATATGTGGACTTACCCGCAGTAGCTTTGGAGATCCATTTGTCTAGTTCATCTCCAAATAATGCCTCTCCTGTGAAGGGTAGGCCTTCCACGCCTTTCCTGGAGTCCACGTCAGCAGTCCACTGGCATAGCCATAAGCCTCTGCGTGCTGACACTGCCATAGCAGTGGTGCGTGCATTAAGTAAGCCTACTTCTCTATGGCTTCCACCATAAAGTTTGCAGAGTCCTGTATAATTTGCAGGAGTAAAATAACCTCCCCCTGAGGCAAGGTATCTAACCCCTCAAGTAGGTTACCCGACCATTTGCAATGGCCTTAGTAATCTACCCACATGCTATAGTGGACCCCTGGGCCATCCCAGCAGCTGTATACAAGGATTTGAGCTTTGTCTCAATGCTACGATCAGCCTGGTCTTTTAGGGAGGCTGCACCCGGGACAGGAAAAAAACTGTGTTCCCTAATGCACACCGAGTGAATAATATTACTATATAATAATAGTCAGATAATACGGAGATCTTAGTTGCGTATATCTGCAGATATAGGGTTAAGCCCCCAGGCCGATCGACAAGGCTTCTCCGTCACTGGGGGTCCCTAATACTAGGTATGGGCCTGGGGTGCAGGACCCCACAATGTCGGCACAGGTCGGCCACCCCAGGTCAGCACACAGGTGAAAATTAATAGGGGTTAATAAGAAGCACAGAAGTGCTATGTAAGTGGTGTGATTAAAATAATATATACAAAGTGATAGGAAAAATAATAAGTGTTAATAAAGTGTTAGGGCGTGCCGACCTGCAGCAGCCCACCCACACCGACACAGGGGCCACTGCACCCCACACCCACCCCATAAATAATTACATATATATATCTGGGTTAAATTCCCAGTGTAAGGCCACATGGTAATGGCACCTACAGCATCTGAGAGCCAGTTTACCTGGGGATACCCCTGGCTTCCCCTATGGCACTACTAGAGTCAGCAATCCCTCCTAATGCTGACCCATTTGTGCCTCTCTATATACAATACACAAGGTGGAAAGCTGCTCAATCAGATTGTAATGTCACTCAGGTGCTAAAAGGGGAGGGGTAATTCTGTGTAGGAAAAAAACTGTGTTCCCTAATGCACACCGAGTGAATAATATTACTATATAATAATAGTCAGATAATACGGAGATCTTAGTTGCGTATATCTGCAGATATAGGGTTAAGCCCCCAGGCCGATCGACAAGGCTTCTCCGTCACTGGGGGTCCCTAATACTAGGTATGGGCCTGGGGTGCAGGACCCCACAATGTCGGCACAGGTCGGCCACCCCAGGTCAGCACACAGGTGAAAATTAATAGGGGTTAATAAGAAGCACAGAAGTGCTATGTAAGTGGTGTGATTAAAATAATATATACAAAGTGATAGGAAAAATAATAAGTGTTAATAAAGTGTTAGGGTGTGCCGACCTGCAGCAGCCCACCCACACCGACAGGCAATACAATTTTTCGTGACAGCCTTGATACTGATGCATCCACTATTGGTTGATTTTTCCATATTTCCTATCCTCAGGAGGAAAAGGAAAAGATGATAGGAAGTTTCAAATCCCTAAAAGTTTGCTACCAGGATTAAACAGGGTATTTAGTTCCTTTGACACAGGAAAAGTGGCTGAGATTTATTTTTTATATTAAAATAAGATTCCTCAGTCTCCTCTGTCACCTTATCAGGGATATGCA
The DNA here is from genome assembly GCF_028390025.1 of Pseudophryne corroboree. Classification (NCBI taxonomy): domain Eukaryota; kingdom Metazoa; phylum Chordata; class Amphibia; order Anura; family Myobatrachidae; genus Pseudophryne; species Pseudophryne corroboree. The sequence continues at coordinate 148,138,642 of NC_086446.1, read as the reverse complement.
GAACTTCTCTGATAGCTTCTATGAGAGCCTCTATTCCCTGTTACAGAGTAGCCTCCCCTACCTCTGAGTACAGCTCCCCCTCCTCCATGTCTGACCACTCGTCATCAGACTGCAGGATATGGGCCAAAGTACGTTTTTGCGGAAAAATGGCAGGGGGCTGAGACGCTGGTTTGGGTACTGAGTCTCTTTTCATAAATTCAGTCATCGATTGTCTTAAGTATTGCGTCTCTTTCTCATTGCGGGACAATTTAGTAGAAATATTGGAAATACTTCCCCTAATGGAGTCCAGCCAGCTGGCTCTGCCCTGTTAGCCTGGGAAGGTACACAGCACTGAGTACACAGTAGTGTACCCCCTGGAGAAAAGGAACACTGTGCTTTACATGAAACACACTCTTTGTCTGACATACTGTAACAGTGACAACACACACACACACACACACACACACACACACACACACACACACACACACACACACACACACACACACAGGAACAGGTTAAATGCACAATTAACCCACAAAGAGCTCTTCCAGGAAGACACAGAGATAGCATGGAGCCAGCACACGGCACCCTTACTGCTAATGCCAAGCTTAGCCGGGTCGCAGACTAAGTACCTAGATTAGGGACTCAGTACACTAATAATCCCCCCCCCCCTCCGCTATGACACCCTGGTACCACTGAGGTCATCTGGAGCCTCTCCGGAGGAGCTGCGTGTCCCTGTCAGTCAGCGTCTGTGTCCACTGCAGAGTGAAAATGGCGCTGATGAGCTGCTGGATCCGCTCATAGTGAAGCCCTGCCCCTTCAATGGCGCGCGGTCTTCCTGCTTTTTTTTATACTGGCTGAGGTAATTTTGTGCCTAAAATGGAGTCAGCCCCCTTTTAAGTCTGTAATGCCAGTATGGGTACTGTGTACGCATACTGTATAATGTACTGACACTCAGTTCACCCCCTCAGAAGCAATGCGCCTGCACTGTGTACTGAGTTTGGAGACCCAGCTGTCCCATGTAAAAGCCATGCGTCTTCGTACCCTCATGTTTCTTTAATGGATGGCGACCGCTAACCGGAATGCCGGCTTAGTACTTACCACTCTTCCTTCTTCTGGCTCTGTTAGGGGTGGCAGTGTGCTGCGGGAATGTACACTCGCTGTGGTGGGGCTTGCGAATAGTTCCCTCAGGAGCTAGCGTCCTGTCAGCGGGGAACAGGACCATTAACCCTTCAAGAGGTTGGGCCGTTGTCACCCCATGTCCCACAAAGCAGGCAGGCTGGTGATATCCAGTCCTGCCTGAAAATAATAAGCAGATAAAATAAATGCAGAAAACTCTTCTGGAGCTTCCAGCGACGTGACCGGCTCCTCCAGGCTCATTTTTTAAGGAGTCTGGTAGGAGGAGCATAGAGGGAGGAGCCAGAACACACTATCAAATTCTTAAAGTGCCCAAAGGCTACTAGTGGACTCATCTATAACCCATGGTACTAAATGGATTCCCAGTATCCCCAAGGACGGAAGAGAAATTCAGGTTGGTTTTGCCTTTTGAATGATTGCTGCTTTACAAATATGTACAGACTTGCTGGCATACCTCTAGAGCATGCAGCTCACAGACTATTACATACTGCCCCCATGGCAACATTTGGACTTGTGTCCAATTCAGGATGGGTTCCAATGTATAGGTCGACAGGTACACAATATCAAACTGTCGACAGGTAGAAAGGTAGACAGCGCATAAGGTTGACACAAGTTTTTTGTGGTATTTTCCATGTCTTTCTAACTTTTACTATACAGGTAGACTACGAATGGAAATAGTAACCTGTGGTGAGCTTCTTGATACAGGTTGAGTATCCCTTATCCAAATATTCCGAAATACGGAATATTCCGAAATACGGACTTTTTTGACTGAGATTGAGATAGTGAAAACTTTGTTTTTTGATGGCTCAGTGTACACAAACTTTGTTTAATACACAAAGTTATTAAAAATATTGTATTAAATGACCTTCAGGCTGTGTGTATAAGGTGTATATGAAACATAAATGAATTGTGTGAATGTAGACACTCTTTGTTTAATGCACAAAGTTACAAAAAATATTGGCTAAAATTACCTTCAGGCTGTGTGTATAAGGTGTATATGTAACATAAATGCATTCTGTGCTTAGATTTAGGTCCCATCACCATGATATCTCATTATGGTATGCAATTATTCCAAAATACGGAATAATCCGATATCCAAAATACCTCTGGTCCCAAGCATTTTGGATAAGGGATACTCAACCTGTACTAGAAAACTGTAATGTAAAATGCATCGCTGCATGAAAACAAGGCACATAGAACTTTTTACTATTTTTGGAACCTCCGAGCAGGGGCGTAACTCCCAGAGGCAATGGAGACGCCTGCCTCCAGGCTCCCAGACCTGAAGGGGCATCTGCATGTACAGCAGCAATTGTGTGTTTCAAGCGGGATCCATGTATGACCGCTGCTCTACCAACAATGCAGCAAGTGCACTGCAGAGCTGAGTTATTGGGCTCTGTCCCAGAAGCCCTGCTAATACCTGCAGTAGAAGACAGGATGGCGCCCGTCTGGTACTGCTCAACCTGTGCTGCAGCAAGTGATGGAGACCCGTTGCTGCTGACTGACTGTGAGATGGGACCCACCAGTGATTCTGCATCCAGCAGACAGCTGAATCACAGCTTAGCTGGAGCTCTGCCATTTTTCTGTGTTCCTCGGTTCCTGCAGACCCTAAGAGCGCTATCCATATAATTCTGTAAGTCATGTATACCTATATCTATCTATCTATCTATCTATCTATCTATCTATCTATCTATCTATCTACACTGCTCAAAAAAATAAAGGGAACACTTAAACAACACAATGTAACTCCAAGTCAATCACACTTCTGTGAAATCAAACTGTCCACTTAGGAAGCAACACTGATTGACAATCAATTTCACATGCTATTGTGCAAATGGAATAGACAACAGGTGGAAATTATAGGCAATTAGCAAGACACCCCCAATAAAGGAGTTGTTCTGCAGGTGGTGACCACAGACCACTTCTCAGCTCCTATGCTTTCTGGCTGATGTTTTGGTCACTTTTGAAAGCTGGCGGTGCTTTCACTCTAGTGGTAGCATGAGACGGAGTCTACAACCCACACAAGTGGCTCAGGTAGTGCAGCTCATCCAGGATGGCACATCAATGTGAGCTGTGGCAAGAAGGTTTGCTGTGTCTGTCAGCGTAGTGTCCAGAGCATGGAGGCGCTACCAGGAGACAGGCCAGTACATCAGGAGATGTGGAGGAGGCCGTAGGAGGGCAACAACCCAGCAGCAGGGCCACTACCTCCGCCTTTGTGCAAGGAGGAACAGGAGAACTGCCAGTGCCCTGCAAAATGACCTCCAGCAAGCCACAAATGTGCATGTGTCTACTCAAACGATCAGAAACAGACTCCATGAGGGTGGTATAAGGGCCAGAGGTCCAGAGGTGGGGGTTGTGCTTACAACCCAACACCGTGCAGGACGTTTGGCATTTGCCAGAGAACACCAAGATTGGCAAATTCACCACTGGCGCCCTGTGCTCTTCACAGATAAAAGCAGGTTCTCACTGAGCACATGTGGCAGACGTGACAGAGTCTGGAGACGCCAAGGAGAATGTTCTGCTGCCTGCAACATCCTCCAGCATGACCAGTTTGGCAGTGGGTCAGTAATGGTGTGGGGTGGCATTTCTTTGGGGGGCCGCACAGCCTTCTATGTGCTCGCCAGAGGTAGCCTGACTGCCATTAGGTACCGAGATGAGATCCTCAGACCCCTTGTGAGACCATATGCTAGTGCGGTTGGCCCTGGGTTCCTCCTAATGCAAGACAATGCTAGACCTCATGTGGCTGGAGTGTGTCAGCAGTTCCTGCAAGACGAAGGCATTGATGCTATGGACTGGCCCGTCCGTTCCCCAGACCTGAATCCAATTGAGCACATCTGGGACATCATATCTCCCTCCATCCACCAACGCACCACAGACCAGGAGTTGGCGGATGCTTTGGTCCAGGTCTGGGAGGAGATCCCTCAGGAGACCATCCGCCACCTCATCAGGAGCATGCCCAGGCATTGTAGGGAGGTCATACAGGCACGTGGAGGCCACACACACTACAGAGCCTCATTTTGACTTGTTTTAAGGACATTACATCAAAGTTGGATCAGCCTGTAGTGTGTTTTTCCACTTTAATTTTGAGTGTGACTCCAAATCCAGACCTCCATGGGTTAATACATTTGATTTCCATTGATCATTTTTGTGTGATTTTGTTGTCAACACATTCAACTATGTAAAGAACAAAGTATTTAATAAGAATATTTCATTCATTCAGATCTAGGATGTGTTGTTTAAGTGTTCCCTTTATTTTATTAAGCAGTATATATATATATATATATATATATATATATATATATATATATATATATATATCACACCTTCCAAACCAGGTGAAGTCCCAATAATAGGAATATTTCTTCACAGAATGCGCTCCCCAGTCTTTATCCATAGTGAAAAAACAGGATTTTAATACCTACCGGTAAATCCTTTTCTCCTAGTCCATAGAGGATGCTGGGGTCCACTTCAGTTCCATGGGGTATAGACGGTTCCGTAGGAGCCATGGGCACTTTAAGACTTTTGTTCTCAAGCTCATAAGAAGAACAAGGGTTCGAGCGATCCTCATTGTCCCAGAATGGCCAAGGAGGGCTTGGTATCCAGATCTTCAGGAGTTGCTCATAGAAGATCCTCGGTTTCTTCCTCTTCACGAGGACCTGCTGCAGCAGGGGCCGTGCGTGTATCAAGACTTACCGCGCCTACATTTGACGGCATGGCTGTTGAGCGCCGGATCCTAGCCCGAAAGGGTATTTCAAAAGAAGTCATCCCCACTCTTATTCAGGCCAGGAAAGGAGTAACATCTAGACATTACCACCGTATTTGGAGAAAGTATGTGTCTTGGTGTGAATCCAAGAAGGCTCCTACGGAAGAGTTTCAGTTGGGACGTTTTCTCCATTTTCTGCAGGGCGGGTGTGGATGCGGGCCTAAAATTGGGTTCAATCAAGGTCCAGATTTCGGCCTTATCAGTTTTCTTTTAAAAACAATTGGCCTACCTTCCAGAAGTTCAGACGTTCGTGAAAGTGGTGCTGCACATCCAACCTCTATTTGTGCCTCCGGTGGCACCATGGGACCTTAATGTGGTGTTGCAGTTCCTTCAATCGGATTGGTTTGAACCTCTACAGGTGATTGAATTGAAGTTTCTCACTTGGAAAGTAGTCGTGCTGTTGACCTTGGCATCCGGAAGGCGGGTGTCTGAGTTGGGGGCCTTGTCTCACAAGAGCCCTTACCTGATCTTCCATGAAGATAGGGCAGAGTTAAGAACTCGTCAGCAATTTCTTCCGAAGGTGGTTTCATCTTTCCATATAATGCAACCTATTGTGGTGCCAGTGGCTACTGACACCTTCACTGCGTCAAAGTCTCTTGATGTGGTCAGAGCTTTGAAAATATATGTCGCTAGAACAGCTCGGATACGGAAAACAGAGGCTCTGTTTGTCCTGTATGCTCCCAACAAGATTGGGTGTCCTGCTTCTAAGTAGACCATTGCGCGCTGGATCAGAGGGACGATTCAGCACGCTCAATCCACGGCAGGTATGCCGATACTGAATTCGGTAAATGCCCATTCTACTAGAAAGGTGGGCTCATCCTGGGCTGCTGCCCGTACTGGAGCTTTGGTGTAACCCCATGGTACTGAAGTGGACCCCAGCATCCTCTAGGACGTATGAGAAAATAGGATTTTAATACCTACCGGTAAATCCTTTTCTCCTAGTCCGTAGAGGATGCTGGGCACCCGACCCAGTGCGTACTTTACCTGCAGTGGTTAGTTTGTAGTTACACAAGTGTTGTGTTACAATTATTTTTAGCATGTTGCTGCAATTGTTCATGCCCGTTGGCATGGGTTATGCTGAATGCCATGTTGTGCGGCATGGTTGATGTGTGAGCTGGTATGAATCTCACCGTTAAATAAAAGTAAATCCTTTCCTATAAATGTCCATTTTCCTGGGCACAGTTCCTATACTGAGGTCTGGAGGAGGGGCATAGAGGGAGGAGCCAGTTCACACTCTGAAAAAGTCTTAAAGTGCCCATGGCTCCTGTGGAACAGTCTATACCCCATGGAACTGAAGTGGACCCCAGCATCCTCTAGGATGTATGAGAAAAGGTAAGTTTAATATAACCTCACATCGTTTACAGGGTCACGGTCAACGTTTTGGTCCTAGCCAGGACCTTTATCAAGACCAGAGTCGCAGGCTGCTACTTCCCATGCACCAGTCTAACACAGTAGAACTATATGTACCATAAGAGCGGTCACGCCCATCAATTAGACAATTAATGACTATTAAACACATAAGTCAGACACAATATGTATTCCACTAACTTGTCATCTTAAATATTGTAAGTGTATAACTCACCCACATACATGTAATTTAATCCATTGCCAGCTCTGCTTTACAAACCCATGGTTTTACCCAGTTGTGTGCTTCTTTGCTTTGCTTCCACATCTGAATAACCCCCTGTGTACCAAACCGCCCACTTTTTATTCTAAAGTTTGAACAAAACTTTATTGTTTTCAGAACCGAGAACAAACACTGCTGTGCTGGTCTTTGTTTTTGTCTTGGTCAGCACCACTTTGTTGGCTTTCTTTATTGGCTGTCGAGCACAAAAAAAAAATTGCCCTGAGGATACGCAAAGCCTACAATCTAGGATAAAACAGGTAACATGTCAGTAGCTGCAAAATAGGAGACTGAAACCATGTAATAATAATAATAATAATAATTTTATTTATATAGCGCTATTTCTCCAATAGGACTCAAGGCGCTTAACAGATACATAGCATAATATAGTACTGAAAATAATGAATTACAGAAAAGATTTTCATAAAATACAGAAGCATGGAGATACTAAAGGGACATTATGGGAATGCTTGAGTAAACAGAAAAGTCTTGAGCATACTTTTGAATGATTCTATAGTTGGGGCCTCTCGCACTGTGCGGGGAAGTGAGTTCCATAGATTCGGAGCCGCATGACTAAAAGCTCGACCCCCAGATGAATTACGGGAGATTCTAGGTACTGCTAAAAGTCCTTCATCTACAGATCGCAGTAATCGAGTTTGGCAGTATGGGGTCAGAAGCTGTTTCAGGTACCTTGGGCCCTGGTCACGTAGTGCTTTGAAACTCAGTAAGCCAATCTTGAAGATGATTCGCCATCTTACAGGCAGCCAGTGAAGGGAGTAGAGTATGGGTGTTATGTGGCTAGAATGGGGCTGGTTGGTTAACAGCCTGGCAGCTGTGTTTTGCACCAGCTGTAAGTGGTGCAATTCTTTTGCTGGGAGACCAAGGTAGAGGGCATTACAGTAGTCTAATCGAGATGATACAAATGCATGGATGACTTTTGGCATATCATCTGAGGGAATTAAGTGCTTGATTCTGGCTATGTTCCTCAGGTGAAAGAATGAGGATTTGATTGTGGCTGATATTTGATGTTTAAGTGTCAAGCCACCATCCAGGACAACGCCAAGATTCTGCACACGATCAGTGGTTTGTAATTCCGAATCCCTGAGTGTAAGTCCAGTTGGTTGGCTATGCTGCAGTCTTGTCCTTTGATGTTGCGGTCCTATCATAAGGACCTCTGTTTTATCCGGGTTCAGTTGCAGCCAACTAGCACTCATCCACTCCTGGAGTTCAGCTAGACAGCCATTTAGGGTTGCTATTGGGTTATCAGTGCCCGGATCAAAGGACAAGTACAGTTGTGTATCATTTGCATAGCAGTGGTAGACTAGCCCATGGCGCCTGATTATTTCACCCAGAGGGAGCATGTATACTGCAAAAAGCATGGGGGATAGTATAGAACCTTGTGGGACACCACATGGCAATGGCACTGGTGGTGATGAGAATAATGCAGACGATACTCTCTTTGACCTGCCTGTGAGAAATGATTTGAACCAATTTAGGACTGTGCCATCCAGTCTACAAAAATGTATCAGAAGCTCAATCAGAAGCCCATGGTCCACGGTATCAAATGCTGCAGAGAGATCCAGAAGGATTAATATTGAACAGTCGCCTCTGTCTCTTGCTGTCATAAGATCATTTAACACACACACCAGGGCTGTTTCAGTGCTATGTCTTCTCCTGAATCCTGATTGGAATGGATCATAGATATCATGGGTTGTCAGGCGGGTTTCCAGTTGATTTGCAACCACTTTCTCAATAACCTTTCCTAGAAAAGGAAGGTTTGATACCGGTCTATAGTTGGTCATGCAGTCGGGATCTAAATTAGGTTTTTTAAGAAGAGGTCTAACAATTGCCTCCTTTAGGGGTCCAGGAAATATGCCTGTCTGCAAAGAGCATTGAACAATTTTTGTAAAGACAGGACTAATTATATCGATACAACCTATTAGAAGCTTGGTTGAGGCAGGGTCCAGATCACAGGTGGTGGGACGCAAAATCCGAGCAATTTCAGCAATGTCCTTTACATCCACTGGGTGAAAGCTGGTCTATGAAGGCAGGTGGCTTATATTGGCAGGTTTTGTAGTTTGGCACTCCCTTGATGGCACTGTGGAGATTCCAGCCCGGATGGTGGATATTTTATCTGCAAAGAAGTTTGCAAACGCGTTGCATCTTGCCTGGGAGAGGGTTTCATCAGTCTGCAGGAATGCTGGCTTGCAAAGCATCTCCACTGTGCGGAAAAGTTGAGCTGGCCTATTGTTTGCTGCCATGATCTCATTTGACAGAAACTGTGATTTCTTACGGGTGATTATCGATTGATATTCTTCATTATGCTTTATTAGTTTTATTTTGTCATCCACTAGGTTAGTCTTCCTCCATCGTCTTTCCAGTCTATGCCCCCTTTTCTTGAGCTCCCTAACACTGTTGTCGAACTAAGGAGCTCGACGTTGTGGTTTACGAGGTCTTATACGCACAGGGGCGATAATATCAATTGCAGCCATAACATCCCTATTATAATAACGGACTAGGGAACAGATATCTTCACAGGAACCCAGTATAGTAGAGAGATCCAGATTTGCTGTTAGAGCCTGGGGAGTCATACCCCTCCTTGGATGATACCTGGTCAACTCCACGGGCGGAGATTTTATTTGAGGGGTTGCAACTGAGAACCAAAGGACGTGGTGGTCTGACCAGATGACTGGGTTCATTTTTAGGTCAGTGACTTCTAATCCAATCTGAAAGACAAGATCAAGAGTGTGACCACTTTTATGTGTGGCAGAAGGAATGACCTGTGTGAAGCCCAGACCATTCATTGTGCACAGGACGTCTTGGCCAAGGCGAGAGAGCTCATCATCCACCTGATAAAGCTAATTATTTATCTTAAACCTAAGCTATATACTTATTAAAGACAACATACGCAATAGGCGCACGAGGTGCCGTAATGGTACGCACTTAGCGTAGCAGACGCTAGGCCGTGGTCGAGACGCACGAGCGGCACGTTCACTCACGGCTTACGCTTGGTATCGAGCACGCTATAGGCGGCCCGAGTACCGTAATGCTACGCTATTAGCGCAGCGGACGTTGTACCGCGAGAGCGGGATACGAGCGGCGCTGACGCTCACTGATCTACACACAGACAACCTTGTAACAACACACTGTAAGGGTATGCTTATACTGTAAACCTTAGTACTGTAATATTACCACAATGTAACGCTGATTAACCTTTATGATATGAAAGCTGTTTGAGCGACTGAGACGCTCAGAAACCCTTTATACTAACTAGTGAAACACACACTCCTTGCTAAGGTTCCAACACCTTTACTGACGATATTTAGTATGTAAAAAGGGGAAAACAGGTTCAGTTCATACACTACAGACCTGACATTAATACCTAAACACAATAACTAAACAGAAATACAAACATTAGCAAATGATCGAAAATACAAATACATAGGGGTATATTTACTAAGGTCCCGATTTTGACCGAGATGCCGTTTTTTCTTCAAAGTGTCATCTCGGTAATTTACTAAACTCAAATCATGGCAGTGATGAGGGCATTCGTAATTTTTTGGAAGTCCAAGAAAAAAAATTACGAATGAATACACCATCGGTCAAAACGCGGCTGTTTAACTATGAATCTCGGTAATTTACTAAGAAGTGCAAAGCAAAAAAAAAAAAAACACTGCCGTGAAAAATTACAACTTGTAAAAAAGTGCTAAAAAAAAACAGACCTGCTTTTTTTCCCCGTGATTGTATAGGCATGCACGGATCCATGAGATCCGTGCATGTATATCAGTGGGAAGGGGTGGGAAAGTGGTTATTTTCGGAAAAAAAAATGTGTGGGGTCCCCCCTCCTAAGCATAACCAGCCTCGGGCTCTTTGAGCCGACCCTGGTTGCAGAAATATGGGGAAAAAAATGACAGGGGTTCCCCCATATTTAAGCAACCAGCATCGGGCTCTGCGCCTGGTCCTGGTTCCAAAAATATGGGGGACAAAAAGAGTAGGGGTCCCCCGTATTTCTAAAACCAGCACCGGGCTCCACTAGCTGGACAGATAATGCCACAGCCGGGGGTCACTTTTATAAAGTGCCCTGCGGCCGTGGCATCAAAAATCCAACTAGTCACCCCTGGCCGGGGTACCCTGGGGGAGTGGGGACCCCTTCAATCAAGGGGTCCCCCCCCCCAGCCACCCAAGGGCCAGGGGTGAAGCCCGAGGCTGTCCCCCCCATCCAATTGGCTGCGGATGGGGGGCTGATAGCCTTTTGTGAAAATGAAAAGATATTGTTTTTAGTAGCAGTACTACAAGGCCCAGCAAGCCTCCCCCGCATGCTGGTACTTGGAGAACCACAAGTACCAGCATGCGGTGGAAAAACGGGCCCGCTGGTACCTGTAGTACTACTACTAAAAAAATACCCAAAAAAAGACAAGACACACACACCTTGAAAGTAAAGATTTATTACATACATCCACACAAACATACAAACATACTTACCTATGGCCCCACGCAGGTCGGTCCTCTTCTCCAGTAGAATCCAAGGGGTACCTGTTGAATAAATTATACTCACCAGCTCCAGGGTCCCAGGCTCCTCGTAGCATCCATTTGTAATCCACGTACTTGAATAAAATAGAAAAACGGACACCCGAGCCACGCACTGAAAGGGGACCCATGTTTGCACATGGTTCCCCTTTCCCCGACTGCCAGAAACCCACTCTGACTTCTGTCTAAGTGGGTTTCTTCAGCCAATCAGGGAGCGCCACGTTGTGGCACCCTCCTGATCGGCTGTGTGCTCCTGTACTGACTGACAGGCGGCACACGGCAGTGTTACAATGTAGCGCCTATGCGCTCCATTGTAACCAATGGTGGGAACTTTCTGCCCTGCGGTTGACCGAAAGTGACCTCACCGCTGAGCAGAAAGTTCCCACCATTGGTTACAAAAAAACCGGTGCTGGTTTTAGAAATACGGGGGACCCCTACTCTTTTTGTCCCCCGTATTTTTGGAACTGATGTACATGTTGTCTGATGTCTCGCGGTGCTTTTGCTGTAAGTGGTGAGCAAAAGCTTTTCCTTTGTCCATAAAATTACAGTCTCTAAAGTATTGGGTTTCCAGTAGATAGTTAAAGTCACTAAAAGTATTGGGTGTCTGTGACACAGTTCATCAATGGTCTGTATAAAAGAGGTTGTCAAATTCTTCTTCCAAGTGGATGTCCTTGTACCTTGGAGGAAAACATAGGAGAAACGGGTGAAAGAAACGGACCGTGGAATCACATTTTCATCACAACATTGTCTCTATTGACGGATCATAAATTAAATTAGTTGTTATTATTACAGTGTCCTCGCTCCTCAGACTCATTACTCTGGTACTACGTTTACACTTCGTTAAAGTCCAAACGCATCTAAATATCAGACCAATCAATATGACGACTCCCAGAATACACAAGAGAAATTTCCCTACATCCATGATAATGCCTTGGGCCCATTCTCCTAAACCAGAGAACCAATTTCGTGGGTTCAACCATGACACCCAGCCGGTCAGTTCATTACCCACAGCAGCGAGAGTAAGATTATGCCTTCTTCGAAACTCCCACTTTAATTGAAAAATGTCATCCATCTTTTGGTCTATGACCTCGGCCGGGTCCTCAGTGCTGTTTGTAATATACGTGCAGCACTTTACACCATACTGAGTTGCTAGGGTAACACAATACCCGCCTGTCACTGCTGTGAGGTAATTGAGAATCATCCTATGCTGAACCAGCTCTGTTTTGTAGGCTTGTAGCTCTCTCCCAGTTTACCTGAACGTGTCGTCATACATTTCGGTGATATTGTCTATCAGGTTCGCAAGTGCGTTTATATACCTAAAGTTTATCGCTCCTCTGGCGGTCTGAGTGATATCTAACACGAGTAGGAATTGAATCCTGGTGGATTCATGGATCAGATCAGAGGCCGGATGCTCTGTCTTCTCTATCAGGTGCCTTTTAACGACGTGCTCGTAATGAGTGTGAGTATAAGGAGCTTGGGCACCACGGTGAATGTCTTTCATATTGTTATGGGATAGTCATTACTTCAGGCAGTACTTTTCCAATGTAACACAATCCCTCTGAGTTTGGGGCAAGCTACTTATACGCCTTCCTCCCGCATATGAAATATGCATCATCGGGGAGAACATATGGGACGGAGTATGACATAACCATGTTACAAACTTTCCATGTGAAATCTCCTAACCCTAATTCTCCCATCTGTCTAGTACACGTATCCGGTTGTACGATATGTGCACAGTATCCTGGTGATACTTCTCCAACTCGCATGGTCCTACTTCCTAGAGTGTACCTATACCGGAAATATTTTCCACTGTCGGCTATCTGGCGTATAAGCTCTGAATCTATGGGCATTCTATCGGCTCTATGTGAAAATGTCATGGTTTGATTACTCCATGACACTTCCCAATTTCCCGGCTTTCGGGGATTGGAAATGTTAAAGCATACTAAGGACATTTCTACATGATATTGGTGGAGCTTCAAACTAGGAGGACTAGAGATATTAAACCTCTTGTCCACCGGCCTCCCACCACTTAACTCAAGTACCTCTCCTGTCGTTAAAGGGAATGGTACTAGTCCTGATTTGCTATGACCTTGAGGTACTTGAGAGCACAGCCAACAGTCTGTCTGGTTTAACACTTTACCCACTAAGGAGTGATAGTCACTCAATGGATGCCGGTCCATGTGGATATTAAAACTGGACTGACATTTCTTGATGCACCCATCCTCGACTATGCTGTCACAATGCCTACAGATGCAGTACTCTTCAGCTAACAATCCTTCACAATTTCTTCTATTGTCAATGCTACCAGATCGTTTTCTGATACTCGCCTTTACTCGGTGATTGTGTTGCTCTTGGAAATCTACGCCTCCATCCTGGTCATCAGAACCCATTCCAGATCCCACTTTGGCCTCTCTGGTACTCTCGCCGAAACAGACTGCTCTGGTCAACAACAGGGTCAACAGGAAAATCCGGAACACAGTCTCTTGGGGCAAGTCCATCTTAGAGGAGGGAAAGGAGAAGAATGAGAAGGGGGGAAGGAGAATAGGAGGGAGATGGGAACTGGAGAAAATAACAAAAGGGAAAAAGAAATCGGGGCTCGACAACCGCCTCCGATCTTATTGCTTTCAGTGCTCAGGTGCCGTCTCAACCTTCCTGAAACAGACACTCTAACGATACAATTTCCTCTACCGTCTGTTCTTTGTCACGGGACCTCTCTGGGTCAGCGACCTTCTTACAGTGAGACGAATGGACCCAAGTCTCCCTCTCGGCAACCTTCAATGCTGTTGTGCTGGTTAATAAGACTTGATATGGTCCTTCCCATCTGTCAATAAGGCAACCTGAGCGTAGAAAATTCCGTATCATTACATAATCCCCAGGTTCAATGTCATGACAATTACTGTCTGGCAGATCAGGAATCACCAACTTTAGATTATCATTCTGATTCCTCAATTGCTTACTCATCTTAACCAAATACTTTATGGTTACTTCATTGTTACACTTCAAATCTTCCTGGGGGTTAATCATAACATGGGGTTGTCGACCAAACAGAATTTCAAAGGGGGACAGATTAAGAGGGGACCTGGGAGTGGTTCTGATGCTATATAGTACAAGTGGCAAAGCTTCCGGCCATAACAATCCTGTTTCAGCCATCACTTTGCTTAACTTGTTTCTAATAGTGCTGTTTACTCTTTCCACTTTCGCACTCGCCTGGGGGCGGTACGGAGTATGCAGCTTACTATTAATTCCCATTAACTTACACATTGCTTGAAAGACGTCACCTGTAAAATGGGTACCCCTATCACTTTCAATGATTCTAGGGATACCGCTCTTTTACCAGCATGGGAAGAAAATCCCGGTGCGCACCAATAAGCTCTTACTAACTTACACATTCCTTCTTTGCCTAGATGAGTCAGCCCATGTGCCGCTTCCGCTAGACTTGGAAGGTATGCTCTGGGTGCCACTGGCTTACCTTGTCCATCTGTCCAAAGTCCTGAGGACTCCTGGCCATATCCTTTTGACCTCCAGACTGCCTTTTCTTGTGGTGAACACAAATGTTGCATTTCACACAATTTCTGTGTGTTGACAGTATTGAATACCATCAGTTGTGTGATGTCTGTCTGTGTGGGGGTACTGGCTGCTGATTTAGCAGCTTCGTCTGCTCGGCTGTTACCAAGTGATATCGGGTCTTGGCTATACGTGTGAGCTTTACACTTGATAACAGCCACTCTGTCGGGTTCCTGTATCGCTGTTAGAAGTCTTTTGATGTGGGCTGCATGCGCCACGGGTGTGCCAGCTGCCGTCATGAAATTTCTGAGGCGCCATAGGGCCCCGAAATCATGGACTACTCCAAAGGCATACCTAGAATCCGTGTAGATGTTGGCCGCTTTACCTTTAGCCAATTCGCATGCTCTGATTAGGGCAACCAGCTCAGCAACTTGTGCTGAGTGTGGTGGGCCTAGGGGTTCCGCTTCTATAATGCCTTGGTCATCTACAACTGCGTATCCAGTACACAAGTCTCCCGAGTCCGTCTGTCTGTGACAACTACCGTCAGTGTAGAAAGTAAAATCTACATCTTCCAGTGGGTTGTCACTGATGTCAGGCCTTGCCGTGAAATTTTGGGTCAAATATTCCATACAATCATGCGTGTCATTTCCTGTACTAAATCCTCCTTCACCATCACTCTCATCCTCCACCCTTTGTGCCTGTCCAGGCACACCTGGGAGATATGTTGCAGGATTTAGTGCGCTGCATCTCCTTATGGTGATGTTTACCGGGGCCATTAGTGCTAATTCCCACCTTGTAAACCGTGCAGATGAGACATGTCTGGTTTGGGCTGAATTCAGTAAGGCTGACACTGCATGTGGTGTATGAATTGTGAGGTTGTGTCCTAGCACTACATCTTCGCTTTTACTTACTAGCAATGCTATTGCTGCAACACTTCGCAAGCATGTGGGGAGGGATCGCGCTACCGTGACTAGCTGGGCGCTATAGTAGGCTACTGGCCTGCTGGCATCACCATGCTTCTGGGTTAAGACACCTGCCGCGCACCCAGCACTCTCTGTTCCGTACAGCTCAAAGGGTTTCCCATAATCTGGCATACCTAATGCTGGTGCCTGCGTTAGGCACTGTTTAAGTCTTTCAAATGCCATCTCAGACTCGTCTGTGTGCAAAATCCGATCTGGTTTGTTTGATGAGACCATCTCCTGCAAAGGTAGGGCCAGTATGGAAAACCCTGGGATCCAGTTACGGCAATACCTGTTAGGCGCCGGGGTCCGCTTGTCTGCGCGGCCCGGCGCCTAGCAACTAGAGACGCCGTGCGCGTACAGCCGCCGGCTCCCTATCAACGCTAGACGCCGGGCGCGCTGAGCCGCACGGACCCTAGCAACGGGGACGCCACTGGCGGACCGCGTTCCCCGATGCTAGGCTTTAGGAAATTTAGATATTCACCTGCTCTCTGGCCGTGCAGCAAGGCAGCTGCATGGCATTTATTCTAATCAGCCTTTAGCAGCTGATTGGAGGACTCCTTGTTAAATACACTCCCAGGGCTTCTCACAGACGCCGGTAATAGCTTCCTGCATGCTGCCTTTGTTTGCTGAGAGTCTGTTTCCAGTCCTGCTGTATCCGGTCATTCCAGTCCTCAGAAGTCCGGTATTCGGGAGTTGTCATCTCATCCCAAGAGGTCGTTTTGTTCCCTGGAGTCCTGACTGATCACCGTTTTATATCCAGTGGTGTTCGTGAGTTGCGGCTCTGCCGTGTGTTGCGGCTCAGCCGCTTTACCTTTTATATTTTGTGTTTGGAGCATTTGCGGAGGGTTCCGCTTCCACAAGTCCTCTCTGGTACTCGGCGGTGCCGGGTAGGAGAATTGGACAAGTGGATATTTTGGTTGTCCTTTTCCCTGGCGGTTTCTCCGCACATATTATAGTTTTGAGTTTGCTTAGCCCCTGGCCTGGTTGTTTAGTTAGAGGGCCTCTTGTTATCACCCTGTCTCGGGTTTCCCTTTGTCTCTCATTAAGACCGGGGGGCATCGAAGTTGGGCAGACATAATCCGCCCTTCAAACGCGGCTGCCAAGGGCTCAAGAAACCATAGTCTCGCAGGGGATTCCTGACAACACGGGTGAGACAACAGAGTTAGGGCGCCAGGGGCTATTTTCCTGTCCTGCTCCCTTCCCCAGCATTCCGTTCCAGTGCTCCGGTCCTTGCCATAAGATCTCCTCTGACCAGAGTGCTGGAATCATAACATTATTACCGGCCATACCAAAACTTAAAATTAAACGGGGTTTAATTTTTTCTCATTCAGTTTTGTGAGAGCTTATCGGCCTCATGAATCCAACAGGTTTAGGGCCAAATCCTGGTCAGCTCTTAGTCAGCCAGATTCAAGAACTTACTCAGATGGTTCAGGATCTTTCTCTTCGGGTGAAGTCGCAGGAAGATCTTTTGCGAGCTTCCCCAAGGGTAGTCCCTGAACCAAAGATGCATTTGCCTGACCGTTTTTCTGGTGATAGAAAAGAGTTTTTTAATTTTAAAGAATCCTGTAAACTTTATTTTCGTTTAAGACCGACTTCCTCGGGTACTGAATCTCAGCGGGTTGGGTTTATTATTTCTTTGCTCCAGGGGGATCCTCAGACCTGGGCATTTGGTTTAAGAGCAGAGGATCCGGCATTGTTGTCAGTTGACGCTTTTTTTGAGTCTTTAGGGCTCTTGTATGATGACCCTGATAGAGAGGCGTCCGCTGAAAGTCAGTTGCGCGCTCTCAGACAGGGTAGAAATCCTGCGGAGGTTTATTGTACGGAGTTTCGCCGTTGGTCGAACGACTGTGGCTGGAATGACCCAGCCCTGCGCAGTCAGTTTCGCCTCGGCTTATCAGAGTCTATAAAAGACAGTCTCCTTCAGTACCCCGCTCCTGAGACTCTCGATAAACTCATGGAGCTTTCTATTAAAATTGATCGTCGTCTCAGAGAGCGGAGGGCTGAAAAAGGAGCACCTGTAAGGTCAAGTCCGTGTGTATATTCCATTCCTGAAGACGTAGAGGAGCCCATGCAGATGGGTCTCTCCTGGCTGTCTCCTGAAGAAAGAGCCAGAAGGCAAAATTCTGGTCTTTGTCTGTACTGTGGGGGTAAGGGACATTTTGCTCGTAATTGTCCGAACAAGTCGGGAAACGCTTTGACCAGATGAATTGTGAGGGGGTTCACCTAGGTCTGCAGCTTATCTCCTCAAATAACTCCCTTTTAGTCCCAGTTAAAGTTTCCTTTGGCAGCCTCAGTTCTTCGGTGTCGGCTTTTGTTGATAGTGGAGCTGCAGGAAACTTTATGGATTTAACTTGGGCTAAGGCCTTAGGCATTCCTCAGTTACCTTTGGGTAGGTGTGTCACCATGCATGGCTTAGATGGGAGTCCGCTGTCTAATGGGATTATTTCTCTCCGTACACCGCCTGTACTACTTACAGTAGGAGCTCTACATTCCGAGAAAATCGAGTTCTTTCTTACACATTGCCCAGCAGTTCCAGTTGTTCTGGGTCACCCTTGGCTGGCCTTTCATAATCCCACCATTGATTGGCGGTCGGGGGAGATTTCACATTGGGGTACTTTTTGTGATAAGGAATGTATCACGTTTCCAGTCAGAGTAGCAGCTATCATTCCTGAACTCATTCCGGTGGAATACCAGGAGTTTGCTGATGTTTTCTCCAAAGGCAATGCGGACATTCTGCCTCCCCATCGGCCTTATGATTGTGCTATTGAGTTAATTCCTGGTGCCGCATTGCCAAAGGGAAGATTATATGCATTATCCGGGCCAGAAACTGCGGCTATGAATGATTATGTAAAGGAGAGCCTTGAGAAAGGATTTATTAGACCATCAAAATCTCCTTTAAGTGCAGGCTTCTTCTTTGTGGAGAAAAAGGATGGCTCGCTTAGACCTTGCATTGATTTTAGAGCCCTGAATAAGATCTCAGTTAAAAACACCTATCCTTTGCCGTTGATTTCTGTACTCTTTGATCAGTTACGTTCTGCTGTGATTTTTTCTAAAATTGACCTTAGAGGAGCGTACAACCTCATCCGAATTAAATCTGGAGATGAGTGGAAAACGGCCTTCAGTACTCAGTCGGGTCACTACGAATACCTGGTGATGCCGTTCGGCCTGTCCAATGCTCCGGCAGTTTTTCAAGACCTCATTAACGATGTGCTCCGTGACTTCCTTGGGAAATTCGTGGTCGTTTACTTAGACGACATCCTGATTTTTTCTGAATCAATGGAACAACATGTTACCCAGGTGCGTCTGGTTCTTCAAAAGTTACGTGAGAATCATTTATATGCCAAGTTGGAGAAGTGTGAGTTTCATGTCACGGAAGTATCTTTTTTAGGGTACATAATTTCCCCTCAGGGATTTTCCATGGAACCAAAGAAACTCCAGGCCATCCTTAGTTGGGCGCAACCCACCAATTTAAAAGCAATTCAGCACTTTTTAGGGTTTGCGAATTATTATAGGAGGTTCATTCATTCTTTTTCTGACCTGGTTGCTCCCATTGTAGCTCTGACAAAGAAAGGAGCAGATCCTACCAACTGGTCGCGTGAAGCTGAGTTGTCCTTCCGGGCCTTGAAACAAGCCTTTGTCTCGGCTCCAGTCCTCAGACATCCTAATCCGGAATTGCCCTTTGTGGTGGAGGTTGATGCCTCGGAGGTTGGAGTGGGGGCTATCCTTTCTCAAAAGGATCCGGAGTCTCTGGAGTTACATCCTTGTGCCTTTATGTCCAGGAAATTCTCCTCCGCTGAATCCAACTATGACGTTGGTAATCGGGAGTTACTGGCGGTAAAGTGGGCTTTCGAGGAGTGGAGGCATTGGCTGGAGGGAGCAAAACATACTATTTCGGTATTGACTGACCATAAGAACCTGCAATACATTGAATCGGCTAAGCGGCTTAATGCCCGGCAGGCACGTTGGGCATTATTTTTTACGCGTTTCAAATTTATAATCACTTTCAGGCCTGGTTCCAAGAATACTTAGGCTGATGCCCTGTCACGTAGCTTTCTTCCGGTTCACAATAACAATCCTGTTACCCCCATACTTCCATCTTCGGTCATCTGGGCAGGCCTCACACAAGATTTATTTACCCAGTTAAAACAGCTTCAACACCAAGCTCCTAGAATTACTCCTGCTGGTCGTCTTTACGTCCCTGAGTTTTTGAGAGCTACTGTTTTAACGGAATTCCATGATAACAAAGTTTCAGGGCATCCAGGAGTCTCTAAGACATTGGAGTTAGTCTCTCGCTCAGTATGGTGGCCTGGTCTTTCTAAAGACGTCAAGGAATTTGTTTATTCATGTCAGGTTTGTGCACAGCATAAGGTTCCCCGTTCCTTGCCTCGGGCAACTTATGCCCTTAAATGTTCCTCTCAGGCTGTGGTCTCATATTTCCATGGATTTTGTGGTTGACCTTCCCCTTTCAGCCGGATTCCGAGTCATATGGGTGGTAGTGGACCGTTTTAGTAAAATGGCTCATTTTATTGCTCTTCCCCGATTGCCTTCTGCCCAAGGGTTGGCAGTTTTGTTTCTCCGCCATGTATTCAGGCTTCATGGGTTGCCTACTGATATTGTTTCTGATCGGGGTCCACAATTCATCGCACAATTCTGGAAATGTTTTTGTGCCTCATTGAAGATGAAATTGTCGTTAACATCCGGTTACCACCCACAATCCAACGGGCAAACCGAACGAGTTAACCAATCATTGAAACAATATTTGCGCTTGTATTCAGCCAAACTCCAGAATGATTGGTCCGAGTTTCTTCCGTTGGCTGAATTTGCTTACAATAATTCTTGTCATTCCTCCACTAAAGAGTCTCCATTCTTTTCAGTTTTTGGTTTTCACCCCAGAGCTAATTCATTTTTTCATCATTCCTCAGTCTCCTCGCTAACCTTAACCTCCCATCTCAGAGCCATTTGGAAAAAGGTGCACCTTGCTCTCAGAAAAGCGGCCTTTCGAGAGAAGAAATTTTCTGACAGGCTCCGACGTCCTTGCACTTTTAAGGTGGGAGATAGGGTGTGGTTGTCGACTCGCAACATCAGGCTTCGACAATCCTCGGCTAGACTGGGACCCAAATTTATTGGGCCATTTCTTATTATTAAAAGAGTCAACCCAGTTGCCTTTCGGTTACGTTTACCAAGATCTCTCAGGATTGGAAATACGTTTCATTGTTCCCTGTTGAAACAATACGTTTCTTCCAGTAGATTTCCTCGGAAGATCTCTCAGGGTAGATCTCCAGTGGATGTACAGGGACAACAGGAGTTCTTGGTAGAGAAGGTTCTCGATTCCAAATTGTCCCGGGGTCGGCTGTATTTTCTAGTTCACTGGAAAGGCTATGGTCCGGAGGAAAGGTCTTGGGTCCTGGATAAGGATCTTCATGCCCCGAGGCTCAAGAGGGCATTTTTTCGGGAATTTCCTCAGAAACCTGGCTTTAGGGGTTCCTTGACCCCTCCTCAAGGGGGGGGGGGGTACTGTTAGGCGCCGTGGTCCGCTTGTCTGCGCGGCCCGGCGCCTAGCAACTAGAGACGCCGTGCGCGTACAGCCGCCAGCTCCCTAGCAACGCTAGACGCCGGGCGCGCTGAGCCGCACGGACCTTAGCAACGGGGACGCCACTGGCGGACCGCGTTCCCCGTTGCTAGGCTTTAGGAAATTTAGATATTCACCTGCTCTCTGGCCGTGCAGCAAGGCAGCTGCACGGCATTTATTCTAATCAGCCTTTAGCAGCTGATTGGAGGACTCCTTGTTAAATACACTCCCAGGGCTTCTCACAGACGCCGGTAATAGCTTCCTGCATGCTGCCTTTGTTTGCTGAGAGTCTGTTTCCAGTCCTGCTGTATCCGGTCATTCCAGTCCTCAGAAGTCCGGTATTCGGGAGTTGTCATCTCATCCCAAGAGGTCGTTTTGTTCCCTGGAGTCCTGACTGATCACCGTTTTATATCCAGTGGTGTTCGTGAGTTGCGGCTCTGCCGTGTGTTGCGGCTCAGCCGCTTTACCTTTTATATTTTGTGTTTGGAGCATTTGCGGAGGTTCCGCTTCCACAAGTCCTCTCTGGTACTCGGCGGTGCCGGGTAGGAGAATTGGACAAGTGGATATTTTGGTTGTCCTTTTCCCTGGCGGTTTCTCCGCACATATTATAGTTTTGAGTTTGCTTAGCCCCTGGCCTGGTTGTTTAGTTAGAGGGCCTCTTGTTATCACCCTGTCTCGGGTTTCCCTTTGTCTCTCATTAAGACCGGGGGGCATCGAAGTTGGGCAGACAGAATACGCCCTTCAAACGCGGCTGCCAAGGGCTCAAGAAACCATAGTCTCGCAGGGGATTTCTGACAACACGGGTGAGACAACAGAGTTAGGGCGCCAGGGGCTATTTTCCTGTCCTGCTCCCTTCCCCAGCATTCCGTTCCAGTGCTCCGGTCCTTGCCATAAGATCTCCTCTGACCAGAGTGCTGGAATCATAACAATACCCACACATTCCTAAAAATGTTCTAATCTGTTGCTGGGTTTGTGGCAGAGTCATGTCATGAATTGCTTGAATTCTATCAGCGGTGAGGTGTCTCAGTCCTTGTGTCAGACAGTGTCCCAAATATTTTACCTTGGTCTGGCATAATTGTAACTTATCTTTGGAAACCTTGTGTCCTGTGTCTGAAAGATGAAACAGAAGCTGTTTCGTATCTCTCAAGGACGATTCGAGTGAATCAGAACACAGCAGCAAGTCATCTACATACTGTATTAATACTGATCCGCTCTCAGGTTGAAAAGACTGTAAACAATCATGCAAGGCCTGCGAGAAAATACTTAGACTGTCAATGAAACCTTGTGGTAAACGAGTCCAGGTGTACTGAACTCCTCTGTATGTGAATGCGAATAAGTATTGACTGTCAGGGTGCAGAGGTACCGAGAAGAAAGCGGAGCAGAGGTCAATCACAGTGAAAAATTTGGCAGTGGGAGGGATTTGCATAAGGATGACAGCTGGATTTGGCACTACGGGGAATTGACTCTCAACTATTTTGTTGATCCCCCTTAGATCCTGCACTAGTCTGTAACCCCTCCCCCCACTCTTTTTAACAGGGAAGATGGGACTATTGGCAGTGCTGGACGTCCTTACCAGAATTCCCTGTTGTAGCAAGCATTCTATTATAGGGTAAACTCCTAACTCCACCTCTGGCTTCAGAGGGTATTGTGGGATTTTTGGAGCTATCCTACCATCTTTTACTTGTACAACTACTGGGGATACATTTGCCATTAATCCAGTGTCTTGTCCATCCTTGGTCCAAAGTGACTCCGGTATCTGGGAAGTCATTTCCTCTACCTTGGACGGACACCTATCTACAACAACAGCGTGTGACATTAATCTTGCTGGGGAATCTAACATGTCCTGCACTTCCTGAGTGTGGCCCTCGGGTATGTCCAGGAACACACCTTCAGGAGTACAATATATGACACATCCCATTTTGCACAGTAAATCTCTCCCAAGTAGATTAGTCGGAGCCGATGCAGCCAGCAAAAAGGAATGCTTGGTATGCAAAGGCCCTATCGTAATCTCTGCAGGTTTGCTTAACGGATAGTGCTGTACTACTCCTGTTACTCCCATGGCTGGAATTGTTTTACCAGTGGTTCTCATGCCCACGGTCGAATTTATCACTGACTTGGCCGCCCCCGTATCTACAAGGAAAGGTAGAGATCTACCAGCTACATCAATTGTGACCTCGGGTTCACTTCCAAGGCTCGCAATTAATTTCACTGGCTGCAAACTACAGGTGTGGCCCCACCCCTATTGTAAATTTTGACCTTCCTGCAGCGCATTGGTTGCTACAATATGTGAGGGAGGTATCTGAGAATTTTCAGAGACTTGTCAGTCTCTTTTTGGTGGGTACCTTCTCGTTTCCCCTGCATGTGGCTCATAACTCCGTCTCTGCGGTCCCTGATCCCATCTACGTGTGTCATACTGTGTGTCATGCTCTGGTCTAGGGGGTCGATATACATTGTGTGAGTTTCTATTGGTGCAGTTGCGTGCAAAATGTCCTTCCCTGCTACAATTGTAACATTTTACCATATACGGCTTACCACCAGGGGTCTGAGATTTAGACTGAGGCGGCCTTGTTGTAAGGGCTTGGATACTTATGGCCATCAGCTTATCACCCTGTGACTCCCTGCGTCTTGTGATGTTCCTGTCGTGCCCGACAGCAGTCTCTCTTAAGGTGGCCACCGACATACCTCTCCAGTTAGGTTGAGTGGTTTGTACCCTATTCCTTAATACTTCCTTTAAACCATCCATCAATACGGACACCGCTACCTCTCTATGATGTACATTTGCCTCAATGTCCATGATCCCAGTATATCTAGCCATTTCCTCCAGTGCCCGGTGGAAATAGTCAGAAGCAGCTTCCCCTTCCATTTGTTTAATGGAGAAAATTTTGTTCCATTTTACAACGGCTGGGAAGTATACTCCTAACTGCAGGTTGATCTGTCTAACATTTTCTTGGTTGTACTCATCAGTGAGAGCTACCTCTGCATCTAGCTTACAATCCGTAATGAATTTTACAGGGTCAATACTAGAGGGCAGGCATGCCCGCAGTAGTGTTCACCAATCTTTGTTGTTAGGTTCAGTGGAGTTACCTAGGTCCTTAATGAACCTTTGACATGCGGCCAGATCTTTTCTGGGATCAGGAAATTCAGACAAAATTGTTCTTAATTCTGCCCGGGACCAAGGACAATGCATTGCAATATTCCTTATGGGTGTGACTCCATTTGTGTCGGTCTTCCCATTGGGGACCGCTATCACCCTGACAGGATTAAGATCAATTACCTCACTCTGGGTTGATTCTACACTGGGTGGTGTAATAGTTTCAGCATATTGTACAGTGCCGTACTTACCTTTAGACACAACCTCACCTGTCCCTGCACTATGGGCCTTCGCTACCGCTCTTACTGGTTGGGCCGTGCCCACTGGAGTATCGTTTATGGTGGCCGCTAGAGAGAGAGCTGAAATCGTAGTGGGCTCATCTTCCTGGTCGCATTCCTGAGGGAAGTTTAAAACGGGATACAACTTGCACGGGTTAGCATTAGCATCAACATTTGCATTAACATTCATTTTACTCTTATCACTACTACATTTGTTAAGTGCACTCTTTTCGTATACCCGTATGCCATTCTCTGCAGCCACTTTTTCCCCTACTACAGTATATACGGTGGTGGTGCCGTTGCTTTCAGACTTCTACCAGGATTTGAATTAGCTTTTTGAGCTAATTCCTGTTGTATTTCATTCTCCTGTTGCCATAACTGTAAACAATCATAATGTCTAATCCTCTGTTTTGCAGATTTTATTAGACCTATCCTTTTTCTTAGATTTTGCAATACCTCAGGATTCAAACTGCCCACCCTGGGAAACTGTTCCCCATCATTCTCAGTCATTCGTTCCCATTCTTTGCATAATACCTGTGTGTG
Source organism: Pseudophryne corroboree (assembly GCF_028390025.1). Classification (NCBI taxonomy): domain Eukaryota; kingdom Metazoa; phylum Chordata; class Amphibia; order Anura; family Myobatrachidae; genus Pseudophryne; species Pseudophryne corroboree. The sequence continues at coordinate 148,113,665 of NC_086446.1, read as the reverse complement.
TGATCCGTATTTCTCACACATTATATACCGTGCTGACCCTTTGGGCCAACAAACACCAACGTGAGCCCTTGTTGGACGTCCCTCTCTTGAGCAACTGGCCCCCATTGTTTGCAGATATTGCTGTTTCAGCGAATTCTTACAAAACAAACCAAGTTCCCCGAGGTAAGGCGACGGTGAAAGTTCAACGAGTGCCTTCACTCACTCACGGCCCTATTGGCCAATACGAATTCCAGCAATGTGCCCACCACTGGACATACCCAATCTCGGGATCTTTTTTGTAACCTCTATTTACTGGGGCGTGTGGGAGTATGCTACCCTCCCCAGTAAATATTGGTTGTTGGAGATTTCCTGAGTGAACAGCGAAACTCCCTTAAAATAACAAAAACCTACACAAATCACGTTAGAATGTACAAATAGCGTTTATGATCCCACAGTAAATTTTTAATGGGTATCAAGGTAACAAACTAATGCACACAATTACGTGCGGTACAGTCGCCCTGCGTATAAGTATATTTTACTTATTCGCCTTGCGACCAACGGAATCGGTTGTTTAGGCTGCAAAACCTTCAGCCGGAGCTTTTTCCTATATGGGTACTACGCCAACCCCCTGGGCTGCGCTTTAACTTTCGCAGTTCTTTTTGTCTGCGAATACTACTTGCTCCTTTTTTACAGGGACGTGCAGTCAGGGGAGGCAGTGCCTCCCCTGTCATAAATGATTAAAATAATAGAAGATACTTATGACACATATAATGTGTCATAAGTATGTGCTTAGCCTTTATATTATTTTAATCATCTTTTTATGTGAAAAAAACAGTTTTACTTGTGAATAGGAGGCACCGCTTTCGGTGCCTCCCGATAGCTATGTGAAAAGGCCGGAAGCGGGGGGGCGGGGCCAGGCATTGGGCATTAAAAGCCCATTACAAAAAACCCTGCAAGCGGCACCTCTAGAGGTGCCGCTGTGACAAGGGGCGTGCTGTCAGATATGAGAACACGCCCCAGTCACTGAATGATTGGCCAGTGGCAGCAGGGGTGGATTGAACTGTCAGGATGCCAACCCACCCCCCTTCCTGGGCTGACTGCCGCAAACAATGCCCCCCCCATCACACGAGTGGCTGCAGTTTGTGCCCCCCCCGCGATGTTTACAGGAGACGGACTACAGGGCAGGCTCTGTCTGTGATGTGCAGCTGCAGCACAGCCTCATTATCCTTGTGTGGAGGCTGGGCTGGCTGTACGTAGGGGGAGCTGCAGAGTCACTTCACCCGGCCAGCTCCTCTCAGGCAGTTCCCGTGGGCCTTTGAGAGTTCAGAGGTCGGGTGAGGAAGTGACTCTGCAGCAGGTCCGTGACTGGCATGCTGGAGGAGGCTGGCTGGCCGGCTGATCAGGTAAGTAGTCACTGTCTTCTTTCCCATGCCTGTCTCTCTCTCTCTCTCTCTGTGAGTCCCTCCCCATATCACTCTCATCATGTCTGTCTCTGTCTCTCTGCATGTCTGTCTCTCCCTGTGTCTGTCTCTCCATGTCTCTCTCCCTCCATATGTCAGTCTCTGTCTCTATCTCTCTCCCCTACCAAAATATACATGATGAAAGAGCACTCCATAGAATAATAACATAAAAGTTGGCATGGTTATTGGTTAATATGTTAAAACACTTTAATATGGCAAATATCCCATGTATAGCACAGAAATAGTAAAGTGACAAGTGACAATCAGCTTGCAATTAGCATTAAAATCACATATGTTTAAAAAGTGCATGAAGTATATGTAACAGTTTTATGCCCCCCCCCCCCCCCCCCCCCCCCCCCGTTTCAATAATACAGAATACATGTCAGTATAGTATATAGTATAGTCCCTGGGGGGTGATAGGCAGTCTATTGGGGTGTAGTAGGGTATGCCGGCGGCCAGGCTCCCGACGATCAGCATACCGGTGCCGGAATCCCGACCGCCGGCATACCGATAGCGTGGTGAGCGCAAATGAGCCCCTTGCTGGCTCGCTACGCTGCGGGCACGGTGGCGCTCTACACGTGCCATGCTATCTATTCTCCCTCCAGGGAGGTCGTGGACCCCCAAGTGGGAGAAAAAGTATTGGTATGTCGGCTGTCGGGATTCCGGCACCGGTATACTGTGCGCCGGGATCCCGACAGCCGGCAAACCGAAGACCACCCAGTCTATTGATGAGCACAAAATCAGCAGCATGGAATAGTTACCGCAGCTGATGGTATGGTCACAGTCCTACACCAGGTACAAGTAATCATTCAGATGCATTGGGTATTGGCGGCCGGGATCCTGGCAGTCAGCATACCGACATTGTGATCCCGTCCACTAGAATGCGATCTTGTTCCTTTGTGACGCTACCATCAGCTGCGGTAACTATTCAATGCTGCTGATTTTGTGCTCATCAATAGAATGGCTATCACCCCCCCAGTGACTATACTAGGAACAGGTATACTGACATGCATTCTGTATTATTGGAACTGGAGGGGGGGGGGGGGGGGGGGGCATAAACTGTTACATATTACTTCATGCACTTTTTAAACATATGTGATTTTAATGCTAATTGCAAGCTGGTTGTCACTTTACTACTTCTGTGATATACATGGGATATTTGCCATATTAAAGTGTTTTAATATATTATATTAGCCATGCCATCTCTTTTGTATTATTATATTATTCTGTTGAGCGCTGTTTCATCATGTATTTTTTTCCAGGCGTGACTAACCTCTACGTATTAACAGCTGCTATGGAAACGCTGCCCTTGTAGCACCTGGAATAGGGGCACAGGTTCTCATACTCTGTCCTCAGGACCCCACACAGTCCATGTTTTCCAGGTCACCTGTAGATTTTTAAAATGTGACAGTTGGTGACACACGGTGCAGCTGCCGGGTGACCTGGAAGACGTGAACCGTGTGGGGTCCTGAGGACCGAGTTTGAGATCCACTGGGTTAACATAGCATTTTCCTCAGTCTCTCTCTCCCTCCCTCCCTGTGTCTGTCTCTCCCTGTCTCGGTCTCTTAAGTTTCTCCCCATGTCTGTCTGTCTCTCTCTCTCCTTGGGGTAAATTTACTAAGCTCCCGATTTTGACCGAGATGCCGTTTTTTCATCAAAGTGTCATCTCGGTAATTTACTAAGCAATAATCACGGCAGTGATGAGGGCATTCGTAATTTTATGGAAGTCCAACAATAAAAAATACAAATGAATACACCATCGGTCAAAACGCGGCTGTTTAAGTATGAATCTCGGTAATTTACTAAGAAGTGCAAAGCAAAAAACAAACAAACACTGCCGTGAAAAATTACAACTCGTAAAAAAGTGCTAAAAAAAAACAGACCTGCTTTTTTTCCCCGTGATTGGATAGGCATGCAGGGATCCATGAGATCCGTGCATGTATATCAGTGGGAAGGGGTGGGAAAGTTGTTATTTTATTTAAAAAAATTGCGTGGGGTCCCCCCTCCTAAGCATAACCAGCCTCGGGCTCTTTGAGCCGATCCTGGTTGCAGAAATATGGGGAAAAAATTGACAGGGGTTCCCCCATATTTAAGCAACCAGCATCGGGCTCTGCGCCTGGTCCTGGTTCCAAAAATACGGGGGACAAAAAGAGTAGGGGTCCCCCGTATTTTTAAAACCAGCACCGGGCTCCACTAGCTGGACAGATAAATCCACAACCGGGGGTCACTTTGATATAGTGCCCTGCGGCCGTGGCATCAAAAATCCAACTAGTCACCCCTGGCCGGGGTACCCTAGGGGAGTGGGGACCCCTTCAATCAAGGGGTCCCCCCCCCCCAGCCACCCAAGGGCCAGGGGTGAAGCCTGAGGCTGTCCCCCCCCATCCAATGGGCTGCGGATGGGGAGGCTGATAGCCTTTTGTGATAATGAAAATATATTGTTTTTAGTAGCAGTACTACAAGGCCCAGCAAGCCTCCCCCGCATGCTGGTACTTGGAGAACCACAAGTACCAGCATGCGACGGAAAAACGGGCCCGCTGGTACCTGTAGTACTACTACTAAAAAAATACCCAAAAAAAGACAAGACACACACACCGTGAAAGTAAAGATTTATTACATACATGCACACAAACATACATACATACTTACCTTATGTTCACACGCAGGTCGGTCCTCTTCTCCAGTAGAATCCAAGGGGTACCTGTTGAATAAATTCTACTCACCAGATCCCGGGTCCCAGGGTCCTCGGGGCATCCATTTGTAATCCACGTACTTGCATAAAATAAGAAAACGGAAAGCCGAGCCACGAACTGAAAGGGGCCCCATGTTTTCACATGGGACTCATTTCCCCGAATGCCAGAAACCCACTCTGACTGATGTCTAAGTGGGTTTCTTCAGCCAATCAGGGAGTGCCACGTTGTAGCACCCTCCTGATCGGCTGTGTGCTCCTGTACTGTCTGACAGGTGGCACACGGCAGTGTTACAATGTAGCGCCTATGCGCTCCATTGTAACCAATGGTGGGAACTTTCTGCCCTGCGGTTGACCTAAAGTGACGTCACCGCTGAGCAGAAAGTTCCCACCATTGGTTACAATGGAGCGCATAGGCGCTACATTGTAACACTGCCGTGTGCCGCCTGTCACTCAGTACAGAAGCACACAGCCGATCAGGAGAGTGCTACAACGTGGCGCTCCCTGATTGGCTGAAGAAACCCACTTAGACATCAGTCAGAGTGGGTTTCTGGCATTCGGGGAAAGGAGTCCCATGTGAAAACATGGGGCCCCTTTCAGTTCGTGGCTCGGCTTTCCGTTTTCTTATTTTATGCAAGTACGTGGATTACAAATGGATGCCCCGAGGAGCCTGGGACCCGCGATCTGGTGAGTAGAATTTATTCAACAGGTACCCCTTGGATTCTACTGGAGAAGAGGACCGACCTGCGTGTGAACATAAGGTAAGTATGTATGTATGTTTGTGTGCATGTATGTAATAAATCTTTACTTTCACGGTGTGTGTGTCTTGTCTTTTTTTGGGTATTTTTTTAGTAGTAGTACTACAGGTACCAGCGGGCCCGTTTTTCCGTCGCATGCTGGTTCTTGTGGTTCTCCAAGTACCAGCATGCGGGGGAGGCTTGCTGGGCCTTGTAGTACTGCTACTAAAAACAATATCTTTTCATTATCACAAAAGGCTATCAGCCTCCCCATCCGCAGCCCATTGGATGGGGGGGGGGACAGCCTCGGGCTTCACCCCTGGCCCTTGGGTGGCTGGGGGGGGGGACCCCTTGATTGAAGGGGTCCCCACTCCCCCAGGGTACCCCGGCCAGGGGTGACTAGTTGGATTTTTGATGCCACGGCCGCAGGGCACTATATCAAAGTGACCCCCGGCTGTGGCATTATCTGTCCAGCTAGTGGAGCCCGGTGCTGGTTTTAAAAATACGGGGGACCCCTACTCTTTTTGTCCCCCGTATTTTTGGAACCAGGACCAGGCGCAGAGCCCGATGCTGGTTGCTTAAATATGGGGGAACCCCTGTCATTTTTTTACCCATATTTCTGCAACCAGGATCGGCTCAAAGAGCCCGAGGCTGGTTATGCTTAGGAGGGGGGACCCCACGCAATTTTTTTTAAGGATTTTACAGTGTTTAATTTAAAAAATAAAAAAAAATGAACCCCAGCACGGATCACACAGATCCGGCCGAGATTCATTGTAAAAAAAGTCGGCAGTGTTTTGCTAATCACTGCCGTAAAAATAAAAAAAAAAACACGAATGACATCGACATCGGAACAAAAGAAAAACCCGAATACGGCAGCTTAGTAAATCCGTCGTAACAAATTCAAAAAGTTGCAGTTTTACACTTTCGATGTCATTCGTGATTGAACTTTGACCTGAAACGGGAAAATACGAATGTTAGTAAATTTACCCCCTTGTGTCTGTATCTCTCTCTATGGGGTAAATTTACTAAGATTCGTAATTCTCACGATTTGGTGAGAGAATAATCACGATTGACATCGAAAGTGCAAAACTGCAACTTTTTGAATTTGTTACGATGGATTTACTAAGCTGTCGTATTCGTATTTTTTGTTTGGTCCGATGTCGAAGTCAGTCGTGGTTTTCTAGTGTAGAATGCGGCCGATTTTGTTGTTTTGCGGCCGTGTTTGTAAGTTTTTTTACGACTGCGTCACATGTCTGTTACGGCAGTGATTTTGATTTTGCTGCCGCGTTTTTAGTCCTAAGTTTCGTTTTTGTCACGCGTCCGTGATTGGTTGTATTCGTGAAGGAGGAGTGTCTGTGCACATTACTATAAAACCGCCCCAAACACACCGCACCTCGTGGGTTTAGCTAGTGGAGAGGAGAGAGGAAGGTGTATTTGGAGTTGGTGAGTTTGGTGGAGTTTTTGGTGGATTTTGAGAGGAGTTTAGTGATTGTTGAGTGCTGTACTGTGTGTGTAAGTAGTCTTGTCATATTTGTAGTATTGGTTTTTCACAGTTTGTCAACTTTTTTGTCCTTGTTTTTTTTTATAGTCTTTTGTCATTGTTTGTGAGTGAGTGAGTGAGCGTGTGTGTTGGCTGTGTGGTGTGTAGTAGTAGTAGTAGTGGAGGAGTGTGTTTTTTGTATTGATTTTTCTGTGTTTTGTGTCGTTTGTCCTCATGTCTGACTCAGAGGTCAGTGTGGTGGAGGCTGTTAGTGAGGTGGAGGCTGTTAGTGAGGTGGAGGGGGTTAGTGAGAGGGAGGAGGTTAGTGAGGAGGAGGAGGGGGTGCCTGTTGCTGCATTCTCCAGTGATAGTGATGGTGCTGTGGCTCCGCAGCCACGCACCACTACCAAGACTGGCAGGAATATTAAGTTCAGCTATGCTGAAAACATGGCGTTGGTGCGTGAGCTGATGAAGCACCATCGCCAATTGTTTGGGCAGGATGCTGCCAAGGTGTCCTCCCGCAGGAAGTCTGTCCTGTGGGGGCAAGTAATAGTTGCCGTCAATAGTGAGGGTGTGGTGAGGCGGACTGAGGACACGTGTCGCAAGAGGTTCTATGACATAAAGCGGCGTGTCAAGGCCAAGATGGCCAAAGAGGCAAAATCAGCACGCAAAACCGGGGGTGGCCCCCCTTTCCGGGCAACCTATCGGGAGTGGGAGGAGCCTGTGCGGGCACTGATTCCAGCAGAAGTGGTGTCTGCAACTCATGTCCGGGATTCGGACCGACCCACGCAGGATGGTGAGTTTGTTATTTTTAAATTATATTTACAATTGTGCTAAATGATAGTGTTGTGTATTTTTTTAGGTTAAAGGATGCATACATTGTTGGTCATGTATTGCAGGCCTATGCACCCTTAAGCTGGGTTTGTGTTTTGAAACTGCATTTCCCATCTTGCCCTGGCTGTAGGTTTTAAAATTTATAATGCTAAATCAGGTGCAGTGCATGCTGGTATGTGTAGTTGCAATAATTATTATGAGTTCTTGCTTGGACATAGCTGTTGTATCTAATAGCAGCTTGTTATGATGTTTATTTTAAAAAGAAAAAAGGTTAAACCAACTTCTAATTTACATTTTGGTTCAAGTTGCAAGCATTCAATCTATGCAATATCTGACACATAATTCTCCAATGTTACCGATTTTTTTTTGTCAACACCATGTACATTTTTATATACACAACAAATTAAGGAATCACGAAGATCTTAAGCAGAAATTATTTTAATTTACAATACGTACTAGATGGTTACAGTACACTAAGGCTTTGCAGTTAGCAATTTTTCACAAAGTATGGTAATCATGTTTTCTCCACTTTTTCAACAGTCCGACAGACCAGCCGGTCAGACAGGCCACAGACTACTCAGGATTATGCTGGTATTGCAGGTAAGAATTCACTGTAGTCACATATTCTGCAAACACATAGAAGGACAAAATATTAATGTTTATATATTCTCATAGGTTCTGCTTCTGTAAGCCGCCCTCCTGTAAGGCGCCCATCACAGGGCTCGGGTCACTTACCCAGGAGGCCAAGTAAGACACGGCGTCTTGCCTCGTAATCTGCGGATCCATCTTCCCCACCCAGGCGGCGCATTTCTGCAGTGTCACCCCAGCCACCACAGGCACTATTGGCGAGTCCACAGAGTGATGAGCCCAGATCACCTCAGTTATCTGGTGAGTCAAAACAGAAACTAAACACATAGCTAATAATCTACACAGTACAGTTACTATGTTGTGATTTGTAGTTGAGATTACATGTTTGCCATAACAACCAATGTGATGTTACGTGTTAAATTTTTAAAGGTGCAAATGCTTAATTTTTCTATGTCTTAGTGGTTGATATCGCCAACATCAATTTTAAAAATGAACAGACATTTGTAAATATTTCTGCAACACACGTGCACATAAAAATAAACAAAAATACTAAATGAACAAAAAAAAACACCACCCCCTCCACACCATTATAGTGTTCACACACCTCCCCTGTCCTGTATGTAGACTGCTTACTTGCTCCGCTCCTCTGGACTATCCAGGTAAGCAGTCTATATCCTGTTCATGGGAGGTGACAGAACACTGTAATGCTGTGGAGGGGAGGTAGTTAGGTGAGGATTCCGCAAGTCTGTCTATGTGCACGCCTGTGATGGTATATATGTGTTTGAAAACCAAATAAATGTAAATTTGAAAAACACAACTCAAAATACTTAAAAAATGGAGCATTATGAATGTAGAAATGTTTAGAACTAGCAAATATATTATTTGTAAAGTATTGTCCAAAAAGTAGGCACTCTCCAGGCTTTATACAAGCTTTAACAAGGGATTTTATTTGGTACTCACAACATAGAAGTGCAAGGTATAATCACTTGCATGGCAATAAAGTAGCAGCAGCGACGTTTCGGTCCATCCGGACCATTTTCAAGCTTTACAGCAGAGTATGCCCATTAGAATCCACAACAGCAGAGTTATTCACAGCGGAAGTGTCATACCCCATTGCTGGCCGTCTTTTATATGCCCGGAATGCCGCCAAAATCATTCACAGACGCGGCGTGCGTTTCAATCACCAAGTGGAACGCATCCGCGTCTAGTTCCGGTTCCGGTCACGTGGTCTATGCGTTTCAGCCATCGGCGTGACACGCATGCCGATACCGGAATCCTGTGTACACATCTCACAGTATCACGTGACCAACTATCCCATATACCATCAGCGAATCATTACAGCACCTCTAGGTGCATATAACACAACCATATTAGAAAAAATTAGTAACAGCGCCGCCAGTACATCAAAGCGATATGGCAGACAATAATTAAACATATATGGGCATTCCAAGGCTAATCAATGACGGCCAGCAAAGCTTAATATTTCATATTTTAAAAAAATCATATAAAGTACAAACATAACAAATAATTAAAAATATATGCACTCCTACGCATATGTGCACCCAATATTAGGCGCACACATACATATGTAAGTGCATACATAAAGAATGTGGTGGAGCTGTAACCAAAATTAGATAACAAACAAAGAAAGTATATAGATATCTCACTATAGGGACGCCAGTCTCTCTAGCCTAAGAAAATTTTTAAATTCATTGCTCATTCAAGCCCCTAGGAGCCAGTGTATCAAGACGGAAAATCCATTCAGATTCACGTTTGTGTAATTCCAAGATCCTATTCCCTCCCCTAATCGATAGGGGGATCCAATCAATAATACGACAGCGTAACATAGGAATCTGATGTCCCATCTCCAGCCAATGTTTTGCCACTGGTTTGTCCGACTGTCCCGTCATGATTGCCTATCTTATCGAATATCAGTGGTTCGCCATTCGTTCTCTAAAGCACCGTTGTGTCAAGCCAACATATACTAGCCCACATGGGCATATAATCAGGTAAATCACATGATCCATAAGGCAATGTAGCCGATGTTTAATGTATATTGGACGCCCACTATGCGGGTGGGGGAAGGAAGCACCTGGAATCAGGGATCTACATGTCGTGCAGTCGGAGCACTTGAAGCAACCTTTGCGTGCGGATTTCAGCCATGTATCCCTTTTAGCTTTTTCGGGATTTAACAGGGGGCGCATAAGGAGCTGTTTCAGGTTCGCACCACGGCGATATGCCATCATTGGCTGTTGTTGTAGATCCCGCCCCAGCTTGGGGTCCGAGGCCACAATCCTCCAATTTCGTCTAAAGGCTCGTTTCACACAGCTGCCTGCCGTGATTTGAGTTTAGTAAATTACCGAGATGACACTTTGAAGAAAAAACGGCATCTCGGTCAAAATCGGGACCTTAGTAAATTTACCCCTATGTCTCCTCCTACCTCCAAATGTCTGTGTGTGTGTCTCTCTCTCTTCCTGTATCTCTACCTCCCCATGTCTGTCTCTCTTGGTCACTGTGTCTGTTTCTCCATATCTCCTCCCTCCCCATGTCACTCCTCTCTTTTTTTCTCTCTCTCTCTGTCCGTCTCTCTCTCCGTCTGTCTTTCTCTCCCTGTGTCTGTCTCCACGTCTCTGTATCTCTCTCCCTGTGTCTCTTTCTGTCTCTCTCTCCATGTCTGCTCCCTCCCCATGTCTGTGTGTCTCACTCTCTCTCCCTGTATCTCTCCCTCCCCATGTCTGTCTCTTTCTCCATGTCTTATCCCTCCCTGTGTCTGTCTCCCCATATCTGTCTCTCGTTCCCTGTGTCTGTTTCTTTTCATGTGTGTCTCTATCCCTCCTCATGTCTGTCTCTCTCTCCCCATGTCCATGTCTCTTTCTCCCACCCAAGTTACTCTTTCATGAACTGTCTCTCAGTATGTATGTCTCTCTCTCTCTCTACATGTCTGTGTCTCACTCCCTCTTTCTCCCTCGCCCCCATGTCCCCCTATCTCCACATGTCTGTCTGTCTCTCCTTCCCCATGACTCCTTGGCTCTGTGTTTATATATCTCACACACACACACACACACACACACACACACACACACACACACACACACACACACACACGGGTTGGAGGTTTCCATATGTGTGCACTCTCTTCTATTTATATCATATCTGGAACCCCCACTAAAAATCCTGCATTTGCCCCTAGCCATGAAGAGAACTGGGACAGACCGCTCCAGTGAAGAGGAGGGCACTGCTGCGGGCAGCCAGAAAACGAAGAGCCTTATGTACACCTGGTGCGAAGGTGCGTCCCTGCCCCACCCTCAGCCCGATCGCAGGCCACGCCCATGCTCCCCTGGACTACGCGGAGAACACCAGAGGAGCGGAACCCATAACTTCTACTGAGGCTGTCTGTCCGTCCTGTGTGAGCTGCATAAAAGGAGCAACGGTGGCTGGGACCCGGGAGCTGCATAAGAGGAGGTGAGATCCCATACTGCCCACTTTCTCCCACCACTACTCCCATCCTGTCCCCCTTGTATTACTCCCTGCCTGTCCCCCTATTCTGCACTACTGTTACTCCAATCCTGCCCCCTGCTCTCCACCACTACTACTCCCAGTCTGCCCGCCTGCTCCTCCTCCCTCTCTCTCTCTAGTCTCTCCTTATTCCTCCTCTCTCTCTCTCTTTGCCATCTCCCTCTATTTCTCTCTCTCTCTCCTGTTTCCTCGCTACTCCTCTTTCTCTTATACCCCTATTTCTCTTCTCTCTTTGCCATCTCTTCTATTCCTCCTCTCCCATCTCCCTCTATTCCTTCTCTATCTTCCTTCTGCCCCCCATTCCATATCTCTTCCTTCTCACCCTATTCCCCTCTCTCTCTCTCTGCCATCTCCCCCTATTCCTACACTCTTGTCTATCCGTATTCCTCCTGTCTTCATATTTCTCTTCTCTCTACCATCTCCCCATATTCCACCTCTCTGTCTCCCATAAATTTATAAAATTGACAATGTATTAGCCGCCTGCTCATCACAAGTTTGATGAGCAGGAAGGCTGCAGGCACTGGCAGCATCAGACTGAGATGCAGGTTAGCGGCTGGGGTTCAGGCAGTTGATGGCGACGATTTTGTAGGCCATTGGCAGGGTTGGCACCAATTAGTGGCGGCAGTAGTGGGCATTGACACGGCGGTGGTAGATGACATCGGCAGGACTCCACAGAGATTATGGTTGCAGTGCCTCACCAGCCACTGACCTCACCGCACGCCACTGCTTTTTTACCTTATATAATGTTAACGCGTGCAAGCCAGTCCCACGCCACCAAGTGTCCACTCACCTGATGTGGTCTCTGACGGGATCCCGATTTCTGGGTTCACAAAAGAATACCTTTATTTGCACACACACTCCTATTCACTCATATGCACACTGATTTTTTTTTCTGTACAGAAATTCCTTTCATTCAGGCAGTAGTTCAATCCCCGGGTTTTGCAATAGAAAAAGGTTCTCTTTAAACTACAACTTTTGGAAACTGAACAAACTTGTGCTATTATCACGTGGCTACTATACCTGCCCACACTAAACAATGCTATCGTGTGATTTGAGTTTAGTGGGCGTATCCGTACGCCCGCTGCGTAATATACGCCACGTGTGTACGCCTTTGCGTCACGTACGTAAACTCGCACGTTGCCCGAGATACGTATGCACAAAGTCCAGATACACTCACAGTAACGCAGATAACACGCTTCTATAAATGAAAGCGATGTTCAACTGTAATCGCTTACCGAGCACCACACAGTATCTTGTTATACTGTGTGCGTGTTTTTTTATAATTACTCCCTTTAAATATTACTCTTTATAATATCAACTAGATAGCACCAAATTTCCTCAGCACGTGTCTACCAATCAATTCTTATGGCAACAAGAGAGTGACTATGCAAAAATACACAACTAAAAATACAGGTGTGTGTGCGTGTATTGTGTGCGCAATTGGCGCCAAACAGAGAGAGAGAGAGAGGACAAAAAAACTGATTTAAAACAATAGCTGTATGTTCTTACCTTCCTCGGATTCCACCAGCATCCCTACAAACCAAGAGAAGCAGACACAGACGCACATCCGATCAGCACTACAAGATACTACCTATCCGCCCTTTGCTGATCGATAAAGTCTGCGTGTTTTCGCCTGACTGCGGATATGAGGTGGACCGGACTAGCCCCCAATTGATAAAGCTAATTATTTATCTTGAACCTAAGCTATATACTTATTAAAGACAACATACGCAATAGGCGCACGAGGTGCCGTAATGGTACGCACTTAGCGTAGCAGACGCTAGGCCGTGGTCGAGACGCACGAGCGGCACGTTCGCTCACGGCTTACGCTTGGTATCGAGCACGCTATAGGAGGCCCGAGTACCGTAATGCTACGCTATTAGCGCAGCGGACGCTGTACCGCGAGAGCGGGATACGAGCGGCGCTGACGCTCACTGATCTACATACAGACAACCTTCTAACAACACACTGTAAGGGTATGCTTATACTGTAAACCTTAGTACTGTAATATTACCACAATGTAACGCTGATTAACCTTTATGATATGAAAGCTGTTTGAGCGACTGAGACGCTCAGAAACCCTTTATACTAACTAGTGAAACACACACTCCTTGCTAAGGTTCCAACACCTTTACTGACGATATTTAGTACGTAAAAAGGGGAAAACAGGTTCAGTTCATACACTACAGACCTGACATTAATACCTAAACACAATAACTAAACAGAAATACAAACATTAGCAAATGATCGAAAATACAAATACATAGAATAAGAATGAATGGCTTACATAAAACGGGTAACAAAGTGGCCACAGAGAAACATATCATACGGGGGAACACTAGCTAGCGCAACCGGATCCAGTTCTCCAATTATCCGACTGATAATTGTTGATGAGAGAGAGTACTGGCCGGTCAGGGGACAGTGGCCTTTATATACACAACATACAGTACACTACAAAGGGCCCGACAATCTCATTGTTCATTGGTCACAGGAATGTCCCTCTGCATTATAACCAAAGGTCATAGGTGGATTCGAACAGGTGGGCTGTGACTATTTCAAACTGCTCAGATGGGAGGTATCCTCAGGATTCCCGCCGCATGGATAATGAACCGCAAATACAGTAAATGTCCATAAACTACTCATAGACATAACTATACGCAGGAGCGATTAATCTCTACCTAACCAGCACCGGATTGTTTCTAATAAAATACTCTTCAGTTAGGTACTAGACACCACTGTTCAACCTTTGTCAGACCCTTCGTATCATGAAAAGAGGAATCCCCATGTCCACGAACCATTTACACTAAACATACTTTCAGACATTATTAAGGGGAATATTATCTACAAAACACACTATAAAGGTTAAATATGCTGCGATCGAGTCGCCCGCTACAAGCCCACAAACTCTACCGTAACTACACATCCCCATGCGCAGGCGACGTTGGAGCGTCCCTTACGCAACCTGAGGGGATGCGTACGCACGGGGGAGTGGGTGCACGAGCAGTGGGCATGTGCATTGGGGTTAGTACAAGGCGATGAGAATAACGATATTTTTCGACTTTGACACACCCATGCATTGAAATCCCCGAGGATGAGCCATGTTTGATGTTCCTAAACCAGGCCAGCAACAGTGTCTGCAATTTCTTGTAGAAATATCTTTCCATCTCCAGGGGGACGGTAAATGAGAAGTACTCTGAAACCTAATCCTGTCGAACTCCGGGCAGCAATGCACTCGAATGAGCGAGTAATTTCAATAGGGTAATAAGTTTAAGGTCTTTTTTGAAGCAGATAGCCACCCCGCCACCCCTGCGGTCCAGTCTTGGGTTGTGGATGACAGAGTAGTTTGTTGGGACTGCAGCCTCCAATATAGGTGCTGCATTTTCATCTAGCCAGATCTCTGTAATACAGGCTAGATCTGCAGATTCAATAAGGTCAGCAATTGTTGCAGTCTTGTTTCTTATAGATCTGGCATTACAAAGGACTGACCTGATTGGGCATACCAGTGTGCCTTCAGTTTTCTTTATGTTAGGTGCAGGAGCTCTGGGTATGGGGGTTACCAAGCGAGAATTGACAGTTCTGTTCTTCCAAGCACAGGGCCGTCTTTTGGGTATCACTTCTATTTGATTGTTCTTTGAAGCTCGGGGTGAGCAGGTGGGCAAAAGAGTTAGGTGATTACCGGGGAAAATAAGTTTCCAGCCTGCTTGCTTCCCACGAATGCGCCTGTGTTTTCTTTTTAAAATGCCAAGGGATTGGAGGATAGAAGCCTGTGATGGTGTAAAAGGAACTGCTGAACGTGGTTGGCGGAGTGAAAGAATGAAGCTGGAGGAATACGTATACATTGGGTCATCAATGACAGATTACTATAAGTATGAGCTGCATATGATAATGAGAGAGGGAAATAAAGCTGTATATATATATATATATATATATATATATCCCCCCCCCCCCCCAATTCGATATGTGATTCAAAAATTATAATGGGTACATGAACAGTTTTATTGCTATAACCTATTGCTGCTCCAATAATCCAATGTGTAAATTTGAAACAAGTGATAAATAAAATAACTTTACTTTTCTGTTGCTGTTTTAGTATATTATTCTGGAACAGAGCAGGCTTGTGGAAGGTGTTAGAATCCAATTCCTACTGTGTAGGTGTGAAAAGCAGAGGCGTATCTAGCACGGGGCGAGCAGGGCACGTGCCCTGGGCGCCGTGAAAGCCCCAACAGAGGGGGCGCCACCGGCACGGCCCGCTCAACCCATGCGACAGGGATTCCGCCGGCGCTACCTGCGGCGCTCTCCCTGTCTCCCCGGCTACTGTGCCTGTCACACTGGACAGGCAGCGGCACCCAGGAGCCTCCCCTCGTCCCCCCCCTCCTCCTCCCTGCACATTGTAGCGTGCGCGCGACCGCAGCCTCGAAGGTGCGTGCGCGGCCTCGGTGAGCGGGCTAAACAGGTAAGCGGGCTTTACAGATGTTTATAGTTTTTTTCTGTCGGGAGAGGGGGAGAGGGGGGGGGGGAGGGGAGGGGGTGCGGGACAGTGTGTGTGTGTGTGTTAATTGTGTGAGTGTGTTAATTGTGTGTGTGTGTGTGGGACAGTGTGAGTGTGTGTGAATTGTGTGAGTGTGTTAATTGTGTGAGTGTTAATTGTGTGTGTGTGTGTGTGTGTGTGTGGGACAGTGTGAGTGTGTGTTAATTGTGTGTGTGTTAATTGTGTGTGGGACAGTGTGAGTGTGTGTTAATTGTGTGTGTGTGGGACAGTGTGCGTGTGTTATTTGTGTGTGTGTGGGACAGTGTGCGTGTGTGTTAATTGTGTGTGTGAGTGGGACAGTGTGCGTGAGTGTTAATTGTGTGTGTGGGACAGTGTGCGTGTGTGTTAATTGTCCCGGCGGTGATTGGCGTCTGCAGTGTGCACCCCCCCCATCCTCCTCCGCTGCTGCTGACAGGAGCGGCGGTGTGCGGCTCTCCCCATCCTCCGCCGGCTCCGTCCTCCCGTCGTGGCCCTGCAGTGTGTGCCGGTCTCCCCAGCAGCAGCAGCAGGTTAGTCTCTCTCTCTCTCCCCCCCCCCCCTCTCTCTCTCTCCTCCTGTGGATTGAAGTTTGTAAGTATCATTTTAATTTTTACAGGTGCCCCTATTGGATTCTACTGGACAAGTGGACGTGACCGGCGTGGGATATAGATAAGTATGTGTGAGTGTGTAAGTGTGTTTTAATACATTTTTACTGTCACGGTGTGTAAGTTGTGTTTTTATTTGAGTATTTTTTCTGTTGTAGAACTACAGGTACCAGCGGGCCCGTTATTTCCCTGCATGCTGGTACTTGAGGTTCTCCAAGTACCAGCAAGCGGGGGAGGCTAGCTGGGCCTTGTAGTTCCACAACAAAAAACAATATTCTTTTTTTTAATTACATGGCTATCAGCCTCCCATCCACCGCCCACAGATGGGGGGGACAGCCTCGGGCTTCACCCCTGGCCCTTGGGTGCCTGGAGGGGGGGGTGACCCCTTGATTTAAGGGGACCCCACACCTCGAGGGAACCCCGGCCAGTGGTGACTAGTTGGGGGGGTAATGCCACGGCCGCAGGGACCTACATAAATGTGTCCCCGGCTGTGGCATTATGTCCCTGGCTAGTGGAGCCCGGTGCTGGTTTTAAAAATACGGGGGACCTCTACATCTTTTGTCCCCCGTATTTTTGGAACCAAGACCGGACTAAGAGCCCGGTGCTGGTTGTCTAAATACGGGGAACCCCTGTCCAATTTTTTTCCCAGTGTTTAAACAACCAGGACCGGCTCAAAGAGCCCGTGGCTGGTTATACTTAGGAGGGGGGACCTCACGCATTTTTTTTGTACATTTTTTAACCCATTCAGACCCTTCTCCATTAAGATAATGGAAGCCCTGGACAACAAAATTGCATTCATGTCCTCCTCCCACTCCCTTCCCAGTCCCAAACACTAATTATTATTTTTTTCTATAAAAAAGTACAATATATCACAAGTATGATGAGCAGGCAGGCAGCGGGCATTGGCGGCATCGGACTGAGATGCAAATTAGTGGCGGAGGGCAGGGTCAGTTGATGGTGGGTGGGTTTGTAAGCCATTGGTGGTGGCAGCGGGCATCGGCTCAGAGGCAGTGGCGGGCATTGGCTCGGTGGCGGTAGGGGGCATCGGCAGAATTCGGCGGACATTATGGCTGTAGTGCCTCACCAGCCACTAACCTCACCGCACGCCACTGGTGAGTGGGACAGTGTGCGTGTGTGTTAATTGTGTGTGTGTGGGACAGTGTGAGTGTGTGTACATTTATGCAGTCCAGTGTGTGTGGGGGAGGGGAAAGTATGAGAATGTGTGTAGTCTAAGTGGGTGTGTGTGGGGTTTGGGGGTGGCCAGTCTGTGTGTGTGTAGTCTACAGCGTGTGTGTGTGTGTGTAAGTAAGTGGGTCGGGCAGTCTGTGTGTGTGGGCGTGATGTACTAATGGCCATTTACCGAAGAGAGATATGTATTAAACCACGGGCACTGAGATGCCCTTCTCACTCACCATCCAGCTGGGTGGGCGAGCCGGGCATGTGGAAAGTCAGCAGCAGGGGCAGCATGCCGGATATCAGCAGCCGAGGGTGTGGACTGTAAGGCACGTGCGGAGCCCAAAGCCGGAGATCGGCAGCATGTTGACCGGCAACAAGTGGCTTCTGCATCCGCGTTCAACATGCTGTCGATCTCCGGCTTTGGGCTACGCAGGTTTCGGGGGATGGGTGTCCTCTGCCGGTGTACTGCAGCTCCGGGGGTGCGGGCTCCGGAGGCTTTCAGCACTGTTGAATATCCAGCTGCCTCAAGTATGTACAGCCCGCACCCTCGGCTGCAGATATTCGGCATGCTGCTGGCTGTCCCCCCGCCCGGGTCGGCCACACAGCTGTATGGTGAGAAGGGAATCTCACTTCCCGAGGTTTAACACATATGCCTCAGTAAATGGCCTCTGCGGTAAACGACACTAATGCTTACCGTGGCAGTAACAGCGGGGAGGACGGCGCACATCGGGATCTTGCAGCAGGAGAGAAGAACCCCTTCGGAGCGCAGCAGACCACACTGAAAAGGGTGCATCCCTGGTGCAGTGCTCTGCATCCCGGGTGGCGCCGAAGATGTGGAGTGTCGGAGGTGGCAGAAGCGCCGCAGCTTGGGGTGAGAAACCGCTGCAGCCCTTCCGCTGCTAAACTCTGCAATTAGTCTATTAAGGGGGTAGGCCCCCCTCACCACAGTGCCCCGCAGGATTAGTTAATTAAGGGGGTAGGATCCCCTCACTCTATAATGGGAATTTTGGCTCATACCATGTGCTGTAACGTGAATTTTGGCTCATACCGTGTGCTGTAATGTGAATTACGGCTCATACCGTGTGGGGTAATGTGAATTTCGGCTCATACTGTGTGGGGTAATGTGAATTTCGGCTCATACCGTGTGGGGTAATGTGAATTTCGGCTCATACCGTATGCTGTAATGTGAATTTCGGCTCATACCGTGTGCTGTAATGTGAATTTCGGCTCATACCGTGTGCTATAATGTGAATTTCGGCTCATACCGTGTGGGGTAATGTGAATTTCGGCTCATACCGTGTGCTATAATGTGAAAGGGGCACCAGTACTAGATAGTATAAGGGGTCCTACTACACTGAAGGACACGCCCCTTTTGAGTGACCACACCCCTTTTCCGGAGCGCATAATTGCTATCTACACTCTTTCATTCCGCCTTCAAAAATTCAACCTCAACCATTGCACCTACATCTATACATACACACCCTGACATCTTTATATACAGTGACACCGGTGGCTGGCGTCTGCACATACTTTCCTTTTTTTTGTGTGTGTGTGTGTGGGGGGGGGGGGGGGGGGGGCACCGGCGCCATTATTGATCTTGCCCTGGGCTCCAAAAACCCTAGCTACGCCTCTGGTGAAAAGTCTCAGTGTGAGAGGCCTTTAAAATAGATTTCTTGTGGGGTAGTGATATCCTTTGTCCTGGGGAGTGGCTGGGATCCTGCTATTTGAAATGGTGACCCTTAAGCCATTCAGAGCCTGAATATACTGATATTAGTTGAAAAATGCAAGAAGTCAGAGTTATTTGTTGCTCAGAGAACAGAGGTGGATGATGACTAAATGAGGGGCTGGATGGAGCCAAATATAGGTTGTAGTCCACAGTACCTTGTCTGGGATGTCCAATGCAGAGTACAGCAGATTCCAAACTGAAGGACTTCTCAGTGAAGAGTTGCAGAGGATTCAATCTAGTGTGTATCTCAGCGCAGGAATACAATTCGTTGGTTATGATGAGATGTCCGCGTAGAGTAGTACAAGTTAAAGGTAAGTCCTTGGATATTTATGATGATTCATAGGTCTTTTGTGGAGAATTTAAGCTGTTTTATGGAGATGATCAGGAGCATGCAAAAGATGAGGCAGCCATTTTGGGCGCCAGTCTATGGTCATAAGAAGCCCAATTTAGGATAAGCATTAATGAAATAGAGAATATGATAAATTATAAAGCATACATCACTGTTTTTGGAATTGCTGAAGAAATTCCCAGTTCTAGAGGAAGAAGCATGTTTAGTTCTGCACAAGCTTTCGGATCCTCCATTCACCGTTCTCCAATAACTTTCCTCCTAGTGGCAGCTCTAATTTATTGGACACATTTTCACTCACTAAAAGCTTATTATCAAATTTAATTCAAAGTACAAGAATTAAAAATTGAGAGCTAACACATGGACAACTTATGTAAAGCCTGTAGCCTACATAGAAGGGATTCAGTATAATTGACCAGCGTATGTGATGCTGACGGTCACAATACCTATGCCGGCAGGCCGATATTTGAAATCCCTATAGGGGTTAGGTCAGTATATCAGCCCCTCTCCCCTACACCTACCCCCCCCCCCCATTATCCCTCAACCTAACCATATCCTTCCGCTGGCTGTGGTTTCTTAACCACATCCCCTTAAAGTAATTTAGCCAAATAGTTAAAAGATAACTCTTCTCAAAAATAATTTTTACTATTTATTTTCTTTTACGTCCTAGAGGATACTGGGGTTCCATTTTAGTACCATGGGGTATAGACTGGTCCACTAGGAGCCATGGGCACTTTAAGAATTTGATAGTGTGGGCTGGCTCCTCCCTCTATGCCCCTCCTACCAGACTCAGTTTAGAAAATGTGCCCGAAGGAGCTGGGCACACTTATGGAAGCTCCTGAAGGGTTTTCTGCATTTATTTTTCTGTTTGTTATTTTCAGGCAGGTCTGGATGACACCAACCTGCCTGCTTCGTGGGACTTAGGGGGGGGGGGGGGGCGGCCCAACTTTTTGAAGGGTTAATGGTCCCGTTCCCCACTGACAGGACACTAGCTCCTGAGGGGACTATTCTCAAGCCCCACCACGGCGAGCGTACATTCCTGCAGCACGCCGCCACCCCTAACAGAACCAGAAGAAAGAAGAGTGGTAAGCACTAAGCTGGCGTCCCGGTTAATCAGCATGCAACATGGAGAAACCCTGCAAGCCAGCCTGCAACTTGAAGAAATCAAGTGAACCAGCATGAAACATGAAGAAACCATGCCAACCGGCATGCAACGTAAAAGAAACCATGCTAACCAACCGGAACATGGAGAAACCATGTTAACCAGCATGCAACATGAAGGAAACATGATAAGCAGCACGCAACATGAAGACACCATGCTAACCAGCAGGAAAGAGGAACAGCAACAGCTGAACCAATACTGAACACAGTAACAACGCACGAAACGAAGCACTGGGCGGGCGCCCAGCATCCT
Organism: Pseudophryne corroboree; assembly: GCF_028390025.1. NCBI lineage: Eukaryota > Metazoa > Chordata > Amphibia > Anura > Myobatrachidae > Pseudophryne > Pseudophryne corroboree. The sequence continues at coordinate 148,092,611 of NC_086446.1, read as the reverse complement.
CTACGGACTACGAGAAAAGGATTTACCGGTAGGTAATTAAAATCCTATTTTCTCTTGCGTCCTAGAGGATGCTGGGGTTCCATTTAGTACCATGGGGATGTACCAAAGCTCCCAGTATGGGAGGGAGAGCGCTGAGGCTCCTGCAGAACAGATTGACCAGGTCCTCAGAGGCTAAAGCATCGAACTTGTAGAACTTAGCCAACGTGTTCGACCTTGACCAAGTAACTTCCCGGGCAAAGCTGCCAAGCTGAGACACACCGGGCAGCCGCCTAGGAAGAACCCACTCTATGGGTAGAGTGGGCCTCCACAGAATTTGGACACGGCAATCCTGCCGTAGAATAAGCATGCTGGATAGTAAACCTAATCGAGCGAGAAATCATCTGCTTAGAAGCAGGACCCCCAACCTCGTTGGGATCATAATGGACAAACAGAGCGTCCGACCTCTTGTGACGAGAATTTCTCTTCCCATAAATCTTCAAAGCCCTCACATCCAAGGACTTGGAAGTAATTAAGGAGTCAGTAGTCACTGGCACCACAATAGGTTGGTTGATATGAAAAGCTGACACAAGAAGAACACATGGAAGAAATTGCTGGCACATTCTGAGCTCAGTCCTATCTTCATGGAAAACAAGTAGGGGCTCTTGAAGGACAATGCCCCCAATTCAGACACACACGTAGCAGATGTTAATGCCAACAGTGTGACTGCCTTCCAAGTAAGAAACTTGACCTCTACCTCCTGTAAAGGATCGAACCAATCCGACTGTAGGAACTGCAGCACCACAGTTAGATCCCACGGTGCTGTAGGAGCCACAAAAGGTGGTGGGATGTGCAAAACCGCTTTCAAGAAAGTTTGAACCTCAAGGAGAGCAGCCAATCATTCCTGAAGAAAATGGACAGGGCCAAAAAATGCACTTTTAAGGGCCCCAAGCGTAGACCCACATCCACACCTGCTTGTAGAAAGAGGACAAACCGTCCTAGTTGAAACTCCACTGTAGGAAACCTCTTGGATTCACACCAAGACACAAACTTTTTCCAAATCCGATGGCAATGCTAAGACATAACTCCCTTCCTAGCCTGTAGCAGAGTAGGAATGACCTTTTTTGGAATGCCCTTCCGAGCTAATATGAAGCGTCCAACCTCCATGCCATCAAACGCAGCCACGGGAAGTCGTGATAGGTGAACGGCCCCTGTTGTAGTAGGCCCTCGCAAAGAGGAAGAGGCCTCGGATCCCCCAGCAGTAAGGCCAGAAAATCCATGTACCAAGGGGATCCGGTCTGAAGATCGACAGTATCTAGGTCGACAATGTTTAGGTCGACCACTATAGGTCGACAGTCACTAGGTCGACATGGATGGAAGGTCGACAGGGTTTCTAGGTCGACATGTGCTAGGTCGACAGGTCTAAAGGTCGACATGAGTTTTTCAATTTTTTTTATTTTTTTATTTTTTTTATTTTTCATACTTAACGATCCACGTGGACTACGATTGAAACGGTAATCTGTGCCGAGTGAAGCGGTAGCGGAGCGAAGGCACCATGCCCGATGCATGGCGAGCGAAGCGAGCCATGCGAGGGGACCCGGTGCACTAATTTGCGATCCCGGTCACTCTACGAAGAAAACGACACATAAATAAAATAAAAATCCTCATGTCGACCTTTAGACCTGTCGACCTAGCACATGTCGACCTAGAAACCCTGTCGACCTTCCATCCATGTCGACCTAGTGACTGTTGACCTATAGTGGTCGCCCTAAACATTGTCGACCTAGATACTGTCGATTTGATGAACCACACCCGTACCAAGCCCTTCTTGGCCAGTTCGGAACAAGAACAACACAGGACAGGGAAAGATTGTCTCTTTGTTGGCGCACTCAAGGAAAAGGAAATGAATTTATATACATTTATTATGAATAACAAGTTTCATTAAAAGATAACTTTTATTAGTATCATTTTAAAATATTGCAATTGAGAAACATAAGAGTGGAGAAATATGTACAAATTTGTGTGAGTTCCGTGAATTAATTCACAAATGTAAAGAAAAAGAAAAAAAATTTAAATAAATAAAAACTGTTACACAATGCCTGATTTATTTGCTCAATTAATTAAGTATTAATTTATGGATCGTGAGTAATACATGGTAACTGTATATGGATAATTTCTTCTTGTGTGTCCTTTCAGTGGGTAATTATAGATGTAAATATTTAATTATATGTGATTATCATAGTTCCGTCACATCTAGATTCCCCATTAATTTCATATGGTTTATTATACCCAAGATGTAATCCACTATTTATACAGATTAGGTATTCTCCCTCACTAAATGTGGTGGAAAACTGAGTCACGGTACAATATTTGAGAAATGGGGTCTAGAAGTAATAGCCCCTGTTATAATCCTATATACAGTGATTTCTACCCCATGTATGGATGAAAGAGAATTCGAGTCATAGGTAATGGACCTATCTTATCCAATATTGTGTGCACTTCGGGTTTATTGGAGAGCATTCATATCTCTATCAGTAAATTAATACAATCCCAGACAACAGTTCATACTGCGGGCTCTAAGCCTAGTAATACACAGCATCTATGTCTGAAATGTATTCATTAAACACTAGATGTATATTCAGACTGCAGGCTCTATGATTAACAGTGTTGCCAAATCGAGACTTAATAACATAGAGCTGCAATGGATATAGGGCTTTCACTAAGATCCCATTTAAATTGTATCAAGGGAACATCCTATATAATTATTACTTCCGATAATAGGCATATCTTTATTATAGCAGATTACAACTTGCCAGCCAATTCATATCATATTACTGCTGGTCTGTGCACACCTATTATGCGGGAATCAGTATGTCCCATACCATGTGTGTATTAATGAATAGTCTCAATGTAATAATATTTATACCACCTAGAGCCGTATCCCACTATTATTAGTGGATATGGGCTGTAAAGAAGGACTTAACACCTGTCACGGAGATCACAGACTAGTTGATTACCAACAAACGGCAATCAAACCTATCTCAGTAATATCTTCAGAGATCAGAATGGATTAGACACTAACTGATTATTAGGAATATATAGAGCAGAACATTCATGTGAGGCATGAATCAACCTCATTTGAATGCAATTTAGGATTCATGTTATCCATTTCTGCTAGTGCGGGTTAAAACACCTTGCACAGCTGATTACTCTGCTTCAATCTGTGATCTCCGTGACAGGTGTTAAGTCCTTCTTTACAGCCCATATCCACTAATAATAGTGGGATACGGCTCTAGGTGGTATAAATATTATTACATTGAGACTATTCATTAATACACACATGGTATGGGACATACTGATTCCCGCATAATAGATATGCACAGACCAGCAGTAATATGATATGAATTGGCTGGCAAGTTGTAATCTGCTATAATAAAGATATGCCTATTATCGGAAGCAATAATTATATAGGATGTTCCCTTGATACAATTTAAATGGGATCTTAGTGAAAGCCCTATATCCATTGCAGCTCTAGTTATTAAGTCTCGATTTGGCAACACTGTTAATCATAGAGCCTGCAGTCTGAATATACATCTAGTGTTTAATGAATAAATTTCAGACATAGATGCTGTGTATTACTAGGCTTAGAGCCCGCAGTATGAACTGTTGTCTGGGATTGTATTAATTTACTGATAGAGATATGAATGCTCTCCAATAAACCCGAAGTGCACACAATATTGGATAAGATAGGTCCATTACCTATGACTCGAATTCTCTTTCATCCATACATGGGGTAGAAATCACTGTATATAGGATTATAACAGGGGCTATGACTTCTAGACCCCATTTCTCAAATATTGTACCGTGACTCAGTTTTCCACCACATTCAGTGAGGGAGAATACCTAATCTGTATAAATAGTGGATTACATCTTGGGTATAATAAACCATATGAAATTAATGGGGAATCTAGATGTGACGGAACTATGATAATCACATATAATTAAATATTTACATCTATAATTACCCACTGAAAGGACACACAAGAAGAAATTATCCAAGGCCCTCATTCCGAGTTGATCGCTCGCAAGGCGAATTTAGCAGAGTTGCTCACGCTAAGCCTACGCCTACTGGGATTGTATCTTAGCTTCTTAAAATTGCGACCGATGTATTCGCAATATTGCGATTACAAACTACTTAGCAGTTTCAGAGTAGCTTCAGACTTACTCGGTATCTGCGATCAGTTCAGTGCTTGTCGTTCCTGGTTTGACGTCATAAACACACCCAGCGTTCGCCCAGACACTCCCCCGTTTCTCCGGCCACTCCTGCGTTTTTTCCGGAAACGGTAGCGTTTTTATCCACACGCCCCTAAAACGCTGTGTTTCCGCCCAGTAACACCCATTTCCTGTCAATCACACTACGATCGCCGGAGCGAAGAAAAAGCCGTGAGTAAAAATACTATCTTCATTGTAAAATTACTTGGCGCAGTCGCAGTGCGATTATTGCGCATGCGTACTAAGCGGAATTTCACTGCGATGCGATGAAAATTACCGAGCGAACGACTCGGAATGAGGGCCCATATACAGTTACCATGTATTACTCACAATCCATAAATTAATACTTAATTAATTGAGCAAATAAATCAGGCATTGTGTAACAGTTTTTATTTATTTAAAAATGTTTTCTTTTTCTTTACATTTGTGAATTAATTCACGGAACTCACACAAATTTGTACATATTTCTCCACTCTTATGTTTCTCAATTGCAACATTTTAAAATGATACTAATAAAAGTTATCTTTTAATGAAACTTGTTATTCATAATAAATGTAAATAAATTCATTTCCTTTTCCTTGAGTGCGCCAACAAAGAGACAATCTTTTCCTGTCCTGTGTTGTTCTGTAACTTATTGTCTATGGCAGCACCCCCTATGATGAATGGTGATACATTTTTCTTATAATCATAAAATTAGGGGAAACTTTCATTACAAAAATGTCAAAATTATCCTAGTGCAGAGGACATCCCCGTCCCCCATTCCCCTTTTATATACCAGTTCGGAACAATTAAGAACGCCTGAACTCTTGTTTTATGAGTTTCAGAATCCTTGGGATAGTGGAAGTGCAGGAAACACATACACTGACTGGAAAACCCTCTGAGTTACCAGGGCATCCACCACTACTGCATGTGGATCTCTCAACCTGGAACAGTACCTCCGAAGCTTCTTGTTGAGGCGAAAGGCCATCATGCCTATCTGAGGCACACCCCATCGGCTTGTGACCTCTACGAATACCTCCGGATGGCCCCATTCTCCTGGAAGGAGATTGTGTCTGCTAAGGAAGTACCCGGAATGAAGATTGCTGACAGTGCCACCACGTGATTTTCTGCCCAGAGGAGGATTCTTATCACCTCTGACATTACAGCTCTGCTCTTCGTTCCACCCTGTCAGTTTATGTAGGAGACCGCCGTACGTTGACCTGAATGGCCTGATCTTGAAGATGTGCTGCTCGTAGAAGACCGTTGAACCCGGCCCTTAGCACCAGAATGTTTACCGGAAGGATGGATTCCAGACTTGACCACTTTCCTTAGAAGTTTTCCCCTTGGGTGACAGTTCCCCAATCTCTGTCGAGAAGGTGAGAGGTTTGCAGCCACCAGAGGAATGAAATTCTGGCTTTCTGCAACAGGCGCATTTGTTGGTGCAAGTGAAGATGAGATCCCTACCATTTGACCAGGAGATCCAGTTGGAAAGACCCTGCTAGGAACCTTCCGTACTGTCAAGCCTCATAAGAGGCAACCATCTTCCCCATAAGGAGAATGCACTGATGGACCGATACCCGGGCTGGCTTCAGGACATCCCGGACCATGGATTGGATCACCAATGCTTTCTCTACCGGTAGAGACACCCTCTGCACTTCCACGTCGAGAATTATTTCCAGGAAGGAATGCCTCCTTGTTGGTTCCAAATGTGAAAATTGGAAGCTTACGGATCCACCCAAGATCCCGGGACAGTTGATTTGAGAGAGCAACACTCTGTAACAACAACCCCCTGGAGGAAGTTAAGATCATCCAGATATGGAATTATGTCCACTCCTGGACTGTGGAGTAGGAGCACAATCGCTTCAATGGCCTTGATGAACACCCCTGGTGTCACGTAGATACCAAGTGCAGTGTTTGGAACTGGAAGTGACAGTTGTAGTGCAACATTAGATCGGTCTAGAGAGGCGGCCAGATTGGAATGTGAAGGTACACACCCCTGATATCCCGGGATACAAGGAATTCCCCTATATCTCGACCAGAGATCACCACTCTCTGACTCCCTCCTGAACTGAACACTCGTCAGTAGGGGTCCAATGACCTTATGTTTAAATAGTAACCCCTGTTACGTAAATGAGGTGGAACCAGAATAATGACATGTGTTTGACAAATGTTAGAATAGCTTCCAAGCTTCCAGCAGTATCGTACTTTCAGCCTGAGAAGCAGGTAAGCCTGATGTGAAGAATCTGTGAGGCGGGAGTACTAGAAACTCCAGTCTGTTCCCCTGGGCAGTCTAACATTTCCCAGGGGACTAGGCAGGATATCGCCTAGATGTTTTAATGAAATCTTTTTAGTCTCTTTCCCACCTTCCTGATCCCCAGACAGTGAGGTCCACCGTCAAAACGAAGGTTATGAGAATGCCGAACCCGAAATCCGTTCCTAGGAACCTGGCGGTACAGGTTTTCTGGAATTTCCAGAACGTCCTAAAAAGGAAGTGGAGGAACCCTTGGAAAAGATTGCAGTATAGGTGTAGGATCCTAGTCTGTGTAGTTGCGGAAGGAAGCTATGGCAACTTACCCGCAGTTAGCTCGGATATTCACGTATCCCGAGCATCCCCACAGGGCCTCACCCATGAAGGGCTGACTCACCATACCGTTCTTGGATTCTGTATCTGCAGTCCATTAGTGTAGCCACCGTCCCCTGCGTGTTGAAGCTGCCAGGGCAGTGGCCCTGCGTTACGCAGGCCAATCTTCTTCATGGCATCCAGCCGTGAAGCCTGTAGAATCCTGTATGTGACATAGAAACAAGTACATGTCACTCCTACACATAGAATCTAAATCATCAAGTAAAGAGCCTGACCACGTTACAATATCTCCAGAGATCTATGCAATAGTGGGTCTCCGAGTCACACCTGCAGCAGTGTATAGTATTAGAGATTAGTCTCAATCTGCGATCAGCCTTTATGGAGGTTGTACATGGTACATGTAACACAACATTTGACAATTTAGACACTCTATAGGGATGTGGATAATAACTCAGGGTGTACTCAGGTTTTCTTATGTCCTAGAGGATGCTGTGGCCCATTTTAGTACCATGGGGTATAGACGGTTCCGCAGGAGCCTACGGCACTTTAAGACTTTTCAATAGTGTGAACTGGCTCCTCCCTCTATGCCTCTCCTCCAGACCTCAGTTTAGAAAATGTGCCCGGGAGACTGGATGCACACCAGTGGAGCTCTACAGAGTTCTGCTGAAAAACGAGATTTATGTTAAGAACTTACCTTTGTTAAATCTCTTTCTGCGAGGTACACTGGGCTCCACAAGGATAGACATTTGAGTGTAGAGTAGGATATTGATCCGAGGCACCAACAGGCTCAAACGCTTTGACTGTTCCCAAGATGCACAGCGCCGCCTCCTCAATAACCCCGCCTCCCTGAACAGGAGCTCAGTTTTTAGTTAACTAGCCCAATGCAGTAGCAGGAAAAGAGACGACAACAGTTAGTAGCCACATACACCACACTCTCACGACAGGAGAAGTGTCAGCGGCTAATGCCATACCAAACCAAAGAAGCTAAGTGCGTCAGGGTGGGAGCCTTGTGGAGCCAAGTGTACCTCGCAGAAAGAGATTTAACAAAGGTAAGTTCTTACCATAAATCTCATTTTCTGCTGCGGGGTACACTGGGCTCCACAAGGATAGACATTGGGGATGTCCTAAAGCAGTTCCTTATGGGAGCGGACGCACTGTAGCGGGCACAAGAACCCGGTGTCCAAAGGAAGCATCCTGGGAAGCAGCGGTACCGAAGGCATAGAACCTTATGAACGTGTTCACTGAGGACCACGTAGCCACCTTGCACAATTGTTCAAGGGTCGCACCACGGCAGGCCGCCCAAGAAGGTTCAACAGACCGAGTAGAATGGGCCGTAATGTGAGCAGGAGCGGACAGACCAGCCTTTACATAAGCATGTGCAATCACCATTCTAATCCATCTGGCCAAAGTCTGCTTGTGAGCAGGCCAGCCACGTTTGTGAAAACCAAACAGAACAAAGGGGGTCATTCCGAGTTGTTCGCTATGTTTTTCGTTCGCACAACATATTCGCAAAGTTGCGAATATGTTGTAAAATTGCGAACATCCGCCCCCAACGTTCATTTGCAATTTCGTACGCAGTACTACACAAAGTAGGCGTATGCCATATTACAACGCATTAATGCGAATCCATCGCATATGCACACACCTCATCGTAAGAAACCGATCTCATCGTAGATTTACGCATTCCTCTTAAATGTGCTAAGGTTTTTGCAAACAAACGTACAGCAATGTTTTTTTTTCCCTAATTTAGATGACACCTTGCAATTCAAACTCAGCAAGCGTCCCTCAATTAAAATTCCAATTAGTGTAATGATTGATTGTGTGCATGACCAATTAAGTCTGCAAAGAATACCTCAAGAACACTTTGTAGGCATAATTGGACATTACCATGTTTGTTTTTAAAGAAGTGCAAGAGATGTGTAAACTGTGCCTGACATAAATGTCAATAGCATAATTTTGTGTGGATGTTTAGTGTGTGAATGTATGTGTTTACATGTTTATTTAAAAAATAAGCTACTAACTAACCTAATTTGTATGTAATAAATAAGACTAATACTCGTAATTTGTTTGTGTTTTTTTTGTTAGGTAACCAATTTATGCTTTGCAATATGCTTTAATTTTTTAGCATTAAAACATCACAAGCGCATAACGGTTCAAAAAATATTTTTATTTTGTAAACATATTTTTTTGTTTGTCATTTTTTTATAAACTGAAATTATTAATTATTATTTTTTTAAAATTAAATCAGCCAAATTCTGAACTTCGGCCAACATGGCCTCCAAATGCGCCTTCATCCGGCCAACGATGCCTGCCAGGCTTGTGGGATCTCCAACGGCACCATCTGAAATGCAGAGTAAAAATGAAATTTAAAACATAACTCACATTACCTATTACATCATAATTCCACAAAGCACACTTTCATATAAAATTATATACATCATGGATGTATAAATGACAAAACAGTAGCATACCAACACACAAGCATACTTAGCAATGTTTGTCATTGCTAAATTACAATGTGTAAAAGTCTACCACACCATGATGTACATTTACTAAGATGGGAGTTATATTTAAGATGGGATGTTGCCCATAGCAACCAATCACATTCAACTTCTCTTCTAGAAGGTGGTAAATAACTGAAAAGTTGTTAGTGTTTGGTTGCTATGGGCAACATCCAATCTTGAATCACACCCCCAAATTAGTACATGTAACCCCATACTGGCCTTCATTCACATCTGGAGTGAAGCAGACTTGTCTTTTGTGCTGTTTGGCCCTGCATCATCACACTGCATATCAACATCTTCAGAAGGACAACATATCCTAGCATGCCCACACTTTCTGAAAGCCTGCCTTACTAAATAAGGTCAAACAGGTTTTGAAAAAGCAAATAAGCATTTTGTGAGTGTAACTTTCACAACACAAATCATTGTGTCGTTAGACTGGCTAACAAAGTGACTCCTGCGACTTTTTGGTGAAAATATTGCAATACCCAAGCACAATTGTAAAAGTAAAACCACACAAAAAGTGCCACTCAGGTCTAAATGTTTTGCATATAATGTATCACATACAAACCCTGTTGTGCAGCCAAACCTGTCGACATAGTGATTATCAACCAGATGTAGACACTGTACATATAATGTTCCGCACACAAATGTGAAGGCATCATTCATACCATGATGAAGAAGACAAGCATTTAACCTTGACAAAAAGATTGTCCACAGTACAACACTGCATTTATTTTAATGTTTTTTTTTTTTTTTTAAACTTTTAAAAATAAGGAATGTGTGTGAACTTACTCTCCTCTGCCACTTGTCCACCTCCCTCAAGTTGTGCCGGGGCCTCTGCTGCCCATTCTGTTGGGGGCAAAGGTGTCTGGCTGGGGGATGGAGGCTGGATGGGTGAGGTTGGCTGGATGGGGGATGGGTGCTGGATGGGAGAAGGAGGGTCTAAATCTGTGAGAGGATGGAAGGGGGGGGTACTTACAGAGGGGGTTTGGGAATGATAGGGTGAGGGTGGTGGAGTGGTTTTTTGGGACACAGAGGGGGAGGGGGGCAGAGAGGGGAATTGGGAAAGAGAGTGGGATTGGGCTGGAGAGGGGGTGTGGGCTGGAGAGGGGGAGTGGGCTGGAGAGGGGGAGTGGGCTGGAGAGGGGGAGTGGGAAAGAAAGTGGGATTGGGCTGGAGAGGGTGTGTGGGAAAGAGAGTGGGATTGGGCTGGAGAGGGGGAGTGGGAAAAAGAGGGTGAGGTGGCTGGAGAGGGGGTTTGGGCTGGAGAGGGTGATTGGGCAAAAGAGGGTGAGGTGGCTGGAGAGGGGGTGTGGGAAAGAGAGGGTGAGGTGGCTGGAGAGGGGGATTGGGCTGGAGAGGGGGATTGGGCTGGAGAGGGGGAGTGGGCTGGAGAGGGGGAGGGGGAGATAGAAGGGGATGGGGCTTGAGAAGGGGCCTGTTGTGGCCTCCCAGCACCAGCAGCAGCACCTTGCCGTTGTGCTCGCCCTAGAATGACATATGTAATATTTAGGTTTTAACATATACATTTATAACATCAGCATATTCCTATTACTCTGTTCTGTACCATGTTAAAGAGACAGGGGTAACATTACTAAGTTAGTAAAATGTTTATACTGGTGATGTTGCCCATAGCAACCAATCATATTATACATAAACTTTCTTAAGCAGCTTCTATCAGATAATATATAGAATCTGAATGTTTGATATAGCCAACATCACCAGTTCTCAAAACCATCCACATTTTAAATAAAAACCCAATGAGCAGGTTATTAGGTTCAGTTGTCAGCCTGTGTAGCAATTATGCACAACAACATACAGTCAGTACCATACCTCCCAACATGAGCCTCTCCAGGAGGGACAGAATGCTCTGCTCCTGCACTTCCCTCTTAATTTATGATTGCCATCACCTGTGCTGAAACACCTTTATTCCATAAATTAAGTGAAAAGTCCAGAAGTAGAGTATTCTGTCCCTCCTGGAGAGAGTCATGTTGGGAGGTATGCAGTACTGCTTGCCCTACCCACACACACTCATGTTTATTGTAAGTGTGCTAATTTTCACACTCTCACTTAGTGAAAGTATGCAAAGGTTATGCTTAAAATCCGTCATGTAATGAAATGTTACTTACTGCGCCCACGTAGGGTCCGGATTTGTTGTCGCAGCTCCGCCAACAAGTCCGGCGTACGCCTGCGCAGGTCGCTCCAGCGTCTCTCGAGCTGGATCACAGACCTCCGGCTGCGGATGCGGGTCCTCACTACGCGGCAGTCTATAACTGCCACTAGGATGCGCAGCTCGCGCCGCGTGAATGCTGCTGCGCGCATCATGGCAATGGCGTTTTCCATATATGGGCTTATATTTATAGTGTGTGTTGGCATGTGATTGGTGTAACATCTATGCTGTCATCTAAATAAACTTTATTGATGTGTGCATTGAATAAACTTTATTGCTTTCTGCAGTGCTGTGAAGGGCAGAGGGGTTAGTTCGCTACAGCGGAAATTCGCAGGCGTGGAAGAACATGAAAATGAAAATTCCTACCCTCACAATTCCACATACACACTCACATTTTTTCAAAAATATTTGATACAATCTGTGTACTCACCACATTTGGCATGAACAATCAGCTGCACAGTCACAAAGTTTACAACATTTAGAACATTTACAACATTTACAACAATACATATGTTGTGTATTTTGAATTGAAAACAGGAAAAAAAATAAAAAATAAAACCGTAATTACACCAATCTGGCAACGTAAATATATTTAAAAAAAAATATATATATTAAAATACATTGTAAGGTTAACATGTTAGAATATTTACAGAAACAACTAATAATATATTCACACACACCAAAACAATTACACTATGAGCTGTCAATAGCTACCTAAATGACATCAGAGCAAACGGAACATAAACATACAGTGACTTTGTTATAAATTTATTAATCATTGATAAAAATACTTTACCTGAAATAATCACGAACAATGCGTGTCCTTACTTGATTTCCCCTCCGGGAAACACTCCCCCTACCGACTCGCAAACCAACCCTTGGCTCCTCATCAGGCAATTCCTCTGTTTGAGGAAGCTCCACGCGACTCCTTACAGCGATGTTATGTAGGATTGCGCACAGGACCACAATTTTACTTACCATCTCCGGCGAATACATGATGTCGCCACCAGTGCGGTGGAGCACACGAAAGCGGCCTTTAAGTATACCAATCGTGCGCTCCACCAGCTGTCTAGTGGCAGTAAGCGCGGAGTTAAATGCCGTCTGTGGTCCTGGCCTGGGCTTACTGTAAGGAGTCATGAGCCAGGGGGTGCAAGGATATCCACGGTCTCCTGTTTGATGAGAAGAAAATAAAATAATTAGAATATTAAAATTTTAAATATTATTGTAAGAAAAAAACCATCGATCTTAATCTCTGCCATATCCCTGATTGTCTAATGACATGGGCATCATGGGAGTTCCCCGGGAACTTAGCATTCAGAGACAGGATCTGGAGGGATGGCCCACAAACAACCATTACATTCAGAGAATGAAACAGTTTCCTGTTTCTATAAATTTCTTCATTATGTCTTGGTGGTACAATAGCTACATGTGTGCCATCCACAACCCCAATAACATGTGGGAAGCGACTACCACCTTCCTCAAATTGCCGCTTCACCACATCTGGGGCACCAACATCCAAAGGCATAGCAATAAATTGCTTAACTCGCTTAATGAAAGCCTGGCTTACACGCCGCAGGACCTTACTGAACTGGCCCTGCGACATGCCAACCAGATCTCCCACCACATGCTGGTATGAACCAGTGGCAACAAAATGTAACACAGCAAGGAATTGTGTCAATGCTGGGATTGCTGTAGGATACCTAATGGATTGTTCTAGATCACTCTCTATTATGGAGAGAGTGTCTAGGATTAGATGAGGTGGCAGCCTGTATCTGCACAAAACAACATCATCAGGCATCCCAAAAAGAAGGACACGGGTACGGAAAATTGGTGGCCTAGCACGCCTCCGTTGCCTTGGATGATGAGGAGCCGGTTGTTGTTGTTGGAGGGCTTGCGGCGGTTGGGGTGGGAGTGGCTCTGTGGGTTGGGGTGGTATTGCTTCCGCCCCAACATGGATAGACATCACCAACTTAAAAAGAAGGTAAGAATCATGACACCATAATATTCAGAAAACCATAAACATTGTCAACCATAGTAAAAAAAACAAAAGTATGGGTGTTAACTTACTGCTTGTGCGTACTCCATTTCTAAATTAAAACAATAGGATCGAAACAAATAAAAAAACTCAAATTAGCTAATTCTCCGCAACATAGGTTCACATCACAAAGTAATACACAAAAATGCAAAACAACACTACCCATTTAATGAATGCAACAATCTATATTTTAAAAAAACATTCTGAGTATTTTTGTGAAAACAAATACAAAAATAAATAAATACATATGCTACATTAAAACGGGTGGCCTTCATTTTCAAATACATAAAAAATCAGACATACCTTGTCAAAAAAAATGCTTAAAAAATAAAAAAAAGACACTTGGCTTCCCAAATTAAATTTTAAAGAGACACCTACAAGAGACAGAGAAGGAGTCTAAGAGATCATATAGACACTTACAACAAACAGCAGGACACACTGAGATAGGCTACTTACCTGCTCAATATGTGGATTAAGCCAATTGGCTACAGGAAAAATAAAAAAAATAGCACACTTGGCTTCCCAAATTAAATTTTAAAGAGACTCCTACAAGAGACAGAGAAGGAGTCTAAGAGATCATATAGACACTTACAACAAACAACTTGTTTTTGTTACAAAAGTCTCATATTGTTTTTTTCTACTCTTTCCACACATTCTTCTATTTGCTTTGCACATAATATAGCACAATGGGGTGAGCAGGTAGAGTCACAGGAGGGTTATGTGGCTGAGGCTGAGGTGGAGGGACCTAGTGTGTCTGGCAGTGTGGGACCACAAATCCCACCTACCCAGATTCCAACTGGCCCCCCCACCCAACCCTCTGCTATCCTGGAAATCCTGCTTGAAATAGCTAGGTATGGTGGGAGCCTAAATGCTTTTCAGGATAGGATGCTCCGGAAGGTAAGCCAGATAGCTGTCCGGCTCACTGAGCACAGAACCAGTGTGGAGCAAGGTGTAGCTCAACTCTGCCAAGGTCTGGCAGAGATCAGGCAGGGACAAGATCAACTTGCCTCCTCATTCAAAGACCTTGCAAATTCCATCTTGCAAGGGCTCCAGGCCATCGCTGTCTCCCTTGCCCACAGTGGCAGAGAGCCAGCCACATCGGCTCCCTCCCCTGCCCAGGAAGAACATCCCACTGGGCAGGGCCCACGAAGGTCGCTCCGCAGACCAAGCCAAGAAGAACAGCATCAGGCGGGGGGAAAAAAGAGAAAGTGATGTCTCTCCAGATGGGCAGCACCCATGTTTTTCATGTTGTCTCTATGTTTTTTTTGTGTTGGCTTGTGTGGCCAGAATGGCTAACTCCCTCTTAGTGAAAATATACATTTCTGTTTTGATATATTGTAGGCTGTGAACTTTTTTCCTGTACACCAGAGCCATCTTCCTCTTCCTAGCGTGCTGTGTATTGTTGAGTTTGTGTGCTGGCTCCTGAATCTAACTCAGTTCCCCAAAAATATGTCTGGCTGGGTGTTTACACCATATTATTTATTAACATTAAAATTATTATTTTGTCAGAAGATGGAGTTTCCCTAGTACTGAGTTCTGCTATATGATTTGTGTCTGTGGCATCTGCTTGCTGCTTGGTCCATCTTTGCCTGTGATACTCACCTGTGGCCATGTTGTTTGGACCACTGAATATATTTTTGAAGTAATAAAAAAATAATTTAACAATTTGTTTGTGTACTTTATTAAAGTTAATGCATTATGTTAATCTTAGCCCAGTAAAGTTTAGCAAGGCATATAGACACTTTGGGAACAAGGGAACAACCCGAATAATCATACAAGCATTTCATCTTTCAAAATGCAACAGGTATGCCTTGCACAACACTTGACTTTAATGGCCATATTAAAATAGTATTCACAACTAGGTTTTTGGGTTACTATGGGCAACATGACATAATATTAAACATTGTCAGATATTCTAACAAAAGTTAAAAGTTTTATTTAAGGGAAAAATTAAGTGTATGCTGCATTATGTTGGTCCTGATATTTGTGATATACAAAGGGAACATTTTATGTAGTTTAGATGTTGCTGATGTAGTTTTGAATTTTGGTTAATTCAACTTGTTTGCATTTGGTAGTATTTAAGACATTAAAACATGCACTTTGCATCAATGTTTAGCTTAAAACTTGGCCAAAAAAAAAAACCTTATTTGGCAGCGTGACCGATTTATAGGTGCTTACAATAAACATGTAATGTGTCCACACAATTGCTGTTTGCAGTACTTCAGCAGAGCAGCGTTTAGGAAGTAATTGGGCAACAGATGAATGGGCTCTCCAATTAACTGCTAATTATTGCATACACACTTGTAACACTACTTCGCAAATGCAGAGTAACTGCAGACCTACTCGGATGCTGCGTCAAGATTGCGAAGATTTGCTATGTTAAGTTTAACATCGAAAACGCATTTCTGATAAAAACACGCCTACTGCTAGTTGCATACTCCCACACTAGACGCCCACTTTCACGCCCATGTCGTCAGATTGCGAAGCCGCACCTCTGCGGCACTCTCCGTTTTCGTTTCTGTGTAACGAGCAGTTTTCTTTGTAGTATTTCTGCACAAGTGTCGTATCGCTATACTTGCGCATGCGTATTTTCGCTTTTGCGCATGCGCGTTTACTCGATTTATGGCCGTTGCGATGCGATGATCCGCTGCGAACAACTCGGAATGAGGGCCAAAGAGAGAATCAGATTTCCTAACAGAAGCAGTTCTCTTCACATAGATATGGAGAGCCCGTACCACATCTAAAGACCGCTCTTTGGGAGACAAGTCAGGAGAGACAAGGGCTGGAACCACAATCTCCTGATTAAGGTGGAACGAAGAAATCTACTTAGGTAAATATCCGGGACGGGTCCTAAGAACCGCCCGATCACAGTGAAATATCAGATATGAGGAACTACAAGACAAGGCATCCAAATCCGACACTCTTCTAGCAGAGGCAACAGGCAGCAGAAACACCACCTTTAGGGAAAGCCACTTAAGATCAGCTGAACCAAGGGGTTCAAACGGAGACTCTTGTAACGCCTCCAAAACCACCGACAAGTCCTAAGGAGCCACAGGCGGGACATAGGGAGGTTGGATACGCAACACACCCTGAGTAAAGGTATGAATATCAGGTAAGGTGGCAATTTTCCTCTGAAACCACACCGACAAGGCAGAAATATAAACCTTGGGGGAGGCCTGACACAGGCCTAAGTCTAGGCCCTGCTGAAGAAAAGCCAAAAGCTTGGCTGTACTAAACTTGGAAGCGTCAGGACTTCCGGTTCCGGGTGCATGGAGTGAGCAGCGCGTCTCACAGCTCCTCTTCATCTCCGGCTGATTTGCTGATTTTACAAGGCTTTAATTAGCCTCCATTCTCCCTAATCTGTCCCTTGCACACCTGCACTCAGAAATATGGATAAATACATCACCTCCTCTCAGCCGCCGCAAACGCAGCAGCAAACGCTGTGCCAAGTGAAAAGAAGCCCTGAGCCTGTCATGGCGCTGGACACGGACACGCTGGCAACTTCTCCTGTCTCAAAGAAACAGGCCACTGATTCTCAGGACGCTTGTACCGCCTCACAGCACCCACATCGAGACTTCCCGCTATCATATGGAGACCTAGTGGATGCCATTTCTTCCACAGTGGGGCCGCTACTTTCTAAAGCGGTAAGTGACATTTCCACCCAAATACAGCAACTTAATATGAGAGTCTCCACAGCAGAGAACAGAATAGGCTCTATAGCTCACAACCTGGCTGACTTCCAGGGGGATGTTAAGAGGCTGGAGAAGGAGAACTATGCTATTATTAACCGCTTAGAGGAAATTGAAAATCGCTCTAGGCGCAATAATATCAGAGTGGTCGGTCTCCCTGAAACATTTAAGGGTCCATCTTTAGAGCAATTTGTCAAACAAATCCTCCCCCTAATCCTGGGGATCCAGGACATATGCAAGGATATGGTTATAGAACGGGTCCACAGAATTGGCCCCCACCTCGCCCCAATGATTCCCGACCTAGGGTCACTATATTCAAATGCCTCAGCTACGTCCATAAACTGGAAATCTGGAGGGCCTCCAGGAAACAGCCAGTTATTAAGTGGGAAGGCCTCAGCATACGCTTCTTTCAAGATTTTTCTGTGGAATTAACTTAAGGCCCATACACACTTGACGATAAAATGAACGACGTCGTTCATTTCAGCCCTCATCAACGACGTTGCTCATTATATCGTCAAGTGTGTATGCATCCGACGACCACCGATGCGCGGCCCCGCGGGACGTTAACAACCCTCGCTTATCTGTGGAGCATGTATGCTCAATTTCCACTATGGTCGTTACCGACCAGAGACGTCGTTGAATGTGTATGGTGTGAAAGACCAACGACCAAGCCACTGTTCACCAGCCCTGTTCCCAGCTCATTATTTTAATAAACTGTTCAGCTTGGATGCTTCAACGATGAATGGTCTTTCGTCTTTGGTCTTTCGTCTTTGGTCGTTGGTAGTGTGTATGCTCATGTCGTTTGCTCAGCTGTTCAAGGGAAGTTCAAGGGAAGTCGTTAACGACGGTCGTTAACGATGTGTGCATCGTCAAGTGTGTATGGGCCTTAAGGCACAAAGAGCCTTCTCCCCCATATGCTCTCGATTGATAGCAGATAAACAGAAATTTGCATTGATTTACCCAGCCAAACTGCGTATCTTTGACAATGAAAAGCATTATGACTTTTTATCCCCGGATGAAGCTGCGGACTTTCTCTGTGACAAGGGAAAAGCCTCTGAAGCCAATATCACATACCGAGTTTAATGTGCTACTCTACTGTCTACTACGCCATGTTTTCCTGAGATCTAAAGCCCACTTGCGCACCTACTGCCAAATCAGTTGCCGGCCCTTGGCTGAGGGATTTACACCCCCTCTTGCAGTGGCCTCCCAGTGTTTTCTATTCAGGCTTTGCACTCGAGGGAGAAAATTCTGCCCCCGCAGCCGGAGGGGATGGGAGCTATGCTCCGGGTTATGTTGGAACAATGCTTATACCTATTTAGGTTACAAATTTTAGTAGTTTTCTGGAAGTTATGTTACTATGTACTATCCACTTTGGGCATGCTGCGCATGTCAAGTTATCCTCTGCTTGATTTAATCTTTTGTGTCTTGTGTCCTTACCTACTCCCTGGTGTTCTTTCCCCCCCCCCCCCCTGTCCCCCCTCCCCCCATTCTCAATAGTAAACTTTCACATTGCTGCATGGAACATGTCGGTCTCCCATCTCCTCTTCAATTATGGCGTCAATTAAGGTAGGCTCCCTTAATGTGGGAGGCTTTAATTCACCAGCTAAGCCAAGGAAAATATTGGTGTACTGCAATAAACTGAAGCTTGAACTACTTTTTCTGCAGGAAGCTCACCTTGTTCACTCTGAAATGGTTAAGCTCCAAATGCTGGGGTGGAGATTGATAGCCTGTTCACCCTATACCTCTAAAGCTAGAGGTGTAGTAATCTTGGTGAAACGGTCAATTCCCCTAGACATAATTAAAATTACTTCTGACCCTGAGGGACGCTTTGTTATTGCACTAGTTACGCTGTTTTCAAAATCTTTTACCCTGTGTAATGTTTATGCCCCTACAGCTTACAGTAATAAATTTTTTTTAAAAACTCATTACTGCTCTTACAAAATACAGCCATGACCCGTTAATAGTTTGTGGAGATTTTAATTTAATTTCTGATACTCTTTTAGACAGATCTTCCTCGCCTAAACGCTCATTAACATTGCCAAAATATGGTGTACCCCATTTAGCCTCCCAATTGAACCTAGTTGATGTATGGAGAGCGCTCAATCCCACTGTCAAAGAATTTACGTGTCTCTCCGCTGCACACCAGACCCTGTCAAGAATAGACTATATATTATTATCCCAGACCCTGTTCACAAGAATATCCTCTATGGAGATTGAACCCATCTCGGTTTCTGACCATGCATTACAGAGATTTGTATTACACCTCTCAGTTGAACAATCTTCCCAGATCTCCTGGCGCTTCCCCTCCCATCTTTTGGTATCCCCGAGTTTTAAATCCCTACTGTCTGTCAGTTGGCAGAATTATTGTTCTAGCAACCAGTCTCTGGCCACTTCTGATCCTCCCCTATTTTGCCAAACCGCCAAGGCGGTCCTTAGAGGTGATATAATTTCCTATGTTGCTAAACTTAACAAAGCCTATGCAGCCACCTATCTCCGCTTACAACAAAATCTCACTACTGCCTACACCATCTTTAGCCGAGTGCCCAATTTAGCAAACAAACTGAAGTATACCACAGCAAAGACACACTTTAATGAATATCTTAATAAGCAAGGAAACATACACTTATATGGAATCAATTATAAATATCACAGATTCGGAAATAAATCAGGCAAATTGCTCACCAACATTTTAAATGGATCTAGATCAGCCATGACGGTCCACCCCCTTCGATATCCAGATGGTACTCTCACCTCCACTAATAAGCAGGTTGCGCTTTATATGAAAGACTTTTACTCTCGGTTATACTCTCACACTCCTCCAACAACTGATGATCCCGCCCCCCCCCTCTTCCCTCCCCCCCCTGGCACAATATCACTTTTCCTCAACTGACTGGGGAGATGAGGGATAATTTGGTGGCTCCTGTCACACTGGGGGAAGTGTCCAAGATAATTAAATCCTTGCAGACTAATAAGGATCCAGGCCCTGATGGATTTGGAGACTTCTATAAGATGATGCTTCCTGACATTCTTGACCCACTTGTGCTAGCCTTCAATCATATGCTTACCACGGGTACCGCACCACTATACTTCAATGCAGCATATATCAAACTCTTACCCAAACCAAATAGAGATCTAACTCTCCCGGGCTCATACAGGCCCATATCCCTGCTTGACTCAGACTACAAAATCTTGGCAAAAGCCCTTGCTGATAGACTCAAAACGGTTTTACCAGAGATTATCCACCCTGACCAAACAGGATTTATAGCTGGCAGGCACTCTGTCCTGAATGTCAGGAAGGTCATCTCGGCGGTCCCTCATCTCCAACACTCAGTTGATACCGCTCCCCCTGGTGTGATAATGTCATTAGATGCTGAGAAGGCCTTTGACCTTGTCCAGTGGCCCCACTTATTTAATACTATGGATGGGTTTGGCTTTCCCTCTATATTCCTTACCTATATCAAAATGCTCTATACTAATCCTCTCTCTCAGATTATGTGCAATGGCCAATTCTCAGACCGTTTCCAGCTGCATAAAGGAACGAGACAGGGATCACCCTGTCCCCTCTTTTATTTGCAATTGCCATAGAGCCCTTAGCCATACTTCTGCGTGAATCACCTGCTTTCAAAGGCATTACCATCTCCAACTACGAGCTTAAAGTTTCACTATTCGCAGACGACATGTTACTTTTTGTCTCTGAACCCCTTACGTCAATCCCTGCAATTATGTCTATTATTCATAACTTTGGCGCGATCTCTGGTTATAAGGAAATCAGAGATTCTTCCCATAGGTAAATACTCCCTACATCTTCCCTCTTCCCCTGTATTTACTAATTTTAAAATTACTTCAACTCCCTTGAAATATTTGGGTATATTTATCACAAATAAAGTAGCGGACCTGTACAAAGCTAATTTCTCTCCTCTAGTGAGTAAGATTACAACGTTAATGTCAACTTGGAATTCTCTCCCCTTTTCACTCCTTAGTAGGGCGGTTGCGGTTAAATCGATAATCTTCCCAAAACTATTCTATGCAATCCAGATGCTCCCCCTAGCACTGATCCATAGAGACACTCTCACGGTTAATACCGCTATGTTTAACTTCTTGTGGAATGGCAAAAGATCTAGAATAGCTCTCTCCAAATTGATGCTTCCTAAATCTCATGGAGGCCTTGGTCTCCCAGATTTTAAATCCTATACCATAGCTGTATTTTTTAGGTATGCTAGTGACTGGTTGCTGGAAAATTCCTCCTACACTGATACCAAATTGGATCAAGCTATATTTTATCCATATTCCCCATCTGCCTTATTACATCTCAAGCCTAACTCCATCCCACCCCAGATTTACTCACATCCCATTTGTCATGATACGTACATTCACTGGAAGTCCCTTCATAAAAAGTTGCGTAGAGATTTTAGATTCTCACCCTACCTACCCCTCTGGGGCAATCCAGACTTTTCACCGTCACTCCACAACCCCTCCTTCCAGATTTGGAGACAAAAGGGTCTAGCACTTGTGAACAGGGTCTTCGACCCGGGTGGTTACGTCCTCCCCTTCGAAGACCTGCAAAGGCGTTATTCCATCCCAAATAATCTCTTTTACTTATATCTACAGGTCAGACACTATGTCCAGACACTCCCGATTACTTACCCCGTGCCTAAGGAGACACATCAATTCTAAAGTTGCTGCAGTTAAGATCCCCTATTACTTATAAGATTCGACACCTCTACTCCCACTTAATCTTAGCTACTGTTAACCCCTCAATACACGCTCAAAAGATTCTTACCAGGTGGGCTGCAGATATCCCAAATTGGACAAGCTCTGCTGAGTCTACACTTTACAATTATAATAAACAATCCAAACACCTAAAATCGGCATACTTACAGGAAACTCATTTCCGGTTCCTACACAGGGCATATGTCTCCCCAGCTCAGAGGAAATATATGGCCTTGGCCGAATCAGGAAAGTGGATGAAATGCTCAATGTCAAATGCCAAGTTGTTCCATTGCGTTTGGAAGTGCTCCAAGGTTCGTAGATTCTGGGCTAAAACTGTATGTTATTTAAATGTAATTCTGCATTCCTCATTAATCCCACTGCCAGAAGCTTGCCTATTACTAGATTTCGAACACTGGTCCTTTAGTACCCATCCTTCCAGCTGGACCCCCTTTGTTGTAACAGTCCTAACATTAGCTAAAAAGCTAATATTCATACATTGGATTAAGAAATCTGCCCCGACGATCCAAGAGCTCAAGAACCGTCTTCTTCTCCTATTATATTTCGATATACGAACTCAACTACTGAACCCTACATCCCCCACATCCGCTTTCCACCTCAGATGGGACCTCTTTATATCCTCCTTGGATGAAGACTCCAGTAGGACTGTCTCCACATTCGTTGGATCTCAAGAATGGGTTAGAGCTAAAGCTTTATGTGACAAAACAATGTAGAGGGACTGTCCTAGTTACAGCTTTGCTGGCCCCATTGATGGTTCCTCCCTTTTATCATGAGTTGGGCCTCCTACAGGTGGAGATATTATATCCTCTGTGTTGTGTTAATAGGCCTCTCTGTTCCTTAGTGGCATGTATGTATCACATATGGTCTTCCCACCCTCCCCCCCTTTCTTCTTCACCTTCCTTCCTTTCTCCCCCTATGTATATGTCTTTGTCTAACCCAGTTTCATTGAATAATTACCTATTTGTATGATTACTGCCAATTCATACTCGTTATGTCTCTGACATTTTTTGATCCTTGGCAATGTTACTTTATGAAACCTTCAATAAAACGTTTAAAAAAAAACCCAAAAACTTGGAAGCGTCATAATTGTTAGATGCACACCAAACAAAGTAAGAATGCCAGACCCTATGGTAAATCCGAGTAGAAGTCGGTTTCCGGGCCCACAACATAGTTTGAATGACGGCCTCAGAAAACCCTTTAGCCCTCAAGACGAAAGCTTCAAGAGCCACGCCGTGAAAGACAGCCGGGCCAGGTCCTGGTCGACACAGGGGCCCTGAACGAGGAGGTCTGGGCATTGTGGTAGTAGAATTGGACGCTCTGACGAGAGGCACTGAATGTCTGAGAATCAGTGCCGTCTGGGTCACGCTGGAGCTATGAGAAGCAGGATTCCTCCTTCCTGCTTGAACTTCCGAATTACCCTGGGCAGGAGTGACACCAGAGGGAATACGTATGGCAGCCAAAACTTCCATGGCACAGCGCATCCACGAATGCTGCTTGAGGATCCCTTGTCCTTGCTCTGAAGGCCGGAACCTTGTGATTGTGTCGAGACGCCATCAGCTCCACGTCTGGAAGGCCCCACCTTTCCACTTGGAGTTGAAACACTTCTGGATGGAGCAGCAAAGAAAAAAGGGCACAACAAAGTGACCCCCTGGCGCTGATTGGTAATTTACAATTAATGCATATATATATGTCTTATAGTGTTTTTTAACTCTTTCCAATTCGTTTTTTTATGGATAATCTAAAAGCAGTATGGGGACTTCTCTCCCCCCTTCCCACATTACTCTTATGCTGCTTTCACATCGCAAAACCTGCTTTTGAAATGGTATTTGAAACGGTTCTTAAAACGGGTCTGAGCAGTTAAACCCCTTTCACATCTCATGTTGTAACCAGTAAATTACCATTTCATTACCGTTTTGGTACCTTTCACACTGAACCCGTTTCACCCATAGAAAACAGTGGTTGTCATTATAAATGGACTTTTCTGGCCCACACATTATTAATAATTATTAATTAATTCATTATTAATAATTTGGATAGTCGTACGATGGAACCCAGCAGCTTGAAGCATTTTTGCTATGTTTTTATATATGAGGTTATCCTTGACTGTCCCAGTAATTTGGCAGCAGATTTCCTCATCCCCTCTGATCCTAAAGCAGCTCCCTCACCTCTTCATCACTCCAATTAGACATTTTATAATGGCTTTGCAGTCTAAACGTTTATAAAGCCACTCTCACATGTGTCTCCTGTGTTTTCCAAGCTGTTTCCTGGTTGTGGCTGCTGACATCACACATGGAGACAGCCTATGACCTGCTGGGGCTTGCAAATACCGTTTCAGACCCTTTCACACTGCACAGTGAAATGGGACTGAAACGGGTAGGACCCTTCTTTTTTACCGTTTCAAAATACAGGTATTTTGAAAACGGTAAATTGAAGGGGACCCTTTCACATCGCAGCTTGACCCGTTTAGGAAGCCAGTTAAAACGGAAAAATACCGGGTATAAGCTGCGGTGTGAAAGGGGTATTAGAAAAAAAGAAAAAAGAACAGAAAGCCCTAATAGATTCCTTATTAAAAAACTTTTATTTTTATTTGTATTTTGCTTTTTTAGTTAATAATATATTGCTCCTTATATTACCTATATATTAGAATACACATTACAGAATTTCACTTTATACGATATTCTAAAAAATCTGGCCAGCTTAAAAACAATAACACATTCACAATTAAATACTCTGCTCAGTGCAAAAAAATAAACAATTAAGATACAAATGGATCCCACTGTTTCCTTTCGATGTTACAAGGTAACCATGCTCCTGATTGATATATATTTCCTTATTCAGCTTAAGCTTAAAGCTTTTCAGGTTTTGCAGCTGTGTTTAGAAACAATTTTGACACAGTTTCTCATGCAGAATGTAGAATAATAAACACAAGTCCACGTACTTATGGATTCAATGATGTTAACTTTCAAATGGATTGAACCATATAGTGATTTCAGTAGCTGTTCCTTTTCATTTAGAAGGTATAGATGATTTAATATACAGCAGCAATAAATTGAATACTTGTGATTTAGCGTGTATAAGCCGGGATGTAACCTTCATTAAAAGCAAAAGGGTTTTTACAGCTCAGCTGGTGGTTTTAAGCTGATTAGATGCACACGACCTAGTCGGGTATCCAGAAGGGACGAACCCTGCACAATCGTTAGTCCTGGAGCCACCAGTACAGTGACAGACGGACCTCAGGAGTCAATGAGATCATGTGAGACCTGATCCGGTGAGGCAGGCCATCCCACTTGGCCAGAAACAGCCTCTGGAGAGGGCGAGAATGAAATTGAGCATACTCCACCATGTCGAATGCTGACACCATGAGGCCCAGCACCTGCATCGCCAAATGTATCAACACTTGCGGACGAGAGAGGAAGCAATGAATCCTGTCCTGGAGCTTCAGGACTGTCTCCTGAGACAAGAACAACCGCTGGTTGTGAGTGTCCAATAGCGCTCCCAGGTGCACCATACTCTGAGCAGGGACCAGGGAGGATTTCTTCCAGTTGATGAGCCACCCGTGGGCTTGCAGAAACCGGACAGTCAGATCTAGGATGTAGGAGAATTTCTGGGGAATTTGCCAGGATCAACAAGTCGTCCAGACACGGTAGGATCCTGACCCCTTGACGGCGGAGTACCGCCGTCATCACCACCATAACTTTGGTGAAGACTCGCGGAGCCATGGTTAAACCAAAACGTAATGCCCGAAACTAGTAATGGAGGTTGCCAACTGCAAACCTCAGGTACTGCTGATGCGACACTGCTATTGGAATATGCAGGTAAGCATCCTGTATATCCAGGGAGACCATATAATCCCCAGGTTCCAAGGCCAGAACAATAGAGCGAAGGGTTTCCATACGGAACTTGGAGATTCTCACAAACTTGTTCAATGCCTTGAGGTTGAGAATGGGCCGGGAGGACCCATTCGGTTTTGGGACTAGAAACAGCGGAGAATAGTACCCCTGGCCCCTCTGAGCAAGAGGCACCTGTACTACCACTCCTGTGTCCAGGAGGGTCTGTACCACCGAATGAAGAGTCTTTGCCTTTGTCTGGTCCGAAGGGACATCTGTCAGGCAAAATCGATGAGGGGGACGGTATTTGAAGGCTATGGCATAACCTCGAGTGACGATTTACCGTACCCAGGCATCTGAAATGGTCTTCAACCATTCCTGGGTATACCCTAGAAGCTGGCCCCCCACCATGGGGTCCCCAAGGGGGAGGCCCGTCATGCGGCAGGCTTATCGGTCTTGGAAGCTGGCTGACGAGCAGCCCAGGCTCTTTTGTGCTTCGGCTTACCAGGTTTGGAAGTGCGGGACTGTTTATGGTATGCCTGACCTTTTGCTTTACCTGAAGGACGAAAGGAAGTACTTTTAGCCTTCGGCACAGAAGGAGCAGTACTTGGCAGACAGGCTGTTTTGGCAGTAGCCAAATCAGCCACTATCTTATTTAAGTCCTCTCCGAACAGGATATACCCCTTAAAAGGGAGTACCTCCAGGGTTTTTCTAGAATCCAGATCCACAGACCACAGTGTAAACGCCATCTTCATCAGACGAGGTGTCAGTGACAGCAGTGGATTGTGAGGAAGTAATGGCCCGCTTAGAGGACCCCTTGGTCTTAGGCGAGCGAGGGTTAGACCTTTTAGTAGTCAGTGACTGGTTCAATTTCTTTAACTGAGCGGACAAGTTATCTGCCCACGGTGGATTAAACGCGGGGACCATATACGGTTGGACCGGCATAGGAGGTCCCATAGGGGGTGTTAGTTTAGTAACAAGCGTATTCAGTAGTGTGGAGAAAGTAGCCCACGGCGGGTCATTCTGGACCCCCGTTGCCACAGTCCCACTGGGGGCAAGGAACCCCAAGAACCAGAGCCCTCAGCTGATATATTTTCCTCAAAAGAATCTGCCAGTGTGTTCAGCCCCAGAACCGTTACTCTCATAAGCAGACATGTTATAACTTGCAGTATGAGGTAACACAGTACAATTTGTCAGCAGCACAATACCTCATGCCCAAACCCCTGCGCAGAGTAGTCAGCACAAACAGGGATTCGGGAGAGATATGGTGACTAAAATCACAGAGAAAAATACAATGAAAGTATATCTTGTGAATATCCTATATTATATTATAATAAACCTGACGCACCAAGCCCCCTCAGGTTATAGAATATAGGGATAGCAAGCTGAGTGAGAGACACGACATGGAAGTCACCCAGCGGTCACCCAGCGGTCTGCATACACAAATAGCCACAGTTTGTACAATGCAGACGTTATGACAAGCAATAATACTGCACTGCACTAGCTTATAATAAGATTTTAAACCTACCGGTAAATCTTTTTCTAGTAGTCCGTAGAGGATGCTGGGGACTCCGTAAGGACCATGGGGATAGACGGGCTCCGCAGGAGACATGGGCACTTTAAGAAAGATTTTAGGTCTGGGTGTGCACTGGCTCCTCCCTCTATGCCCCTCCTCCAGACCTCAGTTAGAGAAACTGTGCCCAGAGGAGACGGACAGTACGAGGAAAGGATTTTTGTTAATCCAAGGGTGAGATTCATACCAGCCACACCAAACACTCCATATAACTTGTGATATACTACCCAGTTAACAGTATGAAAACAACATAGCATCAGTCCAAGACCGATGAAAATTATAACATAACTCTTATGTAAGCAAAACTATATACAAGTCTTGCAGGAGTAGTCCGCACTTGGGACGGGCGCCCAGCATCCTCTACGGACTACGAGAAAAAGATTTACCCGTAGGTTTAAAATCTTATTTTCTCTTACGTTCTAGAGGATGCTGGGGACTCCGTAAGGACCATGGGGATTATACCAAAGCTCCAAAAACGGGCGGGAGAGTGCGGATGACTCTGCAGCTCCGATTGAGCAAACAGGAGGTCCTCCTCAGCCAGGGTATCAAACTTATAAAACCTTGCAAGGTGTTTGAACCCGACCAAGAAACCACTCGGCCCAGCTGTAGAGCCGAGACCCCTCGGGCAGCCGCCAAAGAAGAGCCCACCTTCCTAGTGAAATGGGCCTTGACCAATTTAGGTAACGGCAATCCAGCCGTTTCACGCTCGCTGAATCGTGTTACAGATCCAGTAAGCAATAGTCTGCTTTGAAGCAGGAGCGCCAACCTTGTTGGCTGCATACAGGACAAACAGTGCTTCTGTTTTTTCTGACTCTAGCCGTTCTGGCTACGTAAGTTTTCAAAACCCTGACCACATCAAGGGACTCGGAATCCTCCAAGTCATGCGTAGCCACAGGCACCACAATAGGTTGGTTCATATGAAAAGATGACACCACCTTAGGCAAGAATGGAGGACGGTTCCGCAATTCCGCTCTATCCATATGGAAAAAAACCAGATAGGGGCTTTTATGAGACAAAGCCGCCAATTTCGACACTCGCCTAGCCGAAGCCAAGGCTACCAACATGACCACTTTTCAAGTGAGATATTTTCACTCCACCATTTTAAGAGGTTCAAAACAGTGCACCTTAAGGTAACTCAACACCACGTTAAGGTCCCAAGGCGCCACCGGAGGTACAAAAGGAGGCTGAATATGCAGCACTCCCTTCACAAAAGTCTGTACTTCTGGGAGAGAAGCCAATTCTTTTTTAAACAAATTGGATAAGGCCGAAATCTGAACCTTAATGGAGCCTAATTCTAGGCCCAAATTCACTCCAGTTTATAGGAAGTGAAGGAAAACGGCCTAGATGGAATTCTTCCGTAGGAGTATTCCTGGCCTCACACCAAGAAACATATTTTCGCCATATACGGTGATAATGTTTAGTTGTCACGTCTTTCCTAGCCTTTATCAGCGTAGGAATGACCTCATCCGGAATGCCCTTTTCCGCTAGGATCCGGCGTTCAACCGCCATGCCGTCAAAAGCAGCCGCGGTAAGTCTTGGAACAGACCGGGCCCCTGTTGCAACAGGTCCCGTCTTAGAGGAAGATGCCACTGATCTTCTGTGAGCATTCTCCTGCAGATCCGGATATCAGGCCCTACGTGGCCAATCTGGAACAATGAGAATTGTCTGCACTCTTCTTTTTCTTATTATTCTCAACACCTTTGGGATGAGAGGAAGAGGAGGAAACACATAGACTAACTGGAACACCCACGGTGTCACTAGGGCGTCCACAGCTACCGTCTGAGGGTCTATTGACCTGGCGCAATATCTTTTCAGCTTTTTGTTGAGGCGGGACGTCCTCATGTCTATTTGGGACAGTCCCTACTGACTTGCAATCTGTGTGAAGACTTCCTGATGAAGTCCCCACTCCTGGATGCAGGTTGTGTCTGCTGAGGAAGTCTGCTTCCCAGTTGTCCACTCCTGGAATGAACACTGCTGACAGTGCGTTTACATGATTTTTCGCCCAGCGAAGAATCCTGGTGGCATCTTGCCACTCTGCTCCTTGTGCCGCCCTGGCAGTTTACATGAGCCACTGCGGTGATGTTGTCTGATTGGATCAGTACTGGTAAGTCGCGAAGCAAGGTCTCCGCTTGACGAAGGGCGTTGTATTTGGCCCTCAGCTCCAGGACGTTGATGTGAAGACAAGTCTCTTGACTTGACCCAAGACCCTGGAAGTTTTCTCCTGTGTGACTGCTCCCCAACCTCGGAGGCTCGTGTCTGTGGTCACCAGAATCCAGTCCTGAATGCCGAACCTGCGGCCTCCTAGAAGGTGAGCACCCTCACAGGAGAGATACCCTGGCCCTGGGGGACAGGGCGATCAACTGATGAATCTGTAGATGTGAGTCGGACCACTTGCCAGTAGGTCCCATTGGAAGGCTTTGTATGACGCTACCATCTTTTCCAGGACTCGAGTGCAGTAATGCACGGACATCTGTTTTGGCTTCAATAGGTTCCTGACCAGAGTCATGAGTTCCTGAGCCTTTTCTATCTGCAGATAAACCCTTTTCTGGACCGTATCCGGAATCATGCCCAAGAAAATCAGACCGGTTGTAGGAATCAACTGCGACTTCGGGATATTGAGAAAACAGCTGTGTTGCTGTAACACCTTCAGTGAAAGTGATACTAATTGCGACATCCTGCTTGCGCAGGAGCACCATCATTTCCGCCATTACCTTGGTGAAAATCCTCGGTGGAAAACCATGGTAATGACAACCTGTACCGCAAATCTTAGGTACGCCTGATGAGTTGGATATATGGGAACATGAAGGTAAGCATCCTTTATGTCCAGGGATACCATAAAATCTCCTCCTTTCTAGGCTGGCGATGACCGCTCTGAGCGATTGCACCTTGAACTTGAACCTTTTCAAGTATAGGTTCAAGGATTTAAATGTAAAATGGGTCTGACCGAACCGTCCGGTTTCGGGACTACTAACAGGGTTGATTTACTACCCCTTCTAATGTAGAAGTAGGGGAACATTGACCACCACCTGTTGATGATACACTTTGTGAATTGCCTTTCTGGGGGAGAAGCTGTTAAGGCCGATTTGAGAAACCGGCGAGGAGACACTTGTTCGAACTCCAGCTTGTAACCCTGGGAAATAATTTCTATCGCCCCGGGATCCACCTGTGAGTGACCCCAGATGTGGCTGACCAGTCGAAGACGTGTCCCCCCTGTGGCGGACTCCCTCAGTGGAGTTCCCGCATCACGCTGTGGATTTTATGGAGGCCTGGGAGGACTTCTGCTCCTGGGAACTAGCTGTGGTTGGCAGCTTGTTTTCCCTGACCTTACCTCTGGCAAGAAAAGACTATCTTCGTACTCTCTTGTTTTTATATAACCGAAAGGACCGCATGTGTTAATGTGGTGCTTTCTTAGGCTGTGAAGAAATACATGGCAAAAATTTTATTCAGCTGCCGTAGTTGTGGAGACCAGGCCTGAGAGACCTTCCCCAACCAATTCCTCATATGCCTTCATATGCCTTCTGTTCATTGCCGGGTCCATAGGACTCGTCTAGCAGAAATCGACATAGCGGTGATTTCTAGAACACAGTAGGCCAATGTCTCTTTGAGCATTTCCCATATATAAGACAGCATCTTTAATATGACCCAGGGTCTATAAACCGGTATCCAAATCCAGGGTATTAATTTCCGTCGATAAGGTACCTATCCTTGCTGCTACAGCATAACAAACCCAAGCCGACACTAACGCCGGGTTGAGTAAGGTACTAGATTGTGTAAATGGACTTCCAGGTAGCCTGCTGTCTGCGATCAGCAGGATCCCTGAAGGTAGCCATAATGGCAGCGCTACCTTTTTTTTGGATAAGCGTGTCCAAGCTTTTTTCCCTCTTGGGGAAGATTCTTACCGTATCATGTCCTTAGTCGGGAAAGGATACGCCCTAAGAATCCATTTTTGGGAATCTGCAGTTTCTTGTCTGGAGATTTCCAAGCCTTTTCAATAACTTGTTCATGAGATGGGGGAAAGTTTACCTCAGGTTTCTTTACCCTATACATGTGTACCCTTGTGTCAGGGACAGGGATATTGATATGCAAATCATCTTTTATTACAATAATCATATATTGAATACTTTTAGCCAATTTTG
Organism: Pseudophryne corroboree; assembly: GCF_028390025.1. Lineage (NCBI taxonomy): Eukaryota > Metazoa > Chordata > Amphibia > Anura > Myobatrachidae > Pseudophryne > Pseudophryne corroboree. The sequence goes on along the minus strand of NC_086446.1, from coordinate 148,061,141 downwards.
GCTGTAACTTTGCATCATCGTAGTCGACACTGGAGTCAGAATCCGTGTCGGTATCTGTGACTATTATTTGGGATAGTGGGCGCTTTTGCGACCCTGAAGGCCCCTGCGACATAGGGACAGACATGGGTTGACTCCCTGGTTGTTCCTTCTCATTTTTTGTGCAATAAATTTACATTAACACTTAAAACATTCCATATATCCATCCAGTCAGGTGTCGGCGTTGTCGACGGAGACACCACATTCATTTGTTCACCCTCCTCCCTTGGAGAGCCTTTTACCTCAGACATGTCGACACACGCGAACCGACACACCACACACTCAGGGAATCCTCTTATCTGAAGACAGTTCCCCCACAAGGCCCTTTGGAGAGACAGAGAGAGAGTATGCCAGCACACACCCCAGCGCTATATGACCCAGGAAAAAACACAGTAAACATATGTTTACCCAGTAGCGCTGTGTATAAATGTATATATGCGCCTAATTATATGCCCCCCCCTCTTCTTTAAAACCCTCTTTAACCGTGGTATAAGCAGGGGAGAGTCCGGGGAGCTTCCTCTCAGCTGTGCTGTGGAGAAAATGGAGCTGGTGAGTGCTGAGGGAGAAGCCCCGCCCAGTCGGCGGCGGGCTTCTGTCCCGCTCAAATATACTGAAAACTGGCGGGGGCTCTTGTATATATACAGTGGCCAGCTGTATATATACTATTTTTGCCAGAAAAGAGGTTTATATTCTGCCCAGGGCGCCCCCCCTGCGCCCTTACAGTGACTGCCGTGTGTGAGGTGTATGGGAGCAATGGCGCACAGCTTCACCGCTGTGCGTTACCTCAGTGAAGATCATGAAGTCTTCTGCCGCCTCTGAAGTCTTCTTTTCTTCTCATACTCACCCGGCTTCTATCTTCCGGCTCTGTGAGGAGGACGGCGGCGCGGCTCCGGGACGAACTCCAGGGTGAGACCTGTGTTCTGACTCCCTCTGGAGCTAATGGTGTCCAGTAGCCTAAGAAGCAGAGCCTTGAAACTCACAGAAGTAGGTCTGCTTCTCTCCCCTCAGTCCCTCGATGCAGGGAGTCTGTTGCCAGCAGGCTCCCTGAAAATAAAAAAACCTAACAAATATACTTTCTGTCAGAAAGCTCAGGAGAGCTCTCTGAACCTGACCAAGTAGCCGCTCAGCAAAGCTGTAATGCCGAGACCCCTCGGGCAGCCGCCCAAGAAGAGCCCACCTTCCTTGTGGAGTGGGCTTTTACTAATTTTGGAAACGGCAATCCAGCCGCAGAATGACCCTGCTGAATCGTGTTACAGATCCAGCGAGCAATAGTTTGCTTTGAAGCAGGAGCACCCAGCTTGTTGGATGCATACAGGATAAACAGCGACTCAGTTTTCCTGACTCTAGCCGTTCTGGCTACATAAACCTTCAAAGCCCTGACCACATCTAGTAACTCGGAATCCTCCAAGTCACGAGTAGCCACAGGCACCACAATAGGTTGGTTCATATGAAAAGATGACACCACTTTTGGCAGAAATTGTGGACGGGTCCGCAATTCTGCCCTGTCCATATGGAAAACCAGATAGGGGCTTTTATGTGACAAAGCCGCTAATTCTGACACACGCCTAGCTGAAGCCAAGGCTAATAGCATGACCACCTTCCACGTGAGAAATTTTAACTCCACGGTGACTTCAGGAAACTCAACACCACGTTAAATTAAGATCCCAAGGTGCCACTGAAGGCACAAAATGGGGCTGAATATGCAGCACTCCCTTTACAAACGTCTGAACTTCAGGTAGAGAAGCCAGTTCTTTTTGAAAGAAAATGGATAGGGCCGAAATCTGGACCTTAACGGAAGCCAATTTCAGGCCCAAAGTCACTCCCGACTGTATCAAGTGAAGGAAACGGCCCAGCTGGAGTTCCTCCATAGGAGCATTCCTGGCCTCACAACAAGCAACATATTTTCGCCTTATACGGTGATAATGTTGAGCTGTCACGTCCTTCCTAGCCTTTATCAGCGTAGGAATGACCTCATCCGGAATGCCTTTCTCTGCTAGGATCCGGCGTTCAACCGCCATGCCGTCAAACGCAGCCGCGGTTAGTCTTGGAACAGACAAGGCCCCTGTTGCAACAAGTCCTGTCTTAGAGGAAGAGGCCACGGGTCCTCTGTGAGCATTTCTTGCAGATCTGGATACCAAGTCCTTCGTGGCCAATCTGGAACATTGAGGATTGTTCTCACTCCGCTTTGTCTTATTATCCTCAGCACCTTGGGTATGAGAGGAAGAGGAGGAAATACATAGACCGACTGGAACACCCACGGTGTCACCAGGGCGTCCACAGTTATCGCCTGAGGGTCTCTTGACCTGGCGCAATACCTCTGTAGCTTTTTGTTAAGGCGGGATGCCATCATGTCCACCTGTGGCAGTTCCCACCGACTTGTAATCTGTGCGAAGACTTCCTGATGAAGTCCCCACTCTCCCGGGTGGAGGTCGTGTCTGCTGAGGAAGTCTGCTTCCCAGATGTCCTCTCCCGGGATGAACACTGCTGACAGTGCTCTTACGTGATTCTCCGCCCAGCAAAGAATTCTGGTGGCTTCCGCCATCGCCACCCTGCTCCTTGTGCCGCCTTGTCGGTTTAAATGAGCCACTGCGGTGATGTCTGACTGAATCAGAACCGGTTGGTCGCGAAGCAGGGTCTCCGCTTGACGTAGGGCGTTGTATATGTGTTATGATTCCAGTACTTCTGACCAGAGGAGATCTTATGACAGAGGCCAGAGTACTGGAATGAAATGCTGGTTACGGGAGCGGGAAAGCCTAGTAACCACTGGCGCCCTAACTCCGTTGTCTCGCCCGTGTAATCAGAAATCCCCTGCGAGACTATGGTTGCTTGAGCCCATGGCAGCCGCGTTTGAAGGGCGGATTATGTCTGCCCAACTCCGATGCCCCCTCAGGTCTTAATGGGAGACAAAGGGAAATCCGAGACAGGGTGATAACAAGGGGCCCTCTGACTAAGCAACCAGGCCAGGGGCTACAAGCTAACTAACTTAAACCAGAAGTATGTGCGGACAAACCGCCAGGGAAAAGGACAACCAAAAATCCACTAATCCGTAACTCCTATCCAGCACCGCTGGATACCAGAGTGGATTTGTGGGAGCGGAATCCTCCGCAAAAGCTCCGAAACACAATATAACCAAATAATAAATAGTAAGCGGTCAAGCCGCAACACACGGCTACGCCGCGACTCACGAACACCACAGGATGTTAAAGGTGCTCGGTCTGGACTCCAGGAAAAGATGACAACTTCCGAGTACTGGACCACTGAGGACAGGAACGACCGGATAGAACAGGACTGGAAAACTCTCTGCAACTGACACAGCAAACAGGAAGCTATAACCGGCGTCTGTGAGAAGTCCTGAGAGTGCCTTTAAATGGGAGACCTCCAATCAGGAGCCAGACAGGGCTAATTACAACATGCCGTGCAGCTGCATGCTGCACGGCCAGGAACCAGTGAGGTGATTAACTTAGACCCAGCAACGGGGAACGCGGTCCGACAGTGGCGTCCCCGTTGCTAGGGTCTGTGCGGCTCCGTGCGCCCGGCGTCTAGCGTTGCTAGGGAGCCGGCGGCTGTCCGCATGCGGCGTCCCTAGTTGCTAGGCGCCGGGCCGCACTGACGAGCGGACCCTCGGCGCCTAACAGTACCCCCCCCTTGAGGAGGGGTCAAGGAACCCCTAAAGCCAGGTTTCTGAGGAAATTCTCGAAAAAATGCCCTCTTGAGCCTTGGGGCATGGAGATCCTTATCCAGGACCCAAGACCTTTCTTCTGGACCATAACCTCTCCAATGTACCAGAAAATAAAGCCGACCCCGGGACAACTTGGAATCGAGAACCTTCTCCACCAAGAACTCCTGCTGACCCTGTACATCTACTGGTGATTTCCCCTGAGAGACCTTTCGAGGAAATCTACTGGAAGAAACGTATGGTTTCAACAAGGAGCAATGGAACGTATTTCCGATCCGGAGAGTTCTTGGTAAACGTAACCGGAAAGCAAATGGATTGATCTTTTTTATAATATGAAATGGTCCAATAAATTTGGGGCCCAATCTGGCTGAGGTTTGTCGAAGTTTAATGTTGCGAGTCGACAACCATACCCTATCTCCTACTTTAAAAGTGCAAGGCCGCCGGAGCCTGTCAGAAAATTTTTTCTCCCGAAATGCCGCTTTTCTGAGAGCAAGGTGCACTTTTCTCCAAATGAGTCTGAGATGAGAGGTCAAGGTCAGCGAGGAGACAGAGGAATGTTGAAAAAAGGAATTAGCCCTGGGATGAAAACCGAAAACTGTAAAAAATGGAGACACATTGGTGGAGGTATGACAGGCATTGTTGTAAGCAAACTCCGCCAAAGGAAGAAACTCGGACCAATCATTTTGGAGTTTGGCCGAGTACAAACGCAAATACTGTTTTAATGATTGATTAACTCGCTCAGTCTGCCCGTTGGATTGGGGATGGTAGCCGGACGTTAAAGACAATTTCATCTTTAATGAGACACAAAAAGACTTCCAAAATTGTGCAATGAATTGTGGACCCCGATCAGAAACAATATCAGTGGGTAATCCATGGAGTCTGAAAACATGGCGGAGGAACAAAACTGCCAATCCCTGGGCAGATGGCAGTCGGGGAATAGCAATGAAATGGGCCATCTTGCTAAAACGGTCCACTACTACCCATATGACTCGGCATCCGGCTGACAGAGGGAGGTCTACCACAAAATCCATGGAAATATGAGACCATGGCCTGAGAGGAACATTTAAGGGCATAAGTTGACCGATAGGCAAGGAACGGGGAACTTTATGCTGTGCACAGACTTGACAAGAAAAAACAAACTCCTTAATGTCTTTGGAAAGACCAGGCCACCATACTGAGCGGGAGACTAATTCCAAAGTCTTAGAGATCCCCGGATGCCCGGCAACTTTGCTATCATGAAACTCAGTCAAAACAGTTGCTCTCAAAAACTCAGGGACATAAAGACGACCAGCAGGAGTATTTCCAGGAGCTTGATGTTGAAGCTGCTTTAACTGGGTGAATAAATCTTGTGTGAGACCTGCCCGAATGACTGAAGACGGAAGTATGGGAGTAACAGGACTGTTATCATGAACTGGAAGAAAACTGCGTGACAGGGCATCCGCCTTGGTATTCTTGGAACCTGGCCTGAAGGTGATAAAAAACTTGAAACGAGTAAAAAATAAAGCCCAACGAGCCTGCCGGGCATTCAGCCGTTTAGCTGATTCGATGTACTGAAGATTTTTGTGATCAGTCAAAACTGAAATGGTATGTGTTGCTCCCTCAAGCCAATGCCTCCACTCCTCGAAAGCCCATTTAATAGCCAGTAATTCCCGGTTACCAACATCGTAGTTGGATTCAGCAGAAGAGAATTTCCTGGACATAAAGGAACAAGGATGTAATTCTTGAGAGTCCGGATCCTTCTGAGACAGGATAGCCCCTACTCCAACCTCCGAGGCATCAACCTCAACAATGAAAGGCAATTCTGGGTTGGGATGTCTGAGGACTGGGGCTGAGATGAAGGCTTGTTTCAAGGCCTGAAAAGATACTTCAGCTTCACGTGACCAGTTGGTTGGATCCGCTCCCTTCTTAGTCAGTGCCACAATGGGAGCAACCAGGTCGGAAAAAGAATGAATAAATCTTCTATAATAATTCGCAAACCCTAAAAAGCGCTGAATTGCTTTTAAGTTGGTGGGTTGCGCCCAACTAAGGATGGCTTGGAGCTTCTTTGGTTCCATACAGAATCCCCGAGGGGAAATAATGTACCCTAAAAAGGATACCTCCGTGACATGAAATTCACACTTCTCCAGCTTGGCATATAGGTGATTTTCACGTAATTTTTGAAGAACCTGACGCACCTGGGTAACATGTAGTTCAATAGAGTCAGAATAGATCAAGATATCGTCTAAGTAGACGACTACGAATCTTCCAAGAAAATCACGGAGCACATCGTTAATGAGATCCTGGAAAACTGCCGGAGCGTTAGACAGGCCGAATGGCATAACCAGATACTCATAGTGACCCGATTGAGTACTGAATGCCGCTTTCCACTCATCTCCTGACTTGATTCGGATGAGGTTATACGCTCCTCTCAGGTCAATCTTAGAAAAAATCACAGCCGAACGTAGCTGATCAAAGAGGACAGAAATCAGCGGCAAAGGGTAAGTATTCTTTACTGAGATCTTATTCAAGGCTCTAAAGTCAATGCAGGGTCTGAGTGATCCATCTTTCTTCTCCACAAAGAAGAAGCCTGCACTTAAAGGGGATTTAGATGGCCTGATAAATCCTTTCCCTAAGCTCTCTTTAACATACTCATTCATGGCCACAGTTTCTGGTCCGGACAATGCATATAACCTTCCCTTTGGCAATGTGGCACCAGGAATTAGCTCAATAGCACAATCATAAGGCCGATGGGGAGGCAGAATGTCCGCATTGCCCTTGGAAAATACATCAACAAAATCCTGGTATTCCACAGGAATGGGTGCGGGAATGACAGCAGCAATTCTGAGGGGAAGCGTAATACATACCTTATATTTCGATGGTACCCCATTGTGAGATCTCCCCCGACTGCCAATCAATGATGGGATTATGAAAGGCCAGCCAAGGGTGACCTAGAACCACCGGAACTGCTGGGCAATGGGTAAGGAAAAATTCAATCTTTTCGGAGTGAAGAGCTCCTACCGAAAGTAGAACATGGGGTGTACAGAGGGAAATAACCCCATTGGACAAGGGACTCCCATCTAAACCATGCATGGTGATACGCCTACCCGATTAACTGAGGAATACCTAAGGCCTTGGCCCACGTTAAGTCCATAAAGTTCCCTGCAGCTCCACTGTCAACAAACGCCGACACCGAAGAACAGAGGCTGCCAAAGGAAACTTTAGCTGGGACTAACAGGGAATTATTCGAGGAAATAAGCTGCAGACCAAAGTGAACCCCCTCACAATTCACTTGGTCGAGGCGTTTCCCGACTTGTTCGGACAGTTACGGGCAAAATGTCCCTTACCCCCACAGTACAAACAAAGACCAGAATTTTGCCTTCTGGTTCTTTCTTCAGGAGACAGCTTGGAGAGACCCATCTGCATGGGTTCCTCTATGTCCACAGGAATGGAAAAAACACAAGGAGTAGATCCGACAGGTGCTCCTTTTTCAGCCCTCCGCTCTCTGAGGCGACGATCAATCTTAATAGAAAGCTCCATGAGTTTATCGAGAGTCTCAGGAGCGGGATACTGAAGGAGACTGTCTTTTATAGACTCAGATAAGCCGAGGCGAAACTGACTGCGCAGGGCTGGGTCATTCCAGCCACAGTCGTTCGACCAACGGCGAAACTCCGTACAATAAATCTCTGCGGGATTCCTACCCTGTCTGAGAGCACGTAACTGACTCACGGCGGATGCCTCTCTATCAGGGTCATCATACAAAAGCCCTAACGACCCCAGAAAGGCGTCTACCGACAACAATGCCGGATCCTCTGTTCTTAAACCAAAAGCCCAGGTCTGGGGATCCCCCTGAAGTAAAGAAATAATAATTCCGACCCGCTGAGCTTCAGTACCTGAGGAGATTGGTCTTAAACGAAAATAAAGTTTACAAGACTCTTTAAAATTAAAAAACTGCTTCCTATCACCAGAAAAACGATCAGGCAAATGCATTTTCGGTTCAGGGACGACCCTTGGGGAAGTCCGTAAAAGATCTTCCTGCGACTTCACCCGAAGGGAAAGATCCTAAACCATCTGAGTAAGTTCTTGAATCTGGCTAACTAGAAGCTGGCCAGGATTTGGCCCTAAACCAGTGGGATTCATGAGGCTAAACTGAATAAGGGAAAAAATCAAACCCTGTTTAATTTTAAGTTTTGGTCTGGCCGGTTATAATGTTATGATTCCAGTACTTCTGACCAGAGGAGATCTTATGACAGAGGCCAGAGTACTGGAAGGAAATGCTGGTTACGGGAGCGGGAAAGCCTAGTAACCCCTGGCGCCCTAACTCCGTTGTCTCGCCCGTGTAATCAGAAATCCCCTGCGAGACTATGGTTGCTTGAGCCCATGGCAGCCGCGTTTGAAGGGCGGATTATGTCTGCCCAACTCCGATGCCCCCTCAGGTCTTAATGGGAGACAAAGGGAAATCCGAGACAGGGTGATAACAAGGGGCCCTCTGACTAAGCAACCAGGCCAGGGGCTACAAGCTAACTAACTTAAACCAGAAGTATGTGCGGACAAACCGCCAGGGAAAAGGACAACCAAAAATCCACTAATCCGTAACTCCTATCCAGCACCGCTGGATACCAGAGTGGATTTGTGGGAGCGGAATCCTCCGCAAAAGCTCCGAAACACAATATAACCAAATAATAAATAGTAAGCGGTCAAGCCGCAACACACGGCTACGCCGCGACTCACGAACACCACAGGATGTTAAAGGTGCTCGGTCTGGACTCCAGGAAAAGATGACAACTTCCGAGTACTGGACCACTGAGGACAGGAACGACCGGATAGAACAGGACTGGAAAACTCTCTGCAACTGACACAGCAAACAGGAAGCTATAACCGGCGTCTGTGAGAAGTCCTGAGAGTGCCTTTAAATGGGAGACCTCCAATCAGGAGCCAGACAGGGCTAATTACAACATGCCGTGCAGCTGCATGCTGCACGGCCAGGAACCAGTGAGGTGATTAACTTAGACCCAGCAACGGGGAACGCGGTCCGACAGTGGCGTCCCCGTTGCTAGGGTCTGTGCGGCTCCGTGCGCCCGGCGTCTAGCGTTGTTAGGGAGCCGGCGGCTGTCCGCATGCGGCGTCCCTAGTTGCTAGGCGCCGGGCCGCACTGACGAGCGGACCCTCGGCGCCTAACAATATGGCCCTTAGTTCCAGGATGTTGATGTGAAGGCAAGTCTCTTGACTTGACCACAGACCTTGGAAATTTCTTCCCTGTGTGACTGCCCCCAAACCTCGGAGGCTTGCGTCCGTGTTCACCAGGACCCAGTCCTGAATGCCGAATCTGCGGCCCTCGAGAAGGTGAGCACTCTGCAGCCACCACAGGAGTGACACCCTGGCCCTGGGGGATAGGGTGATTAACTGATGCATCTGAAGATGTGATCCGGACCACTTGTCCAGTAAGTTCCATTGAAAGGTCCTCGCATGGAACCTGCCGAAGGGAATGGCCTCGTATGATGCCACCATCTTTCCCAGGACTTGAGTGCAGTGATGCACTGACACCTGTTTTGGTTTTAATAGGTTCCTGACCAGTGTCATGAGTTCCTGAGCTTTCTCTATCGGGAGATAAACCCTTTTCTGGTCTGTGTCTAGAATCATGCCCAGGAAAGGCAGACGAGTCGTAGGAACCAACTGCGACTTTGAAATATTCAGAATCCAGCCGTGTTGCCGTAACACTTCCAGAGAAAGTGAGACGCTGTTCAGCAACTGCTCTCTTGATCTCGCTTTTATAAGGAGATCGTCCAAGTACGGGATAATGGTGACCCCTTGCTTCCGCCGGAGTACCATCATTTCCGCCATTACCTTGGTAAATACTCTTGGTGCCGTGGAGAGACCAAACGGCAACGTCTGAAATTGGTAATGACAATCCTGTACCACAAATCTGAGGTACGCCTGATGAGTTGGATTAATGGGGACATGAAGGTATGCATCCTTTATGTCCAGAGACACCATAAAATCCCCCCCTTCCAGGCTTGCGATGACCGCTCTCAGCGATCCCATCTTGAACTTGAACCTTTTCAGGTATATGTTCAGGGATTTTAAATTCAATATGGGTCTGACCGAACCGTCCGGTTTCGGGACTACAAACATGGTCGAATAATAACCCCTTCCCTGTTGAAGGAGGGGAACCTTGACCACCACCTGTTGAAGATACAATTTGTGAATTGCAGTGAACCCTATTTCCCTCTCTAAGAGGTAAGCTGGTAGGGCCGATTTGAGGTATCGGTGAGGGGACATCGAATTCCAGCATGCATCCCTGAGAGACAATTTCTATCGCCCAGGGATCCACCTGGGTGAAATTTTGAAGACGTGCCCCCACCGGGCCTAGCTCTGCCTGTGGAGCCCCAGCGTCGTGCGGTGGATTTTGTAGAGGCCGGGGAGGACTTCTGTTCCTGGGAACTAGCTGTGTTCTGCAGCTTCTTACCTCTGCCCCTGCCTCTGGCAAGAAAGGACGCACCTCTGACTTTCTTGTTTCTTTGTGATCGAAAGGACTGCATTTGATAATACGGTGCTCTCTTAGGCTGTGAGGGAATAAAAGGCAAAAAATTTGACTTTCCAGCTGTAGCTGCGGAGACCAGGTCCGAGAGACCCTCCCCAAACAATTCCTCACCCTTGTAAGGTAAAACCTCCATATGCCTTTTTGAGTCGGCATCACCTGTCCATTGCCGAGTCCACAGGACCCTTCTGGCAGAAATCGACATACAATTTATTCTAGAACCCAGTAGACTAATGTCTCTTTAAGCATCTCTCATATATAGGACAGCGTCTTTAATATGCCCCAGGGTCAACAATACAGTATCCTTGTCTAAGGTATCAATTTCCTCAGATAAGGTATCCGTCCATGCTGCTACAGCACTACACACCCACGCCGACGCGATTGCTTACAGTGACCGGAGTATGTGTAGGTGTGTGGAGCAATGGCGCACAGCTGCAGTGCTGTGCGTTACCTCAGTGAAGAACACAGAGTCTTCGGCCGCCTGTGAAGTCTTCTTTGCTTCTCATACTCACCCGGCTTCTGTCTTCCGGCTCTGCGAGGGGGACAGCGGCGCGGCTCTGGGACCGGACGGCGAGGGTGAGATCCTGCGTACCGATCCCTCTGGAGCTAATGGTGTCCAGTAGCCTAAGAAGCAGGACCTAGTTTCAGAGAGTAGGGCTGCTTCTCTCCCCTCAGTCCCACGATGAAGGGAGTCTGTTGCCAGCAGAGCTCCCTGAAAATAAAAAACCTAACAAAATACTTTCTCTCAGGAGAGCTCACTGAAAAGCACCCAGCTCGTCTGGGCACAGTATCAAACTGAGGTCTGGAGGAGGGGCATAGAGGGAGGAGCCAGTGCACACCAGAACCTAAATTCTTTCTTAAAGTGCCCATGTCTCCTGCGGAGCCAGTCTATCCCCATGGTCCTTACGGAGTCCCCAGCATCCCCTAGGACTTTAGAGAAAAGAAGATTGTTATCCCTAGAAGGTTGCGGGTAGCGTACCCTTTCCCTGAAGAGGATAGGCGTACGTGGGAGTCACCCCCAATGCTAGACACCTCAGTCTCTAGGTTGTCAAAGAAAATAATTTTACCTGCCCCAGGGTCAGCTTCGTTAAAAGAACCTGCTGACCGCAAATTAGAGACATCTTTAAAGTCCATCTATGTTGCTACGAGTACGTTACTCAGGCCGGCAATTGCCTCTGCGTGGGTAGGTAACGCAGTGGAAAAGTGGGCAGACAATTTAATTGTTAATATTGAGACGGTCGATAAAGATGATATACTGCAAATTCTAGGTCATATCAAAGATTCTGCAGGTTACTTAGTTGAGGCTATGAAGGACGTTGGCTTGCTGGACTCAAGGGCCTCTGCTATGGCGATTTCAGCCCGCAGGGCGCTCTGGATCCGCCAATGGAATGCTGAATCCAAAAGAAATATTGAGGCGCTCCCCTACAATGGTGAGGCCCTCTTTGGAGAGAAACTAGATGCAATGATATCAACTACTACATCTGGCAAGTCAGCATTTCTGCCGTCGGCAACGACACCGGCTAAAAAAAGTAAATCATTCTCATACTATGCAGTCCTTTTGGCCCAACAAGTACAAAAAGGCTAAGAGTACCCCTTTTTTCACAGGAAAAGGGAGAGGAAAAGGTAGAAAATCTACAACACCGTCAGGCTCCCAGGAGCATAAGTCAGCAACTACTTCTGTAAAAGCCACAGCATGATGCTGGGGCTCCGCTGCGGGAGTGCGATCGGGTGGGAGCACGTCTACTATTTTTCAGCCAGGTCTGGCTTCACTCAGATTTGGATCCTTGGATATTACTGAAAGTGTCCGAAGGTTACAGGTTGGAATTTCAAGACCTTCCCCCATGCCAATTTTTCAAATCAGCCCTGCCAGTTTCTGCTCAGGACAGCACAAATGTCTTGAACGCAATACAGAAATTATGTCAAGACAAAGTGGTTCCTTTGTTCGGCAGGAACCAAGGCTTTTATTCAAGCCTATTTGTGGTGCCGAAGCCGGATGGCTCGGTCAGACCGAATTTAAACTTAAAATCTCTGAATCTTTATTTGAAAAGGTTCAAATTCAAGATGGAATCCTTGAGAGCAGTAATTTCCAGCTTGGAGGAAAAGGAATTTCTGGTGTCAGTGGACATCAAGGATACTTACTTGCATGTCCCCATTTACCCGCCACATTAAGCATACCTGAGGTTTGCAGTTCAGGATTGCCACTTCCAATTCCAGACGTTACCGTTCGGGCTCTCCATGGCTCCGAGAATATTCACCAAGGTGATGGCGGAGATGATGGTTCTCCTTCGCAAACAAAAAGTCAATATAATTCCATACTTGGACGATCTCCTCATAAAAGTGACATCCAGGGACAAGCTAATCCAAAACATAGCGTTATCCCTAACGGTACTTCAACAGCACGGTTGGATCATCAACTTTCCAAAATCTCAGTTGGAACCGACGATGAGGTTATCATTTTTGGGAATGATACTGGACACCGAGGTACAGAGGGTATTTCTACCAGTGGAAAAGGCTCAGGTGATCCAGAGCATGGTCAAACAACTTTTGAGACCAAGAATAGTATCAATTCATCAGTGCATTCACCTGTTGGGGAAAATGGTAGCGGCTTACGAGGCGCTACAATATGGCCGATTCCATGCCAGGGTCTTCCAGTGGGGCCTACTGGACAAGTGGTCCGGGTCGCATCTCCACATGCATCAAAAGATAATCTTGTCAGCAAAAGCCAGAATTTCGCTCCTGTGGTGGCTACAAATGTCTCACCTCCTGGAGGGACGCAGGTTCGGGATTCAGGCCTGGATCCTGGTGACAACGGATTCAAGTCTCCGAGGATGGGGAGCAGTCACGCAAGGGGAAAGCTTCCAAGGAAGGTGGTCAAGTCAAGAAACTTGCCTTCACATAAACATTCTGGAGTTGAGAGCTGTGTACAACAGTCTTCATCATGCGGCACACCTTCTTCAAGGTCGTCCCATACAGATCCAGTCAGACAATGTAACGGCAGTAGCTTACATAAACCGTCAAGGCGGAACAAAAAGCAGAGCGGCAATGGCAGAGGTGACAAAGATACTCCTCTGGGCAGAAAGACATGCAAAAGCTCTGTCTGCAATTTTCATTCCGGGAGTGGGCAACTGGGAAGCAGACTTCCTCAGCAGACATGATCTCCATCCAGGAAAATGGGGCCTCCACCCAGAAATCTTTGCGGAGGTGGCAAGTCGTTGGGGCGTTCCTCAAGTGGATATGATGGCATCACGCCTCAACAAGAAGCTTCAGAAATATTGTTCCAGGTCGAGAGACCCACAAGCAAAAGCAGTGGATGCACTGGTGACCCAGTGGTTGTTTCAGTCGGTGTATCTGTTCCCTCCACTTCCACTTATTCCAAAAGTTCTCAAGTTCATCAGAAGAACAAGGGTTCGAGCAATACTCATTGCTCCAGACTGGCCAAGGAGGGCTTGGTATCCAGATCTTCAAGAGTTATTACTGGAAGATCCACTGCCTCTTCCTCTTCGCGAGGACCTGCTTCAGCAGGGGCCGTTAGTTTATCAGAACTTACCGCGGCTGCGTTTGACGGCATGGATGTTGACCGCCTGATCCTAGCCCGTAAGGATATTCCCAATGAAGTCATTCCAACACTTATTTTGGCCAGGAAAGGGGTAACGTCCAAATATTACCATCGTATTGGGAGAAAATATGTATCTTGGTGTGAATCCAATAAGTCTCCTGCGGTGGAGTTTCAATTAGGACGGCTTCTCCTATTTCTACAGGCGGGTGTGGATGCAGAATTGAGATTAGGATCTATCAAGGTTCAAATTTCGGCCTTGTCAGTTTTCTTTCAGAAACAATTGACTTCTCTTCCTGAGGTCCAGACGTACGTGAAAGGGGTTCTGCGCATCCAACTTCCCTTTGTGCCTCCTGCGGCACCATGGGATCTTAATGTGGTGTTGCAGTTCCTTAAATCGGACTGATTTGAGCCTCTACAAGAGGTAGAGTTGAAGTTTCTCACTTGGGAAGTGGTCATGCTGTTGGCCTTGGCCTCAGGCAGACGAGTGTCTGAGTTAGGAGCTCGGTCACACAAGAGTCCTTACTTAATATTTCATGGAGATAGGGCTGAACTAAGAACACGTCAGCACTTTCTTCCGAAGGTTGTGTCTTCTTTTCATATCAACCAACCAGTGGTGGTGCCAGTGGCTTCTGACACCTCAGCCGTCTCAAAGTCCTTGGATGTGGTCAAAGTGTTGAAGACTTATGTTGCAAGGATGGCTAGGATAAGGAAAACAGAATCTTTGTTTGTCCTCTATGACCCCAACAAGATTGGGGGTTCTGCTTCTAAGCAGACTATTGCGCACTGGATCAGGGTACCATTCAGCACGCTCATTCCACGGCAGGATTGCCAGTACCGACTTTGGTAAAAGTCCACTCTACTAGGAAAGTGGGTTCATCCTGGACGGCTGCCCAGGGTGTCTTGGCTTTGCAAATCTGCCGAGCTGCTACTTGGTCAGGTGCAAACACGTTTGCTAAGTTTTATAAGTTTGACGCCTTGGCTGCTGACGGCCTAAAATTTGGTCAGTCAGTTATGCAGGAACATTAGCACTTTCCCGCCGATACTGGGGAGCTTTGGTACATCCCCATGGTACTAAAATGGACCCTAGCATCCTCTAGGACGTAAGAGAAAATAGGATTTTAATAAACTACCGGTAGATCCTTTTCTCGTAATCCGTAGAGGATGCTGGGTGCCCACCCAGTGCTCATTTTTTCCTGCTGATTACGTTATCTTTTTGCACACGTGTTCAAATGTTGACAGCTGTTGCGTTATACATACTGGTTGGCATGAGTTATGTTAAAGGCCATGTTAGCTGACATGTTTTTTATGTATGGTGTGAGCTGGTGTGAATCTCGCCACAAGTTTAATAGTAATTCCTCTCTCGAGAATGTCCGTCTCCTCGGGCACAGTTCCTATACTGAGGTCTGAAAGAGGGGCATAGAGGGAGGAGCCGCACATTGTAACGCTGAGCCCTCCAGAGAGCAGCTTCACAGGGCTGCGCTCCAAACCTTATGCCGCCATTCTCGCTGGTGACCCGCTTACCGGGGCACCGGCGTCCTACTCACCACTCCATCTTCTGCTCTGTTAGGGGGTGGCGCCCCTGCTGCAAGAGTGAGCGGTCGCCTCATGGGCTTCCGATCAGCACCCTCAGGAGCTCAGTGTCCTGTCAGCAGAGATAGGAGGTGAGTAGGATCCAACCCTAGAGGCTAATGGCTCCTAAGGCCCACGAAGCAGGGAGGCTGTTGCCAGCAGCCTCCCTGTACCTAACTCTTTAAAAAAAAACAATGAAACTAGAAAAACTCCTAGGAGCTCTCCTAGCTGTGACCAGCTCCACCGGACACATTTTCTAAACTGAGTCTGGTAGGAGGGGCATAGAGGGAGGAGCCAGCCCACACTATCAAATTCTTAAAGTGCTCATGGCTCCTAGTGGACCTGTCTATACCCCATGGTACTAAATGGAACCCCAGCATCCTCTAGGATGTAAGACAAATTGGAAAATCCACCGATAGAGGATGCATAAGTATCCAGGCTGTCACAGAAAATAGTGTTGCCTGTCCCTGTTGCAGCCTCCCTGAAAGATACGGCTGATCGCAAGATTGAGACTACATTCAAATCCTTGTACACGGCTGCTGGGGTGGCCCAGAGACCCACTATAGCAGGCCTGGCCAAACCGGTCCTCGAGATCTACCAACAGTTCACATTTTCCAGACCACCTATCTGGTGCACAGGTGTAGTCATTACTAATTAAGATGTGCTGCATTCATTCCTAACAGACAATTCTACAGATCCCCAGGAGGCCTGGAAAACATGAACTGTTGGTAGATCTCGAGGACCGGTTTGGCCAGCCCTGCACTATAGCATGTGCGTGGATTACTAAAGCCATTGCTAGATGGTCAGGTAACCTAATTGAGGGGTTGGATTCCTTATCTAGGGGGGAGATTGTTTTACTCCTGCAACATATACAGGACTCTGCGAACTTTATGGTGGAAGTGGGTTTGCTTAATGCACGCACGACGACTATGTCAGCACGCAGAGGCTTATGGTTACGCCACTGGACTGCGGACGTGGACTCCAGGAAAGGCGTGGAAGGCATACTCTTCACAGGAGAAACATTATTTGGTGACAAACTTAACAAATGGATCTCCAAAGCTACTGCGGGTAAGTCTAAATATCTTCCTTCTGCAGCTCCCCCAACTAGGAAGACCTACTCAGGACCTACTCTACAGTCCTTTCGGACTGCCAAGTTTAAGAGCAAAGCCAGAGGATCTTCCACAGCCAACAGAGGCGCTAGAGGTAAACCACGCAAACCAACAACTGCCGGTTCTCAGGAACAGATCTCCAGCTCTGCTTCCGCAAAGTCTTCAGCACGGTGGACCGCCATGCCTGGAAGACTGGCAGGTTGGAGCCCGCTTAAAAAATTTCAGTCACATCTGGACAACACCATACCAGAATCCCTGGGTCATAGATCTTGTTTCACAGAGTTACAGACTAGAGTTTCGGGAACTCCCACCTCACAGATTCTTCAAATCAGGCTTACCAGTTTCATAGGAGGCAAATATTATAGGATGCCATTCAAAAACTGGTACAAACGCAGGTCATTGTTCTAGTTCCACCTCTTCTTCAAAACAAGGGGTATTATTCCAACCGGACCATTCGATAAGGCCGATTCTGATCATTGAACCCGTACTTAGGAGTGTTCAAGTTCAAGATGGAGTCTCTGAGAGTGGTGATCTCAGGTTTGGAGGAGGGGGAATTCCTAGTGTCTCTGGATATCAAGGATGCGTACCTTCACATTCCGATCTGGCCACCTCATCAGGCTTATCTACAGTTTGCACTGCAGGACTATCACTACCAGTTCCAGGCCCTACCTTTTGGTCTCTCCATGGCACCGAGGGTGTTTACCAAGGTGATGGCAGAGATGATGTTTCTCCTTCGCAAGCAGGGAGTGAACATAATTCCGTACCTGGACGATCTACTGATAAAGGCTCCATCCAGGGAGAGGCTGTTGAACAGCATTGGCCTCACTACCCATCTATGCCTTCCAATCAACATTCTGGAACTCATGGCCATATACAACGCCCTTCTGCAGGCCTCACATCTTCTTCAACATCGGGCAATTCAGGTCCAGTCGGACAATGTGATGGCAGTAACGTACATAAACAGACAGGGCGGAACAAAAAGCAGAGCAGCAATGTCAGAGGTGTCTAGAATTCTCCTCTGGGCAGAAAGAAACGCTGTGGTGTTGTCAGTGGTCTTCATTCTGGGAGTAGACAACTGGGATGCAGACTTTCTCAGCAGACACGACCTGCACCCGGGGGAGTGGGGCCTTTACCCGGAGATGTTCAGGTGCTTGACAAGTCGATGGGGTTATCCACAGATCGACATGATGGCCTCTCGTCTCAGCAAGACGCTCAAGCGGTATTGTTCCAGGTCGAGAGACAAACAGGTAGTGGCGGTGGACGCTCTAACGACTCCATGGGTATATCAGATGGTATTTCCTCTGATCCCAAGAATTCTGAAAATAAAAAGCGAAAAGGTTCAAGCAATTCTCATTGCTCCGGACTGGCCAAGAAGGGCCTGGTACGCGGACCTCCTGGAGATGCTCCTTGGGGATCTGTGGCCTCTACCTCTTCACGAGGATCTTCTGCAACAGGGCCTATTCGCCTATCAAGATTTACCACAGCTACGTTTGACGGTATGAAAGTTGAACGGCTGATTCTTGCCAGGAGAGGCATCCCTGACAAAGTCATCCTGATTATGATCCAAGCCAGGAAGGGGGTAATGTCTAAACATTACCACCGTATTTGGAAGAAATACGTGTCTTGGTGTGAGAGCAGAAAATATTCTGCGGTGAAATTTCATCTGGGACGTTTCCTGCATTTTCTGCAGTCGGGTGTGGATGTAGGCCTACGTCTGGGCTCAATAAAAGTCCAGATTTTGGCCTTGTCCATTTTCTTTCAGAAACAATTGGCTTTTCTTCCTGAGGTCCAGACGTTCTTGTAAGGTGTTTTGCACATCCAACCTCCCTTTGTGCCTCCTACAGCACCTTGGGATCTCAATTTGGTGCTGCAGTTCCTCCAATCGGACTGGTTTGAACCGTTACAGGAGGTAGATGTTAAATATCTTACGTGGAAGACAGTCACACTGTTGGCCTTGGCTTCAGCGAGATGTGTGTCGGAGCTCCTATCCGTTTGATAGATAGACAGTGTCTAGTTAGACAGTCAATAGATAGACACCATATGTCAGATGGACATTAGGTCGACAGGGTCAAAAGGTCGACAGGGTCAAAAGGTCGACATGGAAAAGGTCAACAGATCAAAAGGTCGACAGGTCAAAAAATCGAAAGGGTCAAAAGGTCGACATGGAAAAGGTCGACAAGTCAAAAGGTCGACAGGGCAAAAGGTCGACAGGGTCAAAAGGTCGACATGGAAATGGTCGACATAAAAAAGATAGACAAATGTTTTTTTTAAATGTAACATGTTTTTTGATTATTTCATACTTTATCCATGTCGGCATAGAGTTGGTTATAAACCTTGTGGCGAGCGCAGCGAGCCACCGTGCCCGAAGCGTGGCGAGCGAAGCGAGCCTTGCGAGGGTATGCCTTTCTACAATTGGCGGTCCCAGATGACAAAACTATCCACACAAACCACAAAAATGCAAAAAACATGGTGTCTACCTTTTTCATGTCGACCTTTTCCATGTCGACCTTTTGACCCTGTCGACCTTTTGACCTTTTGACTTGTCGACCTTTTGACCCTGTCGACCTTTTGACCTGTCGACCTTTTCCATATCGACCTTTTGACCATGTCGACCTTTTGACCCTGTCGACCTAATGTCCATCTAACATATGGTGTCTATCTATTGACTGTCTAACTAGTGACAATGCTAAATTCCTTGTCGTATAAACAACCCTTTATGAAGCTAAGAACACTGTACGCTGTTTACTTAAGAAGTACCGTAATGATACGCTAGTTGCGTAACGATCGCTCAGCCGTAGGCGAGACGCTCAAGCGTCACGTTCGCTCACGGCCCAGGGATCACAGGACACGTTATTGGTTATGTCTAGGGTAATGATTCGCTATGGCGTAGCTTACGCTCGAGACCACGAGGAGGTCACCAGCGATGCAGACGCTCACAACACTATACCTTTATGATAAAACCTTATACCAATGAAATACACTGAATACCTTAATGTGAGTACAGGGTGTAAGTGCAACCTTGTGTAACCTGACTAACTACAAAGCTGCTTGAGCGTCACCGACGCTCAAGTGAACACTTAACACTATAGAAAATACACAGATACTGGTTTAGGTTCCAAGGCCTATTAACTGTATTATATCTAATATACTTGTAAAAGGGGATAACAGTACAAATGATACACTACAATATAACAGAGACTACCTAACCAGATAACTACACAAGAAATACAATACAATACAATTACTATTTATGGGAAAATGGAAGGGGAAGAGAAGAAGAGAGAGATAGAGAGAAATGGCTCATGATAACATTAAATAAGAGACAACATGGTTGCAGATAAAACTACACATGTGAGAGACAATCGCTGCGCAGTTAGTCAATGCTGAATACAGCATGGGATGGAAGCTAGACTCCATTTTGAGAAACCTCCCATAATTCCAAAGACTGCACCACATGGCTGAAAGGGGGAGGGGAAGACATCCAGCAGCAGCCATTTTAGATTTGCAGGTCCAAACACATGGCACTCTATACTAAACCACAATCACATAGCAGAAAACACAAGACTCCATTTTCTTCCAAAATGTCCAAGCCTCAAAACAATGCATATGTTCTGATTTTACAATTCCAAACCATCTAAAACACCTTTCACAATGTAATCCAACTTCCTAGAACCATCTCATAATTTCACATCCCAAACAACTTCAGTATCTCAATAACCAGAGCATATTCATCACAAGACCAGATCACAATGTAATTAACACAAACGTAACTGCATGGTGGTATTTATGATTAACAGGATATATATTATAACTAACCAGCACAATCTATTTTAAATCTCCATTGGCAAACAAATACCACAAATATTATGCTACAGATTGTATACTGTTCCAATTTATCACAGACTTCACAGAGTATCCACAAACACCCAACAATCACACAACCAAGTTACAATATCCTATTTAAACCAGATAGCAATCTGTCTGTTTCCTTATCTAGCCATGTGAAGTTCAATACTTAGCCTTTAGTTTGGAAGATGTCCTGGGGATTCAGCCGCCATGCTGCTTGGTGCCAGGTAGCTGTGTGTGTGTCTGTGAGTGTAGCTACATTACATCTGTTCTCTGAGGCCACACCTGACCACTACCTTCCTGTTTGACCAGTACCTGGGGGAGGGGTCTTTCTTTCTCCTTTGTATTGAGTCACCATTCTCTTTGTATATGCTAATCAGGTTCAGCCCTGAAAACTTAGTAAAAGGTTGTCTTGAGCATCATATTGTTCTAACAATATGATCTTAGCTTTTATACATATAATCATATCTATCCGCTGCAATGTCCCACAACAACACAACAGGCCTCAAACTAACCCACACCTGATTCTGCTTGCTTCAATACCAAACATGATGTGTTTATCTGGTTCGGTTCGAATGATACACATCCATGACATTAATTCATTAGCCAATTCTAAATCTCCTTGGTGTCTGGTGCTGTTCATTATTATAACCATGTACTGTATGAAACAAGTGCCGAATCCATCTCTGTGCCATGTCCGAGCAAATGCGTGTGTTTCCATATATTGCTGTGCTCGCTGCGCATATTTGCAAGTATAGCGACTTATATGTGTGCAGTTTATATGGTCTCTCTATGTAATATTTTTGACTTTGACAGTCCACCCTTTGGCAGTCACCAATAACTGCCACTTCCTAAAACATTTCAAAAAGAGAAAAATATATGTCAGGGGTTAATACATTTCCATGGTTGGGTAAGGGAGGAGAGAGGAGAAGGTGTGAAGAGGGTATGACCTAGTGAGAAAGCAGAAGCATGTGTGTATGAATCCATGTTTGGGGGGGGTCATGTATCATCGTGCCGTACGTGTTGTACATCAAGCTTCGAGGTATTGCGAAGTATACATTTGAATTCCTTCTTATCCCGTACTAAGGGTCTGTGGATGGGCTGTCAAACTTTACCGAGCTCATTTCGGCTGTGGTTGTAACAAAATGGGGGAGCACATTTTAGTTGATGATACATGAATGGGGGAGGTATGTGGTTGTTGATATCTGTGCCTGTATTCCCTATCGTCTATGTGTGTCATTACCTGAGGGTTGTAGAGATGAAGATAAAGAACACTTATGGAAAATGCAATGATATTCTATGTCAGGGAAATGTACATCTGTCGTTGAGGTTGTGTTCGGTATCTGTTGAGAGTCGTCTTCTTTGCGCTGTATTGCTCCTTAGGCATGAGCAAATAGCTTTGTCTGAGCCATCAGATTTACAAAAATGTTGGGCTAGCGTGAGTTTAAAGATACTAGGGAAACTGGGGATCCATGGCAAAGTTCATCAAGTGTCCATATTTAAAGTTGTCAAATCTTCTTCTTTGGTGCTTGTCTGTTGTCTGTATACATCTCGTCTCGTCAGCTTCCTCGTCCAAGGGGGTCTTTGTATCTGGGAGAAAAGCAGAAAAACAGGTGAAAGAAACGGACCGTATAATCGCATTTTCATCACATTCTGGTTTCTATCATTGGGTCATAAATCAAATCCAGGTTAATTACGGTTTCCTCACTCCTTAGACTCATTACCTCAGGTAGTACTTTTCCAATACAACACAATCCTTCAGGGTTTGGGGCAAGCCGCTCATACGCCTTTCTCCCGCATATGAAATATGCGTCATCGGGGAGAACATAAGGGACGGAGAAGGACATGACCATGTTACAAACCTTCCAGGTGAAATCTCCTGACCCTAATTCTTCCATCTGCTTAATACACGTATCAGTTTGTACGATATGTGCACAGTATCCTGGTGATACCTCTCCAACTCTAGTAATCCTATTTCCTAAGGTATATCGATACCGGAAAGATTTTCCTCTACTGGCTATGTGGCGTACGAGCTCTGTATCTGTAGGCATTCTATCTGCTCTGTGTGAAAAGGTCATGGTAAGGTTGCTCCATGACACTTCCCAATTTCCCGGTTTTCTGGGATTGGAGATGTTAAAACATATGAGGGACCTATCCACATGGTATTGGTGGAGCTTCAAACTAGGAGGGCTGGAGATATTAAACCTCCTGTCCACCGGTCTCCCACCACTTAGCTCAAGTACCTCCCCTAACGTTAAAGGAAATGGTACTAGCCCTGATTTGCTGTGACCCTGAGGTACTTGAGAGCATACCCAACAATCTGTTTGGTTTAACACGTTACCCACTAAGGAGTGATAGTCACTCAATGGATGCCGGTCTATATGGATATTAAAACTAGATTGGCATTTCTTTATGCATCCATCTTCAACCAGATTATCACAGAGCCTACAGATACAATTTTCTTCAGCTAACAATCCATCACAGTTGTTTACAAATAACATGGTTGTTAGATCGTGCCCGGTACTCGCCTTTGCTTGGTGATTGGGTTGCTATTGGAATTTTACACCTCCGTCTCAGTCATCAGGACCTTTCTGGATCCTTTCTCGACCTCACTGGTACTCTCACCGAAACAGACTGCTCTGGTCAACATCATGGTTAGCGGGAAAATCCATGTCACAGTCTCTTGGGGCAAGTCCATCTTACAGGAGGAGAAAAGAAGAAATTTGTAAAGGGGGTATAAGAAAATCAGTTTGAAGGGGAGAGAACTCGTTACGATAATAAGTTCTCTCGTTTTGTTGTTCTTTTTGTTCTGCTGTCCTCTCAAAAGGTGCTGTCTCTTCAGTCTTCCGAATGAACCTTCTGGTGATGTAATCTTTCTTCCTAACTAGCGATCTTTCTGTGTGGAGCAAAATCTGGCATTACCATTGGTTAACACTTAGGGGTGACATACCATCTTTAAATCATGGAAACATGAGTGAGGAGAGAGAGAAAATAAAAAAACAAAAGAGATAGAGAACAATTCATGTGCATATATACATTACATAACCCGACAATAACCACCAATAAGAGAAGAGAAACTAAGCATTTTTAAACGTTGTCAACATTAAGAAAACATTGTCAGACTATTAGGCTGTCGTATCTACGTGTCTAATGGTTTCCTTGAGCAGTCCCTCCCCACCAGCACTTGCATTATTCCACTGTCTGTATCTGGCCAGAATACATTGTGGTGGATAGGTCATGCTGGGGTTTGGTAGACTTCTGCAAGGACCAAGCGAATATGCAATGTTTGAATTCTTACCAATAATCGTCAGAGATGGGGATAGAGAGAGGGAGAGAAAAACATTTTTCACAAATACATTTACAACTTTTCACCTGGTCATTCCTGTGTCTTTAGTGAATGACCTCCCACTTCATTAACCGTTACTTCAGGCTTGCCTCCATTCCTAATAATCACCTTTCCTAACTATATATTATGGGTGTGGCCCAAAATTCTTCCTATATGATCCCTGCTTGTAATTTGGTGTGTCATAACTTTTGCTCATTTTCATGTCTAGGGGGTCTGATTTTATGTGGGCTGTTGCAGTTACTGGCATAATGCCCTTCTCTTTTGCACAGATCACAAATCCTTAAGTTCCTCCATGTGCCAATGGCCTGGGGTTTTGGTTGATTTGATGCCTCCTCAAACGCTCGGATGTTCATCATCATCAACCGCTTTCCCTGTACCTACCTGATTCCTTGGATACCATGATTATGTCGTTGTCTAGGGAGTTGATATACCTTCTGTGAATCTTTGATCATACAGTTAGATCTTTCCTAGGATCTGGGTAATCAGACATGATTGATCTCAATTCTGTCCGGGACCAGGGATGGCGCATTGCACTGTCCTTGACGGGAATGGTTCCCTGATCATCAGTCTTCCCATTGGGGACTGTGATCACCCTGACAGGACTAAACTCAATCACATCACCTTGTTTTGGTCTTACAATATGGGGTACATTTGTTTGTGCGTGATATAAAACATTGTACGTACCTGTGGACACGACCTCACCTGACCCTCCGTTAGGGGGTTTGATTATTGCCTTTACCAATTTGGTCGTGTCCACCTGGATGTCTTGTAGGATGGCTTCTGGAAGAGGCGCCGACATCGTTCTGGGCTCACTTTCTTGTTTGTATTCCTGAGGGAGGTTTGACATGGGGTGCAGCTTGCACAGGTTAATAGTTGTACATTCAACAGTATTACAATAATCATGGTTACATTTATTACACTTATCCTTATAATCTATATTACAGTTGCTAAGAGCGTTTTTATTGTTCCACCTTTGTGCTTTTCTCTCCGCAATCAACTCCTCTCCTGCTGCCATATCTCTCCTCTCAAGATAAGAGTCAGAAAAGTCAATAGACTCTTTTTGTAATTCACTTTCCTGTTGCCATAACTGTAAATATTCATAATGTTTATTTTGTCTCTTCGTTGGTTCAATGAGACTTATCCTCCTCCTTAAATTTTGTAACACTACTGGACTGAAGCTACCTATTCTTGGGAATTTGTCCCTGTCTTGTACAGTCATTCTCTCCCATTCATCACATAAAACTTCAGCGTGATTTCCATATTTCTTACACATCACATATCGTGCCGACCCGATGGATCGGTTCTCTGAATCAACCCGAACCGAGGTTGATCGCCCCCTACCTGAACAAATGGCCCCCATAATCTGCAGGCGTTGCCTATTCCTCCTTGAATATCAAGGCTTTCAGCGAACCCTTACAAACAAACCAAGATGTCCTTGGGCAGGCCGGCGGTGGTGGTTTATCAAGTACCCCACTTACTTCTCGCCCACGTTGGCCTGTGCTGCAATCACTGTAGCCAGAGCTGCTGGACCCAACCTAGGGCCCCTGTGAACCTTTAGTTTACTGGAACATATGAGGGTTACCCGCAGGACACTTACTCTTTCCAGTAAAGTTGGGGTTGTTAGATAGTTCCTGAGTGACCAGCGAACTTCCCTTCCAAAAATAAAAAATTACACAAATCACGTCAGAATGTACAGATAGCGTTTGTGACCACTTTACTCTAATGGTATTAGGTCAGATTACTAACTACTGCACACAATAACGTGCGGTCCAATCGTTCAGTATACGAGCACTACTTGTCATGTACTGAAAGATCAATGGAATCTATGTTTCCGGCTGCGATTCCTTCAGCCAGAGCTTGTATGGCCTATATGGGTTCTGCACCAACACCCCAGGCGTTGTGCCACTGGACTTTTATAGCGGACCTTTTACCTTACGACCTCCTGGTCTTGTTACCTTATGACCTCCTGGTCTTGTTACCTTATGACCTCCTGGTCTTGTTACCTTATGACCTCCTGGTCTTGTTACCTTATGGTCCGCTATACTCTAATGCTCAAATATTATTTAACCAGGGATGCCTCCCTGGCCACCGTATATGTCACTTACACGTATGTCCCTTGACGAGTACCCGGCTTTCCTTTTGGTTCCACCTTAAAGTTATATAAACTTTTGTATACAAAACACACTCACTCAACACATGTACACTTTTGTTTCTATATCTATTTCTGCGCAGAAATTTGTCTTTAGCCCAACAGTGTTACCAATTAGGAGCAGGATCTGTTAAACTAAATTTCAGATTTTCTAAAAATAGATTTGCGTTATTTACCGCTTCGCGTTATCTACCGCTGTGCGTTACTTATCGCCTTTGCGTTACTTCACTTTATCACAACTTGAGCTACGTGGGCGTAACCGGACGCTACGTTGCGTAATGAACGCTGCGTGCGTCTGCCTTTTGGATTGCGTACGCTAGTCTTTGTTAGCGACACGTGTACGCAATGCAAAGGATCCACCGTAACACAATATATTTATTTATCAATGTAGGTGATCCCTGATCATCTACCGCAATCCACACTGACTGCCTTGTATCTCAGACAAACCGTGTGTTTGTTCTATACTTTAACTATCACCTCTACTATGAAATAACAGCAAATCTCTTTTTAGCACTTTCTATCAACTATAAAATTGGCAAACAGGAATGTGAGATGTGAAACTTACACAGATGAAAATGCAATTCTAAATTTAATCTAATAACATACATTGATGTAAGCACACGCATATGAAATTACATATAAGTACCAATCACTATTACTTATGATTGACTATGATATAGATTAAATAAATGCATAAAAAAAAAACCTCATTAAATGATGATTTCTTTTTGACAGTGGATGGCTGATTGTTTCCTGAGTCAACTGAAAACCAGCCGCTCAGAAAAAAAAAAAAATTTTTGACCTTCCCAAAATGGCCGCTGCTCCCCCCCCTTCCACCTCCATGAGGGTCACACAAAATGGTGGACAGACCATGCGGCCTCTTGTCACAAAGAAAGTCATCATTCAAAACTCCTAAAGTTATTCTAGGCCTGAGTGTGTAGTTGGCACCAAATTGAAATAAAAACCAGATTTTCAAAGACAATAGCGTACTGTTCTTACCTCCGGTTACCGGGTTCCTTCAGCACTCTTTATCTAAGCGAAGCAGACGCTTATCCCGTCAGCACTGTGAGACAACCTCCCACCCTTTGCTGGAGGGATAATGTCTGCTGATCTACCTAGTGCAGATATGAGAAGTATAGGACGAGCCCGCAATTGACAATGCTAAATTCCTTGTCGTATAAACAACCCTTTATGAAGCTAAGAACACTGTACGCTGTTTACTTAAGAAGTACCGTAATGATACGCTAGTTGCGTAACGATCGCTCAGCCGTAGGCGAGACGCTCAAGCGTCACGTTCGCTCACGGCCCAGGGATCACAGGACACGTTATTGGTTATGTCTAGGGTAATGATTCGCTATGGCGTAGCTTACGCTCGAGACCACGAGGAGGTCACCAGCGATGCAGACGCTCACAACACTATACCTTTATGATAAAACCTTATACCAATGAAATACACTGAATACCTTAATGTGAGTACAGGGTGTAAGTGCAACCTTGTGTAACCTGACTAACTACAAAGCTGCTTGAGCGTCACCGACGCTCAAGTGAACACTTAACACTATAGAAAATACACAGATACTGGTTTAGGTTCCAAGGCCTATTAACTGTATTATATCTAATATACTTGTAAAAGGGGATAACAGTACAAATGATACACTACAATATAACAGAGACTACCTAACCAGATAACTACACAAGAAATACAATACAATACAATTACTATTTATGGGAAAATGGAAGGGGAAGAGAAGAAGAGAGAGATAGAGAGAAATGGCTCATGATAACATTAAATAAGAGACAACATGGTTGCAGATAAAACTACACATGTGAGAGACAATCGCTGCGCAGTTAGTCAATGCTGAATACAGCATGGGATGGAAGCTAGACTCCATTTTGAGAAACCTCCCATAATTCCAAAGACTGCACCACATGGCTGAAAGGGGGAGGGGAAGACATCCAGCAGCAGCCATTTTAGATTTGCAGGTCCAAACACATGGCACTCTATACTAAACCACAATCACATAGCAGAAAACACAAGACTCCATTTTCTTCCAAAATGTCCAAGCCTCAAAACAATGCATATGTTCTGATTTTACAATTCCAAACCATCTAAAACACCTTTCACAATGTAATCCAACTTCCTAGAACCATCTCATAATTTCACATCCCAAACAACTTCAGTATCTCAATAACCAGAGCATATTCATCACAAGACCAGATCACAATGTAATTAACACAAACGTAACTGCATGGTGGTATTTATGATTAACAGGATATATATTATAACTAACCAGCACAATCTATTTTAAATCTCCATTGGCAAACAAATACCACAAATATTATGCTACAGATTGTATACTGTTCCAATTTATCACAGACTTCACAGAGTATCCACAAACACCCAACAATCACACAACCAAGTTACAATATCCTATTTAAACCAGATAGCAATCTGTCTGTTTCCTTATCTAGCCATGTGAAGTTCAATACTTAGCCTTTAGTTTGGAAGATGTCCTGGGGATTCAGCCGCCATGCTGCTTGGTGCCAGGTAGCTGTGTGTGTGTCTGTGAGTGTAGCTACATTACATCTGTTCTCTGAGGCCACACCTGACCACTACCTTCCTGTTTGACCAGTACCTGGGGGAGGGGTCTTTCTTTCTCCTTTGTATTGAGTCACCATTCTCTTTGTATATGCTAATCAGGTTCAGCCCTGAAAACTTAGTAAAAGGTTGTCTTGAGCATCATATTGTTCTAACAATATGATCTTAGCTTTTATACATATAATCATATCTATCCGCTGCAATGTCCCACAACAACACAACAGGCCTCAAACTAACCCACACCTGATTCTGCTTGCTTCAATACCAAACATGATGTGTTTATCTGGTTCGGTTCGAATGATACACATCCATGACATTAATTCATTAGCCAATTCTAAATCTCCTTGGTGTCTGGTGCTGTTCATTATTATAACCATGTACTGTATGAAACAAGTGCCGAATCCATCTCTGTGCCATGTCCGAGCAAATGCGTGTGTTTCCATATATTGCTGTGCTCGCTGCGCATATTTGCAAGTATAGCGACTTATATGTGTGCAGTTTATATGGTCTCTCTATGTAATATTTTTGACTTTGACACTAGACACTATCTATCTTTCATACCGGAACCGTCGGAGCTAGGGGTGTTGTCTCACAAGAGCCCTTACTTAATTTTCCAAGAAGACAGAGCTCGTCAGCAATTCCTTTGTAATGTGGTGTCCGTGTTTCACATCAACCAACCTATTGTGGTTCCGGCTGTTCCGGACACCTCTGCTACTTCAAAGTCTTTGGATGTTGTGAGGGCTTTGAAGGTGTATGTAAAGAGAACAGCTCATCACAGGAATTATAACTCGCTGTTCATTCTCTATGATCCCAATAAGGTTGAGTGTCCTGCTTCTAAGCATTCCATTGCACGCTGGATCAGGCTAACTAACCAGTGTCAGTGAAAGGGCAACATTCTTCAGCAATTGCTCCTTGGACCTCGCCTTTATGAGGAGATCGTTCAAGTACGGGTTAATTGCGATTCCCTGCTTGCGCAGGAGAACCATCATTTCCGCCATTACTTTGGTGAAAATCCTCGGAGCCAAGGACAGACCAAACGGCAACATCTGAAATTGGTAATGACAATCCTGCACAGGAAATCTCAGGTAAGCCTGATGTGGAGGATATATGGGGACATGCAAGTAGGCATCTTATGTCGACCGACACCATAAAATCCCCCTCTTCCAGACTGGAGATCACTGCTCGGAGAGATTCCATCTTGAATTTTAATTTTTTTAGAAAGAAATTGAGGGATTTTAGGTTTAGAATCGGTCTGACTGAGCCATCCGGCTTCGGGACCACGAACAGGCTTGAATAAAAGCCTTCCCCCTGTTGTGACGGGTCACTGTGACAATTACTTGATTTTGACACAACTATCTCCCTTTCTAGAAGAGAAGCTGGCAAGGCCAATTTGAAAAATCGGTGAGGGGGCATGTCTTGAAACTCTAACCTATATCCTTGGGTTACTATTTCTACTATCCAAGGATCCAGGTCCAAGTGCACCCAGACCTGACTGAAGAGTTGGAGACGTGCCCCCACCGGTGCGGACTCCCGCAGAGGAGCCCCAGCGTCATGCGGTGGATTTGGTAGAAGCCGGAGAGGACTTCTGCTCTTGGGAACTTGCCACAGCCTGTGACCTTTTTCCCCTTCCTCTCCCCCTCGCAGCAAGGAAGGAGGACCCACGTCCTTTTTTGAATTTATTGGGCCGAAAGACTGCATCTGATAGTGAGGCGATTTCTTCTGCTGTGCAGGAACATAAGATAAAAATGAAGACTTAGCCGAGGTAGCCGTAGACACCAGGTCAGTGAGGCTGTCACCAAACAAGACCCTACCGCTTCTTAGAGTCAGCGTCAGCATTCCATTGATGAATCCACAATGCTCTCCTTGCTGAGACTGCCATGGTATTGGCCCTTGATCCCAAAAGGCCAATATCCCTTACAGCTTCTTTTAAATATGCTGCAGCATCCCTGATGTGACCCAGTCAAAAGCACACTATCCCTGTCTAGGGTATCTACCTCAGATGACAAGTTATCTGCCCACTTTTCAATAGCGCTACTCACCCATGCCGAAGCAACGGCAGGCCTGAGTAGCGACCCTGTAGTGACATAAATGGATTTTAGTGTATTTTCCTGCTTACGCAGGATCCTTTAGGGCTGCCGTGTCAGGGGACGGAAGCACCACCTTTTTGGATAGATGCGATAAAGCTTTGTCTACCGTGGGGATTGACTCCCACCTTTCCCTGTCCCCAGAGGGGAACGGATATGCCACTGGAATTCATTTGGGAACCTGTATCTTCTTGTCAGGATTTTCCCAAGCCTTTTCAAAAAGTGCGTTCAGTTCATGAGAGGGAGGAAATGTTACCTCAGGTTTCTTTCCTTTAAACATACAGACCCACGTATCAGGAACAGCAGGGTCCTCCGTGATATGTAATACGTCTTTTATCGCCACAATCATGTACTGAATACTCTTAGCCAGTTTTGGATGTAATCTGGCATCACTATAATCAACACTGGAATCAGAGTCCGTGTCGTTATCTGTATCAGCTATCTGGGTAAATGCATGTTTCTGTGACCCTGAAGGGGTCTGGGCTTGTGACAAAGCATCCTCCATGGATTTCCTCCATGTCTGGTTCTTAGACTCAGATTTATCAGATCTCTTAGTCAACCTAGTCACATTTCCGTTTAAAACATTCAACATATTCACCCAATAATCCGTCGGCGGTGCCGACACGGCCACTCTCACAGTATTTTCTGTCCCCACTCCAGCCTCCTCCTGGGAAGAGCACTCAGCCTCAGACATGTCGACACACATGTACCGACACCCACAACCACACTGGGGCTATAGGAGACAGACCCACAGCAGAGCCTATAAGAGAGACACAGAGGGAGTTCTGCGAGCTCACACCCAGCACCTATCCCGGTACTGAAGCAAGTAAAAAGACTCCCCAGACCTGTTAGCGCTTTCTATATATATATAATTTAGCACCAATTCACTTGTTTCCCCCCCCCACCCCATTTTGCACCCTATTACTTGTACAGCAGTGTGGAGGTCAAGGCCAGCGTCTCTACAGTTCTGTGAAGAGAAAATGGCGCTGGTCAGAGCTGTGTGGGCTAAGCCCCGCCCACTACATGGCGCGCTTCAGTCCCGCTTAAATTTATCTTTATACTGGTGGGGGTCCCTTAACTAGTGCCTAGGCACTGGTATCACTTATGCCAGTGGCGTTTGTGGTGTTCATGCTGCCCAGGGCTTCCCCCCTGCGCCCTGCAGTGCCAAGTTATGTGTGGGAGCATGGCGCGCAGAGCGGCCGCTGCGTGGTACCTCAAACGCCGTCTTCTGCCGTCACTGAAGTCTTCTGATCTTCTCATACTCACCCGGCTTCTGTCTTCTGGCTCTGTGAGGGGGGTGACGGCGCGGCTCCGAGAACAAGCAGGTAGGCATACCAAGTGATCGAACCCTCTGGAGCTAATGGTGTCCAGTAACCTAAGAAGCAGAGCCCTTGAACTCAGAGAAGTAGGTCTGCTTCTCTCCCCTCAGTCCCACGAAGCCTGTTGCCAGCAGGTCTCCCTGAAAATAATAAACCTAATAAAAGTATTTTTCTGAGAAACTCTGGAGAGCTCCTCAGTGTGCATCCAGTCTCACTGGGCACAGAATCTAACTGGAGTCTGGGGGGAGGGGCATAGAGGGAGGAGCCAGTTCACACCCAAAGTCTTATAGTGTGCCCATGTCTCCTGCGGATCCCATCTATACCCCATGGTTCTTGAAGCATCCCCAGCATCCTCTAGGACGTATGAGAAATTAACATATTCAACTAGGAAGCAAGGGTGTGCTTTGTTTTCAAAAGGTAATTTTAGGCAGAAGTTTATTACAACAGGAGATATTTCAGGTTTTTTTTAGTACCCAACATATATACATATTTTATGTAGGAAACAGTTTTTTTTTTTTTTTCACCTCTACCCAGTAAAATAACTGTGGTTGGTTGTAGTGCATGGTTTTGTGCCATTACCATTAATTGTCCTGTCAATAGCAGATCCTACTGTCACGCAGGGCTTGCAGTGAGCTATGACCATAAAGACAAGGACATAGGGCCCTATTCAAATTTGGTTGTTAGTGCATTGAAAACTTCTATTTTTTACGCAGCAGACATGTGAAACTATTGATAAAGCTGAATCTATTTATCGTATAAATAACCCTTTAAGAGGTCTAAGAACACTATACGCTGACTACGTAAGAAGTACCGTAAGGGTACGCTACTTGCGTAACGATCGCTCAGCCGTAGGCGAGACGCTCAAGCGTCGCGTTCGCTCACGGCCCAGAGATCACAGACTGGCACACTATTGGCTACAGACAAACGTAATGATTCGCTATGGCGTAGCGGACGCTCGAGACCACGAGGAGATCACCAGCGGCGCAGACGCTCACAACGCTATACCTTGATATCTATACCTTTAACAATGAGATACACAGTATACCTTTATGTAGAGACAGTGTGTAAGTGCAACCTGGTGTAACCTGCTTAACTACAAAGCTGCTTGAGCGTCACCGACGCTCTGTGAACACTTAACACTATGAGAAAATACACAGATACTTGTTTAGGGTCCAAAGCCTATTAAATGTATTATAACTAATATACTTGTAAAAAGGAATCACAGTACAAATGATACACTACAATATAACAGAGACTTCCTAACCAAATAACTACACTATAAATACAATACAATTCAAGACACTCTAAGGAAAATATGAGAGAAAGAGTAGAGAGAGAGAGAGAGATGAGAGAAATGGCTCACAGTAAGACAATATGATCACGGAGAAAAACTTACGCACAAGGGGAAACGATCGCATGCGCCTGGACATCCAGCACCCGATTCTCAGCAATGAGAACCGTTGAAGAGTGAGAGCTGGATGTGGTCGGCCTGCCTATTTATGCCCCACACACAATGCAATCTAATGGTCCCTACAATCTGATCGTCCATTGGACACAGGAATTCGGCTTCGCACTATAACAAGAGGTCATAGGTTGATTCATACAGGTGGGCTGTGACGATTTCAAACAGCTCAGGTGGGTGGGAAACTGGGTTTCCCGCCGCATACCTGAGTAAGAGTAAATAATAGTAATGGACATAAACTTCTTATGTCCATAACTATTCGCACGAGCGATTAATACGCTCCAAACCAACACCGGAATATTGCTATTTAAATCCTCTTCCGATGGGTACCAAACACTGCTGTATGACTCCTGTTAGACCCTTCCTACAATACAAAGAGGGATTCCTCCGTTCAGGGATATTCTATATTAACCAAACTTTCAGAATCTATCAAAGGGACCATGATCTATAAACTACGTTAATTGTGGAAATATGTAACGATTGGGTCGCACGCTACGACTACATACTCTTTACCGTAAATACGCATACCGATGCGAGCGAGTGCACGCATCAGCGGGTATGCGCTATCACGGGAAAGCGCACGCATGCGCAGCGCGGACCAGTGTGAGGTGCAAATATGGCAGTGTGCATAGAGATATTTTTCTGACTTTGACAGTCCACCCTTTGGCAGTCAATAATAACTGCCACCTTCTAAAACATTTCAAAAGGAGAAAAATATATGTCAGGGGTTAATTCATTTCCATGGTTGGGTAGGGGAGGAGAGAGGAGTAGGTGTGAAGAGGGTATGACCTAGTGAGATAGCAGAAGCATGTGTGTATGAGTCCATGTTTGGGGGGGTCATGTATCATCGTGCCGTACGTGTTGTAAATCAAGCTTCGAGGTATTGCGAAGTATACATTTGAATTCCTTCTTATCCTGTGGTACAGGTCTGTGGATGGGCTGTCAAACTTTACCGAGCTCTTTTCGGTTTTTGAACAAAATGGGGAGCACATTTTAGTTGATGATACATGAATGGGGGAATATGTGATTGCTGATATCTGTGCCTGTATTCCCTATACTATGTGTGTTACTACCTGAGGGTTGTAGAGATGAAGATGAAGAACACTTATGGAAAATGCAATGATATTCTATGTCAGGTAAATGTACATCTGTCGTCGAAGTTTTGTTCGGTATCAGTTGAAAGTCGTCTTCTTTGCGCTGTTTTGCTCCTTAGGCATGAGCAACAAGCTTTGTCAGTGCCATCAGATTTACAAAAAATGTTGGGCTAGCGTGAGTTTAAAAATACTAGGGAAACTGGGGATCCATGGCAAAGTTCATCAAGTGTCCATTTCTCAAGTGGTCAAAACTCTTTCTTTGGTCCATCCGTTGTCTGTATAGCGTCTCGTCAACTTCCTCGTCCAAGGGGGTCTTTTTATCTTGGAGAAAAGCAGAAAAACAGGTGAAAGAAACGGACCGTATAATCGCATTTTCATCACATCCTGGTTTCTATCATTGGGTCATAAATCAAATCCAGGTTAATTACAGTTTCCTCACTCCTCAAGCTCATCACTCTTGTACTTTGTTTGCACCTCATTAAAGCCTGCCCGCATCTAAATATCAATCCAATAGATATAACAACACCTAAAATACATAGGAGAAACTTTCCAACATCCATTATGACTCCTTGAGCCCAGTCTCCCAAACCGGAGAACCAATTTCGCGGGTTCAACCATGACACCCAACCAGTCAGCTCATTACCTACAGCAGCAAGAGTGAGATTGTGTTTTCGGCGAAATTCCCACTTCAATTGGAGAATATCGTCCATCTTTTGGTCTATGACCTCTACCGGATCCTCGGTGCTATTCGTGATGTACGTGCAACACTTCACGCCGTACTGTGTTGCCAATGTAACTGTCACAACTGAGGGCCTGAGCTGACGGGAGGCAGCCTCAGTTGTAGGGGCTGAGATGTACCGGAACCTGGGAGGTTGTATCAGACCCCTGGACATGTAAGTAACATGAATAATAACTGCCCGAAGGCGTGACCATGACAACTTGGATAAAAGTCAATGATGTTTATTATGACAACTCCGCAACACAGCAGCAGTAAAAGAAAACGTAAAAGTCAGCAAATAATAAATACAGTTCCTGGGTACTACAGGATGGCAGGAGCCACAGGGCACTGGTAGTGTGAGATAGTTCTTATGATCTTCTAGATGGAAAGTCCTTACCAGGCCCGACTGTAGCAATGGAGATAACCCAGGATTGTGCCAGCTGGTGTTCCAGGAAAAGCTGGGTTGCTGAAGGTAAAACAGCTGCTGTGGATACTGGCTGGAACCAGACTGTTGTTAGCACGGAGTGGATACTGGCTGGAACCAGTTAAATAATAAATGAACTTGGGAGCGATGAAATATGAACTGAAATGTAGAACTTGAGAGCGGAGAAATAATAATACCGGTGGAGAGTGGTAAAGTGTAGAAAGGACACCGGCCCTTTAAGGGAAGCTGTACTCTGCTGGAAGCTGAGCTGGAAGCAGGTAATGTTGTAGCTGGAAACAGATGAATCCACAATGGAATGGAGAGTCAGGCTACACCGCAGGTGGAATGCTGGTGCGGGTCTCTATGGTGGAAGTCTTGAGACAGGAGCTGGAACCTGGAAGACAATCACAGGAGAGAGACAAACAGGAACTAGGTTTGACAACCAAAGCACTGACGCCTTCCTTGCTCAGGCACAGTGTATTTATACCTGCAGCAAGGAAGGGATTGGCTAGGCAATTATGCAGATTAACAATACTGACAACAGATTGGAGGAAATGATCAGCTGACAGAATCCAAGATGGCTGCGCCCATGCAGACACTTGGAGGGAAGTTTGGTTTGTAATCCATGTGGTAATGAAAACAGTAATGGCGGCGCCGGCCACTGGAGACAGGAGACGCCAGGCTGACAAGTGCACATCCAACCACGCGGACACAGCGGAGGCCGCGGCTGACGTAATCGCCACTCTGACACTCTGCATGCAGAAGCTCAGGGACGGCGGCGGAGGCCGCGGGAGACGCCATGCCAGATGTAATAAGGCGTTACTGTGACAGCGTCTCAGAGAGACAGGAGAGGATGCAGGAATGTGAACATTAGGATAACAGATGGGATCCGGTCCTGGAGCGCTGAGCCAGCCTTAGGAGGCATCTGATGGGTAAGAAATGGCGTCCAGATACCCGGATCGTGACAGCACCCCCCCCTTTAGGAGTGGCCCCAGGACACTTCTTTGGCTTTTGAGGAAACTTGGAATGGAATCTCCGGACCAAGGCAGGAGCATGGACATCAGAAGCATTGGTCCATGAACGTTCCTCAGGACCATAACCCTTCCAGTCAATAAGATATTGTAGTTGACCGTAACGGTGACGTGAGTCCAGGATCTTGGCCACTTCATACTCAACGCCTCGTTGAGTTTGGACTTTCGGAGTTGGAGGAAGTGAGGAATGAAACCGATTCAAGATCAGCGGTTTCAACAGGGAAACATGGAATGTCCTGGGTATTTTTAAGAAGGGAGGCAACTGGAGTCTGTAAGCAACAGGATTGATGACTTGTTCAATCTTGAAAGGACCGATATAGCGAGGTGCAAACTT
Source organism: Pseudophryne corroboree (assembly GCF_028390025.1). Classification (NCBI taxonomy): domain Eukaryota; kingdom Metazoa; phylum Chordata; class Amphibia; order Anura; family Myobatrachidae; genus Pseudophryne; species Pseudophryne corroboree. Next base: position 148,024,275 of record NC_086446.1, on the reverse strand, counting down.
CATACTGGGAACTCTTAACCTCAAATTCTTCGTGGATAACCATACCCGATCACCCACCTTGAGAGCAGGAACTGCTCGACGCTTCTTATCCGCAAACTTCTTGTACCTGAACGATGCCTTGAGCAGAGCTGATCGTACGCTCTTCCAGATATTGGCAAACTGATGCAAGGTGATATCCACTGCGGGAACAGAAGTTGCTGGAAGTGGTTGGAACTCAGGAACTTTAGGGTGGAATCCAAAGTTAGTGAAGAATGGTGTTGAAGCAGATGAAGAATGATACTGGTTGTTATGACAGAACTCGGCCCAGGGAAGTAATTGAACCCAGTCATCTTGAGAGGAGGACACATAGATGCGGAGGAAGGCCTCCAAGTCCTGATTCACCCTCTCGGTTTGACCATTGGTCTGAGGATGGTAAGCCGTGGAAAACTTTAGCTTGACTTGGAGGACTTGACATAAACTTCGCCAGAATTTGGCTGTGAATTGAACTCCTCGATCTGAGATAATTTCTTCAGGAAGACCGTGGAGTCGGAAGATCTCTTGTATGAATACTTGAGCCAACTTGGAAGCTGACGGAAGACCGGTGAGAGGAATGAAGTGTGCCATCTTGGTGAACCGGTCAACTACCACCCAGATGGTATTGAACTTGTTGCACATGGGTAAGTCTGTAATGAAATCCATCGACAAGTGGGTCCATGGTCGACGGGGAACGGATAGTGGAACCAGTTGCCCCGCAGGCGACTGGCGGGATACTTTATGTTGGGCACACTTTGGGCAAGATGCAATAAACTCCAAGACGTCCTTTTTCAGAGTTGGCCACCAATAGGACCTAGAGATAAACTCCAGGGTTTTTTGGATACCTGTATGTCCGGCAAAACGGGAAGCATGGGCCCAATGCATGAGCTTCTTCCTTAGCATCGGCTTCACAAAACTTTTCCCTGATGGGGGCGTAGAGTCCATCCCTACCGTGGAGAATGCCAACGGATTTATAATAGGATGCTTGTCTGAAGACTCTGACTCATTTTCTTGCTCCCATGAGCGGGAAAGGGCATCGGCCTTGCGATTCTGAGAGCCCGGACAGAACTGGAGTTTAAAGTCGAACCTGGAAAAGAAAAGTGCCCATCTGGCCTGACGAGGGTTGAGACATTGTGCGCCCTTCAGGTATAAAAGGTTCTTGTGGTCTGTAAGTATGGTGATTAAATGAGAAGCTCCCTCCAACAGATACCTCCACTCTTCTAGAGCGAGCTTGATGGCTAGCAACTCCTGGTCGCCAATGGCATAGTTGCGCTCAGCTGGGGAGAACTTCCGGGAGAAGAAACTGCAAGGATGTAAATGGCCATCTTTAGCCCTCTGAGATAACACCGCTCCTACTCCAACGGAGGAGGCATCCACCTCTAGGATGAAAGGAGAGTCGATGTCAGGCTGTTTCAGGACAGGCGCAGAGATGAACCTCTGTTTTAAAAGATGAAAAGCTTGCATGGCTTCTTCAGACCACTTGGACGGGTTAGCACCCTTCTTGGTGAAAGCAGTAATAGGCGCCACAATGGTGGAAAAGTCTCGTATAAACTTTCGGTAATAATTGGCGAACCCTAAGAACCTCTGGACCCCTTTGAGGGTTAAGGGTACCGGCCAATTCTGAATTGCTTGTAGTTTCTCAGGATCCATCTCTAGTCCGGAACCGGACACAATGTACCCTAGAAACGGAATGGACTTGACTTCAAAGACGCATTTTTCTAATTTGCAATAGAGATGATTGACACGGAGACGGGACAGAACCTCTTTAACCCAAAAACGATGTTCCTCTAAATCGTTGGCAAAAATGAGGATATCGTCTAGATAGACCACGACATGACGGTATAGAATGTCTCTGAAAATCTCATTGACAAAATGCTGGAAGACAGCTGGAGCATTGCTCAATCCGAAGGGCATGACGAGGTACTCATAATGTCCGTCACGGGTGTTAAAGGCGGTCTTCCACTCGTCACCCTCACGGATCCGGATGAGATTGTATGCACCTCGCAAGTCCAGCTTTGTAAAGATGGTAGCTCCGCTAACTCTGTCAAAGAGCTCAGTAATCAGGGGTAAAGGATAACGGTTCTTGATGGTAATGTCGTTCAAACCTCTGTAGTCGATGCACGGCCGCAGACCACCATCTTTCTTTTTTACAAAAAAGAAGCCTGCGCCGGCTGGGGAAGAAGAAGGTCGAATGAACCCCTTTGCTAGGTTCTCTTTAATGTATTCCTCCATAGAATGCGTCTCAGGCAGAGACAACGGATAAGTTCGGCCTCGAGGTGGAACCTTCCCTGGAACGAGATCAATCGGGCAGTCCCATTCTCTATGAGGAGGAAGGATATCAGCAGAAGCTTTACTGAACACATCCGTGAAATCTTGATATGGAGGAGGTGGAACATCAGACGACCTGGGGGAGGAAGAACAGACAGGCAATACTTTAAACAAACATGTCTCTGCACAGGAGGAACCCCATGCCAGGATTTGCGTAGTCGTCCAATCAATTGTAGGATTGTGAAGACGGAGCCATGGAAGGCCCAGGACCACAGGATGTGTGGCTCTTGGAATCACTAAAAGTGAAATAAGTTCGGAATGAAGAACTCCCACTCTCAGACGAACTGGTAGAGTCCTTAGAGCAATAACAGTATCAAAAATTTTACTGCCATCCACGGCAGTTAAGGAAAAGGAGGAAGGAAGTCTCTCGGTGGGTAGGGACCACCGTTTAACATAGGCTTCAGTAATAAAGTTCCCAGCTGCTCCGGAATCAAGGAGAGCAATGACGTTCCGATAACGTTGAGCAACTTGAAGCGAGACTGGGAGATTACAATCATGAGGAGATGGAGAGGAGATCATTACTCCTAGCCGGCCCTCTCCTGGGCGAGCTAGGGTTTGGAGTTTTCCCGGACGTTCGGGACAGGCATTGATGGTGTGAGACGGAGCTGCACAGTAAAGACAAAGAGACTCAGAGAGACGTCTTCGGCGCTCAGCAGGAGTTAAACGGGAACGGCCAATTTGCATGGGCTCATCTTTAGATGGTGACAGTTGACGAGGAGGAGGAGCCGAAGATTTTGGAGCAGATGATCTTCCACGCTCAGTTGCTCTCTCTCTGAAACGTAAATCAACTTTCGTGCAGAGTGAGATTAGCTCATCTAACTTAGAAGGTAAGTCTCTGGTAGCTAACTCATCTTTAATAAGCTCAGATAAGCCATGCCAGAATGCAGCATACAGGGCCTCGTCGTTCCATGCCAGTTCGGATGCCAGGATCTGGAACTGTATCAGATATTGTCCTACAGTACGTGACCCCTGGCGTAAACGGAGAATCTCGGATGAAGCTGAGGTTACCCGGCCTGGCTCGTCGAAGATGCGCCTGAATGTTGACACGAATGCAGTGTAAGAAGATAGCAGGGTGTCGGACCTCTCCCATAACGGTGATGCCCAGTCAAGGGCGGAGCCACTGAGAAGAGAGATGATGTAGGCAATTTTTGTACGGTCACTGGGAAAATTGCCAGGTTGTAGCTCAAACTGAATCTCACACTGATTGAGAAATCCCCTGCAGAATCTTGGAGATCCGTCAAATTTTGCTGGCGTTGGAAGATGAAGACGTGGAGCAGAAATGGGTAAGGTGGGTGGGGTTATAGCTGGAGTCACTGTGGTTGACGCACCAGATGCGCCTGATCCACGGAGAGTTGTCTGAATCCCATCCAGCCGAGTAGAGAGATCCTGGAGACAGCGGATGATGTGGCCCTGTGCAGCCTCCTGATGTTCTAGTCGGGCTGCCAGTTCTTGCATCGGCCTGGCCGCTTGATCCTGGTCTCCGGCTGGATTCATTAGGTCAGTGCTTACTGTCACAACTGAGGGCCTGAGCTGACGGGAGGCAGCCTCAGTTGTAGGGGCTGAGATGTACCGGAACCTGGGAGGTTGTATCAGACCCCTGGACATGTAAGTAACATGAATAATAACTGCCCGAAGGCGTGACCACGACAACTTGGATAAAAGTCAATGATGTTTATTATGACAACTCCGCAACACAGCAGCAGTAAAAGAAAACGTAAAAGTCAGCAAATAATACAGTTCCTGGGTACTACAGGATGGCAGGAGCCACAGGGCACTGGTAGTGTGAGATAGTTCTTATGATCTTCTAGATGGAAAGTCCTTACCAGGCCCGACTGTAGCAATGGAGATAACCCAGGATTGTGCCAGCTGGTGTTCCAGGAAAAGCTGGGTTGCTGAAGGTAAAACAGCTGCTGTGGATACTGGCTGGAACCAGACTGTTGTTAGCACGGAGTGGATACTGGCTGGAACCAGTTAAATAATAAATGAACTTGGGAGCGATGAAATATGAACTGAAATGTAGAACTTGAGAGCGGAGAAATAATAATACCGGTGGAGAGTGGTAAAGTGTAGAAAGGACACCGGCCCTTTAAGGGAAGCTGTACTCTGCTGGAAGCTGAGCTGGAAGCAGGTAATGTTGTAGCTGGAAACAGATGAATCCACAATGGAATGGAGAGTCAGGCTACACCGCAGGTGGAATGCTGGTGCGGGTCTCTATGGTGGAAGTCTTGAGACAGGAGCTGGAACCTGGAAGACAATCACAGGAGAGAGACAAACAGGAACTAGGTTTGACAACCAAAGCACTGACGCCTTCCTTGCTCAGGCACAGTGTATTTATACCTGCAGCAAGGAAGGGATTGGCTAGGCAATTATGCAGATTAACAATACTGACAACAGATTGGAGGAAATGATCAGCTGACAGAATCCAAGATGGCTGCGCCCATGCAGACACTTGGAGGGAAGTTTGGTTTGTAATCCATGTGGTAATGAAAACAGTAATGGCGGCGCCGGCCACTGGAGACAGGAGACGCCAGGCTGACAAGTGCACATCCAACCACGCGGACACAGCGGAGGCCGCGGCTGACGTAATCGCCACTCTGACACTCTGCATGCAGAAGCTCAGGGACGGCGGCGGAGGCCGCGGGAGTCGCCATGCCAGATGTAATAAGGCGTTACTGTGACAGCGTCTCAGAGAGACAGGAGAGGATGCAGGAATGTGAACATTAGGATAACAGATGGGATCCGGTCCTGGAGCGCTGAGCCAGCCTTAGGAGGCATCTGATGGGTAAGAAATGGCGTCCAGATACCCGGATCGTGACAGCAACACAATATCCGCCTGTCACTGCTGTGAGGTAATTAAGAACCATTCTATGCTGTACCAGTTCTGTTTTATAAGCTTGGAGTTCTCTTCCAGTGTATCTAAACGTGTCATCATACATTTCAGTGATATTATCTAACAAATTTGCAAGCGCAGAGATGTATCTATAATTCATCACTCCTCGAGCGGTGCGAGTGAAATCTAACGCCACCAGAACCTGAATCCCGGTGGATTCATGGATCAGATCAGAGGCCGGATGCTCTAACCTTTCTGACAGTTGTCTTTTAACTCGGTGCTCGTAATGAGTGTGAGTATAAGGAGCTTGGGCACCACGGTGTATGTCTTTCATTTTATCATGTGTTACAGTCATTACTTCAGGCAATACTTTTCCAATATAACACAATCCTTCAGAGTTTGGGGCAAGCCACTTGTACGCCTTTCTCCCGCATATGAAATATGCATCATCGGGGAGAACATATGGGACGGAGAAAGACATTACCATATTACATACCTTCCAGGTGAAATCTCCTAGCCCTAATTCTTCCATCTGCTTAATGCACGTATCAGGTTGTACGATATGTGCACAGTATCCTGGTGATACTTCTCCAACTCTAGTAATCCTATTTCCTAAGGTATATCTATACCTGAAAGATTTTCCTCTACTGGCTATGTGGCGTACAAGCTCTGTATCTGTAGGCATTCTATCTGCTCTATGCGAGGTCATGGTCAGGTTGCTCCATGACACTTCCCAATTTCCCGGCTGTCGGGGATTGGAGATGTTAAAACATAAGAGGGACCTATCCACATGGTATTGGTGGAGCTTCAAACTAGGAGGGCTGGAGATATTAAACCTCCTGTCCACCGGTCTCCCACCATTTAACTCAAGTACCTCCCCTATCGTTAAAGGAAATGGTACTAGCCCTGATTTGCTATGACCCTGAGGTACTTGAGAGCATACCCAACAATCTGTTTTGTTTAATACATTACCCACTAAGGAGTGATAGTCACTCAATGGATGCCGGTCCATATGGATATTAAAACTGGATTGGCATTTCTTTATGCACCCATCCTCAATGACATTGTTACAAAGCCTGCAGATACAGTTTTCTTCAGCTAACAATCCATCACAATTTCTTCTATCGGATCGTTTTCTGATACTCGCCTTTGCTTGTTGGTTAGGTTGATCTTGGAAAACTACGCCTCCATCATCATAATCGGAACCCATTCCAGAACCTTTCTCGACCTCTATGGTATTCTCGCCGGAACAGACTGCTCTAGTCAACATCATGGTCAACAGGAAAATCCGGATCACAATCTCTTGGGGCAAGTCCATCTTTGAGGAGGAGACGAAGAAGAATGAGAAGGAGGAAAAATACATTTGAGGGAGAGGGGATGGGAAGTGGAGAAAAACAATAAAAGGGAGTGGGGAGTCGACAACAGCTCTCGGTCTTCAAGGCTCAGGTGCCGCCTCAGTCCTCCTGGAACAGACACTCCAGTGATACAACCTCTACCGTCTGTTCCTTATCACGGGACTTCTCTGGATCAGCGACCTTTTTGCAGTGGGATGAATGGACCCAAGTCTCTCTCTCAGCAACCTTCAATGCTGTGGTGCTAGTCAATAAGACCTGGTATGGTCCTTCCCATCTATCAATAAGACAACCTGAGCGTAGAAAATTTCGTATCATTACATAATCCCCAGGTTCAATGTCATGACAATTACTATCAGGTAGATCAGGAATCACCAACTTCAGATTTTCATTTTGATTCCTCAACTGTTTACTCATGTTAATTAAGTACTTTACAGTTACTTCGTTGTTACATTTCAAATCATCCTGAGGGTTAATCATGACATGCGGTTGTCGACCAAACAAGATTTCAAAGGGGGACAGATTAAGAGGGGACCTGGGAGTGGTTCTGATGCTATACAAAACAATGGGTAAAGCTTCTGGCCATGTCAATCCTGTCTCTGCCATTACTTTACTCAATTTATTTTTAATCGTGCTGTTCACTCTTTCGACCTTTGCACTCGCCTGTGGACGGTACGGAGTGTGCAGCTTGCTATCAATTCCCATCAACTTACACATTCCTTGAAAGACATCACCTGTAAAATGGGTACCCCTATCACTTTCGATTATTCTAGGGATACCATATCTACATACAAATTCCTGCACAATTTTCTTAGCTGTAAACATAGCGGTATTTGTAGCCGCTGGAAATGCTTCGACCCAATTCGAGAAAACATCTATACAAACAAGTACATATTTCAAATTCCGACATGGGGGTAATTGAATGAAGTCAATTTGTATTACCTGAAAAGGGCCGCCGGCAGGTGGGATATGGGATGGTTCTGTAGGTATTGCCTTTCCAATATTCTTTCTCAGACAGGTAAGGCATGACATTGCTCTTTTACTCGCATGAGAGGAGAATCCTGGGGCGCACCAGTATGCTCTTACCAATTTGCACATTCCCTCCTTGCCTAGATGAGTCAGCCCGTGAGCTGCTTCAGCCAGACATGGAAGATATGTCCTGGGGGCCACTGGTTTACCATGTCCATCCGTCCAGAGCCCTGAGGACTCTTGGCCATATCCCTTTGCCTTCCAGACTGCTCTTTCCTGTGCGGAACACAAATTCTGCATTTCACACAACTTCTGTGTGTTGATGGTATTGAATACCATCAGTTGTGTGGTGTCTGTCGGTATGGGGGTAGCAGCTGCTAACTTAGCAGCTTCGTCTGCTCGGCTGTTACCAAGTGATACTGGGTCTTGACTATATGTATGTGCTTTACATTTGATAACAGCCACTCTGTCGGGTTCCTGTATCGCTGTTAGAAGCCTTTTTATGTGAGCTGCATGCGCTATTGGTGTACCAGCTGCCGTCATGAAATTTCTGAGGCGCCATAGGGCTCCGAAATCATGGACTACCTCGAATGCGTATCTAGAATCGGTGTAGATATTGGCTGACTTACCCTTAGCCAATTCACATGCTCTGGTTAGGGCGACCAGTTCAGCAACCTGGGCTGAGTGAGGTGGGCCTAGCGGTTCCGCTTCTATGGTGTCTTGGTCATCTACGACTGCGTATCCAGTACACAAGTCTCCCGAGTCTGACTGTCTGTGACAACTACCGTCCGTGTAGAACGTGAGTTCTGCATCTTCCAGTGGATTGTCACTGATGTCAGGCCTTGCGGTAAAATTTTGGGTCAAATATTCCATACAATCATGTGTATCTTCCTTTGTATTAAATCCTCCTTCCCCAGCACTCTCACCTTCCACCCTTTGTGTCTGACCAGGCACACCTGGGAGATATGTTGCAGGATTTAGTGCACTGCATCTCCTTATGGTGATGTTTACTGGGGCCATTAGTGCCAATTCCCATCTTGTAAACCTCGCTGATGAGACGTGTCTGGTTTGGGCAGAATTCAATAAAGCTGACACTGCATGTGGTGTATGGATTGTGAGGTTGTGGCCTAGCACGACATCTTCGCTTTTTGTTACTAGCAATGCTATTGCAGCAACGCTTCGCAAGCATGTGGGGAGGGATCGCGCTACCGTGTCTAGCTGAGCGCTGTAGTATGCAACTGGCCTGCTGGCATCACCGTGTTTTTGGGTTAGTACACCTGCTGCGCAACCAGCACTTTCTGTTCCGTATAGTTCAAAGGGTTTCCCATAGTCTGGCATACCTAGTGCTGGCGCCTGCGTTAGGCACTGTTTGAGTCTCTCAAATGCTGTTTCGGATTCGTCAGTATGCGAAATCCTATCAGGTTTGTTTGAGGAGACCATTTCCTGCAAAGGTAACGCCAATATGGAAAACCCTGGGATCCAATTACGGCAATACCCACACATTCCTAAAAACGTTCTGATCTGTTGCTGGGTTTGTGGCAGTGTCATGTCTCTAATTGCTTGTATTCTATCAGCGGTCAGGTGTCTCAGTCCTTGTGTTAGACAGTGTCCCAAATATTTTACCTTAGTTTGGCATAATTGCAACTTGTCTTTGGAAACCTTGTGACCTGTGTCTGAAAGATGAAACAGGAGCTGTTTCGTATCCTTCAGAGATGCTTCCAGTGAATCTGAACACAGTAATAAATCATCCACATACTGTATCAATACTGATCCACTCTCTGGTTGGAAAGACTGTAAACAATCATGCAAAGCCTGAGAAAATATACTTGGACTATCTATGAAACCTTGGGGTAATCGAGTCCACGTGTATTGGACTCCTCTGTATGTGAATGCAAACAAATATTGGCTGTCAGGGTGCAGAGGTACCGAAAAGAAAGCGGAGCAGAGGTCAATAACAGTGAAAAATTTGGCAGTGGGAGGAATTTGCATTAGGATGACAGCTGGATTTGGCACTACGGGGAACTGACTCTCAACTATTTTGTTAATCCCCCTTAGATCCTGCACTAGCCTGTAACCCCTCCCCCCACTCTTTTTAACAGGGAAGATGGGACTATTGGCAGTGCTGGACGTTCTTACCAGAATGCCCTGTTGTAGCAAGCGCTCTATTACTGGGAAAACTCCTAACTCCACCTCTGGCTTCAGAGGATACTGTGGGATTTTTGGAGCTATCCTACCATCTTTTACTTGTACAACTACTGGAGCTACGTTTGCCATTAATCCAGTGTCCTGTCCGTCTTTTGTCCAAAGTGACTCTGGTATTTGAGATGTCATTTCTTCTACTTGGGATGGATTCCTATTTGTCATAATGGAATGTGACATTAATTTTGATGGGGAGTCTAACATGTCTCGTACTTCCTGAGCGTGATTCTCAGGTATGTCCAAGAATACACCTTCAGAAGTACAATAAATGACGCACCCCATTTTACATAGTAAGTCTCTTCCCAGGAGATTGGTTGGTGCCGATGCAGCCAGCAAAAAGGAATGCTTGGTATGCAAAGGCCCTATTGTAATCTCGGCTGGTTTGCTAACAGGGTAATGCTGGACTACTCCTGTTACTCCCATGGCTGGAATTGTCCTACCAGTGGTCCTCATGCCCACTGTCGAATTTATCACTGACTTGGCCGCCCCTGTGTCTACAAGAAAGTTTAAAGTTTTACCAGCTACATTGATTGCAATCTCTGGTTCACTTCCAAGACTGGCAATCAATTTAACTGGCTGCAGATTACAGGTATGGCCACACCCCTATTGGGTATGCTGACCTCCCTGAATCCCATTGGCAGCAACTACTTGTGAGGGAGTTAGCTGGGAACTACCAGAGGCATGCCAATCTCTGTTCGGGGGGTATCTTTTTGTTTCCCCTGTATGTGGCTCAAAACTCCGCCTCTGTGGACCCTGCTCCCAATGTCTTGTGTTGTGTCGTTGTCTAGGGGGTTGAAAAGATCTTTGTACACTCTTTATTCTACAGTCTCGTGCATAGTGTCCCTGTCTGTTACAGGAATAACAAGTTATTTCAGTTGACTTACTTACAGGATTCGATGGTACATACGCAGGCTGCTTTGTGGTCAGCGCCTGTATACTTACTGACATTAACTTATCACTTTGCGATTCTCTGTGCCTGGTGATGTTTCTGTCGTGATCAATAGCAGCCTCTCTCAAAGTGGACACTGACAGACCTCGCCAACATGGTTGCGTGGTCTGTACCCTAGCCTTTAATGTTTCCTTTAAACCATCCATCAGTACAGATACTGCTACTTCTTGATGGTTTGGGTTGGTCCTAATGTCTTCTATACCAGTGTATTTTGCCATTTCTAATAGTGCCCGGTGAAAATATTCTGCTGCCGTTTCGGACTCTTTTTGTCTAATGGAGAATATTTTGTTCCATTTAACAACGGCTGGGAAATACTCCTTTAGCTGTAAATTTATCCTTTTTACGTTATCTTTGTTGTACACATCTGAAAGCGGCACATCTTTATCTAGTCCACAATCAGCCAAGAATTGAACTGAGTCGACATTTGAAGGTAAACAAGCTCTTAGCAGTATCTGCCAATCTTTGTTGTTGGGCTCTACAGTGTTCCCTAGATCCCTGATGTATTTTTGGCTAGCAACTAAGTCTTTCCTGGGGTCAGGAAATTCGGACACTATGGTTCTTAATTCCATTCGGGAAAATGGTGTGTACATGGCAATGTTCCTTATGGGAGTGGCTCCTGATACATCTGTTTTCCCATTGGGAACTGCTATTACTCTAACAGGGTTAACTCTAACAACCTCATTCTGTGTAGATTCTACAACTTGTGGTGAAATTGTTTCGGTATAATGCATGGTGCCGTACTTACCCGTTGACACGACCTCACCTATCCCTCCGCTAGGGGCCTTCACTAATCTCGTGAGTGGTGCAGTTCCTACTGTAGTTTCTGATATGGTGGCCGCTAGAGAGAGCGCTGAAATTGTTGCCGAGTCGTCTTCTTGATCACACTCCTGAGGAAAGTTCAGAACAGGGTACAACTTGCACGGGTCAATAATTGCATGGGTTACTTGTTTAACATCATTAACATTTACAGGGTTGCTAAGAGTTTGTGTTTTACACCCCAGTGCGTTTTTCTCCGCAATCAACTTCTCTCCTGCAATGTATGGTGGAGGCGGGGCTGTGGCTATCAGTTTCCTGACTGCCCCAGATCCCGCCGCCAGAGCCAAACCTCTCTGTATCTCACCTTCCTGTTGCCATAACTGCAAATAATCATGATGCTGGATTCGTCTCTTTGTTGATTTTATGAGACATATCCTCCTCCTTAAATTTTGTAACACTTCTGGACTGAAGCTACCTATTCTTGGGAATTTCTCCCTGTCTCGTACAGTCATTCTCTCCCATTCATCACATAAAACCTCTGTGTGACTTCCGTATTTCTCACACATGATGTACCTTGCCGACCCGACTGGTCGGTTCTCTGAATCAACCCGAACCGAGGTTGATCGCCCCCTACCTGAACAACTGGCCCCCATAATCTGCAGGTGTTGCTTACTACTCCTTTGATCTTTATATCACGGTCTTCAGCGAACCCTTACAGCAAACAAAATTATTCAAAATAGGCCGGCGGTGGCGGTTTACCGAGTACCCCACTCACTCACCCACCTCGACCAATACGACCTGATCACACCGATATGGTGCTGGCGTACTCGATACAGGGCCCTACCAAAAACCTTCTGTTTACTGGAACATATGAGGGTTACCCGCAGGACACTTACTCTTTCCAGTAAAGGTGGGGCTGTTAGATAGTTCCTGAGTGACCAGCGAACTTCCCTTCAAAAATAAAAAATTACACAAATCACGTCAGAATGTACAACTAGCGTTTATGACTTTTGTACGCAAAATGATACTAGTCAGGTTTACTAATGCACACAATGATGTGCGGTACAATCGTTCAGTACATAAGCACTACCTGTTATGTACTGAGAGATCAGTGGAATCGAAAATTTCGGCTGCGAATTCCTTCAGCCAGAGCTTATATGGCCTATATGGGTTCTGCACCAACCCCCGGGGTTGTGCCTCTTACCTTTATAGCGGACTTCTTTGTCTCCTTATGACCTCCTGGTCTTGTTCTGTACGACCTCCTGGTCTGACCTCCTGGTCTTGTACTGGTCCGCTATACTCTAATGCTCAAATATTATGTTTAACCAGGGATGCCTCCCTAGCCACCGTATATGTCACTTACACGTATGTCCCTTACGAGTACCCGATTTCTTTTTGGTTCAACCTCTTATGTGATAAAAAAAAAAAACACACTCACTCAACACATGTACACTTTTGCTTCTATTTCTATTTCTGCGCAGAAATTTTCTTTAGCCCAGCTGTGTTACCAATTAGGAGCAGGATCTGTTAAACTAAATTTCCGATTTTCCAAAAATAGACTTGCGTTATTTATCGCCTTTTGCGCTATTTACCGCTTAACGCTAACTATCGTCTTTGCGTTAATTATCGCTTTGCGCTAAAATTCAACTTTTCGTGATTTGAGCTACGTGGGCGTAACCGGACGCTCCGTTGCGTAATGTACGCTGCGTGCGTCGGCCTTTGGATTGCGTACGCTAGTCTTTGTTAGAGACACGTGTACGCAATGCAAAGATCCACCGTAACACAATATACTTTTATCAATGTAGACGATCCCTGATCATCTACCGCGTACCCCACTGGCTTTGCCTTATCTCCCAGGCAAACCTGTGTGTTTCTCTACACTTTTAACTATTACCTCTATTCTTAAACTATAAAATAACAGCAAGTCTCTTTTAGCACTTTTCTATCAACTATAAAATTGGCAAACAGGATAGTGATATACGAAAATGAAAAAGAAATGCAGATATATGTATGCGTGCGTGTGTACGCAAGACAGAAGACAAATAAACAGTTTTAAAAGACACAAGCGTTTTGTTCTTACCTCCGGTTCCCGGATTCCTTCAGCACTCTTTATCTAAGCGAAGCAGACGCTTATCCCGTCAGCACTGCGAGACAACCTCCCACCCTTTGCTGGGGGATAATGTCTGCTGATCTACCTAGTGCAGATATGTGAAGGACAGGACGAGCCGCCAATTGATAAAGCTGAATCTATTTATCGTATAAATAACCCTTTAAGAGGTCTAAGAACACTATACGCTGACTACGTAAGAAGTACCGTAAGGGTACGCTACTTGCGTAACGATCGCTCAGCCGTAGGCGAGACGCTCAAGCGTCGCGTTCGCTCACGGCCCAGAGATCACAGACTGGCACACTATTGGCTACAGACAAACGTAATGATTCGCTATGGCGTAGCGGACGCTCGAGACCACGAGGAGATCACCAGCGGCGCAGACGCTCACAACGCTATACCTTGATATCTATACCTTTAACAATGAGATACACAGTATACCTTTATGTAGAGACAGTGTGTAAGTGCAACCTGGTGTAACCTGCTTAACTACAAAGCTGCTTGAGCGTCACCGACGCTCTGTGAACACTTAACACTATGAGAAAATACACAGATACTTGTTTAGGGTCCAAAGCCTATTAAATGTATTATAACTAATATACTTGTAAAAAGGAATCACAGTACAAATGATACACTACAATATAACAGAGACTTCCTAACCAAATAACTACACTATAAATACAATACAATTCAAGACACTCTAAGGAAAATATGAGAGAAAGAGTAGAGAGAGAGAGAGAGATGAGAGAAATGGCTCACAGTAAGACAATATGATCACGGAGAAAAACTTACGCACAAGGGGAAACGATCGCATGCGCCTGGACATCCAGCACCCGATTCTCAGCAATGAGAACCGTTGAAGAGTGAGAGCTGGATGTGGTCGGCCTGCCTATTTATGCCCCACACACAATGCAATCTAATGGTCCCTACAATCTGATCGTCCATTGGACACAGGAATTCGGCTTCGCACTATAACAAGAGGTCATAGGTTGATTCATACAGGTGGGCTGTGACGATTTCAAACAGCTCAGGTGGGTGGGAAACTGGGTTTCCCGCCGCATACCTGAGTAAGAGTAAATAATAGTAATGGACATAAACTTCTTATGTCCATAACTATTCGCACGAGCGATTAATACGCTCCAAACCAACACCGGAATATTGCTATTTAAATCCTCTTCCGATGGGTACCAAACACTGCTGTATGACTCCTGTTAGACCCTTCCTACAATACAAAGAGGGATTCCTCCGTTCAGGGACATTCTATATTAACCAAACTTTCAGAATCTATCAAAGGGACCATGATCTATAAACTACGTTAATTGTGGAAATATGTAACGATTGGGTCGCACGCTACGACTACATACTCTTTACCGTAAATACGCATACCGATGCGAGCGAGTGCACGCATCAGCGGGTATGCGCTATCACGGGAAAGCGCACGCATGCGCAGCGCGGACCAGTGTGAGGTGCAAATATGGCAGTGTGCATAGAGATATTTTTCTGACTTTGACACTATGCTAATGCTACAGCCTATTGGTAATTAAACGAGAAACCCACCGGTATATACAAGATGGCAGGTGTATGCAGATATATACAGAGAAAACGGTTCCAACAAACATGCGTTTTTGCCCGCCACTCCCCATTACCGCACAGCCCCAGTCTGTCAATCACTTGCAAATAAATCCTCCGTGCAAGCTTAGTCGCATGTGATCACAATTTATTATTATTTATTTATAACCAGTTATTTATATAGCGCACACATATTCCGCAGCGCTTTACAGAGAATATTTGAACATTCACATCAGTACCTGCCCCAGTGGAGCTTACAATCTATATTCCCTACCACATGTACATACAGACACATTCACGCTAGGGTTAATTTTGTTGGGATCCTATTAACCTACCAGTATATTTTGGGTTTGTGGGAGGAAACCGGGGTACCAAGAGGAAACCCACGTAAGTACAGGGAGAATATACAAACTCCACACAGTTAGGGCTAATTGCTGCATGTGCGTATTGCGGCTAAGACACCTGCAAGACAGCAGATAACCATTCAAATGAGTGATCACTGAAATAGCGGCCGCATCTGATTCAGGCCCAAAGTCTGAAAGAAGTCAGCAACAATTATCCTATGTAGAGAAGATGTAAGCATATATAACACAATGCCCTGGTTGGCCTCAGTGTCTCCTATGATATCCACTTCACATATGGAGGAGGGGCACCCTTGGGAGATGGTTCTAAAAAAACATTCATCCTAATAAACAGGGCTCCTGCTTACCCCACACTTTATTCCAGGGACTACAATACAGAATCTTCTCTGGTGGCTAATAAATAAAGCAGAACTCATTTTGGTGGCTCATGTATAGCAGACTTCCAACTAGTGTGCAACAGGACTTTGCAACTGGTGGCTAACATGTAGCAGGGCTTCCATTCTAGTGCTGAGCATTAAAGGACAACCCAGCTTCATGGCTGATGTATAGCAGGGCTTCTCACATTTTGGCCATTATAAATCAGCCCCTCGCACCTCTTTACCATCTGTTCCTAAACTTGCCTGTCATTAAGGGAAAGTGCTACAGGAAGAAATCAGTAACACCTAAGTCATTGGTTCACAAACTCCGTCCTTAAGACTGATTCAGTATGATATCCCGGCAATCAGGAGACCGATGTTGGGATCCCGACAGCCAGGATACCGGCGGCAAGCGCAGCAGGTTCTCTCGCAGGTTCACTGCGCTTGACTCGCTTCGGGCCCGGTGGCGACCTTTGGTCTCCCGGGTTTATATTCCCCCCTTTGGGTTGTGGAGTGGACCACCACCCAAGTGGGGATTTCATCCGACAGTCGGGATTCCGACTGCTGATATTTCACCGGGTGTCAGGATTCTGGTTTTGGTATCCTGACAGCCCGAGATACCAACAGCCGGAAAATTGACTACCTCCCCTCAAGACACCCTAACAGTCCAGGAATTAAGGATATCCATGCTTAAGCACAGGTGACTTAATTAGTATCTCAGTTTGATTATACCATCTATGCACAAGCATGCATATCCTTAAAATCTGGACTGTTAGGGTTCTTTGTGGACTGAGATTGGGAAACCTTGATCTAGGTGACTGCTGCCATGACTGATTGTACAAACTGATGATTGCTGCAGTTAGCAAATTTCCCGAGGGACACTGTATGAACGGCTTCTATTGAGAGACTACTTATCACCAAGGGCCCCTATGTGGCTCTCAGCTCTGTCCCTGATTGCAGCCCTGATGATATGAATTGTTAAATCATGTGTTTATATGAATATACCAACTCACTGCATCTATTCTACCAATACTGTAATCTGTTACATGCTCAATTGCGTCACTATAAAGCGGACCCATTCTATAAGAACTGAACTAATTGACTATCTGTGATTATCAGACACTTTCAAGCGTCAAGTAAGCCTGTGGAGAATCACTGTTTGAGATTTTTTTTTTTTATGATTTGCGTTATTGTTCTACATAAAATACAACCCCCATTCTTACCAATATGAATTTGCTGAATGTTAACAAGAAATGTCCAATTTGGAAAGTGACCCCCGCATTCAAAGCAACAGGCTGTTTATCACCTGAGTGACTTCTTTTATGTCCATCATGGCATACGCTACTATAAAATATTTCCCACACAGACACACACATATCTCATCTATCTCTCCATATATATATATATATATATATATATCTATATATCTATATCTATATATATCTAGATATATATATATATATATATCTAGATATATGATTTATGAATACAATGATTCCCCCATTTAAAACAAGAACACATTGGCTATCTATTTAACACTTTCTTACTTGATCAATTCCTCCTATCATTATTTATCCTTTATTAATATGCCACCACAAGGGGTCCACAGCAAAACAGTACAGACAATAGAAAAGTGACTTGCAGAACATGAACTATAAGGTTTATAAACATTTCCGCAGTAGTCATAATATCAAAATTAGCAGCAGGGGGACCGAACCCAAAGGTTTGGTGCTGTTGTAGGCAGTGTGAGGAGATGATGGGGAGTTAAGGAAAAGCACATGAGGGAAGAGGGCCCTAACCGTGAGAGCCTACAGTCTAAAAGGGGAGTAGCAATCAGACAGGGATGAACTCAAGGCAGCTCCCGGGGAACAGAGTGGTAACAGTCATACAGTTACTTCCCTCTGGTGTGAATTCTTTGATGCGTCATAAGATGGGATTTGGTGGTGAAACACTTCCCACAGTCGGAGCACGAATACGGTTTCACTCCTGTGTGGACCTTCCGGTGTTTAATAAGCCCTGAAATGTCAGTGAAACTTTTCCCGCACTCGGAGCAGGAACATGACTTTTCTCCAGTATGAACCCTGTGATGGGCCTTAAGGTTTGAGCTGGTGTTGAAATATTTCCCACATTCAGAGCAGGAGTACGGTCTCTCCCCTGTGTGAATTTTCTTGTGCCTAATAAGCCCTGACTTGTCCGCAAACTCCTTCCAACAGACCGAGCAGGAAAACTTTTCCCCGGTGTGAATGATCTGATGAAGCTTGAGATTTGATTGGTGGGTAAAACACTTCCCACATTCAGGGCAAGGATACCACTTTTCTTCGATGTGAATCTTCTGGTGTCTAGTGAGGGTCCCGTTGCCGGTAAACCGTTTCCCGCACAGAGAGCAAGCATATAACTTTTTTCCCGTGTGAATTCTCTGATGCATCTTGAGGTGTGAGTCAGTGATGAAGCATTTGCCACACTCAGAACAGAAATACGGCTTCTCTCCGGTGTGACTCCGGTGATGTATCGCAAGGGCTGAGTGCTGGGCAAAGCATTTCCCACATTCCGAGCAGGAGTAGAGCTTCTCCCCGGTGTGTATTCTCTGATGTACCACAAGATCCGATTTGAAACTGAAAGATTTACCACATTGGGAACAAGTAAAGGACTTACTTCCTGTGTGGCTCCTCTGATGGGTTAGGAGATTTGACTTTTGGTTAAAGCTTTTCTTGCAGACTGAGCAGCAAAATGGCTTCTCTCCGGTGTGGATTAGCTGATGCCTGGTGAGATTGGCCTTCTGGGTAAAACATTTCCCGCAGACAGAGCAGGAAAATGGCTTTTTTCCACTGACGCATTTCCCAAGTTCAGAACATAGAGCCGATGTATTCTGTGCATGAGCGGCCTCATGCTTAAGTAGTTCAGAATGGACTGTAAAAATCATTCCACACTCACAGCACTTATAGGTCTGCTCGCTATACTGGACATTCTGTGGAGCTGATGCACCACATACATTTATATCATGTCCTGTATGATTCTCAGAAAGGTTACTGGGCTGTGTATTACAGTCCACTTCGCCGCCTTCCAAACTAGGGTCACATGTAGAATGCAGATTACCTCCTTCACATGAGACTGGTTCCCCTGTAATAGGAGTTGATGTATGCAGTGTATGATATGTGGGTGTATACATGTCAGTGTGTGTGAGGTCTCCTCCATCACACGAGCCTGACTCCTCCTCAATATGAGTAGATGTATACTGTGTATGATCTGTAGGTGTATACATGTCAGTGTGTGGGGGGTCTCCTCCATCACATGAGCCTGATTCCTTCTTAGTATGAGTAGGTGTATACAGTGTATAATATGTGGGGGTATACATGTCAGCATCTGTGAGATTTCCTCCACCATATGAGCCTGATTCCTTCTTAGCATGAGTAGGTGTATACATTGTATGATCTATGGGTGTATACATGTCAGTGTGTGTGAGGTCTCCTCCATCACATGAGACTGACTCCTCCTTATTATGAGTAGATGTATACTGTGTATGATCTGTAGGTGTATACATGTCAGTGTGTGGTGGGTCTCCTCCATCACATGAGCCTGATTCCTTCTTAATATGAGTAGATGTATACAGTGTATGATATGTGGGTGTATACATGTCAGTGTGTGTGAGGTCTCCTCCATCACATGAGCCTGACTCTTCCTTATTATGAGTAGATGTATACAGTGTATAATATGTAGGTGTATACATATCAGTGTGTGTGAGGTCTCCTCCATCACATGAGACTGACTCCTCCTTAATATGAGTAGATGTATACTGTGTATGATCTGTGGGTGTATAAATATCGGAGAGGTGTCCTCCATCCCATAAAATTGGTTTCTCTGTAACACTCTCTGGAGAGTTGATCATGTTTTGCTTGTATGTTGATTAATATTATGCAGCCTTAATATTTATAACACTGTGATCCTCAGTCCTACCATCCGGGAAAGAAATAGGGTAGGGGTGTGGTATCCTGCAGATATTTTTGTATCCTCAGCGAGACCTGTGGGAGAGAAATGCATAGTGGTTAGATGATATACACAGAGATAATACAGAGGAGCAAAGCCTTCTGGGAGTGAATTGCTGCACAGGATGCAGTCTGTGGTACCACGGGCTGTAGGTCAGGGCTGCAACTGGGGAGGGTGGGGGGATTTGTGGGGGTGTAAAGATGGCTACTTTTACATCTATCAGCATTGGTGAGTCCTGCGGCTGTGTGATACAGAGTGGCTGATATGCATTGGAGACACAATGCCTCTTCTCCCATCACCCCACCACCTTGTCTCCTCTTCATCCGGCAGAGTTGAGTGCGCAGCACCCAGGATTATTGTGGATGAGTGACCGCATTATCTAATGATACCAACCCAGAAGTAACATTTCCCAGGAGGCACTGCAGGGCCATGCTGGTTGCTGGTGTGTGTTCCTCCACACACACTGAAATAAGGACCAACAAGGCAGGGCTCCTTACCAGGTATCAGGAAACGTACTCTATTGCACACTCCCAGGACTGAATGCACCTTTCCTGGGCACTGGCTGCACATCCCCCGGGCATTGGCTGCACTGGGGGCTCCCTGCATGTGGCACCATAGTATCAGGGAGCATACTGCATGACACACTGTTTGCAGCTGGCACAGCACTAGCCTGGGCACATAAGATGATTGGGAGATTGAGGAATTTGTGTCCCCAGCTGTAACTTCTTTCCTACACTGCACACCCCCTGTCACCTGGGCACAGCACACACACCCTGTGGATGGCACTCTTTTAGCAGACATTGCTACCTGGTGTACTAAGCCTATGGATGTAAGGAGGTGGCAATGGCAATGATATAATAGTAAAGCAGGAACTGGGTTTAGGATAGCATCCCCGGGAATGAACAGCAGACTATGAGAGTCAGGTTAAAGGTAAGGGGCAAAGCAGGTAAACAGGACTCCCTGAGTGGTGCAGAGCACAACAATGCTCTAATGCCGCTGTTTTGGGATTTATTGCATCTATCACTGCAGTATCTGAATCCTATTGTGTCAGTCACCTCTGTACTAGGGCTATGTGCTGTTTAAGTCAAATTACTTTCTAATAAATATTTAAAATGCCAGCTGTAATATATACTGCGGACGCCAGGCGAATCTTATTACCATGTGCTATAAATGTGCGCTGTACGTCGCAAAACACTACATCCCATAAGAAAAAAACAATACACCCACACATTGTCTGAGTTCCAAAGCTCATTGATGTATATATTTGTTATTAAAAGGATATGTATACAATATATCACATGTACAGTATATATATATATATATATATATATATATTTACATGGTTACAATTTACACAGTAAGCAGTTATAACAAACTAATTAATTACAGACACGGCCAGCAATACATCAGCATATTTTGCTCAATGCACCCTCCGCTCCATATCACTCTCTCTCTCAGTAAAAACAAACAGCCACTGGACAGTTAGCATCTCGACCATCACTCGGGACAAACAAAAAACTCTTCTGTGTGGGATCAGCTATACACCGAGTCTGTTGGGGGTGTACAGATCTCTCGTTATTGGTCTAGGGGAGGGAAGTCATTGCTCAGTGTGAGGGCTTTTGTTCAAGGTTGCTGGCCTCTGGTTTCCTGTCCACATGTGCTCCTTTGAAAATCCTTTTGTTCCAGTAAAAGCGACTTCATATTCCTACATTTAATCATATCTACTCATGGCAATGTGCTACAACTTAATCACAGGCATCAAATTGACACACACATTTTCACGGTCATCCTGACACCATGCATGACATGCCCATCTTGCTCTGCTCCAACAATACACATACATGATGTTATAGTCCATTCTATAATTTGAAACCTTATGTCTAGTGCTTGATATGTTCAATTTATGTGCTGTATGAAATGTGTTGAATATATCTTTGTGGCATGTATGTGTGAGTGCATGCTACCATATATTGCTGTGCTCGCTGCGCGTATTTGCAAGCATAGCGACTCATCTGTTTGGAGTTTGGATGTTCTCTCTATGTAATATTTTTTGACTTCGACAGTGCCTAAGTTTAGCCTCTGGTCCTGTTAGTGTTATGTGCACCTTGAAATATGTGGCATGGCACACAGTTTTATACTCTATTGTTTTTAATAGTTGTTTGCACTTAATACATTGATCCCTTTCACTACAGCAGTTTCATCCCTCAATTATCACAATTCTATCTGGGCCGCTATTTATGAGTTACCTATACCATCTGCTTACCCCGATTACCAGTTTGGTCACCATCCCTACCAGGTGAATATATCTGGGGGGTCGGGGAGGGGTGGGGGGTGTTGTCTTCGGAAGGACAGAAATCCAATTGACTGGGGGAGGAGGTGTAGTCTATGGAAGGACATGGACAACTGTGTCCATCTTGACATTGTGATCTCCTAACAACCTATCTACTAACAACCACAATCCCCTCATTTCGACATCCCACTTCATTTAGGGGTCCATGCCTGCAAAGACATCAGCTTTGTGAATGTATAAACTCTGGCTGAACACTGAGCACATGTGTTTGAGCCACAGGTGAGACTCAATAAGGTCAGTCTGACTCTGGTATATCACTTAGGGATCCATTTACTAAGCCTTGGTGAGTGATAAATTGTACGGTGATAAAGTAACAGCCAATCAGCTCCTAACTGCCATGTTACAGGCTGGGTTTGAAAAATGGCAGTTAGTAGCTGGTTGGCTGGTACTTTAACTCCTCCAAAGGCTTAGTAAATAGTCCCCTTAAGCCTGAAAATGTTTGGGCTTGAAGGTAGTTAAGACCAATCAAGTAGAAACTAAATGTGGATACATGGAATGTAATAAGAAGCTTGGTGCATGTACACTTGTCTCCTGGCAAAAGGATGAATCAAATGGTGGGTACACACGCGACGATTCAAAATAATCAGCGACGGGACCCGACTGCGGGGCCGGCATCAGCAAGTGCATACACACTTGCCGGTGCCAGCAGCGACGAACGGCTGCGCGCTGGGGATGGGGGGGGGCTATGCTGCATTCGGCAGCATGGCTATCGCCAACGACATCCCCAGATCTTCTTGCTTCTTCAAAAGATCAGGAGCTGTCGCTAGTGACTAGCGGGTGTGCGCACATCGCCATCAGTATCGGTCATACACACGGAATGATGTGCACATTGTGTCGTTCCATTTGATCGGGAATGCCCACATCGTGGCTGTAATCGTTCCGGGTGTATGCACTTTTAGAGTTGTCATATACAAGCTTCTGACTGTTTTTGAAGTCATTTAACTAGTATGTTCACCTTTGTAGCCATTTCATTTTAGAGGTCAACATGTGAATAACAGTCCCTAGGCATGTTATGTTGCAAATACAACCTATAAGGTAAGTTTTGTTTTCTCCAAAAACAATTTTTGCTTTTATTGATAAAAAGAAAACAGTACAAAGAAGTACATTACAATCAAGTCAGAGATAATAGAGAAAGCCCCGGCGTAGCATAAGAAGTAAACAAAGGGCAATACATCGTGGTACGGATATTTAAAGTATGTGGAACTCCGATCTGTTAGCACTGCCAAAAGAGTATAACTCTATTACAAATAAAACAACCAAGAAAGAAAAAAAATAGTACACAAGCAAGGAGGAAGGGAAAAGAAAACACATAAAATATTATGGTCTCTCAATTGGGTCTGGGACTCCAGGTCGACAACAAAAAGGTCGACGCCAATTGGTCGACACACCTTAGGTCGACATGGACAAAAGGTCGACAGGAACAAGGTCGACATGGAAAAAGGTCGACATGAGTTTTTTATGTTTTTTTTTTTGTGTCGTTTTCTTCGTAGAGTGACCGGGAAACCAAATTAGTGCACCGCGTCCCCTCGCTTCGCTCGCCATGCTTCGGGCATTTGTCCATGTCGACCTAAGGTGTGTCGACCAATTGGTGTCGACCTAAGGTGTGTCAACCTATTTGTTGTCGACCTGGAGTCCGGATACCCTCTCAATTATGGCAAATATGTAGACCAGGGCCAGGGGTGTGAAACTCGTGACCCCTACGGCATCATTTTGAAGCCCATGGGCAGGGGTCCGTTTGCAGTCCGTTGGCAGGTTGGAACGGGGCAGAACTGTGTCCCTGGCTTTCCGCCTACATCTGCCCGCGGTGACTTTGGCCTGCTGCCTGCTCTGTCCACCAGCACCCAGTGGCAGTGTTTAGCAGGGAGCCCTGATAGACAGCCACAGCACTTCAAGCCGCAGCCGTGACCGCCAGAGCCCTTAAAGCCGCAGTCCTTCCAGCCGGAGCCCTGACCCCTGAAGCAGCATGCCCACAACGGAGCATCCTGCTAATGTAAAGGTGCATACACACGGTGCGACACTGACTTATGTGCGATTTTGACTATGCGATATTGGCTATGTGTGCTTGCGATTTTGGCTATATGCGATTTGGCTATAACCTATTGTGACTATACTTTGCAGGCAAGTCAATTTTGACTATCTAGTACACAGTCTTTGTTTTCTTGCGATACCGACCCCGCGGAGCTGCGCATCGGTATCGCAAGCTGTGTACATATGTTGTGATTTGCACTAACTTTTCTTTGCGAAGTTGACTATATAGTCAAAATCGTAAGGCTATATCACACCGTGTGTATGCAGCTTAAGTCCCTGGGGAATGCTGGACTTAAGGGGGTGCATGGGGGTGCATTGGGAGACATTATGTGCAGCAGGCACGATACTATGGGACATTATGTTTAGCAGGCACTATACTGGGAGACATTATGTGTAGCAGGCACTATACTGGGAGACATTATGTGTAGCAGGCACTATACTGGGAGACATTATGTGTAACTGGCACTATACTGGGGGGGACATTATGTGTAACTGGCACTATACTGGGGGGACATTATGTGTAACTGGCACTATACTGGGGGGGGGGACATTATGTGTAACTGGCACTATACTGGGGGGACATTATGTGTAACTGGCACTATACTGGGGGGGGGACATTATGTGTAACTGGCACTATACTGGGGGGAGACATTATGTGTAACTGGCACTATACTGGGGACGACGACATTATGTGTAACTGGCACTATAGTGGGGGGACATTGTGTGTAGCAGGCACTATACTGGGAGACATTATGTGTAGCAGGCACTATACTGGGAGACATTATGTGTAACTGGCACTATACTGGGGGGGACATTATGTGTAACTGGCACTATACTGGGGGGGACATTATGTGTAACTGTCACTATACTGGGGGGACATTGTGTAACTGGCACTATACTGGGGGGGACATTATGTGTAACTGGCACTATACTGGGGGGGGGACATTATGTGTAACTGGCACTATACTGGGGGGCATTATGTGTAACTGGCACTATACTGGGGGGGGGGGCTTTATGTGTAACTGGCACTATACTGGGGGGACATTATGTGTAACTGGCACTATACTGGGGGGGACATTATGTGTAACTGGCACTATACTGGGGGGGACATTATGTGTAACTGGCACTATACTGGGGGGACATTATGTGTAACTGTCACTATACTGGGGGGACATTGTGTAACTGGCACTATACTGGGGGGGACATTATGTGTAACTGGCACTATACTGGGGGGGACATTATGTGTAACTGGCACTATACTGGGGGGCATTATGTGTAACTGGCACTATACTGGGGGGGCATTATGTGTAACTGGCACTATACTGGGGGGACATTATGTGTAACTGGCACTATACTGGGGGGGACATTATGTGTAACTGGCACTATACTGGGGGGACATTATGTGTAACTGGCACTATACTGGGGGGGACATTATGTGTAACTGGCACTATACTGGGGGGGACATTATGTGTAACTGGCACTGTAGTGGGGGGACATTATGTGTAGCAGGCACGATACTGTGGGACATTATGTGTAGCAGGCACTATACTGGGAGACATTATGTGTAGCAGGCACTATACTGGGAGACATGTGTAACTGGCACTATACTGGGGGGACATTATGTGTAACTGGCACTATACTGGGGGGGGACATTATGTGTAACTGGCACTATACTGGGGGGACATTATGTGTAACTGGCACTATACTGGGGGGACATTATGTGTAACTGGCACTATACTGGGGGGGGGACATTATGTGTAACTGGCACTATACTGGGGGGGGGACATTATGTGTAACTGGCACTGTAGTGGGTTTGAGGCTTGCTGGGGCCATCCCCTGGGTTTGTGAATTTAATGTGAATAGTAACTGCGTACAAAAAGAGTTGAAAAAGTTATGGCCCAGATTTGACCATGTTTCGCCATCAAAGCATTATGCCAAGCTATGCCAAAGGCCAAAACATTACGGATATGGTGGTAAAAACGGACATGGCCAAATTTAAGTCAGTGCCAGAGCATTTCTTAACACGTAGAAATGGATGTTTCAAATGCACAGGATGCACGACATGTGCGCACGTCTGTAGGTGACAGAATTATGCACCCGTGCTCTGGCAAGAAGTTCCCCATCAGATGGCCTTTGACCTGCACCACTAAATTTGTGGTTTATGCGATAATATGCCCTTGTGGCAGGTACTACATCGATAAAACCGAGTGTCAGTTTAAAATTAGGATGGCACAACCCAGGTTGGCCATAAGAAATGCCCTGGCCTCGGGTAAGGGGGACCAACCTGTGGCTAAACACTTTCTTGAACATAGACACACTATGGCCACCTTTAAACACAGAACTATAGATCATGTGCCAGAGTCCATGTGGGGAGGAAATAGAGGCAGAAAACTCCTGCAATTAGTCTATGTGGATACATAAACTCAACACATTTAGACCTGTTAGCCTGAATGACAACTTAGGCCTAAAAATGTCTTTAACTGTAACGGTATACACCAAGGAGGCCATGTCCATAGCGCCAGCGCATTGTGCATATAAAGATCACACGAGCGTTGGCAAGGAGGCAGGCCATTCACATTAAGCTGTTGTAATAAGTCAGAATGTTTATCCATTGTGTAGGTTCGCCCTGTTATAACATTGAAGGGGCACAGGGTTGTTCTAATAACTAAAAAAGCTTTTGATGGTTCAACAGCTGTTTGTATAATATTTGATGTTTTGACACATTATTTTTAAGATTCACACACTTATATTTTATCTAAAGTTTTAGCTGTATAGATGTAGTCATTTGTAATGTTTACACAGTGTTAGTGAGCACCAGAAGCACTTTCCGGATAGCACTTGATGTAGTATACTGTAAAAAAGCAGTAGTTTGTTTTTACTCTGCATTAGGGGCTGAGCTGCCCGTAGCACTGATTCACAGTTTTTTTTACATGTTTCTCCGTTGCTAAGCAGCGTTGCCATGGTCGCACCTCCGGGCGCTGGCACGTCACTTCCGCTGAGACGCTGGAGACGTCAGACTGGAGGCCTGGGCGGCGCAGCCAGCGGCACAAGCAGGAGGGGATGCTCTTCCAGGGGGGTAAGTTACTTTGTCTATTTAAACACTCTGTTTATTGTGATGCACTAATCCACACACACACATATATACACACCAGGGCCGTAACTACGTGTGTGCCAAGTGGGCTTGGCACACAGCGCAGTTGCCCTGAGGGGGCACGGCCAGCGGCATGTAATGAGCCAAATTGACTCATTACATGCCGCCTCTGCTGTGTGCGCCGTGCTGTGGAGGGAGAAGAGACCAGCGCGGGGCAGCGGAGAAGGAGGAGGAGGGAGGGGGAGCAGGGAGCCGCAGCAGCGCTATTTCATTGGTAGTAAGCGCCGCTGCAGCATCCCCCTCTCCTTCTGTATTGGCTGCCCGGCGCTGCTGTGGATGCTGGGATGCGATTCCGCCACTGTCGTTTCTTGCACACAGCGCTAAAATGCCTAGTTACGGCACTGATACACACACACAGTGATCACTCAACATAGGATCTATATTTTATTTGTCTGATAGTAGACGATGGTCATCTTATCTGTCTCCCCAAATGCCCATCCTCCCGACTGGTTCTAAGTACGAATCCCCGGCTCTCCCATCCACTCGAGTCAAACTGAACCCCCAAAATGTAAATCATTATGTTACCGGGGCAATTTCAAGAAATTTGTCTACAAAAGATACCATGTCATGGATTTAATAATGTCACATAGGAACGTCCAATATATATTCAGCACTTTTTATAAAAGCGAATAATACCCTTTTCGATATCAGTATAGTGTAGTCAGTATTAGAGAGAGTGATAGGCAGCATTTAGATGGTATAGGAAATTTTAGGAAACACTCTTCAATAGAGCTATTCGTCATAATAATGAAACGGGGAGATGGATCCAAGTATCTAATAATTGGCCAGCTTTTTGAAGATAGGAGGAAAGTTAAGCATATATAGGTCTGCAAGAGTGGAAAGAATATGGATACCTAAATATGTGAGTGAATGTGGAGAGACCTTTAAGTCTGAGCTATAAGAGGGATGGCTGGAAAAGCATAGTGACCAGACAAAAACATCACTCTGAACTTGTCAAAATTTACTCTATAACCTGCAAAATATACGTTATGGTAAGAACTTACCGTTGAAAACGGTATTTCTCCTATGTCCACAGGTTTCCACAGGATAACAATGGGATATGATGGAGCGACAGCGGATTGGCACCAAACGATCACAAGCTTTCAGTCCTCCCAGGATGCAACGGGCTCGTCCATATATCCTCGGCCACTGGCTCAGGCAAATCAGTTGTATTCCAAAGCATTTAGGCAGGAGCATTATGTAGAACCATATTCAGGCAAGAAGAACATACATGCACACCCTTCCATGCAAGAGGGAAGAGTTTAGTGAGTATAAAGATCCTCAAATCAGGTGCGTCAGGGTGGGATCCCTGTGGAAACCTGTGGACATAGGTGAAATACCGTTATCAACTGTAAGTTCTTACCATAACGTATATATTTCTCTGGCAGGGTCCCCAGTTATCCACAGGATAACAATGGGACTTCCCAAAGCAATTTTTAGTGGTGGGGACGCTCCTGATTAGATAGGAGAACATTACACCCGAATTCAGCATCATGAGAGGCAAAAGTATCCAAGGCATAATGTCTATTGAATGTGTTAATGGAAGACCATGTGGCTGCCTTACATATCTGTTCTGCTGAAGCACAATGTTGTGCTGCCCATGAAGGACCTATCTTACGGGTAGAGTGAGCACAGACATTAGCCGGAACAGGGAGATCCGCTTGAGAATATGCTTCAGAAATAGTAATTCGTAGCCATCTTGCTAGCGTCTGTTTAGTAGCAGGCCATCCCCTCTTGTGAAATCCGTAGAGGATGAAGAGAGAATCTGTCTTTCTGATGGCACTGGTACGATCCATGTAGATCCTTAATGCCCGGACTACGTTTCCTGAAAAACCGGGACCACAATATCTTCATTAAGGTGGAATATAGACCACAATTTAGGAAGATACCCAGACCTAGTTCTGAGAACTACTTTATCTGGCTAAACATCAGAAAAGGAGATTAACATGACAGTGTTCCTAAATCTGACACTCTTCTAGCGGATACCGTAGTCAGCAAAAAGATAACTTTAGCTGTCAACCATTTAAAATCCTCTTTATTTAGTGGTTTAAACAGAGCAACTTGAAGGGCTTTGAGAACTAGACTTAGGTCCCCAGACACTGTAGTAGGAACAAATGGAGGTTGAATGCGCAGCATTCCCTGGGAAAAGTGCGCACATCCTGCAATTTGGCAATTTTCTTTCGGAACCATACAGTCAATGCTGACACTTGTATTCCCAAGGAAGCCACCCTTAAACCTTTATGCATTCCTGCCTGAAGCAATGCTAGAACCCTGGAAACTCTGAAAGATTTCGGGTCCATACTTCTTCCATTGCACAAATGAATATAGGCTTGCCATATTTGGTGATAAATACGAGCCAAGGAAGTTTTCCTTGCTCTGAGCATCTGTGAGAATCCTCTGGACTTCAGGATATAGATTTCAAAACAGTCGATCCAGATATCTGTGATAACAAGGACCCTGCCTTAGTAGATCTGGGTGCAGAGGAAACAGAAATGGTATTCGACATCTTCTGCGGATCCGTGTACCAACGCCTTCTGGGTCAAGCCGGGGCTTATTAGAATCCCGGCATCTTTGTTGTATTTTCCTCACTATCCTGGGTAGCAGGATGATTTGAGAAAACATATAACTGAAATTAAATTCCCATTAAAAAGACATCCATAAAGATCACCCCTGATCCTTTGTTTCTGACCCGATTATGGCTCTTTGTTGTTCAGATGGGACTCCATGAGATCTATCTCTGGCCAACCCCACTTGTCTACCCGAGTCTGAAACGACTTTAGGATGCCAAGCCCATTCGCTTACCTGAGTGGCGTGTCGACTGAGAAATCTGCTCTTCAGTTGAGGACTCCCAGAACGAACCCTGCGGGCAAGGCTGGAAGATGGAGTTCTGCACACTTTACTATGTGATTTAACTCCTTCTTTGCTGTTTAGCTGCGTGTTCCTCTCTGAAAGTTGAGGTACACTACTGCCATTTCCTTGTCCTTGCGGATCTGGACCGACGGTATCAGACAGAAAATTAAATTACCGGGTGAAGCAGTTCCACCCGGTAATTTCATGAAACACACGGGTCCTTTTTCTGTGTGAAAGTGTCAACCCGTGTTGTAATTCCAGGGACTTCGACCCAGGAATTTACCAGGGTCGGAGACACGGGAATTATGACACAGGTTGACCCTTTCACATAGACAAAATACCCGTTTTGATCTGCAAATTAACGGGTCGAAATTTTCGACCCGGTAATTTGCATGTCTGTGTGAAAGAGGGGGTCAGGCAGGTCCCGGCAAAACGACCCGGCACTGAAATGCCGGGTAATTGCCGGGACTTTCAGACTTTTCTGTCTGAAAAGGGTATTAGATTCTGAATCAGCTTTCCATGTATGTGAGCCAAACTGCTCTGGCAAACAGTTATTGTTATTGCTGCTGCCCTAGAACATTAGTGTCCATATGAGCTATATGGGATTCTTGCTCACTTGCAGGCGCTGAAAACCTGTCTTCCAGTACCTCAGCCCAATGTACCTACAGCACCTGGTATTTCAAGGTGGTCTCCCCTCCAAGAACTAACCAGGCCCAACACTGCTTAGCTTCCAAGATCTAGTGAGATTGGGCCTATCCAGTGTAGTGTAGCCGTAGATTGCAAGGTGAAGAGAATATGGTCTTTTTTGAAAACCATTCCTCATTTGATGGCAGATGCCATATAGATTTTTGCACTATCAATGACACGCGTATGTATTTTGGGAGGCATTTCCCTATTTTAAACAGTCCCCAGCTGGAAAAAGATATTGGAATCCCATTTACCGGGCATTCTATTTTATTGGGTGTAACCCAAACCTTTTTCCTGAATTCTGCCCTCATGAAGAAGCCCTTTGGGACGTTTAAACACAGGTGCCTTATTTTTAACCCAAGCTCTGCTGCCTTTATTGACAGACTAACCTTTTTTTTGCTCTCATTTATTCAGCTTATTCATTTAGCCGATACCTTTTACCTGTTCTTCGTATGCTGAAGTAGCTTTCATCGTCTGATGATTATCATGTGTAACCTGTGAAGTCAATACTTTATTTACCTTCGGTTCATCAGCTTGTCTTATTGGAGAAGCTATTGGGGATATACCGCAAGAAGTGAGCAGCACGGATTAATAGTGTAAGAATGAACTTTTCAGCTAAACTGGACAATGTCTGTGCAAACATCGCTCCAATGGGTCTATCTATACCTGATGTAGATCAGGGATGTATTATGCTAAACAGCAACCATTTTACACATAACCATCCTGTACCAGATCATAGAGGATAATACAGTTTCTGCAAAACAACAATATATGAGTGTTGGTGTTACTGTAAGTGTACCCTCGTCACCTTTGCCGTTCTTAGACATGATAAATAAACAGCACTTTCACAGTGTACTACAAAATTTGTGACTGTAACCACTTAATCCTAAAGTGATATCATGTGATATATAGCAAAATTTCTGTTGTGTCCTTAACTGCGCAAGAGGCTGCCTGGCTACACCAACTCCCAAAACCAGTGTCTCCCCAAAACACTTCAAATAGACTAGAATACAATGTGAGTGGGCAGTGGTTAAGGCTAGGCGCCCCTATACAATATGTGAGTCTCTTAAAAGGGATTAATACATTCCTTTATGGAGGACGTTCTTCAGGATTTCCTTTTCATCAGTGCGTTTCCACTCTCAATATGTGAAATGGAATGGGTACATGAAATGGAATGAGAACATCACATGTGTAGTAAAGTTTGAAATTTAGTACAACACATATAAGTATGAACAAAATATTTCTAAAATAATTCCATGAGTCCAAGTGCAAGGTGCTGCAGATGGAACAATTACCAGAGCAGTTGGAGAACTGGGTTAAAACAGTCCTCAAACGAGCATGTTCTTAAATAGTCACCACAACGATCCTCCTGGGTAGGCAGTCAGGTGTACTCTCTGGTAAAAGCTGCAGTCCACCCTTCACCGGAACACAGGATCCACAAGAATATCCAACGCGTTTCAACCCAAACTGCTATGGGTCTTTCTCAAGGCGATGTGTGCAATGTCCCATCCTGGGTCCCCTTTTAAACCCTGATCCACCAATCGTGGATCATAGGTAAATTTCACCCAATGACATCCCTCCTTGCAAAGATGGATTTTGCTGTCACTCAAATCGTTCCTCCCACTGTCTCAATTCTTATACGGGGACTCCCCTGTCTGTCAGCCCACGAAATCGCCGGCCGGAAGTGCGTCCATCCACTTCCGCCCGACGGGTTAGTCCTCCTCATGTGCGGCTCCACGTGGTCATCCCGGCGCGTTGTTGCCGGAAGTTCAGGGATTACGTCATTTCCGCCCGAACTTCTAGTCCCCCGTGGACGCGTCCATCTCTGGAGTTCTGCCCGCGGGTTGCGGTTACATCACTTCCGGTCATACGTTTCCATGTGCTGGTGGGTTCTCACATGAATACGTGTGGAACAACTTTTCAATATAGAATCATGGCTTCTGTTCCCAAATGCAGCAAAGCCCTTTTGTGGTATAAACATATTTCGATTAAAATATATACCAATTAAAATATATACTTATACACAAAATAATCTCATTAAAACACTTAAAAACATTTTTAAATATAAAATTATTTTCTTATAATAATCCCAAGTTTCCATGAACCCTTCTGGTTCTACAGTACAATGGTTAATTTGCTCCTTCATAGACACCCCCTAAAATGAACCCCTTCTACAAAAACCATTTCAATTCGAAATCATTGTTAATCCCATGGGGATATAACGTGTTGAAATAGTAAATGCACTGCATTTCGCATTTGGCCAGAAGGGAGGCTGTATCTCTCTGTCGTTGGTTACATTTGATCAGTTTTATCCCTCAAATCTTATATATGTAGACGATATATTTTTTATATGGAAAGGGGATCAGGAGGTTTTAGCTCAGTTCTGTACATACCTTAATACGAATAATTTAAATATAGAGCTGACGTTTAACATAAACAAACTAAAGGTAGACTTCTCGGACATTACTGTTTTCGTGGAGAACAACACCCTACATACCAAAACGTTCGTGAAACAGACAGATTCACGGAAATATATAGAATATAACAGTTGTCACCATGTGAACTGGCTCAACTCCATCCCTCAGGGCCAGTTCAAACGGTTAAAAAGGAACTGCACAACGGAGAATATGTTTAGGCAACAGGCTAATGAAATGAAAGAGATATTTGAGGAAAATGGATATAAAACTGAATTGGTGGAACAAGCAATGAAAACGGCAGAAGAGACGGACAGGAGGAAACTATTAGAGTCTGGACCACAGGCTAAATTAAAAGGGGACAGGTACGAATGGGCCTTTATTACAAGCTGCAACACACAACACAAACTTTTAGAGAAATTGTTTAGAAAAAACTGGAAAATTCTGCTTAAAGACCCAATTTTGGGAAAAGAGATCCCTGAACGTCCAGTTTTTATTTATAAAAAAGCGCAGAATTTGAAAAATGCCCTAGTGAAGAGCTGTGTCCCGCAAAAGAAACGAGAAGGTAGAATCCTTACTAAGGGTTTTCATCGCTGTGGAGAATGTCTAGGATGTAGAGAGATTAAGAATGACGGCACAAAGAAACTGGATACAATTGCCATCAATGGTTTCACATGGAAACTGACGGATTTCATCACATGCAATATGAAATGTGGTGTATATCATAGATTGCTCCTGTCATCTCTTCTACATAGGACGAACTTCTCGCCCTTTAAAAGTACGCATAGGGGAGCATTGTCGCAATATTAAGAAGGGACTAGAGACACATACTCTCTCTAACCATTTTAAAAAACACCATAGTTGTTCAACGCAGGGAATTGTAAGATTTGCAGGGATAAAACTGATCAAATGTAACCAACGACAGAGAGATACAGCCTCCCTTCTGGCCAAATGCGAAATGCAGTGCATTTACAATTTCAACACGTTATATCCCCATGGGATCAACAATGATTTTGAATTGAAATGGTTTTTGTAGAAGGGGTTCATTTTAGGGGGTGTCTATGAAGGAGCAAATTAACCATTGTACTGTAGAACCAGAAGGGTTCATGGAAACTTGGGATTATTATAAGAAAATAATTTTATATTTAAAAATGTTTTTAAGTGTTTTAATGAGATTATTTTGTGTATAAGTATATATTTTAATTGGTATATATTTTAATCGAAATATGTTTATCCCACAAAAGGGCTTTGCTGCATTTGGGAACAGAAGCCATGATTCTATATTGAAAAGTTGTTCCACATGTGAGAACCCGCCAGCACATGGAAACGTATGACCGGAAGTGATGTAACCACAACCCGTGGGTAGAACTCCAGAGATGGACGCGTCCACGGGGGACTAGAAGTTCGGGCGGAAATGACGTAATCCCCGAACTTCCGGCAACGACGCGCCGGGAGGACCACGTGGAGCCGCACATGAGGAGGACTAACCCGGCGGGCGGAAGTGGATGGACGCACTTCCGGCCGGCGATATCGTGGGCTGACAGACAGGGGAGTCCCCGTATAAGAATTGAGACAGGGGGAGGAACGATTTGAGTGACAGCAAAATCCATCTTTGCAAGGAGGGATGTCATTGGGTGAAATTTACCTATGATCCACGATTGGTGGATCAGGGTTTAAAAGGGGACCCAGGATGGGACATTGCACACATCGCCTTGAGAAAGACCCATAGCAGTTTGGGTTGAAACGCGTTGGCTATTCTTGTGGATCCTGTGTTCCGGTGAAGGGTGGACTGCCTAGCTTTTACCAGAGAGTACACCTGACTGCCTACCCGGGAGGATCGTTGTGGTGACTATTTAAGAACATGCTCGTTTGTTCTGCTCTGGTAATTGTTCCATCTGCAGCACCTTGCACTTGGACTCATGGAATTATTTTAGAAATATTTTGTTCATACTTATATGTGTTGTATTAAATTTCAAACTTTACTACACATGTGATGTTCTCATTCCATTTCATGTACCCATTCCATTTCACGTATTGAGAGTGGAAACGCACTGATGAAAAGGAAATCCTGAAGAACGTCCTCCATAAAGGAATGTATAAATCCCTTTTAAGAGACTCACATATTGTATAGGGGCGCCTAGCCTTAACCACTGCCCACTCACATTGTATTCTAAAGTGATATCATGTCTGACCCTACCCATGCACCTGCATTGAGGATCAGAAGATCAACCGACAAGCATTTATATTAAGTCAGCAATCACACTAGCAGTCAGTCATATGTTATATATTAGTCATATGAGCATATTATTAACTACAAACACATCTCAAAGTAAGTAGGAGTATATATCACTGAATTCTGTTTTATACAGATCTTTAACGTATTCAGACGCATTGCGAAGAAAACCACAGTAATGTACACAGACTCATATGCAATAGGCACTAAAGTTAACTATTCATACTAACAATACACAAAATGGAAAGCTGCTCAACCAGATTGTAATGTCACTCAGGTGCTAAAAGGGAGGGTTAATTCTGTGTAGGAAAAAACTGTGTTCCCTAATGCACACCGAGTGAAGATCTCCGTATTATCTGACTATTATGTAGTAATATTTTTCACTCGGTGTGCATTAGGGAACACAGTTTTTTCCTACACAGAATTACCCCTCCCTTTTAGCACCTGAGTGACATTACAATCTGATTAAGCAGCTTTCCATTTTGTGTATTGTATTTAGAGAGGCATAGATGGGTCAGCATTAGGAGGGATTGCTGACTCCCGAGTGCCATAGGGGAAGCCAGGGGTATCCCCAGGTAAGCTGGCTCTCAGATGCTGTAGGAGCCATTACCATGTGGCCTTACACTGGGAATTTAACCCAGACATATTTGTAATTATTTATGGGGTGGGTGTGGGGTGCGGTGGCCCCTGTGTCTGTATGGCTGGGCTGCTTCAGGTTGGCACACCCTAACACTTTATTAACACTTATGATTTTCCCTATCACTTTGTATATATTATTTTAATCACACCACTTACATAGCACTTCTGTGCTTCTTATTAACCCCTATTAATTTTCACCTGTGTGCTGACCTGGGGTAGCCGACCTGTGCCGACATCGTGGGGTCCTGCACCCCACACCCATACCTAGTATTAGGGACCCCCAGTGATGGAGAAGCCTTGTCGATCGGCCTGGGGGCTTAACCCTATATCTGCAGATATACGCAACTAAGATCTCCGTATTATCTGACTATTATGTAGTAATATTTTTCACTCGGTGCATTAGGGAACACAGTTTTTTCCTATTCATACTAACAAAAGTAGATAGAAATTTAGTGCTGTATACCCCGTACTCAGTAGAGTGGGATACAGGAAGACTTACCCCACTTCCAGGATCGATTAATACGTTAGCGAACGCTGAGTGGATCCAGACGCTACTAGTGTACACTGCCGCTCCGGGAACTTTTAGTGAACACAGACGCTCAGTGAACGCACTGTGCATGCAGACGCACCGGTCTGCGACCTGGTCTCCACGCAGTAACGCTTAGTGTACACAGACGCAGCGGCCTATGCTGCGACCGAGACCCCTCATGGTAGCGTATGAGACGGAAGTGAAGCAATCAGTTCATGGCGGGAGACTCACGGAAACTGGTCATGAACTGGGGGGAGGGGAGACCAGGAGAGCGTCTGACTCCCCACCGCTGACATCAACCCTAGGGATCGCAGCCTTTTACTAATCCTGGTGCCTTATGATACCTAAGGCCCAACGCTGGAGCACCCGTGGTGGCGGCACGCCAGCTACTGTTTGGTAGTCTCCTCCCAATACAGTGCGGCTGTGTCCGTATTTTCCTTCTAAGTAGAACCGATGCCTTACCTTCTCCCCATGCTCCGGACACAGCCTGGCAACGTCTGATGGACCTGCTAGTATATCCGAAACAGACGCCCATCGAGACAGCACTTGTACCGTGGGTAAGCGTTGTTGTGACCCGCCGGAGAGTTGTTGGAGCGACTCTTTCCAATATGCGTGTAAGACGCGGTTAGGAAAGATCACTCAGAAAACATAGTAAGACTATAAAAATAAATTAATAAAGCTTAGGGCTGCCATAGAACCATGGTCCAGCTCCTGCCGCATCAAACAAAAAACTGATTTGCCTGAGCTAGTGGGCAGGGATATATGGACGAGCCCATTTCATCCTGGGAGGACTGAAAGCTTGTGATCGTTTGGTGCCAATCCGCTGTCGCTCCATCATATCCCATTGTTATTCTGTGGATAACCTGTGGACCCTGCCGGAGAAAGAGCCAAATTTGGTAATGTGCTCAGTGATTGAAGGGTGAGATGTGTCAGGTTTCGTGATGAACAAGACACCAGAGAACATCTTCTCTCCACATAATGCGATGGCCAAAGGCTCCAGGGCCAGCGCAAATAGGAGAGGGGAGAGAGGACACCCCTGCATATTGCCTCTACAGATTGTGAAAGTGTCAGATATATAGCCCCACTCACTAGCATGAGTATAAAGGGTACAGAAAATATGAACAAATTCCTCCGGAAAACCAAACCTTGACAACAACTCAAAAAGGTGATCCCAAGTCACAAGATCAAATGCTTTTTCAGCGTCAAGGGATAAAGCTAAAGCAAGGTCCAGTGTCCCAAAGGAATCATGGGTTTGAAGAATTGACAAAATCTTCCAAATATTAGCGACAGGCTGACTTTCAAAAACAAACCCAGGTTGGTCCTCAGTCAGAATATCTGTGGGGATAAGTTTCAGGCGTTTGGCTAAAAGTTTTGTATGTAATTTATACTCTGTAATAAGTAGGAAGATGGGCCTGTAGGGGCCCTAAAGTCCTAGGTCTCTCCACAGTTTAGGCAATAATTTCAGGTCTGCAGAATCTAAGAACCTGGGCAAGGAATTGGCAGAGAGAACATTAAATACAGAAAGTTAGGTTTCTTCAATTTTAGATTTCAAAATGTGGTAGTATTCACTACTAAGGCCATCCGGGCAGTGGTTGAACTTGCGAGTGGTGGGCACAGGTGCTAAAATTTGGATTTTTTACTTACCGTAAAATCTTTTTCTCTGAGTCCATCTGGGGGACGCTGCGCACTTACACTTTGGGGGGGGGGGGTTAGGGTGTGTGAGTATGGAGTTTGGCACAAGCTATGAAAAGAACTAACTCCTCCCCCTCTAACCCCTCCCATCAACCCACTGTTCACAGGAAGCACTCCTCAGTTAAAGTTTAAGAAAGCCGAGAGAGAAAACAAAACCAGACAAGAGGGAAGGGATCGCAGCGTCCCCCA
This sequence comes from Pseudophryne corroboree, assembly GCF_028390025.1. NCBI lineage: Eukaryota > Metazoa > Chordata > Amphibia > Anura > Myobatrachidae > Pseudophryne > Pseudophryne corroboree. The sequence continues at coordinate 147,985,743 of NC_086446.1, read as the reverse complement.
GATGGACTCAGAGAAAGATTTTACAGTAAGTTAAAAATCCAAATTTCTCTATCATCCATCTGGGGGACACTGCGCACTTACACTTTGGTGATATCCCAAAGCAAGCCAAAGAGGGGGGGCACACAGGTGGGAAATCTGCCGCTAAGACCAGACGCCCAACAGAGGCATCGCATCCCCCCATACCAAAAGTATGGAAACAATAGAATCCTGTGAAGGTTTCCGCTCTACACAGCTGCACAATAGAGGCACCTCCGCGAACAGCCCAGAAGGCCCCAACGGCCTGAGTCGCACAATTCCGCAGAGGGTCAGGAACAGGAATAGCAGAGGACACATAAGGCTGACGGGTAGCTGATGTGACCCAACGAGCCTCAGCGTTCCTAGAGACCGGTCAACCTCGCTGGGACGCACCACTAAGAACTAACAACGAGTCCGTACGGCGAACTTCAAATGTTTCGGTTCAAGGTTTGTCTTGAACCGAGGTCTCAATATACACTGGTCTCTAGCATTAGTGCGCTGAGCCACAGCTCCTGTGTTGAAAAACAGTTTTGTATGTAAAACCACTCTATCCAAATAGAAAAACCAACAAAGGTGGACTGCAGTAAAGGACTGCCAACTCAGAAACACACTGAGCTGAGGCAATGGGCAAAAGAAAACAAAACCACCGTAAGAGGAAGGAACCGCCACCCAACAGAGTCCAGAGGCTGGAAAGGAGACAGGAGCTACACAGGGAAGCTGTATATGCAAAAAGCTGCGAAGGAAACACCGAACATGCGCATATTCGCACCAAAAGATTAAACGTTTTACTGGGCACTGTGATTGGTTTGTGAGCCTGAAACATAGTCAGGGCTACTGACTGAGGTAAACTTATTACTCTGATGATGCTGTTCTCCACAATCACGCCGTCACCATCAGACGAGACAAATCCCGGTGATGACACAGTTTGAAAGTGAAGATCTGGCCGAAGAGGTACACTATAAGGAGCCTTGGCCACCCTGGTCTGAAGCATTGCAGAGCAGTTTCGACAGGCAAATCCGGAGCGATTTAGCTAGACCGAAAGAGCCACTGGTCAAATGCGTTGAAGCACTCACTGGATCTTGCCAGAGGCAGAAACAAATATGCATGATGAAAGTGACAAGGCGCTAACACGGCGTCCATGATTGCCACAAGAGGATCCCCGCAGCGATCACCATACCAGGGAAGTCCTTTTTGCAAAGACGAGAAGCCCTGAGGTCGATGTCGGCTTGTCACACAGGTACATCAAAATCAGAAAAACCTGTTGGATTATTTCACATTCTTCGGGGAAGAAAAGCATGACAACCCGGGTAGTCCGCGTTGTCCATTCTGGAACTGGCCGATATTGCCGGAACCCAAAGTTCCGCCCTCTGCATATGTGAGATACCGTTCAGATGGCTCTCCAGCTGCAAGTGCCACTGTGCATGTTGATATAGGCCACTGCAGTGTTGAAGTTCGACTGGATGCGAGATGCAAGACCATGCTAATCTTCTCTGTATCGTTCCAATTTTCTTTTCTTTTTTTTTCTAGTATATGTGCTGCCAAATCGAGCACTTGTAGAAAGCCTTGAGCTGGAGCCAAGGCGTCGTGGATTGCCCGGAGATGGAAGTGACATCTCCACTGCGGACCTCAATGTTTTTGAAAACCAAAGTTGAAACCCAAAACCGTAACGTCTGAGACTAGTGACTGTGGTTATGACCTTCTATGTCAAGACAGAAAATGGGAATCCTATGGGTCAGATTCAGATTGTGTAGACACCAACGAAGATATTGTCGTATTTGAAGTGACATACTGAACTGTTGTTTATGTAAACTCAATTCTGCCTGGGATTAATAACATAGAATTTGAGATTGAAGAATCCAGGCATGAGACCGGGAGAATGAAGCTACCTGTAAAGTCGCCTCTATCTTGCAGAGGAAGTGTATGCCATGGATCACTGACCCCTAAGGAAACTGCGAAAAGAGTGTATTCTGGTCTGGAAATCCTGCACTCAGCCAAAAGACCGAGATACCTGGGGTCGAATAGAAAACCCTGAACACCATCCTCCACAAAGTAAGAAATCCGGAACCAAAGTCCACTGTAGATGTGTATGACAAAAGGTGCATGAGACGGAGCTCTTTTTGCAACAATCGACCAAATATGGCAGTGATGGGAAAGTAACAGTAACAACCCCAAGACCCTGTTGATGGGAAAGGGATTGGAATGAATACTCCCGTGTTGGATAGCGAACAGACTGCAAGGATTAGAGCCTGTCTCTTGGATGAAACACAAATAAGAGGGATAACAAAGAATCCTGCTTGGTACGTGTTCCCCAAGATTCAGAATATATGAAGCTACCTGTAAAGTCGCCTCTATCTTGCAGAGGAAGTGTATGCCATGGATCACTGACCCCTAAGGAAACTGCGAAAAGAGTGTATTCTGGTCTGGAAATCCTGCACTCAGCCAAAAGACCGAGATACCTGGGGTCGAATAGAAAACCCTGAACACCATCCTCCACAAAGTAAGAAATCCGGAACCAAAGTCCACTGTAGATGTGTATGACAAAAGGTGCATGAGACGGAGCTCTTTTTGCAACAATCGACCAAATATGGCAGTGATGGGAAAGTAACAGTAACAACCCCAAGACCCTGTTGATGGGAAAGGGATTGGAATGAATACTCCCGTGTTGGATAGCGAACAGACTGCAAGGATTAGAGCCTGTCTCTTGGATGAAACACAAATAAGAGGGATAACAAAGAATCCTGCTTGGTACGTGTTCCCCAAGATTCAGAATATATGCTCATGATATAATTCGGTATATCCAACGGACCAGTGGAATCTGAGAAAGTTGGCTTTCCCCCACTGAGAACCAGACCACCCGACTCCATAAGCCCTGCAGACGACATATCGGAAGTCCGAGTTCCAGGTGGACAAATGCCTTCTAAGAGAATAGATATTTCATTGATATTTATTTTAAATAACACATTTTTTAGCAGTCATACTCAGAATGAGAACCCATGACCTGTTATACTGAAGGCAGACACCTTACTGCTAGAGCTATTTGCTCCTGCCTGCAAGGCACGCTTTGGATTTGGAAGCAGAATTCCACAAATCACAATCAAAATGAATATATGGGCATCATTGACAGGGCAGAGATGCAGGATTGAATAGAAATAGAATCCAAGAAAACAACATTGACAGAGGATAGAGCTTCAGAGACCCAATCTGTCAATGGATTATTTGAAAAGGATCATTTTATACAATAATGGACAACTTGCATTATGCAATCTGCAACCGCTCTAAGATCCATGCATAAACCAGGATAGGGCATAGGAATATTCCTGTCAGAATGAATACCAATTTAATAACCGCCTCACTGTTATCAATCTGCGGTGATTCAAGGTCACATACTGTACTTTAGGAAAGACAGTCATCTTAGGCCACCACATGATGGATGCGTCCACTAATTATTAGTGGAACCTCCATCAGGTCAGTGTCTTCATCAGCGAAAGGATAAAGAAACACTGTCTGTAACTGTGAGCGATCGGATCTGAAGCAACAATATTGCGTACTAGAGACAGATGCATTACCCTGGAAACATGAACCGCTACATCGTCCCAACGTGAGGGAAGAGGGGGAAACCAATTAACTCAGTAGTCTATTTCTTATTCCTATCCTGAAGAATCCTCCCTGACAGGATTTATTTTACTAACTTCCTGAGATAAAGCCTCAAAATGTGGATCAGAACCAGGAACGAAATAGAGGGAGGTGTAGTACTCCGCCAATTGGCGGTACAGCCTGAGGACACAACCATCCTGCTTAAGGTAGCCATCTCAGACAGACACCAGGAAGTATAAAATTAAGACCTGCCTTAGAAGTGACCATAACTAGAGAGTATAACAACTAGGACAAATGATTGTCCTTTGAAGTAACTGAGCTATAGTGTCTGTCAAGGACCTGGCTCACTGCACAGTATAAGCTGCATAAGGAGCGTTTAGCTCTCTGCAGCCATTTTGGCAATTTATAGGCACATAGTGCACAAGAAAAAAATAAACAAATAAATCGTCTGTCTTGTGTCTTGACATAGAAATAACGAAAGGAAAAACAGACTACCAACAATCACTGCTTTAGGTGAAAGTATTGACCACGGAGTATTTTACATTAACTCATCCATTAACATTTTACCAAGGTTTGTCGGCTAAGTAGTAAACAGAGTACCAGTCACTTGTCATAGTGCAAGCAAAGGCAGACTCTGACAATACCGGTATTTGTGTACTGGTACTGGACGCACTGCAATACCAGGTCAATGTATAAAGTGGACAGAGCAAGCTCCTCTTCTATCTTACTAAAAATTCATGTGATATATGGTCCCTAAATAGGGAGCGTATCAGATATTAAACTGATAAAAACAAATATTACACCTGAACTTTGCTAAAAGGCAGAGATAATAAGCAACTATCACTTGCACATTGGTTGCAGTTGGTGGGCTACGTAATAGAGGCAGTAAAAGTCCCACTATACCAGCTATTGAATAAAGCTATACCACCAATTTGGTGGACTAAATGCTGAACACAGTAATAGCCACTATATTTACTGTAGTGCCCATAATTTGTGAGAAGAGGTCATTGTTTGTGCATGACAAAACAGGTAGGATATTATAACAAGCAAATATCATGTGTATATTTGGCATAGTTGCTGGGCTAAGTACAGAAACCTGCAATAGTCCCAGAATACTTGCAATTGTGTATATTATACTATAGGCAGATCCCTTGTAAAGTTACCACCCTGTGGGCTTGTTACTGATCACAGCAATAGTCCCACTATCTCAGTGCAAAGAAAGACAGTGCTCCCCCTCCCCCTCATGCTGAGCTGCTGCCATGTGATCAGGAGCTTCCTGCAGTGTTGCTGGGGGCCTAATCGGGTGAGGCAGTTTAGACTGGATTGAGGGCACCAAAACACCCAGCAACTCCCTACAGTAAAGATAATAACAATGTTTCTGTCCAGAGTTGGGCTAGAACTTAGGTCTCTATACATTTTGGACTCTTGCACTAGTGTGCTGCGTCACTGCCTCATGGCTGAAGAAATACAGAGGGACTTAGTATGCAGCAAAGAAGCTGCACAAAATGGCTCCTGCCCAGGACCTGAGGCACTTTATAATACTGCCCTCAGTGTCCCCTGGCCACTGCTAGTCCCAGGAGTCAGCGCAGCCGCCCCTCAGCCACATACAGTCCTTCATAAGCCCTTACAGTGACCCAGCCAGGGCACAGGAGACATACAACCAGCAGACACACAGCATAGGGGACTCACTCTGAGGGACTGTCATATGCTAGTATGAGAAGGGTCACAGCCCAGCACTACATCAGTAGGCTGAGGCTGTTCCTACCTGACCCAGTGCCTCCTCGAATTCTGTGAGCCGGAAGGGAGAGACCCAGGGACCTCAGCGGTGTAGTGACTACCCAGAGGCAGTGCAGAGTGAGAAATAGAGCTCACAGAAGCTCTCTACCTAACTATTCTCACTCTGGATGTGTTTGTCGCCAACATTAGGGACTAAACACCAAACAAGAATACAATTAGAAATAAAATCTAACTAAAAGCTAGGAGCAAAGAAAAGTGTGCCTTCACTCCAAGGCACAAAACTAAAACTGAGGAGTGCTTCCTGTGAACAGGGGGTTGATGGGAGGGGTTAGAGGGGGAGGGGTTAGTTCTTTTCATAGCTTGTGCCAAACTCCATACTCACACACTCTAACCCCCCCCCCCCAAGTGTAAGTGCGCAGCGTCCCCCAGATGGATGATAGAGAAATATAGTTTGGGCCATCTTCCTCCACCCCAACCCAAGTTCACAATATGCTACATGGCATTGGGTGACAGGGAGAGGCAGAGGGTGACAGCATAATGCAGAGTGAGGCAAAGGGTGACAACAGAAGGCAAAGGGAAACGGGAAAGCAGTGCGTGGCAAGGAGAGAGAGTGGGTGACAGGGGTACAAGTACAATGTCCTGTGCGGTGTGGAGAACAGGGGGCATCTACCTTGGTGGGGCTAAGAACACAGCAGCCTCTGCTGTGTCTGTGGCAGGTATTCTCGCCCTTGTGCTTCCCTCAGTTTAGCACTCAGGCAGTCTCTGACAGTGCCAGTTACACGGATTGTGAGCTGCCTTTAATTCACGGACAGCAGTTAATCAGAAATAATGTATAGCTGTGTTAATTAGAGGCAGTAAGTGGCTGTGATAATCAGCTCTGATAGGTGGCAGACTCATCTATCAGTCTGGCGCACACAAGGTCAGCTCTGCCTACCTAAGGTAAGGGGCAGGTCCCTCAGGCAGTGGGGCCCATCCTGCTCTCTGCACTGGCCATTCATCCAACATTGCTCAAAATGGTCTGCAGAGGGGCGAGGGGATAATTAATTGCCAGTCTGGGCAGAAGTGGGCCCCTTATGGTGCCCATACACTTGTGAGATAAATTGGTGCTAACCTTCGATTTCGACCGCATCTGTGAGAGAAATCGAAGTATTGTATGCACATTTCAGGTACCTTTTGACGCGATGCGCGAACACGCCGGTCGAATCTCACGTCTCAAGATAGTATGTGCTGCACTTAATATTTATCGAATCGCAGTGCGATCGCATGTGTTTTAAAAAACACATGCTATATATCGCACTGCGATGTGCGATGGGCACCCGCCGGGAGTGGCCAGAGGCCGCTCCCACTCGGCGTTGACGTGCCCATCACATGATTACCATGCGATCTATCGCATGGTAATCACTTTGGCAGTTCAGGTGCGATTTCATCGCACCTGAACTGCCGGTGCGATGCCCCGCGATGTCGCGTCGTGGGGCATCGCACAAATGTATGGGCACCATCAAGGTGTGTACACACAGTGAGATAAATCTGTAAGATTTTGACTATATAGTCAAAATCTTATGGAATGTTAGTGCACATCTGAAGGTTTTAGGCAACTTGAGTAGATAAAGACCACCTTTCTGTCAAAGTGACAGGTGACACCCCCTTTCTCCTAGGCACGCCCCCTTTAATATTTAATGATAGTGTTTGATATCGCTTTTATATAACATTTTATATAAAATTTTATATAAAATTTATAGAGTTCGATATTAAACCGTATTAAAAGATAATGACTTTGAAAAGAGTGTCACGTAAAACCAGTCGCAGAATACGCCATAAAGCTGTATCACAAACCAGCTTGTGATGAAAAAATTCACTATTTTGACTAGTCTGTACACTTACATTACAGTGTTATAGTTCACACATTCCAGCAATTTAAACTTCATGCTTGGCACACATGGTACAGGTTTAAAAAGAATAATGACTAATGACCGTGTCCATTTTCTTATATGCACGGAAGCATCACACATGGCACTTATTTAAAAAGCATATTGATTTTAATGACCATGCATGATTAATGATGAAAGCACAATTTCAAAAAACTTAGATGTACGGGGTACCCGTGAACGCGCAATTTCAAAATCCTTACATCCACGAACTACCACGCTTGTAACAAAAACACATGTTTATTAATGTACACAACGTGTTAATCTCTGCAAAAGAACATTAGCCCCACCTACAGGTCTATGTATTGACTCAAAATGACATCTTAATTTTAAACCATCGTGCTTTTAAATAAAAAGATATATATATTAAACCGTATTAAAAGATAATGGCTTTGAAAAGAGTGTCACGTAACACCAGTCGCAGAATGTCACGCAACGCAGCGCGTCAAATCAAGCAGATGAAAGATGCATATTACACAGTGTTAAAACCAGGTAGTTTTAGCGGCATTTATAAATATTATGGGTCGGTTAAAAATAAATTTAAAAGATCTGACGTAAGAATGTGGTTACAAGAACAAGACGCATACACGTTGCACAAGCCAGCAAGAAAAAACTATAAAAGGAACATGATTTGTGTATCGGGTATAAACCAACAGTGGCAATGCAATTTGGTTTCGCTGATAGATCTGTCAAAATACAACGATGGTGTTAAATACATATTAACAATCATCGATATATTCAGTAAGAGGGTGTGGGGTGAAAGTCTGACCGCTAAGAACGCCGCAACAGTCGCTAATGCTTTTGAAAAAATATTCCAGCGGGGTGCTGTGCCGATGAAGCTACAAACCGATAACGGTAAAGAGTTTCTAAACAGAAACCTAAAAAAGGTGTTAGAAAAATACGGTATAAATCATTTCACGACCAATAACGATGTGAAAGCGGCTGTTATAGAGCGCTTCAATAGGACTTTAAAAACACGCATGTGGCGCTATTTCACGGCAAAGAATACCTAAGTTAATCTCTGCAAAAGAACATTAGCAACACCTACAGGTCTATGTATTGACTCAAAATGACATCTTAATTTTAAACTGTCGTGCTTTTAAATAAAAAGATATATATATATATATATATATATATATATGATAGTCCTTCGGCAGCACTCCCAATCTCAGCAAACAAGTGTCCGGTGCCCTCCTAGTCCCGTATGGCAGCGGGACAACAATAATATGCAATCGGCGGCACTCCGGTGATACAAAAAATGCAAAGGCAGGTAGAATGAAACAACGTTTCGAAGTTTTAATTACTTCGTCCTCAGGTTATCAAATACACAATGAACACATACCTTATATCCCTATCCCATGTGCGGTGAGCTCCGGCGTGGACTCAGCGTTCAGACGCCCATAGATGACGTCATCCTGCCGTCCCACCCACCACCGGCATCACCATGTAATCAGTATGAACATGATATGAAAGCACATAAAAACTGCACACCTAAAGCATGTGAGTTAAAAACAAAAGAACAAGCACAGATACAGACCATGCAAATGTTAACAACACTCAGAATCTTAACATGCCAATATCAGAAATATATCGCAGATTTAAACTGCACCTTACGGCATCCGTACACAGAGGGTTTACATTAATCTAACTAAAGGAAGCAATGCAGCCCCAAGGTTTCGTTAAGACCCCTTGGGGCTAACGTTTGCAATTCATGGATCCATTTAGACTCTTTTTGTAAGAGTAGCAAAGACCTATTCCCCCCTCTCACTTTGGATGGCACATGGTCAATAATGATGTATTTAAGACATGCTATACTGTGTCGTGCCACAGCAAAATGCCGTGCCACTGGCTGGTCACTAGTGCCATTCACGATAGCTTTCCTGATGGCAAGTTTGTGGTTGGCCATGCGCTCCCTGAGTGTACAGTCAGTTTTGCCGACATAGTGTAAGCCGCAGGGGCAGCTAATTAAGTAAATAATAAATTTAGTCGTACATGTGAGTCTGAAATTAATGGTATATTTTCTGCCACTAAAGGGGTGATGGAATGTATTCCCCGTAAGCAGGGATCTACAAGTCGTGCAGTTCAGACATCTGAAACAGCCCTTCCGAAGGGCTAAAAACGAATTTTGTTCACTTTGCTTAGTGGCTAGATCAGAAACATCAGTTTTAACTAACCAATCCCTGAGGTTTCTTCCTCTGGTGTAGGTGGGCATAATGGAGGTCTCAGACATATTGAGATCCTTATCAGACTGAATCATAGGCCAAAGAGATTTGGCCGCCTTGGAAATTACCCTACTTTTAGTATTAAAATGATTGATCCAAGGTAATCGAGTTTTAGTCGGTTTTGTGACTTTCTGAGTCAACAGGGATTGGCGATCCATACTAAGGGCTTTGTCCTTGGCCTGCAGCAATTTTCCAAGAGGGTATCCCCTCTGCCTAAACTTGCAGATCATGTCATCTATCCTAACCACAGCCTTTTCTCTCTCACTGCAAATCCTAACAGCTCGTAAGAACTGTGAATATGGAAGCCCGTATTTGGATGGAAGGGGGTGAAAACTGGAAAAATGAAGTAGGGTATTGCGATCTGTGTTTTTATGGTATAAATCAGTAGATAAACTACCATTCTTGCACTGTACAGAGACGTCCAGAAAATTGATGCTGTCTCTACTCATATTAAACGTAAATTTAATAGGGTGACCTGACTGATTGTGCGCATTGATGAAGTTATTCAATGCCTCCTCCGTCCCCGACCAGATGACGAACACGTCATCAATGTATCTCAAATATAGAATGATAGCATCAGAAATAGCACTGTTTCCAAAAAAGATTTCCTGTTCTGCTACAAACATATATGAGTTAGCATACGACGGGGCCACAGGGGACCCCATCGCACACCCAGACGTCTGCAGATAAAATCTGCCATCAAAAATAAAGTAATTATGGGTCAAGGTCATTGCTAACAGGTCGATCACAAAATCCACCTCTGGCCCAGTGTATAAAGGGTTGCCCTCAATGAACTTGCGCACTGCAAGCAACCCTGCCTCATTGGGAATAACCGTATACAGACTTGAGATGTCTATACTGCACAAGACACTATTCGTAGGAATATTCCCTAACCTTTGTAAATGGTTAATAAAAGAGGTCGTATCAAGCAGATATCTATTCTGATTTACAATACACGGTTGCAATAACGAATCAAGATACGTAGCCACTTTTTGAAATAGACCGTTGCGGGCCGCAATAATGGGGCGCCCTGGTGGATTCACCAGGGACTTGTGTATTTTTGGAAGCGAGTATAAGACAGGGACCACAGGATGTTCCACAATTAGCGCTTTCATGAGAGCACTAGAAATGATCCCTGTCTCAACAGCCGCCTGTAATTTGTCACACAGCATCTGTGCAAAACGGCCCGTCGGATCGCCCTTCAGGACCTTATATACCATGCCATCACTTAACTGACGATATAAATTACAGAATTGCAGTAAATTCGACCCCATTTCGAACAATGCTACCATCAAGACCTATGGACGCTTATTGAATCACACGGTGACTGTTGGTAATGTCTCTAGCATGGACTCTAAATGTTATAATAACTTGAGTAAAATTGAATATGAGGCACTTAGGGATTTGTCTTCTTACACTGATATCACGATACGCCCCGCCGATAAAGGTGGGGGTATCGTGATTCAGGATTTGAGTTCATATAAGGATGAGTTATATCGTCAGTTAAGTGATGGCATGGTATATAAGGTCCTGAAGGGCGATCCGACGGGCCGTTTTGCACAGATGCTGTGTGACAAATTACAGGCGGCTGTTGAGACAGGGATCATTTCTAGTGCTCTCATGAAAGCGCTAATTGTGGAACATCCTGTGGTCCCTGTCTTATACTCGCTTCCAAAAATACACTAGTCCCTGGTGAATCCACCAGGGCGCCCCATTATTGCGGCCCGCAACGGTCTATTTCAAAAAGTGGCTACGTATCTTGATTCGTTATTGCAACCGTGTATTGTAAATCAGAATAGATATCTGCTTGATACGACCTCTTTTATTAACCATTTACAAAGGTTAGGGAATATTCCTACGAATAGTGTCTTGTGCAATATAGACATCTCAAGTCTGTATACGGTTATTCCCAATGAGGCAGGGTTGCTTGCAGTGCGCAAGCTCATTGAGGGCAACCCTTTATACACTGGGCCAGAGGTGGATTTTGTGGTCGACCTGTTAGCAATGACCTTGACCCATAATTACTTTATTTTTGATGGCAGATTTTATCTGCAGACGTCTGGGTGTGCGATGGGGTCCCCTGTGGCCCCGTCGTATGCTAACTCATATATGTTTGTAGCAGAACAGGAAATCTTTTTTGGAAACAGTGCTATTTCTGATGCTATAATTCTATATTTGAGATACATTGATGACGTGTTCGTCATCTGGTCGGGGACGGAGGAGGCATTGAATAACTTCATCAATGCGCACAATCAGTCAGGTCACCCTATTAAATTTACGTTTAATATGAGTAGAGACAGCATCAATTTTCAGGACGTCTCTGTACAGTGCAAGAATGGTAGTTTATCTACTGATTTATACCATAAAAACACAGATCGCAATACCCTACTTCATTTTTCCAGTTTTCACCCCCTTCCATCCAAATACGGGCTTCCATATTCACAGTTCTTACGAGCTGTTAGGATTTGCAGTGAGAGAGAAAAGGCTGTGGTTAGGATAGATGACATGATCTGCAAGTTTAGGCAGAGGGGATACCCTCTTGGAAAATTGCTGCAGGCCAAGGACAAAGCCCTTAGTATGGATCGCCAATCCCTGTTGACTCAGAAAGTCACAAAACCGACTAAAACTCGATTACCTTGGATCAATCATTTTAATACTAAAAGTAGGGCAATTTCCAAGGCGGCCAAATCTCTTTGGCCTATGATTCAGTCTGATAAGGATCTCAATATGTCTGAGACCTCCATTATGCCCACCTACACCAGAGGAAGAAACCTCAGGGATTGGTTAGTTAAAACTGATGTTTCTGATCTAGCCACTAAGCAAAGTGAACAAAATTCGTTTTTAGCCCTTCGGAAGGGCTGTTTCAGATGTCTGAACTGCACGACTTGTAGATCCCTGCTTACGGGGAATACATTCCATCACCCCTTTAGTGGCAGAAAATATACCATTAATTTCAGACTCACATGTACGACTAAATTTATTATTTACTTAATTAGCTGCCCCTGCGGCTTACACTATGTCGGCAAAACTGACTGTACACTCAGGGAGCGCATGGCCAACCACAAACTTGCCATCAGGAAAGCTATCGTGAATGGCACTAGTGACCAGCCAGTGGCACGGCATTTTGCTGTGGCACGACACAGTATAGCATGTCTTAAATACATAATTATTGACCATGTGCCATCCAAAGTGAGAGGGGGGAATAGGTCTTTGCTACTCTTACAAAAAGAGTCTAAATGGATCCATGAATTGCAAACGTTAGCCCCAAGGGGTCTTAACGAAACCTTGGGGCTGCATTGCTTCCTTTAGTTAGATTAATGTAAACCCTCTGTGTACGGATGCCGTAAGGTGCAGTTTAAATCTGCGATATATTTCTGATATTGGCATGTTAAGATTCTGAGTGTTGTTAACATTTGCATGGTCTGTATCTGTGCTTGTTCTTTTGTTTTTAATTCACATGCTTTAGGTGTGTAGTTTTTATGTGCTTTCATATCATGTTCATACTGATTACATGGTGATGCCGGTGGTGGGAGGGACGGCAGGATGACGTCATCTATGGGCGTCTGAACGCTGAGTCCACGCCGGAGCTCACCGCACATGGGATAGGGATATAAGGTATGTGTTCATTGTGTATTTGATAACCTGAGGACGAAGTAATTAAAACTTCGAAACGTTGTTTCATTCTACCTGCCTTTGCATTTTTTGTATCACCGGAGTGCCGCCGATTGCATATTATATATATATATATATATATATATATATGGTATATTTTTGAAGTGCTGAGTACGACGTGTAAGATTATATCTTCATTGTAACTGAAAAGAATTATCACAATTACTAAATTATACACCGAAGTTTATATGTTTAAAAACCCCGCCCCAGCATCATGGAAATGTGGGACGGCATACCACAGGTTGGTGGGGGCCATTTGGCTCACATCCATGACTATAAGAATGGGACACAGCTCTGAAGTGGGACACAGCTCTGAGAAGGAATTTCAACTGACGTTACATCGCTATACACAAGTAAGTATTATTATTATTATTATTTATTATTATTATTTTATTATTATTATCATTATGGCTCTAGCATGTTATATTTTTTTATTTTACAAATATGGCTGTGAAATAAGTATAATTGTGACTCACTGAAGGCTGTTTAAATATGTGGTAATAGTGCCATCTAGCGGCGCATTTTGATAAATGCATCCGAGCTGTAATTCAATATAGTCTCAATGTACGCGATCATTTAATGTGTGAATCGTTTAATAGAGCATTGATATTAATCGGATCTCATTTTCATTATTGGTTCAGCGACAGACAATGCAGACAATCAACAAAGATAAGATCATGTGCACATTCGGATACGAAGATGGCGATTTGCCAAGTTATCAAATGAACCATGGTAAGCTAAGTCTATAAATACCATTGACACGTTTTTATTTATTTTTAAACGTTTAAATAGTACGAAATTATAGTCAAGGTCTACAATTTGTTCATTTTTACTTATTTTTAAAAGTTTAAATAGTATGAACGTACAACAGTCTGGATACATTGATAAGTAATTAAAAAAAAAAAATTCTCATTTTTATTTCTCACAATTAAATTACAGACACCACAAACACAGAGAATTTCGATGATGTTGGAGAGAGTCCGTTTGGTTCAGATTTCAGCATGATACCAGATTTTACTAATATTTTGGAATTGGCTCCTGCCTGTGAGTAACATGTAATAGCTTATAATAATAATAATAAAATAATAATTAAAAAGATTTATATTTTAAAATAAATAAAAAATAAATGATGTTAAACGCCTGTATTTTTTTTATTTATTTATTTATTTTCCACTGGCTAAAGAATTAAAAATAAACCTTGTTCCGTTGTCCTGTTTTGTTGTCACCTGTACACACTTTATATTCTTAATAATAATACAACTCTTTTTCATGTTATTCTAATTTTATACCGTATGTAATATTTATTTTTCATTTTTTCACCAGATAAAGATTCCACAAAAATGGATGATGCGACGGCTGACAGTATTCTGCGGGACATATTGAACAAACCTGAATATTGTCACAACACAGCTATACAGACCGGCAATGCTGTTGATGAGCGACCGTTTTTCCCCATTCGACAGGGGGCCGGGCTCAAACATTCGAATACAAAGCAGGTGTGTAATCAAACACTGTTATATGGTATATTGTTATGCAGTGATTTAAATGCTGATTTACGTGCATCGATGTTTATATTTATTTTATAATATATTTATTACAGATGATGCTGTAGCAAGACGATATGATCCTACGATACCAGTAGGTCGTGATACAGTCGCGCAAATACACAGGCCTAGTACAAGCGGGAAAACAACGAAACGCACAACCGCCGCTGAAACGGAGAACCATCAATTCGCAACAGCAGGTGTGTAATCAAACACTGTTATATGGTATATTGTTATGCAGTGGTTTAAATGCTGATTTACGTGCATCGATGTTTATATTTATTTTATAATATATGTATTACAGATGATGCTGTAGCAAGACGATATGAACCTACGATACCAGTAGGTCGTGATACAGTCGCGCAAATACACAGGCCTAGTACAAGCGGGAAAACATCAAAACGCACAACCGCCGTTGAAACGGAGAACCATCAATTCGCAACGCCGACGATTGTACATAATAGCCTAAAGGAGCATGCTAGGTCATCGGTTATGGGGGTGCATCACGGCTGTATCAACCCGAACAAAGACCGGCTCGACCAAGAACGAATGAGAGAAGTCATAATTCAGCATTTACCGATCTTAAAAGAAAATTTACGTATTCCGAAAATGATACACCGCAACAGAGAAGGATCGCGTTACAAACTGTATCAAGCGTAAGTAACGATGTTGCTGTAACATCAAAACACACATTTAACACTGCAGACCGGGATGTCGCTGGTAATACAAAGACTGTAAAGGTTAAGAGGGCATTGCGTCTCTCAAGAAGTAATGTTAAGCAATTGTCACAA
Source organism: Pseudophryne corroboree (assembly GCF_028390025.1). Taxonomy (NCBI): domain Eukaryota; kingdom Metazoa; phylum Chordata; class Amphibia; order Anura; family Myobatrachidae; genus Pseudophryne; species Pseudophryne corroboree. The sequence continues at coordinate 147,970,243 of NC_086446.1, read as the reverse complement.
TCAGCTGTAATCACAATTCCCGATACACAGGGTTGCTCTGAAACAGAAACAAGACACATAGCAGGCATTGGTGTGTTATCAAATGTTGACTCAAGAAGTAATGTTAAGCAATTTTCGCAATCCGATGTAATCACTATTCCTGATACACAGGATTGCTCTGAAACAGAAACAAGACACATAGCTGGTAATCCTGTGATTTCAGATATTGATGACATAAATGGGCAAGAGCTTATTACACACTGTGTAGAGTCAACAGACACAAGAACCGCAGAATAGTTCTGATGAAGTATTATCAGCCGTTGCAGGAATTCCTGGTAATACTACAACGGTTGATTGGGTAACATCAATGCCCAATATTTTTACAACGACAGCCGTGGTACACGCATTGGCAGATGCTTGTGCACCGGCGCACAGGATAGCGCCCGACATAGTTGATGGAAGTCAAAATACAGAACAATTATTCCAAGACACTGAAATACAATTTTACGCGTTGTTGGGTAAGATACGGGAAGATGTTGAGAACATGGGTGTAAAAGCCGGATATTTGTTAAAACACATTAAAGGTGTGAGCCACGGTGGTAAATGTAAACAAGACATTGTTAAAGAAGTTGTTGAGACGTATATGAATGTCATGTCAAAATACATAGATCGGTCATTTAAGACAACTGAATTTATTAAAGCCAACATACATCATTTTGCATAAATAAATGAAACTAAGCTGTGACTAGGCATGTTAGGCAATGGTTTGAAACGTGTTTTAAATTTAAATGCCTGTAAAAAAAATCCACAAATTAAACCTTGTGTAACATACAAGATCTCACAGTTTTTCCGACGTGCAAAGGTGAAACAGGCTGTAACAACATTAACCAGATTGAGAAAGCGCAAGCGACACAGGGAACATGTGGAAGGCGGGGAGCAGAGCGCGAGGCATGTAGATTTAGATCAATCGCCACCCCAAGCATTACCGATTGACGAATCACAGCCTGACAATATAGAGCGCATTGCAAGCCCCATATATAATGAGGCACGCGGTGTTGAGTCACCCGGTAATGACGAAGGTCTGCAACATGTATACTTAGAAGCAATTAACAGTTATGAACGAGAACGACCGAATTTCAGAGCCGTTGAGTACCACAACCACTATCGGTTTGTTGATTTGGACAGGGTTACATCATTTGTAGAGGGAGTTCGAGCCATTCATACTGCTATACAGGCCATGCTCGATGGCGTCCTTGCGGGCGTGGATCCTGCCAACCGCGTTCAGCTTAGATTGGAGGGGGGTGGGTTACACAACGCCATCTATTCGCATCGTAAGCCGCAAGAAACATTAGACGCTACCAGTTTTTTGAACCAGATTACAAACGCGCTTCAAAGTAACGCTGAATTCTTATTATCCACAGGTTTAAGGTTTGTGATCAGTATTTTTAGGAACAGGTCGGGAAGGGGGTTGACCGGTAGAAGTTTACACACCGCTTACCCTATAGTTTAATAATTTATAAACGTAAAAGACATCTCTATGATTTCAGTAATATCGGTAATAACCTTTGTTTGGCCGCTAGCGTCTGTAAACTTCTGGATAAAGGTAACAATGCCAATGACCATGTAATACAGGAGAGAGCGATCCAACTATATAAAGCTTTGAATCTGCCGCTTGATAAAGCGGTCAGCTTTAGCGATGTTGCATTTTTTGAAAATTATTTAAATGTTTCGATCAATCTCCTCTATTATAATCAAGGCGATTGGAAATACTACTGTACGGACAGCCGTTACAAAGACACGCTGTTTGTGCTATATCACGATTGTCACTTTTATGGGATACTCGATATCAAAGCGTTTCTTGGAGCCCGATATTATTGCATCCGTTGTCATAGCGCTTATCATCATAGAAATAATCACGTTTGTCTTTTCTTTTGTAAGGCTTGTCACAGGCCGGATTGTATTGACGACGGTGTGACGGCGTTAAGGTGTTCGGTATGTAGGGTATTTTGACGATCAAACGAATGTGTAGAGCTACACAAAGCTTTAGCTCTTGATCACAAAATATCCTGTCTTGAACATGTATATTGTGACAGGTGTTGTCTCTACCGGCGAACAGATCATAACTGCTGAGGCGTAAAGTGTCCCATTTGTAAGGTGTTCGTTGATGGGTTTTCGAACCATTTGTGCTATATACAAACCATCAAGCCGGAAGAGCCCACAAAGAAATACATCTTTTATGATTTCGAGTGTATGCAGGAGACGGGTGTGCACATACCAAACTACTGTTACGCTTTAACATTAACGGGGGAGAAAGACTGGGAGTTTAAGTGTGTTGCGTGTATCGAAGACTTTGTAAAGACGTTCATGAAACCAAAATTTGCGCATTACACATTCATAGCCCATAATGCAGGTCGCTATGATGCGTATTTTGTGCTGCGCCAGCTGATTAAGAAGAAATTAAAGATGGAATTATTATCTAGAGGCGGCAACATAATGTGCATCACGGTAAAAGATTTGAAGATAAGATTTATTGACTCTTTAAATTTTTTACCCATGCGGCTTAGCAAGTTACCAAAGGCGATGGGGTTTGACGGTACCAAAGGTTATTTCCCACATTTTTTTTAACACAGCTGATAACCAAAATTACATAGGGGCTATGCCGTCAATAGAGTATTTTGGTCCACAATACATGATGCCTGATGAATTATCTGAGTTTACAGCCTGGTATAAACAGTGTGTACACAAACCGTTTAACTTTCAAAAAGAGCTCATACGATATTGTAAAGACGATGTGAAAATATTACAAAAAGCTTGTGATGCTTTCAGATCGGCTGTTATAGCCATGACAGAACAGGAGTTTCTAATAACAAAGGAAAAAAAAAAAAGGTTGTGGTTAAACGTCACATCGAGGCTTTTCAATTAGTCACGTTGGCATCCGTCTGCATGTCCATGTACCGTTGTAAATTTTTACAGGAAAAGACACTGGCCCTTGTACCCGGTGATAACTATCACAAGACTCAGAAGCGTTACTCAACGCCAGCCATACAGTGGTTAATGTACATAGAGCACAAAGAAGGTGTGAGTATAAGACACGCTTTACAAGGGGGCGAGAAGAAAGTTGGTAAATACAGCCTGGATGGTTACGCCGTGATTAACGGCATACCCACTGCTTTTGAATTCCAAGGTTGTTTTTATCATGGCTGTGGTGCTTGTTACAACGCCGATGATAAAAACAAACTGACTAAAACGACCTACGGTCAATTACACCACAAGACGCTGGTAAAGTTGCACTGCCTTAAACGATGTGGATTTCAGATACGTGAACTCTGGGGTTGTGAATGGAAGTCTATGCTAAAGTCTGATGTGGATCTACAGGCTTTTCTGAAGGGTAAAGAATTACCCAAACCCTTGGAGCCACGTGATGCTCTTTATGGCGGGCGCACAAACGCCATAAAGCTGTATCACAAAACAGGTTGTGATGAAAAAATTCACTATTTTGATTTTACCAGCCTAGACCCTTTTGTTAACAAAACCAAAACGTATCCTATACAGCACCCACGCATTATTTATAAGGATTTTGGTGATGTCACAAAGTATTTCGGTTTTGCCAGGGTTAAAGTTTACCCGCCTCGTGGTCTATTCTTTCCGGTTCTGCCGGTTAAAATGGGCGGCAAGTTAATGTTTCCATTATGTCGCACATGCGCCAGACTGAGCCGTGCGTTCATGATTCAGAAAAACGTGCACTCATCGGTACATGGTGTACCGTGGAACTAAACTTGGCTGTAGAAATGGGGTACATGGTGTGTAAAATCTATGAGGTGTGACATTTTGATGAGAGATCTGACAAATTGTGTTCAGGTTACATTAAAATGCACCTCAGGGATAAACAAGAGGCCTCTGGTTATCCCGAATGGTGTACAGACGCCGGGAAACGCCAAGAGTATATAGACGCCTATCAAAAAAATGAAGGTGTGTCTTTACGACCCGATCACATAGAAATCAACCCCGCTAAAAGACAAATTTCAAAATTGTTTTTAAATTCCTTATGGGGTAAATTTGGTCAACGTAGCAACATGCCCAATACGTGTCTAGTGACCGATCCCGACAAACTTTTTGAATATGCATTCTTACCGTACTATGATGTGTCCGCTTTGGACTTTGTTGACGATGATACCGTTATGGTAAATTGGAAGTATGCCAAAGACCATTACACCAGGGGCGCAATTTCAAATATAACTATAGCCATCTTTACAACTGCTTATGCATGTGTTGAACTGTACAAACTACTGTATAGATTACAAGATAGATGTCTTTATCACGACACAGATTCTGTAATTTTTGTCAGTAGACACGGTGACTGGAGCCCACCATCGGGTGATTATTTAGGCGAGTTGACCAGCGAACTACCCACAGGCACCCATATAACAGAATTTGTCTCAGCCGGTCCCAAGTCATACGGCTATCGACTAAACAACGGAAAGACCTGTTTAAAAGTTAAAGGTATAACGCTCAATGTTGATAATGCGCAGCACGTTAACTTTGACAGCCTGAAAGAACTGGTCTTATATTATCCTTTAAACCCCGAAGGCGACGACCAGAAAAAGGTTGTGATCCGTCAACCCGGTATAGTACGTGTGAAAAAGTGCTGGCAGATAGAGACGCATACTTTGCAGAAGACGCAAAGGTGTGTTTATACGAAACGGTCTCTTACGGACAACTTCACAACACTGCCGTCCGGCTATTAAGATGGACACAAGATTTCAGCACCCTTTCTCATGTATTTTAGCGGGTCCGTCCAATTCGGGTAAAAGTTATTTTGTGAAAACGCTGTTGCAGCACGCTGCAACACATATGACTCGTGTACCTGATAATGTTGTTTGGTTTTACACCTGTTGGCAGCCTATATACGACCAACTTCTGTGTAAACAGAGGGTTTACCAGAGTCTTTTAGCGATGATCAACTTTTTCCCCCTGATAAGATTAATTTAACAGTGATTGATGATCTGATGGACGCAAGTAATAATTCTGAGGTTGAGAAAGCTTTCACAAAGTATGTACACCATCGTAATCTCAGTATCCTGTACCTTGTCCAAAACATATTTTGTCAAGGTAAAAAGAGCAGAACTATACATTTAAACACAAAATATATGGTCCTGTTCAAAAACCCCAGGGATAAAATGCAGGTGGGCATTCTGGCTAGACAAATGTACCCATCGAAACATCGTTTTTTTCTCGAATCCTATGAATCCGCGACGGCTGCCCCTTATGGGTATTTACTGGTTGATTTAACAAACAACGCTCTTGACGATTATCGTTTACGAAGCGGCTTATTCGCACCAGACACACCTGTCGCTTTTGTCATTAAGAAGCGCGGTTCTATAAAGCTATAACCGTACAACCTTTAGTCATTTGTTGTCATTCTAACAACGGTGAACATGTCAGGACGGATAAAACGTAATTGGGTGCTTTTAAAAACGTTAATTAAAGCAACACCAACCCAAAGAAACGCTATTTTATCCAACACTTCAAACGATTTAGTCACAGCTATTTGTGAGATAGCGCTCAACACGCTTAAAAGGTAAAATACCGCTGTCTCAACTACAGTTGAACTACCTTAAAAAGAAGAGAGAGCTTATAAAATCACTTTGTAATAAGAAATGTGCCATTGGAAAAAAGAAGAGGTTGGTTAAACAGTCGGGTGGTTTTATCGGTTCGCTGCTTGGTTTTGCTATACCGCTAATTACAGGACTATTGTCTAATCGCTGATGGAGTACGCGGAGAAAATGTATCTGGTGCCTCAGAATCAGATAGACCGTTTACATAACAAACCGAACAGCGACGACATACGTAATACAGCAACACACGGTCTAGATGTAGAGATCGTGAAAATACTACAGAATAATGATTTATCAGAATATGAAAAAGCAAAGCGATATACAATGTTGTTGCAGAGATATCTGGTGTTGAGTAAACAGGCTGATAGTGAATGTCAACTTTAGCTCTCTTATCCCTTGTTGCAAAATCTGTTGATGAATCAAATAACACGACACAACCTGTTGCACCCGATGCTGTTTATCATGAGCTTTTGAGCGGTGTTAATGCCCGGTACAAAAAAAAAACTGTGAAATACTATTGAGTAAAATGACATGCTCAAAACACATCACAGACTGGAACAGTAAAGGGGAGTTTCTGTACAAAGGCATCGCTGTACCTGGTTCCAACATGTTAAGAAGCATCATGCAAAGCCACGGTGTGTCGATCCATAATATACCGAACGGGTGGCCTGAATTTAAGCGGGCTATGTCTGAATTAAATATTCCCTCAACCGTCATAGCCAATGCTGCAAATAGAATGTGCTTAGAACGCTTAAAAGCTGAGAAGCAGGAGGCCTCTGATAGTGCTGTCACATCGCCCATGTCGCTACAAACCCTTAACAAAGGTTGAATAAATGTTTTAAGTCCCCCAGGGTTAACAACACCGCACGGTTACTTACTGCCTAGGAAAAGATCCGTAAATCTATTTCAGGATTCACAGTGGCTGAAACTATAACATATAACTAATTTATAATATTTTTATACACTATTTTGTGTTGGCATTTTGCGCCACAATGTTTAACTTATGTCAATAATATTTAATGTAATGTTTTAAATGTGTCTTTACCGTGTTATATATATATATCAATAAAATATGCTTATGGATTTATAAAACAACGTTTTGTTCTTTGTTTCTATTGCTGTAAACGGAAGAAATTTCAAGCACGCGATATAAAGTTTAATAAACAACGTTGTTTATTAGAAAAACATCATAGATATGATGCGTTGTACATAAAACGTATCAAACAGAATGTTGATTACAAGTTACACAAACAATACAACGTTGTACGTAACACGCTTCACACACAACGTTGTGTGTGAAACGTTTTATGTACAACGTGCCATAGTTATGCCGCGTTGTACATAAAACGCTTCATACACAATGTTGGTTACAAGTTACACAATTCTGTATATATCTATCTGCATAATGACTCAGACAATGGCTTCTTGGGAGCCGTCTTACAAAATTTGAAACAAAACAATCATTACGTTTTGTGTCATCACTAAAACGGGCCAGTACATCCACATATTTGTATTTTTTACACATGTAAAATATAAAGTATATGCAATATTGACCGCAAACGGTGCTGTTAAAATTTTGCAACTGCTTATTTTGGTGATAAACACTTTTTGAATTCAAGTTTAAAAAATGTATTATAGCTTTTGGGAATAGGGGGCTGTCAGGGGCTAACCCGTAAGAATCAAAAAAGTAACAGTCACGCTGTTCGTTAAAATAAGCGGCCAACCAGTGCTCATCCGGCTGCCCGCTGTTATGCGTATTGATTACAAACACGCAGGGGTATTGCGCCAGTTTACTGACCGGTAACATATCGCACGGATACGTTCCTTTAAAAATATGCCGTGTGCTTTGCACAGCGTACAGAATACAGTTTATCTGTAATGTGTTCATTTTTTCAGCAGCGTAGTGTTAGTTTATTTCATTTATAGATAATCGTACAGCACATCGCGCCTTTGATTAATCTCGATGATGTTATCAAATAGAGCGTATATTATCACATTGACTGTCCGGTCCAACGCTTCTGCAAAGCGGAATTCGGCACGTAGATTGCCTGTTCTTATCAGGGAAAGGTGTTCTCCACACTCCTGTTCTGGTGAAAGGTCAAAAGCAAATAGCGTGTAGCCTCTGAGGTACTCTTCGCGGTCAATCAGTATACCATTGTCAGATTTCTGCTTATTTGTGATCTGTATGAGTGACATATACTCTCTTACAGCATTACCGCGTTCAAAGTCGGGTTGAAATGGCGGGGTGCGGTGTTCCATCCAGATAAAGGGATGCAAAACTTACATTTTTATGTTCAAAGCAAAGGGGATTCCGGTTATGGATTCCTGAAAATGATTTGTTATCCACAAAACAGGCTATAACTGTTTTCGGCACTTGACCTAAAAATAGATTTTCTAGATTAAATACTCTACTGCCTGTTGGTACGCTGTAGATTTTCATCCCAACGCGGTCAATCACGTATTTCGCGTTACCGTTTAACAGGGCCTGCGCGTGCCCAATCCGCACGGCATGATACAGCTTTATGGCGTATTCTGCGACTGGTGTTACGTGACACTCTTTTCAAAGTTCGTTCTGGTCGTTCTTTATCTCTATGGCTATCGTGTCAAAATGTGTTTTGCACAATGGTACATAATCGGGCTTCTCGTATCGTATTGTGATCACCTCATTATTATAACCCTTCATTTCAACAGTGCGAAGTAGCGGTACATAACTATCTCCGACCCGACTATCCCCGACCCCGACCCGTGTTCGATAATGTCTGTGTACACGTACATTGTATATTGGCCGCCTTTGATGTCGGCGCATGGTTTAGAAATCTTAGTTTTAGGTAGTAAACCCAGTATCCATGTCAGCTTAGAACCGGCGTGGATTTGATACAACAGTTTACTGTCGCATGTTACAACGCGTGCAAACGGATCGTACGTTAGTCTTAATCTAACGTCCAGTTTCAGTTGTACAATTTCAGCATTGATTACGTTCAGTAACGCTTCGATTGTTTCATAAAAACCCGGTTTAATGCACAAACTCGCGACTCTCGCCACCGGATGATCCGCCGTTCCATCCCATGATAATTGCAGTCTACAATCTTGTAAATCCAATGTATTCCACGTGTGCGGATATTGTATCTCAGTATGTGCTACTTCCCATTCGCCATTTAAGTCTATCGGTTTAGCCAACTTTGTCGTATAGTTAGAAATCTTATTTTGCGGGAAAGTAACCGCCGAGGCGTTGCTGGGTAAGGTTATGTAGAACGACTTGTCATCCATCGCTCGTCTTGTTTAGATAGTGATGAGCTTTATATGTCTTTTATCACCGATGCCGCGACCCAACTGTTAAATTTTGCGGGGTACCCGCGACACTTGACTAACGCGTATTTTCGGCCTCTGACCGTCTTATTTTTTAAAATCTTTTCCACTTTGTAAACTCTGTTATAGTTTTTTGGTATACTTTGAAGCTCTTTGGGGTAAAAACTACCTGTTATAAGTTCACCGTACAGATCTGCCAACTTATAAAGCGGCTTAAACCCTTTAGTGTTCACACTATGTACAACAAATATCTCCTCAGAAAAGCTCTGTTCGTAACCTTTCTGAAATATGTCCTTATATTTAGAAATACGGACGTGGTCACCGATTCCTAAACAAACGGGGGCTTTCTTACATCTAAAGTAATCACCGTAGGTTGTTTTGAAGACACTCAATGCGTTAGAGTCATTCACATCGTTTGGAGCGCACTTAATCGTTCTATGGTATGTGTTATTATAGCTGCGTATGAAGTCTTGTAAAACGTCTATATATCTGTAGGTATTCTTTGCCGTGAAATAGCGCCACATGCGTGTTTTTAAAGTCCTATTGAAGCACTCTATAACAGCCGCTTTCACATCGTTATTGGTCATGAAATGATTTATACCGTATTTTTCTAACACCTTTTTTAGGTTTCTGTTTAGAAACTCTTTACCGTTATCGGTTTGTAGCTTCATCGGCACAGCACCCCGCTGAAATATTTTTTCAAAAGTATTAGTGACTGTTGCGGCGTTCTTTGCGGTCAGACTTTCACCCCACACCCTCTTACTGAATATATCAATGATTGTTAATATGTATTTAACACCATCGTTGTATTTTGACAGATCTATCAGCGAAACCAAATTGCATTGCCACTGTTGGTTTATACCCGATACACAAATCATGTTCCTTTTATAGTTTTTTCTTGCTGGCTTGTGCAACGTGTATGCGTCTTGTTCTTGTAACCACATTCTTACGTCAGATCTTTTAAATTTATTTTTAACCGACCCATAATATTTATCAATGCCGCTAAAACTACCTGGTTTTAACACTGTGTAATATGCATCTTTCATCCGCTTGATTTGACGCACTGCGTTGCGTGACATTCTGCGACTGGTGTTACGTGACACTCTTTTCAAAGCCATTATCTTTTAATACGGTTTAATATATATATCTTTTTATTTAAAAGCACGATAGTTTAAAATTAAGATGTCATTTTGAGTCAATACATAGACCTGTAGGTGGGGCTAATGTTCTTTTGCAGAGATTAACACGTTGTGTACATTAATAAACAGTTGTTTTTGGTTACAAGCGTGGTAGTTCGTGGATGTAAGGATTTTGAAATTGCGCGGTTACAGGTACCCCGTACATCTAAGGTTTTTGAAATTGTGCAGTCATCATTAATCATGCATTTTCATTAAAATCAATATGCTTTTTAAATAAGTGCCATGTGTGATGCTTCCTTGCATCTAAGAAAATGGACACGGTCATTAGTCATTATGCTTTTTAAACCTGTACCATGTGTGCCAAGCATGAAGTTGAAATTGCTGGAATGTGTGAACTATAACATGTGAACTATAACACTGTAATGTAAGTGTACAGACTAGTCAAAATAGTGAATTTTTTCATCACAAGCTGGTTTGTGATACAGCTTTATGGCGTAATCTGTGACTGGTGTTACGTGACACTCTTTTCAAAGTCATTATCTTTTAATACGGTTTAATATCGTACTCTATAAATTTTATATAAAATTTTATATAAAAGCGATATCAAACACTATCATTTAATATTAAAGGGGGCGTGCCTAGGAGAAAGGGTGTGTGTCACCTGTCACTTTGACAGAAAGGTGGTCTTTATCTACTAACTTGCAATACTGATTAGATCCCTGTGGGGTTGGTATCACAAGGTTAGATAGACTGTGTGGGCAAGTCAATCTTGACTATCTAGTGTACTATCTAGTACAAAGTATAGTCAAAACCGTACAAAGGTCCTGATTCCGAGTTGTGCGCAGCAGATCATCGCATTGCAAGGCACCGAATTGAACCAAATGCGCACGCGTAAAAGCTACAATGCGCATGTGCAAAGACAGCCGTGCGATGAATGTGCAGGAATACAAACGCTTTTTGTGTTTGCAGTAGTCCAACGACAAAGAGGCTTGTTGAAGGCGGTGCGGGGGCATGGCTTCGCTAGCTAGCGAAAAAGGGCATGAAGGTGTGTTTTTTGCACCACTGCGTAGCTTATGTTAGCAGATACACAACAACTGTTAGCAAGACGAACGCAGCACAGGAGTAGGTTCTGCAGCTGGCGAGCAGCTAATTGCTCAACACTGCAATTGTAACTGACACTCGGACAGACAGTATGTGCCTTTAAACTCTTAGCAAATGACCATTTACTATACCGTTAACAAATCTGACACACTGACAAGTATGGCACGTGTGTTTGTACAAAATGCATGTGTTTTTGGTATGATACATATGTCTGCTTTGTGTACAACGTTTTGCCATTGGCTAAGTGTTTCCTAGCCAATTTTCATAGTAAAAGTGCTTCCCACAAACATGCCATGTTTTCCACATTCCATCCTTCCTTTGGACACTCATATACCAACATTACAGCCACCACAAGAGTGAAATACTAGCTTTTTTTGACAGGATTATCCTCCGGTGCATGTGTAGGTGCAATCCGGACCACTTGTCCAGTAGGTCCCATTGGAACACCCTGGCGTGGAATCGGCCAAATTGTAGAGCCTCGTAGACCGCTACCATCTTCCCCAGCAGGCGGATGCACTGATGAATTGATATGCGTGCTGGTTTTAAAACTTGTTTGACCATCCTCTGGATCTCCAGAGACTTTTCACCGGTAGGAATACTTTCTGTGCTTCCGTGTCCAATATCATTCCCAGAAATGATAACCTCATTGTGGGTCCCAATTGTGATTTTGGAAGGTTTATGATCCAACCGTGCTTTTGAAGCACCGTCAGGGAAAGTGCAATGTTCTGCACTAGTTTCTCCCTGGATCTCGCTTTTATGAGGAGATCGTCCAAGTATGGGATGACTATGACTCCTTTCTTGCGAAGAAGAACCATCATCTCTGCCATCACCTTGGTGAATATTCTCGGAGCCGTTGAGAGCCGAAAAGCAATGTTTGGAACTGGTAGTGGCAGTCCTGCACCGCAAACCCCAGGTATGCCTGATGCAGCGGGTAGATGGGAACATGCAAATAAACATCTTTGATGTCCATCAATAACAGAATTTCCTTTTCTGCCAAGCTAGAGATCACCGTTCTCAGGGATTCCATCTTGAATTTGAACCTTTTCAGATAAAGGTTCAGAGTCTTTAGGTTTAAAATCGGTCTGACCAAGCCATCCGGTTTCGGCACTACAAACAGGCTTGAATAAAACCCTTCTTCCTGTTGTGACACAGGAGCTAAGGAAATTACGTTGTCTTGACATAATTTCTGTATTGCGTTCAGCACTTTTACTCTGTCCTGAACAGAAGCTGGTAAGGCGGATTTGAAAAATCGTCATGGGGAAGGTCCTGAAATTCCAATTTGTACCCATGGGATACTATCTGCAATACCCAAGGACCCAGATCTGAGTGAACCCAGACCTGGCTGAAAGACCATAGACGTGCCCCCACCCGATCGTATTCCCGCAGGGGAGCCCCAGTGTCATGCTGAGGTTTTAGCAGAAGTAGCTGTTGACTTCTGCTCCTGCGAGCCTGATGGTGTTGTACATTTTTTACCTCTTCCTCGACCTCTTCCTGCGAAGAAGGGGGTACCCTTTGCCTTTTTGGACTTGTTGGGCCGAAAGGATTGCATCGTATGAGAATGAAATCCTTTTCTAGGTGGAGCAGCTCCATTGTAAAGAAGCGCCTCAATATTCTTTTTTTTAATTCCGCATCAGCATTTTATTGCCGGATCCACAGGGCCCTGCGGGCTGAAATTGCCATAGCGGAGTATCTTGAACTCAGCAACCCAAAATCCTTCATAGCTTCAACTAAGTAACCTGCAGCATCTTTGACATGGCCGAGATTAGGACTATTCCATCCCTGTCAACTGTGTCTATGTTAACAAGCAAGTTGTCAGACCATTTTTCCACAGCGTTAACTACCCACGCACAAGCAATGGTGGGCCTCAGCACCATTCCGTTAGCCGTATATATGGATTTTAGGGTTGTTTCTAATGTACGGTCAGCTGGATCTTTTAAAGAGGCTGAACCAGGGGAAGGCAAAACTATTTTCTTAGACAGCCGAGAAACTGAGGTATCTATCATTGGGGGTGTCTCCCATTTGTGCCTGTCTTCCTCAGGGAAAGGGTACGCTACACGTATCCTCCTGGGAAGGGTACATTTCTTCTCAGGCTTAGCCAGGATTCTTCAAAGAACGCATTCAAATCCTTTGAATGAGGAAAAGTCACAACCTGCTTTTTATTTAATTTAAAATAATCCTTTTCCTCTGGGACCAGTGTTGTTTCAGGAAACGCCAACACTTCCTTTACAGCAACTATCATACACTGTATGATTTTGGCTATTTGGGGTCTACCCCTCTCAAATCCCCAGTGTCGACGTCAGAGTCGGAATCTGTGTTCCCTTGCATTATCTGGGCCAGAGACCTTTTCTGGGAACTGGATGGGACCCGAGTGGATGATATAGAGGGGTCAGTAAACAGTGCATTCTCCACAGACTGCCTCCAATATTTAGTCTGTTGTTCACACTCAGAGAATTCTTTGCAAGCATTGACATATTCTTTTGCAACATTCCCACCCACTCCAGCTCCTTCTGAGAGGGAAGGGCCAGCACATTACCCTCTTGTGCATCTAAAATGGATTCTTCCTGGGAAGAAACCTCCCCAATGTCTGACATGTTACACACTTGTACACACACACACACACACACACACACGAGCTATTGGGGACAGACCAACACAAGTCTGTCAGAGAGACACAGAGGGATTTGCCAGTCCACACACTGTGCCTTATTGTGAATTGTGGAAATATTACCCACTTACAGCGCATATACCAATAATAGGCCCACAGACCTAATTATAATGAACACTCTCTGCCCCTTCTGTAACACCCAGCTTCACACTGGAGTTTCTGCAGGAGAAAATGGCACCCAGTGAGTGTTCTGGCAAGTCTGAGGAGAAGCCCCGCCCTTCAACCTCAGTAATGTAATATTTATACTGGCTGGGGATGGCACATCAGCGGCTGTACATGTATGTACCTTTTTTGCCAGTGAGAGTAAGGTTTTAAAAAATATACTGCTCATGTAAGGATAATGTGAGCAAGAACTCTCCTATACATCACAAGGGTGAACCCGTAGAAGCACCTATCACAAAGGGACCATCTACCTTAGGGGAAAAGGATTTAGATTTCCCCCCTCCTTTCAGATGCCTGATGGATAAAATAGAACTAAGCTAGTTTTTTTGTTTTTTCTTCCTCTTGTTTTACATACCTGAGAATACTGAGGTCCATAAAAAGAGACCATCTTTGTGAGAGGACCAAAGGACCGCAAATAAGAGACTCTGAGAAGACTTACCTGGTATAAATCATAATTACATTCTGTGTTTATCTAAATATTCATTTCACATATATTGCTAGTAGTGCGTGGTTGAGGAAAGACTCAAATTTTGTTGGTATAACTGTATCTTGGGTGTTGAGTGACACCCCGAGTCCACCTTGACCTGCTGCCACATAGGGCGCAGGGGTTCTCTATTCTTTCCATTGTCAAGGAATTAAAACATGCCCTCAGAGCGCGCCCCCCCCCCGCGCTCTGCACCCTTGTGCTGAGAAACATGGCGCGCGGCTTTCCACCGCTGCACGTGTACTTGTATGCCGCCAACGATGACCGGAGGATCCACTCTCTGCAGGATTCCGGTAATATACTCATCAGCCTTCTGTCTGACTCTTTTAGGGGGTGGCGGCAGTGCTGTGGGAGTGAACGCTGGGCAGGCTTGGGCTGTGTTCAGTACCCTTCAGGAGCTAATGGTGTCCTGTCAGCGGAAGCAGAACCATTAACTAATTGAGAAGTTGGTTCCTACTTCCCCCTCTAAGTCCCACGAAGCAGGGAAGCTGTTGCCAGCAGCTTCCATGTAAAATAAAAAACCTAAGAAAGTCTTTTTCCAGCAAAGCTCTGTAGAGCTCTACTAGTGTGCATCCAGTCTCCTGGGCACATTTTCTAAACGGAGGTCTGGAGGAGGGGCATAGAGGGAGGAGCCAGTTCACACTGTTGACGTCTTAAAGTGCCGAAGGCTGCTGCGGAACAGTCTATGGGCCTAATTCTGAGTTGATCGCAGCTGAAAATTTGTTAGCAGTTGGGCAAAACCATGTGCACTGCAGGGGGGACAGATATAACATGTGCAGAGTGAGTTAGATTTGGGTGGGGTGTATTCAAACCAGTAGCGGCTCTTGCCATGGGCAAGTAGGCTTTTTGCCCAGGGCGCCGCTACCCTGAGGGCGCCGCTACAAATGATCCTCCCTCCTTGCCCACTCCCCGGCTGCAGCGAGCGCCGTGTGCGCCCGCTGAAGCCGGTGTCGCTGAATCACGTTAGAGGTCAAAATTGTCCCCTAGTGTCAGTGCGGCGCTGCTATGGGAGAGACGTCATGACGTCTTTCCCATAGAGAGAAACCGGCGCCCGTAGACAGCAGCAGCAGCGGTCCGGAAGCAGGAGCGAGGCTGGTAAGTACTGTGATTTTTCTTTTATGGTTTCAAAGCGGCGCTACTACATGGTGCACATACTGGGAGCACTACTACTGGGGGCCCATACAGGGGGCACAGCTACAAGGGGCACTACTACTGGGGGCACAGCTACAAGGGGCACTACTACTGGGGGCACAGCTACAAGGGGCACTACTACTGGGGGCACTACTACTGGGGGCACATACAGGGGGCACAGCTACAAGGGGCACAGCTGCTGGGGGCAAATCTACAGGGGGGCACAACTACAGGGGGCAAATCTACTGGGGGGCACAGCTACTTGGGGCAAATCTGGGAGCATAGCTACTGGAGGCATAAATGTGGCCATGACCCTCCCCTATGAAGCCAAGCCCCTGTTTTGCCGTGGGGGCGCCAGTGGAAACTTTCGCACTGGGCGCTACAAGGTGTAGAGCCGGCCCTGATTCAAACTAAAATCTAAATTGCAGTGTAAAAATAAAGCAGCCAGTATTTACCCTACACAGAAATGAAATAACCCACCCAAATCTAACTCTTTCTGCACGTTATATCTGCCACACCTGCAGTGCACATGGGTTTGCTTAATTGCTAACAAACTTGCTGCTGCGATCAACTCAGAATTACCCCCTATAACACATGGTACTAAAATGGACCCCAGCAACCTCTAGGACGTAAGAGAAATAAAGTGTTAATGAAACATTTTCCCTTAATTTCAAGATGAATGTAGCCAGATATCTTGCCTCCGAAGCCGTCCAACCACAACCTGCCCCTCATCCTCCAAGGCAACGGAGGCGTGCAAGGCCTTCGATTTTCCGTACCCGTGTCACCCTTTTTGAGATGCCAGATGATGAAGTTGTGCGGCACTACAGGCTGCCCCCTCATAATAGGATTTTAATACCTACCGGTAAATCCTTTTCTCTTAGTCCGTAGAGGATGCTGGGGACTCCGTAAGGACCATGGGATATAGACAGGATCCGCAGGAGACATGGGCACATTATAAGACTTTGAATGGGTGTGAACTGGCTCCTCCCTCTATGTCCCTCCTCCAGACCTCAGTTAGAAAACTGTGCCCAGGGAGACGGACATTTTGAGGAAAGAATTTATTGTTTAAACACGGTGAGTGTTGTACCAACTCACACCACGAACATACCGCAGAATGTGGCATTCAATAGAACATCAGCCAACGGCATGAAAAAATACACAGCCACATGCTGATAAAATATGAAACAACCTGTGTGTAAACCCAATCCATAATAAGATACCGCATGCCATGGCATGAACAACGTCAGCAACAGCCTGACAGAAAAGAAACACCACAAGAGTGTAACCATAACCAATAACTGCAGACACAGTACGCACTGGGACGGGCGCCCAACATCCTCTACGGAGTAAGAGAAAAGGATTTACCGGTAGGTATTAAAATCCTATTTTCTCATACGTCCTAGAGGATGCTGGGGACTCCGTAAGGAGCATGGGGTTTATACCAAAGCTCCAGACCGGGCGGGAGAGTGCGGACAACTTTGCAGCACCGATTGAGCAAACATGAGGTCCCCATCAGCCAGGGTATCAAACTTGTAGAGCTTAGCAAAAGTGTTTGAACCTGACCAAGTAGCCGTTCGGCACAGTTGAACTGCCGAGACTCCTCGGGCATCCGCCCAAGAAGAGCCCATCTTCCTAGTACAATGGGTCTCCACCGACTTCGGTAACGGCAATCCAGCTGTAGAACGAGCACGCCGAATCATATCACAGATCTAGCGTGTAAGACTGCAGAGACGCAGGCGCCCCAATCACGCTGGAAGCATACCGAACAAACAGAGCCTCTGTTTCCCCAATCTAAGCCAAATTGGTGACATAAATATTCAAAGCCCTGACTACATCGAGAGACCTAGAATCAGCCAATGGCATCAAATAGGCTAGTTTCTGCAAAACACAGAAACCACTTTTGGCAGAACTATTCTCTGAGTTCTCAAATCCGCTCTATCCACCTGGAAGATCAAACAGGGGCTCTTGTGAGACCAAGCCGCTACTTCAGACATCCGCCTTGCGGACGCCAAAGCCAAAAGCATGACCACTCTCCAAGAGAGAAATTTGAACACAACCTTTCATAAAGGTTCCAATCAGTGTGACACAAGAAAATGCAACACCACGTCAAGGTCCCACGGTGCCAATGGGGACACAAATGGAGGTTGGATGTGCAGTACTCCTTTCACGAAGGTCCAAACTTCCTGAAAGGTTGCCAATTCCTTACTTGAAAGAAAATTTATAAGGCCAAAACCGCACTGAAATGGAGCCTAACTTTAGGCCTGCATCCACACCTGCTTGCAAAGAATGGAGAAGAATGACCCAGCTGAAAGTCTTCAGTTGTAGCCTTCTTGGATTCACACCAAGACACATATTTTCTCCAACACGGTGGTAAGGCTTTGCCGTTACTTCTTTTCTAGCCTGAAGAAGTGTGGAAATGACTTCACTGGGAATACCCTTTCGGGCTAGGATATGGCGTTCAACCGCCACGCCGTCAAACACAGCCGCGGTAAGTCTTGATAAACACCCGGATCTTGCTGTAACAGTTCCTCACGTAGAGGAAGAGGCCAGGGATCTTCTATGAGGAAATCTTGAAGAACTGGATACCAAGCCCTCCTTGGTTAGACCGGAACAATGAAGATCGCCTGAACCTTTGTTCTTCTTACGTTTATCACCTTCAGAAGAGTGAAAGCGGAGGGGACACATAGACCGACTGAAAACACCCAAGGTGTCCCGAAGACGTCCACTGCTATAGCTTGAGTGTCCCCTGACCTGGAACAATATCCCTGAGGTCTCTCGTTGAGGCGAGATGCCAACATGTCCAATTAAGGCACTCCTCAAAGATTTGTCACTTCAGTGAAAACTTCTCGATGACGACTGTATTTCTCCCGGATGGAGATCGCGTCTGCAGAGGAATCTATTTCTCCGTCGTTCACATCCGGAACGAAGATTGCTAATATAGCGTTTACCAGTTTTTCCACCCAGCGGAAAACTTTTCTGGCTTCTTCCATTGCCATTATTTTTCCTTTTTCTGCCCTAGCGGCTTACTTACACCACTGCTGTCAAGTCGTCCGACAGAATTAACACGGGCAGATCACGAAGCATATGTTCACTGAAAATAGCTCTTAATTCAAGAAAGCTTATTGCAGACAAGCTTCCCAGCTTGACCTTTTCTTCTGGAAATACTTCCCTTGCAAGGACTGCTCCCCAGTCTCGAAGATCTGCATGCATGGACACCAGGATCTCATCCTGGATTCCGAACCTTCGTCCCTCTAGGACAGGGGTGGGGAACCTTTTTTCTACCAAGGGCCATTTGGATATTTATAAAATCCATCGGGGGCCATACAAAAATTATCAACTTAAAAATTAGCCTGCCCCCAGTAGATATTCCCCCATTAGATATGACCCCTAGTAGCGCCGCTTACACACACACACACATTAAAAGAAAGAAAAAACACAATACTCCCCAGGTAGGAGTGAGCTCCTACCTCCAGCTGCTGCTGAGGGGAAGAAGCCGGGCGCCCGCTAGTAACAAAATCTCAGCGGGCGCCTGGCATCTCCCTCGGTTAGGCGAGCCTGTGAGGGCCAGATCAAGTGGCTTTGCGGGCCTTATACGGCCCGCGGGCCTGAGGTTCCCCACCCCTGCTCTAGGAGGTGAGAACTGAGCAGACACCACAGGAGTGATATCCTGGCCATTAGGATTATATTCCGGTGCATGTGCAGGTGAGACCCGGACCACATTTCCAACTGGCCCCGTGAAAACCACTCTGGCATTTGACCTGCTCACCGAAAAGGCCTCTTAGGCCACACCCATCTTCTTCATCAACGGAACATATTGATGGATTGTCACTAAAAATCTGATCCGACTCCAGATCCTCAGACCTCTTTCCACAGGAACACACAGAACCTCAATGGTTCAGTATCTACTCTGATACCCACCTCCGATGTCTGCGTCATTGGGAACAACAGCCTTCCCTGTGTTGTAGAACAGAATACCACCCTACTGCCATCACTATGGTGAAATGGCAAAGACAATCCTGGATATCAACCCAGGTAAGCTGAATGCGGATAAAGACGCATTTAAACCCCTTTCTACCTTTACGTGCTGGATCTCCCTGGCCTCAGAGATTCCATCCTATAGTTCAACTTCGGAAGGAGAATTCTTAGTTCTCCTTTTTTTTTTTTTAACAGGGACAGCAGGACAATGCCCTGAACCTGACGCAACTTTGGTATGGCGTCGCATACTACCACCCCTTCCAGAGGGGAAATGGCAAGATCTATTTGAAAAATCAGTTAGGGGAAACATCTGTAAACGCCAGTATGTCCCCCTTTGGATTCTATTATTAACTCACAGGTCCAAGTCCATTCCCGGACTGACTGAAGAGTAGTAGACGAGTTCCCACCGGAGTGGGCCCTAGCCAGATAGACCCAGCGACATGCGGTGGATGTGGTAGAAACAGAAAACGACATCCGCTTCTGCGAACCTAACAAGGCTGCAGAACTCTTACCTTTTCACCTTCCACTATCTGCACCGAAAGGGAAAAAAGAACGGTATCGAACCGGTTAAAATTACTGCATCCCACAACAGAATGCGTCACCAACCGTTGTGAGGGAATCTAACTCACGAAGTTAGACTTACCAGTGGTATCCACTGAGATTGACTGAACCGAGGCCTCCCCAAACAGCGGTACACCATCCCAGGGAAACACTCCAGTATCTCTCGGAGTCAGCCTCAGTATTCCCCCGGCCACAACTCCTGCCGTCGCACGGCAGTTGCTGCAATGTTATAGAGAAGAATCAACATAAGAAACATCCCCTACTCTCTTTAGGGTAATTCTATCGGATGCCTTTCCGAATACAAACGCTCCCCCATGTGCATGTAATGCAAACAACTCCAAAGCCTATAAATAAAATATCACTTAGCTTCCTGTGTACGATTCTTTGTGACAGGGCCCCGTGTCGACTTTCACAGTATTCTATCCGCGGCGGGAAAAGAATAAACATTCAGACTCCTTGGCCAGTATTTACTAAAAATCCTAGTTTGTCCGATTTGTGTTTTTTTTTCTAAGTCCCAATACGGGAATTCACTAAGCACCAATCTTGGCAGTGTTTGGACTATTCGTAATGGTTTGAATGACAACGTTCACAAATCCGAATGAATAGACCATCGGTCAAACGCGGCTGTTATTTCATAGAATACGGGCATTCACTATTCATTCGTATTTGGGTGTTAGTTTCTGAGTGCTCAAGTGCGGGTCTGTTTTTTTTCGATTCGTTAAAAAAAGCAGCAAAAAAATAGACCTGCTTTTTCCAGTCGAGTTTGGATAACCATGCACGGATCAGCGAGATCTGTGCATGGTTATCTATGGGAAAGGGTCTGTTTAGTGTAAAAACTGGAAATAAAAATTGCGTGGGGTCCCCCCTCCTAAGCACAACCAGCATCGGGCTCTTTGAGCCGGTCCTGGTTGAAAAAATATGGGGGGAAAAATGACAGGGGTTCCCCCATATTTAATCAACCAGCACCGGGCTCTGCGCCTGGTCCTGGTTCCAAAAATACGGGGGACAAAAAGCGTAGGGGTCCCCCGTATTTTTTAAACCAGCACTGGGCTCCAATAGCCAGGTACATAATGCAACAGCCGGGGGACACTTTTATACTGGTCCCTGCGGCTCTGGCATTACATACCCAACTAGTCACCCCTGGCCGGGGTACCCTGGAGGAGTGGGAACCCCTTAAATCAAGGGGTCCGCCCCCTCCAGCCACCCAAGGGCCAGGGGTGAAGCCCGAGGCTGTCCCCCCCATCCAAGGGCGGCGGATGGGGGGTTGATAGCCTTGTGAAAAAATGTGAATGTTATTTTTAGTAGCAGTACTACAAGTTCCAGCAAGCCTCCCCAGCAAGCTGGTACTTGGAGAACCACAAGTACCAGCATGCGGTGAAAAACCGGGCCCGCTGGTACCTGTAGTAGTACTACTACTAAAAAAATACCCCCAAAAAAACAGGACACACACACCGTGAAAGTATAAGTTTATTACATACATGCACACCTCCATACACACATACTTACCTATGTTCCCACGAGGCTCGGTGATCTTCTCCATGTAGAATCCTTGGGGTACCTGTGAAAAAAATTATACTCACATAATCCAGTGTAGAATCAGACCTTTGTATAATCCACGTACTTGGCAAAATGGATACCTTTTACTGTGTAACAAGTCCTGAAACCTTGACTGGACCTTGGATATCTTTTTCAGAGGTAAACTTACTCTCTGAAGATCTGAATCCAGTACCACCCCCAAGTGAGTCATTCGTTGTGACGGAACCATGGACGATTTTGCACAAATTATGAGACACCCGTGGTTCTGCAGACATGTTATGGTCTGTCGTAGATGACATTAGAGCAACTCCTGCGTCTGTGCCAAGATTAAAAGATCGTCAAGGTATTAAAAAATTCTTATTCCCTGCTGGCAGAGATAAACTGCCATTACCACCATAATCTTGGTAAATACTCTGGGAGCTGTGGCTAACCCAAAAGGTAGGGCCTGGAACTGAAAATGCCGTTGGACGATAGTGAACCTGAGATAGCACTGATAGGACAGTGCTATAGGAACATGTAGGTAAGCATCCTGTATATCCAGGGATACCATATAATCCCCTGGTTCCATGGCCAAAATGATGTAACGTAACATCTCCATGTGAAACCTCGGTACCCAAATTTATAAACAGGTTGGAGTAAAACCCCTGTCCTCGTTGCGCAGGAGGGACTGGAATGACTACTCCTGAGTAAAGCAATTTCTGAACTGCCTCTAACAAAGCCCTGGCCTTCGTCTCTACCCGAGACGGGCTGGTACAAAAAAACCTTCGAGGAGGGTGCTTCTTGAAGGCAAAAGCATAACCTAGAGATACTGCTTCCTGCACCCAGGCATCCGTTGTAGACTGCTGCCAGATCTGTGCAAACTGAAGAAGTCAGACCCTCACCCAGGGGTCCCCCAGGTGGAGGCCCGCACCATCAGGCTGATGTTTTATCATCTGTCTTCCCAACCGGTCCTCTGGTAGCCAAATGCTTTTTAGTCTTACCAGACTTGTTGTATTGGGCTTGCTTGCCCTCACTTTTTCCCTTAGCTTTTCCTCGATACCGAAAGGGCAGAAAAGCCGGAACTTTAGGTTTGAAATTGTATGTGGAAGGAAACTTGACCTTCTTGGAGTCAGCTTCTTACTCCAGAATATCTATCAATTCTTTACCAAAAAGAATATCTCCAGAAAAGGGCAACGATTCCAAAACTTTCTTAGATTCTGAATCAGCTTTCCATGTATGTAGCCAAACTGCTCTGCGAGCAGCTATTGTTGAAGCTGATGCCCTGGAGGCAATAGTACCCATATCCAATGCTGCTTCTTCCAGGAACATTGCAGCCTGTTTTATATGAGCTATATGGGATTTTTGCTCTCTAGAAAAGCTATAGAAAAATCCCCCTCAAATGCATCAGCCCAGGCAGCCACTGCCTTTACCATCCAGGCTGAAGCCATGGCTGGCCTTATGACAGCCCCAGACAGGGAAAAAATGTTTTTTAGTAAACCATCCACTCTCCTATTCGTGCCATCATTTAATGATGTTGCAGGCAAAGGTAATGTAGATTTTTGCCCTAATCGAATTACATGCGCATCTACTTTAGGAGCCACCTCCATTTTTAAACAATCCCTAGCTGGAAGAGGATAATTGGAATTCTGTTTCTTAGGAATTCAAAACTTCTTATTGGGCGTAGCCCAAGCCTGTTCCATAATTTCCGTCAGCTGATCTGACCCTGGAAACTCAGTTTTAACTGTTTTAGGATGTTTAAACACAGGTGCCTTGGTTTTTAACAAAGGCTCTGCTGATTCTTCTAAGGATAGAATGGCTTTCAGTGCTTTAATTAACTTAGCTATATCCACTGAGCCGAGACCTTCCTCCTCTTCTTCGTATATGCCGAAGTAGAATTAATTGAGCTTTCATCTTCCGATGAATCCTCATCTGAATCATGTGTAGCCTGTGAAGGTGAAAAATTACTTACCACCGGTTTATCAGCTTGTTTCTTTTGAGAAGTTGCTGCTGGAAGTGATACATCATAGGTCGGGAGCTGCATGTAAGGGTTAATAGTGTAACCTATCCCTGGTACAGGAGTTGGAGGAATTATCCGTTCAGCTATACTGGATAAAGTCTGTGCAAACATAGCCCAAGGTGGATCCATTTGTACCTGAATCTGCCTTGTATTTTTCATTAACCCCTGATGAAAGCTAAAACAATTTGCACACAAAATACCCTGAACCAGATTCTGAGAGGATGACACATTTTTGCAAGACAAACATGATATCAGTGTTGGTGTTGCTGTGAGTGTACCTTCCACACCTTTGCCGCTCTTAGACATGATAAATAATCATCACTTCCACAGTGTACTACGCAATTTGTGACTGTAATCACTTTAAATTTTTTAAAGTGATATACAATCCGACCCTACCCAAGCACCGGCATTGAGGATTGGAATAAACAAACTGACAGAAATATAGTAAAGTCAGCAATCACACTAGCAGTCAGTCACATGTTATATATTAGTATATTAAGCAATATGAGCACAACATCAACTACAGCTACTGTACATTTTAAGTATGTAGGAGAACATATTACTGCATCATGTTTTAAACAGATCTAACGTATTCAGACGCAAATGCGAAAGAAACAACAGTAAATGCATACAGACTCATATGCAATAGACACTTTATCTAACTATTCATACTCAAAAGGTAGATAGAGACTTAAGGGGTAATTCTGAGTTGATCGTAGCAGCAAGTTTGTTAGCAATTGGGCAAAACCATGTGCACTGCAGGGGGGGGCAGATATAACATTTGCAGAGAGAGTTAGATTTGGGTGGGTTATTTTGTTTCTCTGCAGGGTAAATACTGGCTGCTTTATTTTTACACTGCAAGTTAGATTTCAGTTTGAATACACCCCACCCAAATCTTACTCTCTTTACACATGTTATATCTGTCCCCCCTGCAGTGCACATGGTTTTGCCCAACTGCTAACAAATTTGCTGCTGCGATCAACTCAGAATT
This sequence comes from Pseudophryne corroboree, assembly GCF_028390025.1. NCBI lineage: Eukaryota > Metazoa > Chordata > Amphibia > Anura > Myobatrachidae > Pseudophryne > Pseudophryne corroboree. The sequence goes on along the minus strand of NC_086446.1, from coordinate 147,945,602 downwards.
AGGCCCGTAGTGCTGTATAACCCGTACTCAGTAGAGTGGGATACAGGGAGACTCACCTCGCTTCCAGGACCGATCAATATGTTAGCGAACGCTGAGTGGATCCAGATGCTACTAGTGTACACTGCCGCTCCATGAACCTATAGTGAACACAGACTCTCAGTGAACACGGACGCACCAGCCACAAAGCCGCCTATGCTGCGGTCCTGTACAGCGTTAGAGACGGAAGCGGGAAACAGTTCATGGCGGGAGACTTGGAGGAAACCGGTCATGAACCAGGGGGAGGGGCGAACAGGAGAGCATCTGACTCCCCACTGCTGAGCCTCTGAGCCCTAAGGCCTAGCGCTGTTGTACCCGAGGTGGCAGTCGCGTCAGAGACTGTTCGGTGGTCTCCTTTCCAAAACAGTGCAGCTGTGTCCGTATTCCCCTTCCAAGCGGAACCGATGCCTTACCTTCTCCCCGTGCTCCGGCCACAGCCTGGTAACGTCTGCTGGACCTGCTAGTATATCCGACACAGACGCCCGCTGAAAAAGCACTATACTCGTGGGTAAGCGTTGTCGCGACCTGGCGGAGAGTTGTTGGAGCGACCGTAAGGTAAGTATAAGACGCTGATTAGAAAGATCACTCAAAAAATAGTAAGACTATGAATAGAGGATTTTGATACCTACCGGTAAAACCTTTTCTCATAGTCCGTAGAGGATGCTGGGGTCCACTTCATGACCATGGGGTATAGACTGTTCCACAGGAGCCATTGGCACTCTTAAGACTTTTCAATGGGTGTGAACTGGCTCCTCCCTCTATGCCCCTCCTCCAGATCTCAGTTATAGGAACTGTGCCCAGGGAGACGGACATTTCGAGGAAAGGATTTACTTTAAACTAGTGGTGAGATACATACCAGCTCACACCTCAACGATGCCGCACAACATGGCATTCAATAGAACACATGCCAACAGGCATGAACCAATTACAGCAACATGCTGAAATTAATATAACACAACTTGTGTAACTCTAATAACAAAACTGCAGGTAAAGTACGCACTGGGACGGGCAACCAGCATCCTCTACGGACTAGGAGAAAAGGATTTACCGGTAGGTATCAAAATCCTGCTTTCTCATACGTCCTAGAGGATGCTGGGGTCCACTTCATGACCATGGGGTTTATACCAAAGCTCCAGTACGGGCGGGAGAGTGCGGATGACCCTGCAGCACCGATTGACCGAACTTGAGGTCCTCATCGGCCAAGGTGTCAAACTTGTAGAATTTTGCAAATGTGTTTGACCCTGACAAGTAGCTGCTCGACAAAGTTGTAATGCCGAGACCCCTGGTGCAGCCGCCCAGGAGGAGCCCACCTTCCTAGTAGAATGGGCCTTCACCGACATCGGTAACGGCAATTCAGCCGTAGAATGAGCTTGCTGAATCGTACCTCTGATCCAGCGCGCAATAGTCTGCTTGGAAGCAGGACACCCAATCTTGTTGGGAGCATACAGGACAAACAAAGCCTCTATTTTCCGTATTCGAGCTGTTCTAGCGACATAAATCTTCAAAGCTCTAACCACATCTAGAGACTTTGACTCAGCGAACGTGTCAGTAGCAACTGGCACCACAATAGGTTGGTTTATGTGGAAAGAGGAAACCACCTTTGGAAGAAATTGTTGACGAGTTCTCAACTCTGCCCTATCTTCATGGAAGATCAGGTAAGTGCTCTTGTCGGACAAGGCCCCCAATTCAGACACCCGCCTTGCGGATGCCAACGCCAAAAGCATCACCACTTTCCAAGTGAGAAACTTCAACTCTATTTCTTGAAGAGGCCGAAACCAACCCGATTGAAGGAACTGCAACACCACATTAAGGTCCCATGGTGCCACTAGAGGCACAAATGGAGGCTGGATGTACAGAACCCCTTTCACGAACGTCTGAACTTCTGGAAAGGAGTCCAATTGTTTTTGAAAGAAAACTGATAAGGCCAAAATCTGGACCTTGATTGACCCCAATCTAAGGCCCGCATCCACACCAGCCTGCAGAAAATGGAGAAAACGTCCCAACTCAAACTCTTCCGTAGGAGCCTTCTTGGATTCACACCAAGACACATATTTTCTCCAAATACGGTGGTAATGTTTAGACGTTACTCCTTTCCTGGCCTGAATAAGAGTGGCGATGACTTCCTTGGAAATACCCTTTCGGGCTAGGATCCGACGCTCAACAGCCATGCCGTCAAACGTAGCCGCGGTAAGTCTTGATAAACACATGGCCCCTGCTGTAGTAGGTCCTCTCGAGGAGGAAGAGGCCAAGGATCTTCTATGAGCAACTCCTGAAGATCTGGATACCAAGCCCTCCTTGGCCAGTCTGGGGCAATGAAGATTGCTCAAACTCTTGTTCTTATTATTATTTTGAGAACTTTTGGAATCAGTGGAAGTGGAGGGAAAAACATATACCGACCGAAACACCCACTGGGTCACCAGTGCATCGATTGCTATTGCTTGAGGGTCTCTCGACCTGGAACAATATCTCTGAAACTTTTTGTTTAGACGAGATGCCATCATGTCTACTTGAAGAACTCCCCAAAGACTTGTCACCTCTGCGAAGATTTCTTGGTGGAGGCCCCACTCTCCTGGATGGAGATCATGTCTGCTGAGGAAGTCTGCTTCCCAGTTGTCCACTCCCGGAATGAAAATTGCTGACAGAGCTCTAACATGTCTTTCTGCCCAGAGGAGAATCCTTGCCACCTCTGCCATTGCCTCTCTGCTTTTCGTTCCGCCTTGCCTGTTTATGTACGCGACTGCTGTTACATTGTCCGACTGGATTTGCACGGGATCTTGAAGAAGATGTACCGCTTTGAGAAGACCGTTGTAAATGGCTCTCAATTCCAGAATGTTTATGTGAAGGCAGGCTTCCTGACTTGACCATTTTCCTTGGAAGCTTTCCCCCTGTGTGACAGCTCCCCAGCCTCGGCAACTTGCATCCGTGGTTATTAGGACCCAGTCGTGAATCCCAAACCTGCGTCCCTCTAGTAGGTGAGAACTGTGTAGCCACCACAGGAGCGAAATCCTGGCTTTGGGGGACAGGATTATTATCCAGTGCATGTGTAGGTGGGATCCAGACCACTTGTCCAACAGGTCCCACTGGAATACTCTGGCATGAAGTTGGCCAAACTGTATGGCCTCGTAGGCAGCTACCATTTTCCCCAACAACCGAATGCATTGATGGATCAACACGCTTGTTGGTTTCAATATTTGTTTGATATATCCAATATCTGGATTTTCAGAGCCTTTTCCACTGGAAGAAATACTCTCCGTACTTCTGTGTCCAGAATCATCCCTAAAAAGGACAATCTTGTCGTCGGTTCCAACTGCGACTTTGGAAAATTCATGATCCAACCGTGTTGTTGGAGTATTGACAGGGAGAGTGCGATGTTCTACACCAACTGTTCCCTGGATCTCGCTTTTATCAGGAGATCGTCCAGATAAGGAATTATATTGACTCCGTTTTAACGAACGAGGACCATCATCTCCGCCATCACCTTGGTGAACACCCTCGGTGCCGTGGAGAGTCCGAACGGCAATGTCACAACTGAGGGCCTGAGCTGACGGGAGGCAGCCTCAGTTGTAGGGACTGTCACAACTGAGGGCCTGAGCTGACGGGAGGCAGCCTCAGTTGTAGGGGCTGAGGTGTAATGGAACCTGGCAGGTTGTATCAGACCCCTAGACATGTAGAAGAATTGCCCGAAGGCGTGACCACGACAACCAGGAATAAAAGTCAATGATGTTTATTTATGCAACACAGCAGCAGTAAAAGAAAACGTAAAAGTCAGCAAAGAATAAATACAGTTCCTGGGTACTACAGGATGGCAGGAGCCACAGGGCACTGGTAGTGTGAGATAGTTCTTATGATCTTCTAGATGGAAAGTCCTTACCAGGCCCGACTGTAGCAATGGAGATAACCCAGGATTGTGCCAGCTGGTGTTCCAGGAAAAGCTGGGTTGCTGAAGATAAAACAGCTGCTGTGGATACTGGCTGGAACCAGACTGTTGTTAGCACGGAGTGGATACTGGCTGGAACCAGTTAAATAATAAATGAACTTGGGAGCGATGAAATATGAACTGAAATGTAGAACTTGAGAGCGGAGAAATAATAATACCGGTGGAGAGTGGTAAAGTGTAGAAAGGACACCGGCCCTTTAAGGGAAGCTGTACTCTGCTGGAAGCTGAGCTGGAAGCAGGTAATGTTGTAGCTGGAAACAGATGAATCCACAATGGATTGGAGAGTCAGGCTACACAGCAGGTGGAATGCTGGTGCGGGTCTCTATGGTGGAAGTCTTGAGACAGGAGCTGGAACCTGGAAGACAATCACAGGAGAGAGACAAACAGGAACTAGGTTTGACAACCAAAGCACTGACGCCTTCCTTGCTCAGGCACAGTGTATTTATACCTGCAGCAAGGAAGGGATTGGCTAGGCAATTATGCAGATTAACAATACTGACAACAGATTGGAGGAAATGATCTGCTGACAGAATCCAAGATGGCTGCGCCCATGCAGACACTTGGAGGGAAGTTTGGTTTGTAATCCATGTGGTAATGAAAACAGTAATGGCGGCGCCGGCCACTGGAGACAGGAGACGCCAGGCTGACAAGTGCACATCCAACCACGCGGACACAGCGGAGGCCGCGGCTGACGTAATCGCCACTCTGACACTCTGCATGCAGAAGCTCAGGGACGGCGGCGGAGGCCGCGGGAGACGCCATGCCAGATGTAATAAGGCGTTACTGTGACAGCGTCTCAGAGAGACAGGAGAGGATGCAGGAATGTGAACATTAGGATAACAGATGGGATCCGGTCCTGGAGCGCTGAGCCAGCCTTAGGAGGCATCTGATGGGTAAGAAATGGCGTCCAGATACCCGGATCGTGACAGCACCCCCCCCTTTAGGAGTGGCCCCAGGACACTTCTTTGGCTTTTGAGGAAACTTGGAATGGAATCTCCGGACCAAGGCAGGAGCATGGACATCAGAAGCATTGGTCCATGAACGTTCCTCAGGGCCGTAACCCTTCCAGTCAATAAGATACTGTAGTTGACCGTAACGGTGACGTGAGTCCAGGATCTTGGCCACTTCATACTCAACGCCTCGTTGAGTTTGGACTTTCGGAGTTGGAGGAAGTGAGGAATGAATCCGATTCAAGATCAGCGGTTTCAACAGGGAAACATGGAATGTCCTTGGTATTTTTAAGAAGGGAGGCAACTGAAGTCTGTAAGCAACAGGATTGATGACTTGTTCAATCTTGAAAGGACCGATATAGCGAGGTGCAAACTTCATACTGGGAACTCTTAACCTCAGATTCTTCGTGGATAACCATACCCGATCACCCACCTTGAGAGCAGGAACTGCTCGACGCTTCTTATCCGCAAACTTCTTGTACCTGAACGATGCCTTGAGCAGAGCTGATCGTACGCTCTTCCAGATATTGGCAAACTGATGCAAGGTGATATCCACTGCGGGAACAGAAGTTGCTGGAAGCGGTTGGAACTCAGGGACTTTAGGGTGGAATCCAAAGTTAGTGAAGAATGGTGTTGAAGCAGATGAAGAATGATACTGGTTGTTATGACAGAACTCGGCCCAGGGAAGTAATTGAACCCAGTCATCTTGAGAGGAGGACACATAGATGCGGAGGAAGGCCTCCAAGTCCTGATTCACCCTCTCGGTTTGACCATTGGTCTGAGGATGGTAAGCCGTGGAAAACTTTAGCTTGACTTGAAGGACTTGACATAAACTTCGCCAGAATTTGGCTGTGAATTGAACTCCTCGATCTGAGATAATTTCTTCAGGAAGACCGTGGAGTCGGAAGATCTCTTGTAAGAATACTTGAGCCAACTTGGAAGCTGACGGAAGACCGGTGAGAGGAATGAAGTGTGCCATCTTGGTGAACCGGTCAACTACCACCCAGATGGTATTGAACTTGTTGCACATGGGTAAATCTGTAATAAAATCCATCGACAAATGGGTCCAAGGTCGACGGGGAACAGATAGTGGAACCAGTTGCCCCGCAGGCGACTGGCGGGATACCTTATGTTGAGCACACTTTGGGCAAGATGCAATAAACTCCAAGACGTCCTTTTTCAGAGTTGGCCACCAATAGGACCTAGAGATAAACTCCAGGGTTTTTTGGATACCTGTATGTCCGGCAAAACGGGAAGCATGGGCCCAATGCATGAGCTTCTTCCTTAGCATCGGTTTCACAAAACTTTCCCTGATGGGGGCGTAGAGTCCATCCCTACCGTGGAGAATGCCAACGGATTTATAATAGGATGCTTGTCTGAAGACTCTGACTCATTTTCTTGCTCCCATGAGCGGGAAAGGGCATCGGCCTTGCGATTCTGAGAGCCCGGACAGAACTGGAGTTTAAAGTCGAACCTGGAAAAGAAAAGTGCCCATCTGGCCTGACGAGGGTTGAGACATTGTGCGCCTTTCAGATATAAAAGGTTCTTGTGGTCTGTAAGTATGGTGATTGAATGAGAAGCTCCCTCCAACAGATACCTCCACTCTTCTAGAGCGAGCTTGATGGCTAGCAACTCCTGGTCGCCAATGGCATAGTTGCGCTCAGCTGGGGAGAACTTCCGGGAGAAGAAACTGCAAGGGTGTAAATGGCCATCTTTAGCCCTCTGAGATAACACCGCTCCTACTCCAACGGAGGAGGCATCCACCTCTAAGATGAAAGGAGAGTCGATGTCAGGCTGTTTCAGAACAGGCGCAGAGACGAACCTTTGTTTTAAAAGATGAAATGCTTGCATGGCTTCTTCAGACCACTTGGACGGGTTAGCACCCTTCTTAGTGAAAGCAGTAATAGGCGCCACAATGGTGAAAAAGTCTCGTATAAACTTTCGGTAATAGTTGGCGAACCCCAAGAACCTCTGGACCCCTTTGAGGGTTAAGGGTATCGGCCAATTTTGGATTGCTTGTAGTTTCTCAGGATCCATCTCTAGTCCGGAACCGGACACAATGTACCCTAGAAACGGAATGGACTTGACTTCAAAGACGCATTTCTCTAATTTGCAATAGAGATGATTGACACGGAGACGGGACAGAACCTCTTTAACCCAAAAACGATGTTCCTCTAAATCGTTGGCAAAAATGAGGATATCGTCTAGATAGACCACGACATGACGGTATAGAATGTCTCTGAAGATCTCATTGACAAAATGCTGGAAGACAGCTGGAGCATTGCTCAATCCGAAGGGCATGACGAGGTACTCATAATGTCCGTCACGGGTGTTAAAGGCGGTCTTCCACTCGTCACCCTCACGGATCCGGATGAGATTGTATGCACCTCTCAAGTCCAGCTTTGTAAAGATGGTAGCTCCGCTAACTCTGTCAAAGAGCTCAGTAATCAGGGGTAAAGGATAACGGTTCTTGATGGTAATGTCGTTCAAACCTCTGTAGTCGATGCACGGCCGCAGACCACCATCTTTCTTCTTTACAAAAAAGAAGCCTGCGCCGGCTGGAAAAGAAGAAGGTCGAATGAACCCCTTTGCTAGGTTCTCTTTAATGTATTCCTCCATAGAATGCGTCTCAGGCAGAGACAACGGATAAGTTCGGCCTCGAGGTGGAACCTTCCCTGGAACGAGATCAATCGGGCAGTCCCATTCTCTATGAGGAGGAAGGATATCAGCAGAAGCTTTACTGAACACATCCGTGAAATCTTGATATGGAGGAGGTGGAACATCAGACGACCTGGGGGAGGAAGAACAGACAGGCAATACTTTAAACAAACATGTCTCAGCACAGGAGGAACCCCATGCCAGGATTTGCGTAGTCGTCCAATCAATTGTAGGATTGTGAAGACGGAGCCATGGAAGGCCCAGGACCACAGGATGTGTGGCTCTTGGAATCACTAAAAAAGAAATAAGTTCGGAATGAAGAACTCCCACTCTCAGATGAACTGGTAGAGTCCTTAAAGAAATAACTGCATCAAAAATTTTGCTGCCATCCACGGCAGTTAAAGAAATGGACGAAGGAAGTCTCTCGGTGGGTAGGGACCACCGTTTAACATAGGCTTCGGTAATAAAGTTCCCAGCTGCTCCGGAATCAAGGAGGGCAATGACGTTCCGATAACGTTGAGCAACTTGAAGCGAGACTGGGAGATTACAATCTTGAGGAGATGGAGAGGAGATCATTACTCCTAGCCGGCCCTCTCCTTGGCGAGCTAGGGTCTGGAGTCCTGGACGTTTGGGACAGGCATTAATGGTGTGAGATGGAGCTGCACAATAAAGATAGAGAGACTTGGAGAGGCGTCTTCGGCGCTCAGCAGGAGTTAAACGGGAACGACCAATTTGGCTGGACTCATCTTTAGATGGTGACAGTTGGCGAGGAGGAGGAGCAGAAGATTTTGGAGCAGATGATCTTACACGCTCAGTTGCTCTCTCTCTGAAACGTAAATCAACTTTCGTGCAGAGTGAGATTAGCTCATCTAACTTGGAAGGTAAGTCTCTGGTAGCTAACTCATGTTTAATACTCTCAGATAAGCCATGCAAGAATGCAGCATACAGGGCCTCGTCGTTCCATGCCAGTTCGGATGCCAGGATCTGGAACTGTATAAGATATTGTCCTACAGTACGTGATCCCTGGCGCAAACGGAGAATCTCAGATGAAGCTGAAGTTACCCGGCCTGGCTCGTCGAAGATACGCCTGAATGTTGACACGAATGTAGTGTAGGAGGATAGCAGGGTGTCGGACCTCTCCCATAACGGTGATGCCCAATCAAGGGCTGAGCCACTGAGAAGAGAGATAATGTAGGCAATTTTTGTACGGTCACTGGGAAAATTGCCAGGTTGTAGCTCAAACTGAATCTCACACTGGTTGAGAAATCCCCTGCAGAATCTTGGAGATCCGTCAAATTTTGCTGGCGTTGGAAGATGAAGACGTGGAGCAGAAATGGGTAAGGTGGGTGGGGTTATAGCTGGAGTCACTGTGGTTGACGCACCGGACGCGTCTGATCCACGGAGGGTTGTCTGAATCCCATCCAGCCGAGTAGAGAGATCCTGGAGACAGCGGATGATGTGGCCCTGTGCAGCCTCCTGATGTTCAAGTCGGGCTGCCAGTTCTTGCATCGGCCTGGCCGCTTGATCCTGATCTCCGGCTGGATTCATTAGGTCAGTGCTTACTGTCACAACTGAGGGCCTGAGCTGACGGGAGGCAGCCTCAGTTGTAGGGACTGTCACAACTGAGGGCCTGAGCTGACGGGAGGCAGCCTCAGTTGTAGGGGCTGAGGTGTAATGGAACCTGGCAGGTTGTATCAGACCCCTAGACATGTAGAAGAATTGCCCGAAGGCGTGACCACGACAACCAGGAATAAAAGTCAATGATGTTTATTTATGACAACTCCGCAACACAGCAGCAGTAAAAGAAAACGTAAAAGTCAGCAAAGAATAAATACAGTTCCTGGGTACTACAGGATGGCAGGAGCCACAGGGCACTGGTAGTGTGAGATAGTTCTTATGATCTTCTAGATGGAAAGTCCTTACCAGGCCCGACTGTAGCAATGGAGATAACCCAGGATTGTGCCAGCTGGTGTTCCAGGAAAAGCTGGGTTGCTGAAGATAAAACAGCTGCTGTGGATACTGGCTGGAACCAGACTGTTGTTAGCACGGAGTGGATACTGGCTGGAACCAGTTAAATAATAAATGAACTTGGGAGCGATGAAATATGAACTGAAATGTAGAACTTGAGAGCGGAGAAATAATAATACCGGTGGAGAGTGGTAAAGTGTAGAAAGGACACCGGCCCTTTAAGGGAAGATGTACTCTGCTGGAAGCTGAGCTGGAAGCAGGTAATGTTGTAGCTGGAAACAGATGAATCCACAATGGATTGGAGAGTCAGGCTACACCGCAGGTGGAATGCTGGTGCGGGTCTCTATGGTGGAAGTCTTGAGACAGGAGCTGGAACCTGGAAGACAATCACAGGAGAGAGACAAACAGGAACTAGGTTTGACAACCAAAGCACTGACGCCTTCCTTGCTCAGGCACAGTGTATTTATACCTGCAGCAAGGAAGGGATTGGCTAGGCAATTATGCAGATTAACAATACGGACAACAGATTGGAGGAAATGATCAGCTGACAGAATCCAAGATGGCTGCGCCCATGCAGACACTTGGAGGGAAGTTTGGTTTGTAATCCATGTGGTAATGAAAACAGTAATGGCGGCGCCGGCCACTGGAGACAGGAGACGCCAGGCTGACAAGTGCACATCCAACCACGCGGACACAGCGGAGGCCGCGGCTGACGTAATCGCCACTCTGACACTCTGCATGCAGAAGCTCAGGGACGGCGGCGGCGGCCGCGGGAGACGCCATGCCAGATGTAATAAGGCGTTACTGTGACAGCGTCTCAGAGAGACAGGAGAGGATGCAGGAATGTGAACATTAGGATAACAGATGGGATCCGGTCCTGGAGCGCTGAGCCAGCCTTAGGAGGCATCTGATGGGTAAGAAATGGCGTCCAGATACCCGGATCGTGACAGGCAACATCTGAAACTGGTAATAGCAATCCTGTACTGCGAATCTCAGATAAGCTTGGTGAGGAGGATAAATGGGAACATGCAAGTAAGCATCTTTTATGTTTACTGACACCATGAAGTCTCCCTCTTCCAGACTGGAAATCACTACCCTCAGGGATTCCATCTTGAACTTTTACCGTTTCAGGTAGAGATTCAGATTTTTCAGGTTTAAAAAAAAAAAAAAAATCGGTCTGACGAGCCGTCCGGCTTCGGAACTACGAAGAGGCTTGAATAAAAAACCTTCTCCTTACTGTGCCAAGGGTACCAGGACAATGACCTGATCCTGACATAATTTTTGATTTGCCGTTGTTACTGCCTCTCTTCCCGGAAGAGAAGCTGGCAAGGTCGATTTGAAAAATCGGCATGGGGGGGACGTCTTGAAACTCTAGTTTGTACCCATGGGATATTATTTGTAAGACCCATTGGTCCAGGCCAGATTGAATCCAGATTTGGCTGAAAAGTTTCAGACGTGCTCCCACCCGAGCGGACTCCCGCAAGGAAGCCACAGCGTTATGCTGCAGATTTGGCAGAAGCAGGGGTGGACTTCTGCTCCTGCGATCCGGGAGACGCTGCGGATTTCTTTTCTTTTACCCTTCCCCTACCTGCAAAAAAGGGGGAACCTTTGGCCTTTTTGTATTTGTTGGGCCGAAAGGACTGTATGTGAGAGTGATGTGTCTTTTTCGCCGGTGTAGGAGCATAAGGCAAGAATGTCGACTTACCTGCGGTAGCCGCCGAGACTAACGCATCCAGCCCATCACCAAACAAGGCCTCACCTTTATACGGGAGAGCTTCCATATTTCTTTTGGAATCTGCATCAGCATTCCACTGGCGAATCCACGACGCCCTCCGAGCTGATACTGCCATGGTAGCGGTTCTTGATCCCAAGAAACCAATATATTTCATGGTTTCTAGTACGTAGCGCAGCAGCGTCTTTTATATGACCTAACGTTAGGAGTATCTCGTCTCCATCTATTGTGTCAATGTCTAATGACAAGTTTTCTGACCACTTTTCAATAGCACTACTCACCCACTCACAGACAATGGTAGGCCTGAGTAGTGTCCCATTGGCCACATCAATAGATCACCTCACTCACTTGCGGTCTGTCGGCTCCTTAAGTGAAGCCATTCCAGGCGCAGGGAGAAACACCTTTTCTCTTTTATGACAGGGCCCTGTCTAAAATGCGGGACGACTCCCACCTTTTTTGGAAAAAGGTAAGCTGCCTGAGGTGGAGGGAAAATTACATTACTTCTTCACTAAAGTAAACCCTCTCCTTGTCGTAAAAGAGGGGGCTTCGTAACTTCTAACACCTCCTTCATAGCTAAAACGTAGGACCTATTCCCCTGGAATCACTAGTATCAACACAGGAATCAGAGTCCGTGTTGGTATCAGTTTGTACTACTTGTGCAAATTTGTATGTGACCCAGAAAGGTCCCTGTGGATGAAAGGTAGAACTATTAAAAATCACATCTTCAACAGATTATTTTCATTTTCTGTATGAGATTCAGTCCAACCTCTTACTGATATGATTCACACTATCATGTAACCTTTCACCCAGTCAGGCTCTTGGTGTCATATGACACCTCTGTGTCCCTACCATGTCTCCACAGAGTTCTCTGCCACAGACATGTCACACACTTGCACAACCACACCACAGACACTCCGGGACTTATAACAGACCCACAGTAAAATCTGTCAGAGGGATACAGATTGGATTTGCCAGTTCACAACCCAGCGCCAGTAACACAATGTCTGTGAACACAAAATGCCCACTGACATGCAGCGCTTTTATAATGCTAATCACACAATTACATAGCATCAAATTCACTGTGGTCCCCCCTGTTTTGCACTCTGATACTTGTTCAGTAGTGGAGGAGGACCAGCGTTGTCTCTGCAGCCTGAGGAGAGAGAGAAAATGGCGCTGAGCAGTGTGCTGGCTGACTGAGGAGGAAGCTCCACTCTTCAATGGTGCGTTTTTCCTTAGCTTTTATGAGGTAATTTTTTTATACTGGCAGGGGTAGGACTGTGCCTCAGCAACTTATGCCCCTTATTTATGCCAGTTTCTATAGGTTTCATGCTGCCCAGGGCGCGCCCCCCCCCCGAGCGCCCTGCACCCTGCAATGCCTGTGTATGTGTGGGAAACATGGCGCGTTGCGCTCCCGCCAGCCGCGCTGTACCTTTAGCCGTCGCTACCTTGATTGAAGATCTGTCTTCTAACACCTGTCTCTGACTTCTGGCTCTGTGAGGGGGGTGACGGCGTGCTGTGGGAGTGAGCATCTAGGCACGGCTAGCATTCAGTTCCCTTCAGGAGCTAATGGTGTCCTGTCAGCCAGAAGCAGAGCCATGAAACTCTTTAGGAAGTTGGTTCCTACTTCTGCCACCTCACTCCAACGAAGCAGGGAGTCTGTTGCCAGCAGTTCTCCCTGAAAATAAAAAAAATAAGATTTTACTCACCGGTAAATCTATTTCTCGTAGTCCGTAGTGGATGCTGGGACTCCGTAAGGACCATGGGAAATAGCGGCTCCGCAGGAGACTGGGCACAACTAAAGAAAGCTTTAGGACTACCTGGTGTGCACTGGCTCCTTCCACTATGACCCTCCTCCAGACCTCAGTTAGGATACTGTGCCCGGAAGAGCTGACACAACAAGGAAGGATTTTGAATCCCGGGTAAGACTCATACCAGCCACACCAATCACACCGTATAACTCGTGATATTATACCCAGTTAACAGGATGAAATATAACTGAGCCTCTCAACAGATGGCTCAACAATAACCCTTTAGTTAACAATAACTATGTACAAGTATTGCAGACAATCAGCACTTGGGACGGGCGCCCAGCATCCACTACGGACTACGAGAAATAGATTTACCGGTGAGTAAAATCTTATTTTCTCTGACGTCCTAAGTGGATGCTGGGACTCCGTAAGGACCATGGGGATTATACCAAAGCTCCCAAACGGGCGGGAGAGTGCGGATGACTCTGCAGCACCGAATGAGAGAACTCAAGGTCCTCCTCAGCCAGGGTATCAAATTTGTAGAATTTAGCAAACGTGTTTGCCCCTGACCAAGTAGCAGCTCGGCAAAGTAGTAAAGTCGAGACCCCTCGGGCAGCCGCCCAAGAAGAGCCCACCTTCCTCGTGGAATGGGCTTTTACAGATTTAGGATGCGACAGGCCAGCCGCAGAATGCGCAAGCTGAATTGTGCTACAAATTTAGCGAGCAATAGTCTGCTTCGAAGCAGGAACACCCAGCTTGTTGGGTGCATACAGGATAAATAGCGAGCCGTCCTGGAAACATAAATTTTCAAGGCCCTGACTACGTCCAGTAACTTGGAGTCCTCCAAGTCCCTAGTAGCCGCAGGCACCACGATAGGTTGGTTCAAGTGAAAAGCTGATACCACCTTAGGGAGAAACTGGGGACGAGTCCTCAATTCTGCCCTATCCATATGGAAAATCAGATAGGGGCTTTTACATGACAAAGCCGCCAATTCTGACACACGCCTGTTCGAAGCCAAGGCCAAAAGCATGACCACTTTCCACGTGAGATATTTTAAATCCATGGTTTTAAGTGGCTCAAACCAATGTGACTTTAGGAAACTCAACACCACGTTGAGGTCCCAAGGTGCCACTGGAGGCACAAAAGGAGGCTGAATATGCAGGACTCCCTTAACAAATGTCTGAACTTCAGGCAGTGAAGCCAGTTCTTTTTGGAAGAAAATCGACAGAGCCGAAATCTGGACCTTAATGGAACCCAATTTTAGGCCCATAGTCACCCCTGACTGTAGGAAGTGCAGAAAGCGACCCAGCTGAAATTCCTCCGTTGGGGCCTTCCTGGCCTCACACCACGCAACATATTTTCTCCATGGCCCTCATTCCGAGTTGTTCGCTCGTTCTTTTTCATCGCATCGCAGTGAAAATCCGCTTAGTACGCATGCGCAAAGTTCGCACTGCGACTGCGCCAAGTAACTTTACTATGAAGAAAGTATTTTTACTCACGGCTTTTTCTTCGCTCCGGCGATCGTAATGTGATTGACAGGAAATGGGTGTTACTGGGCGGAAACACGGCGTTTCAGGGGCGTGTGGCTGAAAACGCTACCGTTTCCGGAAAAAACGCAGGAGTGGCCGGAGAAACGGTGGAAGTGCCTGGGCGAACGCTGGGTGTGTTTGTGACGTCAACCAGGAACGACAAGCACTGAACTGATCGCACAGGCAGAGTAAGTCTGGAGCTACTCTGAAACTGCTAAGTAGTTAGTAATCGCAATATTGCGAATACATCGGTCGCAATTTTAAGAAGCTAAGATTCACTCCCAGTAGGCGGCGGCTTAGCGTGTGTAACTCTGCTAAATTCGCCTTGCGACCGATCAACTCGGAATGAGGGCCCATATGCGGTGATAATGTTGTGCGGTTACATCTTTCCTGGCTTTAATGAGCGTAGGAATGACTTCCTCCGGAATGCCCTTTTCTTTTAGGATCCGGTGTTTAACCGCCATGCCGTCAAACGCAGCCGCGGTAAGTCTTGGAACAGACAGGGTCCCTGCTGCAGCAGGTCCTGTCTGAGCGGCAGAGGCCATGGGTCCTCTGAGATCATTTCTTGAAGTTCTGGGTACCAAGCTCTTCTTGGCCAATCCGGAACCACGAGTATCGTTCTTACTCCTCTCCTTCTTATTATTCTCAGTACCTTTGGTATGAGAGGTAGAGGAGGGAACACATAAACCGACTGGTACACCCACGGTGTCACTAGAGCGTCCACAGCTATCGCCTGGGGGTCTCTTGACCTGGCGCAATATCTTTTTAGCTTTTTGTTGAGGCGGGACGCCATCATGTCCACCTGTGGCCTTTCCCAACGGTTTACAATCAGTTGGAAGACTTCTGGATGAAGTCCCCACTCTCCCGGGTGGAGGTCGTGCTTGCTGAGGAAGTCTGCTTCCCAGTTGTCCACACCCGGAATGAACACTGCTGACAGTGCTAACACGTGATTTTCCGCCCATCTGAGAATCTTTGTGGCTTCTGCCATCGCCATCCTGCTTCTTGTGCCGCCCTGTCGGTTTACATGGGCGACTGCCGTGATGTTGTCTGACTGAATCAGTACCGGCTGGTTTTGAAGCAGGGGTCTTGCTTGACTTAGGGCATTGTAAATGGCCCTCAGTTCCAGAATATTGATGTGTAGGGAAATCTCCTGATTTGACCATAGTCCTTGGAAGTTTCTTCCCTGTGTGACTGCTCCCCAGCCTCGAAGGCTGGCATCCGTGGTCACTAGGACCCAGTCCTGTATTCCGAATCTGCGGCCCTCTTGAAGATGAGCACTCTGCAGCCACCACAGCAGAGACACCCTGGTCCTTGGAGACAGGGTTATCAGCCGATGCATCTGAAGATGCGATCCGGACCACTTGTCCAACAGGTCCCACTGAAAAGTTCTTGCATGGAACCTACCGAATGGAATTGCTTCGTAAGAAGCTACCATCTTTCCCAGGACTCGCGTGCAGTGATGCACCGAGACCTGCTTTGGTTTCAGGAGGCCTCTGACTAGAGATGACAGCTCCTTGGCTTTCTCCTCCGGGAGAAACACTTTTTTCTGGTCTGTGTCCAGAACCATCCCCAGGAACAGTAGACGCGTCGTAGGGACCAGCTGTGACTTTGGAATATTTAGAATCCAACCGTGCTGACGTAGCACTTCCTGAGATAGTGCTACCCCCACCAACAACTGCTCTTTGGATCTCGCCTTTATTAGTAGATCGTCCAAGTATGGGATAATTAAAACTCCCTTTTTTCGAAGGAGTATCATCATTTCGGCCATTACCTTGGTAAATACCCTCGGTGCCGTGGACAGACCGAACGGCAACGTCTGGAATTGGTAATGACAATCCTGTACCACAAATCTGAGGTACTCCTGGTGAGGATGGTAAATGGGGACATGCAGGTAAGCATCCTTGATGTCCAGGGATACCATGTAATCCCCCTCTTCCAGGCTTGCAATAACCGCCCTGAGCGATTCCATCTTGAACTTGAATTTTTTTATATATGTGTTCAAGGATTTCAAATTTAAAATGGGTCTCACCGAACCGTCCGGTTTCGGTACCACAAACATTGTGGAATAGTAACCCCGTCCTTGTTGAAGTAGGGGCACCTTGACTATCACCTGCTGGGAATACAGCTTGTGAATTGCCTCTAGCACAGCCTCCCTGCCTGAGGGAGTTGTCGGCAAGGCAGATTTGAGGAAACGGCGGGGGGGAGACGACTCGAATTCCAGCTTGTACCCCTGAGATACAACTTGAAGGATCCAGGGATCCACCCGTGAGCGAGCCCACTGATTGCTGAAATTTTTGAGCCGGCCCCCCACCGTACCTGGCTCCGCCTGTGGAGCCCCACCGTCATGCGGACTTGGAGAAGCGGGGGAGGGCTTTTGCTCCTGGGAACCGGCTGTCTGTTGCAGCTTTTTCCCCCTACCTCTGCCTCTGGGCAGAAAGGACGCGCATTTTCCCCGCCTGCTTTTCTGGGGCCGAAAGGACTGTACCTGATAATACGGTGCTTTCTTAGGCTGTGAGGGAACATGGGGCAAAAATGCTGACTTCCCAGCTGTTGCTGTGGAAACTAGGTCTGAGAGACCATCCCCGAATAACTCCTCACCCTTATAAGGCAAAACTTCCGTGTGCCTTTTAGAATCTGCATCCCCTGTCCACTGCCGAGTCCATAACCCCCTCCTGGCAGAAATGGACATTGCACGTATTTTAGATGCCAGCCGGCAAATATCCCTCTGTGCATCTCTCATGTATAAGACTGCATCTTTTATATGCTCTATGGTTAGCAATATAGTGTCCCTGTCTAGGGTGTCAATATTTTCCGACAGGGAATGTGACCACGCAGCTGCAGCACTGCACATCCATGCTGAAGCAATAGCTGGTCTCAGTATAATACCTGAGTGTGTATATACAGACTTCAGGATCGCCTCAAGCTTTCTATCAGCAGGCTCCTTTAGGGCGGCCATATCCGGAGACGGTAGTGCCACCTTCTTTGACAAGCGTGTGAGCGCTTTATCCACCCTAGGGGGTGTCTCCCAACGTGACCTATCCTCTGGCGGGAAAGGGTACGCCATTAGTAACCTTTTAGAAATTACCAATTTTTTATCGGGGGAAGCCCACGCTACTTCACACACTTCATTTAATTCTTCAGAAGGGGGAAAAACCACTGGTAGTTTTTTCTCCCCAAACATAATACCCTTTTTTGTGGTACCTGGGGTAATATCAGAAATGTGTAATACATTTTTCATTGCCTCAATCATGTAACGAGTGGCCCTATTGGACATTACATTAGTCTCTTCGTCGTCGACACTGGTATCAGTATCCGTGTCGACATCTGTGTCTGCCATCTGAGGTAGCGGGCGTTTTAGAGCCCCTGATGGCCTTTGAGACGCCTGGGCAGGCACAAGCTGAGAAGCCGGCTGTCACGCATTTGGCATGTCGTCAAATTTTTTATGTAAGGAGTCGACACTTTCACGTAATTCCTTCCACAAGTCCATCCACTCAGGTGTCTGCCCCGCAGGGGGTGACATCACATTTATAGGCATCTGCTTCGCCTCCACATAAGCCTCATCAAACATGTCGACACAGCCGTACCGACACACCGCACACACACAGGGAATGCTCTGACAGAGGACAGGACCCCACAAAGCCCTTTGGGGAGACAGAGAGTATGCCAGCACACACCAGAGCGCTATATAATACAGGGACTAACTGAATTATATCCCCTTATAGCTGCTATATAATATATATTGCGCCTAAATTTAGTGCCCCCCCCTCTCTTTTTTACCCTTCTGTAGCTTATAGACTGCAGGGGAGAGCCAGGGAGCTTCCTTCCAGCGGAGCTGTGAGGGAGAAATGGCGCCAGTGTGCTGAGGGAGATAGCCCCGCCCCTTTTTCGGCGGACTTCTCCCGCGTTTTTGGAACTCTGGCAGGGGTATTTTTTTACACCTATATAGCCTCTGGGACTATATATGGTGTAGATTTGCCAGCCAAGGTGTGTAATATTGCCCTCAGGGCGCCCCCCCCAGCGCCCTGCACCCATCAGTGACCGGAGTGTGAGGTGTACATGAGGAGCAATGGCGCACAGCTGCAGTGCTGTGCGCTACCTTGGTGAAGACCGAAGTCTTCTGCCGCCGATTTTCCGGACTCTTCTTGCTTCTGGCTCTGTAAGGGGGACGGCGGCGCGGCTCCGGGACCGAACGATCGAGGCCAGTTCCTGTGTTCGATCCCTCTGGAGCTAATGGTGTCTAGTAGCCTAAGAAGCCCAAGCTATCTCCAGTCAGGTAGGTTCGCTTCTTCTCCCCTTAGTCCCTCGCTGCAGTGAGTCTGTTGCCAGCAGATCTCACTGTAAAATAAAAAACCTAAAATATACTTTCTTTCTAGGAGCTCAGGAGAGCCCCTAGTGTGCATCCAGCTCAGCCGGGCACAAGATTCTAACTGAGGTCTGGAGGAGGGTCATAGTGGGAGGAGCCAGTGCACACCAGGTAGTCCTAAAGCTTTCTTTAGTTGTGCCCAGTCTCCTGCGGAGCCGCTATTCCCCATGGTCCTTACGGAGTGCCAGCATCCACTTAGGACGTCAGAGAAACTAACATAAGTCTTTTCAGAGAAACTCAGTAGAGCTCCTCAGAGTGCATCCAGTCTGCCTGGGCACATTTCTAAAACTGAGGTCTGGAGGAGGGGCATAGAGGAAGGAGCCAGTTCACACCCATTGAAAAGTCTTAAGAGTGCCCATATCTCCTGCGGAACCGTCTATTCCCCATGGTCATGAAGTGGACCCCAGCGTCCTCTAGGACGTATGAGAAAATAAAATAAGAAAGCTTAGGGCTGCTAAGAATCAGCAGCCCTCTGACCATGGTCCGACTCCTGCCGCACCAAACAAAAAACTGATTTGCCTGAGCAAGGAGGCGGGGATATAAGGACGGGTCCATTGTATGCTGGGAGGCTGGAAAAGCTTTGACCGATTGGTGCAAATCCGCTGTCGCGTCATCATATCCCATTGTTATCCTGTGGATAACCTGTGGACCCTACCGGAGAAATATGCTTTTCAGCTGTTTGTGTAAGGCATCAAATTGAGCCTTGAGTTGTAGATTTAAGGTGAGATCTAGAAGGGGAAGACATATACGCTTGGTATGCTGATGTCAGGGCTTCTCTAAACTAGGTTTAATCATTTGCTAGATTAATTGTCTAATTACCACCCACCTCTACTGCAGATCCTTCATCAGGCTGGGCTCATGCAGTCCTCAGTCTACAGTCGTGGGCAAAAATAAAACTGTTCCCTAACAATTTCCACATTTTTAGATCCATTACACCCCGTACTCTTGAAACGTCTACGTACTTAACACCCCAAAAGGAACAAATCTCTCAATCTTATCTATAACTATTATCTTGTTTTGCTGTGGTGCTGGGTGTACAGACGTGGCCAAAAGTTCTGAGAATCACATGTCGAAGTCAAAAAAATATTACATAAAGAGAACATACAAACTACACCCATTATGAGTCGCTATACTCGCAAATACGTGCAGCGAGCACAGCAATATATGGTAACACACGCATTTACACGGCCATGCCACAGAGATGGATTCGACACTTATCTCATACAGTACATAATTATAATAATATCAAGCGCCAGACATCATGATGATTTCAAATTATATATAATGAAGTAATGTCATGTATGTGTATTATTTGAATGAAACCAGATAGACCGGTCATGTTTACTACTGAAGCAACCAGATTGGTGTGTAGATTCATTTGATGCTTGTTGTGAAGTTGTGGGACATTGCAGTGGATAATTATGATTACATGTATGAAAGCTAAAAATCACTCTTATTAGGACAGTGGACAGGAAGCTCAGGCCAGCCCCTTTGGATGTCTTCAAGGCTGAACCTGATTAGCACATACAAAGAAACTAGTGAGTCATCATTAATGAGAGAGAGTCCCCTCCCCCAAACTAGATAACACATTGCTGATCACACAGGAAGGCAGTTCCTGTTTTTGGTCTCATAGGAAGATGGAGTCCCAGCATTACTTTACAGAGAGAGTGATATGGAAAGACAAATTTATATAACTTAAGGATAATGGTATTGTATGCTGGCATGTAACTAACTGTATGTAACTGTATGTATTAACTGCTTACTGTGTGAGTTGTAATCATGTAATTATAGGTATACTGTACATTGTAATATATATTGAATCCATATCATGTTAACAACAAATATATACATCAATGAGCTTTGGAACTCAGATAATGTGTGGGTGTATTGTTTTCTCTTATGGGATGCAGTGTTTTGCTATGTATAGTGCACATTCATGGCACATGGTAATAAGATGTGCAAGCGTTTACAATATATATTAGAGCGGGCATTTTAAATATTTGTGAGGAAACAATTTGGCATTCACAGATGAGGGCTCTTACGGGATATCAGGGTCTTAATGATGCACTGTACATTACAAACGCGGCTGTAATTGACCGGCTCTGATGGACGCATCGCAAAGCTGATGAAAATAACATCCACGTTAATGTATTGTTGTGTTATCAGTAAGCCAATGATATGAAATTTCAAGGGACAATGCGTTTCTCATAATATTTAAGATGCTAAAATGTATTTTTATTGTTGCAAAACAAGGTTCAAATAAGTCATATTAAGTTTGAATCAGATTGGATTGTTTATCTGTTAAGTAGGTTTAAAAGTTGCAGCATAGCCTTGATATAGTTTTTTTTAACTCAGGCCTAAAATAACTTCTGGTGCTTGTATGGTGTGTGATTTCTTTGTGACAAAGGAAGCCGCATGGTCTGTCCTCCATTTTGGACTAACCACATGGCCTGTCCACCATTTTGTGTAATCCTCATGGCTGTGGAAGGGGGAGGAGCAGTGACCATTTTAGGAAGGTAATTTTCTAAATAGCCGATTTTCACTCTGGTCAGAACAATCAGCTTTCCTTGGTCACATCAAACACCATTTATGAGTTACCAATGCATTTATTTAACCCATGCCATAGTCAATTACAAATAGTTTCAATTGGACCTAGTGAGAGTTAATAGTGAGATGAATACTTGATGCAAGAATTACACACAGATATAAACAAACTTTTTTTTCTTTTTCCTCCCGGATTTAGTTAAATCTGCTTGCTAGTTTAGGATAGCCATTGAAATGTTAATTAACCTGTCCCACTACCCTCTTGAACAGGCATATGAACCTCTGCTGATATGCAACTTAGAAGCACTGAATGGGTAAATAAGTCTCATAGGAGACCAGTGAATGGTACATATATATAATATTATTATAATTATGTATATATTTATATCAGTATAATCTGCAAGATAGCTATCCAATCTGAATCATATCATTTAAATTATTGATTATTGCTAGAGTCATTATAGATCTGTGTGAAATAGGATACATTTGCTGCTATATAGTTAAAACTGAAATAACAGTATTTTAAGGAAGTAAGCGTAAAGACACAAACGCAGGTCTGCATAAAAGTTTATACAGAACAAGTTGTGTCTAGTGGGCAATAGTAGTTAGTATTGCTCACATTTATAGAAGCTATGTGATTTGTTTTATTGCGGACGCAGGGTTTTGTACACGTGTCTCGGACAAAGTAAAGGACTGCACACGCAGCGTAAGGGACACGCACGGTCGCATGTTTACGCAAAGCGCGTAAGAATGCGGGCGCTAAGTACAAATTATACAATGGTGTCGTTTAGTTCAAAGGTGGGATATTAGACATATAATACAATAGCACATAACTATCAGATTTCAAAAGCAGGTTACTCTAAATTTGGTTTAAAAACTGTATTGCCTCTGGGGTAAAGCTGCCTTTCTGAATGAATTAAAATTTACTGTACAGAAAAACCAAAGTGTATTTGAGTGAGTGAAAGCGGAAAGAGTGGAACTGAACCCAGAAACTGAAGTGGTCTGAAGTGGTAACACCGGGTTAGTAGAGGCCCAGCGGCGTAGGGTTTGCTACCTTGCGTGATTAGAACTGATGTGGTCTGAAGTGGTCTTAGTGATCACATACAACTAAGTGCTGAAGTGGTCTGGAGTGATCTAGGCTAGGTGTTCTACAGCAATCGTAGGGCATGTAGATAACTAGTATTTATAGGCTGTGCTATTGCATCGCATGTCCGTGTGTTCTGCACAGCACAACGTGATACCATTGTGTCATATGCGCTGTGGGAGAGCATATGCAGACATGATTGCATAGACAAAAGGGTTTTTTCTTTGACAACGGTTGGGAAATCTCCCTGGTGGGCTTCACTGGAAAGGGTGAAGGATAGTTATCTAATTTCTCTGTTTTTCACCCTACAAACAATTCCAGTTGAAAGATACCGAAAAGGAATTTTTCGCAGCCTCTCTCAGGAAAATATCCAAACAGAACTTCAACCGACAGAAATTACGGTGTTGCAAGGTCTGATAGGAGCCCTAAGTTGGGTACATTGCCTTCGCTATCAACAGTGTATCGTAGTACTGACCAACGTGGGCGTGAGCGGGTGAAGAGCGCTCAGAGAACTTTCACCGTCACCTTATATTGAGTATTTTGGTGTTTGTGGGAAAAGGCCCACAATTATGGGAGCCAGTTGCTCAAGTAAGGGACGTTTAACCAGGGTTCAGGTTGAAGAGCCGCGGCCCAGGGGGTCAGCGAAGTTTAAAGGAAAAAGTATTATGTGTGGGAAATATTGTCCACACGCTGAAGACTTTGTCTGAATGGGAATGTATGACTGACAAAGATAGGGTACCATTCCCTAAGGTGAGCAGCTTTGAACCAGAGGTATAGCAGAACTTAAGGATAAGAATATGTCTGATAAAATCCCGAAAACAAAGGGTCAGACATACAAAGTGTTTAAACCTGTGGCAGCAAGAGGGGTTGGTGAGTTTGATCCTAAGGTGGTATGTTTAACCAAAGTCATATAAGACAAGAATGGAAATATAAGAACTGTTTGAACTTGTAGCAACAATAAATAAGTAGGAAGAAAAAAAGAAAAAAAAGAGAATGCAAGTACACCGCCATATGTAGATGTGGAAGCAGTTACGGCCAGCATACAAACTATAGAAAATAATAAAAAATAAGATTTTACTCACCGGTAAATCTATTTCTCGTAGTCCGTAGTGCATGCTGGGGACTCCGTAAGGACCATGGGGAATACACGGGCTCCGCAGGAGACAGGGCACTCTAAGAAAGAATTAGGACTACTGGTGTGCACTGGCGCCTCCCTCTATGCCCCTCCTCCAGACCTCAGTTAAGGAAACTGTGCCCGGAAGAGCTGACATTACAAGGAAAGGATTTTGGAATCCAGGGTAAGACTCATACCAGCCACACCAATCACACCGTATAACTTGTGATAACATACCTGTCATGACTGAGGTTGTCAACCCGGTGTTAGTGAAGTCTGTGCGGGCGACTGGAGGACTATGTGAATACTTTCACTGACCTGGTTTGGGAGTGTTGTGGGCTCGGGGTTTCTTCCGGTGACCGGGAAGAGGAACCGCAGCAGAGATGACCGAATCTAGGTTTTCCTCATGCAGGATTTGGTCGGCAGACAGGAACCAGGTATGGATGCTGGAGGTCTCCTGAAAGACAGAACTTGAAAAGGTGCTGAGGAAAGAATTAAGGAGTACCGGATGCTGGAGACACCAACTACGCTTGTGATCACTGGGTGTTTGGAGGCACTGAGGTGCTTGGAGGCACTGAGCTGCAGAAGTGCCTGGAGGCACTGAGGTGCTTGGAGGCACTGAGGTGCAGAAGTGCTTGGAGGCACGGAGGTGTGCTTGGAGGCACGGAGGTGCTGAGGAACGGTGGTGCTGAGGCACGGAGGTGCTTGGCACGGAGGTTCTTGGAGGCATGGAAGCCACAGGGATACGGGAGCTCTGGAGATCACAACTACAACAGCAGTAAAGATGAAACACGGCAGCTGTGGTTTTCAGTTGAGACTATGGAATACAGTACTGTGCCTTTAAGATGAACCACTGCAGCTGTGCCTTTACATTGAGACTCATGGAAATAGTGAATATCAGTGGCAACACAAAAGTAAACAAACAGGGAAACAAGGAAACAGAGTTTCCACAGGAACTTAAGTACAAAGGTTACCTTTAGAGAGCTCAGCTTTAAGGCTCACACAGAGCTGTGTGTGACACAAGGAACTGGCCCAATTTCTAACTCAGCCTCCTGACTTATACTTCCTGGTCCTTGGTGATTGGTGAGCAGGATTAGGTGATGCAGAGAGTCTCAGGCTGGCAGAGGATTGGACAACTCTGGGTCAGGTGAACAGTCACTGTCATGTGACTACTCTAGACTAGGCTGTAATGTAGAATGAGGCCTAGCAGGCCGAGAGAACACTGAAGCCTGAACTTCTGCAAAACATAGGATGCTGGCTTTTAGGCCTAAACTTCAGATTACTGAATTCAGCCTCACACAGGAGCTCACCACAGGTGGAGCTAATTAACTATTACCTTTCAGGCAGAGAACTCAGGAAAACTCATAGTGCTGACAAGCTGTTTAACTCAGTGAGTAAAAAGACACAGGATATGGGACAGATGGCAGGGGTAAGTCACCAAATATGAAACCTACAGTCAGGATTGTGACAATACCCAAAATTATGAACAACAGAGCATCAAACAAACGGATGCCAACATAACATAACCCTTAATTAAGCAATAACTATACACAAGTATTGCAGAAGAAGTCCGCACCTGGGACGGGCGCCCAGCATCCACTACGGACTACGAGAAATAGCTTTACCGGTGAGTCAAATCTTATTTTCTCTAACGTCCTAGAGGATGCTGGGAACTCCGTAAGGACCATGGGGATTATACCAAAGCTCCCAAACGGGCGGGAGAGTGCGGATGACTCTGCAGCACCGAATGGGCAAACACAAGGTCCTCCTCAGCCAGGGTATCAAACTTGTAGAATTTTGCAAAAGTGTTTGAACCCGACCAAGTAGCTGCTCGGCAAAGCTGTAATGCCGAGACCCCTCATTCCATTGTGGAATGGGCTTTCACTGATTTTGGATGCGGTAATCCAGCCGCAGAATGAGCTTGCTGAATCGTGTTACAGATCCAGCGAGCAATAGTTTGCTTTGAAGCAGGAGCACCCAGCTTGTTGGATGCATACAGGATAAACAGCGAGTCCGTTTTCCTGACTCCAGCCGTTCTGGTTAAATAAATCTTCAAAGCCCTGACTACATCTAGCAACTTGGAATCCTCCAAGTCACGAGTAGCCGCAGGCACCACAATAGGTTGGTTCAAACGAAAAGATGACTCCACCTTCGGCAGAAATTGCGGACGAGTCCGTAATTCTGCACTGTCCATATGGAAAACCAGATAGGGGCTTTTACATGACAAAGCAGCCAATTCTGACACACGCCTAGCCGAAGCTAAGGCCAATAGCATGACCACCTTCCACGTGAGATACTTTAGCTCCACGGTATTGAGTGGCTCAAACCAGTGAGATTTCAGGAAACTCAACACCACGTTAAGATCCCAAGGTGCCACTGGTGGCACAAAAGGGGGCTGAATATGCAGCACTCCCTTTACAAATGTCTGAACCTCAGGAAGTGAAGCCAGTTCCTTTTGAAAGAAAATGGATAGAGACGAAATCTGGACCTTTATGGACCCTAATTTTAAGCCCATAGTCACTCCTGACTGTAGGAAGTGCAGGAACCGGCCCAGCTGGAATTCCTCTGTAGGGGCCTTCCTGGCCTCACACCAAGCAACATATTTTTGCCATATACGGTGATAATGTTTTGCTGTCACGTCCTTCCTAGCCTTTATCAGCATAGGAATAACTTCATCCGAAATGCCTTTTTCCGCTAGGATCCGGCATTCAACCGCCATGCCGTCAAACGCAGCCGCGGTAAGTCTTGGAACAGACAGGGCCCTTGTTGCAACAGATCCTGTCTGAGAGGGAGAGGCCATGGGTCCTCTGTGATCATCTCTTGCAGTTCCGGGTACCAAGTCCTTCTTGGCCAATCCGGAACAATGAGAATTGTTCTCACTCCTCTTTTTCTTACGATTCTCAGCACCTTGGGGATGAGAGGAAGAGGAGGAAACACATAGACCGACTGGAACACCCACGGTGTTACTAGTGCGTCCACAGCTATCGCCTGAGGGTTTCTTGACCTGGCGCAATACCTTTGTAGCTTTTTGTTGAGGCGGGATGCCATCATGTCCACCTGTGGAAGTTCCCATCAATTTGTAATCTGTGTGAAGACTTCTTGATGAAGTCCCCACTCTCCCGTGTGGAGGTCGTGCCTGCTGAGGAAGTCTGCTTCCCAGTTGTCCACTCCCGGAATGAACACTGCTGACAGTGCTTGCACGTGATTCTCCGCCCAACAAAGAATTCTGGTGGCTTCCGCCATCGCCACCCTGCTTCTTGTGCCGCCCTGGCGGTCTACATGAGCCACTGCGGTGATGTTGTCTGACTGAATCAGCACCGGTTGGTTGCGAAGCAGAGGCTGCGCTTGACTCAGGGCGTTGTATATGGCCCTTAGTTCCAGGATATTGATGTGCAGACAAGTTTCCTGACTTGACCACAGCCCTTGGAAGTTTCTTCCCTGAGTGACTGCCCCCCATCCTCGGAGGTTTGCATCCGTGGTCACCAGGACCCAGTCCTGTATGCCGAACCTGCGGCCCTCGAGAAGGTGAGCACTCTGCAGCCACCACAGAAGAGACACCCTGGCCCTGGTGGATAGGGTGATCAGCCGATGCATCTGAAGATGCGATCCGGACCACTTGTCCAACAGGTCCCACTGAAAGTTCCTCGCATGGAACCTGCCGAAGGGAATGGCTTCGTATGACGCCACCATCTTTCCCAGGACTTGCGTGCATTGATGCACCGACACCTGTTTTGGTTTTAAGAGGTTTCTGACCAGAGTCACGAGCTCCTGAGCCTTCTCCGCCGGGAGAAACACCTTCTTCTGGTCCGTGTCCAGAATCATGCCCAGGAAGGGCAGACGCGTCGTAGGAATCAGCTGCAACTTTGGAATATTCAGAATCCAGCCGTGCTGTTGCAACACTTCCTGAGAGTGTGCTACGCTGATCAGCAACTGCTCTCTGGACCTCGCCTTTATGAGGAGATCGTCCAAGTATGGGATAATTGTGACTCCTTGCTTTCGTAGGAGCACCATCATTTCCGCCATTACCTTGGTAAATATTCTCGGTGCCGTGTGTCAAAGTCGAAAAATATCATGCTTCACATTGCCATATACTAACCCCATGCACATGCCCGCTGCGCGTGCACTCAGTCCGCCGTACGTGCACACATCCGCAAGTTGCATAATATCGCTCCGGCGATAGTGCGCATAATGTGGGTATTTACGGCGGAGTTTGTGAGCTTGTAGCGTGCGACTCGATCGTAACATATTTAACCCAAATAGCGTATATTATAGATAATATTCCCCTTAATAATGTCAGCAAGTATGGTAAGTTTAAAACGGTTCTTGGACCTGAGAGATTCCTCTTTACATGCTAGGAAGGCCCAGACAAAGGTTGGAAGGTAGTGTTTAGTATCCAGCTGTAGGGTATTAAAAGGGTATTATGTCTATGATAGTTAGGAAAGATTTGCATATTCCGGCACATAGTTATGCGCAGAAGTAGAAAATATATATATTGTATTTAGAATAAATTATAAATAATTGCAGGGTAAGTGAATGGAATTCAGTCATTTCTTTCCCACAGACTGAATACAATAGCCTTATTTACACTAAGCTTTGAGATTCTATGAAGAGGGCTTACACCTTTGTTTATGAATAGGACCAGGTTTCTCTCCAGAATAATGAGGGCTGAGTTGTCAATTGTCTCAACTGAAGGAGGGGACAGTGGGGTGAACAAAGCCCAGAGACAGAGTTTGTTTGGAAGATCCAAAACAATAGCTTTCCACAATATAACCAGACAGAGAGGAATTTAGAATACTAACAAGTCCTAGCCATTGCCCACTTCTTGAACTAACCAATGATCCCCGATGCAGTACATGTCCCACCCCCTAACCAATGGAAAGAGAGAACACAGTGTCTATTGTATTATGTCTTGAGCTAGTGAATAAATATAGCTTGCAATAGGCTTGGTCACACAAGACTCTGCAAGGCTTTCTCCTTGATAAGCTGAGGACTGAATTCAGGTTGCGCCGGCGAAGTCATTCCCACGTGTGTAAGTTTCTCTGTGGCCATTTCGTTACTCTGTATGTATGCAATTGTTCTCTTTTAGTTATCCTATAAGTGTTTGCCATTTATTCTCTTTGTGTTTATGCTATTTGTGATCGTTCGCTATTGTGTATACTTCTGTTTAGTTAGTCTGTTTAGTCATTAATGTTAGGATTGTAGTGTATAAGCTGTAAACTGTTTTCTTTTCCCTTTACTTACAAAATATCGTCTATAAAGGTGTTGGAACCTTAGCAAGGAGTGTGTGTTTTACTAGTTATTATATAGGGTTTCTGAGCGTCTTAATCGCTCCAACAGCTTTCATATGATCAGGGTTAATCAGCGTTACATTGTGATAATATTACAGTACAAAGGTTTACAGCATAAGCATACCCTTACTGTGTTCATTGTAAAAGGTTTAAAGGTTAACAACTGTGTGTACACTCGCTGCGTGTATTCCATACACTCAGCGTAGCGTGTGTACGCAACGTGCGTACCACATACGGTTCTTTATACGCAAACTGCGTACAAGGTACACAGCACGTGCACGTGGTTTAGCGGCCATTACGGCTACACGGTATTAGTATATAGCTTATGTTAAAAGGTAGATAATTGACTATCACGTGGACAGACCAAACGGCAACGTCTGGAATTGGTAATGGCAGTCCTGTACCACAAATCTGAGGTACTCCTGATGAGGTGGATAAATGGGGACATGCAGGTAAGCATCCTTTATGTCCAGAGACACCATAAAATCCCCCTCTTCCAGGCTTGCAATTACCGCTCTGAGCGATTCCATCTTGAACTTGAACCTTTTCAGGTAAATGTTCAAGGATTTTAAATTCTATATGGGTCTGACCGAACAGTCCGGTTTCGGTACCACAAATATTGTGGAATAGTAACCCCTTCCCTGTTGAAGGAGGGGAACCTTTACCACCACCTGCTGGAGATATAATTTCTGAATCGCCGCTAACACTACCTCCCTTTCTATGGGGGAAGCTGGCAGGGCCGATTTGAGGAAGCGGTGAGGGGGCATCACTTCGAATTCCAGCTTGTTTCCCTAAACACAATCTGTATAGCCCAGGGATCCACCCATGAGCGAACCCACTGGTGGCTGAAATTTCAGAGACGCGCCCCCACCGCTCCCGGCTCCACCTGTGGAGCCCCAGCGTCATGCGGTGGATTGAGTGGAAGCCAGGGAGGACTTCTGTTACTGGGAACTAGCTGTATTGTGCAGCTTCTTTCCTCTACCCCTGCCTCTGGCAAGAAAGGACGCACCTCTGACTTTCTTGCCTTTTTGTGATCGAAAAGACTGCATTTGGTAATACGGTGCTTTCTTAGGCTGTGAGGGAATATATGGCAAAAAATTTGACTTCCCAGCCGTAGCTGTGGAAACTAGGTCCGAGAGACCGTCCCCAAACAATTCCTCACCCTTAAAAAGGTAAAACCTCCATGTGCTTTTTTGAGTCGGCATCACCTGTCCATTGCCGAGTCCACAGGACCCTTCTGGCAGAAATCGACATTGCATTTATTCTAGAGCCCAGTAGGCAAATGTCCCTCTGGGCATCCCTCATATATAGGACAGTGTCCTTTATATGCCCCAGGGTCAGTAAAATAGTATCCTTGTCCAATGTATCCAGTTCCTCAGACAGAGTATCTGTCCATGCCGCTACAGCACTAAACATCCAGGCCGACGCAATTGCCGGCCTCAGTATGGTACCTAAATGTGTATAAACAGACTTCAGGATACCTTCCTGCTTCCTATCCGCAGGATCCTTTAGGGAGGCCGTATCCTGTGACGGCAGGGCCACCTCTTAGATAAGCGTGTCAAAGCTTTGTCTAATCTAGGGGAGGATTCCCAGCGTATCCTGTCCGTTGGCGGGAAAGGATACGCCATAAGCAACCGTTTGGGAATCTGCACTTTCCTATCAGGAGATTCCCAAGCTTTTTCACATAAATCATTTAACTCATGTGAAGGGGGAAAAGTCACTTCTTGCCGTTTTTCCCTAAACATATAAACCCTCTTGTCATGGACAGGGTTTACCTCTGAAATGTGCAATACATCCTTCATTGCTATAATCATGTAGCGGATGGCTTTAGCCATTTTAGGCTGCAACTTTGCATCATCACCATCGACACTGGAGTCAGAGTCCGTGTCGATATCTGTGTCAACAATCTGGGATAGTGGGCACTTCTGAGACCCTGACGGCCTCTGCGCTGTAGGATCAGGCATGGGTTGAGACCCTGACTCTCCCAAGGCTTCAGCTTTATCCAACCTTTTATGCAAGGAGTTTACATTATCATTTAACACCTTCCACATATCCATCCAATCAGGTGTCGGCGCCGTCGGCGGAGACACCACATTCAACTGCACCTGCTCTGCTTCCACATAGCCTTCCTCGTCAAACATGTCGACACAATCGTACCGACACACCACACACAGGGGATGCTCTATTTGAGGACAGAACCCCCACAAGGCCTTTTGGAGAGACAGAGAGAGAGTATGCCAGCACACACCCCAGCGCTATATAACCCAGGAATTACACAGTAACTTAGTGTTTACCCAGTAGCTGCTGTATATACTGATATTGCGCTAAATTTATGTGCCCTCCCTCTCTTTTTACCCTCTTTCTACCGTGAATCTGCAGGGGAGAGCCTGGGGAGCTTTCTCTCAGCGGAGCTGTGGAGAGAAAATGGCGCTGGTGAGTGCTGAGGAAGAAGCCCCGCCCCCTCAGCGGCGGGCTTCTGTCCCGCGATTTTGTGAAAAATAATGGCGGGGGCTCATGCATATATACAGTGCCCAGCTGTATATATGCTCTATTTAGCCAGGAGGTACTCAATTGCTGCCCAGGGCACCCCTAACCCCTGCGCCCTACAGTGACCGGAGTGTGTGGGTGTAATGTGGGAGCAATGGCGCACAGCTGCAGTGCTGTGCGCTACCTCATATGAAGACAGGAGTCTTCTGCCGCCGATTTTGATGTCTTCTTACTTCACTCGCCGGCTTCTGTCTTCTGGCTCTGCGAGGAGGGCGGCGGCGTGGCTCCGGGAACGGATGACCAAGGGTGAGTTCCTGTGTTCGATCCCTCTGGAGCTAATGGTGTCCAGTAGCCTAAGAAGCGCAACCTATCCGCAGTTAGTAGGTTTGCTTCTCTCCCTTCAGTCCCACATAGCAGAGAGTCTGTTGCCAGCAGATCTCTCTGAAAATAAAAACCTAACAAAATACTTTCTTATTAGCAAGCTCAGGAGAGCTCACTAAAATGCACCCAGCTCCGTCCGGGCACAGATTCTAACTGAGGTCTGGAGGAGGGGCATAGAGGGAGGAACCAGTGCACACCAGTAGTCCTAATTCTTTCTTAGAGTGCCCTGTCTCCTGCGGAGCCCGTCTATTCCCCATGGTACTTACGGAGTCCCCAGCATCCACTAGGACGTTAGAGAAATATGAAAAATATGACTGTAACCTATATATGTACTTATGAATGTTGAAGTTTTATTTAGGAGGAGAAGGTGAACTGATTGTTTTCAGCCATTTCTCATGCACCCAGAGGAGTATCCAACCGGTAAAAGAAGAGTGTAGCCTGTGGGGAATAGTGGCTGAGACCAGTGGAACAGGTAAGTATGGTATCATTCGTGTACATATATAGTTAAACCCAAAAATAAAACAAAAAAAAATCAAGAAGTAACGTCAGAAATGGAGAAAAACCTGTCCGCACATTAGTATTTGCCAGTAGGAAAGCGGACAGAGACAAGGTAACCCCCGGGTATTTCTTTCAGTTACCATATAAGAAGTATTCATTCCTAGTAATGCCCCTAGTAAAGATGAGCTCGGAAATGTTTGTTGGACAATGTACAGACCCTTAATACGGGATGAGAAGGATTGAATGAAATAATTCGCATGACCTAGCAGCTTGTTAAAAAAAAATTTTGTTTTTTGTCTCTTGCAGTAATAGAAAACTCTCCATCTGGATAAGACCACTGGTAAACACTAATTCGCCAAATGGGAGGTGGCTGTCTCAGTGCAAATGGTCGGGCTCAATAAGGCATTGAGTGTCAGGGTGCAGACTTCTTTGCAAAATTGGAAAGGGGTCACAGTAGCTAATCTTAGATAGTGTGCTATTGAACATCACAAGAATAGTGCTAGGCGCAGAGAACAGGTGGAGAGGTTGAGGACGGTAAGTATACTGGCACATACAGGAAAGACCCATCAGTCCAAACCCCAGATCCCTAATGGTTAGTATTAATAATATGTTACACTTGTAGGAGGGAAGGGCATTTTGCCAGAGATTGTAGGAGTAGTAGGACACATAGTCAATATAGATCCCCTAGACAGAAAACACAAGCCACATTATTAAACACATAGGCCAAAATTTACTAAGAATTTGAGTTTGTCCGATTTGTGTTTTTTTTTCTAAGTCCCAATCCGGAAATTCACTAAGCACCAATCTTGGCAGTGTTTGCACTATTCGTAATGGTTTGATTATCAAAGTTCAGAAATACGAATGAATAGACCATCGGTCAAACACGGCTGTTATTTCAGACAATACGGGCATTCACTATTCATTCGTATTTGGGTGTTAGTCTCTGAGTGCTCAAGTGCGGGTCTGTTTTTTTCCGATTCGTTAAAAAAAGCAGCAAAAAAAAAAAAATAGACCTGCTTTTTCCAGGCGAGTTTGGATAACCATGCACGGATCAGTGAGATCTGTGCATGGTTATCTAAGGGAAAGGGTCTGTTTAGTGTTAAAACATAAAAAAAATGCGTGGGGTCCCCCCTCCTAAGCATAACCAGCCTCGGGCTCTCTGAGCCGGTCCTGGTTGTCAAAATATGGGGAAAAAAATTACAGAGGTTCCCCCATATTTCATCAACCAGCACCGGGCTCTGCGCCTGGTCCTGGTTCCAAAAATACGGGGGACAAAAAGCGTAGGGGTCCCCCGTATTTTTTAAACCAGCACCGGGCTCCACTAGCCGGGGACATAATGCCACAGCCGGGGGACACTTTTATACTGGTCCCTGCGGCCCTGGCATTACATACCCAACTAGTCACCCCTGGCCGGGGTACCCTGGAGGAGTGGGAACCCCTTAAATCAGGGGTCCCCCCCCTCCAGCCACCCAAGGGCCAGGGGTGAAGCCTGAGGCTGTCCCCCCCATCCAAGGGTGGCGGATGGGGGGCTTATAGCCATGTGTAAAAAATTTGAATAATGTTTTTAGTAGCAGTACTACAAGTCCCAGCAAGCCTCCCCCGCAAGCTGGTACTTCGAGAACCACAAGTACCAGCATGCGGTTGAAAACATGGCCCGCTGGTACCTGTAGTACTACTACAAAAAAAATACCCCCAAAAAAACAGGACACACACACCGTGAAAGTGTAAGTTTATTACATACATACACACCACCATACATACAGTGATCGCAAAAACGCGCTATGGCGCATTTTTAAACCCGTTTTTGAAGACACGGGACTCCAGTGTACAAAGTGGGAGGGTCCCCGGGGACGCGCTCCTCATTCCGCAAATCCGTAAGGGGGATTTGTTTGACTGACATGCTGGCCTCGTGGTGAATGCTATAAAGAGGAGGTGGAGCCAGTTTCCCCTCCTCTTTGGCGCCTGGCTGCTTGCGGAGGCTGGCTGACTCGCGGTGTCCGTAAGTGTATCGGCGTAAGTGTATCGGGGGGACGGGGGTTGTCACAGGGATGAGAGGTGCTGGCAATGTGCAGGGATCGGCGTCCGTGATCTAGTGGCTAAAGCTGGGCAAAGTGACTGGGGCTTCCCGCGGTGCCGTCTGAGGCAGTGACCGCGCTGCCGCTCTTGCCTTTGAGGTGTTCTCTCAAAGCAAGAGCGGCAGTGCGGCCACTGCCTCAGACGGCACCGCGGGAAGCCCCAGTCACTTTGCCCAGCTTTAGCCACTAGATCACGGACGCCGATCCTTGCTGACGTGATGCGCTCGAATCCCGTGAGTCTGTCCGCTATGGCCACCCGGTGAACTTGGTGGCGGTAATGTATAGCTGCGGCCGTGATGCGTGTTAGTCACGGCCGTGTCAGTCACTATGCCTTGGTTTGCTGACTGGTGTCCGGGGTTCTTGCCGGGAGACTAAGTGGTCAGTAATTGCAGGCGCTGTAAAGGTTCCTTGGCTGGCTGGCGTCTTCGGAGGGAGGGGGGCTGGAGCTGTGGTCGGCTGTGTTTTGCCACATCACCACAGGTTATGTGGTGAATCACCACATAACCTGTGGTGATGGGGAAAAACACAGCCGACCACTAACAGCTGAATTGCCTGATAGTTCGGGGGGGGGGGGGGGGGGGGGGGGGGAGGGATGAGAGAGCTGGAGAGAAGAAGAGACAGGGAGAGAACGCTGTGGGTCCGGCGTTAGTGTGATAGAAGGGGCTGCTGACACTGTTAATTGGGGCAGCTCTTGTGGGTGACCCCAATTAACTTCGCACAGCCAATCAGGAGAGTGCCATGACATGGCGCTCCCTGATTGGCTGGAGGGACCTTCACTGACAAGTCATGGGGGTCCCGCCAGTCGGGGAAAGGGGTTCCATGTGTAAACATGGAACCCCTTGAAGTGCGTGGTTCGGGTTATTCGTTTTTTTTATTTTATTTTAAACAAGTCCCTGGATTACAACGTTAAAGAAGAGGGCCGACACTGGATTGTTTGTGAGTATAATTTGATTTTTACAGGTAATTCGTGGATTCTACTGGACAAGGGGACGCGAATCGCAGCGTTGGAGGTAGGTAAGTATATGAGTGTGTAAGTGTGTGTAAATAAAATTGTACTATCACGGTGTGTGTGTAGTGTTTTTTTTGGGGTATTTTTGTTTGTAGTAGAACTACAGGTACCAGCGGACCCGTTATTTTCCCGCATGCTGGTACTTGTGGTTCTCCAAGTACCAGCTTGCGGGGGAGGCTTGCTGGGACTTGTAGTTCGTCTACAAAAAACAATATTCTTTCATTTTACACAATGGCTATCAGCCTCCCATCCACCGCCCACGGATGGGGGGGGGGGGACAGCCTCGGGCTTCACCCCTGGCCCTTGGGTGGCTGGAAGGGGGGGGGCTTTATTTAAGGGGTCCCCACTCCTCCAGGGTACCCCGGCCAGGGGTGACTAGTTGGGGGGGGTAATGCCATGGACGCAGGAACCAGTAAAACAGTGTCCCCTGGCTGTGGCATTATGTCCCCGGCTAGTGGAGCCCGGTGCTGGTTTAAAAAATATGGGGGACCCCTACATCTTTTGTCCCCCGTATTTTTTGAACTAGGACCGGACAAAGAGCCCGGTGCTGGTTGTTGAAATATGGGGGAACCCTACACAATTTTTCCCCTGTATTTTTACAACCAGGACTGGCTCAAAGAGCCAGAGGCTGGTTATGCTTAGGTGGGGGGACCCCACGCAATTTTTTTTTTACATGTCTTCACCTAAACAGACCCATTCCCAGATAATCATGCACAGATCTCACTGATCCGTGCATGACTATCCAAACACACCAGAAAAAGCAGGTCTATTATTTTTGTTGCAGTGTTTTTATTTTTTTTTACAAATAGCAAAAAAATACAACTGCAATTCAGCGACAAACACCCAAATATGAATAAATAGTAAATTCCTGTGTTGTATGAACAAACAGCCGCGTTTGACCGATATTCTATTCATTCGTATTTCTGCCCAGCCCCTCTGCCATGAAAACCATTACGAATAGCCCCAACACTGCCGATATTTTAACTTGTTAAATTCCCATGTTGGCACTTCGAATAAAAAATAAATTGGACAAAATCGGGACTTCAATCAGTAAATAAACCCACATAGAAATATTATTTTGGGACTGCAATTCACCCCATATTATTCATCAGCAATGGGTGCAATTCTTTTTCGCACTGCCACCCAAGTGTGTGTGATATAATTTATTTTTTTTCTCGTTTGAAGCCAACTGAGCTAGAGCCGGACTAGGGGGGTAATTCCAAGTTGATCGCACCAGGAATTTTGTTAGCAAACTTGGGGAGAATTATACAAACTCCACACAGACTACTGGGCCATTATGTGGGTCAGTAATTGAAATGTGATCTCAGTGCTGTGAGGCAGTTGCTATCAATTTATTTACCTTAAATTAAAAATGTGAGACTTTCTAATCCATTCCCCACCCATAATTTTATTTTAATTTTTTTTTTTTTTAATTTAGTCAGTCTATGGTTCCTTTTTTCAGCATCTCCAGTCTGCAACACCACCAATCCTCCAGACCAGTGCCTGCCAGCAACCCAGCTAACCGACCAGGACCAGGCTCCTTCCTATCTATGCATCTTAGGGTGATCCCAGACCAGGCATGACCACTGCCACGTAACCAGAGATCCTTGGACATCCGACTCATCCTGGTAAGTAGCAACTGACATTTTAAACCCAATGATTCTTAGTGGCTTCCTACCTACACCCTGTAGCTATTTTTTTAAGTGCACTTCACCTTCTCCCCAGACCATTCATCCTCCAGAGAAGCTACTACGCAAATCTTGCTCAGGCACCCAGCTTAACCCTTCACCAGGCTCCTTCCTCTGCATCTTGGGGCGATCCCAATCAATCCAAAGCCAAGACTCCAGTGATACTCTTTAGTTTGGGAGGTTCTTGGACATCCGACTCATCCTGGTTCGAGAGATCCTTGGACATCCGACTCATCCTGGTAAGTAGCAACTGACATTTTAAACCCAATGATTCTTAGTGGCTTCCTACCTACACCCTGTAGCTATTTTTTTTAAGTGCACTTCACCTTCTCCCCAGACCATTCATCCTCCAGAGAAGCTACTACGCAAATCTTGCTCAGGCACCCAGCTTAACCCTTCACCAGGCTCCTTCCTCTGCATCTTGGGGCGATCCCAATCAATCCAAAGCCAAGACTCCAGTGATACTCTTCAGTTTGGGAGGTTCTTGGACATCCGACTCATCCTGGTTCGAGAGATCCTTGGACATCCGACTCATCCTGGTAAGTAGCAACTGACATTTTAAACCCAATGATTCTTGGTGGCTTCCTACCTACACCCTGTAGTTATTTTTTTAAGTGCACTTCACCTTCTCCCCAGACCATTCATCCTCCAGAGAAGCTACTATGCAAATCTTGCTCAGGCACCCAGCTTAACCCTTCACCAGGCTCCTTCCTCTGCATCTTGGGGCGATCCCAATCAATCCAAAGCCAAGACTCCAATGATACTCTTCAGTTTGGGAGGTTCTTGGACATCCGACTCATCCTGGTTTGAGAGATCCTTGGACATCCGACTCATCCTGGTAAGTAGCAACTGACATTTTAAACCCAATGATTCTTAGTGGCTTCCTACCTACACCCTGTAGCTATTTTTTTTAAGTGCACTTCACCTTCTCCCCAGACCATTCATCCTCCAGAGAAGCTACTACGCAAATCTTGCACAGGCACCCAGCTTAACCCTTCACCAGGCTCCTTCCTCTGCATCTTGGGGCATTTTAATTCAGTCCAGCTTTGGCCACTACCACAAGATAAACTTCTGACTGTTCTTGTGGTGAGTACTGTACTATTTTTATTTTTTTTTATTTTTTTTGGTAGTGAACCACTGGCTGCCCTCCTAGTAACCCCAATTTGAAACGCACACATTCTTTTAATTTTTAGCTTTTCCTCAGCAGTGACGCAGCAATGTCAAAAAAGAGAGTTTTGAATGAATAGTGGAAAACAGAATTTCCATGGTTAGAGTACAAAGATGGTAGAATGTTCTGTACAACATGTTGTAAAGCCAGGATGAAGAATTCTTTTACAAGTGGCTGTAAGAATTTTCAACATAGCACTTTACAGAGACATGTTAATGTTCAAAGTACAGATGGTGCATCTGGACAACATCTGAAAGCAATTTCAATTGTCCGAGAACAGCAAATCTTTATACAAGCTGCAGAAAAACAGGTCACAAATACAGATGACAGTCACGAAAGACAATTAAGAACAGTTTATTGGATGGCCAAAGAGCATGTTGCGGAAACTAAGTTTTGTTCCTTAATAGAACTTCAGGTAGTTCGTGTTAGTCATCTGTTTCTGTTTTTTATTTTATTTTAAAGTGTGACAGTTGCTGCCGTTTGTTGCCCTCCAGTATTAATGACCGCAAATTTTGTGATGCGAATGCTCCATCTGACTTATTACATGTGTTGTCCATGCCATATTACTGTCCAATTTAAATAAGTTAAAAAAAAATTCTTGCAGAAAGCCAACGGTGTCAAGTTCCCAAACATTAATATGCATCATTCACGGGTCTCTGAAATGACGAAAACTTTAGCAACAACGGTTGCAGAAAGTCTTAAAGAAGACCTTAGGAAATCGCCAGTCTTTGGAATCATCTGTGATGAATCTTGTGATGTCGCCAACTACAAAAAGCTAATTATATACATTACCTATGTTTCCACTGAGGGCCTAGGGCAGAGGTTCCCAAACTTTTTTGAATCACGGCACCCTAGAGTATTCGATTTTTTTTCACGGCACCCCCAGGCCAAAAGTTTCTCTTTGAGATATTTCGAAAGAAATATTGACTGAAGTAAATTTTGTTTATGTGTCATCCATAGGTTCAGTTATGTGGTGAGGGACAAGATTTGCTTCTGTTTGTCCACATATATTATTACTAACAGCCACCAGCACTTGTTTTTACCTATTACATTGACAATTAATAGTTGGAATTGGTCCTAGACCACCAACCCAGGGCACCCCTGCAAGGGTCCAGAGGCACCCCAGGGTGCCACGGCACACAGTTTGGGAACCACTGGCCTAGGGAAAACAACACTAGCAGATATTGTTAGTATTGAGGATGGTAAAGCTGATACAATTGTTACAGGTATACTTAAAACATTAGGAAACCTTGACATTGATATAAGTAAAGTGGTTGGCCTAGGCACAGATGGTGCGTCTGTCATGATGGGAAGAAAAAATGGTGTAGGGGTGAAGCTGGTGGAGGCAGGGGCAAAACCTTTGGTCCAAATACACTGTGCTGCACATAGAGTATCCTTGGCTCTCTCTCAAGCAGCTAAAAATATTCCTGAGGTTAAACAGACAGAACTAGCTCTGTCACAGTTGTATCACTTTTTTGATGACAGTCCTGTTAGGGAGTCAGTCTTGCATGAGATTCATAAAATCAATGACAGCACAGACATTAAATTAAAAGAACCCAAACAGATTAGGTGGTTGAGTTTCTATGAAGCAGTTAGTGCCGTTTTAATTTCTTATCCAGCAGTAATTGAAGCGCTAGAGCATATTGCTGAAAAAAACAGGGATGTAAATGAAGCAAAAGGTATTCTTTCTAAAATTAAAGTACCTTGTTTTCCGGCACTTCTTTCAATCATTTTGGATATTTTGGAGCCCATAAAAAAGCTCAATAATATGTTTCAGTATAGAAATGTTTTGTTTTCCGAAATAAAACCAATGGTTCATAGTTGCATATATGCAATCGAGAATTTAAAACATTGTCAGGGGCTACATGAATTAAAATTTCATGAAGATTGTGTAAGTTTAGCTGCGGAGTCTGACCTGCTTCATCGGAAAATCTCCTTCCGGGGTGTACTCTTAAAAGAGAAATTTTTTACTGATGATATCAAACATCAGTTTGCTGATGCTGTCATTGCAAACCTTAAAAAGCGTTTCCCTGAAGAAACCTTGGGTCTACTGACCTGTTTTGATGTGATTATAAATCCCAAGCATTATCCAGCTTTACCGGCTGATTTAAAAAGCTATGGGAATGAGGAACTGGAAGTTTTAATTAAGCACTTTGCTGGCCCAAATGCTTTAATTGATGAGCAAGATTTGCATAGTAGCTTCTTACAATTTAAACACATCTGCAGCAACTTTAGGGGGAGGACTGTTGAGGATTTTACAAAAATTCTGATTTCAGAATACAATCAGGAATTCCCCAGCTTTGTAATGTTGGCTAATATTGCTGTGGCTATTCCGATCAGCTCAGCTGATGCAGAACGTGGGTTTTCATGCATGAAACGGATAAAATCTGCATCTCGTAATAGACTTGGTGATGGTAAACTAAAAGACTTGATGCTGTTGTCCTTGATGGGGCCAGCATTCCCAGCTTCACAAACTACAGTAGAAGTTGCTGCCAAAAAATTCAAGAGAAACCATTGTCAACATGGTAATGGCTTAGGTACACTTTAAATTTTATTAAAGGAAAAACAGCTGGGTTGCTGGTATTGGTAGAATTTACTGTTTTTGTCTCCATTTTTATAAAAGGATGCACATAAAGAGCTTTCTTTGACCTTTTGAAAACTGTCTGTTGTAGTTCAACAAAAGTGTTGCACCAGTCCACCAATTCTTGTGCAGTCTTAGGGGCATTACACACTGGCAGATTTACTGCACGATATGAACGTTGTTGTTCATTAATGAACAAGAACTCGTTCATATCATGCAGTGTGTATAGACACCAACGATTAACTGAGAAAGGAGAGGTTGGAGGGCTGCGCTTAATCACAAGCTAAAGGAAGGTGGCAGTGGTGATAGACAATAAGAGGAGTCCACACTTCCTCTTAATATGTATAGGGAGAGAAGGTGTGTCTCTGTGCTAATATCCAGCTATAAAACGGCAGAATATATGTGCATAATATGAGTTGGTACGTATTAAGATGCAGAAAAAGGAAAATATTATCTAGGTATACATACACATTAACGTAAAGTAAATCCAGAAATCTAATTTATTGGATGTACAGTATTCAAAACGGCAATATCCATATCCTGATGAATCCTGTGAACAGGCGAAGACGGTCAATCTGGAGCACAAGTCACCTTGTCTGCCGGCAGACTCTTGGGACTTTTTGGACCTCTCCTGCACCTGGATACGGTCGTGGCTATACAGTTACTGACACCAACGTTGTTCAGAATAAAGCAAAGGCATTTTTGGGACATTGCATCCATACCACGTTGCTCTAAAATTGGAGTATTTTACATGCAGGGGCATGAGTAAACCGCCATAAGGTGTGTCTACCCCTGTGACTTTATGTGTATTTGTCAGTCTTATTTGGAGTATACTAGTATTAGGCCTTGTGATTTTTAGATCCAGATACATAACATATTCATATTGCCGTTACTGTACATCCAATAAATTAGATTTCTGGATTTACTTTACGTTGATGTGTATGTATACCTAGAATATAAATATTTTCCTTTTTCTGCATCTTAATACGTACCAACTCATATTGAGCACATATATTCTGCCGTTTTATAGCTAGGATATTAGCACAGTGAGACACCTCCCAATGATTAATGATGCGCGGCCCCGCACTCGTTAATCGGTGCCCCGTCGCTTATGCATGCAGGCCAATATGGACGAGATTGTCCATATTAGCATGCAGTGCTGCTATGGTGACGGGGAGAATGAAGAAACTTCACTCCCCTCGCCGCCGGGTCGCTCATCGGCCGTATCCGCCGTCGGGCAGCTCGGAGGCGGATCTGCCAGTGTGTAGGGCCCATTAGTTTAACTGACCAGACTATTTGTTTCAGCCAGTCTTGACCAGCCTCAACTACATTGGCTTTAGTGACCGTACCTAAATATTAACACTACTGCAGACAGCCAATTATATTTATTTGCTAATTTTCTGTCTTAACTAGGCTGGTGCCCTAGGAAGAGCATTTATGGATCTTTAAAAATAGACTGTACAAATGACTAAACTATCTACACAAATAATGGGGAGCAGAGCTTGAATGTATGGATTTCAGCTTGCAGCCAGTCCATTAGCACTTGCAGCTTCACTACAGTAGCAGTTGCTGCCATAAAATTCAAGAGGAACCATGATATCATGGTCTCACGGCTAGCGGTACACTTTGATTTTATTAGAGATCGGGAAATGCAGCTATCTGGGTTGCTGGTAGTAGCATTTACTAAATGGTGCACTCAGTCTCTTTTACAAAAATGCAGATTAAACATAAAGAGCATTTCTTGTCTTTTTTGTTGAACTGCAACAGACGGTTTTCATAAGGTCAAATTCATGTTTCAACAGTGAAGTCCACCAAGTCTTGTGTAGACTAACTATACAGTTTACTGACCACACACTTTGTTTTAGGTGTTGACCAGCCTCAACTGTATTTGATTTAGTGACCATAATAATAATAATAATAATAATAATAATAATAATGTTCACATCAGTGCTGATTCAACAATATTGTTTATTCTTTCTAGCACCCTGCACCTTTCAAAACACATGCAGCCAGTTCCTCTTTCCTGCCTAGAGTGTTGCTCTCTGCTCTGGTTCTTCTCAGAACACTCTGCTCTGTATTTTAGTGCTGAGATACAGAGCAGAGTGTTCTGAGAAGCACCAGAGCAGAGAGTGACACCCCAGGCAGGAAAGAGGAACTGCACAAGATTTGAAAGGTGCAGGGTGCTAGAATGAACACTGTGTGTATTGTATTACTTATGTCTAATTTTGAGTGAGTCTGAATGCCCCTGCGGTGAAAAGACAACATTGATAACAAGTTGTGATTGTGTACTTTTGAGTTTCAAGCCTTGAAGAGTTTGACTCTGTCTTGTGTCAATATGTGGCTGTTCATTGTCTAGTTTATATTTGAACTTTACTAACATACACTGACAGCTTGACACCGTCTCAGGACCAACCTCATCAGATCAATCGGGTCAAGCCAAAATATGTCATGATGTTGCTTGGATTATATGTTGTATTAATTTACTGTACATAATAAAGCAAAATAATGCTTTACAAAACTGTTTAGCTGTCTTTCTTTCTGTTTAACTTGTTAGATGTTAATAAGAACATTCATTTCCGTTGGGACCCAGAAAAGGTCAGGTAGGACCCCAATTTTTGTAAGTGAGGAGTCACAAGGACCCACTTTTGTTTTGGCTAGGCGCGATCACTGCATACTTACCTATGTTCCCACTAGGCACGGTCCTCTTCTCCATGTAGAATCCTTGGGGGACCTGTGAAAAAAATGATACTCACATAATCCAGTGTAGATTGTGTCCAAAGTATAATCCACGTACTTGGCAAAACAAAAAAACGGAAACCAGACCACGCACTGAAAGGGGTCCCATGTTTACACATGGGACCCCTTTCCCTGACTGCCAGGACCCCCCTTGACTCCTGTCAAAGAGGGTCCCTTTAGCCAATCAGGGAGCGCCACGTCGTGGCACTCTCCTGATTGGCTGTGTGCTCCTGTAGTGTCTGTGAGGAAACACACGGCACAAATACAATGTAGCGCCTATGCGCTCCATTGTAGCCAATGGTGGGAACTTTGCAGTCAGCGGTGAGGTTACTTTCGGTCAACCGCTGACCGCAAAGTTCCCACCATTGGCTACAATGGAGCACATAGGCGCTACATTGTATCTGTGCCGTGTGCTGCCTCACAGACACTACAGGAGCACACAGCCAATCAGGAGAGTGCCACGACGTGGCGCTCCCTGATTGGCTGAAGGGACCCTCTTTGACAGGAGTCAGGGGGGGTCCTGGCAGTCGGGGAAAGGGGTCCCATGTGTAAACATGGGACCCCTTTCAGTGCGTGGTCGGGTTTCCGTTTTTTTGTTTTGCCAAGTACGTGGATTATACTTTGGACACAATCTACACTGGATTATGCGAGTATCATTTTTTTCACAGGTCCTCCAAGGATTCTACATGGAGAAGAGGACCGAGCCTAGTGGGAACATAGGTAAGTATGTATGTATGGAGGTGTGTATGTATGTAATAAAC
Source organism: Pseudophryne corroboree (assembly GCF_028390025.1). Classification (NCBI taxonomy): domain Eukaryota; kingdom Metazoa; phylum Chordata; class Amphibia; order Anura; family Myobatrachidae; genus Pseudophryne; species Pseudophryne corroboree. The sequence goes on along the minus strand of NC_086446.1, from coordinate 147,901,267 downwards.
TTACACTTTCACGGTGTGTGTGTCCTGTTTTTTTGGGGGTATTTTTTTAGTAGTAGTACTACAGGTACCAGCGGGCCAGGTTTTCAACCGCATGCTGGTACTTGTGGTTCTCCAAGTACCAGCTTGCGGGGGAGGCTTGCTGGGACTTGTAGTACTGCTACTAAAAACAATATTCACATTTTTTACACATTGCTATCAGCCCGCCATCCGCCGCCCTTGGATTGGGGGGGGGGGGGGGGACACAGCCTCGGGCTTCACCCCTGGCCCTTGGGTGGCTGGAGGGGGGGACCCCTTGATTTAAGGGGTTCCCACTCCTCCAGGGTACCCCGGCCAGGGTTGACTAGTTGGGTATGTAATGCCAGGGCCGCAGGGACCAGTATAAAAGTGTCCCCCGGCTGTGGCATTATGTACCTAGCTAGTGGAGCCCGGTGCTGGTTTCAAAAATACGGGGGACCCCTACGCTTTTTGTCCCCCGTATTTTTGGAACCAGGACCAGGCGCAGAGTCCGGTGCTGGTTGATGAAATATGGGGGAACCCCTGTCATTTTCACCCCCATATTTTGACAACCAGGACCGGTTCAAAGAGCCCGAGGCTGGTTGTGCTTAGGAGGGGGGACCCCACGCAATTTTTTTCAGATTTTTTACTACTTAAAACACCTTTTTAAGGTACGCAATGAAGCCCTGCACGGATCTCACAGATCCGGACGGGATTCCTTGTGTTTTGTCAGGCAGTGTTTTACTCATCACTCCCATAATACACTGCCTAACATTACGAATCACATTGACATCGGAAAATACGAATTGGGAAAAGTCGGCAACTTAGTGAATAATCGTATCAGGATTCAAAAAGTTGCAGTAAAATGCCCCGATACCATTCGAGTTCAAACACCCTTCAAAACGGCAAAAACACGAATCTTTGTAAATATACCCCATAGACGGGACCAAGGGACATATAGTAAGGAATCATAAGCCATATAGAAAACACAGATCGGTTAATGGGAAGAACAGAATAAATGCAACTTACTAATGTTACATTTCACTGTTCTAGATGCATGTCCATCACAAGGAGAGGAAATTAACTCACAGATACCGGGTTCCCTATGAACTTAGGATGGACAGGACACTGGATTGATGGCTGGGATAGTCCCAGTAGAGATAAGACACACAGAAATGTTGTTGTTTTTTTCAAGAGGAGTAGACCAAGTAGAGAATCACTTCCCCGTAGTGCCCAATCCAGTTGTCAAATTTTTATAAAATCTTCTTCACCTCTACAAACTCATCTGTCACCAACCTCTATTCTGTTTCTCTATAGTTTCCTCTTCATCATTTGCGTTCACACAGGGTGGTACAATACATGGACCCAAGTACAGTTCAAACTCCACATGCCTAGGTCCTTCAGAGTTCTGCCCGAACCCAGTATATCTCAACAGCACGATGACACCAGTATTACTACAGTGTGCCTTGTCATGCACAAAGGGTGGAGAATGGGAATACTGGTGAAGGGAAATTTTGTATAGACACTGATATGCCTGTTTGTGAATGGCAAACCTGACATTTTCTTTTTCATTTTCTTCTTCTTTCTCTCCTCTAGAGATGTTTATTTTTTCTTTTTTTGAGTTATGCTCATGGTACTCTACATTGCAAACACACAATGGTTAAATTAAGATACAAAAAAATTGTGTTCCCTAAAGGAAAAGGCAGTCTGGAGGACAAAGGGGTATGGCCAGGAGTCCTCAGGACTGTGGGCAGGTGGACACGGTAAGCCAGTAGCCCCCAGAGCATACCTTCCAAGTCTAGCTGAGGTGGCACACGGTCTGACTCATCTAGGCAAAGAGGGTAGGTGCAGGCTGATGAGAGTCTACTGGTGTGCGCCAGGATTCTATTCTCATGCAGGTAAGAGAGCAATGACCTGTCTTGCTTGCTTGAGGAAGAATATTGGTAAAGCAATACCAACAGAGCCATCCCATATCCCTCCTGCAGATGGATCTTTTCAGGAAATACAAATCGACTTCGTACAGTTAACACCCTTTAGGAATTATTGTTATGTATTGGTGTGCACTGATATTTTCTCAAACTGGGTAGAGGCATTTCCTGCCGTCACGGATGCTGCTGTGTTTACCGCAAAGGAAAATTGCGCAGAAATTTGTGTGTAGATAATGGTACCCCTAGAAGTAGGAGCAAAGCTTGAAATTGTACTATTGTGATCATAGATACTTCCACTGGTATTATGTAGCTTCGGAACCACTCCCAGATCTTCACTTAACGAATCACCCTCTTTAAAAATTTGTTTTTGTTTTGGTATTTGTGTTTTTTGGTTGTTTTTGGAAGACAACCTCATGTCATGATTGATCCGCACAATGATCAGAAATACAACAATGAGGTGACAGTACAGTACCTTATTGAGATGAGCCTGCATTTGAGAACTTGACAAAAGAACTTGAAACTGTTGATTGCTGGTATGCCAAATACTAATTGTCTTGATTGTGAACCAAGAGACTGTGTGATTGTTCTTACGCTCAGGTTGCCTAATAGACAGGTGGGAAGGACCATACCAAGTTTTTTCGACAGCATTAAAGGTCGCCGAAAGAGAGACTTGGGTCCACTCGTCCCACTGCAAGAAGGTCGCTGATCCGGAGAGAACTCGTGACAAAGTAGTTTATTGCTCACATTCATCGAGTTTGTGTAGTTTGGTAACTGTGTGTTCCAAGTGAACTGTGTGTTCAAAGAGCAAGGTGGAGTTCCAAGTGAACGGTGTGTTCAAAGAGCAAGGCAAAGAGATCGCAAAAGTATCACCAGAGACTCTGTTCCGTGAAGACTGAGAGGCGGCACTGTTGAACACTACCTGAGCATACTAAAGGACTGCAGAAAGACCAGTCATTGTAATTGATTTGTTATGAACAAGAGTTGTTTTGTTCCATTTCTCTTTATTCTCTTTCCCGCTGACAAACATTTGTTTTTCAGGATATTCTATTTTTGCGAGGTTTTTTTTTTTAATGAGGAGTCGAGTGTGGGACTGGAACTGGCTCTGTAGGAAGGAGTGATCTCCTTATAGGATCCCAGGATCAGTTTGTTAAAGTCAGAGAAAAATCAAAGGTCTAGTACAGGGGTGGCCAAACAGTCGATCGCGATCGACTGGTCGATCGCGGACATGCAACCAGTCGATCGCGATCCGCCGTCCAGCCACTCGAAGCTGCGCCTCTCCTGCCTGCCGCCCTGCCTCCTCAGTCTGGTCCGCGGCAGTGACAGCGGAGTGTATAGCTCAAATCAGGCGCCGGTTCGTTAGCCAATGAGAGCTCGCGGACCGGCGCCATCGGAGGTCACACTGAGAAGCAGGGCGGCAGACAGGAGTAGCGCGCGCTGCGCTCTCCACTCCGGTGAGCTCTACTATGGGGGCATATCTGGCGTTGTGGGCACAAGGCTCAGTGGGGGCATATCTGGCAATGTGGGGCATATCTATATCTGGCACTGTGGGGGCACATCTGGCACTGTGAGGGCATATCTGGCACTGTGGGCACATAGCACTGTGGGGGCATATCTGGCACTGTGGGGGCATATCTGGCACTGTGGGGGCATATCTGGCACGGTGGGGGCATAGCTGTAATCTGGCACTGTGGGGGCATATCTGTATGTGGCACTGTGGGGTCATATGTGGCATTGTGGGGGCATATCTGGCACTGTGGGGGCATATCTGGCACTGGGGGCACATGGCACTGTGGGGGCATATCTGTAATCTGGCACTGTGGGGGCATATCTGGCACTGTGGGCACATGGCACTGTGGGGGCATATCTGTATCTGGCACTGTGTGGGCATATCTGGCACTGTGGGCACATGGCACTGTGGGGGCATATGTGTATCTGGCACTGTGGGGGCATATGTGTTTGAGGTTTTTACCTGTGGGTGCGCCAATGTATTATTTCGTGTGAGGCAGTCATTACACTCTGTGTAGCAAGGCTACATCCCTTTTTTTGTTATACCACGCCCACTTTTTTGTTATGCCACGCCCCTATTTTTGCGCACTTTCAAAGTAGATCGCCGACTCTAAAAGTCTGGCCACCTCTGGTCTAGTAGTTATGGAGTTCAGAGGTAATCAGGAACAGTCAGACAATGGCTATTCACACATTGCAGATAAAGAGCTCATTAATATATGTGGAAGAAAGGTTTATGAATGGCCCTCCCCGAACTCCGAAGGTTTATGTTATTTAGGAAGGACACTACTTATAACCCTTGTTCAATGATTAAACAGACCTAGCATACGTTCCAGAAATGGAAACAATGTTCAGAAAATGATAGAAATATGTAGATCATGAAAATTTTATATGTCACTGTCACGATTTGTTTGTGTCTTCTTTATCTACCCAGCAGAACCTCAATCGAATCCAAACATCAGTGTACAAAGACGTGGTACATGTATGTGTGAAATGTTCGTCGCAAATCAGACATTATAGGCCAAAGCACTGTCCCAGCATACTCTATAGGTTGAATGTTGTCCCACACCCAACCAGTGGTCCCGTGACCGCTGAGTGCATAGAGGATGTCTCGTCCTCCTCCCTGTCTTCCCCAAATATAGTCAAGTGTCTGATTTGCGAAATGCATACATACTTGTATCTAGGTCCCCGATTATTGTATGAAATATTTTTTCTTATGTTAATAATTGATGGCAGTTATTGTTTGCTGCCAAAGGGTGGACTGTCGAAGTAAAAAAAAAATTACATAAAGAGAACATACAAACTACACACATTATAAGTAGCTGTACTTGCAAATACGCGCAGCGAGCACAGCAATATATGGTAACACACGCATTTACATGGACATGCCACAGAGATGGATTCGACACTTATCTCATACAGTACATAATTATAATAATATCAAGCGCCAGACATCATGATGATTTAAAATTATATATAATGAAGTAATGTCATGTATGTGTATTATTTGAACGAAACCAGATAGACCGGTCATGTTTACTATTGAAGCAACCAGATTGATGTGTAGATTAATTTGATGATTGTTGTGAAGTTGTGGGACATTGCAGCGGATAATTATGATTATATGTATGAAAGCTAAAAATCACTCTTATTAGGACAGTGGACAGGAAGCCTTGGCCAGTCCCTTTGGATGTCTTCAAGGCTGAACCTGATTAGCACATACAAAGAAACTAGTGACTCATCATGAATGAGAGAGAGTCCCCTCCCCCAAACTAGATAACACATTGCTGATCACACAGGAAGGCAGTTCCTGTTTTTGGTCTCAGAGGAAGATGGAGTCCCAGCATTACTTTACAGATAGAGAGAGTTATATGGAAAGACGAATTTATATAACTTAAGGATAATGGTATTGTATGCTGGCATGCAACTGTAACTGTATGTAACTGTATGTATTAACTGCTTACTGTGTGAGTTGTAATCATGTAATTATAGGTATACTGTACATTGTAATATATATTAAATCCATATCCTTTTAATAACAAATATATACATCAATGAGCTTTGGTTTGCTGCTTCAGTGTTTTTAGACCTTTTTGCCAGATGTTACTATGGTGTACTGAAGTAAAATTTACTAGCATTTTAGAAGTGTTAAAGGCTTTAATTGACAATTACATTTGGTTTATGCAAAGAGTCAATATTTGCAGTGTTGACCCTTGTTTTCAAGACCTCTGCAATTCGCCCTGGCATGCTGTCAATCAACTTCTGGGCTACATACTGACTGATCGCCATCCATTCTTGCCTAATCAATGTCAGAATTTGTGGGGTTTTGTTTGTCCACCGGCCTCTTGACGATTGACCACAAATTCTCAATGGTATTAAGGTCTGGGGAGTTTCCTGGCTATGGACCCAAAATTTCTATGTTTTGTTCCCCGAGCCACTTAGGCATCAATCATGCTGGAAGAGGCATTGTTCCTCATTAAACTGTTCTTGGATGGTTGGGAGAAGTTGCACTTGGAGGATGTTTTATTCACGGCTGTGTTCTTAGGCAAAATTGTGAGTGAGCCCACTGCCTTGGCTGAGAAGCAACCCCACACATGAATGGTCTGAGGATGCTTTACTGGGTTGTGATACAGAAGATAGACATTAAAAAGATAGTCATTAGGTCTACAGTAAAAGGTTGACAGGGTCAAAAGGTCGACAGACAAAAAGACGACAGGGTCAAAAAGTTGACACAAAATTTTTTGGGTGTTGTTTTGTGTTTTTAAACATTTTTTACCCGAATTTGTTGAAATGCGTCCCCATCGTGGGCTCGCATCGCTCGCCGCGCTTTGGGATTGGTTTCAAGGAAACTAAATGTAATAGTTTGTGACCTGGGGGTAAATGTATTACAGCGGCACGGATCATTACAGAGGCAAAGCAGGAAGGGACATCGACAAGATGTACTAATATGATGTACTAGCGAAAGCTCCCCCCTCCATCGATGTACTCCGAGCACACAGCACTCCAGCTCAGTGCTGAAGCGCTGTGTCTCCCTGTCCTGGCCAGCTCCAGTGCACCTGTGCGGGATCTCACTACTCACGCAAGATCCCCCTACGCACTCCGCAGAGCGACCCTGTCACCCTGCAGACACCGCTGCCTTCATACATGGGGGAGAAGCGGTATAGCACACATAACCCCATAACGACGGGTAATACATTTACCCAATGGATAGTAAATGCAGCAAAAGTTGTAAAACTGTAAAAAATAAACACCTAAAACACACGTGTCAACCTTTTGACCATGTCGACCTAATACATGTCTACCAATAGTGGTCGACCTACTGACTGTAGACCTTTTTAGTGTAGAGCTATAGACCGGATACACTTTACTGACACAGAAATGATGGTAGCGCTCACCTTTCCTTCTAACAAAATCAGCATAGAATGAGCATAATTGCACAGAACAAACAAAATCAGCGGCACTAGGAGGCTTGTAAAATAAGTAAATACGTGTATTGAAAAAATCACAGCATAGTACCGGTACTATGCTGTGATTTTTCAATACACATATTTATTTCTTTACAAGCCTCCTAGTGCCGCTGATTTTGTTCATTCTATGCAATAATTATACAGAGGGCACAGGAGCATTTAATACAATAGAGTGGAGTACCAGGCATTTTCTACATTATATAAGTTATAGAACGCTGCAAGAAAATTTATTTGGACACAAATCCTCTTTATACTACATTCATGCGCTCAACCCAACAGCTCGCCGCCATTCAGCCACAATACGCCTAATTAAATAACACATGTCAATATATAGCAACATCCAGAACTTAAACCATCAACCTGCTGCATCCCAACCAAACAACTCACCCACCGAGCCACTTGATACCACATTAAAAAAAAAGATATGAGATTTCTAACTATATGAAGTTTCCCATAGCCCGTAAAAAAATAACCAGCACCATTATGCAGTGTGCAGCCACACACTACATAGATCTGCACAGCTGCAACGCCGATCACCCCTTCACAAAGTACAATGCAAGCTTCAAATAGTTAAAACTCCCAAGCTTGGAATTCTCTAGCTTTCCATGCAAGGGCAGATAGCTCATTGAATAGAATGTCTGACTGCAATGTCATAGGCAAAGGGTTTGAATCCTGGACACATCAGCATTCCAAAATGTAATAAAGAACAGCGTGACTGAGCAACAAAGCTCTCAAGTCAAGTCCATGAATGCTGTGTAGGTATTAGTGACAAAAGGGGTGGGGGTAAGAGACAGGGGAGGTCAGGAGATGCTGGGCTTCAAAAAAGGGGGGGCGGGTCAGCTGCAAGTTAAAGTAATTAGATAATTCATAATTGGCAAGTGCTGCCAACAGCGCCCTCTACCCTGCAGCGCTATGTGTGGAGCACACTCCGCACACACCTAGTTACAGCTCTGGTCAACACTGCAAATATTTACTCTTTGCATAAACTTAATGTAATTGTCTATAAAAGCCTTTGACACTTATGAAATGCTTGTCATTTTACTTCAGTACACCACAGTACCATCTGACAAAAAGTTCTAAAAACACTGAAGCAGCAAACATTGTGAAAAACCGATACTTGTGTCATTCTCAGAACTTTTGGCCACAGCTGTACACCCAGCACCACAGCAAAACAAGATAATAATAGTTCTAGATAAGATGGAAAGATTTGTTCCTTTCGGGGTGTTAAGTAAGTAGACGTTTCAAGAGTACGGGGTGTAATGGATCTAAAAATGTGGAAATTGTCAGGGAACAGTCTTATGCATATATACCCACATGAAAGCCATCAATACTGGTACCAGACTGACTGATATCACTCTAAAGGGATATACACACTGGCAGATAACACTGCACAATATGAACGTTCTAGTTCATTAAAAAACGAGAACTCGTTCATATCGTGCAGTGTGTAGGCACCAATGAGAAACCATGCGTAGTCCCGTGCTGGTCCATCGTTGGTGCCCCGTCGCTTATGCATGCAGGCCAATATGGACGAGATTGTCCATATTAGCATGCATTGCTATGGTGCCGGGGAAAGTGAAGAAACTTCACTCTCCTCATCACCTTCTGTCGTATCGGCGGTCGGGCAGCTCGGCAGCGGGTCGCCCAGTCTGTAGGGCCCATTAATAATGGATGCAGACTAGAGATATCTCTACCTAGCTACCGGTAATTCATTCCACCCATCCAATCTTAAAGACTCAAACTCCAGCAACTTATACCCCTTTCAGACTGACAAAAATGTCCCGGGTTATTGAACATGAACGCGCATCAACCCGGGAATTTGCTCAGCGTAAAAGAGTTTTGTAAGAATATCCCGGGGTTGAATCCGGGATCGTCCCGGGATGCGGTGCAGTGTGAACGGTTATGCAGAGTCAAGGCAACCCGGCACCCGTTCTCTGCATAGGAGGCGGTGGTGCTTGGAGATGATAATCTCCAAGCACAGCCTCCGGTAGCATCAGCGGGGACGTCACCAACCCGGCAATATGCCGGGTCGGGCCGCAAGTCTGAAGGGGTCTCAAACCGGGTCGCACCTGGGAAGCACCAGTGTATACATTCCCGGGTGCGACCCGGCTATTGTCAGTCTGAAAGGGGTATTATTGTTCAGCCAAACTGCCTATCGGAACCCATTATCAGATCACTCTATCCATCTTCTTCTTGCCTCATAAATTCAACCCATCCCTCCCATCAACAATATTAGGTAGGGCACAACAAATGGCTCATAAGGGAAAGCCAAATGCTCTAAAACAGGGTTTCTGAACTTAGCACCTCGAGTACAGGTCATGATTACAAGATATCCTTAATCAACAACAGGTAAATCAACCAATTTGGATGAGTTAAACTGATTCTACCTTTTCCCAAAGGTGGATGTCTACAAAACGTGGCCTGATGGTGGAACTCGAGGATTGGAGCTGAGAAACACTGGTCTACCGAATAGTTAATACTGTCGTACCTTCACTGTTCCCTATCTACAGTGACTCTCACTGTAGTGAGTGTGTCAATGTCAAGAGCCCTGAAATACTCTGTGCTGATGTGACGAGTAAAACAAATAACCATGTATACATCTCAAACTGCTGATAGTGTGGCAGAATGTGGACTGGTACCAAAAATAGGATTTTAATACCTACCAGTAAATCCTTTTCTCCTAGTCCGTAGAGGATGCTGGGGACTCCAAAAGGACCATGAGGTATTGACGGGATCCGCAGGAGACATGGGCACACTATAAGACTTTGAATGGGTGTGAACTGGCTCCTCCCTTTGTGCCCCTCCTCCAGACCTCAGTTATAGGAACTGTGCCCAGGGAGACGGACATTTCGAGGAAAAAGGATTTTTGTTAACCAAGGGTGAGAAATACACCAGCTCCCACCACAACATGGCTTTTATACAACACCAGTTAACAGCATGAACTAAAAACAGCAACAAGCTGAACATAACCGATACACAACCTTCGTGTAACAAAAGCAATGACTATCAATACAACTGCAAATAACAGTCCGCACTGGGATGGGCTCCCAGCATCCTCTACAGACTAGGAGAAAAGGATTTACCGGTAGGTATTAAAATCCTATTTTCTCTTACATCCTAGAGGATGCTGGGGACTCCAAAAGGACCATGGGGTCTATACCAAAGCTCCAGACCGGGCGGGAGAGTGCGGGCGACTCTGCAGCACCGATTGAGCAAACATGAGGTCCTCATCAGGCAGGGTATCAAACTTGTAGAACTTAGCAAAAGTGTTTGAACCCGACCACGTAGCTGCTCGGCAAAGTTGAAGCGCAGAGACTCCTCGGGCAGCCGCCCAAGATGAGCCCACCTTCCTGGTAGAATGGGCTTTCACTGACTTCGGCAACGACAATCCAGCCGTAGAATGAGCATGCCGAATCGTATTACAGATCCAGCGTGCAGTCGTCTGCTTGGAAGCAGGAGCCCCAATTTTGTTGGGAGCATATAGGACAAACAGAGCCTCTGATTTCCTAATTGGAGCCGTTCTGGCAACATAAATTTTGAAAGCTCTCACTACATCGAGAGATTTTGACACAGCCACGGCATCCGCAGCCACAGGCACCACAATAGGCTGCTTTATGTGAAACAAAGAAACCACCTTCGGCAGAAATTGTTGACGAGTCCTCAATTTCGCTCTATCCACATAGAAAATCAAATAGGGGCTCTTGTGAGACAAAGCCGCCAATTCTGACACCCGTCTTGCGGAAGCCAAGGCCAAAAGCATGACCACTTTCCAAGTGAGAAATTTCAACTCAACCTTTCGCAAAGGTTCAAACCAGTGAGACATAAGAAATTGCAACACCATGGGGGTAATTCCAAGTTGATCGCAGCAGGATTTTTTTAAGCAATTGGGCAAAACCATGTGCAATGCAGTGGAGGCAGATATAACATGTGCAGAAAGAGTTACATTTGGGTGGGTTATTTTGTTTCTGTGCAGGGTAAATACTGGCTGCTTTATTTTTACACTGCAAATTGGATTGCAGATTATATCTGCCTCCCCTGCAGTGCACATGGTTTTGCCCAATTGCTAACAAAAATCCTGCTGCGATCAACTTGGAATTACCCCCCATGTCAAGATCCCACGGTGCCACGGGTGGCACAAACGGAGGATAAATGTGCAGAACTCCCTTCACGAAAGTCTGAACCTCTGGAAGGGCGGCCAATTCTTTTTTTAAAGAAAATAGATAAAGCCAAAATCTGCACTTTAATGGAACCTAATTTCAGGCCTGCATCCACGCCTGCCTGCAAAAAATGGAGGAAACGACCCAGCGGAAACTCCTCAGTAGGAGCCTTCTTGGCTTCACACCAAGACACATACTTTCTCCAAAGTCGGTGATAATGCTTCGCCGTGACCTCTTTTGTAGCCTTAAGGAGAGTGGGGATGACTTCCCCGGGAATACCCTTTCGAGCTGGGATTTAGCGTTCAACCTCCACGCCGTCAAACACAGCCGCTGTAAGTCCTGGAAGACGCACGGCCCCTGCAGTAACAGATCCTCTCTGAGAGAAAGAGGCCAGGGATCTTCTATGAGCAATTCCTGAAGATCCGGATACCAGGCCTTCCTGGAACGAGGAGTACCGCCTGAACCCTTGTTCTTCTTATGATCCTCAACACTTTTGGAATGAGTGGAAGTGGAGGGAATACATATACCGACTGAAACAGCCACGGATTTACCAGAGCGTCCACTGCACTGGCTTGAGGGTCCCTTGACCTGGAACAATATCTCTGAAGATTCTTGTTGAGGCGAGACGCCATCATGTTTATTTGAGGAATTCCCCAACGATGTCACTTCTGCAAAGACCTCTTGATGAAGAGCCCACTCTCCTGGATGGAGATCGTGTCTGCTGAGGAAGTCTGCTTCCCAGTTGTCCACGCCCGGAAGGAAGACCGCTGACAGAGCGCTTACATGCTTTTCTGCCCAGCTGAGAACTTTGGTGGCATCCGCCATCGCCGTTCTGCTCCTTAATCCGCCCTGGCGGTTTATGTACGCCACCGCTGTTACGTTGTCCGACTGAATCAGGACAGGTAGACCTCGAAGAAAGTGTTCCGCTTGCAGAAGGCCGTTGTAAATGGCTCTCAATTCCAGAACGTTTATGTGCAGACAAGCTTCCTGGCTTGACCATTTTCCCTGGAAATTTCTTCCTGGTCTGACTGCTCCCCAGCCTCGGAGACTTGCATCCGTGGTCACCAGGACCCAATCCTGGATCCCAAACCTGTGTCCCTCTAGGAGGTGGGAACTTTGAAGCCACCACAGGAGAGATATTCTGGTCCTGGAAGATAGACTTATTTTCCGGTGCATGTGCAGGCGAGACCCGGACCACTTGTCCAACAAGTCTCACTGAAATACCCGGGCATGAAACCTGCCAAACGGAATGGCTTCGTAAGCTGCAACCATCTTCCCCAGCACCCGAGTGCATTGATGAATCAATACTCTTGCTGGTTTCAGAATCTCCTTGACCATGGTCTGGATTTCCAGAGCTTTTTCCGCTGGGAGAAATACTCTCTGCAGTTCCGTGTCCAGGATCATGACCAAGAAAGACAGCCGAGTTGTCGGAATCAACTGTGACTTTGGCAAATTTAGAATCCAACCATGTGGTTTCAGAATGGTCAGGGAGAGTGCCACGTTCTTAGCAACTGCTCCTTTGATCTCGCCTTTACCAGGAGATCGTCCAAGTAGGGGATAATTGTGACACCCTGCTTGCGTAGGAGTACCATCATTTCCGCCATTACTTTGGTGAAGACCCTCGGGGCCGTGGAAAGACCAAACGGCAACGTCTGAAATTGGTAATGACAATCCTGCACCGCAAACCTCAGGAAAGCTTGATGTGGAGGATATATTGGGACATGTAAGTAGGCATCTTTTATGTCGACTGACGCCATAAAAACTCCCCTTCCAGACTGGAGATCACTGCTCGAAGAGATTCCATCTTGAACTTGAAAGTTTTCAAATACAGATTGAGGGATTTTAGGTTCAAGATTGGTCTGACCGAGCCGTCCGGCATTGGTACGGCAAAGAGGCTCGAATAAAACCCTTCTCCCCGTTGAGACGGGGGTACCGTGACAATGACACGCTGTTGACACAGCTTTTGTATCGCAGCACTCACTACTTCCCTTTCTGGGATACAAACTGGCAAGGCTGATATGAAAAATCGGTGGGGGGGGGGGGCACCTCCTGAAACTCCAGTTTGTACCCTTGGGACTCTATGTCTAACACCTAAGGATCCAGGCCCGAGTGAAACCAGACCTGACTCAAGAGTCGGAGACGCTCCCCCACCGGTACGGCCTCCCGTAGAGGAGCCCAGAGTCATGCGGTGGACTTGGCAGAAGCCGGGAAGGACTTCTGGTCCTGGGAGCCTGGCACAGCAGACAACCTTTTTCCCCTTCCTCTACCTTTAGAGGCAAGGAAGGACGGCCCTCTTCCCTTTTTGTATTTATTAGGCCAAAAGGACTGCATCTGATAATGGGGTGTCTTTTTCTGCTGTGCAGGAACATAAGGAAGAAAGGATGACTTACCCGCTGTAGCCATAGACACCAGGTCAGCGAGGCCGTCACCAAACAAGACACTACCTTTATATGGGAGAGCTTTCATAGCTTTCTTAGAGTCGGCATCAGCATTCCATTGATGAATCCACAGCGCTCTCCTGGCCAAGACTGCCATGGCATTGGCCCTTGATCCCAAGAGGCCAACATCCCTCGCCACATCCTTTAGTTAAGTTGCAGCGTCCCTGATATAACCGAGAGTCAAAAGAATGTTATCCCTATCCAGGGTATCCATGTCAGATGCCAAATTATCTGCCCACTTACCAATAGCACTACTCACCCATGCCAACGCCACGGCAGGTCTGAGCAGTGCACCCGTAGTGACATAAATGGATTTTAAGGTAGTTTCCTGCTTACGATCCGCAGGGTCCTTAAGGGCAGCAGTGTCAGGAGACGGAAGCGCCACCTTCTTGGACAGTCGTGATAGAGCCTTGTCCACATTGGGAGAGGATTCCCACTTTTCCCTGTCGTCAGAGGGGAAAGGATATGCCATTAGAATACTCTTGGGAATCTGCCACCTTTTGTCAGGAGATTCCCAAGCTTTTTCACAAAGAGCGTTCAGCTCATGAGAGGGGGGAAACATCACCTCAGGCTTTTTTCCCTTATACAAACAACCCTTGTATCTGGAAAAGCAGGCACTTCAGAAATATGTAAAACATCTTAAATTGCCATAATCATGTACTGAATACTCTTAACCAATTTTGGATGTAAACTGGCCTCACTAAAGTCGACACTTGAATCAGAGTCCGTGTCGGTATCAGTATCCACCATCTGGGTAAATGAACGCTTTTGTGATCCTGAAGGGGCCTGTACCTGAGACAAGGCATCCTCCATAGATTTTCTCCACGTTTGTGTTTGAGAATCAGATTTATCCAGTCTTTTAGTCAATAACTCCACATTTGCATTCAATGTACTCAACATATTCACCCAATCAGCAGTCGGCGGTGCCGATAGAGTCACTCCCAACTCATTATCTGCGCCCACTGCAACTTCCTCCGGGGAGGAGCACTCAGCCTCAGACATGTCGACACACAAGTACCGACACGCACAAACACACTGGCTATAGGGGACAGACCCACAGGGAAGCCTGTTAGAGAAACACAGAGGGAGTTTACTAGCTCACACCCCAGCGCTTTTGCTCGCTGTTACTTGTTCAGGAGAGTGGAGGTCCGGGCCAGCGTCTCTGCAGCCTGTGAAGAGAAAATAAGAATTTACTTACCGGTAATTCTATTTCTCGTAGTCCGTAGTGGATGCTGGGGACTCCGTAAGGACCATGGGGAATAGACGGGCTCCGCAGGAGACTGGGCACTCTAAAAGAAAGATTAGGTACTATCTGGTGTGCACTGGCTCCTCCCTCTATGCCCCTCCTCCAGACCTCAGTTAGGGAAACTGTGCCCGGAAGAGCGGACAGTACAAGGAAAGGATTTTGGAATCCAGGGTAAGACTCATACCAGCCACACCAATCACACTGTACAACTTGTGATAAATTTACCCAGTTAACAGTATGAAAAAACAACTGAGCCTCACTCAACAGATGGCTCATAACAATAACCCTTTATTAAGCAATAACTATATACACATATTGCAGAAAGTCCGCACTTGGGACGGGCGCCCAGTATCCACTACGGACTACGAGAAATAGAATTACCGGTAAGTAAATTCTTATTTTCTCTAACGTCCTAGTGGATGCTGGGGACTCCGTAAGGACCATGGGGATTATACCAAAGCTCCCAAACGGGCGGGAGAGTGCGGATGACTCTGCAGCACCGAATGGGAAAACACAAGGTCCTCCTCAGCCAGGGTATCAAACTTGTAGAACTCAGCAAAGGTGTTTGAACCCGACCAAGTAGCAGCTCGGCAAAGCTGTAAAGCCGAGACCCCTCGGGCAGCCGCCCAAGAAGAGCCCACCTTCCTTGTGGAATGGGCTTTTACTGATTTTGGATGTGGCAAACCAGCCACAGAATGAGCCTGCTGAATCGTGCTACAGATCCAGCGAGCAATAGTTTGCTTTGACGCAGGAGCACCCAGCTTATTGGGTGCATACAGGATAAACAGCGAGTCAGTCTTCCTGACTCCAGCCGTTCTGTTTACATAAATCTTCAAAGCCCGGACTACGCCAGCAACTTGGAGTCCTCCAAGTCCCGCGTAGCCGCAGGCACCACAATAGGTTGGTTCAAATGACAGGATGACACCACCTTTGGCAGAAATTGCGGACGAGTCCGCAATTCTGCCCTGTCCATATGGAAAACCAGATAGGGGCTTTTACATGACAAAGCCGCCAATTCTGACACTCGCCTAGCCGAAGCTAAGGCCAACAGCATGACCACTTTCCACGTGAGAAACTTTTGCTCCACAGTCTTAAGTGGCTCAAACCAGTGGTATTTTAGGAAATCCAACACCACGTTAAGGTCCCAAGGTGCCACTGGTGGCACAAAAGGGGCTGAATATGCAGCACTCCCTTAACAAAAGTCTGAACCTCAGGTAGTGAAGCCAGTTCTTTTTGGAAGAAAATGGATAGGGACGAAATCTGGACCTTTATGGATCCTAATTTTAGGCCCATAGTCACACCTGACTGTAGGAAGTGCAGGAATCGACCCAGCTGGAATTCCTCTGTAGGGGCCTTCCTGGCCTCACACCAAGCAACATATTTTCGCCATATACGGTGATAATGTTTTGCTGTCACGTCCTTCCTAGCCTTTATCAGCATAGGAATAACTTCATCCGGAATGCCCTTTTCTGCTAGGAGCCGGCGTTCAACCGCCATGCCGTCAAACGCAGCCGCGGTAAGTCTTGGAACAGACAGGGTCCCTGTTGCAACAGGTCCTGTCTGAGAGGCAGAGGCCATGGGTCCTCTGAGCATTTCTTGTAGTTCTGGGTATGAGAGGAAGAGGAGGAAACACAGACCGACTGGAAAACCCACGGTGTCACTAGTGCGTCCACAGCTATCGCCTGAGTGTCCCTTGACCTGGCGCAATATCTTTTTAGCTTTTTGTTTAGGCGGGACGCCATCATGTCCACCTGTGGCAGTTCCCACCGATTCACAATCTGGTCGAAGACTTCTTGATGAAGTCCCCACTCTCCCGGGTGGAGGTCGTGTCTGCTGAGGAAGTCTGCTTCCCAGTTGTCCACTCCCGGAATGAACACTGCTGACAGTGCCTGCACGTGATTCTCCGCCCAACGCAGAATCCTCGTGGCTTCCGCCATTGCCACTCTGCTTCTTGTGCCGCCCTGGCGGTTTACATGGCCGACCGCTGTGATGTTGTCTGACTGAATCAGTACTGGTTGATCTCAAAGCAGAGGCTCTGCCTGACTCAGGGCGTTGTATATGGCCCTTAGTTCCAGTATATTTATGTGCAGACAAGTCTCCTGACTTGACCACAGCCCCTGGAAGTTTCTTCCCTGAGTGACTGCCCCCCATCCTCGGAGGCTTGCATCCGTGGTCACCAGGACCCAGTCCTGTATGCCGAACCTGCGGCCCTCGAGAAGGTGGGCACTTTGCAGCCATCATAGCAGAGACACCCTGGTCCTGGGGGACAGGGTGATCAAGCGATGCATCAGAAGATGCGATCCGGACCACTGATCCAGCAGATCCCACTGGAAGATCCTTGCATGGAACCTGCCGAAGGGAATGGCCTCGTATGAACCTACCATCTTTCCCAGGACTCGCGTGCAGTGATGCACCGATACCCGCTTTGGTTTCAGGAGATCTCAGACCAGAGTCAGGAGCTCCTGAGCCTTCTCCTCCGGGAGAAACACCTGCTTCTGTTCTGTGTCCAGAATCATGCCCAGGAAGGGCAGACGCGTCGCAGGAATGAGCTGCGACTTTGGAAAATTCAGAATGCAGCCGTGTTGTTGCAACACTTCCTGAGAGTGTGCCACGCTGTCAACAACTGCTTCCTGGACCTCGCCTTTATGAGGAGATCGTCATCACCTTGGTAAATATTCTCGGTGCCGTGGACAGGCCAAACGGCAATGTCTGGAACTGGTAATGACAGTCTTGTACCATGAACCTGAGGTACTCCTGATGAGGGGGATAAATGGGGACATGCAAGTAAGCATCCTTGATGTCCAGAGATACCATAAAATCCCCCTCTTTCAGGCTTGCAATGACCGCTCTGAGCGATTCCATTTTGAACTTGAATCTCTTGAGATAGATGGTCAGGGATTTTAAATTCAGAATGGGTCTTACCGAACCGTCCGGTTTCGGTACGACAAACAAAGTGGAATAGTAACTCCTTCCTTGTTGAAGGAGGGGAACCTTTACTATCACCTGCTAGAGGTATAGCTTGTGAATTGCCGCCAGTACTACCTCTCTTTCCATGGGGGAAGCTGGCAAGGTCGATTTTAGGTAACGCTGAGGGGGCGCCACCTCGAATTCCAGCTTGTATCCCTGAGATACAATTTGTATAACCCAAGGAACCACCCGTGAGCGAACCCACTGGTTGCTGAAATGTCGGAGATGCGCCCCCACCGCTCCTGGCTCCGCCTGTGGGGCCCCAGCGTCAGCGGATTTAGTAGAAGCCGGGGAGGACTTTTGTTCCTGGGAACTGGCTGCGCGGTGCAGCCTTTTCCCTCTACCCCTGCCTCTGGCAAGAAAGGATGCACCTCTGACCTTGTTCTTTTGTGAACGAAAGGACTGCATTTGGTAATACGGTGCTTTCTTAGGCTGTGGAGGTACATAAGGCAAGAAATTTGCCTTCCCAGCCGTAGCTGTGGAAACTAGGTCCGAAAGGCCGTCCCCAAACAATTCCTCACCCTTAAAAGGTAAAACCTCCATGTGTTTTTTAGAGTCGGCATCCCCTGTCCATTGCCGAGTCCATAAGACCCTTCTGGCAGAGATGGACATTGCATTTACTCTGGAGCCCAGCATGCAAATGTCCCTCTGGGCATCCCGCATATATAGGACCGTGTCCTTGATATGTGTCAGCGTCAGCAAAACAGAGTCCCTGTCCAGGGTATCTAACTCCTCAGACAGAGTATCCGTCCATGCCACTACGGCACTACACATCTATGCCGAAGCAATGGCTGGCCTCAGCAGTGTACCAGAATGCGAGTAAACCAACTTCAGGATATCTTCCTGCTTTCTATCTGCAGGATCCTTAAGGGAGGCCGTATCCTTAGACGGTAGGGCCACCCTTTTAGACAAGCGCGTCAACGCCTTGTCAACCCTAGGCGAGGATTCCCAGCGTAACCTGTCCGTCGGCGGGAAGGGATACGCCATCAATCTTTTGGAAATCACTTGCTTCCTATCCGGGGCATATCCCACGCCTTTTCACACAATTCATTCAACTCATGTGACGGGGGAAAAGTCACTTCTCTCTTTTTCTCCCCATACATATAAATCCTTTTGTCAGGGACAGGATTTTCCTCAGAAATGTGTAATATTTCCTTCATTGCCACAATCATGTTGCGGATAGCCTTAGTCATTTTAGGCTGCAATTTTTCCTCATCGTCGTCGACACTGGAATCATAGTCCGTGTCGACATCTGTGTCAACTAACTGGGATATTGGGCGCTTTTGAGACCCTGACGGCCTCTGCGCTGTGGGAGCAGGCATGGGTGGAGACCCTGACTGTCCCAAGGCAACAGCTGTATCTAGTCTGTTATGTAAGGAGTTTACATTATCATTCAACACCTTCCACATATCCATCCAATCCTGAGTCGGCACCGTCGGGGGTGACACCACATCTGCTTGCACTTGCTCTGCCTCCACGTATCCTTCCTCCTCAAACATGTCGACACAGGCGTACCGACACACCGCACACACACAGGGAATGCTCAGTTGAGGACAGGACCCCACAAGGGCTTTTGGGGAGACAGAGAGAGAGAGTATGCCAGCACACACCCCAGCGCTATATAACCCAGGAATTACACAGTACTTTAGTGTTTACCCGGTAGCTGCTGTTTTTATATCTATATATCTGCGCCTAAATTTATGTGCCCCCCCTCTCTTTTTTATCCACTATTGCACCTGTATACAGCAGGGGAGAGCCTGGGGAGCGTCCTTCCAGCGGAGCTGTGAAGAGGAAATGGCGCTGGTGTGCTGAGGAAGAAGGCCCCGCTCCCTCAGCGGCGGGCTTGGCTTCTGTCCCGCGTTTCTTGTGTAAAAATGGCGGGGGCTCGCACATCTATACAGTGCCTGACTGCTGATATGTGTCCTTTTGCCATCAGGTATCTAAATTGCTGCCCAGGGCGCCCCCCCCCCCCCCCCGCGCCCTGCACCGTACAGTGACCGGAGTGTGCGGGTGTGCTGTGGGAGCAATGGCGCACAGCTGCAGTGCTGTGCGCTACCTGTAGTGAAGACAGGAGTCTTCTGCCGCAGATTTCAATCTTCTTGCTTCTGTACTTCTGGCTCTGCGAGGGGGACGGCGGCGCGGCTTCGGGAACAGACGATCAAGGTTAGGGTCCTGTGTTCAATCCCTCTGGAGCTAATGGTGTCCAGTAGCCTAAGAAGCTCAACCTAGCCACAGTTAGTAGGTTTGCTTCTCTCCCCTCAGTCCCACGTAGCAGTGAGTCTGTTGCCAGCAGAAGCTCTCTGAAAATAAAAAACCTAACAAATACTTTCTTTACTAGTAAGCTCAGGAGAGCCCCTAGGGTGCATCCAGCTCTGGCCGGGCACAGATTCTAACTGAGGTCTGGAGGAGGGGCATAGAGGGAGGAGCCAGTGCACACCAGATATAGTACCTAATCTTTCTTTTAGAGTGCCCAGTCTCCTGCTGAGCCCGTCTATTCCCCATGGTCCTTACGGAGTCCCCAGCATCCACTAGGACGTCAGAGAAAATGGTGCTGGTAAGCTGTGAGGGCTAAGCCATGCCCTTTCACCGGCGCGCTGTAGTCCCGCTCAAAATTCATATATTTATACTGGCGGTGCTATATTTAGTGCCTAGGCATTTATAATATATATATATATATATATTATATATATATATATATATTTTGCCAGTTTTATCCTCCAGTAATCATGCTGCCCAGGGTGCTCCCCCTACGCCCTGCAACCTGCAAGTGCCATCTGAAGTGTGTGCGGGAGCATGGCGCGCAGCGCGACCGCTGTGCGGTACCTCGTTACTGAAGTCTTCTGCCGTCACTGAAGTCTTCTGATCTTCTTTATACTGACCAGGCTTCTTTCTTCTGGCTTCTGTGAGGGGGTTGACGGCGCGGCTCCGGGAACTAGCAGCTAGGCGCACCAAGTGATCAGACCCTCTGGAGCTAATGGTGTCCGGTAGCCTAAGAAGCAGAGCCTTTGAACTCAGAAGAAGTAGGTCTGCGTCTCTCCCCTCACTCCCACGAAGCAGGGAGCCTATAGCCAGCAGGTCTCCCTGAAAATAAAAAAAACCTAACATAAAGTCTTTTCAGAGAAATTCAGGAGAGCTCCCCTAGTGTGTGTCCAGTCTCTCTAAGCACAGAATCTAACTGAGGTCTGGAGGAGGGGCATAGAGGGAGGAGCCAGTTCACACCCATTCAAAGTCTTATCGTGTGCTCATGTCTCCTGCGGATCCCATCTATACTGCATGGTCCTTTTGGAGTCCCCAGCATCCTCTAGGACGTAAGAGAAAAAGGTTTACTGGAGGGAAGGAGGAAACAGGGTTCTTGTAGAATAACGGTAGTCAATCTAATTCAGTCTATGCAGAGCATTTTAGAGTACCATGGTACTCTTATAATGTGCCGTGCCTCTGAGCAGAGGTGATCATGAAACAGCCTGATATACCAGACCAGTCAATAAATTAATATGAACGTAGAGATAAGGAAACAGAAAAACTGTTCAATGAAATAACGAGATTTATGGTAAGAACTTACTGTTGTTAAATCTCTTTCTGCGAGGTACACTTGGCTCCACAAGGATTAACATCGGGGTGTAGAGTAGACTCTGATCCGAGGCACCAACAGGCTCAAAGCTTTGACTGTTCCCAAGATGCACAGCGCCGCCTCCTCTATAACCCCGCCTCCGTGCTCAGGAGCTCAGTTTCATTAACCAGTCCAATGCAGTAGCAGGTACCAGAGACGACAATCATGAGTAGCCACATAGACCACACACTCACCACAGGAGAGGGTGTCAGCGGCTAATGCCACACCAACCCAAAGAAGCTAAGTGCATCAGGGTGGGCGCCTGGTGGAGCCCAGTGTACCTCGCAGAAAGAGATTTAACAACGGTAAGTTCTTACCATAAATCTCGTTTTCTGCTGCACGGTACACGGAGCTCCACAAGTATTAACATCGGGGATGTCCTAAAGAGGTTCCTTATGGGAGGGGACGCACTGTAGCGGGCACAAGAACCCAGCGTCCAAAGGAAGCATCCTGGGAGGCAGAAGTATCGAAGGCATAGAACCTTATGAACGTGTTCACTGAGGACCACGTAGCCGCCTTGCAAAATTGATCCAAGGTCGCACCACGGCGGGCCGACCAAGAAGGTCCAACAGACCGAGGAGAAGGGGCTTTAATGGTAGCAGGAGCTGGAAGGCCAGCATGTACATAAGCATGTGCAATCACCATTCTAATCCATCTGGCCAAGGTCTGCTTGTTAGCAGGTCAGCCACGTTTGTGAAAACCAAACAAGACAAAAAGAGAATCAGATTTCCGAATAGAGGAGGTTCTCTTCATATAGATACGGAGAGCCTGAACCACATCCAAAGACCGCTCTTTAGATGACACCTCAGCAGAATTAAAGGACGGAACCACAATCTCCTGATTAAGGTGGAAGGAAGACACCACCTTAGGTAAGTAACCCGGACGCGTTCTAAGAACCGCCGGTCACGGTGAAAAATCAGATAGGGGGACTTACAGGATAAGGCACCCAAGTCCGAGACCCTTCTAGCTGAAGCGATAGCCAGCAAAAACAAAACCTTAAGGTAAAGCCACTTAAGGTCTGCAGAAGCAAGAGGTTCAAACGGACACTCTTGCAAGGCCTCCAGAACCACAAACAGATCCCAAGGGGCCACAGGTGGCAATAAGGAGGCTGAATCCGCAACACACCCTGAGTGAAGGTATGAACATCAGGTAGGGCAGCAATCTTTCTCTGAAACCAAACCGACAAGGCGGAAATGTGAACCTTGAGGGAGGCCAGACGAAGGCCTAAATCGAGGCCCTGTTGTAGGAAGGCCAACAGTTTTGCCGTACTAAACTTGAAAACGTCATGATTGTAAGACGCGCACCAAGTAAAGTAAGCATTCCAGACCCTATGATAAATCCGAGCAGAAGCCGGCTTAATGGCCTTCAACATAGTTTGAATGACCGCCTCAGAAAAACCCTTGGCCCTCAAGACGGAAGCTTCAAGAGGCACGCCGTAAAAGCCAGACGGGCTAGTCCTGGTAAACACAAGGGCCCTGAACGAGGAGGTCTGGTCATTGTGGAAGTAGAATGGGACGATCTAGCGAGAGGCCCTGTAGATTGGAGAACCAGTGCCGTCTGGGCTACGCTGGAGCGATCAGAAGTAGGTTTCCTCCTTCTTTCTTGAACTTCCGTATTACTCTGGGCAGGAGTGACACCGGAGGGAACACGTACGGCAGCCAAAAGTTCCATGGAATAGCCAGAGCGTCCACGAACGCTGCTTGAGGATCCCTTGTCCTTGCTCCGAAGACCAGAACCTTGTGATTGTGTCGAGACGCCATCAGGTCCACATGTGGAAGGCCCCACGTGTCCACGAGAAGTTGAAACACATCTGGATGGAGGCTCCACTCTCCGGTGTGTACGTCCTGATGACCGAGAAAGTCCGCTTCCCAGTTTAGGACCCCTTTGAATGAACACTGCGGATATGACCGGCAGATGACGTTCTGCCCATTGAAGAATCCGTGATACTTCCCTCATTGCCATGTGGCTCCGAGTGCCGCCTTGATGATTGATGTACGCCACCGTGGTGGCATTGTCCGATTGTACTTGAACAGGTCTGTTCTGTATCAAATGCTGGGCCAGGTTTAGTGCATTGAACACTGCCCGCAGTTTCAGAATGTTTATCGGGAGTAGAGACTCCTCCTTGGTCCACCGACCCTGGAGGGAGTGTTGTTCCAACACCGCTCCCCAATCTCTCAGACTGGCATCAGTCGTCAGCAGGACCCAGTTGGATATCCAGACGGGACGGCTCCTGCTCAATCGATGGTCCTGAAGCCACCATATCAGTGACAGGCGAACCTCTGGAGACAAGGAGATCATGCGAGATCTAATCCGGTGAGGCAGGCTGTCCCACTTGGACAGAATTAACTTCTGCAGAGGGCGAGAATGGAATTGAGCATACTCCACCATGTCGAAAGCCGACACCATGAGACCTAGCACTTGCATTGCCGAATGTATCGACACTTACGGACGCGATAGGAAGCATCGAATCCTGTCCTGATGCTTCAGGACTTTCTCCTGAGACAAGAACAACCGCTGGTTGTGAGTGTCCAATAACGCTCCCAGGTGCACCATGTTCCAAGAAGGAACCAGGGAAGATTTCTTCCAGTTGATGAAGACCCTTCCTTGGTGAAGACCCTCGGTGCCGTGGAGGGACCAAACGGCAGCGCCTGAAACTGATAGTGATCGTCTAACAGTGCAAACCTGAGATATGCCTGATGCGGAGACCAAATGGGAATGTGGAGGTACGAATCCTTGATGTCCAGGGACACCAGGAACTCCCCCTCTGTCAGTCATGAGAGGAAAGCTCTCAGAGACCCCATCTTGAATTTGAACTCCCTGAGATAAGGGTTCAAAGATTTTAAGTTCAGAATTAGCCTTACCGAACCATCCGGCTTCGGTACCACGAAAAGGTTTGAATAGTAACCTTTGTTCCACTGATTAGGCGGAACTGGAACAATGACCTCGGATTTGCCTTTTGTTGGGAACATTCTTTTTGGTAAGGAATTGACAAATTCTGGAGTCAGAAGCTGAATCCAAGAAGGTTAAATTTCCTGCCAGTTAAACTCCTAAACATAGGGGTTCAGGTTTTAGGCCATTTCGGTGGCATGGTAAAACAAAAGGTAAGAATGAACCTAAGCAAATTCAGTACAATAAGTCTGGTAAAACGAGGAAGCAGTGGGCCACTAGAGGGTCAGCTTCCAAACCAGAACAGAAACCATCAACCTGAGAGTGCGGGACTCCACTTGGGGGACTCCAAGGTAGGGGGCAGTCTTCTTCAGTTTGTACACATATGGCAACAGTCGACAACAGACGCTTGGGTGCAAGAAGTGGTATCTCGGGGTTATGTTTTCCCATTCAAAAAACAGCCTCCTCGAAGGTTTTTTGTACCAGCCCGTCTCACATAGAGACGAGGGCCAGGCCACTGCAAGAAGCAGTTCACAAATTGCTTCAGTCAGGAGTAATCGGGACGGTACCTCCGGAACAACGGGGGAAGGGGGTTTACTCGAACCTATTCCTGGTCCAGAAATCAAATGGGTCGTTTCGACCCATTCTCAATCTCAAAATGTTGGACAAATACATTTGGGTACCACGGTTCCACATGGAGACCTTATGCTCCATAATTTTGGCCATGGAACCAGGAAATTACATGGTATCTCTGGATATACAGGATGCTTACCTGCATGTGCCAATAGCATTGTCCCATCAGTGTTATCTCAGGTTCGCTATCCTCCAGCAATATTTTCAGTTCCGAGCCTTACCCTTTGGGTTGGCTACAGCCCCCAGAGTATTCACCAAGATTATGGTGGTTATGGCAGCTTATCTTCGGAAACAGGGGATAAGAATAGTTCCATACCTCGACGATCTTTTAATTCTGGCACAGTCCCAGGAATTGCTTTAGAGCCATCTCCAACAGACAATAACTTGTCTAAAAAAACATGGATGGCTCATAAATTGGGCAAAGTCGTCTTTAATTCCATCACAACGGATGATTCACTTAGGGACTGTATTGGATTCAGGTCTGCAGAGGATAATTCTACCTGTGCGAAAAATATCCAAGATACAGTTGATGATTCAGGAATTGTTGCACAGTCAAACAATATCAGTTCACACGGCTATGCGAGTGATGGGATTGATGGTGACGACATTCGACATGGTGGAATATGAACAATTCCACTCAAGACCTTTACAACATCTGATTCTAACCAGATGGAATGGAGTACATCAGACAATAAAGAAACAAATGATGGTAGTTCCGGTAAGGGTAAAAAGGCTGTTAGCCTGGTGGCTACAGACATCCCATCTAGACAAGGGGAGACCCTTTTGGATATCAGATTGGGAGATCCTCACAACGGATGCCAGTCTTCAGGGCTGGGGAGCAGGGTCTGGAAAATTATGGTTCCAGGGACAATGGACCAAAAAAGAAAGTTGCCTGCAAATAAATTTGTTGGCACTACAAGCCATATACATGGCACTGATTCAGGCAAAGGACATTCTGCAAGGAAAACCAGTCCAGATCAGCTCGGACAATGCAACGGCAGTAGCGTACCTCAACCATCAGGGAGGAACTCGCAGCCAAAGAGCAATGGAGGATGTAAGTCACATACTAAAGTGGGCAGAACTCCATCTTCCAGCATTGTCCGCAGTGTTCGTTCCAGGAGTCCTAAACTGGGAAGCGGACTTTCTCAGTCGACACACCATTCAGGAAACCGAATGGGCTCTACACCCGGAGGTCTTTCAGACTCTAGTAGACAAGTGGGGGTTGCCAGAGATAGATCTCATGGCGTCCCGTCTGAATCACAAAGTTCTGGTATACGGGTAAAAAACAAAAGACCCCGGAGTGACCCTAGTGGACGCACTGTCAGTGAAATGGGAATTTCAGCTGGCATATTTGTTTCCTCCAATCTCCCTGCTACCCAGGGTGGTGAGGAAAATAAAGCAAGCATAAGGTGCCGTGATTCAAATAGCTCCGGCTTGGCCAAGAAGTTATTGGTACATAGATCTGCAGAGGATGTCGTTGGATGCACCAATTCTGCTCCCTCAACGTCCAGATCTACTATTGCAGGGTCCTTGTTGTCACAAGCATCTGGATCGGCTGTCTTAGACGGCATGGCTGTTGAAACCTCTATCCTAAGATCTACAGGTTTTTCACAACAGGTAATTCATACAATGCTTGGAGCAAGGAAACCTTCCTCTGCTCGTATTTATCACTGAATATGGCAAGCCTATATTCATGGGTGCGGTGAAAGAAATATGGATCAAAGATATTTCAGAGTATCTAGAATCTTAGATTTTCTTCAGGCAGGAATGGATAAAGGTTTGAAGGTGGCCTCCTTGAGAGTTCAAGTTTGAGTATTAACTGTATGGTTTCTAAAGAAAATTGCTACTTTACAGGATGTGCGTACTTTTTTCCAGGGAATGCTGCGCATTCAACCACCTTTTATTCCTCCTGCAGTACCTTTGGATTTAATTCTGGTTCTCAAAGCCCTTCAGGGGGCTCCGTTTGAACCACTTAAGAAAGTGGGTCTTAAATGGTTGACAGCTAACGTACTCTTTCTTCTGACTATGGCATCAGCTAGAAGAGGATCAGATTTAGGAGCACTGTCGTGTAAGTCTCCTTTTCTGATTTTTTATCCAGATAACCAGATTTAGTTCTCAGAACTGCTTTATCTTCCAAAGGTGGTCTCTAAGTTTCACCTTAATGAAGAAACTGTGGTCCCGGCTTTTTAGGCAGTGGGACTGTCTGCGGGAGAAGCGTCGCTGGACGTAGTCCGTGCATTAAGAATCTACGTGGATTGTACCAGTGTCGTCAGAAAGACAGATTCTCTCTTCATTCTCTACAGATTTCATAAGAGAGGATGGCCTGCTACTAAACAGACGCTAGCAAGATGGCTTCGAATAACGATTTCAGAAGCATACTCTCGTGCTGATCTCCCTGTTCCGGCTAATGTCTCTGCTCACTCTACACGTAAGGTAGGTCCTTCATGGGCAGTACAACATGGTGCTTCAGCAGAACAGATATGTAAGGCAGCCACATGGTCCTCCATTAACACATTCATTAGACATTATGCCTTTGCCTCTCATGACGCTGAATTTGAGCGAAAGTTTCTCCTGTCCAATCAGGAGCGTCCCCACCACTAAAAATTTGCTTTGGGAAATTATCCTATGGATAACCTGTGGACCCAGCCGGAGATATATACGTTATGGCAAGAACTTACCGTTGATAACGGTATTTTTCCTATGTCCACAGGTTTCCACAGGGATCCCACCCTGACGCACCTGATTTGAGAATCTTTATATTCACTAACCTCCTCCCTCTTGCGTGGAAGGGTGTGCATGTGTGTTCTTCTCTCCTGACTAGGGTTCAACATAATGCTCCTGCCTAATTGCTTTGGAAACAACTGATTTGACTGAGTCGGTGGGCGGGATTATATGGACGAGCCCTGTGCATCCTGGGAGGCCACAAAGCTCCTGATCGATTTGGTGCCAATCCGCTGACGCTCAAGCATATCCCAATGTTATCCTATGGAAACCTGTGGACATAGGAGAAATACCGTTATCAATGGTAAATTCTTACCATAACGTATATTTTACTGTCCGTGAAAAAGACCTACTCAACCTGCTCAGGAGTTGTGTCAGAAATGTGCAACACATCCCGTGTGGCCTTAATCATCAACTGCACCCCCTTTGCAAGTGATGCCGTCCCCCTCGACACATCCCTGTCACCGTCTGCAGTGTCAGAATCGGTGTCCGTGTCATCCTGCATAATCTTGGCAAGTGCACGTTTGTGAGAATGTACCGCAGGGGACCCTGAGGGAGCAGTATCAGACCATACAACCATAGAGGATTGCAATACCTGAGTTGCATGCTTAGTTCTTGTAACTCTCAGAAATCTGAGAAATAGTCCCCCTCAGAGAGGCTAACCACTCTGGTTCTCTAGCTGGGATCTGCGCTACACCGTGCAATCCTGATTACATGGGAGGGGATCTTCCTGTGAAGATAAATCCTCTGCAGCATATGAAACAGAGTCTCTAGACATGCTTGCTAATACACACCACTCACCCCACATACACACAGGGTACTGGGCAGACAGAGTTCCCCCCCCCCCCCCCCCCAAGAATGGCAGAGAGACACATAGATTGGAGCCAACTCACACAGAGCTATATTAGGTATAGGGATACCCTAAACCAGTGCTGACTGTGTCCCTTAATAGGTGACACAGCCTTTACACAGCATCCCCTCCCTTTTACAATCCCCTGGTACCGTTTAGATAGCTGGAGTTGCACTGGAGGGACTGATCTTCCACTTGCATCCAACTGCAGGCAGGAAAATGGCGCTGAAACGCTGCTGGGTCTGCTCTGAGGAGAAGTTCCGTCCCCTTAATGGCGCGGTCTTCCTGCTCTTCATAGATTATACTGGTCTGAGGATTTAGTGTGCTGGCTGAGATCTGTAGAACCCACGACAGGCTGAACTGGTCAGTGTAGGGTCAGGCACCTATGTACCACTGAGCCGTCAGGGAGCGCAGTTAATACTGCGCTCCTACCCTGAAGCTGCCATCTTCACACCGACCCCCCCCCCCCCCTTGTTAGAGGGGACGGTGACTCACTCGCCACACTTCAGCTCTGCAAGGGGGTGGCGGCATACTGCGTTCCCCTATGGCGGGGAGCGATCTATCCCCTCTGGAGCTCAATGTCCAGTCAGCAGAGACACTGCTCCCCCCCTTAGTCCCTCGCTGCAGGCAGGCTGTTGCCAACAGCCTCCTGTAAAAAAATAAACTCTAAAAATAAACG
Source organism: Pseudophryne corroboree (assembly GCF_028390025.1). NCBI lineage: Eukaryota > Metazoa > Chordata > Amphibia > Anura > Myobatrachidae > Pseudophryne > Pseudophryne corroboree. The sequence goes on along the minus strand of NC_086446.1, from coordinate 147,872,191 downwards.
TTACTAGAAAAGCTCTGTAGAGCTCCCCTAGCTGTGACCGGCTCCTCCGGGCACATTTTCTAAACTGAGTCTGGTAGGAGGGGCATAGAGGGAAGACCCAGCCCACACTATTAAACTCTTAAAGTGCCAATGGCTCCTGGTGGATCCGTCTATACCCCATGGTACTAATATCGCTGAGATAAGGATTCAAAGATTTTAAGTTTAGAATAGGCTGTACCGAACCATCCGGTTTTGGTACCACGAAAAGGTTCGAATAATCCCCCTTGTTCCACTTCTGAAGTGGAACCGGAACAATGACCTCTGACATCACCGATTTTCTGATGGCCTCCAGAAGAATTGTTCTGTATGCCAGCGGGGCTGGCAAGCCTGACTTGAAGAAACGGAGAGGCAGGGGATCTTGAAACTCCAGTCTGTACCCTCTGGACAATATATCCAGAACCCAGGGGTCCAGACCCGACGACACCCAGACGTGGCTGAACTGCAGGAGTCTTTCCCCCACCTGACTTTCCTTCAGGCCTAGCTGTCCACCATCATGCGGAGGACTTAGGGGTTTCAGAAGCGGGCCTGGGAACCTGTGGGAGCAGATTTCTTTCCTTTGGCATGACCACCTCAGAAGAAGGTGTTCGAAGGCTTATTCTTTCCAGGCCTGGTGGGCCGAAAGGACTGTGACGTGGTAGATGAAAAAGGCTTCTTCGGAGCCGGTGCAGCTGAGGGGAGAAAAGGAGACTTACTCGCGGTAGCCGTGGCAATCCACGCATCCAGCGCCTCCCCAAAGAGAGCCTGACCCTTGTATGGTAGGCCCTCCACACACTTCCTGGATTCCGCATCCGCAGACCAGTTGCGCAGCCAGAGACCTCTGCGAGCCAGGACTGACATGGAGGAGATCCCCGCAGCCATGGAACCCAGGTCCTTCATGGAATCCACCAGGAACCCTGCAGAATCCTGAATATTACGTAAAAATAAATCGTCACCTTTGTCCAGCGTAGTCGATTCCTTCTGCAGAGTGATTAACCACCTGGCAATAGCTTTAGCAATCCAAGCACAGGCTGTAGTAGGCCGCAATATAGCCCCTGAAGCCGTGTAAATGGATTTCAGCGTAGCATCCACCTTGCGATCTGCCGGGTCCTTTAACGCGGTAATACCACCTGCTTGGACAGCCTGGATACAGAGGCGTCGACTATCGGCGGGGAGTCCCATCTCTTCCTATCTTCATCTGGGAAGGGAAAAGCCACCAAGACCCTCTTGGGAATCTGGAATTTCTTTTCCGGAGTTTCCCATGCCTTTTCAAAGATAGCATTCAATTCTCTGGATGCCGGGTAGGTGAGGGGGGGTGGCTTCTTAATATCCGTAAAGAAGGCCTCCTCCACCTGTTCCGGAGCTGTGTCCGAAATGTGTAAAACATCCCTAACAGCCTCAATCATCAACTGCACCCCCTTGTAAAGTGATGCCGTCCCCCTCTACTCATCCCCATCACCGTCTGCAGCGTCAGAGTTGGTGTCCGTGTCATCCTGCATAATTGCCAGTGCACGTTTATGAGAATGTACCGCAGGGGACCCCGAGGAGGCAGAATCAGACCATACCACCATAGAGGACTGGAGGACCTGAGTGGCATGCTCAGTCCTAGCAACCCTATCAGAAATCTGAGAAATAGTCCCACTCAGAGAGACTAACCATTCTGGCTGTCTAGCTGAGATCTGCGCTAAAACAGTGCAATCCTGATTACATGGAATGGAGTTTTCCTGGGAAGACAAATCCTCTGCAGCATATGAAACATTGTCCCTAGACATGTTGTCACACACCCTCAAACACCCCACAAACACACAGGGTATTATTTAGACATAGTTTCCCTCCCAAGAATGGCAGAGAAACACAGAGATTGGAGCCAACCCACACACAGCGCTATCAAAGGTATAGGGAGTCCCAAACCAGCGCTGACTGTGTCCCTTAATAGGCGACACAGCCTGTATACAGCCTCCCCCCCCCCCCTTCTACAACCCCCTTGGTACCGTACAGATAACTGGAGATTGCTCTGGAGGGATCTGGATCCCCTTGGTAGAAAGTGCAGGCAGGAAAAATAGCGCTGAGCGCTGCTGGGTCCGCTCTGAGAAGCTCCGCCCCCTCAATGGCGCTGTCTTCCCGCTCACTGAAAGATTATACTGACCGGAGGAGTTGTGCTGGCCTGGATCCGCAGACCCCGACAGACTTGCAGTGGACAGTGTAGGGTCCAGCGCTGGCCCAGGGCGCCCCTCCCAGCGCTGCACCGCAGTACCGCTGAGCCATCCAGGAGTGCGGTTGAGACCGCGCTCCTTACACTCTGGCCGTCTTCTTCACACTGTCCCCCCCGCTTGCAAGAGGGGACAGTGACTCACTCGCCACATCTTCAGCTCCCTGAGGGGGTGGCGGCCGGCTGCCGGGGTGAGCGTTCCCCTGCGGCGGGGCGCGATCAGACCCCCCTGAAGCTTAACGTTTAGTCAGCGGGAGCAGTGGCTCAAGACCCTGCAGGGCAGACACTACTCCCCCCCTTCAGTTCCTCGCTGCATGGAGGCTGTCACCAGCAGCCTCCCTGTAAAATAAAACACTCTGAAAAGAAATAAAAAACTTTTTTCCCCAAGAGAACTCTGTAGAGCTCCCCTAGCTGTGACCGGGTACATTTTCTAATCTGAGTCTGGTAGGAGGGGCATAGAGGGAGGAGCCAGCCCACACTATTAAACTCTTAAAGTGCCAATGGCTCCTGGTGGACCCGTCTATACCCCATGGTACTAATATGGACCCCAGCATCCTCTAGGACAGAGGTTCTCAAACTCGGTCCACAGTGCATGTTTTGCAGGTAACCCAGCAGGTGCACAGGTGTATTAATTACTCACTGACACGTTTTAAAAGGTCCACAGGTGGAGCTAATTATTTCACTTGCGATTCTGTGAGGAGACCTGCAAAACATGCACTGTGTGGGCCCCCGAGGACCGGGTTTGAGAACCTCTGCTCTAGGACGTAAGAGAAAATAAGAATTTACTCACAGGTAATTCTATTTCTCGTAGTCCGTAGTGGATGCTGGGTACTCCGTAAGGACCATGGGGAATAGACGGGCTCTGCAGGAGACTGGGCACTCTTAAAAGAAAGATTAGGTACTACATCTGGTGTGCACTGGCTCCTCCCTCTATGCCCCTCCTCCAGACCTCAGTTAGGGAAACTGTGCCCGGAAGAGCCGACATTACTAGGAAAGGATTTGGAATCCAGGGTAAGACTCATACCAGCCACACCAATCACACCGTACAACTTGTGATAACTATACCCAGTTAACAGTATGAACAATAATTGAGCCTCATTTAACAGATGGCTCATAACAATAACCCTTTAGATAAGCAATAACTATATACATGTATTGCAGAAAGTCCGCACTTGGGACGGGCTCCCAGCATCCACTACGGACTACGAGAAATAGAATTACCGGTGAGAAAATTCTTATTTTCTCTGACGTCCTAGTGGATGCTGGGTACTCCGTAAGGACCATGGGGATTATACCAAAGCTCCCAAACGGGCGGGAGAGTGCAGATGACTCTGCAGCACCGAATGAGCAAACTTAAGGTCCTCCTCAGCCAGGGTATCAAACTTGTAGAATCTTGCAAAAGTGTTTGAACCCAACCAAGTAGCAGCTCGGCAGAGTTGTAAAGCCGAGACCCCTCGGGCAGCCGCCCAAGAAGAGCCCACCTTCCTCGTGGAATGGGCATTTACTGATTTAGGATTCGGCAGTCCAGCCGCAGAATGTGCAAGCTGAATCGTGCTACAGATCCAGCGAGCAATAGTCTGCTTTGAAGCAGGAGCACCCAGCTTGCATGCAGGATAAATAGCGAGTCAGTTTTTCTGACTCTAGCCGTCCTGGAAACATAGATTTTCAGGGCCCGGACTACGTCCAGCAACTTGGAATCCTCCAAGTCCCGAGTAGCCGCAGGCACCACAATAGGTTGGGCAAATGAAACGCTGATATCACCTTAGTAAGAAATTGGGGACGAGTCCTCAATTCTGCCCTGTCCATATGGAAAATCAGATATGGGCTTTTACACGACAAAGCCGCCAATTCTGACACACGCCTGGCCGAAGCTAAGGCTAACAGCATGACCACCTTCCACATGAGATATTTTAGCTCCACGGTCTTAAGTGGCTCAAACCAATGTGATTTTAGGAAATCCAACACAACGTTGAGATCCCAAGGTGCCACTGGTGGCACAAAAGGGGCTGAATATGCAGCACTTCCTTAACAAACGTCTGAACTTCAGGCAGAGAAGCCAGTTCTTTTTGAAAGAAAATAGACAGGGCCGAAATCTGGACTTTAATGGATCCCAATTTTAGGCCCATAGTCACTCCTGACTGTAGGAAGTGCAGAAATCGATCCAGCTAAAATTCCTCTGTTGGGGCCTTCCTGGCCTCACACCAAGCAACATATTTTCGCCATATGCGGTGATAATGTTTTGCCGTCACATCCTTCCTAGCTTTTATCAACGTAGGAATGACTTAATCTGGAATGCCCTTCTCCATTAGGATCCGGCGTTCAACCACCATGCCGTCAAACGCAGCCGCGGTAAGTCTTGGTACAGACAGGGCCCCTGCAGGTCCTGTCGGAGCGGCAGAGGCCATGGGTCCTCTGAGATCATTTCTTGAAGTTCCGGGTACCAAGTTCTTCTTGGCCAGTCCAGAACGATGAGTATACTACTCTTTTTCTTATTATCCTCAGTACCTTGGGTATGAGAGGAAGAGGAGGGAACACATAAACCGACTGGTACACCCACGGTGTCACTAGAGCGTCCACAGCTATCGCCTGAGGGTCCCTTGACCTGGCGCAATATCTTTTTAGCTTTTTGTTGAGGCGGGACGCCATCATGTCCACCTGTGGCCTTTCCCAACGATTTACAATCAGCTTGAAGACTTCTGGATGAAGTCCCCACTCTCCCGGGTGGAGGTCGTGTCTGCTAAGGAAGTCTGCTTCCCAGTTGTCCACTCCCGCAATGAACACTGCTGACAGTGCTAGCACGTGATTCTCCGCACATCGAAGAATCCTTGTGGCTTCTGCCATTGCCATCCTGCTTCTTGTGCCGCCCTGTCTGTTTACATGGGCGACCGCCGGGATGTTGTCTGACTGAATCAGCACCGGTTGGTTTTGAAGCAGGGGTTCTGCTTGACTCAGGGCATTGTAAATGGCCCTTAGTTCCAGAATATTTATGTGTAGGGAAGACTCCTGACTCGACCACTGGCCTTGGAAGTTTCTTCCCTGAATGACTGCCCCCCAACCTCGGAGGCTCGCATCCGTGGTCACCAAGACCCAGTCCTGTATGCCGAATCTGCGGCCCTCGAGAAGATGAGCACTCTGCAGCCACCACAGTAGAGACACCCTGGCCCTCGGGGACATGGTGATCAACCGATGCATCTGAAGATGCGATCCGGACCACTTGTCCACCAGATCCCACTGGAAGATCCTTGCATGGAACCTGCCGAAGGGAATTGCTTCGTAAGAAGCTACCATCTTTCCCAGGACTCGCGTGCAGTGATGCACCGACACCTGTTTTGGTTTCAGGAGGTCCCTGACCAGAGATGATAATTCCTGGGCCTTCTCCTCCGGGAGAAACACCTTCTTCTGTTCTGTGTCCAGAATCATGCCCAAGAACAGCAGACGCGTCGTAGGAATTAGCTGCGACTTTGGGATATTCAGAATCCAGCCGTGCTGTTGTAGCACTTCCCGAGATAGTGCTACGCTGACTAACAACTGCTCCTTGGACCTCGCCTTTATAAGGAGATCGTCCAAGTATGGGATAATTATAACTGTCTTCTTTCGAAGGAGTATCATCATTTCGGCCATTACCTTGGTAAATACCCTCGGTGCCGTGGACAGACCAAACGGCAACGTCTGGAATTGGTAATGACAGTCTTGTACCACAAACCTGAGGTACTCCTGGTGAGGTGGGTAAATGGGGATATGTAGGTAAGCATCCTTGATGTCCAGCGACACCATAAAATCCCCCTCTTCCAGGCTTGCAATAACCGCCCTGAGCGATTCCATTTTGAACTTGAACTTCCTTATATAAGTGTTCAAGGATTTCAAATTTAGAATGGGTCTCACCGAACCGTCTGGTTACGGTACCACAAACATTGTGGAATAGTAACCCCGTCCCTGTTGAAGGAGGGGAACTTTGATTATCACCTGCTGAAGGTACAGCTTGTGAATAGCCGCCAGTACTACCTCCCTTTCCCTGGGAGCAGCTGGCAAGGCTGATTTGAGGTAAAGGCGAGGGGGAGTCGCCTCGAACTCCAGCTCTTATCCCTGAGAAACCACTTGTAGAACCCAGAGATCCACCTGTGAGCGAAGCCACTGGTCGCTGAAGTTCCGGAGACGCGCCCCCCACCGCACCTGGCTCCACCTGTGGAGCCCCAGCGTCATGCGGTGGACTTAGTGGAAACAGGGGAAGATTTTTGTTCCTGGGAACTGGCTGTCTGGTGCAGCTTTTCCCCTCTACCCCTGCCTCTGGGCAGAAAGGACGCGCCTCTGGCCCGCTTGCCTTTCTGAGGCCGAAAGGACTGTACCTGATAATACGGTGCTTTCTTCGGCTGTGAGGGAATCTGAGGTAAAAAAGTCGACTTCCCAGCTGTTGCTGTGGAAACGAGGTCCGAGAGACCATCCCCAAACAATTCCTCACCCTTATAAGGCAAAACCTCCATGTGCCTTTTAGAATCAGCATCACCTGTCCACTGCCGAGTCCATAACACCCTCCTGGCAGAAATGGACATTGCATTAATTCTAGATGCCAACCGGCAAATGTCCCTCTGTGCATCCCTCATATATAAGACAACATCTTTTATATGCTCTATGGTTAGCAAAATAGTATCCGTGTCGAGGAAAATAAGAATTTACTTACCGATAATTCTATTTCTCGGAGTCCGTAGTGGATGCTGGGGTTCCTGAAAGGACCATGGGGAATAGCGGCTCCGCAGGAGACAGGGCACAAAAAGTAAAGCTTTCCGATCAGGTGGTGTGCACTGGCTCCTCCCCCTATGACCCTCCTCCAGACTCCAGTTAGGTACTGTGCCCGGACGAGCGTACACAATAAGGGAGGAATTTTGAATCCCGGGTAAGACTCATACCAGCCACACCAATCACACTGTACAACCTGTGATCTGAACCCAGTTAACAGTATGATAACAGCGGAGCCTCTGAAAAGATGGCTCACAACAACAATAACCCGATTTAGTTAGCAATAACTATGTACAAGTATTGCAGATAATCCGCACTTGGGATGGGCGCCCAGCATCCACTACGGACTCCGAGAAATAGAATTATCGGTAAGTAAATTCTTATTTTCTCTATCGTCCTTGTGGATGCTGGGGTTCCTGAAAGGACCATGGGGATTATACCAAAGCTCCCAAACGGGCGGGAGAGTGCGGATGACTCTGCAGCACCGAATGAGAGAACTCCAGGTCCTCTTTTGCCAGGGTATCAAATTTGTAGAATTTTACAAACGTGTTCTCCCCCGACCACGTAGCTGCTCGGCAAAGTTGTAATGCCGAGACCCCTCGGGCAGCCGCCCAAGATGAGCCCACCTTCCTTGTGGAATGGGCCTTAACAGATTTAGACTGTGGCAGGCCTGCCACAGAATGTGCAAGTTGAATTGTGCTACCAATCCCACGAGCAATCGACTGCTTAGAAGCAGAAGCACCCAGCATTGTTGGGTGCATACAGGATAAACAGCAAGTCAGATTTCCTGACTCCAGCCAACCTGGAAACTATATTTTCAGGGCCCTGATAACATCCAGCAACTTGGAGTCCTCCAAGTCCCTAGTAGCCGCAGGTACCACAATAAGCTGGTTCAGGTGAAACGCTGACACCACCTTAAGGAGAAACTGGGGACGAGTCCGCAGCTTTGCTCTGTCCGAATGGACAATCAGATATGGCTTTGAGATAAAGCCGCCAATTCTGACACTCGCCTGGCCGAGGCCAGGACCAACAGCATGGTCATTTTCCATGTGAGATATATCAAATCCACAGATTTGAGTTGTTTAAACCAATGTGATTTTTTAGGAATCCCAAAACTACGTTGAGATCGCCCAGTGCCACTGGAGACATCAAAGGGGCTGTATATGCAGTACTCCCTTAACAACTTCTGGACTTCAGGAACTGAAGCCAATTTCTTTCTGGAAGAAAATCAACAGGCCGAAATTTGAACCTTAATGGACCCAATTTGAGACCCATAGACACTCCTGTTTGCAGGAAATGTAGAAATTAACCTAGTTGAAATTCTTCCGTGGAGCCTTCCTGGACTCACACCCTGGCACATATTTTCACCTAAGTGGTGATAATGTTGTGCGGTCACCTCCTTCCTGGCTCTGACCAGGGTAGGGATGACCTCTTCCGGAATGCCTCTTTCCCTTAGGATCCGGCGTTCACCCGCCTTGGCGTCAACGCAGCTGCGGTAAGTCCCGGAACAGACACGGTTCTTGCCGAATCAAGACCCTTCTTAGTATCTCTTGAAGTTCCGGGAACCAAGTCCTTCTTGGCCAAACCGGAGCCACGAGTATAGTTCTTACTCCTCTCCTTCCTATCATTTTCAATACATTGGGTATGAAAAGCAGAGGATGGAACACATACACCGACTGGTACACCGACGGTGTTACCAGAGCGTCCCAGCTATTGCCTGAGTGTCTCTTGACCTGGCGCTTCAGGTGGGACGCCATCATAACCACCTTTGGTCTTTCCCAACGGTTTACAATCATGTGGAAACTTCCAGATTAAGTTTCCACTTTTCCGGGTGGAATTCATTTATGCTGAGGAAATCTTCCCAGTTGCCCACTCCCGGAATGAACACTGCTGACAGTGTTATCACATGATTTTCCGCCCAGCGAAGAATCCTTGCTGTCATTGCCCTCCTGCTTCTTGTGTCGCCCCGTCTGATAACGTGGGCGACCGCCATGATGATGTCCTACTGGATCAGCACCGGTTGACTTTGAAGCAGGAGTCTTCCTAGGCTCAGAGCATTGTAAATTGCCCTTAGCTCCAGTATATTCATGTGGAGAGAAGTCTCCAGACTTGACCACACTTCCTTGGAAATTTTTTCCCTGTGTGACTACTCCCCAGCCTCTCAGGCTGGTATCCGTGGTCCCCAGAACACAGTCCTGAATGCTGAGTGTGCTGCCCTCTAAAAGATGAGCACTCTGCAGCCCCCACAGAAGAGACACCCTTGTCCTTGGAGACAGGATTATCCGCTGATGCATCTGAAAATGCGATCCGGACCATTCGTCCAGCAAATCCCCTGAGATCTGCCGAATGGAATCGCTTCGTAAGAAGCCACCATTTTTCCCAGGACTCCTGTGCATTGATGCACTGATACTTGGCCTGGTTTTAGGAGGTTTCTGACTAGGTCGAATAACTCCTTGGCTTTTTCCTCCCGGAGGAACACCTTTTTCTGGACTATGCCCAGAATCATTCCTAGGAACAGCAGACGTATCGTCGGAAAACAGCTGCGATTCTTGGAATATTTAGAATCCAGTCGTGCTGTCGTAGAACTACTTTAGATAGTGCTCTTCCGACCTCCAACTGTTCTCTGGAACTTGCCCTTTTCAGGATATCGTCCAAGTAAGGGATAATTTAGATGCCTTTTTTCTTTGAAGAAACATCTTTTCGGCCATTACCTTGGTAAAAGGCCCGGGGTGCCGTGGATAATTCAAACGGCATCGTCTGAAACTGATATTGACAGTTCTGTACCACGAACCAGAGGTACCCTTGTTGAGAAGGGCCAATTTGGACATGGAGGTAATCCTTGATGTCCAGGGACACCATATAGTCCCCTTTTTTCCGGTTCGCTATCACTGCTCTGAGTGACTCCATCTCGATTTGAACCTTTTATGTAAGTGTTCAAAGATTTCAGTTTAGACTATGTCTCACCAAGCCGTCTGGCGTCAGTACCACAATATAGTGTGGAAAAATAATACCCTTTTCCTTGTTGTAGGAGGGGTACTTTGATTATCACCTGCTGGATATACAGCTTGTGAATTGTTTCCAATGCTGCCTCCCTGTCGGAGGGAGCCGTTGGTAAAGCAGACTTCAGAAACCTGCGAGGAGAAGATGTCTCGACTCTCCAATCTGTACCCCTGGGATAATACTTGTACTATCTAGGGGTCAACCTGCGAGTGATCCCACTGCGCGCTGAGACTCTTGAGACTACCCCCCCACCTTGAGTCCGCTTGCATGGCCCCAGCGTCATGCTGAGGACTTGGCAGACGCGGTGGAGGGCTTCTTTTCCTGGGAAGGGGCTGCCTGCTGCAGTCTACTTCCCTTACCTCTATGTCTGGGCAGATATGACTGGCCTTTTGCCTGCATGCCCTCATGGGAAAGGAAGGATTGAGGCTGAAAAGACGGTGTCTTTTTCAGCTGAGATGTAACTTGGGGTAAAAAGGTTGGATTTCCCAGCTGTTGCCGTGGTCCCCAGGTCCGATGGACCGACCCCAACTAACTCCTTCCCTTTATACGGCAATACTTCCATGTGCCGTATGGGATCTGTATCACCTGACCACTGTCGTGTCCATGACATCTTCTGGGTGATATGGACAACGTACTTATCTTGATGCCAGAGAGCATATATCCCTCTGTGCATCTCACGTACATATATATAGAATGCATCCTATTAAATGCTCTATATGAATAAAATATTTTCAGTCAGGGAATCCGACCAAGCCAACCCAGCACTGCATCTCCAGGCTGATGGCGATCGCTGGTCGCAGTATAACCACCGTATGTGTGTATATACTTTTTAGGATATCTTTCCAGCTTCCTATCAGCTGGCTCCTTGAGGGCGGCCGTATCTGGAGACGGTAACGCCACTTGATAAGCGTGTGAGCGCCTTATCACCCTAAGGGGTGTTTCCCAACGCGCCCTAATTTCTGGCGGGAAAGGGTATAACGCCAATATTTGCTATCGGGGTAACCCCACGCATCATCACACACTTCATTTTATTTTATCTGATTCAGGAAAAACTACAGGTAGTTTTTTCACTCCCACATAATACCCTTTTTTGTGGTACTTGTAGTATCAGAAATATGCAACACCTCCTTCATTGCCCTTAACGTGTGGCCCTAATGAGAAATACGTTTGTTTATTCACCGTCGACACTGGATTCAGTGTCCGTGTCTGTGTCTGTGTCGACCGACTGAGGTAAATGGGCGTTTTTAACGCCCCTGACGGTGTTTCTGAGACGCCTGGACCGGTACTAATAGTTTGTCGGCCGTCTCACGTCGTCAACCGACCTTGCAGCGTGTTGACATTCTCACGTAATTCCCTAAATAAGCCATCCATTCCGGTGTCGACTCCCTAGAGAGTGACATCACCATTACAGGCAATTTCTCCGCCTCCTCACCAACATCGTCCTCATACATGTCGACACACACGTACCGACACACAGCACACACACCGGGAATGCTCTGACAGAGGACAGGACCCACACTAGCCCTTTGGGGAGACAGAGGGAGAGTTTGCCAGCACACACCAAAACGCTATAATTATATAGGGACAACCTTATATAAGTGTTTTCCCTTATAGCATCTTTATATATATCTCAATATCGCCAAAATCAGTGCCCCCCCTCTCTGTTTTAACCCTGTTTCTGTAGTGCAGTGCAGGGGAGAGCCTGGGAGCCTTCTCTCCAGGCTTTCTGTGAGAGAAAATGGCGCTGTGTGCTGAGGAGATAGGCCCCGCCCCTTTTTCGGCGGGCTCGTCTCCCGCTATTTAGTGAATCTTGGCAGGGGTTAAATATCTCCATATAGCCTCTGGGGGCTATATGTGAGGTATTTTTCGCCAAAAAAGGTTTTCATTTGCCTCCCAGGGCGCCCCCCTCCCAGCGCCCTGCACCCTCAGTGACTGCCGTGTGAAGTGTGCTGAGAGGAAAATGGCGCACAGCTGCAGTGCTGTGCGCTACCTTTAGAAGACTGCAGGAGTCTTCAGCCGCCGATTCTGGACCTCTTCTTACTTCAGCATCTGCAAGGGGGCCGGCGGCGCGGCTCCGGTGACCATCCAGGCTGTACCTGTGATCGTCCCTCTGGAGCTGATGTCCAGTAGCCAAGAAGCCAATCCATCCTGCACGCAGGTGAGTTCACTCCTTCTCCCCTAAGTCCCTCGTTGCAGTGATCCTGTTGCCAGCAGGACTCACTGTAAAGTAAAAAACCTAAGCTAAACTTTCTCTAAGCAGCTCTTTAGGAGAGCCACCTAGATTGCACCCTTCTCGGCCGGGCACAAAAATCTAACTGGAGTCTGGAGGAGGGTCATAGGGGGAGGAGCCAGTGCACACCACCTGATCGGAAAGCTTTACTTTTTGTGCCCTGTCTCCTGCGGAGCCGCTATTCCCCATGGTCCTTTCAGGAACCCCAGCATCCACAAGGACGATAGAGAAATCAATGTTATCTGACAGGGTATCGGACCAAGCTGCTGCAGCACTACACATCCATGCTGAAGCAATTGCAGGTCTCAGTATAGTACCTGAGTGTGTATACACAGACTTCAGGATAGCCTCCTGCTTTCTATCTGCAGGTTCCTTTAAGGCGGCCGTATCCTGAGACGGCAGTGCCACCTTTTTTGATAAGCGTGTGAGCGCTTTGTCCACCCTAGGGGATGTTTCCCAACGTAACCTGTCCGTTGGCGGGAAAGGGCACGCCATCAGTAACCTCTTAGAAATCACTAATTTCTTATCTGGGGAACACCACGCTTCTTCACACAATTCATTTAACTCATCAGCTGGGGGAAAAGTCACTGGCTGCTTTTTCTCCCCAAACATAATACCCTTTTTAGTGGTAACCGGGTTAATATCAGAAATGTGCAACACATTCTTCTTTGCCGTAATCATGTATCGGATGGCCCTTGTGGACTGTATATTTGTCTCATCCTCGTCTACACTGGAGTCAGACTCCGTGTCGACATCTGTGTCTGCCATCTGAGGTAGCTGGCGTTTTTGAGCCCCTGATGGCCTCTGAGACGCCTGGGCAGGCGCGGGCTGAGAAGCCGGCTGTCCCAAAGCTGTTACGTCATCGAACCTTTTATGCAAGGAGTTGACACTGTCGGTTAATACCTTCCACATATCCACCCACGCTGGTGTCGGCCCCGCAGGGGGAGACATCACACTTATCGGCTCCTGCTCCGCCTCCACGTAAGCCTCCTCATCAAACATGTCGACACAGCCATACCGACACACCGCACACACACAGGGAATGCTCTGACAGAGGACAGGACCCCACAAAGTCCTTTGGGGAGACAGAGAGAGAGTATGCCAGCACACACCACAGCGCTATATAATACAGGGATGTACACTATACTGAGTGATTTTTCCCCTATAGCTGCTTATTATACACAGTTTGCGCCTAAATTTATGTGCCCCCCCTCTCTTTTTTACCCTTGAAGTCTGGAAACGGCAGGGGAGAATCTGGGGAGCATCCTTCCAGCGGAGCTGTGAAGAGAAAATGGCGCTGGTGTGCTGAGGAAGATAGCCCCGCCCCATCCGCGGCGGGCTTCTCCCGTGTTTTTTAATAAGAATTTACTTACCGATAATTCTATTTCTCGGAGTCCGTAGTGGATGCTGGGGTTCCTGAAAGGACCATGGGGAATAGCGGCTCCGCAGGAGACAGGGCACAAAAAAGTAAAGCTTTACTAGGTCAGGTGGTGTGCACTGGCTCCTCCCCCTATGACCCTCCTCCAGACTCCAGTTAGGTACTGTGCCCGGACGAGCATCCACAATAAGGGAGGCATTTTGAATCCCGGGTAAGACTCATACCAGCCACACCAATCACACCGTACAACTTGTGATCTAAACCCAGTTAACAGTATGACAACAGAAAGGGCCTCTTAAAGATAGCTCCTTAACAATAACCCGAATTAGTTAACAATAACTATGTACAAGTATTGCAGATAATCCGCACTTGGGATGGGCGCCCAGCATCCACTACGGACTCCGAGAAATAGAATTATCGGTAAGTAAATTCTTATTTTCTCTATCGTCCTAAGTGGATGCTGGGGTTCCTGAAAGGACCATGGGGATTATACCAAAGCTCCCAAACGGGCGGGAGAGTGCGGATGACTCTGCAGCACCGAATGAGAGAACTCCAGGTCCTCCTTTGCCAGGGTATCAAATTTGTAAAATTTTACAAACGTGTTCTCCCCCGACCACGTAGCTGCTCGGCAGAGTTGTAATGCCGAGACCCCTCGGGCAGCCGCCCAAGATGAGCCCACCTTCCTTGTGGAGTGGGCTTTTACAGTTTTAGGCTGTGGCAGGCCTGCCACAGAATGTGCAAGTTGAATTGTGTTACAAATCCAACGAGCAATCGACTGCTTAGAAGCAGGTGCGCCCAACTTGTTGGGTGCATACAATATAAACAGCGAGTCAGATTTTCTGACTCCAGCCGTCCTTGCAATGTATATTTTTAAGGCTCTGACAACGTCCAACAACTTGGAGTCCTCCAAGTCGCTAGTGGCCGCAGGCACCACAATAGGTTGGTTCAGATGAAATGCTGATACCACTTTAGGGAGAAAATGCGGACGAGTCCGCAGTTCTGCCCTATCCGAATGGAAGATTAGATAAGGACTTTTATAAGATAAAGCCGCCAATTCAGATACTCTCCTGGCAGAGGCCAGGGCTAGTAACATAGTCACTTTCAATGTGAGATATTTCAAATCCACCTTTTTCAATGGTTCAAACCAATGGGATTTGAGGAAATCTAAAACTACATTTAGATCCCACGGTGCCACCGGAGGCACCACAGGAGGCTGTATATGCAGTACTCCCTTGACAAAAGTCTGGACCTCAGGGACAGAGGCCAATTCTTTTTGGAAGAATATTGACAGGGCCGAAATTTGAACCTTAATGGATCCCAATTTGAGACCCATAGATAATCCTGATTGCAGGAAATGTAGGAAACGACCCAGTTGGAATTCCTCCGTCGGAACCCTCCGATCCTCGCACCACGCTACATATTTTCGCCAAATGCGGTGATAATGTTTCACGGTGACTTCCTTCCGTGCCTTAATCAAGGTAGGAATGACTTCTTCTGGAATGCCTTTCCCTTTTAGGATCTGGCGTTCAACCGCCATGCCGTCAAACGCAGCCGCGGTAAGTCTTGAAAAAGACAGGGACCCTGCTGTAGCAGGTCCCTTCTCAGAGGTAGAGGCCACGGTTCGTCCGTGAGCATCTCTTGAAGTTCCGGATACCAAGTCCTTCTCGGCCAATCCGGAACCACTAGTATTGTTCTTACTCTTCTTTGCCGTATGATCTTCAATACCTTTGGTATGAGCGGCAGAGGAGGAAACACATACACTGACTGGTACACCCAAGGAGTTACCAGTGCGTCCACAGCTATTGCCTGTGGATCTCTTGACCTGGCGCAATATTTGTCCAGTTTCTTGTTGAGGCGAGACGCCATCATGTCTACAATTGGTCTTTCCCAACGGTCTATTAACATGTTGAAGACTTCTGGATGTAGACCCCACTCTCCCGGATGAAGATCGTGTCTGCTGAGGAAGTCTGCTTCCCAGTTGTCCACGCCCGGGATGAACACTGCTGACAGTGCTATCACGTGATTCTCCGCCCAGCGAAGAATCTTGGCAGCTTCTGCCATTGCACTCCTGCTTCTTGTGCCGCCCTGCCTGTTTACATGGGCGACCGCCGTGATGTTGTCCGACTGAATCAACACCGGCTTTCCTTGCAGGAGAAGTTCCGCCTGGCTTAGAGCATTGTAGATTGCTCTTAGTTCCAGAATGTTTATGTGAAGAGACTTTTCCAGACTCGTCCATACTCCCTGGAAGTTTCTTCCTTGTGTGACTGCTCCCCAGCCTCTCAGGCTGGCGTCCGTGGTCACCAGGATCCAATCCTGAATGCCGAATCTGCGGCCTTCTAATAGGTGAGCCTTCTGCAACCACCACAGAAGTGACACCCTTGTCTTTGGTGACAGGGTTATTCGCAGGTGCATCTGCAGATGCGACCCTGACCATTTGTCCAACAGATCCCTTTGGAATATTCTTGCATGGAATCTGCCGAATGGAATTGCTTCGTAAGAAGCCACCATTTTTCCCAGGACTCTTGTGCATTGATGTACTGACACTTTTCCTGGTTTTAGGAGGTTCCTGACCAGATCGGATAACTCCTTGGCTTTTTCCTCTGGAAGGAAAACCTTTTTCTGAACCGTGTCCAGAATCATTCCTAGGAACAGCAGACGAGTTGTCGGGATTAAATGGGATTTTGGAATATTCAGAATCCACCCGTGTTGTCTTAGCACCTCTTGAGATAGTGCTAAAGCTGTCTCCAGCTGTTCTCTGGACCTTGCCCTTATTAGGAGATCGTCCAAGTATGGGATAACTAATACGCCTTTTCTTCGAAGAAGAATCATCATCTCGGCCATTACCTTGGTAAAGACCCGAGGCGCCGTGGACAATCCGAACGGCAGCGTCTGAAACTGATAGTGACAGTTTTGAACAATGAACCTGAGGTACCCCTGGTGTGCGGGGTAAATCGGAACGTGTAGATACGCATCCTTGATGTCCAAGGATACCATAAAGTCCCCTTCTTCCAGGTTCGCTATCACTGCTCTGAGTGACTCCATCTTGAACTTGAACTTTTTTATGTAGAGGTTCAAGGACTTCGGATTTAGAATAGGCCTTACCGAGCCATCCGGCTTCGGTACCACAAATAGAGTGGAATAATACCCCTTTCCTTGTTGTAATAGGGGTACTTTGACTATCACCTGCTGAGCGTACAGCTTGTGAATGGCTTCCAACACCCTCTCCCTTTCGGAAGAGACGGTTGGTAAGGCAGACTTCAGGAAACGATGAGGAGGATCCGTCTCTAATTCCAACCTGTACCCCTGAGATATTATCTGCAGGATCCAGGGGTCTACCTGCGAGTGAGCCCACTGCGCGCTGTAATTTTTGAGACGGCCCCCCACTGTCCCCGAGTCCGCTTGAGAGGCCCCAGCGTCATGCTGAGGTTTTTGCAGGAGCCGGGGAGGGCTTCTGTTCCTGGGAAGGAGCTGCCTGTTGGTGTCTCTTCCCTCTTCCTCTGCCTCGTGGCAGGTACGACAAGCCCTTTGCTCTCTTATTTTTGTAGGAGCGAAAAGGCTGCGGTTGAAAGGTCGGTGCCTTTCTCTGTTGGGGAGTGACTTGAGGTAAAAAAGTGGATTTCCCGGCAGTAGCCGTGGCCACCAAGTCTGATAGACCAACTCCAAATAACTCCTCCCCTTTATACGGCAAAACCTCCATGTGACGTTTTGAATCCGCATCGCCTGTCCACTGTCGTGTCCATAAGGCTCTTCTGGCTGAAATGGACATAGCACTCACCCGAGATGCCAGTGTGCAAATATCCCTCTGTGCATCACGCATATAGATAAATGCATCCTTTATTTGTTCTAACGACAGTAAAACATTGTCCCTATCTAGGGTATCAATATTTTCAATCAGGGATTCTGACCAAACTACTCCAGCACTGCACATCCAGGCAGTTGCTATAGCTGGTCGTAGTATAACACCTGCATGTGTGTATATATTCTTTTGAATAACTTCCATCTTTCTATCTGATGGATCCTTAAGTGCGGCCGTCTCAGGAGAGGGTAACGCCACTTGTTTGGATAAGCGTGTGAGCGCCTTGTCCACCTTAGGGGGTGTTTCCCAGCGCGCCCTAACCTCTGGCGGGAAAGGGTATAATGCCAATAACTTTTTTGAAATTATCAACTTTTTATCAGGAGCAACCCACGCTTCATCACACACGTCATTTAATTCTTCTGATTCAGGAAAAACTGTTTGTAGTTTTTTCACACCATACATAATACCCTGTTTTACGGTATCTGTAGTATCAGCTAAATGTAACGTCTCCTTCATTGCCAAAATCATATAACGTGTGGCCCTACTGGAAAATACGTTTGAATTTCTACCGTCGTCACTGGAATCAGTGCCCGTGTCTGGGTCTGTGTCGACCGACTGAGGCAAAGGGCGTTTTACAGCCCCTGACGGTGTTTGAGGCGCCTGGACAGGCATTAATTGATTGTCCGGCCGCCTCATGTCCTCAACTGACTGTTTAAGGGAAGATAATCACGTAATTCCACAAATAAAGGCATCCATTCTGGTGTCGACCCCCTGGGGGGTGACATCTGCATATTTGGCAATTGCTCCGCCTCCACACCAATATCGTCCTCATACATGTCGACACCACGTACCGACACACACCGCAAACTCACAGGGAATGCTCTAATGAAGACAGGACCCACTAGCCCTTTTGGGGAGACAGAGGGAGAGTCTGCCAGCACACACCACAAAGCGCTATATATACAAGGGATATCCTTATATTAAGTGCTCCCTTATAGCTGCTTTAATATATATATATATAGCCATTTATGTGCCCCCCCTCTCTGTTTTACCCTGTTTCTGTAGTGCAGTGCAGGGGAGAGACCTGGGAGCCGTTCTGACCAGCGGAGCTGTGACAGAAAATGGCGCCGTGTGCTGAGGAGATAGGCCCCGCCCCTTTTTCGGCGGGTTCTTCTCCCGCTATTTTTCCAGTCAGGCAGGGGTTAAATATCTCCATATAGCCCCTATGGGCTATATGTGAGGTATTTTTAGCCTTGTATAAGGTTTATATTTGCCTCTCAGAGCGCCCCCCCCCAGCGCTCTGCACCCTCAGTGACTGCCCAGTGAAGTGTGCTGAGAGGAAAATGGCGCACAGCTGCAGTGCTGTGCGCTACCTTATGAAGACTGAGGAGTCTTCAGCCGCCGGTTTCCGGACCTCTTCACGCTTCAGCATCTGCAAGGGGGTCGGCGGCGCGGCTCCGGGACCGGACTCCACGGCTGGGCCTGTGTTCGATCCCTCTGGAGCTAATGGTGTCCAGTAGCCAAGCAGCAAATCCACTCTGCATGCAGGTGAGTTTACTACTTTCCCCCTAAGTCCCACGTTGCAGTGATCCTGTTGCCAGCAGGACTCACTGTAAAGAAAAAAACCTAAACTAAACTTTCTCTAAGCAGCTCTTTAGGAGAGCCACCTAGATTGCACCCTTCTCGTTCGG
This sequence comes from Pseudophryne corroboree, assembly GCF_028390025.1. Lineage (NCBI taxonomy): Eukaryota > Metazoa > Chordata > Amphibia > Anura > Myobatrachidae > Pseudophryne > Pseudophryne corroboree. Next base: position 147,853,141 of record NC_086446.1, on the reverse strand, counting down.
GCACAAAATCTAACTGGAGTCTGGAGGAGGGTCATAGGGGGAGGAGCCAGTGCACACCACCTGACCTAGTAAAGCTTTACTTTTTTGTGCCCTGTCTCCTGCGGAGCCGCTATTCCCCATGGTCCTTTCAGGAACCCCAGCATCCACTTAGGACGATAGAGAAAAATAGTTAATGGTGGGGGTTATTGCACATATACAGTTTATTAGACTGTATTATGTGCCTTTTTGCCAATAAGGTAATCTAATTGCTGCCAAGGGCACCCCCCCCCCCCCCCCCCAGCGCCCTGCACCCATCAGTGACCGGAGTGTGTGGTATGCTAAGGGAGCAATGGCGCACAGCTGCAGTGCTGTGTGCTACCTTAATGAAGACAGGAGTCTTCAGCCGCCGGTTTTCAACTCTCTTCAGTCTTCTGGCTCTGCGAGGGGGACGGCGGCGCGGCTCCAGGAACGGACGATCGAGGTCGGGCCCTGTGTTCGATCCCTCTGGAGCTAATGGTGTCCAGTAGCCTTAGAAGCACAAGCTAGCTGCAAGCAGGTAGGTTTGCTTCTCTCCCCTCAGTCTCACGTAGCAGTGAGTCTGTTGCCAGCAGATCTCACTGAAAATAAAAAAGCTAACAAATATTTTCTTTTCTAGGAAGCTCAGGAGAGCCCCTAGGGTGCATCCAGCTCTGGCCGGGCACAGATACTAACTGAGGTCTGGAGGAGGCACATAGAGGGAGGAGCCAGTGCACACCAGATGTAGTACCTAATCTTTCTTTTAAGAGTGCCCAGTCTCCTGCGGAGCCAGTCTATTTCCCATGGTCCTTACGGAGTACCCAGCATCCACTAGGACGTCAGAGAAATACCTATATCAGTTCATAAACCTGACACACTTAGCCCCCACAGGTTAGAGAATATAGGAGTAGCAAGCTGAGTGAAATACACGAGATGGCAGCCACGCAGCAGCAACATGCACACACACACATATATATAGTCACAAGTGAACAATGCAGAAATTATACTAAACCATAAAACTGCACTGGACTAGCAACACAAAGTAATACTATATAGTATAGCTATATATGTAAATAATAAGATTTTACTCACCGGTAAATCTAATTCTCGTAGTCCGAAGTGGATGCTGGGAACTCCGTAAGGACCACTGGGATTATACCAAAGCTCCCAAACGGGCGGGAGAGTGCGGATGACTCTGCAGCCCCGAATGAGCAAACTCAAGGTCCTCCTCAGCCAGGGTATCAAACTTGTAGACTCTTGCAAAAGTGTTTGAACCCGACCAAGTAGCAGCTCGGCAAAGTTGTAAAGCCGAGACCCCTCGGGCAGCCGCCCAAGAAGAGCCCACTTTCCTCGTGGAATGGGCTTTTACAGATTTAGGTTGCGGCAGTCCAGCCGCAGAATGTGAAAGTTGAATCGTGCTACAGATCCAGCGAGCAATAGTCTGCTTAGAAGCAGGAGCACCCAGCTTGCTGGGTGCATTCAGGATAAATAGCGAGTCAGTTTTCCTGACTTCAGCCGTCCTGGAAACATATATTTTCAGGGCCCTGACTACGTCCAGTAACTTGGAGTCCTCCAAGTCCCAAGTAGCCGCAGGCACCACAATAGGTTGGTTCACATGAAAAGCTGATACCACCTTAGGAAGAAATTGGGAATGAGTCCTCAATTCCGCCCTATCCATATGAAAAATCAGATAAGGGCTTTTGCATGACAAAGCCGCCAATTCTGATACACGCCAGGCCGACGCCAAGGCCAACAGCATGACCACTTTCCACGTGAGGTATTTTAGCTCTACGGATTTAAGTGGCTCAAACCAATGCGACATCAGGGAATCCAACACCACGTTGAGATCCCACGGTGCCACTGGAGGCACAAACGGGGGCTGAATATACAGCACTCCCTTAACAAAAGTCTGAACTTCAGGCAGTGAAGCCAGTTCTTTTTGGAAGAAAATATACAGAGCCGAAATCTGGACCTTAATGGAAACCAATTTTAGGCCCATAGTCACTCCTGACTGTAGGAAGTGCAGAAATCGACCCAGTTGAAATTCCTCCGTTGGGGCCTTCCTGGCCTCACACCAAGCAACATATTTTCGCCATATGTGGTGATAATGTTTTGCGGTCACATCTTTCCTAGCCTTAATCAGCGTAGGAATGACTTTCTCCGGAATGCTTTTTTCCTTTAGGATCCGGTGTTCAACCGCCATGCCGTCAAACGCAGCCGCGGCAAGTCTTGGAACAGACAGGGCCCCTGCTGCAGCAGGTCCTGTCTGAGCGGCAGAGGCCATGGGTCCTCTGAGATCACTTCATGAAGTTCTGGGTACCAAGCTCTTCTTGGCCAATCCGGAACCACGAGTATAGTTCTTACTCCTCTCCTTCTTATTATTCTCAGTACCTTGGGTATGAGAGGCAGAGAAAGGAACACATACACCGACTGATACACCCACGGTGTTACCAGAGCGTCCACAGCTATCGCCTGAGGGTCCTTGACCTGGCGCAATATCTTTTTAGCTTTCTGTTGAGGCGGGACGCCATCATGTCCACCTGTGGCTTTTCCCAAATGTGTACAATCATTTGGAAGACTCCTGGATGAAGTCCCCATTCTCCCGGGTGGAGGTCGTGCCTGCTGAGGAAGTCTGCTTCCCAGTTGTCCACTCCGGGAATGAACACTACTGACAGTGCTAACACCTGATTTTCCGCCCATCGGAAAATCCTTGTGGCTTCTGCCATCGCCATCCTGCTTCTTGTGCCGCCCTGTTGGTTTACATGGGCGACCGCCGTGATGTTGTCTGACTGGATCAGCACCGGCTGGTGTTGAAGCAGGGGTCTTGCCTGACTTAGGGCATTGTAAATGGCCCTTAGTTCCAGAATATTTATATGTAGGGAAGTCTCCTGACTCGACCATAGTCCTTGGAAGTTTCTTCCCTGTGTGACTGCCCCCCAGCCTCGAAGGCTGGCATCCGTGGTCACCAGGACCCAGTCCTGTATGCCGAATCTGCGGCCCTCTCGAAGATGAGCACTCTGCAGCCACCACAACAACGACACCCTGGCCCTTGGAGACAGGGTTATCAGCTGATGCATCCGAAGATGCGACCCGGACTACTTGTCCAACAGATCCCACTGGAAGATCCTTGCATGGAACCTTTTAGGAGGTCTCTGACTAGAGATGCCAACTCCTTGGCCTTCTCCTCCGGGAGAAACACTTTTTTCTGTTCTGTGTCCAGAACCATACCCAGGAACAGTAGACACATCGTAGGAACCAGCTGCGACTTTGGAATATTCAGAATCCAGCCGTGCTGTTGTAGCACTTCCCGAGATAGTGCTACTCCGACCAACAACTGCTCCCTGGACCCCGCCTTTATAAGGAGATCGTCCAAGTACGGGATAATTATAACTCCCTTTTTTCGAAGGAGTATCATCATTTCGGCCATTACCTTGGTAAATACCCCCGGTGCCGGGGACAGACCAACGGCAACGTCTGGAATTGGTAATGACAGTCCTGTACCACAATTTTGAGCTACTCCTGGTGAGGAGGGTAAATGGGGACATGCAGGTAAGCATCCTTGATGTCCAGTGATACCATGTAATCCCCTTCGTCCAGGTTTGCAATAACCGCCCTAAGCGATTCCATTTTGAACTTGAACCTTCGTATATAAGTGTTCAAGGATTTCAATTTTAGAATGGGTCACACCAAACCGTCTGGTTTCGGTACCACAAACATTGTGGAATAGTAACCCCGGCCTTGTTGAAGGAGGGGTACCTTGGTTATCACCTGCTGGAAGTACAGCTTGTGAATTTGCCGCCAGTACTACCTCCCTTTCTCTGAGGGCAGCAGGCAAGGCTGATTTGAGGTGAGGGGGAGTCGCCTCGAACTCCAGCTTGTATCCCTGTGATACTACTTGTAGAACCCAGGGATCCACCTGTGAGCGAGCCCACTGGTCGCTGAAGTTCCCGAGACGCGCCCCCACCGCACCTGGCTCCACCTGTAGAGCCCCAGCGTCATGCGGTGGACTCAGAGGAAGCGGGGGAAGATTTTTGATCCTGGGAACTGGCTGTCTGGTGCAGCTTTTCCCTCTTCGCTTGTCTCTGTGCAGAAAGGAAGCGCCTTTGACCCGCTTGCTTTTCTGAAGCCGAAAGGACTGTACCGGATAATACGGTGCTTTCTTAGGTTGTGAGGAAACCGGAGGTAAAAAAATTTCTTCCCAGCTGTTGCTGTGGATACGAGGTCCCAGAGACCATCCCCAAACAATTCCTCCCCCTTATAAGGCAGAATCTCCATGTGCCTTTTAAAATCAGCATCACCTGTCCACTGCCGGGTCCCTAATACCCTCCTGGCAGAATGGACATTGCCTTAATTCTGGATGCCAGCTGGCAAATATCCCCCTGTGCATCCCTCATATATAAGACGACGTCTTTACTATGCTCTATGGTTAGCCAAATAGTATCCCTGTCGAGGTAACAATCTGACAGGGTAACAGACCACGCTGCAGCAGCACTATCCATGCTGAGGCAATTTCAGGTCTCAGTATAGTACCTGAGTGTGTAAATACAGACTTCAGGATAGCCTCCTGCTTTTTATCAGCAGGCTCCTTCAAAGTGGCCGTATCCTAAGACGGCAGTGCCACCCTTTTTTTTACAAACGTGTGAGCGCCTTATCCACTTTAGGGGATATCTCCCCACGTGACCTATCCTCTGGCGGGAAAGGGTACGCCATCAGTAACTTTTTAGAAATTAACAGTTTCTTATCGGGGGAACCCACGCTTCTTCACACACTTCATTCACTCATCTGATGGGGGAACAAAACACTGGCTGCTTTTTCTCCCCAAACATAAAACCCTTTTTTAATGGTACTTGGGTTAATGTCAGAAATGTGTAACACATTTTTAATTGCCGAGATCATGTAACGGATGTTCCTAGTGGATTGTGTATTTGTCTCAACCTCGTCGACACTGGAGTCAGACTCCGTGACGACATCTGTGTCTGCAATCTGAGGTAGCGGGCGTTTTTGAGCCCCTGATGACCTTTGAGACGCCTGGGCAGGCGCGGGCTGAGAAGCCGGCTGTCCCACAGCTGTTACGTCATCCAACCTTTTATGTAAGGAGTTGACACTGTCGGTTAATACCTTCCACCTATCCATCCACTCTGGTGTCGGCCCCACAGAGGGCGACAAAACATTTATCGGCATCTGCTCCGCCTCCACATAACCTTCCTCCTCAAACATGTGGACACAGCCGTACCGACACACCGCACACACACAGGGAATGCTCTGACTGAGGACAGGACCCCACAAAGTCCTTTGGGGAGACAGAGAGAGAGTATGCCAGCACGCACCAGAGCGCTATATAATGCAGGGATTAACACTATAACTGAGTGATTTTTCCCAATAGCTGCTTGTATACACAATATTGCGCCTAAATTTAGTGCCCCCCCTCTCTTTTTAACCCTTTGAGCCTGAAAACTACAGGGGAGAGCCTGGGGAGCTGTCTTCCAGCTGCACTGTGAAGAAAAAATGGCGCCAATGTGCTGAGGGAGATAGCCCCGCCCCTTTTTCGGCTGACTTCTCCCGCTTTTTTATGGATCTCTGGCAGGGGTATTTTACACATATATAGCCTGTATGACTATATATTGTGTAGATTTGCCAGCCAAGGTGTTTAATATTGCTGCTCAGGGCGCCCCCCCCCCCCCCCCCAGCGCCCTGCTCCCATCAGTGACCGGAGTGTGAGGTGTGCATGAGGAGCAATGGCGCACAGCTGCAGTGCTGTGCGCTACCTTGGTGAAGACCAAAGTCTTCTGCCGACGATTTCCAGGACCGTCTTCTTGCTTCTGGCTCTGTAAGGGGGACGGCGGCGCGGCTCCGGGACCGGACGATCGAGGTCAGGCCCTGTGTTCGATCCCTCTGGAGCTAATGGTGTCCAGTAGCCTAAGAAGCCCAAGCTAGCTGCAAGCAGGTAGGTTCGCTTCTTCTCCCCTTAGTCCCTCGTAGCAGTGAGTCTGTTGCCAGCAGATCTCACTGAAAATAAAAAACCTAAAATATACTTTCTTTTTCTAGGAGCTCAGGAGAACCCCTAGTGTGCATCCAGCTCAGCCGGGCACAAGATTCTAACTGAGGTCTGGAGGAGGGTCATAGAGGGAGGAGCCAGTGCACACCAGGTAGTCCTAAAGATTTCTTTAGTTGTGCCCAGTCTCCTGCGGAGCCACTATTCCCCATGGTCCTTACGGAGTTCCCAGCATCCACTAGGACGTCAGAGAAAATATATATAACAAAACACAGTAGGTACTGGATGTATATCACAGGGTGTTTGTACCCCACAATCAGGGCCACATTATGCCACACAGTATCCCTTACACCTTACGTCACACACAGTAATGTCCCTTACACATTATGCCTCACACAGTAATGCCCTTAACACACTATGCCACACACACACAGCAATGCCCTTTACATTTTATGCCACATCTGGCGCTGGCTGTGATTCACAGCAGAAAGATATATACCAATATATTCAGTTATAGTGAGCACACTGAGCAAAAGATGTGTGGGTCCCAGGGATTTATAGGGTCCTCGTTCACGGTTTCAGGTCCCATCGCGATTTATAAATAACAAAAAACGTAGCCACTGCTCTCACCAACTGTTGTTGCCTCTACTCTGGCACAAAGACTTAAAAATATCTGATGCACAATACTGATAACAGTAGCACAGTAGAGGTAGGCAAGTATGCAGTAGAGGCAGTACATGCGCCCAACATACAAATATTCTACACATATTCTCTATTAAACATAGTGAAATGAAAATTAAAACGAGAGTACAAACTTGAATGGCTGCAGCACCACCTTTTACCTTGGCACAGCTCTGCAAGATGCTTCCTATGTGTTCCTGTTACTAATACTAACAACTGATATATCCATATATAGTAACAACCTGTAATAAATGTAAGTACCTGGTGTCACCCACAGTCAGATCAGAATTGTCTCCTTTCTTGCTTTTACAGTTACTTCTGTCTCTCAGGATGTTGTCAATTGAACATTTCCTGTCTGTGCGTTCCACCTGACTTCCTGGATGTGTGTTCCACCTGACTTCCTGGTTGTGCATTCCACCTAACTTCCGGGTTGTGCGTTCCAACTAACTTCCTGGTTGTGCGTTCCAACTTCATGGTTGTGCGTTCCACCAGATTTCCTCTTTGTTCACAAACATAGAACCTCTTTACTATATGTCTGTGTACAGTTTCTGCTTTAAATTAAACATGTAAATTATTACCATCTAATTGCCTGCTAGAGTTAACAGTATTACTTCAATATACAGTGTCCTCTATAGCAGAGGTTCTCAAACTCGGTCCTCACCTAGTGATATGCATCGGAAATTTTTCGGGTTTTGTGTTTTGGTTTTGGATTCGGTTCCACAGCAGTGTTTTGGATTCGGACGCGTTTTGGCAAAACCTCCCTGAAAATGTTTTGTCGGATTCGGGTGTGTTTTGGATTCGGGTGTTTTTTTTACAAAAAACCCGCAAAAACAGCTTAAATCATAGAATGTGGGGGACATTTTGATCCCATAGTATTATTAACCTCAATAACCATAATTTACACTCATTTTCAGTCTATTCTGAACACCTCACACCTCACAATATTATTTTTAGTCCTAAAATTTGCGCCGAGGCCGCTGGATGGCTAAGCTAAGCGACACAAGTGGCCGACACAAACACCTGGCCCATCTAGGAGTGGCACTGCAGTGTCAGACAGGATGGCACTTCAAAAAAATAGTCCCCAAACAGCACATGATGCAAAGAAAAAAAGAGGCGCACCAAGGTTGCCGTGTGACTAAGCTAAGCGACCCAAGTGGCCGACACAAACACCTGGCCCATCTAGGAGTGGCACTGCAGTGTCAGGCAGGATGGCACTTCAAAAAAATTGTCCCCAAACAGCACATGATGCAAAGAAAAAAAGAGGAGCAATGAGGTAGCTGTGTGACTAAGCTAAGCAACCCAAGTGGCCGACACAAACACCTGGCCCATCTAGGAGTGGCACTGCAGTGTCAGGCAGGATGGCACTTCAAAAAAATAGTCCCCAAACAACACATGATGCAAAGAAAAAAAGAGGCGCACCAAGGTCGCTGTGTGACTAAGCTAAGCGACCCAAGTGGCCGACACAAACACCTGGCCCATCTAGGAGTGGCACTGCAGTGTCAGACAGGATGGCACTTCAAACAAATTGTCCCCAAACTGCACATGATGCAAAGAAAAAAAGAGGCACACCAAGGTCGCTGTGTGACTAAGCTAAGCGACCCAAGTTGCCGACACAAACACCTGGCCCATCTAGGAGTGGCACTGCAGTGTCAGAAAGGATGGCACTTCAAAAAAATAGTCCCCAAACAGCACATGATGCAAAGAAAAAAAGAGGCGCACCAAGGTTGCTGTGTGACTAAGCTAAGCGACCCAAGTGGCCGACACAAACACCTGGCCCATCTAGGAGTGGCACTGCAGTGTCAGGCAGGATGGCACTTAAAAAAAATTGTCCCCAAACAGCACATGATGCAAAGAAAAAAAGAGGCGCAATGAGGTAGCTGTGTGACTAAGCTAAGCGACCCAAGTGGCCGACACAAACACCTGGCCCATCTAGGAGTGGCACTGCAGTGTCAGGCAGGATGGCACTTAAAAAAAATTGTCCCCAAACAGCACATGATGCAAAGAAAAAAAGAGACACACCAAGGTCGCTGTGTGACTAAGCTAAGCGACCCAAGTGGCCGACACAAACACCTGGCCCATCTAGGAGTGGCACTGCAGTGTCAGGCAGGATGGCACTTCAAAAAAATTGTCCCCAAACAGCACATGATGCAAAGAAAAAAAGAGGCGCACCAAGGTCGCTGTGTGACTAAGCTAAGCGACCCAAGTGGCCGACACAAACACCTAGCCCATCTAGGAGTGGCACTGCAGTGTCAGACAAGATGGCACTTCAAAAAAATAGTCCCCAAACAACACATGATGCAAAGAAAAAAAGAGGCGCAATGAGGTAGCTGTGTGACTAAGATAAGCGACCCAAGTGGCCGACACAAACACCTGGCCCATCTAGGAGTGGCACTGCAGTGTCAGACAGGATGACACTTCAAAAAAAATGTCCCCAAACAGCACATGATGCAAAGAAAAAAAGAGGCGCACCAAGGTCGCTGTGTGACTAAGCTAAGCGACCCAAGTGGCCGACACAAACACCTGGCCCATCTAGGAGTGGCACTGCAGTGTCAGACAGGATGGCACTTCAAAAAAATTGTCCCCAAACAGCACATGATGCAAAGAAAAAAAGAGGCGCACCAAGGTCGCTGTGTGACTAAGCTAAGCGACAAAAGTGGCCGACACAAACACCTAGCCCATCTAGGAGTGGCACTGCAGTGTCAGACAGGATGGAACTTCAAAAAAATAGTCCCCAAACAACACATGATGCAAAGAAAAAAAGAGGCGCACCAAGGTCGCTGTGTGACTAAGCTAAGCGACCCAAGTGGCCGACACAAACACCTGGCCCATCTAGGAGTGGCACTGCAGTGTCAGGCAGGATGGCACTTCAAAAAAATTGTCCCCAAACAGCACATGATGCAAAGAAAAAAAGAGGCGCACCAAGGTCGCTGTGTGACTAAGCTAAGCGACCCAAGTGGCCGACACAAACACCTGGCCCATCTAGGAGTGGCACTGCAGTGTCAGACAGGATGGCACTTCAAAAAAATAGTCCCCAAACAGCACATAATGCAAAGAAAAAAAGAGGCGCACCAAGGTCGCTGTGTGACTAAGCTAAGCGACACAAGTGGCTGACACAAACACCTGGCCCATCTAGGAGTGGCACTGCAGTGTCAGGCAGGATGGCACTTCAAAAAAATTGTCCCCAAACAGCACATGATGCAAAGAAAAAAAGAGGCGCACCAAGGTCGCTGTGTGACTAAGCTAAGCGACACAAGTGGCCGACACAAACACCTGGCCTATCTCAGAGTGGCACTGCAGTTTTCTAGCGAGAGGATGAGTGCTTCCATCCTCATGTGAATCTGAACCACTAGCCATGAACATAGGCCAAGGCCTCAGCCGTTCCTTGCCACTCCGTGTCGTAAATGGCATATTGGCAAGTTTACGCTTCTCATCAGACGCTTTTAATTTTGATTTTTGGGTCATTTTACTGAACTTTTGTTTTTTGGATTTTACATGCTCTCTACTATGACATTGGGCATCGGCCTTGGCAGACGACGTTGATGGCATTTCATCGTCTCGGCCATGACTAGTGGAAGCAGCTTCAGCACGAGGTGGAAGTGGATCTTGATCTTTCCCTATTTTAACCTCCACATTTTTGTTCTCCATTTTTTAATGTGTGGAATTATATGCCAGTATCAATAGCAATGGCCTACTACTATATATACTGCGCACAACTGAAATGCACCACAGGTATGGATGGATAGTATACTTGACGACACAGAGGTAGGTAGAGCAGTGGCCTTCCGTACCGTACTGCTATATATACTGGTGGTCACTGTCAGCAAACTGCAAAACTAAAATGCACCACAGGTATAGAATCTAGATCAGAGGTTCTCAAACTCGGTCCTCAGGAGCCCACACAGTGCATGTTTTGCAGCTAACCCAGCAGGTGCACAGGTGTATTAATTACTCACTGACACATTTTAAAAGGTCCACAGGTGGAGCTAATTATTTCACTTGCGATTCTGTGAGGAGACCTGCAAAACATGCACAGTGTGGGCCCCCGAGGACAGAGTTTGAGAACCTCTGATCTAGATGGATAGTATACTCAACGACACAGAGGTAGGTAGAGCAGTGGCCTTCCGTACCGTACTGCTATATATACTGGTGGTCACTGTCAGCAAACTGCAAAACTAAAATGCACCACAGGTATAGAATCTAGATGGATAGTATACTTGACGACACAGAGGTAGGTAGAGCAGTGGCCTTCCGTACCGTACTGCTATATATACTGGTGGTCACTGTCAGCAAAACTCTGCACTGTACTCCTCCTATATAATACTGCTGGTCCCCAGTCCCCACAATAAAGCAGTGTGAGCACAGATATATGCAGCACACTGAGCACAGATATGGAGTGTTTTTCAGGCAGACAACGTATACTGGTGGTCACTGGTCAGCAAAACTCTGCACTGTACTCCTCCTATATAATACTGCTGGTCCCCAGTCCCCACAATAAAGCAGTGTGAGCACAGATATATGCAGCACACTGAGCACAGATATGGAGCGTTTTTCAGGCAGACAACGTATACTGGTGGTCACTGATCAGCAAAACTCTGCACTGTACTCCTCCTATATAATACAGCTGCTCCCCAGTCCCCACAATTAAGGAATAAGCACAAATATTTTTGCATCAAGATTAATAAACGGAGAGGATGCCAGCCACGTCCTCTCCCTAACATTTCCAATGCACGAGTGCAGAGTTTTGCTGACCAGTGACTACCAGTATACGTTGTCTGCCTGAAAAACACTCCATATCTGTGCTCAGTGTGCTGCATATATCTGTGCTCACACTGCTTTATTGTGGGCACTGGGGACCACCAGTATATTATATAGGAGGAGTACAGTGCAGAGTTTTGCTGACCAGTGACCACCAGTATACGTTGTCTGCCTGAAAAACACTCCATATCTGTGCTCAGTGTGCTGCATATATCTGTGCTCACACTGCTTAATTGTGGGGACTGGGGAGAAGCTGTATTATATAGGAGGAGTACAGTGCAGAGTTTTGCTGACAGTGACCACCAGTATATATAGCAGTACGGTACGGAAGGCCACTGCTCTACCTACCTCTGTGTCGTAAAGTATACTATCCATCCATACCTGTGGTGCATTTCAGTTGTGCGCAGTATATATAGTAGTAGGCCATTGCTATTGATACTAGTGATGAGCGGATTCGGTTTTACTCGGTTTTACTCGGTTTTACTCGGTTCTCAAAACAGCATCTTATTGGCTCACGGATGTCACGTGTTTTGGATAGCCAATAAGATGCCGTTTTGAGAACCGAGTAAAACCGAGTAAAACCGAGTAAAACCGAACCTCGCTCATCACTAATTGATACTGGCATATAATTCCACACATTAAAAAATGGAGAACAAAAAAGTGAGGTTAAAATAGGGAAAGATCAAGATCCACTTCCACCTCATGCTGAAGCTGCTGCCACTAGTCATGGCCAAGACGATAAAATGCCATCAACGTCGTCTGCCAAGGCCGATGCCCAATGTCATAGTAGAGAGCATGTAAAATCCAAAAAACAAAAGTTCAGTAAAATGACCCAAAAATCAAAATTGAAAGCGTCTGATGAGAAGCGTAAACTTGCCAATATGCCATTTACGACACGGAGTGGCAAGGAACGGCTGAGGCCCTGGCCTATGTTCATGGCTAGTGATTCAGATTCACATGAGGATGGAAGCACTCATCCTCTCGCTAGAAAACTGCAGTGCCACTCCTAGATGGGCCAGGTGTTTCTGTCGGCCACTTGGGTCGTTTAGCTAAGTCACACAGCTACCTCATTGCGTCTCTTTTTTTCTTTGCATCATGTGCTGTTTGGGGACAATTTTTTTGAAGTGCCATCCTGCCTGACACTGCAGTGCCACTCCTAGATGGGCCAGGTGTTTGTGTCGCTGTCGCTTAGCTTAGCCATCCAGCGACCAGGAGTACAGTGCAGAGTTTTGCTGACAGTGACCACCAGTATATATTGCAGTACGGTACGGAAGGCCACTGCTCTACCTACCTCTGTGTCGTCAAGTATACTATCCATCTAGATTCTATACCTGTGGTGCATTTTAGTTTTGCAGTTTGCTAACAGTGACCACCAGTATATATAGCAGTACGGTACGGAAGTCCACTGCTCTACCTACCTCTGTGTCATCAAGTATACTATCCATCGATACCTGTTGTGCATTTCAGTTGTGCGCAGTATATATAGTAGTAGGCCATTGCTAGTGATACTGGCATATAATTCCACACATTAAAAAATGGAGAACAAAAATGTTGAGGTTAAAATAGGGAAAGATCAAGATCCACTTCCACCTCGTCCTGAAGCTGCTGCCACTAGTCATGGCCGAGACGATGAAATGCCATCAACGTGGTCTGCCAAGGCCGTTGCCAATGTCATAGTAGGGAGCATGTAAAATCCAAAAAATAAAAGTTCAGTAAAATGACCCAAAAATCAAAATTAAAAGCGTCTGATGAGAAGCGTAAACTTGCCAATATTCCATTTACGACATGGAGTGGCAAGGAACGGCTGAGGCCTTGGCCTATGTTCATGGCTAGTGGTTCAGATTCACATGAGGATGGAAGCACTCATCCTCTCGCTAGAAAACTGCAGTGCCACTCCTAGATGGGCCAGGTGTTTGTGTCGGCCACTTGGGTCGCTTAGCTTAGTCACACAGCGACCTTGGTGCGCCTCTTTATTTCTTTGCATCATGTGCTGTTTGGGGACTATTTTTTTGAAGTGCCATCCTGTCTGACACTGCAGTGCCACTCCTAGATGGGCCAGGTGTTTGTGTCGGCCACTTGGGTCGCTTAGCTTAGTCACACAGCGACCTTGGTGCGACTCTTTTTTTCTTTGCATCATGTGCTGTTTGGGGACAATTTTTTTGAAGTGCCATCCTGTCTGACACTGCAGTGCCACTCCTAGATGGGCCAGGTGTTTGTGTCGGTCACTTGTGTCGCTTAGCTTAGTCACACAGCGACCTTGGTGCGCCTCTTTTTTTCTTTGCATCATGTGCTGTTTGGGGACTATTTTTTTGAAGTGCCATCCTGTCTGACACTGCAGTGCCACTTCTAGATGGGCCAGGTGTTTGTGTCGGTCACTTGGGTCGCTTAGCTTAGTCACACAGCGACCTTGGTGCGCCTCTTTTTTTCTTTGCATCTAGAGATGAGCGCCTGAAATTTTTCGGGTTTTGTGTTTTGGTTTTGGGTTCGGTTCCGCGGCCGTGTTTTGGGTTCGAACGCGTTTTGGCAAAACCTCACCGAATTTTTTTTGTCGGATTCGGGTGTGTTTTGGATTCGGGTGTTTTTTTCAAAAAACACTAAAAAACAGCTTAAATCATAGAATTTGGGGGTCATTTTGATCCCAAAGTATTATTAACCTCAAAAACCATAATTTACACTCATTTTCAGTCTATTCTGAATACCTCACACCTCACAATATTATTTTTAGTCCTAAAATTTGCACCGAGGTCGCTGTGTGAGTAAGATAAGCGACCCTAGTGGCCGACACAAACACCGGGCCCATCTAGGAGTGGCACTGCAGTGTCACGCAGGATGTCCCTTCCAAAAAACCCTCCCCAAACAGCACATGACGCAAAGAAAAAAAGAGGCGCAATGAGGTAGCTGTGTGAGTAAGATTAGCGACCCTAGTGGCCGACACAAACACCGGGCCCATCTAGGAGTGGCACTGCAGTGTCACGCAGGATGGCCCTTCCAAAAAACCCTCCCCAAACAGCACATGACGCAAAGAAAAAAAGAGGCGCAATGAGGTAGCTGTGTGAGTAAGATTAGCGACCCTAGTGGCCGACACAAACACCGGGCCCATCTAGGAGTGGCACTGCAGTGTCACGCAGGATGTCCCTTCCAAAAAACCCTCCCCAAACAGCACATGACGCAAAGAAAAAAAGAGGCGCAATGAGGTAGCTGACTGTGTGAGTAAGATTAGCGACCCTAGTGGCCGACACAAACACCGGGCCCATCTAGGAGTGGCACTGCAGTGTCACGCAGGATGTCCCTTCCAAAAAACCCTCCCCAATCAGCACATGATGCAAAGAAAAAGAAAAGAAAAAAGAGGTGCAAGATGGAATTGTCCTTGGGCCCTCCCACCCACCCTTATGTTGTATAAACAAAACAGGACATGCACACTTTAACCAACCCATCATTTCAGTGACAGGGTCTGCCACACGACTGTGACTGATATGACGGGTTGGTTTGGACCCCCCCCAAAAAAGAAGCAATTAATCTCTCCTTGCACAAACTGGCTCTACAGAGGCAAGATGTCCACCTCATCTTCACCCTCCGATATATCACCGTGTACATCCCCCTCCTCACAGATTATCAATTCGTCCCCACTGGAATCCACCATCTCAGCTCCCTGTGTACTTTGTGGAGGCAATTGCTGCTGGTCAATGTCTCCGCGGAGGAATTGATTATAATTCATTTTAATGAACATCATCTTCTCCACATTTTCTGGATGTAACCTCATACGCCGATTGCTGACAAGGTGAGCGGCGGCACTAAACACTCTTTCGGAGTACACACTTGTGGGAGGGCAACTTAGGTAGAATAAAGCCAGTTTGTGCAAGGGCCTCCAAATTGCCTCTTTTTCCTGCCAGTATAAGTACGGACTGTGTGACGTGCCTACTTGGATGCGGTCACTCATATAATCCTCCACCATTCTTTCAATGTTGAGAGAATCATATGCAGTGACAGTAGACGACATGTCCGTAATCGTTGTCAGGTCCTTCAGTCCGGACCAGATGTCAGCATCAGCAGTCGCTCCAGACTGCCCTGCATCACCGCCAGCGGGTGGGCTCGGAATTCTGAGCCTTTTCCTCGCACCCCCAGTTGCGGGAGAATGTGAAGGAGGAGATGTTGACAGGTCGCGTTCCGCTTGACTTGACAATTTTGTCACCAGCAGGTCTTTGCACCCCAGCAGACTTGTGTCTGCCGGAAAGAGAGATCCAAGGTAGGCTTTAAATCTAGGATCGAGCACGGTGGCCAAAATGTAGTGCTCTGATT
This sequence comes from Pseudophryne corroboree, assembly GCF_028390025.1. Taxonomy (NCBI): domain Eukaryota; kingdom Metazoa; phylum Chordata; class Amphibia; order Anura; family Myobatrachidae; genus Pseudophryne; species Pseudophryne corroboree. The sequence continues at coordinate 147,837,423 of NC_086446.1, read as the reverse complement.
TCAACAGATTGACCACCCGTGAATCCTTGTTAAGCGAATTAAGGGCTGCATCCACAAGTCCCACATGCCTAGCGGAATCGCTCCCTTTTAGCTCCTTCTTCAATGCCTCCAGCTTCTTCTGCAAAAGCCTGATGAGGGGAATGACCTGACTCAGGCTGGCAGTGTCTGAACTGACTTCACGTGTGGCAAGTTCAAAGGGCATCAGAACCTTGCACAACGTTGAAATCATTCTCCACTGCACTTGAGACAGGTGCATTCCACCTCCTATATCGTGCTCAATTGTATAGGCTTGAATGGCCTTTTGCTGCTCCTCCAACCTCTGAAGCATATAGAGGGTTGAATTCCACCTCGTTACCACTTCTTGCTTCAGATGATGGCAGGGCAGGTTCAGTAGTTTTTGGTGGTGCTCCAGTCTTCTGTACGTGGTGCCTGTACGCCGAAAGTGTCCCGCAATTTTTCTGGCCACCGACAGCATCTCTTGCACGCCCCTGTCGTTTTTTAAAAAATTCTGCACCACCAAATTCAAGGTATGTGCAAAACATGGGACGTGCTGGAATTTGCCCATATTTAATGCACACACAATATTGCTGGCGTTGTCCGATGCCACAAATCCACAGGAGAGTCCAATTGGGGTAAGCCATTCCGCGATGATCTTCCTCAGTTGCCGTAAGAGGTTTTCAGCTGTGTGCGTATTCTGGAAAGCGGTGATACAAAGCGTAGCCTGCCTAGGAAAGAGTTGGCGTTTGCGAGATGCTGCTACTGGTGCCGCCGCTGCTGTTCTTGCGGCGGGAGTCCATACATCTACCCAGTGGGCTGTCACAGTCATATAGTCCTGACCCTGCCCTGCTCCACTTGTCCACATGTCCGTGGTTAAGTGGACATTGGGTACAACTGCATTTTTTAGGACACTGGTGAGTCTTTTTCTGACGTCCGTGTACATTCTCGGTATCGCCTGCCTAGAGAAGTGGAACCTAGATGGTATTTGGTAACGGGGGCACACTGCCTCAATAAATTGTCTAGTTCCCTGTGAACTAACGGCGGATACCGGACGCACGTCTAACACCAACATAGTTGTCAAGGCCTCAGTTATCCGCTTTGCAGTAGGATGACTGCTGTGATATTTCATCTTCCTCGCAAAGGACTGTTGAACAGTCAATTGCTTACTGGAAGTAGTACAAGTGGGCTTACGACTTCCCCTCTGGGATGACCATCGACTCCCAGCGGCAACAACAGCAGCGCCAGCAGCAGTAGGCGTTACACGCAAGGATGCATCGGAGGAATCCCAGGCAGGAGAGGACTCGTCAGAATTGCCAGTGACATGGCCTGCAGGACTATTGGCATTCCTGGGGAAGGAGGAAATTGACACTGAGGGAGTTGGTGGGGTGGTTTGCGTGAGCTTGGTTACAAGAGGAAGGGATTTACTGGTCAGTGGACTGCTTCCGCTGTCACCCAAAGTTTTTGAACTTGTCACTGACTTATTATGAATGCGCTGCAGGTGACGTATAAGGGAGGATGTTCCGAGGTGGTTAACGTCCTTACCCCTACTTATTACAGCTTGACAAAGGGAACACACGGCTTGACACCTGTTGTCCGCATTTCTGGTGAAATACCTCCACACCGAAGAGCTGATTTTTTTGGTATTTTCACCTGGCATGTCAACGGCCATATTCCTCCCACGGACAACAGGTGTCTCCCCGGGTGCCTGACTTAAACAAACCACCTCACCATCAGAATCCTCCTGGTCAATTTCCTCCCCAGCGCCAGCAACACCCATATCCTCCTCATCCTGGTGTACTTCAACACTGACATCTTCAATCTGACTATCAGGAACTGGACTGCGGGTGCTCCTTCCAGCACTTGCAGGGGGCGTGCAAATGGTGGAAGGCGCATGCTCTTCACGTCCAGTGTTGGGAAGGTCAGGCATCGCAACCGACACAATTGGACTCTCCTTGTGGATTTGGGATTTCGAAGAATGCACAGTTCTTTGCTGTGCTGCTTTTGCCAGCTTGAGTCTTTTAATTTTTCTAGCGAGAGGCTGAGTGCTTCCATCCTCATGTGAAGCTGAACCACTAGCCATGAACATAGGCCAGGGCCTCAGCCGTTCCTTGCCACTCCGTGTGGTAAATGGCATATTGGCAAGTTTACGCTTCTCCTCCGACAATTTTATTTTAGGTTTTGGAGTCCTTTTTTTTCTGATATTTGGTGTTTTGGATTTGACATGCTCTGTACTATGACATTGGGCATCGGCCTTGGCAGACGACGTTGCTGGCATTTCATCGTCTCGGCCATGACTAGTGGCAGCAGCTTCAGCACGAGGTGGAAGTGGATCTTGATCTTTCCCTAATTTTGGAACCTCAACATTTTTGTTCTCCATATTTTAATAGGCACAACTAAAAGGCACCTCAGGTAAACAATGGAGATGGATACTAGTATACAATTATGGACTGCCTGCCGACTGCAGACACAGAGGTAGCCACAGCCGTGAACTACCGTACTGTACTGTGTCTGCAGCTAATATAGACTGGTTGATAAAGAGAGGTTGTCTATGTAACTATGTATGTATAAAGAAGACTGAAAAAAATCCACGGTTAGGTGGTATACAATTATGGACGGACTGCCTGCCGAGTGCAGACACAGAGGTAGCCACAGCCGTGAACTACCGTACTGTACTGTGTCTGCAGCTAATATAGACTGGTTGATAAAGAGAAGATGTCTATGTAACTATGTATGTATAAAGAAGAATGAAAAAAAACCACGGTTAGGTGGTATACAATTATGGACGGACTGCCTGCCGAGTGCAGACACAGAGGTAGCCACAGCCGTGAACTACCGTACTGTACTGTGTCTGCAGCTAATATAGACTGGTTGATAAAGAGAAGATGTCTATGTAACTATGTATGTATAAAGAAGAATGAAAAAAATCCACGGTTAGGTGGTATTACAATTATGGACGGACTGCCTGCCGAGTGCAGAGACACAGAGGTAGCCACAGCCGTGAACTACCGTACTGTGTCTGCTGCGACTGGATGATAAATGATATAAAAAATATATATATATCACTACTGCAGCCGGACAGGTATATATTATATATTATATAATGACGGACCTGCTGGACACTGTCTGTCAGCAGAATGAGTTTTATTTTTATAGAATAAAAAAAAAAAAAACACACAAGTGAAGTCACACGACGAGTGTTTAACTTTTTCAGGCAATCACAATATAAGTATACTACTAACTATACTGGTGGTCAGTGTGGTCAGGTCACTGGTCACTCACACTGGTAGTGGCACTCCTGCAGCAAAAGTGTGCACTGTTTAATTTTAATATAATATGTACTCCTGGCTCCTGCTATAACCTATAACTGGCACTGCAGTAGTGCTCCCCAGTCTCCCCCACAATTATAAGCTGTGTGAGCTGAGCAGTCAGACAGATATATATAATATTATATATAGATAATAGATGATGCAGCACACTGGCCTGAGCCTGAGCAGTGCACACAGATATGGTATGTGACTGACTGAGTCACTGTGTGTATCGCTTTTTTCAGGCAGAGAACGGATATATTAAATAAACTGCACTGTGTGTCTGGTGGTCACTCACTATATAATATATTATGTACTCCTGGCTCCTGCTATAACCTATAACTGGCACTGCAGTAGTGCTCCCCAGTCTCCCCCACAATTATAAGCTGTGTGAGCTGAGCAGTCAGACAGATATATATAATATTATATATAGATAATAGATGATGCAGCACACTGGCCTGAGCCTGAGCAGTGCACACAGATATGGTATGTGACTGACTGAGTCACTGTGTGTATCGCTTTTTTCAGGCAGAGAACGGATATATTAAATAAACTGCACTGTGTGTCTGGTGGTCACTCACTATATAATATATTATGTACTCCTGGCTCCTGCTATAACCTATAACTGGCACTGCAGTAGTGCTCCCCAGTCTCCCCCACAATTATAAGCTGTGTGAGCTGAGCAGTCAGACAGATATATATAATATTATATATAGATAATAGATGATGCAGCACACTGGCCTGAGCCTGAGCAGTGCACACAGATATGGTATGTGACTGAGTCACTGTGTGCTGTGTATCGCTTTTTTCAGGCAGAGAACGGATTATAAAGTAAACTGCACTGTCCTCACTAGTAAACTCTCTCCACTCAGTCTCTACACTTCTACAGTAACAGTACTCCTCCTAGTCAGCTCCAGTAAATCTCTCTCAGTCTCTTATAATCTAAATGGAGAGGACGCCAGCCACGTCCTCTCCCTATCAATCTCAATGCACGTGTGAAAATGGCGGCGACGCGCGGCTCCTTATATAGAATCCGAGTCTCGCGATAGAATCCGAGCCTCGCGAGAATCCGACAGCGTCATGATGACGTTCGGGCGCGCTCGGGTTAACCGAGCAAGGCGGGAAGATCCGAGTCGCTCGGACCCGTGAAAAAAAACATGAAGTTCTGGCGGGTTCGGATTCAGAGAAACCGAACCCGCTCATCTCTATTTGCATCATGTGCTGTTTGGGGCCAATTTTTTTGAAGTGCCATCCTGCCTGACACTGCAGTGCCACTCCTAGATGGGCCAGGTGTTTGTGTCGGCCACTTGTGTCGCTAAGCTTAGTCACACAGCAACCTTGGTGCGCCTCTTTTTTTCTTTGCATCATGTGCTGTTTGGGGACTATTTTTTTGACGTGCCATCCTGTCTGACACTGCAGTGCCACTCCTAGATGGGCCAGGTGTTTGTGTCGGCCACTTGGGTCGCTTAGCTTAGCCATCCAGCAACCTTGGTGCACCTCTTTTTTTCTTTGCATCATGTGCTGTTTGGGGACAATTTTTTTGAAGTGCCATCCTGTCTGACACTGCAGTGCCACTCCTAGTTGGGCCAGGTGCTTGTGTCGGCCACTTGTGTCGCTTAGCTTAGCCATCCAGCGACCTTGGTGCAAATTTTAAGACTAAAAATAATATTGTGAGGTGTGAGGTGTTCAGAATAGACTGAAAATGAGTGGAAATTATGGTTATTGGGGTTAATAATACTATGGGATCAAAATGACCCCCAAATTCTATGATTTAAGCTAGTTTTGAGGGTTTTTTGTAAAAAATCACCTAAATTCAAAACACACCCGAATCCGACAAAAAATTTTCAGGGAGGTTTTGCCAAAACGCGTCCGAATCCAAAACACGGCCACGGACCCGAATCCAAAACCAAAACACAAAACCCGAAAAATTTCCGGTGCACATCACTACTGTCACGATCCGGGTATCTGGACGCCATTTCTTACCCATCAGATGCCTCCTAAGGCTGGCTCAGCGCTCCAGGACCGGATCCCATCTGTTATCCTGATGTGTACATTCCTGTATCCTCTCCTGTCACTCTGGGACGCTGTCACAGTAAACGCCATATTACACCTGGCATGGCGTCTCCCGCGGCCTCCGCCGCCGTCCCTGAACTTCTGCATGCAGAGTGTCTGAGTGGCGATTACGTCAGCCGCGGCCTCCGCTGTGTCCGCGTGGTTGGATGTGCATCTGTCAGCCTGGCGCCTCCTGTCTCCGGTGGCCGGCGCCGCCATTACTGTTTTCATTACCACATGGATTACAAACCAAACTTCCCTCCAAGTGTCTGCATGGGCGCAGCCATCTTGGATTCTGTCAGCTGATCATTTCCACCAATCTGTTCTCAGTATTGATAATCTGCATAATTGCCTAGCCAATCCCTTCCTTGCTGCAGGTATAAATACACTGTGCCTGAGCAAGGAAGGCGTCAGTGCTTTGGTTGTCAAACCTAGTTCCTGTTTGTCTCTCTCCTGTGATTGTCTTCCAGGTTCCAGCTCCTGTCTCAAGACTTCCACCATAGAGACCCGCACCAGCATTCCACCTGCGGTGTAGCCTGACTCTCCAATCCATTGTGGATTCATCTGTTTCCAGCTACAACATTACCTGCTTCCAGCTCAGCTTCCAGCAGAGTACAGCTTCTCTTAAAGGGCCTGTGTCCTTTCTACACTTTACCACTCTCCACCGGTATTATTATTTCTCCGCTCTCAAGTTCTACATTTCAGTTCATATTTCATCGCTCCCAAGTTCATTTATTATTTAACTGGTTCCAGCCAGTATCCACTCCGTGCTAACAACAGTCTGGTTCCAGCCAGTATCCACAGCAGCCGTTTTATCTTCAGCAACCCAGCTTTTCCTGGAACACCAGCTGGCACAATCCTGGGTTATCTCCATTGCTACAGTCGGGCCTGGTAAGGACTTTCCATCTAGAAGATTATAAGAACTATCTCACACTACCAGTGCCCTGTGGCTCCTGCCATCCTGTAGTACCCAGGAACTGTATTTATTCTTTGCTGACTTTTACGTTTTCTTTTACTGCTGCTGTGTTGCGGAGTTGTCATAATAAACATCATTGACTTTTATCCAAGTTGTCGTGGTCACGCCTTCGGGCAGTTATTATTCATGTTACTTACATGTCCAGGGGTCTGATACAACCTCCCAGGTTCCGGTACATCTCAGCCCCTACAACTGAGGCTGCCTCCCGTCAGCTCAGGCCCTCAGTTGTGACAGTAAGCACTGACCTAATGAATCCAGCCGGAGACCAGGATCAAGCGGCCAGGCCGATGCAAGAACTGGCAGCCCGACTAGAACATCAGGAGGCTGCACAGGGCCACATCATCCGCTGTCTCCAGGATCTCTCTACTCGGCTGGATGGGATTCAGACAACTCTCCGTGGATCAGGCGCGTCTGGTGCGTCAACCACAGTGACTCCAGCTATAACCCCACCCACCTTACCCATTTCTGCTCCACGTCTTCATCTTCCAACGCCAGCAAAATTTGACGGATCTCCAAGATTCTGCAGGGGATTTCTCAACCAGTGTGAGATTCAGTTTGAGCTACAACCTGGCAATTTTCCCAGTGACCGTACAAAAATTGCCTACATTATTTCTCTTCTCAGTGGCTCAGCCCTTGATTGGGCATCACCGTTATGGGAGAGGTCCGACACCCTGCTATCTTCCTACACTGCCTTCGTGTCAACATTCAGGCGCATCTTCGACGAGCCAGGCCGGGTAACCTCAGCTTCATCCGAGATTCTCCGTTTACGCCAGGGGTCACGTACTGTAGGACAATATCTGATACAGTTCCAGATCCTGGCATCCGAACTGGCATGGAACGACGAGGCCCTGTATGCTGCATTCTGGCATGGCTTATCTGAGCGTATTAAAGATGAGTTAGCTACCAGAGACTTACCTTCTAAGTTAGATGAGCTAATCTCACTCTGCACGAAAGTTGATTTACGTTTCAGAGAGAGAGCAACTGAGCGTGGAAGATCATCTGCTCCAAAATCTTCTGCTCCTCCTCCTCGTCAACTGTCACCATCTAAAGATGAGCCCATGCAACTTGGCCGTTCCTGTATAACTCCTGCTGAGCGCCGAAGACGTCTCTCCGAGTCTCTCTGTCTCTATTGTGCAGCTCCGTCTCACACCATTAATGCCTGTCCCAAACGTCCGGGAAACTCCAAATCCTAGCTCGCCAAGGAGAGGGCCGGCTAGGAGTAATGATCTCCTCTCCATCTCCTCAAGATTGTAATCTCCCAGTCTCGCTTCAAGTTGCTCAACGTTATCGGAACGTCATTGCCCTCCTTGATTCCGGAGCAGCTGGGAACTTTATTACCGAAGCCTATGTTAAACGGTGGTCCCTACCCACCGAGAGACTTCCTTCGTCCATTTCTTTAACTGCCGTGGATGGCAGCAAAATTTTTGATGCAGTTATTTCTTTAAGGACTCTACCAGTTCGTCTGAGAGTGGGAGTTCTTCATTCCGAACTTATTTCTTTTTTAGTGATTCCAAGAGCCACACATCCTGTGGTCCTGGGCCTTCCATGGCTCCGTCTTCACAATCCTACAATTGATTGGACGACTACGCAAATCCTGGCATGGGGTTCCTCCTGTGCTGAGACATGTTTGTTTAAAGTATTGCCTGTCTGTTCTTCCTCCCCCAGGTCGTCTGATGTTCTACCTCCTCCATATCAAGATTTCACGGATGTGTTCAGTAAAGCTTCTGCTGATATCCTTCCTCCTCATAGAGAATGGGACTGCCCGATTGATCTCGTTCCAGGGAAGGTTCCACCTCGAGGCCGAACTTATCCGTTGTCTCTGCCTGAGACGCATTCTATGGAGGAATATATTAAAGAGAACCTAGCAAAGGGGTTCATTCGACCTTCTTCTTCTCCAGCCGGCGCAGGCTTCTTTTTTGTAAAAAAGAAAGATGGTGGTCTGCGGCCGTGCATCGACTACAGAGGTTTGAACGACATTACCATCAAGAACCGTTATCCTTTACCCCTGATTACTGAGCTCTTTGACAGAGTTAGCGGAGCTACCATCTTTACAAAGCTGGACTTGAGAGGTGCATACAATCTCATCCGGATCCGTGAGGGTGACGAGTGGAAGACCGCCTTTAACACCCGTGACGGACATTATGAGTACCTCGTCATGCCCTTCGGATTGAGCAATGCTCCAGCTGTCTTCCAGCATTTTGTCAATGAGATCTTCAGAGACATTCTATACCGTCATGCCGTGGTCTATCTAGACGATATCCTCATTTTTGCCAACGATTTAGAGGAACATCGTTTTTGGGTTAAAGAGGTTCTGTCCCGTCTCCGTGTCAATCATCTCTATTGCAAATTAGAAAAATGCGTCTTTGAAGTCAAGTCCATTCCGTTTCTAGGGTACATTGTGTCCGGTTCCGGACTAGAGATGGATCCTGAGAAACTACAAGCAATCCAAAATTGGCCGGTACCCTTAACCCTCAAAGGGGTCCAGAGGTTCTTAGGGTTCGCCAACTATTACCGAAAGTTTATACGAGACTTTTCCACCATTGTGGCGCCTATTACTGCTTTCACTAAGAAGGGTGCTAACCCGTCCAAGTGGTCTGAAGAAGCCATGCAAGCATTTCATCTTTTAAAACAAAGGTTCATCTCTGCGCCTGTTCTGAAACAGCCTGACATCGACTCTCCTTTCATCTTAGAGGTGGATGCCTCCTCCGTTGGAGTAGGAGCGGTGTTATCTCAGAGGGCTAAAGATGGCCATTTACACCCTTGCAGTTTCTTCTCCCGGAAGTTCTCCCCAGCTGAACGCAACTATGCCATTGGCGACCAGGAGTTGCTAGCCATCAAGCTCGCTCTAGAAGAGTGGAGGTATCTGTTGGAGGGAGCTTCTCATTCAATCACCATACTTACAGACCACAAGAACCTTTTATATCTGAAAGGCGCACAATGTCTCAACCCTCGTCAGGCCAGATGGGCACTTTTCTTTTCCAGGTTCGACTTTAAACTCCAGTTCTGTCCGGGCTCTCAGAATCGCAAGGCCGATGCCCTTTCCCGCTCATGGGAGCAAGAAAATGAGTCAGAGTCTTCAGACAAGCATCCTATTATAAATCCGTTGGCATTCTCCACGGTAGGGATGGACTCTACGCCCCCATCAGGGAAAAGTTTTGTGAAACCGATGCTAAGTAAGAGGCTCATGCATTGGGCCCATGCTTCCCGTTTTGCCGGACATACAGGTATCCAAAAAACCCTGGAGTTTATCTCTAGGTCCTATTGGTGGCCAACTCTGAAAAAGGACGTCTTGGAGTTTATTGCATCTTGCCCAAAGTGTGCTCAACATAAGGTATCCCGCCAGTCGCCTGCGGGGCAACTGGTTCCACTATCTGTTCCCCGTCGACCTTGGACCCATTTGTCGATGGATTTTATTACAGATTTACCCATGTGCAACAAGTTCAATACCATCTGGGTGGTAGTTGACCGGTTCACCAAGATGGCACACTTCATTCCTCTCACCGGTCTTCCGTCAGCTTCCAAGTTGGCTCAAGTATTCATACAAGAGATCTTCCGACTCCACGGTCTTCCTGAAGAAATTATCTCAGATCGAGGAGTTCAATTCACAGCCAAATTCTGGCGAAGTTTATGTCAAGTCCTCCAAGTCAAGCTAAAGTTTTCCACGGCTTACCATCCTCAGACCAATGGTCAAACCGAGAGGGTGAATCAGGACTTGGAGGCCTTCCTCCGCATCTATGTGTCCTCCTCTCAAGATGACTGGGTTCAATTACTTCCCTGGGCCGAGTTCTGTCATAACAACCAGTATCATTCTTCATCTGCTTCAACACCATTCTTCACTAACTTTGGATTCCACCCTAAAGTCCCTGAGTTCCAACCGCTTCCAGCAACTTCTGTTCCCGCAGTGGATATCACCTTGCATCAGTTTGCCAATATCTGGAAGAGCGTACGATCAGCTCTGCTCAAGGCATCGTTCAGGTACAAGAAGTTTGCGGATAAGAAGCGTCGAGCAGTTCCTGCTCTCAAGGTGGGTGATCGGGTATGGTTATCCACGAAGAATTTGAGGTTAAGAGTTCCCAGTATGAAGTTTGCACCTCGCTATATCGGTCCTTTCAAGATTGAACAAGTCATCAATCCTGTTGCTTACAGACTCCAGTTGCCTCCCTTCTTAAAAATACCCAGGACATTCCATGTTTCCCTGTTGAAACCGCTGATCTTGAATCGGTTTCATTCCTCACTTCCTCCAACTCCGAAAGTCCAAACTCAACGAGGCGTTGAGTATGAAGTGGCCAAGATCCTGGACTCACGTCACCGTTACGGTCAACTACAATATCTTATTGACTGGAAGGGTTATGGTCCTGAGGAACGTTCATGGACCAATGCTTCTGATGTCCATGCTCCTGCCTTGGTCCGGAGATTCCATTCCAAGTTTCCTCAAAAGCCAAAGAAGTGTCCTGGGGCCACTCCTAAAGGGGGGGGTGCTGTCACGATCCGGGTATCTGGACGCCATTTCTTACCCATCAGATGCCTCCTAAGGCTGGCTCAGCGCTCCAGGACCGGATCCCATCTGTTATCCTGATGTGTACATTCCTGTATCCTCTCCTGTCACTCTGGGACGCTGTCACAGTAAACGCCATATTACACCTGGCATGGCGTCTCCCGCGGCCTCCGCCGCCGTCCCTGAACTTCTGCATGCAGAGTGTCTGAGTGGCGATTACGTCAGCCACGGCCTCCGCTGTGTCCGCGTGGTTGGATGTGCATCTGTCAGCCTGGCGCCTCCTGTCTCCGGTGGCCGGCGCCGCCATTACTGTTTTCATTACCACATGGATTACAAACCAAACTTCCCTCCAAGTGTCTGCATGGGCGCAGCCATCTTGGATTCTGTCAGCTGATCATTTCCACCAATCTGTTCTCAGTATTGATAATCTGCATAATTGCCTAGCCAATCCCTTCCTTGCTGCAGGTATAAATACACTGTGCCTGAGCAAGGAAGGCGTCAGTGCTTTGGTTGTCAAACCTAGTTCCTGTTTGTCTCTCTCCTGTGATTGTCTTCCAGGTTCCAGCTCCTGTCTCAAGACTTCCACCATAGAGACCCGCACCAGCATTCCACCTGCGGTGTAGCCTGACTCTCCAATCCATTGTGGATTCATCTGTTTCCAGCTACAACATTACCTGCTTCCAGCTCAGCTTCCAGCAGAGTACAGCTTCTCTTAAAGGGCCGGTGTCCTTTCTACACTTTACCACTCTCCACCGGTATTATTATTTCTCCGCTCTCAAGTTCTACATTTCAGTTCATATTTCATCGCTCCCAAGTTCATTTATTATTTAACTGGTTCCAGCCAGTATCCACTCCGTGCTAACAACAGTCTGGTTCCAGCCAGTATCCACAGCAGCCGTTTTATCTTCAGCAACCCAGCTTTTCCTGAAACACCAGCTGGCACAATCCTGGGTTATCTCCATTGCTACAGTCGGGCCTGGTAAGGACTTTCCATCTAGAAGATTATAAGAACTATCTCACACTACCAGTGCCCTGTGGCTCCTGCCATCCTGTAGTACCCAGGAACTGTATTTATTCTTTGCTGACTTTTACGTTTTCTTTTACTGCTGCTGTGTTGCGGAGTTGTCATAATAAACATCATTGACTTTTATCCAAGTTGTCGTGGTCACGCCTTCGGGCAGTTATTATTCATGTTACTTACATGTCCAGGGGTCTGATACAACCTCCCAGGTTCCGGTACATCTCAGCCCCTACAACTGAGGCTGCCTCCCGTCAGCTCAGGCCCTCAGTTGTGACAACTACTCTATAGCATACCTCCCAAGCATGACCCTCTCCAGTAGAGACAGAATGCTCTGCTCCTGGACTTCTCTCTTAATGTATAATTGCCTTCACCTGTGCTGAAACGGCTTTCTGATCCATTAACCTGTTCAAAACAGGTGTTTGCAATCACAAATTAAGAGATAAGTCCAGGAGCAGAGCATTGTGTCCCTCCTGGAGAGGGTCATGTTGGGAGGCATGCCCTATAGTGCCAGTACATTATCCAGTGGTAGGCTGACCATACTAGCCCTTTAAACTGGGATGCTCATGAATTACACAGGTTCCCTGGCTGGCTGACTTCAAGCCTGCATTTCACCTGATTTTAATCAGCCACAGAAACTGTGTAATTCATGAGCATCCCAGTTTAAAGGGCTAGTATGGTCAGCCTATGACCAGTGGCAGCATTCCATAATGCCCTCCCAGTGGCAGTGCCAATATTCCCCCCAGAGTCAATATGCACAAATGCTCCCATACCCCTCGAGTTCCAGTGTACCTTTACGAGGCAAAAGTTTTCAGTAATGAACCAGTATGCTCCCTCTGGGGGAATATTGAGTAATACTCCACAACCCTCTCCCCGTCCTCCCCAACAGGTCTCCACAGGAGGTGTGAACTCTGTATCTCTCTTAGGGACGGCCATCGCTGTGTTTGCCATCAATGGCGATACAGCAAGTAACCATCATTGACCATTAACCATCAATATTTTTGAATACTTGATGGTCGATGGCCATCCCTAATCTCTCTCTCCTACTGACCTAGTTCATGCAGTAGCTGTAAAATTAGCTGCTGACACTACTACCCTAAGCTCCACGCCACATATCCAGTTCCTTACACTTGTAACATCCTCCTTCAAAACATTCTCCAAATATTCCCCATTCATACTCAGAAGAATTCATTCTATCATTATCCCCTCTAGTGACTGCTGTACCCCTCAGCAGTGTCTCCCATCTACTGTACAAAGGCAAAAAAAGGAGGATGTTGCATGGGCACTGGATTTAAGCGCTGATTTGTCCTTCTTGAATATGGGATGAAATAACTAGTGGCTGTGCAGTAAGGCCTCCCTCTATTCTCACCTTGCAGTCTTCCCCTGGCACGGAAAGGCTATATGATTGGTGTTTCCTTTGGCACTGTAATCACTGCTGGACATGTATCCAGGACACTTGTTCCCCATGTTCATCCTCAAAGTAACCAAGTCCTTGGAGTATTGGCACTACTTAATACCGCTTTCTTTGTAATGTCCCACTGCCATGAAACAGGTAAGCATGGGGCAGCTGTACAGTGCAGCCATCTCTAAATGGATCTCATGGCATCCCACCACTGCTAAATGAGCACAGGGTTTCACTGTAACAAGAGCCCTCCCTCATTCTCCGATCTCTCACTGTCCCTCCCTCATTCACATGTGATTGGAGGTGCTATTGCTCCTTCTTACATAGAAGCAGCAGCAATAGAGCTGATCTGGTAATGCAGTAGGAGGCATCACATCCCCTGCTGCATTACTGATCCGAGCTGCGTCCTAGGACACAGTATCTGATTATCTTTGACACCATTGGCTGCATGACCCATGGGCAGAGCCGTAACTACATGTGTGCCAGGTGTGCCTGGCACACAGTGCAGTCACCCTGAGGACGCAACTGCCGCATTCCAAGTCAGTGTCTTGTAATGAGTCAAATTGACTCATTACCTGCCACCTGTGTGTGCCGGAGAAGGAGAGGACGAGGAGCAGATCCCGGGCAGGTGAGAAGGAAGAGGATAGAGAGGGAGGAGGGAACCGCAGCAGCGCTATGTAAGTGGTAGCGGCGCCGCTGCAGCTGTCCCTCTCCTCCCACATAGGCTGAACGCCGTTGCAGTGAATGCTGGGATGCACTTCCCTCATCTCAGCATTCACAGCGGCGGCAGCCAGCCAATGCGGAAGGAGACGGACAGCTGAATGCAGCGCCGCCACCAATTACAGTGCGTTGCGGCGGCTCCGGAGTCCCCCTCCCCCCTCCTCCTTCTTCCCTGCCTCCGGAGCTGCCAGCACCGAGGAGCCTGGCTGCCTGAGCCAATGGGGAGATGGTAAGTATCAACTATTCTATTCTGTCTGCCTGTCTATCTATCTATCCTGCTGTAATGTGTAAAAAGGGGGACGCTGGCTGCCGTAATATGTATAAAAGGGGATGCTGTCTGCCATAATGTGTAAAAAGAGGATGCTGTCTGCTGTAATGTGTAAAAAGGTTTCTACCTGGTGTAGTGATGCTACTGTTCGGCGGAATTTGAATAATGGGGACTACTTTGCATCATAATATGAAATGGTATTATTTTGTGGCCACACCTCTTCCCATGAAGCCATGCCCCTATAAATTTTTCAGGCGCGCACTGCCCCTATTTTGCATAAGGGGAGTCGCCAATGCCGTTTCTTGCACACAGCGCTAAAATGTCTAGTTACGGCACTGCCCATGGGCTAGTGCAAGCCAGCAGCCTCAGATGTTACCTTGAGTCCAGTAAATCTCCATGTTCTGACAGAGATGCAGGCCTCTTTCCTCCCCTGTAATAGCGTGTCACCTCTGTTTGTAAAAAAAATATTCCGTCACTGCCCCCTTCTGGAGGGGGAAGGGGTGGTTCCCTCCAAAAGTTTTATTTCCAGGATTCTGTTGGGAGGGGGGCTTACCACAAAGTTCTTTGCACCACCTAGATAAACTATTTTCTGGTGTGTTGACCAGCTCACCATGCATCTCCAAATTCCACTTTACTGTAGGAGGCTGCAAGGGAGGACATTCCGCTTACCTGGGAAGTGGTGACAGCAGCACTTGGAGGGCTCTGGTTCTCAATAGACCCCCAGGGAGAAAGGTGAGTGCAATTTACTTTAAATAATACATTGTCAAAGTCGAAAAATATCATGATTCACATGCCTTCTACTAACACCTCATGCACATGCCCGCTGCTCGTACACTCAGTCTGCTGTGCGTGAACATATCCGCAATTTGCGTAAGTTCGCTCCGGCGATCACGCGCATGGTATGCACATTTACGGTAGAGTTTGTGAGTGTATAGCGGGCGACTCGATCATAGCATATTTAACCCATATAGTGTGTTTTATAGTTAATATTCCCCTTGACAACGTCAGCAAGTATGTTTAGTTAAAATGGTTCCTGGACAGAGGGATTCCTCTTTACATGATAGGAAGGGTCAGATTAAGGTTGAAAGGTGGTGTCTAGTATCCAGCTGTATGGTATTTTAAGGGTAACATTTCGGTGTTCGTTAGGAAAAGATCGCTCGCTCCTGCGTATAGTTATGTACAAAAATAGTATATGGACATTAACTGTATTTGCTGTAAATTACACATGCGGCGGGAATCCTGAGGATACCTCCCACCTGGGCAGTTGGGGAAAGACACAGCCCACCTGTTCAAATCCACCTATGACCTTTGCTATAATGTGGAGACACCTTCCTGTGTCCAATGAACAATGAGATTATAGGGACCATTGTATTGTGAATGTATGTTGTGTATATAAAGACCACCATTGCCTGGCCAGTCACTCACTCTCTCTGAAGGTTTTCTCTCTGAATGCTGAGGGCTGGATCCAGGACGCGCTTGCGAATCATCCCCACGTAAGTACATTTCTCTGTAGCCATGATCATCTTTATTCTCTGTTATTCTGTTAGATTTCTATGTTAGCTTGTAGTGTATAAACTGTACTGTTTTTACCTTTTATTGGAATCAATCCATGGAGGTCTTAGAATCCTGTGGTTTCAAATACAAACCTGGTGTAGTGTTATCATTTTCCTGCCAGGGCTTTTAAAGTAGATTAACTTGTTTAACCTGTTTTAGATCAACCTGCATTGTTAAGGTGTATGCACTGCAGATACTTTGAATCAGTTTAACGTATAAGCACATCCTTACATTGTTTCATTAATAAGGTTTACAGTATTTCAATCAGTGTGCGTACGTTGTACCCACGGCGCGGCGTCTGATACGCTAAGTGTGGATCAAATACATTACTCAGTACGCAAATAGCGTACTTAGTCCGTAGTGTGCGTAATAAGTCTAGCGGCCATAGCGGCTCCACGGTAACAGTGTATAGCTTTATGTTTTAAGATAATAATTGACATTGTCAATTGGGAGCATCGTCCGGGCCTCCTCATATCCGCAACCTAGCAGGACAAGGCAGACTTTATCTATCAGCAAAGGGAGGGAAGGTATGAAGGTATCCCCTGTTAACCCTTTCATGGTCAGGTGGATACATTGGTACTGATTAGATATGCGTCTGCTCTGCATGGTTTGTAGGGATGCTGGTGGGATCCGAAAGGTAAGAACGTAAAGCTATTTTTAAAGTCTGTGAATTTCTGAATACAAGCATACACCTGTACTCTGCATATCTGATTATATTGTTGCAAAACAAGGTTCAAATGAGTCATATTGTGTTTGATTCAGATTGGATTTCTTATCTGTTTAAGTAGGTTTAAAAGTATATTTAAAAGTTGCTGCAAAAGCCTTTATATAGTGTTGTTTTTTTTTTTTTTTAACTCAGGCCTAAAATAACTTCAGGGGCTTGCATGGTGATTTTTGACTGCTCTACCTACCTCTGTGTCATCAAGTATACTATCCATCGATACCTGTTGTGCATTTCAGTTGTGCGCAGTATATATAGTAGTAGGCCATTGCTAGTGATACTGGCATATAATTCCACACATTAAAAAATGGAGAACAAAAATGTGGAGGTTAAAATAGGGAAAGATCAAGATCCACTTCCACCTCGTGTTGAAGCTGTTGCCACTAGTCATGGCCGAGACGATGAAATGCCATCAACGTGGTCTGCCAAGGCCGTTGCCAATGTCATAGTAGGGAGCATGTAAAATCCAAAAAATAAAAGTTCAGTGAAATGACCCAAAAATCAAAATTAAAAGCGTCTGATGAGAAGCGTAAACTTGCCAATTTTCCATTTACGACATGGAGTGGCAAGGAACAGCTGAGGCCTTGGCCTATGTTCATGGCTAGTGGTTCAGATTCACATGAGGATGGAAGCACTCATCCTCTCGCTAGAAAACTGCAGTGCCACTCTGAGATAGGCCAGGTGTTTGTGTCGGCCACTTGTGTCGCTTAGCTTAGTCACACAGCGACCTTGGTGCGCCTCTTTTTTTCTTTGCATCATGTGCTGTTTGGGGACAAATTTTTTTAAGTGCCATCCTGCCTGACACTGCAGTGCCACTCCTAGATGGGCCAGGTGTTTGTGTCAGCCACTTGTGTCGCTTAGCTTAGTCACACAGCGACCTTGGTGCGCCTCTTTATTTCTTTGCATTATGTGCTGTTTGGGGACTATTTTTTTGAAGTGCCATCCTGTCTGACACTGCAGTGCCACTCCTAGATGGGCCAGGTGTTTGTGTCGGCCACTTGGGTCGCTTAGCTTAGTCACACAGCGACCTTGGTGCACCTCTTTTTTTCTTTGCATCATGTGCTGTTTGGGGACTATTTTTTTGACGTACCATCCTGTCTGACACTGCAGTGCCACTCCTAGATGGGCCAGGTGTTTGTGTCGGCCACTTGGGTCGCTTAGCTTAGCCATCCAGCGACCTTGGTGCACCTCTTTTTTTCTTTGCATCATGTGCTGTTTGGGGACAATTTTTTTGAAGTGCCATCCTGTCTGACACTGCAGTGCCACTCCTAGTTGGGCCAGGTGCTTGTGTCGGCCACTTGTGTCGCTTAGCTTAGCCATCCAGCGACCTTGGTGCAAATTTTAAGACTAAAAATAATATTGTGAGGTGTGAGGTGTTCAGAATAGACTGAAAATGAGTGGAAATTATGGTTATTGAGGTTAATAATACAATGGGATCAAAATGACCCCCAAATTATTTGATTTAAGCTGGTGTTGAGGGTTTTTTGTAAAAAATCACCCAAATCCAAAACACACCCGAATCCGACAAAAAATTTTCAGGGAGGTTTTGCCAAAACGCGTCCGAATCCAAAACACGGCCGCGAATCCAAAACCAAAACACAAAACCCGAAAAATTTCCGGTGCACATCACTACTCTATAGCATACCTCCCAAACATGACCCTCTCCAGTAGAGACAGAATGCTCTGCTTCTGGACTTCCCTCTTAATGTATAATTGCCTTCACCTGTGCTGAAACGCCTTTCTGATCCATTAACCTGTTCAAAACAGGTGTTTGCAATCACAAATTAAGAGATAAGTCCAGGAGCAGAGCATTGTGTCCCTCCTGGAGAGGGTCATGTTGGGAGGCATGCCCTATAGTGCCAGTACATTATCCAGTGGTAGGTTGACCATACTAGCCCTTTAAACTGGGATGCTCATGAATTACACAGGTTCTCTGGCTGGCTGACTTCAAGCCTGCATTTCACCTGATTTTAATCAGCCACAGAAACTGTGTAATTCATGAGCATCCCAGTTTAAAGGGCTAGTATGGTCAGCCTATGACCAGTGGCAGCATTCCGTAATGCCCTCCCAGTGGCAGTGCCAATATTCCTCCCAGAGTCAATATGCACAAATGCTCCCATACCCCTCGAGTTCCAGTGTACCTTTACGAGGCAAAAGTTTTCAGTAATGAACCAGTATGCTCCCTCTGGGGGAATATTGAGTAATACTCCGCAACCCTCTCCCCATCCTCCCCAACAGGTCTCCACAGGAGGTGTGAACTCTGTATCTCTCTTAGGGATGGCCATCGCTGTGTTTGCTATCAATGGCGATACAGCAAGTAACCATCATTGACCATTAACCATCAATATTTTTGAATACTTGATGGTCGATTGCCATCCCTAATATCTCTCTCCTACTGACCTAGTTCATGCAGTAGCTGTAAAATTAGCTGCTGACACTACTACCCTAAGCTCCACGCCACATATCCAGTTCCTTACACTTGTAACATCCTCCTTCAAAACATTCTCCAAATATTCCCCATTCATACTCAGAAGAATTCATTCTATCATTATCCCCTCTAGTGACTGCTGTACCCCTCAGCAGTGTCTCCCATCTACTGTACAAAGGCAAAAAAAGGAGGATGTTGCATGGGCACTGGATTTAAGCGCTGATTTGTCCTTCTTGAATATGGGATGAAATAACTAGTGGCTGTGCAGTAAGGCCTCCCTCTATTCTCACCTTGCAGTCTTCCCCTGGCACGGAAAGGCTATATGATTGGTGTTTCCTTTGGCCCTGTAATCACTGCTGGACATGTATCCAGGACACTTGTTCCCCATGTTCATCCTCAAAGTAACCAAGTCCTTGGAGTATTGGCACTACTTAATACCGCTTTCTTTGTAATGTCCCACTGCCATGAAACAGGTAAGCATGGGGCAGCTGTACAGTGCAGCCATCTCTAAATGGATCTCATGGCATCCCACCACTGCTAAATGAGCACAGGGTTTCACTGTAACAAGAGCCCTCCCTCATTCTCCGATCTCTCACTGTCCCTCCCTCATTCACATGTGATTGGAGGTGCTTTTGCTCCGTCTTACATAGAAGCAGCAGCAATAGAGCTGATCTGGTAATGCAGTAGGAGGCATCACATCCCCTGCTGCATTACTGATCCGAGCTGCGTCCTAGGACACAGTATCTGATTATCTTTGACACCATTGGCTGCATGACCCATGGGCAGAGCCGTAACTACATGTGTGCCAGGTGTGCCTGGCACACAGTGCAGTCACCCTGAGGACGCAACTGCCGCATTCCAAGTCAGTGTCTTGTAATGAGTCAAATTGACTCATTACCTGCCACCTGTGTGTGCCGGAGAAGGAGAGGACGAGGAGCAGATCCCGGGCAGGTGAGAAGGAAGAGGATAGAGAGGGAGGAGGGAACCGCAGCAGCGCTATGTAAGTGATAGCGGCGCCGCTGCAGCTGTCCCTCTCCTCCCACATAGGCTGAACGCCGTTGCAGTGAATGCTGGGATGCACTTCCCTCATCTCAGCATTCACAGCGGCGGCAGCCAGCCAATGCGGAAGGAGACGGACAGCTGAATGCGGCGCCGCCACCAATTACAGTGCGTTGCGGCGGCTCCGGAGTCCCCCTCCCCCCTCCTCCTTCTTCCCTGCCTCCGGAGCTGCCAGCACCGAGGAGCCTGACTGCCTGAGCCAGTGGGGAGATGGTAAGTATCAACTATTCTATTCTGTCTGCCTGTCTATCTATCTATCTATCTATCTATCTATCTATCTATCTATCTATCTATCATGCTGTAATGTGTAAAAAGGGGGACGCTGGCTGCCGTAATATGTATAAAAGGGGATGCTGTCTGCCATAATGTGTAAAAAGAGGATGCTGTCTGCTGTAATGTGTAAAAAGGTTTCTACCTGGTGTAGTGATGCTACTGTTCGGCGGAATTTGAATAATGGGGACTACTTTGCATCGTAATATGAAATGGTATTATTTTGTGGCCACACCTCTTCCCATGAAGCCATGCCCCTATAAATTTTTCAGGCGCGCACTGCCCCTATTTTGCATAAGGGGAGTCGCCAATGCCATTTCTTGCACACAGCGCTAAAATGTCTAGTTACGGCACTGCCCATGGGCTAGTGCAAGCCAGCAGCCTCAGATGTTACCTTGAGTCCAGTAAATCTCCATGTTCTGACAGAGATGCAAGCCTCTTTCCTCCCCTGTAATAGCGTGTCACCTCTGTTTGTAAAAAAAATATTCCGTCACTGCCCCCTTCTGGAGGGGGAAGGGGTGGTTCCCTCCAAAAGTTTTATTTCCAGGATTCTGTTGGGAGGGGGCTTACCACAAAGTTCTTTGCACCACCTAGATAAACTATTTTCTGGTGTGTTGACCAGCTCACCATGCATCTCCAAATTCCACTTTACTGTAGGAGGCTGCAAGGGAGGACATTCCGCTTACCTGGGAAGTGGTGACAGCAGCACTTGGAGGGCTCTGGTTCCCACTAGACCCCCAGGGAGAAAGGTGAGTGCAATTTACTTTAAATATTACATTGTCAAAGTCGAAAAATATCATGATTCACATGCTTTCTACTAACCCCTCATGCACATGCCCGCTGCTCGTACACTCAGTCTGCTGTGCGTGCACATATCCGCAATTTGCGTAAGATCGCTCCGGCGATCACGCGCATGGTATGCGCATTTACGGTAGAGTTTGTGAGTGTATAGCGGGCGACTCGATCATAGCATATTTAACCCATATAGTGTGTTTTATAGTTAATATTCCCCTTGACAACGTCAGCAAGTATGTTTAGTTTAAACGGTTCCTGGACAGAGGGATTCCTCTTTACATGATAGGAAGGGTCAGATAAAGGTTGAAAGGTGGTGTCTAGTATCCAGCTGTAGGGTATTTTAAGGGTAACATTTCGGTGTTAGTTAGGAAAAGATCGCTCGCTCCTGCGTATAGTTATGTACAAAAATAGTATATGGACATTAACTGTATTTGCTGTAAATTACACATGCGGCGGGAATCCTGAGGATACCTCCCACCTGGGCAGTTGGGGAAAGACACAGCCCACTTGTTCAAATCCACCTATGACCTTTGCTATAATGTGGAGACACCTTCCTGTGTCCAATGAACAATGAGATTATAGGGACCATTGTATTGTGAATGTATGTTGTGTATATAAAGACCACCATTGCCTGGCCAGTCACTCACTCTCTCTGAAGGTTTTCTCTCTGAATGCTGAGGGCTGGATCCAGGACGCGCTTGTGAATCATCCCCACGTATGTACATTTCTCTGTAGCCATGATCATCTTTATTCTCTGTTATTCTGTTAGATTTCTATGTTAGCTTGTAGTGTATAAACTGTACTGTTTTTACCTTTTATTGGAATCAATCCACGGAGGTCTTAGAATCCTGTGGTTTCAAATACAAACCCGGTGTAGTGTTATCATTTTCCTGCCAGGGCTTTTAAAGTAGATTAACTTGTTTAACCTGTTTTAGATCAACCTGCATTGTTAAGGTGTATGCACTGCAGATACTTTGTATCGGTTTAAAGTATAAGCACATCCTTACATTGTTTCATTAATAAGGTTTACAGTATTTCAATCAGTGTGCGTACGTGCCGCGTGTACGTTGTACCCACGGCGCGGCGTCTGATACGCTAAGTGCGGATCAAATACATTACTCAGTACGCAAATAGCGTACTTAGTCCGTAGTGTGTGTAATAAGTCTAGCGGCCATAGCGGCTCCACAGTAACAGTGTATAGCTTTATGTTTTAAGATAATAATTGACATTATCAATTGGGAGCATCGTCCGGGCCTCCTCATATCCGCAACCTAGCAGGACAAGGCAGACTTTATCTATCAGCAAAGGGAGGGAAGGTATGAAGGTACCCCCTGTTAACCCTTTCATGGTCAGGTGGATACATTGGTACTGATTAGATAAGCGTCTGCTCTGCATGGTTTGTAGGGATGCTGGTGGGATCCGAAAGGTAAGAAATTAAAGCTATTTTTAAAGTCTGTGAATTTCTGAATACAAGCATACACCTGTACTCTGCATATCTGATTATATTGTTGCAAAACAAGGTTCAAATGAGTCATATTGTGTTTGATTCAGATTGGATTTCTTACCTGTTTAAGTAGGTTTAAAAGTATATTTAAAAGTTGCTGCAAAAGCCTTTATATAGTGTTGTTTTTTTTTTTTTTTAACTCAGGCCTAAAATAACTTCAGGGGCTTGCATGGTGATTTTTTTGTGTGACAAAGGAAGCCGCATGGTCTGTCCTCCATTTTGTGTAACCCTCATGGATGTGGAAGGGGGAGGAGCAGGATTTTGGGAAGGTAATTATTTTTCTTCAAAATGGCTGATTTTCAGTCTGCTCAGGAATAATCAGCCGTCCTTGGTCAAAAAGAAATCACCATTTATTAGTTACCAATGCATTTATTTAACCCATGCCATAGTCAATTACAAATAGATTCAGAGGGGGCTTAATAAAAGTTAATAGTAAGATGAATATTTGATGTAAGAACGACACACAGATATAAAACAAAGTTTTTTCTACTTCTTCTTTACCTCTAGGATTCAGTTAAACTCTGCTTGTTGTAAGATAAGCCATTGAAATGCAAATTAACCTGTGCAACGGCTTTTTCCTGGCAGTGAAAAACCACCTTCACAGACAGTCAAAAGCACATTAATATGCAAATTAGAAGAGTAAATGAGTCTCAGGAGACCAGTGAATAGTACATAGATATAATATTATAATTATGTGTGTGTGTTTATATCAATGTATGTTCTGCAAGATAGCTATCCAATATGAATCATACTATTGGAAGCATTGATTACTAGATTAATTTAGACCTGTATTTTGTGTATTCTGCATATCTACTCGCTTGTTGCCATTAGCATTGATTATTAGCTCTATTTTGACCCATGCTGAAAAATTTGTTGCTATTTAGTTAAAAATATAGAGTAATAGTTAAGGGAGTACATGTAAAACATACACGCAGCCGGGCCAGTTATAAAGGTTTATACAGGAGATACTGTGTGGTGTGGGTAAACGATTATAGTTGAATATCGTTTACATTTATAGAAGCGTGTTATTTGTATTACTGCGGATATATCCAGCCTTTGTACACGTGTCCCGGACCACGTGCAAGACTGCGTGTGCAACGCAAAAGCCTACACACGTGGCGTATATTACACAACATGCGTACCGATACGCCCACTAAATACAAATCACACAATAGCATTGTTTCAGTTTAGGCGATACGGTAGCCACGCGATAATAGCACAAATTGATCAGTATCCAATATTTAGTTTAAAAACACCTTTTTTTCTGTATTACCTCTGGGGAGAGCTAGCAGTTTACAGGAAATTATTTTTCTGATCAGAAAACTATAGAATGATAGTGAGGGCTGAAAAAGGTATGAGTGTATTGAACTCCGCTTGGTGGTCTTGGTGGTCTTAGTGGTCTTGGTGAAGCTTGGTGAAACTTGGTGAAACTTGGTGAAGCACGGTCTAGGTGAAAACGTGCGAGCACGGTCCAGGTGTACATGTGCGACGGAGTGTGATAAAGTTTTCGTGGTATTACGCTCCGGCTGTTGTGGAGCACAGTAGGGAGACTCCAATGATCCTACCATTTATAGATAACTAGTGTCTATAAGTGGTACGATTGGACCACACAGTTGTAGTTGTAAACCCGTGACGCAACGTGATATGAGGTCGCATATTCATGCGTAAATTGCCCTCATACGTGTAGTAGGGAGCACATGCAAGCGTGATTTGTGTAAAATAAAAGTTTAGGGAATTTTCGCTGGTCTCTCAGGAAAATCCCTAGAGGTAGGGCCTGCAACGACTACACGAGTCTGCTAGAAGGCGGACCGGGGATACTCGGAGCAGAAGAAGCTGGTGGAAGAGCTTGGAGAACTTCCACCATTGACTACTGTGTTTGGTGCATTTTAGGAAGTTTTTCTGTGTTAAAAAGGTCCACAATGGAAGCCAAGTGCACAACACAGGGACGTTTAGCAGTCAGGGTTCAGACTGCAGAGCTCAGACCCCGGGGGTCTGTTTGATTAGTAATGTGGGGGAAGTATGGTCCCCACACTGAGACCTTTTGTGATGAATGGACACGAATGACTGTGGGGGATAAAGCACCATTTCCTGGGATAGGTAGTTTTGACTCAGAGGTATTGCATAATCTAAGGCTTAGGATCTGTCTCATAAAGTTCCAAAAACAAAGGGTCAGACACACAAACTGTTTACATTTATGGCAACGAGAGAGTGATATACAGAGGGAATTAGCTTACACAGCTGGTTCCAACTCTAGCAGGAAACTGATGGCAACTGGAGAGACAATGGCTACAGAGAATGGCATACTGGGATATGATGATAATAGTGCACTTAATAAATGTATTAATGACAATAAGAGTAAACGTAATAAATGTGTTAATGACGATAAGAGTAAAACTGATAAATGTACAAATTCTAACCTGTGCAAGTTGCACCCCATGTTAAACTTCCCTCAGGATTACAAGCAAGAAAGTGAGCCCAGCACGATGTCGGCACTTTCTCCCGCAGCCACCATACAAGACACCCAGGTGGGCACGGCCCAATCGGTAAAGGCAGTAGTAAAGCCCCCTAACGGAGGGTCAGGTGAGGTCGTGTCCACAGGTAAGTACGGTATTGTATATTATGCACAGACAATTGCACCTCACATTGTAGAGTCAACACAAGATGATGTAGTTGAACTTAACCCTGTCAGGGTGATCGCAGTCCCAAATGGAAAGACTGATGCTCTGGGAGTCACTCCCGTCAGGAACATTGCAATGCATTGCCCCTGGTCCCGGACAGAATTAAGGACAATTATGTCTGAATTTCCTGATCCCAGGAAAGATCTAGCCGCATGCCAAAGGTTTATTAAAGAACTAGGAAATGCCGCCGAACCCCATAATAAAGATTGGCGGACATTGCTGAGGGTATGTCTACCCTTCAATATTGACCCTGCAAAATTCATCACTGATTGTAAGTTAGACGCAGAAGTACCTCTCACTGAGGAATACAATCAGGAGAATGTTAAACAGATCCACCTGCAATTAGGAGTATATTTCCCAACTGTTGTCAAGTCTCCATTAGACAAAAAGAAGGTGAAACTGCTTCTGATTATTTCCATCGAGCATTAGAGGAAATGGTCAGATACACTGGGATCGCGGACATTGAGGAAAGTGTACATCATAGAGAGGTAGCGGTGTCCGTATTAATGGAAGGTTTAAAAGAAGTGTTGAGAACAAGGGTACAGACCACTCAACCTAACTGGAGAGGTATCTCGGTGGCTGCATTAAGAGAGTCCGCTATCGAGCATGACCGTAATATCCAAAGAACCAGGGAAGCACAGGGAGAGCGGTTGATGGTGATGAGCATCCAAGCACTAGAAGAGGCATCAAATTGACCAAAACCCCCAGCTCCTGACACATGGAGGAAGCCAAGTGTTTGTTATCTGTGTAAAAGGGAAGGGCATTATGTCAGCAACTGTAACAGCACACAAAAAGTCAGACCTCCTAGACAAGAACACGAGCAAAGTTATGACACACTGTATGACACACGTAATTGTAATCAGGGATCATATAGGAAAAATTTTGGGCCGCACCTGTAATTTGCAGCCAGTGACGTTGATTATTAGCCTAGGTAGTAAACCTGAGGTCACAGTTGATGAAATTGCTAGGTCTTTCCTTGTAGACACAGGGGCGGCCAGGTAAACTCTGTGATTTATCTTAAATGTTTCCTCTTCATCTCTGACGTTCACTAGCAGAACTACAGCTCAAACGTCACATGTCTACTTGGTCTTTTCAGAGGTCTGCCCAACCCCAGTGTATCTTACCAGCATCATTGTGCCTGGCCATGCACAGAGGGTGGAGAGTGGAAATACTGGTGGGGGAGACTGTGCAGAGATACCGATGGACATGTTGGTGTGACAGCCAGATGGTGAACGGAAATCTGACAATTTTTCTCTTTTTCTATTATTTTCTCTCTTTTTGTTTTCTCATGTTCTACGGATGGTATGTCACACAACAGTTAAACAAATGGTAATGCAAGATTTATGCTCCTTACAGAAAGGTCGCTGATTTGGAAAGAATATCGTATCACTGGAGTGTTCGTTTTGGGAAGACTGAGAGACAGCACTGTTGAGGCGGCATCTGAGCAAGAAGAACAAAAAGACTAGAGACGGTTATAGTAACAATTTTCTTTCCCTTCTATTATTTTATTTTCCCCCATTACAACTCTTTCTTTCTCCTCCTGCAAGATGGACTTGCCCCAAGAGACTGCAGTCCGTGTTTTCCTGTTGACCCTGTTGTTGACCAGAGTAGTGTGTTTCGGTGAGAGTACCAGTGAGGTCGAGAAAGTATCTGGAATGGGTTCTGATGACAAGGGCGGACTCGTAGAATTCAGAGAGCAACACAATCACCGAGCAAAGGCGAGTATCAGAAAACGATCTGGTAGTCATGACACTAAGAGACATTGTGAAGGATTGTTAGCTGAAGAGAACTGTATCTTTAGGAATTGTGAAAACATAGTTGAGGACGGGTGCATACAGAGATGTCAGTCCAGCATTAGTATCAACATGGACAGACATCCATTGAGTGACTATCACTCATTAGTGGGTAAGGTTTTAAACCAAACGGAATGCTGGGTGTGCTCACAAGTACCTCAAGGTCATAGAAAGTCAGGACTAGGGGGCGTGGCCTGGCTGTGAATGCGGGAGGTCGTGCAGCACTTGAGCTCCTGCCCTAGTAGCAGTTCTAACTGCTCAAAACAGCGAACAAATTAGAAATTACCTACCCTTTACCTGCTTGAGCTCCCCCAGCACTGAGTGAGGTGGTTGCGGAGCCGGCGGGTGCCTCCTGGACCCGTGCGGGTTGCGGCCTACCCTGCCAGTGGAAGCCGGGACCTCGAGTCTGGAGCTGCCCCGGACCGGAAGTGCGGTGCCCTGCGGCGGAGAACCTCACCGGAGATATCCTCTCCATCCCTGGAGCCCCCACATATCTCTCCTTACCTCCGTGAGTCTCCCCCCCCCGCTGGGCTGCTACGAGCGGCGGCTCCCCGCGGGCCCGGCGTCTAACTCCGTGTGCAGGAGAGCGCGGCGCCGATCACGTGGTGCCGCTCCCGGGACCGGACGCGGCCGCCGCTGCCTCCAGCACTCGCCGCACACCATCTGAGGCCCCACACAAGCTGCTGGGACGTCCACTAATACCACCACCGAGCTTTATCCGCGGGCTGGGGCTGCATGAGGCAGTCATACAGGCACTGGAGGGTGTGAGCCTGGCGGCGCCATCTTGACTCCTGGAAAGGTGCCCACGTAAGTCCCCATCCTTTACCGACCACCGCCAGACTGCCCCAGCTCCCTCACAGGGACCCTCTGTACCTACCTGCATCTGCTGTGGGGGACCCGCGGAGTCGGGGAGTGCTTTTAAGCACTCCTGCGGATTGCGGCCTTCCCCCCGGCCTAAAGCCTGGGGCTCGAGTTTGGAGCTGGGCCGGATCGACGGGCCGGGACAGACGTCTCGAAGAAGCTCGTCGCCTCTCTCCCTTCTCCCCCGTGCCCTCCATCAACCCTGAAGTGGATCCGGAGGGCGATCTGACCAGCTGAGGCCTCCTGTGTCCCTGCACGGAGCACGGCGCTAGCTCCGGCGGAGGCGCCCGGAGCTCGAACTGCGGACCCGCTGGCCGGAGGGAGCCGGGATCGAGGTCGGGCGACGGGGTAAGTCAAGAGTATATCTCCCCCTGCGCCCCTTGCCCTGCGACCCGATCCCTGGTGCTGCGGCGAGCTGCGGCCTACTCCGTGGGCCGGAGCCGGGGCCACAGGTTTGACGCCAGCCCGCCCGCGAGCCTCAGACCCGACCTACCTACGTTGGGATCCCCCACAAGCACTGGAAAGGCCCTTCCCTTCTGCTCTCCACACAACATACCACCCCCAAGCTAGCTCTGCCATTGCTGGTTGCTGGGGACTCCCCAGAGAAGCACCGCACCTACCCTCCGTCCCCTCTCAGCTACCATCCCCATAGGGTTCAGACGTGCTGCTGGCCTCCGACCCTGCAAAAGACCCGGCCTACCTCTGCATTGGGGCTCATCACAGCTTATTCCGGACCCTGCCGGTGGACTCCCCTCCCGCTACTGGCTGCAGACCTCCCTCACCGCTGAGTGGTGCTGCCCCCCGGTCACTGGCTGGTCCGTGCCCGGAGCACGCCTCCGCGATTCCTGGTCGGTGGAGGCCCTACGGGAGTCCCCCTCTCAACCCCGGATATCTACCCTCCGGGCCCTCCACGGGTCACCCCCATGGACCGGACACAGATAACTACAATATAATGCACCCGTAATGCTCTCGGCCTGCCTTCCCCGGTCCTGAGTCTCACCGCTGGAGCGCCGCCGCCAGCATCTCCCCTGCTGTCTATCCCCCCCTCCCTACTCCCACGATGACCAGAGGTAATAAAAAATCCCAGGGGTCCGATCTTACACCATTCCTAACCAAAAAAAACACCCCGGCCATGAACAAGTCTGATACTCCCGGGCCCTCCCAGGCCCCTTCCGAATCGGAAGCCGAGGAAGACGATCATACGCCCCTTACCCGCAGAGACTTCCTCTCCCTCCTTAAGGAGATGCGGGATATCAAATCCTCAGTCCAAGCTCTACACTCCCTCAAATCAGATATCGCTGACATCGGCTCCAGAACTGACCAACTCGAAAGAAGGGTCGAGGAGGTGGTAACGTTCCAGCAAACGGTTGAAACCGACCTTCACCAAATCCGCCAAGATGTCGCCCACCTTAAGGAGGAGCATGAAGATCAAGACAACAGAGCAAGGAGAAATAATTTGCGGATCCGGGGTATCCCCGAGGAGGTCGAGCCTACTCACCTTGAGCTCTACCTCAAACGCCTCTTTGCACACCTATCGCCTGACACCCCTGAGGAACATCTCCTCCTGGACCGGGCCCACAGGGCCCTGCGGCCCCGCTCCCAGGACTCCTCCCAGCCCAGAGATGTCATTCTCCGACTACATTACTTCACGGCAAAGGAAGCCGTCATGAGGGAGGCCCGAAGATTAGGATCCGTGACTTTCCAAAACACCCCGCTTCAAATTTTTCAGGACTTATCCCCGCTCACTCTAGCTAAACGTAGGGACTTTAAACCCATTACCTCCCTACTCTCCCGCCACAACGTGAAGTACCGCTGGGGTTTCCCTTTCCGGATCCTCGTATGGCACCAAGGGAAACTTCTCACAGCCAAAGATCAATCAGAGGCCCAAACGCTCCTCTCCAGGCTGGGCATCTCCACCCCTGACCAAGATGCTCACCCGCCGCGCTTCCCGCCGCGGTCACAACGGGACACACCCCAATCTCCTCGCTCAGAATGGATCACGGTCCCATCTTCCGCGACCTCCCAAGCTCCACCTCCAGTTACCTGAGAACTCTCATCCCTCTACACAACCGCTTTTCACACAAAAATGGGGCGACCACCCCTGGTCGCACTCTCCCAATAGAAATCTTACGCTACTTCAGGGTCTCCGTAACCTGATCTCTTGTTTCCTCAGTTGCTGTTTTACAAATGCTTTATTGTTGCCCCCTGTTGAAACGTTTCAATGTTGCGAATCTTAATGCCTAACTACCTAAAATTACAAATGTCTCTATCCTGAAGTGATTCCATGCTATCCTCTGAGTTAAGTCCTTCCATCCTCCCCCCCCCCCCCCCCCCCTTCTCCTCTTCTTAGCCCCACGGGGCTGGCGCTCCAGCTGTCTTCTCTTCCTGTCCTCTCTCTAGCTTTCTCCCTCAGGCTCCCCCCGGGGGAGGCTTGCCTACGATTATTTCCCGAGCGGCTCGTGATCCACGAACTGGGCCCCATGCCGCGCCCCCACAGGGCCACGCGCCCTACCGCTGACCTAGGTGCTCACCCGACACCTAGTACTCCCTCCCATTGTCAGCTCTACCGGTCCTGGCCCCCAATGCCAGATGACCAACTACCTTCCCACCCCTTCCGGTCTCCTCTCCCCCCCCTCCCTACGTGGACCACACTCTTTCCCACCTCATATACCTCCAATCTATCTCCCCCCCCCCTTCCTACATCTCTAAACATTCCCGCTCTTTTTAATCTGCCTACTTCGCTGTTGTTTCCCCATGGGTCTCCGGGTTCTTTCTCATAATGTGAAGGGTCTGAATAGCCCTCAAAAGAGAGGTAAACTGTTTGCCTCCCTTAAACACCACAGAGGCGACTTGATCTTCCTACAGGAAACTCACTTTCTACACGACTCACATCCTACCCTCCATTGCAAACCATTCCCTGTCTCCTTTCACGCCTGCGATCACTCAGCCAAAAAACGTGGAGTAGCGATCCTATTTGCCCGTCACCTCACCTTCGAACTCTTAGACTCCCATACCGACAAAGACGGTCGATTCCTTGTCCTGGTGGGGAAACTTAATAATAATTTATGCACCCTGGTCAACGTCTACGCCCCTAACCAACGACAGGAACGATTCTTCACAAGGCTGGATACTCTCCTCACACGAGTCCGAAGGGGCGACCTCATACTTGCAGGGGACTTTAACTCCGTCCTCAACCCACAGCTAGATCGTTCTACCGCCTCCCCTGCCCCTTCCCCCTCGGACTCCCTCCGCTCTAGATCCCTCCTCCGTCTCATGCGCTCTCAACTCCTCTATGACTCTTGGAGGATAAAAGATCCCTCTGCCCGCGATTACACCTTCTACTCCGCCCCACATAACTCCTACTCCCGAATTGATATGATCCTGCTCAGCCATGATCTGGCCTTGAATCTCCGGGATGCCCATATTCACCCACTAATTTGGTCCGACCACGCCCCCATATCCTGCGACCTGACAGGCTTGGTTTCTCGCCCTCGCCCCATGACATGGCGTCTCAACGATTCCCTCCTACACAACCCTGAGATAAACTCTCACCTCCAAAACATGATCTCTGATTACTTCGCCTTAAATGACCATCCCGACATTTCTAGGTCCACCCTCTGGCTGGCACACAAGGCTGTCCTTCGGGGGCACCTCATTAGCCTTGCCTCAAAAGCCAAAAAACAAACCCTCTCCCAATACAATAGACTCTCCATTAAACTCCACGCACTCGAGACCCTACACAAGGCGTCTCCCGACCCGACGGTCTTGTCCGAACTCCGCACCATTAAGGCGGAACTTGATCTTCTTCTCACTACACGGGTGGCCAAGCGTCTTAAGTGGCTTCGCCAGACCTTTTATGAGAAGGGCGACAAGGCGGACAAGATTCTGGCGGCACGACTCCGCTCTACGAGAGCCACAACCAACATTGTCACTATCAGGAACTCTCTCAACCAACTTGTTCAAGACCCCATAGCCATTAGAGCCGCTTTTCAATCTTACTATACTGATTTATACAACCTCCCGCCTCCCCCACCGGGTGCCCCCTCCCAACCCCACGCTGACCTCATTTCCCACTTCCTCTCTGCTTCCAAACTACCCAGACTACCCCAGGACGCATTGGACTCCCTCAACAGGGAGATCACGGTGGAGGAGATCGCCCAGACTATCCTCATGCAAAAAACTGGCAAATCCCCGGGCCCGGACGGGTTTACGGCTCTGTACTACAAAAAATTCTCTGCCCTTCTCTCCCCACACCTGCACTCTCTCTTTAATGGGGTTGTCCAGGGCGACCTCTTTCCCCCTGAGATGCTAGAGGCCAGAATAGTGGTGATTCCCAAAGAAGGCAAAGATCCCCTTAACTGCGCCAGCTACCGCCCCATATCCCTCCTGAACCTAGACCTTAAAATTTTTGCCAAGATCCTGGCCACCCGTCTTAACCCATACCTCCCTTCCCTAGTTCACTACGATCAAGTAGGATTTATCCCGGGCCGCCAGGCAAGGGACAACACCAGGCGTGCTATTGACCTCATACATATCTCGAATTCCAGGAAAGCCCCCACTATCATACTCTCCTTAGACGCCGAAAAAGCATTTGACCGAATCTCCTGGGATTTCTTGAGACCCGCCCTAGAGGCCTATGGCCTATCTGGCGGCTTTCTCACAAGCATCCTAGCATTATACTCCACTCCCACTGCCACCGTCCTTATCAATGGTATCCCATCCGCCCCACTTAGTATTGCCAACGGCACACGTCAGGGCTGCCCTCTCTCCCCTCTAATATTTGCCCTCATTATAGAACCACTTGCTTCTCAAATTAGAGCACACCCGGACATACACGGTATACAGGTGGGCCCCACAAATCCCAAAATTTCTCTCTTTGCAGACGACATCCTACTCTCCCTATCCCAGCCCCTCATCTCACTCCCAAATCTATTCTCTCTACTACAAGCCTACAGTCTTATGTCAGGATATAAAATCAACTATTCCAAATCTGAGGCCATGATGCTTCATACCCCCCAGCGTGAGGCCGAGTCCCTCCGTACCAACTTCAATTTTAAATGGCAACCCACGAAGATCAAATACTTAGGGATATACCTAACCTCTCGATACGACTGCCTCTTCCGAGAAAACTTTCCACCCCTCCTTACCAAAACACTAGCTGACTTGACCTCTTGGAACAGTCTTTTCATCTCGTGGCTGGGCAGGATCATAGCGGTTAAAATGACCATTCTCCCCAAATGGCTCTACCTTTTCCAGACCCTTCCCGTGGCAGTCCCGACCACCTTCCTCCGCACTATCCAACGAGCCCTCACACGCTTTATTTGGAACCACAGACCTCCCCGCATAGCCGCCAATACTCTGAAAAGACCAACCTCCGCGGGTGGTAGAGGCCTTCCCGACGTCAAACTATACTACCTTGCTTCCCACCTATCCCACATTGTCACCTCATACGCTCCTCCAGGATCGGTGTCCTGGCTGGACATCGAAGCAGCCTTCATGGCCATGCCAGACCTGTCCCCCCTATGGGGCCTCTCCCCCACCTCTCGATCCCCAGCCTCTAAGCATCTCCCTACCATCAAATTCAATCTCAAAACATGGGACGCTCTCTCTTTGAATTGGGGTCTCACTACCATACCCTCACCCTTGACCCCCATCTGGCAAAACCCCAAGTTTCCCTCCGGACTCTCTGTTACGAGTTCCCGAATGTGGACAACACTGGGCCTTAAATTTCCAACGGACTTTGCCGATCGAGGCCAATGGTTGTCCCTGCCCGACCTCCAGCGGAAAACTCCCTCACAACCACTTAACCCCTTCCAATACCTACAAATACGCCACTTTCTGGCCTCTTTCCCCTCTACCGCCTTACTCCGCGCCCTTACTCCCTTTGAATCCCTATGCGTCAACTCCCATTCCTCCAAAGGTATAATCTCCCAACTCTACTCTCTCCTACTAGACTCCTCCCTCCCTTCTTCCCGGCCCCATGAACTCGCGTGGGAACAAGACCTCGGACCTCCTCCAGAAACAGAGGACTGGGAGGACATGAGGCTGGGGATCGCTAAAAGCTCCATTGCCACTGCCTTTAAGGAAACGGCCTACAAAATCTACTACCGCTGGTACTACACCCCCGACCGACTTAACAAAATTTTCCCGTCCTCCTCCCCGTCCTGTTGGAGAAACTGCGGAGATAGAGGCACTATGCTCCACATATGGTGGACCTGCCCAGTAATTGTGCCCTTCTGGGACTTGGTCTACTCCCTCCTTAACTCACTTCTAGACCCTCCTGTCCGGAAAGACCCCTGGACCTCCCTGCTATGTTATCCCCCCCCACTCCTCAATAAATTCTCCCAAAAGCTAACCTCACATTTTTTAGCAGCAGCAAAATCATTGATTGCCCTCAACTGGAAGAACCCCTCCCCACCTTCCCTACTCTCCCTTAAAGCTAAAATTTGGCACATCGCCTCAATGGAAAAGATCACATACTATCTCCACGACCGGGGCCACGTCTTCGAGCAGGTTTGGGCTCCTTGGCTCGCCGCCGAACGTAGAAACTAGTCTCCCCTCCTTTAGAACATCCCCCTCCCCCCCAGGGACCCATGGGCCCCTACCGCTCTCTCCCTCCGACAATTCTCTCTAATCCACCCCCCCACCCCCCCCGCTCTAACTTCCCTTCCTCCCTGCTGCTCTCTCCGTCC
The DNA here is from genome assembly GCF_028390025.1 of Pseudophryne corroboree. NCBI lineage: Eukaryota > Metazoa > Chordata > Amphibia > Anura > Myobatrachidae > Pseudophryne > Pseudophryne corroboree. The sequence goes on along the minus strand of NC_086446.1, from coordinate 147,802,835 downwards.
ACACCCCCTTTCTGAATCTCCTCCCCCCTCTTAATCTGACTTTACTTGTTCTCATGGTATACATCATGTATAGACACAAATGTGGTCCTCCCCCCTCCCCCTCCAAACCCCATGTTTGAACTTGATTCTCTCTCCCTCACTGATTAATCTTGTTATATGCTTGAAAAATGTGGTCTACCCCGGACACTGGCTATGTTGGCCGCCTGTCCCATGTATTTTCAGTATGCTCTCTGTACCTACCTGACCACGCATAAATAAAGTATTTCAAAAAAAAAAAAAGAAAGTCAGGACTAGTGCCATACGCTTTAACAATAGATGAGATACTTGAATTAAGGGGTGGAAGACCGGTGGACAAGAAATTTAATATTTCTAGGCCTTTTAGTTTGAAGCTCCACCAATATCATGTGGATAGGTCCTTAATATGTTTTAACATTTCCAATCCCCTAAAGCCAGGAAATTGGGAAGTGACATGGAACAACCAAACCATGACATTCTCACACAGAGCCGATAGAATGCCCGTAGACTCAGAGCTTATACGCCAAATAGCCAACAGTGGGAGATATTTTCAATATAGGTACACTCTAGGAAGTAGGACCAAGCGGGTTGGAGAAGTATCACCAGGATGCTGTGCGCATATCATACAGCCTGATACGTGTACTAGACAAATGAGAGAGTTAAGGATAGGATTTTTCACCTGAAAGGTTTGTAATATGGTGATGTCATATTCTGTCCCATATGTCCTCCCCGATGATGCATATTTCATATGTGGGAGGAAGGCGTATAAGTGGCTTGCCCTAAGCTCAGAGGGATTGTGTTACATTGGAAGAGTGTTGCCGGAAGTAATGACCATTACCCATGATAAAATGAAAGACGTTCACCGCAATGCTCAAGCTCCTTACACTCACACCCATTATGAACACATTTTAAAGAGACACCTTATAGATAGGACAGAGCACGCAGCCTCTGATTTGATCCACGAATCCACCGGGATTCAATTCCTACTCGCGCTAGATATCACCCGTACCGCCAGAGGAGTTATAAATTTTAGGTATATTACCGCGCTAGCGAACCTGATAGACAATATCACCGAGATGTATGATGACACCTTCAGGTATACTGGGAGAGAATTGCAAGCTTACAAAACGGAACTGATCCAGCACAGGATGGTTCTCAATTACATCACAGCGGTGACAGGCGGGTACTGTGTCACCCCAGCAACTCAGTATGGTGTGAAGTGCTGTACGTATATCACAAACAGCACTGAAGACCCGAACGAGGTCATAGATCAAAAGATGGACGATATCTTGCAATTGAAATGTGTTAGGCGCGGCGGTCTTCGGCCGTGCCCTGACTGGGCAGCGGTCACGGCCGCCGCGCCTCTCTCCTTCCTTGTCCCATGCACGGCGCCTAGCAACGCCAGGACGCCGTGCGCACGATGCCGCCGGGTCCCTGGCAACGCAGTACGCCGTGCGCGCAGGGCCGCCGGGTGCATAGCAACGGGGACGCCACAGGTGGACGCGTTCCCCGTTGCTAAGAATAGTTAATTAGGTTGCTCGTGCAGCAGGGCAGCAGCACGGCAACTAGTTATTAGGGTCTGGGGGCTGGTCCTGCTGGCCCTCCTGTTATTGGCCAGCAGGGCCTTTTTATGTGAGCCAGCACACTGCAGCCCCGCCGGTGATAGCTTCTTGTATGCTGTTCCTGCCTTGCAGAACTCTGTTCCTGTCAGCCGTGTTTGGTGGATCTTGCTCCCTGCCCTCTGGTACTTTGGAGGTCCGAAGCCTGTCCTGGGAATCCTTCTAGTCCTTGCGAACCTGTTTCTGTCATCTGGGGTTCTCGCCCGGTTTCGTGAGTAGCGGCTTCTGCCGCGTGTTGCGGCCTATGCCGCTTAGTGTTTACTTCACTGTGAATTGGTGCATTTGCGGAGATTTACGCTTTCACTTTCCTCCCCGGAACTCGGCAGTGCCGTGTGGGGGAGTGGACAGTGATTTCTTTGTAGTTCTTTTCCTTTGGCGGCGTGCCGCACATACGTTTAGTTTTTAGGTAGTTTATAGCCCCTAGCGTGGTTGTTTCAGTTAGAGGTCCCCTTGTTATTACCCTGTCTCAGTTCACGCCTGTCTCTCTTTAAGACCTGAGGGGGCATCGGAGTTGGGCAGACCTAATCCGCCCTTCAAACGCGGCTGCCATGGGCCCAAGAAACCATAGTCATTCAGGCGTGAATTGATAACACGGGTAAGACAACGGAGGCAGGGTGCTAGGGGCTATTTCCTTCCCATTTCCCAATCCCAGCATTCCGTCTTGGTGCTCAGGACTCACTACATAAGATCTCCCCTGTCCTGAGCATCAGGATCGTAACAAAATGGGAGTTCCGAAGGAGGCACAACCTTTCCTTTACTTCTGTGAGTAATGAACTGACCGGCTGGGTATCATGGTTGAACCCACGCAATTGGTTCTCAGGTTTAGGAGAATGGGCTCAAAATGTTATCGTTACTGTAGGGAAATTTCTCATTTGTATCCTAGGAGTTGTCATAATGATTGGTTTGATATTTAGATGTGTTCGAATTTTAATGCATTGCAAGCGCAGTACCAAATTGATGAGTTTGAGGAGCGAGGGCATTGTTACAACAACTGGTTTCATTTATGACCCATCAATCGAAACAATGCTGTGATAAGACGTGATTCCATGGTCCGTTTCTTTCACCCGTTTCTCCTTTGTTTTTCTCCAAGGTAAAGAGACATCCACTTGGAAGAAGATTTTGATGACCCTTTATACAGACCATTGATGAACTTTTTCACAGACATTTGATGAACTTTTAGAGACTTTAACTTTCTATGGACACTTGAAAAACTTTGCTTGCCACTTACAGCAAAGCTACAACAACCCGGACAAGACATTAAAAAGACTTCAACCAGACATCCAAGGACAATCACATACAATGTCATATGAATGCATTTATAACGCATGTTTCTTATCTTCATCTCTACAATCTTCAGGTAGTGACACACATAGTCAACAGGTGATATAGACACACATATTAGCACTCACACATTTTTCCCCCTTCATGTATCATCAACTAATGTGCACCCCATTTGTTGGAACTAAAAGCCGAAAAGAGCTCGGTAGAGTTTGTTAGCCCACTTAATACGGGATAAGAAGGATTCAATGTATACTTCGCAATACCTCGAAGCTTATTTTAGAACATGTACGGCACGATAATACATGACCCCTCAGACATGAATTTCATATATACATGCTTTTTACTATTCCACTAGGTCATACATTTCCCACCTTCTCCTCTCCTCCCTACTCCCAATCATAAATAGGTATTTCATGGTATTATATATTTTTCTGCTTGAATTGTTTAGATAGTGGCAGTTATTGTTGACTGCCAAAGGGTGGACTGTCAAAGTCGAAAAATATCATGATTCACATGCCTTGTACTAACCCCTCATGCACATGCCCGCTGCTCGTACACTCAGTCTGCTGTGCGTGCACATATCCACAATTTGATTAAGATCGCTCCGGCAATCACGCTCGTGGTATGCGCATTTACGGTAGAGTTTGTGAGCGTATAGCGGGTGACTCGATCATAGCATATTTAACCCATATAGTGTGTTTTATAGTTAATATTCCTCTAGACAACGTCAGCAAGTATGTTTAGTTTAAACGGTTCCTGGACAGAGGGATTCCTCTTTACATGATAGGAAGGGTCAGATAAAGGTTGAAAGGTGGTGTCTAGTATCCAGCTGTAGGGTATTTTAAGGGTAACATTTCGGTATTAGTTAGGAAAATATAGCTCGCTCCTGCATATAGTTAAGTACAAAAATAGTTTATGGACATTAACTGTATTTGCTGTAAATTACACATGCGGCGGGAATCCTGAGGATACCTCCCACCTGGGCAGTTGGGGAAAGACACAGCCCACCTGTTCAAATCCACCTATGACCTTTGCTATAATGTGGAGACACCTTCCTGTGTCCAATGAACAATGAGATAATAGGGACCATTGTATTGTGAATGTATGTTGTGTATATAAAGACCACCATTGCCTGGCCAGTCACTCACTCTCTCTGAAGGCTTTCTCTCTGAATGCTGAGGGCTGGATCCAGGACGCGCTTGCGAATCATCCCCACGTATGTACATTTCTCTGTAGCCATGATCATCTTTATTCTCTGTTATTCTGTTAGATTTCTATGTTAGCTTGTAGTGTATAAACTGTACTGTTTTTACCTTTTATTGGAATCAATCCACGGAGGTCTTAGAATCCTGTGGTTTCAAATACAAACCCGGTGTACTGTTATCATTTTCCTGCCAGGGCTTTTAAAGTAGATTAACTTGTTTAACCTGTTTTAGAACAACCTGCATTGTTAAGGTGTATGCACTGCAGATACTTTGTATCGGTTTAAAGTATAAGCACATCCTTACATTGTTTCATTAATAAGGTTTACAGTATTTCAATCAGTGTGCGTACGTGCCGCATGTACGTTGTACCCACGGCACGGCGTCTGAAACGCTAAGTACGGATCAAATACATTACTCAGTACGCAATAGCGTACTTAGTCCGTAGTGTGTGTAATAAGTCTAGCGGCCATAGCGGCTCCACGGTAACAGTGTATAGCTTTATGTTTTAAGATAATAATTGACATTATCAACATTCATTTAAAACATGTTAAATAAAAGGATTTTAATTACCTACCAGTAAATCCTTTTCTCGTAGTCCGTAGAGGATGCTGGGGTCACATTAGTATCATGGGGTATAGACAGGTCCACTATGAGCCACTGGCACTTTAAGAGATTAATAGTGTGGGCTGGCACCTCCCTCTATGTCCCTCCTACCAGACTCAGTCTAGAAACTGTGCCAAATGAGACGGACATATTTTGAGAGAAGGAAATACACAGATAGTGGTGAGATTCACACCAGCTCACACTTACAACAAAAGTAAAGCCAAGCTAACCAACTTAGGGGGTCATTCTGACCGGTTCGCTCACTGCTGTTTATCTCTACTGCGCATGCGCCGGCGCTGTAGTGCGCCGGCGCATGCCAGACTGCCGAAGGCCGTGGCATGGCTGCGATCGCCTCTGCCTGATTGACAGGCAGAGGCGGTCGCTGGGCGGGAGGGGGCGAAACGGCGGAGTTCGGATGCCGTTTCGTAGGCGCTTTCCGGCCAACGCAGGCGTGGCCGGACTGAACGGGGGTGCGGCTCGTAGCGGCTGCATGACGTCACACGCTGCGGCCAGCGGCAGTGCAAACAACTCCCGGCCAGCCGCAGGAGCTGCGCTGGCCAGGAGTTACTCCTGAAATACAAAAGCATCGCTGCTGTGTGATGCTTTTGTATTTGTGCGGGGGAGGGGGCAGCACTAACATGGGGGGCGGACTAGCCCTGTGCTGGGCGTCCCCCCGCATGTCAGGGAAGATGATCGTAGCTGTGCTAAATTTAGCACAGCTACGATCAACTCGGAATGACCCAATGGTTCGTAGAGGATGCTGGGCGCCCGCCCAGTGCTTCATGTTCCTGCATTGTTACTTGGTTCAGTTGTGAGTTCAGCAGTCCTACTGATTTACCAACTTCCTCTCCGTGTACAGATAGTGTCCTATTTTTAAAATACTAATTCTGTTATCACAATCTCCATGGTCATTACTGTGCAAAGATTGACTGATTTGAAAGCACTTCCATGTATTTGCAGTATACATGGTAGATAAAAATGCCCTCAGTTGCTTGACTATTTCAGACTCTGTTTATCCCATCTACGTACAGTAATTAAAATACCACGTCTTTTAGTGCTCCATGTAACAATTCTATCAATCAAAGAAATCCTAAAACGAATTAGACTATTTTAGAATTTATTTTATGGGAGCAGGACTGGATTAAGGGAAGGGGTACAGAGGAGGTAGTCCCAGGGCCCCCACACTTTAGGGGCCCCCACACACTGTAGTGTGAAGCAAAGCAGAGTGTTGTCGGCTGCTGAGGAATCCCCCTCTCCCCTTCCCCTGTCTACAGCAGTCAGTCTTGCGGAACAGTGCAGTGAAATCTGGTGAGACACTGATGCTGAGCCGGCCTGGTGTAGTGCAGCACACTGTCAGGTAGTTGTGTGTGTGTTTTAACAGTACATGGGGGGTTGCGCTCAGGGTTTTCCATAACTTTTACTAGAGGAAGCCCCTATAACTGCGTTGCCCCTGGGCCCCCACCAAAACAATGCATGCTCTTACTCCAGCACAAAAAGGACAAATGCGGTATCCGGTCTATAGATCTACACTAAAAAGGATTACAGTCAATAGGTTGACCACTAATGGTAGATATGCATTAGGTCGACAGGGTCAAAAGGTCGACAGGGTTAAAAGGTCGGCATGTAAAAGTTAGACAGTACAAACAGTCGTTAGGATTAAAAGGTCGACATAGTCAAAACGTCAACATGACAATGGTCGACACACATATGGTTGATACAAGTTAGTTTTTTTTCCCAACTTTTTGATACTTTACCATACACGTGGACTGTGATAGAGAATAGTAACCTGTGCGGAGTGCAGTGGTAGCGGAGTGACATGGTTCACTAATGGGTCTTGTTTGTGTCAGAAAAGTGACAAATTAACCAAAAAATAAAAATCTGTCTACCTTTTTTTGTTGTTGACCTTTTGACCCTGTTGATCATTTGACCCTGTTGATCTTTTCTACTGCCTACCTATTCTATCATTCTATGTCAACCTTTTGGCCCTGATGACTTAATGCATGTCTACCATTAGTGGTCAACCTATTGACTGTAGACCTTTTTAGGGTAGATCTAATAATCCACACCCGGTAAATGCAGAGGCGGGTCAATTTCCCCAGTTTCTGTATCCAAAATGGTGGCTTTAAATGAGCAAGAGGCAGTAATCAGCATATTATACACAGAATGGAAGCTACTCAGATTCATCGTATTGGCCTATCACAGGTGTGTGTAAAGGAGGGGTTAATCTAGACAAGCAAAAACAAAATACAATTTCTCCTAGCACTCTGCAGTAGGCCAGAAAAAGAGACATGCATCCTGCATGATAATAATAATGCAGAGATCTCAGTTGCATACATTTACAAATATATAAGCCCAGTGTCAGACTGGATCATTAAGGGACTACAAGGAAAATGCAGCAGCAGGAGCCCGCTGAAGGGGTGTAGCCAACCATTGGGTAAGTGTGGTCATCAATGGGAGAGATGTGATAATCCAACAAAGGTCAAAGCAAAATATTATACAGTCACAGATTACCAGACATAGAACTGTGCCCAGTTTAGTCTAATTTTTGCTTGTCCTGCTTTAGTCTAATAATAGTAGCCAGTGTCAGCATTAGTAGAATAATAGTATGTGCCTGTCACGATCCGGGTATCTGGACGCCATTACTTGCCTTTCAGATGTCTCCTGAGGCTGGCTCAGCGTTCCAAGGCCGGATCTCATCTGTGTCCACATTCTGCATATCCCTCCTGTCACGCTGAGACGCTGTCACACCGACGCCATGTTTGAATCCTGCATGGCGTCTCCCGTTCTCCGCGGCCTCCGCCGCCACTCCTGTGTTATAGTTTGCAGGTTGTCAGAGTGGTGCTTCATGCCTGCCGCAGCCTCCGCTGTCATCCACGTGTCTCAGCATACATTTGTCAGTCTAGCGTCTCCTGTCCTCTGCGGCCGGCGCCGCCATTACAGTTATGTTTCCACATGGTTTTCCAAGCCAGCTTTCCCTCCAGGTTCTGACATGGGCGCAGCCATGTTGGATCCAATCACATGGTTCAGTTCCACCAATCCACTGCCTCTGGAAATCTGCATAATTGCCCAGCCAATGCCTGCCTTGTTGCAGGTATAAGTATCCTGTGCCTGGGCCAGGAAATCGTCAGTGCTTTGTTTGTCATACCTTGTTCCAGTCTCTCTCTCCTGTGGTTGTTTCTCCAGGTTCCAGCTCCTGTCTCCAGCATCCACTAAGAGACCCGCACCTGCCTACCATCCTGCGGTGCAGCCTGACTCTGCAGTCTTCCGTGGCTGTTCCAGTTTCCAGCTTCCAGCTATTAACCATCTGCTTCCAGTTTCCAGCTTCCAGCAGATTCCACTTTCTTTAACGTGCCGGTGTTGTTCCAGCGGATCCCTACTTACCAGCAGTATCCACTACCACCGGTAACCATCCTTCAACTCCTCTTTTTCCACGCTCCCTAGCATCTTACAGTATCCACTCCGTTTCTTACCACCTGGCTGGTTCTATCCAGCAAATACAACAGCTTATTCAAGTTACCAATTTCATCTATTACATCTACTGGCATGTTCCTCGGCTATCTTCACTACTACAGCCAGGCCTGGTAAGGTTATTCCACCAAAGGACTTTAACAGCTGTTCTTTAACCTACCAGTGCTCTGTGACACCTTCTATGGGCAAAGTGTTCCAGGAACTATATTATTTGCCATTGCCATTATTTGCTGTCTGTTATTACACGGAGTCTGTTAATAAACTTTTATTTTACTTTTACCTGGTTGTCATGGTCACACCTTCGGGTTTCCTTTTACATGTCCAGGGGTCTGATTAAACCTCCCCGGTTTAAGTTCCTTTCAGCCCCTACAACTGAGGCTTCCTCCTGTCAGCCAAAACCCTCAGTTGTGACAGTGCCACCTTTAGTTTAATAAATATAATTGCTGCCCCTTTAGTCTAATAATAATAATAATAACAACAATCTGTGCCTGTTTTAGCCTAATGATAATATGTACCCTCTGTGCCTCACTCACAAACACACACACATAGGGATGGCCATCAGTGGGTTAACCATCGATGGTACCATGGGTGGTTAGTCTCTACAGTATTTATGGTTTCACCCTCCGATGGTAATCCCTGCTCCTCTAATTACGGAGCTGTGGGCCTATCAAAGCCTGGAGAACCAATGGATTTCTGCGGTTGATGGCAAAATATCTACCATTGGTGGTTTGTAACCATCACTGATCAATAGCCATCCCTACACTGACACACACTCTGCCTCTCACATACACTGAACCTGATTCACAGGTAGACGCTGCTGCATCCACTCTAGAGTCTGTTGCCGGAGTCGCTGGTGCACTAATATGCATATGTTCATTTTTGCCTTGCCCATGTGCACTAGTGTGCATCAGAGAGTGCAAGCCCAGAGATACCCACTATCAGCGCAATAGCAAATAATTACTCAACTATGTGAAAATTGGAATTGCATGTGAACTGCGTGTGTCTCTGAGTCCGCTCCAAAGTACCAAACTGACTAACCTTTCCCTGTGCGCTGCCTGCAGCCTCCTCTCCAGTGACCAGTAGCATCCTGTGTTTTCTCCATCTTCTTCCTTTCCCAGCAAGGTTATGGGTCAACAGTCGAAAGGTTGACACCAAATGGTCGACATGGTCAAAAGGTCGACATGGAAATGATCGACACATGAAAAGGTCAACATGGGGTTTTATGTTTTTTTGGGTGTAAATTTTTCCCTTCCAGCACGTGGAACCCCAATTAGTGCACCACGTCCCCTTGCATTGGTTCGCTTCATTTGCCACGCTTTGGGAAAGGTTACTAATTCCAAAATGACAGAACAACATAACAGAAGCTAAGATGGTTTAATGGTTAACATTACTGCCTCACATCTCTGAAGTCATGGGTATTCTGGTTTCCTCCCATAAACCAAAATTATACTGGCAGTTTAATTGGCTCCAAAACAAAAATTATCCCTAGCATGTATGTGTGTGTATGTGTACATGTGGTAGGGAATATAGATTGTAAGCTCCACTGGGGCAGGGACTGATGTGAATGGCCAAATATTCTCTGTAAAGCGCTGCGGGATATTTGTGCTCTATATAAATAACTGGTAATACCCGTTACCCGGGAATTGATGTTAAACACCTCACATAATAAAGGCATAAGTGGTGTGCCTTAATAAGCACCTCCTATCCTTCTAAAGTACTGTACAATGATAATGAGATCTGGCTAATCACAAGTGTTGGTGCCTTGTAGATTGATTACTATGAGAAACATATGCAGTACAGCATGTGAGAGGCTCACCTTCATCCCTAGTTGTACATTAGTAGTTTTTAAGCTATTTACATGGAGACGAACCATAATTTAACATGCAACCGTTATGTGGGAAAGCATGGTCTGTAATGAGTGGCTTCAATGCCAAAAAGACCCACATAAGAACTTCCTTATGCACAATTCTTTCATGGATTGCATTTGCGTTATTATTGTACCGTAAACACAAGTGCAGTGTTGTACTTTATATTGGCCTAATTCAGACCTGATCGCTGTTGTGCGTTTTCGCACACAGTGGGTAATCAGGACTGAACTGCGAATGCGCCCGCGCCGCAGTGCAAGGGCACATGCCAGAGATGCTATGATTGAAAGGCAGAGGTGTTCGCTGGGTAGGAGGGTGCGGGCCGGCGGCGTTAGGCTGCCATTTTGGGGGCGCGGTCCGGGCAACAAAGGCATGCCCGGACCATGCGGGGGGTGGCTGCGTGATGTCACACGCAGCCGCTGCGACCAGGAGAGCGACAGGTAGCTCCCAGCCAACAAGCAGGAGCTGCACTGGTAGGGAGCTACTCTTCAGGGACAAAAGCATTGCCGCCGTGCAATGCTTTTGTACCTGTGCAGCGGGGGGAGGGCCAGACATGCGGGCGGACTATCCCTGTGTTGGTCGTCCCCCCGCATGTCATGTCTCAGTTAGGCTCTATATACGAACAAACAATGATGGCCAGTGGAAAACAAGAATTAGCCAAACTGTAAATAAGTTGTAGTGCAATTCATCTATAAATATTACTGGCAGCAGCTATAGTACTCATGTGCAAATCTCATTGGAATGGATGCACATGGGATAACTGAAATCTCTTCTCACCACTGGTTTGCAAGTATGGGCAGCTTGCATGTCGTGTGTTATAATTACTGATTCCCCACAGAACCAGTAGCGTGCGGTGAGGTCAGTGGCTGGTGAGGCACTGCAGCCATAATGTCCTTCGAGTATCGACGATGACTCCTACCGCTGCAGAGTCAAAGCCCGCTACTGCCGCCGCCCCAGCCTCCCTGCTAATCAAACTTGTAATGAGCTGGAGGCTAATATATTGTCAACTTTTATAAATTTATGGGAACGAGAGAGGAGGAATATGGGAGAGATGAGAGAGAGGAGGAATACGGGTGAGATGGGAGAGAGGAGGAATAGGGGGAGACAGCAGACAGAGAGAGAGCGGAATGGGGAAGACAACGCAAAGGGAGAGAGGAGGAATGGGGGAGATGGCAGACAGAGAGGGAGTAATAGGGGGAGAAGGAAGAGAGAGAATGAATAGAGGGAGACGGCAGAGAGAAGGAATAGGGGGAGATGGTAGAGAGAAAAGGAACAGGGGGAGACGGCAGAGAGAGAGGAGGAATGGGGGGGGGTCGGGACAAAGCAGAGGGAGAGAGGAGGAATAGGGGGAGACGGCAGACAGAGAGACTATGGGGAAGGGGGGTATGGAGACTGGCTACAGGGGAGCACACTATGGGGAGGGGGTATGGAGGCTGGCTACAGGGGAGTACACTATGGGGAGGGAGGGTATGGAGGCTGGCTACAAGGGAGCACACTATGGGGAGGGAGGGTATGGAGGCTGGCTACAAGGGAGCACACTATGTGGAGGGAGGGTATGGAGGCTGGCTACAAGGCAGCACACTATGGGGAGGGGGTAAGGAGGCTGGCTACAGGGTGCTACACTGACTACAGAAGATAGCTGCAGGCTGACTATGGGGGTGGAGGTTTGGGGATTGGCTACAGGAGGGGGTCATCGTTGGGAGATTGGCTGTCAGTGGCTGCTGGAGTTTCTGACAGCAGCATCAAGGAAGGGAGGGGGGTCAGCTGCTACTGACTGTGGCATCAAGTTAGGGGGTAGAAAGCCCAGGCCCAAAGGATTCCACAGGAGTAGGCAGGTATAGAACAGACAGGCAGGTGGGCCTAGACATAGTTGGAGGCGTGGCCTAATCACTGATCCGTGGCCACGACCCCATAGATGAGAAAAAATCCTTATCATGGGGGGGCGGGTAGGTGTGTACTCATTAGCTGCCGCAGGTATAAGCTTGGGGAGTAGTCAGTGTCAATGAGCCCTGGGAAGTGGGGTAGCCAGTCCGTCCCCGCCCACTGCCCAATCACATCAGCCTCAGTGACAGAGGCGTGCTTTTATATGGACTGAAAGCACGCCCGTCACAGAGGCACTTCTAGAGGTGCCGCTTGCAGTACTTTTTTCAATGGGCTTTTACTGCCCGACGTTTGGCCCCGCCCCCCATTTCCGACCTTTCCATATTGACAGCAGGAGGCACCAAGAGCGGTGCCTCCGAACCATTTAAAACTTTTTTTAACATGATAAAAATTATTTTAATAATATGAAGGCTAAAGCAGAAACTTATGACACAGAATCTGTGTCATAAGTATCTGCCTTGTATTATGTTAATCATAAATGACAGGGGAGGCACTGCCTCCCCTGCCTACCCTGACTGCACGTCCCTGCACAGAACCAGGGCCGTTTCTTCACTGGGCGTGGCACTAACTGTGGCTCCTTGCTTCCCCCTCCTATTTCTCCCCGAGTAACCTGCTCGGGGGGCGGAGTTTCACAGAATGACGCGGTTGCGTTGTTACATCACGACGCAACCCCGTCACTCCGCAAAACTCCCCCCACCCCGAGCGCAGTACAGAGGGGGATCCAAGTTAGGAAGAGGGCAAGGCCGGCGCGAGGAGCGACTGGTGAGGCGTACTGAAGAACGGTATTCGCCTCTGTAAGTATTCTCTCTCTCTCTCTCTCTCTCTCTCTCAATGTGTAAAATGGGGACACCTGCCGTAATGTGTGAAATGGGGACTCTTGCCTGCCGTAGTGTGGGGATTTAATGTATCAAGGGCATTGCGGTCTGTGGCATAATATGGTGCAGGGGGCATTACTGTGTGGGGCTTAATATGGTAGAATTTTTTTTTCCTGTGGTGGTCGTGATCTGTTGGAGCAGGGTCAAAAACTGGATTGTGAGGTAGTCTTTTAAGACGAGGCCACATCCATTTAGATGAGGCCACGCCCCCTTGCCGGGTGCGCGCACAAGTTGTTTTTTTATCAAGGTGTGTGTGTGGGGGGGCACATTTTTTTATGTCATGGGGGGGCGCATTTTTAAATCTCGCACTGGGAGCCAAATTGGCTAGAAACAGCCCTGCACAGAACCCATATGTCCTCTCTCTAGAGAAGCAGTTTCAGAAGTGTGCTAAAACAGCTTTATCCCATAGAAAGTGAAGAGAATAACATTTTCAAAAATGGGCCATGTCAGATCATTAAGAATGGCATTAATGATGGCTGTTTAAGAGATTATTACAGATTGATCCCATTGCTGATGGTGTAGTATACAGACATGTATACACCTGACCTTAAATTACATAAAATGGCCCTGTTTGGCCTGCCACGGACTTTGGGGGTAATTCCAAGTTGATCGCAGCAGAAATTTTGTTAGCAGTTGGGCAAAACCATGGCCCTCATTCCGAGTTGTTCGCTCGCTAGCTGCTTTTAGCAGCATTGCACACGCTAAGCCGCCGCCCTCTGGGAGTGTATCTTAGCATAGCAGAATTGCGAACGAAAGTTTCGCAAAATTGCGAATAGAAATTTCTTAGCAGTTTCCGAGTAGCTCAACACTTACTCTGCCATTGCGATTAGTTCAGTCAGTTTTGTTCCTGGTTTGACGTCACAAACACACCCAGCGTTCGCCCAGGCACTCCTCCGTTTCTCCAGCCACTCCCGCGTTTTTCCCAGAAACTGCAGCGTTTTTTCACACACACCCATAAAACGGCCAGTTTCCACCCAGAAACACCCACTTCCTGTCAATCACACTCCGATCACCAGAACGAAGAAAATTCCTTGTAATGCCGTGAGTAAAATACCTAACTTTTGAGTAAAATAACTAAGCGCATGCGCTCTGCGAATATTGCACATGCTCAGTAAGCGACTAATCGCAATATAGCGAAATTCGGCAACGAGCGAACAACACGGAATGAGGGCCCATGTGTACTGCAGGGGAGGCAGATTTAATATGTGCAGAGAGAGTTCGATTTGGGAGGGGTGTGTTCAATCTGCAATCTAATTTGCAGTGTAAAAATAAAGCAGCCAGTATTTACCCTGCACAGAAACAAAATAACCCACCCAAATCTAACTCTCTCTGCACATGTTATATCTGCCCCCTCCTGCAGTGCACATGATTTTGCCCAACTGCTAACAAAATTCCTGCTGCGATCAACTTGGAATTACCCCCAAATTTGGGACTAAACCACGCCATACAGTACGTCCTGCCACACAGTTTGAAGCAAATATTATTCTCATTACTAATGCAACAAAAGTACACTGGGCACTGACATTGTAAGCAGCTGCGGTGTGCGACTCGGAAACTTTCCTCAGTAAAGAGCTAAAAGATTGAGGACTGATACCATACATCCAGCCAGCACAAAGATGTGTTGTCTTTAATCTGCGACTTTATACCAATTCTATTGCGACAATAATACTAATCCTATGTGCCCAGGACATTATATAAATGACTTTGGATGCAGCTACAATGCGAATAAGACACAAGTGTGAATGTCCAGGAAATGCTACTTTTGGTATAGCAGCGTCTGTGCTGTACCATGTGTGATAGGCCCCCTGTGTGTGAGAGTGCAATCGTACCTGCTTTCTTCAATCGACGCCTGTGTTTCTGAGACTTCTCCCGTTTTCTTCTTTAGGAGCCTGTGGCAGAAGAATGATCACCCCAAGGAGGACCCCACCGATAAAAGGAAAAGCAAATGGGCGGTGACAACACGTTTATTTAACCAAGAAGGATAACAACCTTTTAATGACCTCGCGTGTCGTTTAGCGAGTCAATCATGCTTCAGAAGGCACACTGCGGCGCATCACATAACATTTGCATCATAGCATACACGTGATCACATATCATTTGCATAATCAAGATAACCTTTATCACATATCAGTTGCATAATTAGCATAAACGCTCTCTAAAGCTCAGAAGAAATCCCAAACGTCCTTTTAACTAGGAGGGTGCAGGAATGTCCAGACCGTATATATTAACAGTAGAAAAAAACTATGCGCTCAGGTGAATAGCACTGCACTATGGTTGTCAGCAGCCTCTTGAAGAAGGGAATTGCCAGTCCCTTAAACCAAAAGCTATGAAACGAATAACAAGTGGCGCTAGACAACCAGAATGTGATAAAACATTTATTTTCTAAAATACATATAGAAGTTACAACAACCTCCCGGGGGTAAATAATCTTAAAACATCACAATATATGAATTAGCACTAAATATGCCTCATTTGTTTATAAAAAATGATAATTAAAGCATCAATAGTGGATAATCCTATTCATATAATTAATATTGCGGCTTAGGTGATTAACACTGCAACATGAATTTTTACACAGATAGAATCCAACGGAGACAGGAAGTCCTTAAGCAATATGAGACTGGGAATTGTAGTACTGAGGGAACGCCACACGATGAGTTCTTGAAAAATGCTAACAGACTAGAGGATTTGCTTAAATCTGAATCAAGACACTGGTGGGACAAAACGTCCTTGTCCAAATATTTGGAACATAATAAAATACCCCGTGGTCTACGTATTTTCAAGAGCTCATCTTTTAATAATGACCCTGATTTATTAGAACAATGGGAAAAAATCCTTGATAAATGCTCATTTGCACTAATGCAATTAATAATTGATTACAGGGGAAATAAATTGACCGAAATTGAGGATGAGATAAAACTAACACAAGATATACTTCAGAAATATAAAGATGAGGATTATTACAAAGAGAGGGAAACAGTAATGAATAAAAGGCTAGAAGCCTATGAGAAAGAAATAATAGAAAGAAAGGAGAAGAAATTCTCACGTGATTTGAGAGATTATAACACAAATACTATCAAAAACTATCATACTAAGAATAGAATGAGAGAGGAATCTAGATCGGAGAGGCAACAAACATCTAACTATAGCGATAATTCTGGTTATCAAACTAAACTTCAAAAGATTAAGCCTCAATATAAGCAGACTCAATATAAGTCCCGGGATACGTTGGAGAATAACAAATATTCTTCCAACGTAAGAACATCACCTGGGTGGATGACTATACCACAGAAAAAAACCAAATGGCAGCAAGAATCCCCTTTAGGAGCCTCGAGAGGAGATTCTCCTCAAGAGCGACGTCATTTTTTAGACAGGGAAGGAGAGACAGGATGGAAGTAAATGTCAGAGGGACCAGATATTTCACACAAAATCGATACGACCCTCTGACACGCACACCAAAAAGAGGAAGAGATATCGACCAAGAGGTCGAAGAGGAGGGAAGGGGAAACAAAAACCAAAGGTTCCGCTAAAACCTGTTGGTATTTTCAATCTCTCCTCTGTCGCTTTAACTAATACCGAGGAGAGAATCCTCTCAAAAGGGATGAATTTTGCACCTACCACACTCCCCAACTTCTTTGAGCTCTTCATTGAGCTCAACCGATTCGTTAGAGGATTATGCAGAAAAAGATTATTTGCGGTGACTGATAGACAAAATAAATCTACATATCAAGATAATTCTGCCATCATATTAGACCAGGATGATATGTCTGGACTTAATATGCTCAATGAACTTCTGCTTGAAAATATATCTCCTGATAATTTTAAACAGCAATCTAAAATACCACTATTTGATGTTAACAGAGGTATTTTTAAGAAAAAAATCACAATTTTTTCCCACCCAACACAAAACCAGTGCCATAGATACCTTCTATCATACCACTCTGGAGGAACTTCGTAGTTTATGCGACAATAGAATACATCCCTGTCTGTATAATTTGAGGCCCGATGAAAGAAAAGCTCTTAAAAGACTTTCTGATAATCGAGCTCTCACTATTAAACCAGCAGATAAGGGAGGAGGAGTTGTAGTGCAGAATACTGAAGATTACGTCAGAGAGGCCATTAGACAACTCACTGACACCACTTTCTATAGAGTCTTAGGGCAAGACCCAACCCTTGACTATCAAAAGCAACTTAAAGATATGCTTACATTGGCGTGTGCCAATGATATCATCACACGTGATGAGTTTGAATTTCTTTACCCCCTCCACCCAATCACTCCCATCTATTATCACCTCCCAAAAGTACACAAGACACTACACGAACCCCCGGGCCGTCCTATTATTTCGGGGATTGAGGGCCTTACGTCTAATTTGTCCTATTTTGTTGATCACTTTTTACAACCACGTGCTTCCTCTCTGAGATCCCATATTAGAGACACCACTGAGTTTATTAAACTGGTGGAAGGTCTAAAATGGAGTCCCGACTTTCTATTCGTCACATGCGACGTCCAAGCTTTATATACTAACATCCCACATACAAAAGGGATAGAATGTGTGGCAAAAAGTTTGGGTGAAGATATGGGTATCTCAGAGGGGAAACGACAATTCATTCTTTCTGCTATTGATTTTATTTTATCCCACAACTACTTTTTGTTTGATCACTGTCACTACCTACAGGTCCTCAGTACAGCGATGGGGACCAGGTTCGCACCCAGTTTTGCCAATATTTATATGGGTGACTTTGAGGATGCATACATCTGGGATGGTGCCCACACTGCGAACCTGGTCCTCTATGGTCGCTATATCGACGACCTATTTTTTGTTTGGAAAGGGGATGCTGTTTCAGTCACTGAGTTTGTTAGGTACATTAATAATAACACTTATGGTTTAACCTTTACGTGCACTCACCATCCTTCACAGATTAATTTTTTAGATGTAACGGTGGAGGTGGTAGAGGATACCGTCACAGTATCACCTTTTAGAAAATCGGTGGATGTATCTAATTACATTCCCTATTCTAGCAATCATAACAAAAACTGGCTTAGAAATGTACCAAGAAGTCAGGTACATAGAATTAGGAGAAACTGTACTTCAGACAAGAAATACTATGAACAAGTTACAGCTCTTGTGGACACCTTCAAGAGCTGTGATTATCCACAAACAGTATTAGATGAGGCTCTGATTTATGCCTCCAAACTTGTGAGAAAAGATCTGCTTGATATTAAGGATGAGAATCATGCTGAGATACAGGAATATGGTCATCTAAGTGGTAGCGACCTGGAGGCTAATAATGGAGCCAGATATGGGTTTGAGAATAAAGATAAAAACAAAAATAAAAAGGAAATAACAAAAAAGAACAAAGATAAATATGGCTTAGTATTCAAATCTAAATTTAATGTGGCGGCCAGTAAAATCAAAGGCATAATTAATAAAAACTATAGACTACTATTTACTGATCCTGTTCTTAGAGAACATTTAGATGAAAAACCAGCGATTGTTTTTAAGAAAGCAAAAAATTTGCGCAACATTCTGGCTCCAAGTCTCTTTAAAGGACACTCAGATCGATCTATGAAAAATACACAAAGAACTCTCATTGGACCGGAGGTTATAGGTTTCTATAGATGTAACCATAAGAGATGCACCACTTGTTCGTTTGTTCAGAATAAAACCAAAAGTGTGGTGTCCAGTATCTCTAAGAAAGAGTATACTATTAATACTTTTATTAACTGCAGCACCCAATATGTGATTTATCTATTGATATGTCCCTGTCACACATATTACGTAGGTCGAACAATACGCCCCCTGAAACTCAGATTCATGGAACACAGACGGAACATTTTGAATAAGATCACGAATCATAGTGTTCCTCGACATTTCTCTGAGTGTCATGGAGGCGATCCTACTGGGCTCCTGCTTGTTGGGCTAGAACATATCCCAGCAACCAGCAGGGGTGGTGATCGCTTTAGAATTTTATGTAGACAGGAGGCTGCATGGATTTTGAAACTACAGACATTGAACCCCCAGGGTCTTAATGAGACCATCGATCTGGAGTTCATTTGAAAATTTTAGCTAAGTCTCTGCTAATACCTCTACCATTAGAGAGTGGGTGCAGATTTGGCTTACAGTTTCATCTTGGAAAGTCTCCCCCTCTTTCTTTTCGATCTTTAAGATAGTGATATTTATTAAAATTACTAAAACTATCAAACTGAGTATAGCATCTTCTGCTTTCTGTACTACATTTTATTACCATTATTATTACCATTACATATTATAATCTACCAGTATTCACATTAAATGACCTTTAGTTATAAACTTATTACTAATTTAAAACCTTTTTGGTTTTATATATTTTTTCTGTGTTCTCTCTCTCTCTTACCGATTATCCCATCTCTCATTCCCTGCTCAATATATTTCTCTCTATGACTATTTAATAAATTATTATAGGAAGATTTTTGAAATAATGTCCCTTTTATAGGTACTAATATCTGCACCGTTGCTAGTGGAGACTCTAAGTGTGGGGTACCCACATAAAGGACATCTGTCTCCACTAGGGCTCTATGTATAAATGTTATATATTACTAATTTGAATGCATATATTTATGAATATATAAATTAATATGATAATTATACATTGTTACAAGATATCTTCTATGATTGTTATAGACATTCCCAGTCTCATATGAAATGGATATCATACTTTATTTTGAGTTTTATTGTTTATTATTTATTATTATATATAATGCATCTTATACTATCGCTTATTGTAGTGTAGAATTAATATAGTGATGTTTATTATATAGATGTATGACTATTTCAAAACGATAGGAGTATAAACAGCATATTCAAATTTGATGCTCTGAAATAGCTGCATGTAATTACTGATAATTAGCTCCACCTGTGGAATAGGTATATGATCAGACCACCCCTACTCCCAGGTATACCTGCCTTTCGAAAAAGACGCCCTGCTGGCGTTGAAACGCGTTAAGGATACAGGCTTCTTACCACAAAGGTTTTACACCTCAAAGCTACCGGGAGCTCTATGTACAACAGCGATTAGCCCTGTTCATTTGGATTCACTGCCTACTCTTGCGGTTAGAAACACCTGTGCTGCATCCCTTCATCTTTGCAGCCCGACCGCACATCACAAGTCGGAGCGGTGGAAGTTACGGGTGCCGTCTCTCCAAGTCCGGCGCAGACCGGCGAACGGAGCCCCTGTCGGATGCCCGCATAATAGAAGACAGGCTCACTGCGGGTCACACACACCAAGAACCTTTCACCTCATTCAACTCCGGATTTACCAGCTACTAGCCCCCGTTTGCAAAATACGGAGGTACCGGAGACGGTGTGGATCGGGCTAGGACGGCTCATTGAGACATCCCGCACAACGTAGCTTCCAGATTGTCCACTGAGGCTCTGGTGAGTGTCTCCGTCCAGACCACGGGACAGCATCGGGGAGCAGAGATTGAAGGAGCTCCTGCCCAGTGGTAACAGTGTACACACAGCTAATACACATGTGTTTTTTCTGCAACAGCCACCCATTGCCATGAACTCGTGATTTTTCACAACTGTTTAATAGAACACGGCTACTAGGGACCTTTGCTTTATTAACCAGCAGTATCAGTGTGCACACACAGAACCCACAAAAGGCTTTTTACCTTCCAGGTGTTATTTATATATTAATTATATGAATAGGATTATCCACTATTGATGCTTTAATTATCATTTTTTATAAACAAATGAGGCATATTTAGTGCTAATTCATATATTGTGATGTTTTAAGATTATTTACCCCCGGGAGGTTGTTGTAACTTCTATATGTATTTTAGAAAATAAATGTTTTATCACATTCTGGTTGTCTAGCGCCACTTGTTATTCGTTTCATCGTATATATTAACACACCACTAGATGGCAATAGAACCTTGAATAAAAGACAGTCTTTAACTTGAAACACAATCCGGAGAGATCTATTAAGCGTCTCTGTTTAGGCGTACTACAAGAGTCATGTGATGTGAATGACCCGACTGCAGGGGTACCAGCGTGGTGATATTGTACCAGCCTTAAGATAACTTTAGTGTAGGTTTCCTCTCAGGGGGTGAGGCATGAGATATGAAGTGCCTCAGTAATAGTTAGAGCACTAATACTGGCTTTATCCTTGAGCGTAATACAAATAGGCCCTTCTGCATGGGCTACTATGGGGCAGGCCAGAAGTTTTCAGTCTTATCAGGGCCCATGGGTGAGGAATGAGGGCTTAGCTAGCTTGAGTGTCAGTAGGTAGGGTACTCCCCTGGCTTACCCCAAGTCTCAGGCAGGCAGGTGGCTCGACACTTACGGCTGCAGCGTCCGACCGGGCAGGGCTCTCCATTCAGTGTATCTCTCCCCCTTGGCGGGTCCCGGCCCGCGGGTAATGTCTGCGGCTGATGAGCGGGTGACGGCTGACAAGCGGAGTTGATCTGCGGGTCTCAGCTGCGGCTGGCGGCTCTGCTTCCTCCTCCTCTCGGCTCCCGGCAGCGTGACTTCCCCGGCTCCCGGCGGCCACGTGATGTCGGCGGCTCTCTCCAGCAACAGAGAGGCTGGCGGCTGTAGTCGGGTCCTGGCTCTCTCTCTCCAGCCGCTGTCAGCGTGGCGGTGCACAGCGTCAGGTCCTGCCTCCCCGCCAGCGGCTCTCCTCACTCACTGCTGCAGCGGTCAGCGGCGCTGGGCTCCTTCTCTTCCTGGTGGCTCCCTCCGATCCCCTCCGCACGCAGGTCAGTCCTGCCCCCCCTGGCAGTGCAGCAACGCTGCTCTTTTAAAATGGTTCCTCCCCTCTCTGCTTCCGCGCCAAAAGCGGCCAATCCTGCAGGATTCCAGGGTTTCCCGCTTTCTGGCATCCGGCGGCCGGCCCTGGGTCCTAATGTCCCATCTATTACAGGCACCAGGGAAGGGGTTTTAACCCTAAAAGTGCCTGCCACATAAAAGTCCCTCAGGCAGTCCTGGCTGCCATTAGGGCTGCATGACATGCTGCAGGGATACCCCCACATGGTATCACATGTTCCCCTAGGGGAAGGATGCGTGTCCTCACGTATTTTCTTTAAGTGACTCAACAGTCCTGAGTAACAGTCCTTGACAAGAACTTCAACAATTAAAAGGTGAACAATGTAGTCATGAACATATTTACATGTAGTACATCACATACTCTATTCTCGGTAGTGCAAGGGCGGAACGCCTTTTGTGTTGCGTTCCGACCTCCTGACACCGACTACATTAGCTTCGCTTTCAGCGTCAGAAACACCTGAAGGAAAACATTGGGCGTTACTGGTGAGACCGTCATCAGACGACTCTGGAGCCGTGCTCCGGGCAATGGGGTAGGGGATGGCGCTCCCCATAAACATTAGCAACTTAATGAGGTCATCAAGTGGTATCCCTCCCAGAGGCTCCCATCCCTCCGCCACAGGACTCCTCTCCCTCTGCGGTACAGGTTCTTCGGAAGTGCACAACTTCAGTTGGTCACGAGGTACAGTACTGAGTCGACCATCTTCTCCCTCGATCTGGTAAGTATACCTGTCATCAGTCGGGACTCTTGTGATGGTGTAAGGTGCAGCCTCCTACATGGTGTCGAGTTTACTGGTTCGGTGGTTCTTCTTTCTCCACACTCTGTCACCTATCTGTAGAGGCACCGGCCGTGCGTTAGCATTGAAGTCTCTCTCTTGCCGTGCGTGTAAGACTTCCAGTCGCTTTTCAACAACTTGTCTGGCGGTCTCGATGCAGTGTTGGTGCTCTTGCACCCAACCGTTTTGCGGAGTACTGGATTCGTCCATCTCTGGAGTCAACTCCAGATTCTTGGGGAGTCTGCCTTGCCTTCCAAACATCAGATAGAATGGCATGAATCCTGTTGAACAGTGTTCCGTGTTGTTGTATAGGTACGCCATTTCTGGTAGGAGAGTGGGTCACCGGGCCCTAGCTTCTGCTGAGAGGCTTCGGAGTATTCCTATGACGGTCTGGTTGGCTCTCTCGCAGAGACCGTTTCCCTGCGGGTGATAGGCTGTGGTCCTCAATTTTCGGCATCCATACATGGAGCATAGCTGATGGAACAATTGAGACTCAAAGGCAGGGCCCTGATCCGTCAGGACCTGTTCAGGATATCTGTAAGGCCGGACGAAATGCTTCATGAAGAGTTCGGCCGTCGTCTTTGCGGTTAGATCGCGTGCTGGGACTACCACCAAGAAGCGGCTATAGTGATCCATTATCGTGAGGGCGTATTGGACACGGGTAGAGCTTGGTTCCAACTTTACATGGTCTAACACCACTAATTCAGCCGGACGGCTACTGGGAATTGGGTGAAGGGGGTCTTTCTGGGTGGCTTCAGCCGGGCGCTTCAGGTTGCAACTCGCACAGTCGCGGCACCATCTTTCTACAACAGCCCGCATTCCAATCCAGAAGTACCGCCTCCTCGGAGTTGCCTCAGTTTTCTGTGTCCCGAAGTGGCCGGACTGGTCGTGATAAGCGGTGAGCAAGGAGCGGGCTTGTTCTCTTGGTACCACGATCTGATGGATGGGCTGATGGGTCCTAGAGTCAAGACTTGTTCGAATGACGAGTCCCCGTCGAAGACTCAAGCGATCACAGTGTCTCAATAGTTTGACTAACTCTTGATCTGCATTAGTTCTCTGTACTCTGGTCAGCCGACCATTCCGGCGGAGAAGTGCTTTAAGGTTTCCAATCACCGAACTTTCTTCCTGGATTGACTCCCAATTGAATCCTCTCTCGTCTTGTAGACTTGGTTCAGGTGAGGGGTCTGTGGTGACAACAACAGGGTCGGAGGTGACCATGCGTCTCTGTGTTTTGGGAACCTTGAAGACCGGAGACTTGTTGTCCTCATCCCCATCTCGTTCTTCCTCCTCAACATCCGCTGTGGGCAGATGGGATGGGGCGTCCGCATTTCCATTGGATTTCCCGCTGCGATATGTCACGGTGTAGCGGAAGTTGGCCAAGCATGACAACCATCTCTGCTCCATCGCGCCCAGCCGGGCTGTGGATAGGTGGGCCAAGGGGTTATTGTCAGTGACAATCACGAAAGGGGTGGCAGCCAAGTAATTTTTGAACTTCTCCGTCACGGCCCAGATCAGGGCGAGCAGTTCCAGTTTAAAGGTGCTGTAGTTTTCGTTATTGCGTTCTGTCTTTCTGAGGCCCCGACTGGCGTAGGCAATCACTCTTTCCCGATCATTCTGTATTTGCGACAGAATTGGGAGGGAAAAAAGACAAGAAGAAGTCTGTACTGTTAACGCACTTGAGACAGAAAATGATTATATTATAAAAAATAACCTTTATTGAATATACATTAAAATGAGATATGTATTTATATGTTTATCCCAAACTCGCAGTGAAACATAAGGTTTAAAATCACAAAACAAACATATAAGTGATGAGAGAAAATAAAGAAATGTGAATGAAAGATTAAAAGGCGTGTCCACGTGTAGTTCTTTACTGGACCACCTCCACCGATTTGTCCTGTGTATGGTCAAGTTACTAATATAATAGTTTTATGCTATGATATTATTAGTAAAACTTGTTATTTATACACCATTCGCCAGGCGAGGGTAGATTCTTAAATAATCGTTCCCAGTAGTAGGACTGTGGGGATAGATGGGTATAATAAATTTAACCCGCCTCCAGTTATAGGATTGGTCAGTCGTTAGGGATCACTATATCTCTATGTCCCTTTTGACTGTATTCCCGATTAAGATTCTTTAGGCGGAATATTTCAATATATGTAGTATGAAAAATAAATCTCCAAAATTGGGGTATTTTTATATTGATTATTATCCCTAAAGGAGAAAATTGCTCCCATTTAATTATAGGTTCCACTTATTTGATGGAGTATTGGCAAATTAGATAACTTTGAGGAGTAAGGCAGTTCTAGTTGTCATGTATAACCCTCTTTCTTTACAATCACATTCAGACCTTTTTCAGTCTGATTTCTATGTAATCACTATTGCTTCCCTTGGAGATATTTATATATACCTACAGCTAGAGATAAATCTCAAACTGTATATATATCTGGCGCTAAAATAATGTATGGTAGTAATTTACCAGATGGTAATCAGTGAAAATTGTGATCTCTAGGGCTGCTGAGCAAAAACAGCTGGTTAGGCTGAACAACTAATTGAAATACAAAGGAGAAAGAAATGCTCTGCGCACCAAAAATCACTTTGAATTGATTGATTGATTAATTAAGTGCAGTCTAGCAAGGAGAATGATTGACTCAATGAAACTTGACCTTTTTTATAGTGAAAAATATTTTATAAAACAGTTAATGACACAAAACAAAGTAAATAAGACAAACAATACATATATATATATATAGCAGTATAAAAACCGGAGGTATTTCACCTCTTGCAAGTGTAAATAGAAACACTGTATCTAACTTTTATAAACGTGCTGTTTAAACAGCATACACTGTATCTAAAATGCAGATCGGATATCTTAAGTGAAAGAGGCTCTATACAAAGAGCAACAATCGATTCTAACACTGGCGTCCCAGTGTGGAATCAAATAAAATGTCCACAGATGGCTCCACAATAAAATTATTAGAAGCAAAGCAAGTAATAATAGTTACCCTCGTGCTGATTCCTGAGATGTAATGCAGAGTCCTGTATGCATTTGCACGGGGAGAATGTAAAGATTTGTAGTTGCTGCCACAATGGTAATTAAAAGACAGACTTGTTGGAATATTTATTCTCCGTAATAATAGCCGTCAGTTGACCGTCAGATGATGACGACATGTATGGAGTTTCCCAGCAAGGGACCTGATCCGTATGGCTATCGGTAACAGCATGGAACGGCAAAACCGCTGATGGCTGGCGCCGCACTGGTCTCACAGCGGAGATCCGTCTATATCCAGCTTGTCGCAGCGGGATTCTGATGTAGAAGTGCCGTTAGCAGCTGGACTCCCTTTAACCTCACTGCGGAGGTATAATTACTGTAGGTCACTTGGCTTAGATGTGGACGGAACCGGAATAGCAGGACCGAGATGGTAGGAGCCCGTCTGTGGAGTAACTGATATCCACTGCACTGCACTCGTAGAAAGGGGAGTCAACGCGTTTCGTCTCCTAGCAACGGAGACTTCCTCAAGACGAATACCTTGCTACTGGGATATACAGCATTTATACCTAGCTAATTGTGTGAATTGAATCTGGTGTGTCAATTAGTAATCAAACACACAGTAGGCAGAATCCTGATTACATACATATCTAAAACAGAATAAAAAGCAGAAATACCTTACAATAAAAATAAAATAAACATAAAAGGTCAGCGGAGCATTGAGTCAATAGTAATATATCTTCATTTGGGTAAAAATAAGACAATAGAGAATCATAAAAGATCTATCTTTATGTATTTTAAACTTAATCAAATCCAAATTAACGCAACCTATCTCAAACCAGAGAGGGAAAGATAGTCATGCTTTAACCCTCTCTGTACTGAAACAGACGATTAAGAATTGATATGAATCTGTTGAGTTACACACAATCTCCAGTTTCTCTAACGACTAATATGAATGATGGTACAATTTCTAACAGCTATTATCCAAATAAAAACTGTCTATTTATTTGCTGATTAATTTAATAGATAAGGTCTCAATTATACTATATTGCAGCCTTTCCTAGGCAAACATTACAAAGAATTTATGGTGGTGTCAACAACACAAGTTATTGGTGTAAAATTATATGATTCCTCTGGATTAATTTATAAGTGTGTATTCAACCATATATATATTTCTAACAATTATACATATACGCATATATAGAAATTACATGCATATAGGTACAAAAATGTATTCAATATTAATTTAAATTTGAAATGAAGCAATGACAATAAATCCATATGATCATGATTGAATTCGTTTGGTCACTCTAATATAAGCATGAATTATAAATAAAATAAACTGAAAAATATCTATTCAAAACCCTATCAGTATAACTTAATATTAGTAACCATACCGATAGGAAGGATCTTTGAATACAACATAAAAAATCAAACATAAAAACTGATAAGAAGCAGACAGGTCAAATTGAGGGCTGACATATGTCCTCATAAGATATAGATGTATAAGACCCCAAAAGGAACCTAAATCAACCCATAAGGCTATAGATACCCCAAAAGGGAAGGGAACTAATGAAAATTGGATTATTTTTTTTGGGGGGGATAACATGGAAAGTCATTAGTACAGAACAGGACACACACACAAAATTCTATAGTTTATATAAGTGTAAATATCTGTAGATTTGGACATCCTAAATTAATCCAGACAGGTGTAATCTAGGGCTTCATTTAGACCTTTAGGATGCAACGTATCTAACCTAAAGATCCATGATGATTCTCCTAAACAAAGTTTACGGAATCTGTCCCCCCCTCTTTTGGTGCTGGAAAATTGTTCCAAACCTATTACTGTCAAAGAAGATGGATTGCCATTATGTACTCTCGAATAATGGCGTGATACACTATGGGTTTGTAATTTTTTAATAATATTTAATCTATGTTCTCTAAACCTTGATTTAAGGGATCGGGTAGTTCTTCCTATATATTGAAGAGAACATGGACACTGCAATGCATATACACAGTATTCAGAATCGCAATTAATGAACTGTTTGATTTGAAAAGAGTTCCCATTAGCAGTAGATACAATAAATGACATTTTATTTCTCATATGTTTGCAAGTGAGACAGATTTGTTTGTTACAACGATAATTGCCCGAAGGTTTAGTTGGTAACCAGGAAGGATTTTTTACTGGAATAACTGGTTTAAGGAAGCTGGGTGCTAGCAATTCTTTCAGGTTGGTATTCCTCCTAAATATAACTAAAGGCTTCTCAGCTAAACATTTGTTTAAAACTGGATCTTGTTTAATTAATTGATAATTTGTTTGAACTATTTTTTTGATGGCATTAGATTGTTTGTTAAACTTAGAAATGAATTTAATTGATTCCCTCATGGGGACCTCATCTTCCATATGATTAACCTGCTTTTTCTTTGACTTATCTATTACTGATATTGAATTCTCATTCCCTAGAAGGGAATTTGCATAAATTCTAGATTCTTCTATCATATACAGTGGGTATCCTCTTTCCTGAAACTGTTTTAATAGAGTTTCAACTTGTAAGAGGAAAGCTGAATCCAATGAGCAATTACGTCTTACTCTAATGATTTGATTCTTTGGGATGTTTTTGACCCATGGTCTATAATGACCACTCGTAAAATGTAAAAAATTACCCGATCCTACTGGTTTACTGTAGTTGGTTGAAATGATCATATTGTTGGCTATAGAAAAGGTGACATCAAGGAAGTTTATTGATGTTAAATCAAAATTGTGAGTGAATTTAAGATTAAAGGAATTATTATTCAAAAAATTAACAAAATCAAGTGCTTTTTGAAAACCCCCATTCCAAATAATAAATAAATCACCAGATAATAAGGACCAGGTTCTCTCTATACGGGCCGCTCCAGATGTATTCTTCCTCGAAGCGGCCCATATAGAGGTTGGCAAAACTTGGTGCAAACCTGGTCCCCATGACCGTCATCATCTGACGGTCAACTGACGGCTATTATTACGGAGAATAAATATTCCAACAAGTCTGTCTTTTAATTACCATTGTGGCAGCAACTACAAATCTTTACATTCTCCCCGTGCAAATGCATACAGGACTCTGCATTACATCTCAGGAATCAGCATGAGGGTAACTATTATTACTTGCTTTGCTTCTAATAATTTTATTGTGGAGCCATCTGTGGACATTTTATTTGATTCCACACTGGGACGCCAGTGTTAGAATCGATTGTTGCTCTTTGTATAGAGCCTCTTTCACTTAAGATATCCGATCTGCATTTTAGATACAGTGTATGCTGTTTAAACAGCACGTTTATAAAAGTTAGATACAGTGTTTCTATTTACACTTGCAAGAGGTGAAATACCTCCGGTTTTTATACTGCTATAAATATATATATGTATTGTTTGTCTTATTTACTTTGTTTTGTGTCATTAACTGTTTTATAAAATATTTTTCACTATAAAAAAGGTCAAGTTTCATTGAGTCAATCATTCTCCTTGCTAGACTGCACTTAATTAATCAATCAATCAATTCAAAGTGATTTTTGGGGCGCAGAGCATTTCTTTCTCCTTTGTATTTCCCTTGGAGATATGGCAATCTCAGGTCTACTGGGGAGCAACGAGTGGTTAATGAGTAGTACTGCTTTCTTAAGAGGTATAGCAATCTCTAATATATTAGAAAGCAGACAATGTAATAACATTATTACATTGTCTGCTTTCTAATATATTAGAGATTGCTATACCTCTTAAGAAAGCAGTACTACTCATATTAAAATCAAACTGTACGAGTTCCGACTGTCATCATAAAGGAAGAGTGCTATATAAGATAGCTGGAATTGCTACATTCCTTTAAGCAACTCTACCTGTCATTAGCAGACACGAAATTAGATAAATGAAGCTGTCATATTAACCACTCGTTGCTCCCCAGTAGACCTGAGATTGCCATATCTCCAAGGGAAGCAATAGTGATTACATAGAAATCAGACTGAAAAAGGTCTGAATGTGATTGTAAAGAAAGAGGGTTATACATGACAACTAGAACTGCCATACTCCTCAAAGTTATCTCATTTGCCAATACTCCATCAAATAAGTGGAACCTATAATTAAATGGGAGCAATTTTCTCCTTTGGAGATAATAATCAATATAAAAATACCCCAATTTTGGAGATTTATTTTTCATACTACATATATTGAAATATTCCGCCTTAAGAATCTTAATCGGGAATACAGTCAAAAGGGACATAGAGATATAGTGATCCCTAACGACTGACCAATCCTATAACTGGAGGCGGGTTAAATTTATTATACCCATCTATCCCCACAGTCCTACTACTGGGAACGATTATTTAAGAATCTACCCTCGCCTGGCGAATGGTGTATAAATAACAAGTTTTACTAATAATATCATAGCATAAAACTATTATATTAGTAACTTGACCATACACAGGACAAATCGGTGGAGGTGGTCCAGTAAAGAACTACACGTGGACACGCCTTTTAATCTTTCATTCACATTTTTTTATTTTCTCTCAACACTTATATGTTTGTTTTGTGATTTTAAACCTTATGTTTCACTGCGAGTTTGGGATAAACATATAAACACATATCTCATTTTAATGTATATTCAATAAAGGTTATTTTTTATAATATAATCATTTTCTGTCTCTAGTGCGTCAACAGTACAGACTTCTTCTTGTCTTTTTCCCCTCCCAATTCTAGCTTACAATTACTGTAGTTGACTGCACCCCCTCCTATATAAAATACTCTGTAATATTAGGAAGAAAGGGGTTTACATTAAGTGGGTTTATGGTGACGAAAAACATATACCCACAATATATTAGTACAATATTGAGTGTGCAGATACTATACTTGTGTGTATTTGCGACAGCACAGCTCCCAGGCCGCGGTGCCTGGCATCAGTATAGACCTGAAAGAGTTGCTCATAGTCAGGGTAGGCTAGAAGGGGTGCTTCGACAAGTGACCGCTTCAGCTGTTCGAAAGATGCTTGGTGGTCTTCGGTCCATGTGACCACTGTTGTACCTCGCCTTTCCTGGCCCGATTTCCCAAGCAGGGGCTCATGCAGAGGGGAGGCTACTTTAGCAAAATTCTCAATGAAGCGTCGGTAGTATCCAACGAACCCTAGAAAGCTGCGTACGTCTTTGACGGTCTTTGGTACTTGCCAGTCGCGCACCACGCAAATCTTTTCTGGGTCTGGCTTTACCCCTTCAGCACTCACAATGTGTCCGAGGTACTGCACTTTCGGTTTCAGGAGGTGGTATTTGGACGGCTTCAACTTCAGGCCACAACGAGTCAGTTGTCCAAACACTTCCTCCAAGTGTTTCAGGTGGTCCCCGTACGTTTTCGAAAAGATGATCACGTCATCAATATACAGGAGGACCATTTCGAAGTTGCGATGGCTCAAGCAGTGTTCTATGACCCTCTGGAAGGTGGCAGGGGCGTTGCAGAGTCCAAACTGCATTCTATCAAATTCGAAGAGGCCCATGGGGGTGGTAAAAGCCGTTTTCTCCCGGTCTTCTGGGGCCATCGGGATCTGCCAATACCCGCTAGTCAAATCCAAGGTCGAGAAATAGACAGCGGTCTTCAGGGCAGTGTCAAAGTCGAAAAATATTGTAATGCATACATCATGTACTAACCACACACACATGCCCGCTGCGCGTGCACTTGTTCCGCCGTGCGTGCACATATCCGCAATTTGCGTATGATTGCTCCCGCGATCCTGCGCGTGGTATGGGTATTTACGGCGGAGTTTGTGAGCGCATAGAGGGTTATCAGAACATTACATATTTAACCCAAATAGTGCACATTGTACACATAGCCCCCCTGCACCACATCAGCAAGTATCAACAGTTTAAATGATTCCAGGACTAAGGGATTCGCCTTTGCATGATAGGAAGGGACAGAATAAGGTTATAAGGTGATGTCTAGTATCCAGCTGTAGGGTATTTTAAGGGTAACATTCCGGTTAGAGAAAGATCGCATGTTCCTGCGTATAGTTATGTGCAGAAGTAGAATATAGATATAAACTGTATTTACTGTATATTATGTATGCGGCGGGAATCCAGAGGAGACCACCCACAAGACAAGTTGTGAAAGACATCGCTCACCTTTTCAAATCAACCTATGACCTCTCCTGTAATGTAGAGATGCATCTCTGTGTCCAATAGGCAAAGGGATTACAGTAACCATTGTATTGTATATGGAAGTTGTGTATAAAAAGCCTGTTGTTGCCTGGCCGGTCAGAAGACTCTGAACGCTATCTACCTGATGAGCGGAGGACTGGTCCAGGTTGCGAAAGCGAATATTCTCACGTATGTACATTGACTGTAGCCATTATTCGGTTGTAGATTTATCTTGTTAGCCTTGTAGTGTATAATTTGTATTGTTATCCCCTTTCAAATAATCCACTGTTGCGTTAGAACCCAGCGGTTAACTCCAAATCGGTGTGGTGTCCTCATTTCCCTTCTAAGGTTTAAAGCGTATTACATTACCTAACTGTATAAGGTTTAAAAGTGTATTGATAAGGTGTGCACGCGCTGCGGGTACTTTATAGCGTCAGCGCTACATAAGGTTTAAGGTGTAACATCATTGCAGTGCTTTGCTGCATAAGGTTTAAAGTGTAATCATATCATTGCATTGTATTACGAATAAGGTTTAAAGTATATCAATTGAGTGTGTACGTGCTGTGTGTACTTTGTACCCCCAACGATGCATTTGTACGCAAAGTACGTACACAGTGCGGGACTCTGTACGCAAATAGCGTACGAAGTACGTAGCGTGAGTATTAAGTCTAGCGGCCATAGTGGCTCCATGGTAAAGGTGTGATTTAAGGTATAGCTTTGTGTTTTAAGCTAATATCGACATTATCAATTGGGGGCATTGTCCGGTTTTTCCTCATACCCACAACCTAGCAGGTGATAGCAGACTTTATCTATCAGCAAAGGGCGGACAGGTATCCTACGTAAGCCTTTTCCTGGCCGTAGAATACACTGGTAAACCCTATCTCAATTGCTGATAAGATAAGCGTCTGCTCTGCATGGTTTGTAGGGATGCTGGTGGGATCCGTAAGGTAAATATGCAAAGCTATTTAAAAAAAAAAAATCTGTAAATTTCTGTTTGGCGCCAAATGCGCACACAACACACGCATACACCTGTACTTTGTACTTTGATTACCTGCTCGCATTGTTGCCATAAATATTGATTATTAGATTTATTTTGACCTGTACTGAGAATTTTGTTGCTATTTAGTTAAAATATAGAATAATATTAAGGAAGTAAACTTAAAACACAAATACAGTCTGGCCTAGTTAAACAGGTTTATACAAAAAGAAACTGTGTTGTGTTAAGTAAACGATTATAGGTAATATCGCTTACATTTATAGAAGTGTGGGATTTGTACTATTGCGGACGTACGGTTTTTGTACACGTGTCTCGGACAAAGTACGGGACTGCGTACGCAACGTAAAGACGTACGCACGGTTGCGTGTTTACGCAACGTGCGTAAGGGTACGGCCGCTAAGTACAAATTACACAATAGCATTGTTTAGTATTAGGCGCGGGACGGTAGCCACGCGATAATAGCACAAATTTCTCATTGTCCAAGATTTAGTTTAAATAAAACCTTTTTCTCTGACGTCCTAGTGGATGCTGGGAACTCCGTAAGGACCATGGGGAATAGACGGGCTCCGCAGGAGACTGGGCACTCTAAAAGAAAGATTAGGTACTATCTGGTGTGCACTGGCTCCTCCCTCTATGCCCCTCCTCCAGACCTCAGTTAGAATCTGTGCCCGGCCAGAGCTGGATGCACCTAGTGGGCTCTCCTGAGCTTGCTAGAAAGGAAAGTATTTGTTAGGTTTTTTATTTTCAGTGAGATCTGCTGGCAACAGACTCACTGCTACGTGGGACTGAGGGGAGAGAAGCAAACCTACCTGCGTGCAGCTAGCTTGTGCTTCTTAGGCTACTGGACACCATTAGCTCCAGAGGGTTCGAACACAGGGCCTGACCTCGATCGTCCGTTCCCGGAGCCGCGCCGCCGTCCCCCTTGCAGAGCCAGAAGACAGAAGAGATGACGAAATCGGCGGCTGAAGACTCCTGTCTTCATTAAGGTAGCGCACAGCACTGCAGCTGTGCGCCATTGCTCCCACAGCACACCACACACTCCGGTCACTGTAGGGTGCAGGGCGCTGAAGGGGGGGCGCCCTGGGCAGCAATTATAATACCTTTTGGCATAAAAATACACATAATACAGTCTGTGACTGTATATGTGTAAAACCCCTGCCATTTTTTAGTCAGAAACTGCAGGGAGAAGCCCGCCGCTGAGGGGGCGGGGCCTTCTTCCTCAGCACTCCAGCGCCATTTTCCCTTCACAGCTCCGCTGGAAGCAGCTCCCCAGGCTCTCCCCTGCAGTATTCCTGATACAAGAAGGGTAAAAAAGAGAGGGGGGCACATAAATTTAGGCGCAAATAAGATGATTAAGCAGCTATTGGGAAAAATCACTTATTAGAGTGTAAATCCCTGTGTTATATAGCGCTGTGGTGTGTGCTGGCATACTCTCTCTCTGTCTCCCCAAAGGACTTTGTGGGGTCCTGTCCTCAGTCAGAGCATTCCCTGTGTGTGTGCGGTGTGTCGGTACGGCTGTGTCGACATGTTTGATGAGGATGGTTACGTGGAGGCGGAGCAAGGGCAGATAAGTGTGGTGTCGCCCCCGACGGGGCCGACACCTGAGTGGATGAGTATGTGGAAGGTATTAACCGACAGTGTCAACTCCTTACATAAAAGGTGCGATGATGCAGCAGCCTTGGGACAGCCGGGGTCTCAGCCCGTGCCTGCCCAGGCGACTCTGAAGCCGTCAGGGGCTTATAAACGCCCGCTAGCTCAGATGGTGGACACAGATGTCGACACGGAGTCTGACTCCAGTGTAGATGAGGATGAGACAAATGTACAGTCTACAAAGGCCATCCGATGCATGATTACTGCAATGAAAGATGTATTGCACATTTCTGACGTTAACCCGGTAACCAAAAAGGGTATTATGTTTGGGGAGAAAAAGCAGCCAGTGACTTTTCCCCCATCTGATGAATTAAATGAATTGTGTGAAGAGGCGTGGAGTTCCCCTGATAAGAAACTAGTGATTTCTAAGAGGTTACTGATGGCGTACCCTTTCCGCCAACGGACAGGTTACGTTGGGAAACATCCCCTAGGGTAGACAAGGCGCTCACACGCTTATCTAAAAGGGTGGCACTGCCGTCTCAGGATACGGCCGCCCTAAAGGAGCCTGCAGATAGAAAGCAGGAAGCTATCCTGAAGTCTCTGTATACACACTCTGGTACTCTACTGAGACCTGCTATTGCTTCAGCCTGGATGTGTAGTGCTGCAGCAGCATGGACTGATACCCTGTCAGACAACATTGATTCCCTCGACAGGGATAATATTTTGCTAACCCTAGAGCAGAGGTTCTCAAACTCGGTCCTCGGGGGCACACACAGTGCATGTTTTGCAGGTAACCCAGCAGGTGTACAGGTGTATTAATTACTCACTGACAGATTTTAAAAGGTCCACAGGTGGAGCTAATTATTTCACTTGCGATTCTGTGAGGAGACCTGCAAAACATGCACTGTGTGTGCCCCCGAGGACCGAGTTTGAGAACCTCTGCCCTAGAGCATATGAAAGATGTCGTTTTGTATATGCGGGATGCACAGAGGGACATTTGCCTGCTGGCATCTAGAATTAATGCAATGTCCATTTCTGCCAGGAGAGTATTATGGACTCGGCAGTGGACAGGTGATGCTGATTCTAAAAAACACATGGAGGTTTTGCCTTATAAGGGTGAGGAGTTGTTTGGGGACGGTCTCTTGGACCTCGTATCCACAGCAACAGCTGGGAAGTCGACTTTTTTACCTCAGGTTCCCTCACAGCCTAAGAAAGCACCGTATTATCAAATGCAGTCCTTTCGGCCTCAGAAAGGAAAGCGGGTCAGAGGCGCATCCTTTCTGGCCAGAGGCAAGGGTGGAGGAAAGAAGCTGCACCAGGCAGCCAGTTTCCAGGAACAAAAATCCTCCCCAGCTTCCACTAAGTCCCTCGCATGACGTTGGGGCTCCACAGGCGGAGCCAGGTGCGGTAGGGGCGCGTCTCCGAAACTTCAGCAACCAGTGGGTTCGCTCACAGGTGGATCTATGGGCTGTACATATTGTATCTCAGGGATACAAGCTGAAGTTCGAGGTGACTCCCCCTCGCCATTACCTCAAATCAGCCTTGCCAACTGCTCCCAGGGAAAGGGAGGTAGTACTGGCGGCAATTCACAAGCTGCACCTCCAGCAGGTGATAATCAAGGTCCCCCTCCTTCAACAGGGAAGGGGTTACTATTCCACAATGTTTGTGGTACCAAAACCAGATGGTTCGGTGAGACCCATTCTGAATTTAAAATCCTTGAACACTTATATAAAGAAGTTCAAGTTCAAAATGGAATCGCTCAGGGCGGTTATTGCAAGCCTGGAAGAGGGGGATTTTATGGTGTCGCTGGACATCAAGGATGCTTACCTGCATGTCCCCATTTACCCACCTCACCAGGAGTACCTCAGGTTCGTGGTACAGGACTGTCATTACCAATTCCAGACGTTGCCGTTTGGTCTCTCCACGGCACCGAGAATATTTACCAAGGTGATGGCCGAAATGATGATACTCCTTCGGAAGAAGGGAGTTATAATTATCCCGTACTTGGACAATCTCCTTATAAAGGCGAGGTCCAGAGAGCAGTTGTTGGTCAGCGTAGCACTCTCTCAGGAAGTGGTGCAACAGCACGGCTGGATTCTGAATATCCCAAAGTCGCTGCTGATTCCTACGACGCGTCTGCTCTTCCTGGGCATAATTCTGGATACAGAACAGAAGAAGGTGTTTCTCCCGGTGGAGAAGGCCCAGGAATTGTCATCTCTGGTCAGGAACCTCCTGAAACCAAAACAGGTGTTGGTGCATCATTGCACGCGAGTCCTGGGAAAGATGGTAGCTTCATACGAAGCAATTCCCTTCGGCAGGTTCCATGCAAGGACCTTTCAGTGGGATCTGTTGGGCAAATGGTCCGGATCGCATCTTCAGATGCATCGGCTGATCACCCTGTCCCCGAGGGCCAGGGTGTCGCTACTGTGGTGGCTGCAAAGTGCTCACCTCCTCGAGGGCCGCAGATTCGGGATACAGGACTGGGTCCTGGTGACCACAGATGCAAGCCTCCGAGGATGGGGGGCAGTCACTCAGGGAAGAAACTTCCAAGGGCAGTGGTCAAGTCTGGAGACTTCACTACACAATTATACTGGAACTAAGGGCCATTTACAACGCCCTGAGTCAAGCAGAGCCCCTGCTTCAAAACCAACCAGTGCTGATTCAGTCAGACAACATCACGGCGGTCGCCCATGTAAACCGCCAGGGCGGCACAAGAAGCAGGATGGCAATGGCAGAAGCCACAAGGATTCTTCGATGGGCGGAGAATCACGTGCTAGCACTGTCAGCAGTGTTCATTCCGGGAGTGGACAACTGGGAAGAAGACTTCCTCAGCAGACACAACCTCCACCCGGCAGAGTGGGGACTTCATCAAGAAGTCTTCACACAGATTACAAATCGTTGGGAAAGGCCACAGGTGGACATGATGGCGTCCCGCCTCAACAAAAAGCTAAAAAGATATTGCGCCAGGTCAAGGGACCCTCAGGCGATAGCTGTGGACGCACTAGTGACACCGTGGGTGTACCAGTCGGTTTATGTGTTTCCTCCTCTTCCCCTCATACCCAAGGTACTGAGGATAGTAAGAAAGAGAGGAGTAAGAACAATACTCATCGTTCCGGATTGGCCAAGAAGAACTTGGTACCCAGAACTACAAGAAATGATCTCAGAGGACCCATGGCCTCTGCCTCTCAGACAGGACCTGTTGCAGCAGGGGCCCTGGCTGTTCCAAGATTTACCGCGGCTGCGTTTGATGGCATGGCGGTTGAACGCCGGATCCTAACGGAAAAGGGCATTCCAGAGGAAGTGATTCCTACGCTGATAAAAGCTAGGAAGGATGTGACAGCCAAGCATTATCACCGTATATGGCGGAAATATGTGGCTTGGTGTGAGGCCAGGAAGGCCCCAACAGAGGAATTCCAGCTGGGTCGATTTCTGCACTTCCTACAGTCAGGGGTGACTATGGGCCTAAAATTGGGGTCCGTAAAGGTTCTGTCAGGAATCCGCAGTCTCCATTGCATCACTTCCAGTGAACAGGGGTCTCCTTGCTTCAATCCTCTGTTTTCAGAGTATTCCCTGTGAATTGGACCTGTGGAACTACAGGTCCCAGCAGTTCCAGTCTTCAGTCTCCTGCAGCCCACAGCTCACTGTGCTCCACCTAACCAGTTCTATCTTTTGGTAACCACTGGTTTCAGCCAGCAGCCTGGAGTACACAGTGCTTCTAGTTAAACAGCATTAACTCCCGGTGCACTACTGATCCCAGCCAGCAACCAGCAGTGCATGGCATTAACTGTCTACAGTGTTATTCTCCCGGTTAATCACCAGCTCCAGTTAACTCACAGCTGATCTGAACATCCAATCCAGCAGGGTGTGTTCTCATAGAGATCATCCAATCATCACAGACCAAGGTGTTTAAACTCCAGTTCCTGGCTCAGTCTCATCGCCTTGGACAACACGTCACATTCTGTGAACAGGCGGCTCCTGTTTGCAATCCTCTGTCTCCAGAGATATCCTTGTGTATTGGACCTGTGGAACTACAGGTCCCAGCTGTTCCAGTTCCGTTCCAGTTTCCAGCTGTTCCAGTTCCGTTCCAGTTTCCAGCTGTTCCTGTGGAACTACAAGTTCCAGCAACCACTCCAGCTCTCCTGCGACATTCAGTGTGCAAGTTCCTGTGTTCCAGTCTCCAGTTCCCCTGTGTTCCTGGTTATCCTCCTGTTCCTCCGTGTTCCTGGTTACCCTCCTGTTCCTCCGTGTTCCTGGTTACCTACCTGTTCCTCCGTGTTCCTGGTTACCTGCTTGTTACTCCGTGTTCCTGGTTATCCTACTACAGCTCCGTGGAACTACAAGCATCAGCAACTCCTGCATTCGTTTACAGGCTTCACACCAATCTCCAACACAGTGTGCTTCAGCCTCAGCAGTAGAGACTCCTTCTCCAGGTGCATTCCATCACCTCACCTGTGAATCAGCTTGCAAGCTGCCTGTGCTTTCCCAATAGCACTGTGAACCCTGCATCAAGTCTTCTGCATCTGCTACCAGGTTTGCTACCAATATAATCACCTCTGCTGGCTCCACGTTTTAATCATCTCTGGTTCCCATACCAGCATATTGTTTCCTTGTTCAACTATACAGTCATACTGTTATTGTCATAGACTCTCAGCTTCCAAGCTGCACCATATTCATTTGCATTTATTGTTTGTTATTACAAGTATTCCTGCTGCCATATTGTTTTATCTTTCTGCTTAATAAACAACATTGCGCACATGCGCAGGAATCCAATCCAGTTTCCTCACTTCTTCCATCCTACCTCCACTGACCCACTAGCGCCCCCTCCGGGGACACAAACCAGACCGAACCTGACAGGTTCATATTTCGGACCTATCTATTTTCTTTCAAAAAGAACTGGCTTCACTGCCTGAAGTTCAGACGTTTGTTAAGGGAGTGCTGCATATTCAGCCCCCTTTTGTGCCTCCAGTGGCACCTTGGGATCTTAACGTTGTGTTGGATTTCCTGAAATCTCACTGGTTTGAGCCACTTAAGACCGTGGAACTAAGGTATCTCACATGGAGATGGTAATGCTGTTGGCCTTAGCTTCAGCAAGGCGTGTGTCAGAATTGGCGGCTTTGTCATGTAAAAGCCCATATCTGGTCTTTCATATGGACAGGGCAGAATTGAGGATTCGTCCCCAATTTCTCCCAAAGGTGGTATCAGCGTTTCATTTGAACCAACCTATTGTGGTGCCTGCGGCTACTCGGGACTTGGAGGACTCCAAGTTACTTGATGTAATCATGGCTTTGAAGATCTATGTAGCCCGAACGGCTGGAGTCAGGAAGACTGACTCGCTGTATATCCTATATGCCCCCAACAAGTGCCCGCTGGATCTGTAACACGATTCAGCAGGCTCATTCTGCGGCTGGATTGGCGCATCCAAAATCAGTCAAAGCCCATTCCACAAGGAAGGTGGGCTCTTCTTGGGCGGCTGCCTGAGGGGTCTCGGCATTACAGCTTTGCCGAGCTGCTACTTGGTCAGGTTCAAACACATTTGCAAAATTCTACAAGTTTGATACCCTGGCTGAGGAGGACCTTGAGTTTGCTCATTCGGTGCTGCAGAGTCATCCGCACTCTCCCGCCCGTTTGGGAGCTTTGGTATAATCCCCATGGTCCTTACGGAGTTCCCAGCATCCACTAGGACGTCAGAGAAAATAAGAATTTACTCACTGGTAATTCTATTTCTCGTAGTCCGTAGTGGATGCTGGGCGCCCGTCCCAAGTGCGGACTCTCTGCAATACATGTATATAGTTATTGCTTAACTAAAGGGTTATTGTTATGAGCCATCCGTTAAATGAGGCTCAGTTGTTGTTCATACTGTTAACTGGGTATGGTTATCACAAGTTGTACAGTGTGATTGGTGTGGCTGGTATGAGTCTTACCCTGAGTCTTACCCTGGATTACAAATCCTCACATCCTTGTAGTGTCAGCTCTTCCGGGCACAGTTTCCTTAACTGAGGTCTGGAGGAGGGGCATAGAGGGAGGAGCCAGTGCACACCAGATAGTACCTAATCTTTCTTTTAGAGTGCCCAGTCTCCTGCGGAGCCCGTCTATTCCCCATGGTCCTTACGGAGTTCCCAGCATCCACTAGGACGTCAGAGAAAAAGGTTTTATTTAAACTAAATCTTGGACAATGAGAAATTTGTGCTATTATCGCGTGGCTACCGTCCCGCGCCTAATACTAAACAATGCTATTGTGTAATTTGTACTTAGCGGCCGTACCCTTACACACGTTGCGTAAACACGCGACCGTGCGTACGTCTTTACGTTGCGTACGCAGTCCCGTACTTTGTCCGAGACACGTGTACAAAAACCGTACGTAAGCAATAGTACAAATACCACACTTCTATAAATGTAAGCGATATTACCTATAATCGTTTACTTAACACAACACAGTTTCTTTTTGTATAAACCTGTTTAACTAGGCCAGACTGTATTTGTGTTTTAAGTTTACTTCCTTAATATTTATTCTTTATTTTACCGGTGAGTAAATTCTTATTTTTACTGTATTACCTCTGGGGAAAGCTATCTGTCAACAGGAAAGGATATTTTTCTGATCAGAAAACTATAGAGTGTTAGTGTGGGCTGAAAAAGGTATGAATGTATTGAACTCCGCTTGGTGAACTCGGTGAACTCGGTGAACTTGGTGAACTCGGTGAACTTGGTGAGCACGGTCTAGGTGAATACGTGCAACGGAGTGTGAAGTTGTTGTTTTCTTGGTATTACACTCCGGCTGTTTTGGAGCACAGTGTGAAGACTCCAGTGATCCTACAACTTATAGATAGCAAGTGTCTATAAGCGGTACGATTGGACCGCACGGTTGTGTGAGCAATACGTGGCGCAAAGTGATATGAAGTTTTGCATATTTGTGCGTAAATCTCGTCATCATACGCGTTGTGTAGAGCACATGCAAGCGTGATTTGTGTAAACATTGTCTTTTAGGCATATATTCACTGGGTACGGTAAGTTACTCCTAAAGGCCCAGGGAATATAGGCCGTAGTATGGCCTGCATTGGCTACACGTGTCTGCTAAAAGGGGCGGATCCGTGGTACTCGGAGCAGAAGAAGTTAGTGGAAGAACTTTGAGGACTTCCACCGTTACTGTGTTTGGAGCATTTTAGGAAGTTTTCCCATGTTAAAAGGGCCCACAATGGGAGCCAAGTGCACAACACAGGGACGTTCCTCAGTCAGGGTTCAGACAACAGAATTGAGACCGAGGGGGTCAGCTCGGTTGGTAATGTGGGGGAAGTATGGTCCCCACACTGAGATCTTTTGTGATGAATGGACACGAATGACTGTGGGGGATAAAGCATCATTTCCTGGGATAGGTAGTTTTGATCCAGAGGTATTGCAGAATTTAAGGGTTAGGATATGTCTGATAAAATCCCGAAAACAAAGGGTCAGACACACAAACTGTTTACATTTATGGCAGCAAGAGGGCGATATGCAGAGGGAAAGCACTGAGGCCGGCGCTGGCTGTTTCTCCAATAGTAAATAATTAGAAAACCATGGATGATTGTAAAAACACACTTGAATTTATTAGCTAAACATCAATTAATAAAGCTAGAGTTAAAATTCACGTATACACATGAAATTAAGGGCATATAAAGAGCTGTGAAGCATTTAAATCTGCTGCTAATAAGTGTCCATTAAGGATCCCGGACTAGAACACTGGACAAAGTTCCCTGGGGAAAAGAAATGGATACAGCTGGTGTTACACGTGAGGACGGAGGCTTCCAGAGGCTTTAAATAACAGCAAGCAAGCTGTGCCACTTGTATTCAAGCTGGGTCTCTCCAGTCGGTGCTGTAATTGTGAATGTCCCACAGAGAAAATTCCAAAGCAGGTGTTCCAAAACTAATTGTTATAAGTCCATATCTGGATCCGTTGTAGTGTGGAGCACTTGTAGTTGTATTGATGGCAGCTTTTACACTTAACGCGTTTCCCTAGGCACGGTCACCTAGCTTCATCAGAAGTCATATGCAGAGGGAACTAGCTCACGCAGCCGGTTCCAAACCTAGCAGGAAACTGACGGCAACCGCCCCACCACCGCCGTATATTATAGGGGAGAAAGTGGCTACAGACAATGGCATACTGGTATATGATAAGAGTAAAGTTGATAAATGTACTAATGCTAACCCGTGCAAGTTGTATCCCATTTTAAACTTCCCTCAGGACTGCGAGCAAGAAGATGAGCCCAGCACGATATCGGCACTCTCTCTAGCAGCCACCATACAAGATACCCAGGTGGGCACGGCCCAACCAGTAAGAGCAGTAGTAAAGGCACCTAGCGGAGGGACAGGTGAGGTCGTGTCCACAGGTAAGTACGGTACCGTACATTATGCAGAGACAATAGCACCTCAGATTGTAGAGTCAACTCAGAATGAT
This sequence comes from Pseudophryne corroboree, assembly GCF_028390025.1. NCBI lineage: Eukaryota > Metazoa > Chordata > Amphibia > Anura > Myobatrachidae > Pseudophryne > Pseudophryne corroboree. Next base: position 147,760,301 of record NC_086446.1, on the reverse strand, counting down.
GTAATTGAACTAAATCCTGTCAGGGTGATCGCAGTCCCCAATGGGAGGACTGACGCTCAGGGAATCACTCCCATCAGAAACATTGCTATGTATTGTTCCTGGTCCCGGACCGAATTGAGGACAATTATGTCTGAATTTCCCGATCCCAGAAAGGATCTAGTCGCATGCCAGAGGTTTATTAAAGAATTAGGTAATGCCACCGAACCCACAAACAAAGATTGGCGAACAGTGCTACGAGTATGTTTACCCTCCAATATTGACCCCGCAAAATTCATTACTAATTGTAAATTAGACGTAGAAGTACCTCTCACTGATGAATACACTCAAGAGAATGTACGACAGATCAATCTGCAATTAGGAGTATATTTCCCTACTGTTGTCAAATGGAATAAAATCTTTTCCATAAGACAAAAAGAAGGTGAAACGGCATCTAAATATTTCCATCGAGCACTGCAATAAATGGCTAGATACACTGGGATCGAGGACATTAAGGAAAATGTACATCACAGGGAGATAGCTGTGTCAGTATTAATGGACGGGTTGAAGGAGGCACTGAGAACAAGGGTACAGACCTCTCTACCAAACTGGAGAGGTATCTCGGTGGCTGCATTGAGAGAGTCCGCTGTCGAGCATGATAGGATCATCATTAGGCACAGGGAGGAACAGGGGGAAAGGCTGATGACAGTAAGTATACAGGCTCTTACAGCAAAGCCCCATCAGTCAAAGCCCCAGGCCTCTGACTCATGGAAAAAGCTAAGAGTTTGTTATCTGTGTAAAAGGGAAGGTCATTATGCCAGCAATTGTAACAGCACACAAAAAGTCAGACCCCCTAGACAAGAACCCGAGCAAAGTTATGATACACGTAATTGGGATCAGGGATCACATAGGAAAAATTATGAGCCACACGCAGGGGAAACAAGGAGGTATCCACCTAGGAGGGACTGGCATGCCTCTGAAAATTCTCAGTTACCCCCCTCACATATTATACCTGCCAGCGCGCTGCGGGAGGGTCACAATATACAATAGGGGTTGGGCCACGCCTGTAGTCTGCAGCCAGTGAAGTTGATTGCTAGCCTTGGTAATGAACCTGAAGTCACAGTTGATGTAGCTGGTAGATCATTCCTTGTAGATACAGGGGCGGCCAGGTAAACTCTGTGATTTGTCTTCAAAGTTTCCTCTTCATTTCTTACGTTCACTGACAGGATTATAGTTCAAACGCCACATGCCTATTCGGTCTTTCAGAGCTCTGCCTAAATCCAGTATATCTCACCAGCATAGGGACACCAGTATCAGTGTGCCTGGTCATGCACAAAGGGTGAAGAATGGGAATACTGGTGAAGGTATACTGTGCATAGATACCGATATACATGATGGTGTGACAGCCTGATGGTGAACGCAAATCTGACAAATTTTCTTTTTATTATTTCCCCTCTCTTTTCACTTCCCAAAGATCACACAACTGATAATACACAATAGTTAAACAGATTTATGTTTCCTACAGAAAGGTCGCTGACACGGAGAGAACATCGTATCACTGGAGTGTCTGTTCCAGGAAGGCTGAGAGACAGTACTGTTGAGACAGCACCTGAGCGCGGAGAACAACAAGACCAGAGGCGGTTGTCGCACCAGTTTTCTTTTTATTTTATTTTCTCCATCTCCCATATCAGGGACGGTGCAAGGTCTCTCTGCACCCTAGGCAAAGCTTCAGCCTACACCTCCTAACCTGCAATCCCCACAACCACCTCTCGGAGGGGGATGCAGGTAGGCTGGGTTGAATTGCATCATTATGCATATGATTAGAACTGCAGCAGCAGCCAGCGCAGTGTAAAAGAAGGAGGCTGCATACAGAGACATCCTTCAGATTTTTGCTAGATTCATTCAGTGGCGCCCCCCAGAGGCCGGCGCCCCTAGGCAGCCGCCTAAAGCTGCCTAATGGTAGAGCCGGCCCTGCTCCCATTACCCTCTTTTCCTCCCCCTTCTTGTTTCCTTTCTCTCCCCTTAACAAGATGGACTTACCCCAAGAGACTGCGTTCCGGGTTTTCCTGTTAACCTTGTTGTTGACCAGAACAGTCTGTTTCGGTGAGAGTACCAGAGAGGTCGAGAAAGGATCTGGAATGGGTTCTGATGGCAAGGACGGATTTGTAGAATTCCAAGAGCAACATATCACTCGAGCAAAGGCGACTATCAGAAAACGATCTGGTAGTCAGGAAACTAGGAGGCACTGTGAAGAGTTATTGGCTGAGGAAAATTGCATTTGTAAAAAAATTGTGAGATCATAGTTGAGGATGGGTGCATCCAGAGATGTCAGTCCAGCCTTAATATCAACATGGACCGTCATCCATTGAGTGATTACCACTCACTAGTGGGTAAGGTCTTAAACCAGAAAGAATGCTGGGTGTGCTCACAAGTACCTCAAGGTCAGAGCAAGTCAGGATTAGTACCGTACCCTTTAGCAATAGATGAGGTACTTGAATTACGGGGTGGGAGACTGGTGGACAAGAAATTTAATATTTCTAGGCCCCCTAGTTTGAAGCTCCACCAGTATCATGTAGATAGATCCTTAGTGTGTTTCAACATTTCCAATTCCCGAAAGCCGGGAAATTGGGAGGTGACATGGAATAACCAAACCATGGCATTTTCGCACAGAGCTGATAGGATACCCGTAGACTCTGAACTTATACGCCAAGTAGCCAACAGTGGAAGGTATTTTCGGTATAGATATACTCAAGGAAGCAAGACCATGCGGGTTGGAGAAGTATCACCAGGGTACTGTGCACACATTATACAGCCTGATACTTGTACTGAGCAGATGAGAGAACTAGGGATTGGGTTTTTCACTTGGAAAGTATGTGATATGGTGATGTCATATTCTGTCCCATATGTTCTCCCCGTTGATGCCTATTTCATATGTGGGAGGAAGGCGTATAAGTGTGTGTTACATTGGAAGAGTGTTGCCAGAGGTTATGACCATAACCCATAATAAGATGAAAGACGTTCACCGCAGTGCTCAGGCTCCTTATACTCATTATGAACACATTGTTAAGAGACACCTCATAGATAGGACAAAGCGCGTAGCCTCTGATTTGATCCACAAATCCACCGGGATTCAATTCCTTCTCGCATTTGACATCACCCGTACTGCCAGAGGAATTATAAATTATAGGTATATCCATGCGCTAGCGAACCTGATAGATAATATCACTGAGATGTATGACGACACCTTCAGGTATACGGGTAGGTAGTTGCAAGCTTACAAAACGTAACTGATCTAGCACAGGATGGTCCTCAATTATATCACAGCCGTGACGGGTGGGTACTATGTCATTTTGGCAACTCAATATGGTGTGAAGTGCTGCACGTATATTACAAACAGCACTGATGACCCAACCGAGATCATCGATCAAAAGATGGACGATATCTTGCAGTTGAAGTGGGAGTTCCGAAGGAGACACAACCTTACCCTGACAGCTGTGAGTAATCAACTGACCGGCTGGGTCTCATGGTGGAACCCACGCAATTGGTTCTCAGGTTTAGGAGAATGGGCTCAAAATGTTATTATGAGTGTAGGAAAGTCTGTCCTTTGTATCCTGTGAGTCGTCATAATTATTGGCTTGATATTTAGGTGTGTTCGAATTCTAACGTGGGGCAAGCACGGCACAAAATTGTTGAGTCTAAGGAGCGGGGGCATTGTTACAGCAGCAGATTTAATTTACGACCCATCCATAGAGACAATGTTGTGATAAGGATTGCAAATGAATTCCACGACCTGTTTCTTTCACCCGTTTTTCCTTTGTCTCCCCCTTTGCCCAGATACATCGATCCGGAAAAGACATCAACTACACCCAAGAATGATTACGCCAATGTTATGTGAATGTATTTTTGATATGTGTCTTATCTTCAACTCTACAACCTTCAGTTAGTGACACACATAGTCGACAGGTGATATCCACATATATTAGCACTCACATATGTTCCCCCTCCATGTATCATCAACTAAATGTGCACCCCATTTGTTGGAACAAGAAGCCGAAAAGAGCTCGGTAGTGTTTGTTGGCCCACTTACAGACCCTTAATACGGGATAAGAAGGATTGAATGTATACTTCGCAATACATCGAAGCTTATCTAGAACATATACGGCATGATGATACATGACCCTCAGACATGAATTCATACATACATGCTTTTACTATCCCACTAGGTCATACATTTCCCACCTACACCTCTCCTCCTACCATCCAATCATCTGTAGATATTGTATTGTATATTTTTCTGTTTAATGTTTAGATATTGGCAGTTATTGTTGACTGCCAAAGGGTGGACGGTCAAAGTCGAAAAATATTGTAATGCATACATCATGTACTAACCACACACACATGCCCGCTGCGCGTGCACTTGTTCCGCCGTGCATGCACATATCCGCAATTTGCGTATGATCGCTCTCGCGTGGTATGGGTATTTACGGCGGAGTTTGTGAGCGCATAGAGGGTTATCAGAACATTACATATTTAACCCAAATAGTGCACATTGTACACATAGCCCCCCTGCACCACATCAGCAAGTATCAACAGTTTAAATGATTCCAGGACTAAGGGATTCACCTTTGCATGATAGGAAGGGACAGAATAAGGTTATAAGGTGATGTCTAGTATCCAGCTGTAGGGTATTTTAAGGGTAACATTCCGGTGTTGGTTAGAGAAAGATCGCATGTTCCTGCGTATAGTTATGTGCAGAAGTAGAATATAGATATAAACTGTATTTATTGTATATTATGTATGCGGCAGGAATCCAGAGGAGACCACCCACAAGAGCAGTTGGGAAAGACATCACCCACCTTTTCAAATCAACCTCCTGTAATGTAGAGATGCATCTCTGTGTCCAATAGGCAAAGGGATTACAGTAACCATTGTATTGTTTATGGAAGTTGTGTATAAAAAGCCTGTTGTTGCCTGGCCGGTCAGAAGACTCTGAACGCTATCTACCTGATGAGCGGAGGACTGGTCCAGGTTGAGCAAGCGAATATTCTCACGTATGTACATTGACTGTAGCCATTATTCTGCTGTAGATTTATCTTGTTAGCCTTGTAGTGAATAATTTGTATACATTACCTAACTGTATAAGGTTTAAAAGTGTATTGATAAGGTGTGTACGCACTGCGGGTACTTTGTACCGTCAGCGCTACATAAGGTTTAAGGTGTAACATCATTGCAGTGCTTTTCTGCATAAGGTTTAAAGTGTTATCATATAATTGCATTGTATTACGAATAAGGTTTAAAGCATATCAATTGAGTGTGTACGCGCTGTGTGTACTTTGTACCCCCAACGCGGCGTTTGTACGCAAAGTACGTACACGGTGCGGGACTCTGTACGCAAATAGCGTACGAAGTATGTAGCGTGAGTATTAAGTCTAGCGGCCGCAGTGGCTCCATGGTAAAGGTGTGATTTAAGGTATAGCTTTGTGTTTTAAGGTAATATCGACATTATCAGCAGTCAGGGACTCCTCAATTCGTGGTAATGGGTATGCGTCCTTGTGGGTGATTGCATTCAACCTCCTGTAGTCGATGCAGAAACGAAGGCTGCCGTCCTTCTTCTTGACAATGACCAGCGGGGCGGACCACGGACTGTGGCTCTCCTTAATCACGCCGGCCTCTTGTATCTCGCTGATCATGGTTCGTACCGGTTGGTACATGGCCGGTGGGAGCGGTCTGTGTCTCTCTTTGATTGGGGGACTCACTCCGGTGGGAATGTGGTGTTGCACCCCCTCTGCCCTTTCAAAGTCAGCTGGGTGTTGGCTGAAAGCCCCGGCATTCCTGTACACAACTTGGATAACACCCTCTCGTTGGTCCTCTGGTGTATTCGCATCTCCGATTTGGATCTCGTTTCACCATGGGGTGTCTGTGGTGATTAGGCTGGATTGGCTGGTCACAGTGCTCTGTTGGGTTCCGGACACGGTTTCTCCCAACACGTCTTGGAAGTCAACCCACATCTCGCTGGCTACGGGGCAGTTTCGAAACAGTCGGATCGGATAATTGTGCGGATTGAGTACCCGGACTGGAACTCTTCCATGTTCCACTCTCGCCAGCGTCCTGGCCACCACGAATGGCCGCTGCCCATCGGGGTCACAGGCTTCGATGACTGCTTCATAATCCCGCCCACCTGGGCCGATTCTGGCTTTACACCATATCACGTGTTCAGCATTGGGTTGAAGTATAATGGGTCGGCGGTCCGTGATTCTGGCTTTGCCCACCTCTCCTTTGGGGTTAGCGAACCGTTTGTGCCCTTTAAGCAGGCGCATTGTCTGCTGCATCGCCTTCCGTTCCCTCGGGGCCGCGGACTTCATCTCCATTCTGAGGGCCTCCACCAACTCGCCGGGACAATTTTTCAACACGTTTATCCCCAAAATGATAGGCGGTAGGTGGTCATTGCAGGAAGTCGTGATCAAACAGCCTTGATGTTTTAGCCGGGCTTCACCAATAGATACATCGGCCTCCCAGTAGCCACTAAATTGAATTGGTTGACCATTACTGGCCAGTAAACTGAACCAGGTGGTAGGTGGTGCAACAATCTCACTCTCCTTCCAGTGTCGCCGGAACTCGGTGAGCTGAATGGTCGTTACTTGGGATCCGGTATCTAAGAGAGCTGCCATTTCTATTCCGTTGACTCTAATCTTCAAGTGGGGACACTTGCCCACATATTGTGGCCACCATTCTGGTGCCGATGGACCTATTTGCGAGGTTCTACCCGAGGGTCGGTCCCTCGCCTCGGGGTCACATCGTTTAAAGGCTCGACTTCACATTCGCGCTCAACATGTCCACTCAACTTGCAGCGCCGACAGATGGGTCTCCCCTGTGCATCGAACTGATCGGTGGGACGCCGTCCTGAGCCTAGCGGGACTTCACATTGTTGTCTGCTTCGTCCACCCGAATCGCACCGCCAGCCTCCGCGTTTATTCTCGGCCTGTTCCAAGTGTATGTCTCGGATTTCCTTCATCATCTCTGTGACGGCACTAGTGAGGGCTCCAATCGGATCTTGGCTGGCTTGGACTTGCTGAGTGGCGATACGTTTGGGCTTGCTGGGTTCGGGCATCGAATACAGTTGTGCCTTGTCGCCCTCTCTACATCCACAGTGAGTTCCGAGGTCGCCTCACATTCTGCGTCTGTGTTCTGATTCAACCCCAGTATGTCACGATCCGGGTATCTGGACGCCATTCTTACCCATCAGATGCCTCCTAAGGCTGGCTCAGCGCTCCAGGACCGGATCCCATCTGTTATCCTGATGTGTACATTCCTGTATCCTCTCCTGTCACTCTGGGACGCTGTCACAGTAAACGCCATATTACACCTGGCATGGCGTCTCCCGCGGCCTCCGCCGCCGTCCCTGAACTTCTGCATGCAGAGTGTCTGAGTGGCGATTACGTCAGCCGCGGCCTCCGCTGTGTCCGCGTGGTTGGATGTGCATCTGTCAGCCTGGCGCCTCCTGTCTCCGGTGGCCGGCGCCGCCATTACTGTTTTCATTACCACATGGATTACAAACCAAACTTCCCTCCAAGTGTCTGCATGGGCGCAGCCATCTTGGATTCTGTCAGCTGATCATTTCCACCAATCTGTTGTCAGTATTGATAATCTGCATAATTGCCTAGCCAATCCCTTCCTTGCTGCAGGTATAAATACACTGTGCCTGAGCAAGGAAGGCGTCAGTGCTTTGGTTGTCAAACCTAGTTCCTGTTTGTCTCTCTCCTGTGATTGTCTTCCAGGTTCCAGCTCCTGTCTCAAGACTTCCACCATAGAGACCCGCACCAGCATTCCACCTGCGGTGTAGCCTGACTCTCCAATCCATTGTGGATTCATCTGTTTCCAGCTACAACATTACCTGCTTCCAGCAGAGTACAGCTTCCCTTAAAGGGCCGGTGTCCTTTCTACACTTTACCACTCTCCACCGGTATTATTATTTCTCCGCTCTCAAGTTCTACATTTCAGTTCATATTTCATCGCTCCCAAGTTCATTTATTATTTAACTGGTTCCAGCCAGCATCCACTCCGTGCTAACAACAGTCTGGTTCCAGCCAGTATCCACAGCAGCTGTTTTATCTTCAGCAACCCAGCTTTTCCTGGAACACCAGCTGGCACAATCCTGGGTTATCTCCATTGCTACAGTCGGGCCTGGTAAGGACTTTCCATCTAGAAGATCATAAGAACTATCTCACACTACCAGTGCCCTGTGGCTCCTGCCATCCTGTAGTACCCAGGAACTGTATTTATTCTTTGCTGACTTTTACGTTTTCTTTTACTGCTGCTGTGTTGCGGAGTTGTCATAATAAACATCATTGACTTTTATCCAAGTTGTCGTGGTCACGCCTTCGGGCAGTTATTATTCATGTTACTTACATGTCCAGGGGTCTGATACAACCTCCCAGGTTCCGGTACATCTCAGCCCCTACAACTGAGGCTGCCTTCCGTCAGCTCAGGCCCTCAGTTGTGACAGTAAGCACTGACCTAATGAATCCAGCCGGAGACCAGGATCAAGCGGCCAGGCCGATGCAAGAACTGGCAGCCCGACTAGAACATCAGGAGGCTGCACAGGGCCACATCATCCGCTGTCTCCAGGATCTCTCTACTCAGCTGGATGGGATTCAGACAACTCTCCGTGGATCAGGCGCGTCTGGTGCGTCAACCACAGTGACTCCAGCTATAACCCCACCCACCTTACCCATTTCTGCTCCACGTCTTCATCTTCCAACGCCAGCAAAATTTGACGGATCTCCAAGATTCTGCAGGGGATTTCTCAACCAGTGTGAGATTCAGTTTGAGCTACAACCTGGCAATTTTCCCAGTGACCGTACAAAAATTGCCTACATTATTTCTCTTCTCAGTGGCTCAGCCCTTGATTGGGCATCACCGTTATGGGAGAGGTCCGACACCCTGCTATCTTCCTACACTGCCTTCGTGTCAACATTCAGGCGCATCTTCGACGAGCCAGGCCGGGTAACCTCAGCTTCATCCGAGATTCTCCGTTTACGCCAGGGGTCACGTACTGTAGGACAATATCTGATACAGTTCCAGATCCTGGCATCCGAACTGGCATGGAACGACGAGGCCCTGTATGCTGCATTCTGGCATGGCTTATCTGAGCGTATTAAAGATGAGTTAGCTACCAGAGACTTACCTTCTAAGTTAGATGAGCTAATCTCACTCTGCACGAAAGTTGATTTACGTTTCAGAGAGAGAGCAACTGAGCGTGGAAGATCATCTGCTCCAAAATCTTCTGCTCCTCCTCCTCGTCAACTGTCACCATCTAAAGATGAGCCCATGCAACTTGGCCGTTCCCGTTTAACTCCTGCTGAGCGCCGAAGACGTCTCTCCAAGTCTCTTTGTCTTTACTGTGCAGCCCCGTCTCACACCATCAATGCCTGTCCCGAATGTCCGGAAAAACTCCAAACCCTAGCTCGCCCAGGAGAGGGCCGGCTAGGAGTAATGATCTCCTCTCCATCTCCTCATGATTGTAATCTCCCAGTGTCGCTCCAAATTGCTCAACGTTATCGGAACGTCATTGCCCTCCTTGATTCCGGAGCAGCTGGGAACTTTATTACCGAAGCCTATGTTAAACGGTGGTCCCTACCCACCGAGAGACTTCCTTCGTCCATTTCTTTAACTGCCGTGGATGGCAGCAAAATTTTTGATGCAGTTATTTCTTTAAGGACTCTGCCAGTTCGTCTGAGAGTGGGAGTTCTTCATTCCGAACTTATTTCTTTTTTAGTGATTCCAAGAGCCACACATCCTGTGGTCCTGGGCCTTCCATGGCTCCGTCTTCACAATCCTACAATTGATTGGACGACTACGCAAATCCTGGCATGGGGTTCCTCCTGTGCTGAGACATGTTTGTTTAAAGTATTGCCTGTCTGTTCTTCCTCCCCCAGGTCGTCTGATGTTCCACCTCCTCCATATCAAGATTTCACGGATGTGTTCAGTAAAGCTTCTGCTGATATCCTTCCTCCTCATAGAGAATGGGACTGTCCGATTGATCTCGTTCCAGGGAAGGTTCCACCTCGAGGCCGAACTTATCCGTTGTCTCTGCCTGAGACGCATTCTATGGAGGAATATATTAAAGAGAACCTAGCAAAGGGGTTCATTCGACCTTCTTCTTCTCCAGCCGGCGCAGGCTTCTTTTTTGTAAAAAAGAAAGATGGTGGTCTGCGGCCGTGCATCGACTACAGAGGTTTGAACGACATTACCATCAAGAACCGTTATCCTTTACCCCTGATTACTGAGCTCTTTGACAGAGTTAGCGGAGCTACCATCTTTACAAAGCTGGACTTGCGAGGTGCATACAATCTCATCCGGATCCGTGAGGGTGACGAGTGGAAGACCGCCTTTAACACCCGTGACGGACATTATGAGTACCTCGTCATGCCCTTCGGATTGAGCAATGCTCCAGCTGTCTTCCAGCATTTTGTCAATGAGATCTTCAGAGACATTCTATACCGTCATGTCGTGGTCTATCTAGACGATATCCTCATTTTTGCCAACGATTTAGAGGAACATCGTTTTTGGGTTAAAGAGGTTCTGTCCCGTCTCCGTGTCAATCATCTCTATTGCAAATTAGAAAAATGCGTCTTTGAAGTCAAGTCCATTCCGTTTCTAGGGTACATTGTGTCCGGTTCCGGACTAGAGATGGATCCTGAGAAACTACAAGCAATCCAAAATTGGCCGGTACCCTTAACCCTCAAAGGGGTCCAGAGGTTCTTAGGGTTCGCCAACTATTACCGAAAGTTTATACGAGACTTTTCCACCATTGTGGCGCCTATTACTGCTTTCACTAAGAAGGGTGCTAACCCGTCCAAGTGGTCTGAAGAAGCCATGCAAGCATTTCATCTTTTAAAACAAAGGTTCATCTCTGCGCCTGTTCTGAAACAGCCTGACATCGACTCTCCTTTCATCTTAGAGGTGGATGCCTCCTCCGTTGGAGTAGGAGCGGTGTTATCTCAGAGGGCTAAAGATGGCCATTTACACCCTTGCAGTTTCTTCTCCCGGAAGTTCTCCCCAGCTGAGCGCAACTATGCCATTGGCGACCAGGAGTTGCTAGCCATCAAGCTCGCTCTAGAAGAGTGGAGGTATCTGTTGGAGGGAGCTTCTCATTCAATCACCATACTTACAGACCACAAGAACCTTTTATACCTGAAGGGCGCACAATGTCTCAACCCTCGTCAGGCCAGATGGGCACTTTTCTTTTCCAGGTTCGACTTTAAACTCCAGCTCTGTCCGGGCTCTCAGAATCGCAAGGCCGATGCCCTTTCCCGCTCATGGGAGCAAGAAAATGAGTCAGAGTCTTCAGACAAGCATCCTATTATAAATCCGTTGGCATTCTCCACGGTAGGGATGGACTCTACGCCCCCATCAGGGAAAAGTTTTGTGAAGCCGATGCTAAGGAAGAAGCTCATGCATTGGGCCCATGCTTCCCGTTTTGCCGGACATACAGGTATCCAAAAAACCCTGGAGTTTATCTCTAGGTCCTATTGGTGGCCAACTCTGAAAAAGGACGTCTTGGAGTTTATTGCATCTTGCCCAAAGTGTGCCCAACATAAAGTATCCCGCCAGTCGCCTGCGGGGCAACTGGTTCCACTATCCGTTCCCCGTCGACCATGGACCCACTTGTCGATGGATTTCATTACAGACTTACCCATGTGCAACAAGTTCAATACCATCTGGGTGGTAGTTGACCGGTTCACCAAGATGGCACACTTCATTCCTCTCACCGGTCTTCCGTCAGCTTCCAAGTTGGCTCAAGTATTCATACAAGAGATCTTCCGACTCCACGGTCTTCCTGAAGAAATTATCTCAGATCGAGGAGTTCAATTCACAGCCAAATTCTGGCGAAGTTTATGTCAAGTCCTCCAAGTCAAGCTAAAGTTTTCCACGGCTTACCATCCTCAGACCAATGGTCAAACCGAGAGGGTGAATCAGGACTTGGAGGCCTTCCTCCGCATCTATGTGTCCTCCTCTCAAGATGACTGGGTTCAATTACTTCCCTGGGCCGAGTTCTGTCATAACAACCAGTATCATTCTTCATCTGCTTCAACACCATTCTTCACTAACTTTGGATTCCACCCTAAAGTCCCTGAGTTCCAACCGCTTCCAGCAACTTCTGTTCCCGCAGTGGATATCACCTTGCATCAGTTTGCCAATATCTGGAAGAGCGTACGATCAGCTCTGCTCAAGGCATCGTTCAGGTACAAGAAGTTTGCGGATAAGAAGCGTCGAGCAGTTCCTGCTCTCAAGGTGGGTGATCGGGTATGGTTATCCACGAAGAATTTGAGGTTAAGAGTTCCCAGTATGAAGTTTGCACCTCGCTATATCGGTCCTTTCAAGATTGAACAAGTCATCAATCCTGTTGCTTACAGACTCCAGTTGCCTCCCTTCTTAAAAATACCCAGGACATTCCATGTTTCCCTGTTGAAACCGCTGATCTTGAATCGGTTTCATTCCTCACTTCCTCCAACTCCGAAAGTCCAAACTCAACGAGGCGTTGAGTATGAAGTGGCCAAGATCCTGGACTCACGTCACCGTTACGGTCAACTACAATATCTTATTGACTGGAAGGGTTATGGTCCTGAGGAACGTTCGTGGACCAATGCTTCTGATGTCCATGCTCCTGCCTTGGTCCGGAGATTCCATTCCAAGTTTCCTCAAAAGCCAAAGAAGTGTCCTGGGGCCACTCCTAAAGGGGGGGGGTGCTGTCACGATCCGGGTATCTGGACGCCATTTCTTACCCATCAGATGCCTCCTAAGGCTGGCTCAGCGCTCCAGGACCAGATCCCATCTGTTATCCTGATGTGTACATTCCTGTATCCTCTCCTGTCACTCTGGGACGCTGTCACAGTAAACGCCATATTACACCTGGCATGGCGTCTCCCGCGGCCTCCGCCGCCGTCCCTGAACTTCTGCATGCAGAGTGTCTGAGTGGCGATTATGTCAGCCGCGGCCTCCGCTGTGTCCGCGTGGTTGGATGTGCATCTGTCAGCCTGGCGCCTCCTGTCTCCGGTGGCCGGCGCCGCCATTACTGTTTTCATTACCACATGGATTACAAACCAAACTTCCCTCCAAGTGTCTGCATGGGCGCAGCCATCTTGGATTCTGTCAGCTGATCATTTCCACCAATCTGTTGTCAGTATTGATAATCTGCATAATTGCCTAGCCAATCCCTTCCTTGCTGCAGGTATAAATACACTGTGCCTGAGCAAGGAAGGCGTCAGTGCTTTGGTTGTCAAACCTAGTTCCTGTTTGTCTCTCTCCTGTGATTGTCTTCCAGGTTCCAGGTCCTGTCTCAAGACTTCCACCATAGAGACCCGCACCAGCATTCCACCTGCGGTGTAGCCTGACTCTCCAATCCATTGTGGATTCATCTGTTTCCAGCTACAACATTACCTGCTTCCAGCAGAGTACAGCTTCCCTTAAAGGGCCGGTGTCCTTTCTACACTTTACCACTCTCCACCGGTATTATTATTTCTCCGCTCTCAAGTTCTACATTTCAGTTCATATTTCATCGCTCCCAAGTTCATTTATTATTTAACTGGTTCCAGCCAGTATCCACTCCGTGCTAACAACAGTCTGGTTCCAGCCAGTATCCACAGCAGCTGTTTTATCTTCAGCAACCCAGCTTTTCCTGGAACACCAGCTGGCACAATCCTGGGTTATCTCCATTGCTACAGTCGGGCCTGGTAAGGACTTTCCATCTAGAAGATCATAAGAACTATCTCACACTACCAGTGCCCTGTGGCTCCTGCCATCCTGTAGTACCCAGGAACTGTATTTATTCTTTGCTGACTTTTACGTTTTCTTTTACTGCTGCTGTGTTGCGGAGTTGTCATAATAAACATCATTGACTTTTATCCAAGTTGTCGTGGTCACGCCTTCGGGCAGTTATTATTCATGTTACTTACATGTCCAGGGGTCTGATACAACCTCCCAGGTTCCGGTACATCTCAGCCCCTACAACTGAGGCTGCCTTCCGTCAGCTCAGGCCCTCAGTTGTGACACAGTATGTGCATGGAGGTTTCCTTAAATTCGGGGAATGGGCAATTGGGCTTCTGATTTCTCCACAGTCTCAGCTGGGCCCTTGTTGTTTCACCCTGGGCTCCTTCAATAAACAGGTCCGTCAATGTTTTGTCGACATGTTCCACTTCCCTTGGAGCTCTAGCTTGGATCGCCCGCATCGCTTCTTGTAACCCCAGAGCAAAGTCTTGCAATGATTCTTGTGGTCATTGTTTTCGGGCGTATAATCGCCCCTTCAGTTCTGCGATGGATTGGGAGTTATAGATGCTAGCCAGTTTCTTTAGCATTCCTTCGGCCGTCTTTCGGTCTGCGTCGGACCGCGATTGTGCCTCCCGTAGCGCAGACCCTTTTAGCTGGCCGATGACGATCTCTGCTCGCTGTTCCTCGCTCAGCATGTATAACCGGAACATGGAGTGTAACTTCTCCTTGAATTGCCTGAAAGAACTGGTCCCGCATACGCGGTTGTCGCCCGAGTACGTGGGATGCCAGGGTGCCCCGAAGTAGTATGGCATGGTATTTGTGCTGTCGGCATCTCTGCCACTAGAGGTGCTGGGTTGGGTGCATCAGGCGCTCTTCTGCGGCTCGGGGTAGAATCCGCCGACTGCGGTTGGTCTCCCATGTCTGGTGCGTCTTGCGACTGCGACATCTCGCCGTTCACAGGGGTATCTGTAATCCTGTTCGTAGACGCCAAGTTGTGATAGGCCCCCTGTGTGTGAGAGTGCAATCGTACCTGCTTTCTTCAATCGACGCCTGCGGTTCTGGGACTTCTCCCGTTTTATTCTTTAGGACCTTGTGGCAGAAGAATGATCACCCCAAGGAGGACCCCACCGATAAAAGGAAAAGCAAATGGGCGGTGACAACACGTTTATTTAACCAAGAAGGACAACCACCTTTTAATGACCTCGCGTGTCGTTTAGCGAGTCAATCATGCTTCATAAGGCACACTGCGGCGCATCACATAACATTTGCATCATAGCATACACGTGATCACATATCATTTGCATAATCAAGATAACCTTTATCACATATCAGTTGCATAATTAGCATAAACGCTCTCTAAAGCTCAGAAGAAATCCCAAACGTCCTTTTAACTAGGAGGGTGCAGGAATGTCCAGACCGTATATATTAACACACCACTAGATGGCGATAGAACCTTGAATAAAAGACAGTCTTTAACTTGAAACACAATCCGGAGAGATCTATTAAGCGTCTCTGTTTAGGCGGGCTACAAGAGTCATGTGATGTGAATGACCCGACTGCAGGGGTACCAGCGTGGTGAGATTGTACCAGCCTTAAGATAACTTTAGTGTAGGTTTCCTCTCAGGGGGTGAGGCATGAGATATGAAGTGCCTCAGTGATAGTTAGAGCACTAATACTGGCTTTATCCTTGAGGGTAATACAAATAGGCCCTTCGGCATGGGCTACTATGGGGCAGGCCAGAAGTTTTCAGTCTTATCAGGGCCCATGGGTGAGGAATGAGGGCTTAGCTAGCTTGAGTGTCAGTAGGTGGGGTACTCCCCTGGCTTACCCCAAGTCTCAGGCAGGCAGGTGGCTCCACACTTACGGCTGCAGCGTCCGACCGGGCAGGGCTCTCCCTTCAGTGTAGCTGTCCCCCTTGGCGGGTCCCGGCCCGCGGGTAATGTCTGCGGCTGATGAGCGGGTGACGGCTGACGAGCGGAGTTGATCTGCGGGTCTCAGCTGCTGCTGGCGGCTCTGCTTCCTCCTCCTCTCGGCTCCCGGCAGCGTGACTTCCCCGGCTCCTGGCGGCCACGTGACGTCGGCGGCTCTCTCCAGCAACAGAGAGGCTGGCGGCTGTAGTCGGGTCCCGGCTCTCTCTCTCCAGCCGCTGTCAGTGCGGCGGTGCGCAGCGTCAGGTCCTGCCTCCCCGCCAGCGGCTCTCCTCACTCACTGCTGCAGCGGTCAGCGGCGCTGGGCTCCTTCTCTTCCTGGCGGCTCCCTCCAATCCCCTCTGCACACAGGTCAGTCCAGCCCCCCCTGGCAGCGCGGCAACGCTGCTCTTTTTAAATGGGTTCTCCCCTCTCTGCTTCCGCGCCAAAAGCGGCCAATCCTGCAGGATTCCAGGGTTTCCCGCTTTCTGGCATCCGGCGGCCGGCCCTGGGTCCTAATGTCCCATCTATTACAGGCACCAGGGAAGGGGTTTTAACCCTAAAAGTGCCTGCAACGTAAAAGTCCCTCAGGCAGTCCTGGCTGCCATTAGGGCTGCATGACATGCTGCAGGGATACCCCCACAGGGTATCACACATGCGCCTCGCACCATGTGATGCAAAATGGATAGCTGTATGAGGGCACATCTGTATGTAAAATGCAAAGCAGTTTGATGCCAAAGTTAAACAGAGTATGACATGATGTTTTCATTGTCCATTATCCAATTTCTACAATGCTCATATACAGTCGGACTATTTAGCATTGGGGTCCAATAGAAAGACAGTATTATTAAAAAGTAAATGCACAAAACTGTAGCATCACCATTAACCTGTTTTTCTCCTCAGTTAAACTTGTATCCTATTGCTTAAGCCCTGATACACGGGAGGCAATCAATATCCCGGTTGTCGGGATCCTGGCACTCTGCACACCGTTGCCAGAATCCCGACCGCCGGGATACCGACAACTATTCTCGCTCTTGGGGTGTCCACGGCACCCCTGGTGGGAGAATAAATAGCGTGGCGAGCGCAGTGAGCACGCAAGGGGCTCTTTTATGATCGCCCCGCTGCCGGCATTCCGGTTGTCAGGATCCCGGCACTGGTATGTTGGCCGCCGGGATCTCGGGCAGCCGGGATATCGAGTCTTTATTTTCAAATAAATATATACTGCTGGCTTCTCATGGTACTACAGATACGCTACCCAAAAACCCAGCAAGAAGAGCTTTTGAACTTAAATGGAAAATAAGACTATATTTATATTCAATTAACATTGATTGAACAATTCCATCAAATATAAAATATATAATTATATTTTAAAATGAACACTACAATAAAACAAAGAAATGAAATGTATTCATAGAGCTGGTCATCGTGTACAGTA
This sequence comes from Pseudophryne corroboree, assembly GCF_028390025.1. Lineage (NCBI taxonomy): Eukaryota > Metazoa > Chordata > Amphibia > Anura > Myobatrachidae > Pseudophryne > Pseudophryne corroboree. The sequence continues at coordinate 147,743,216 of NC_086446.1, read as the reverse complement.
GCTGGAGCTGGAACAAGGGTTCCCGGATAGGGAGTTTCTCTTCACTAAGGACCTTAGTCAGAGGTGGATGCAGGTGCATTCACTACAGCAGTCACCTCGGTACAGAGGGAGTGATGATATGCAAATGCTAATGTCAGCCCCCCCCCCCCACGCTGTGCACCAGCGTGTAACGGAGATTACAAGCACTGAGATGCCCATTTATAGTGCCCGTGGTCACTGCAACTGTGTTGGTGGTTGTGAGCACTGTACCATTAATGCACCATCGCTCTCGCCATCCACAAGTGTGACACCCTATAGACTGCACAGTGATTTTATCTCAGATAAGTCTGAACATGGCCTCTTTAGCTGTGGATCTGTGATTGGGAACACAATCACGTTCACTGATGTGCACATGACACACTAATGAGACAGCATTTTTGTATGAATGTGGGAGCAATACTTACTTGGTTGTGCCTCGCGGCGTTCAGCCGCCTCAGCTTTCTTATGTTTTCTATAGGCTCTCTTATGCTCAGCTACAGACATTTTGGGCTTGTTCAATTACTTTTGACTGATTATTTCTTCTTGTTTGCGTTAGGCTTGAACCTTCCTTAAATTAAGATATTCAGACATTTCGGAAATTTTCACAAAGTTCTCAACTACTGTATTTCACAACATTTCACACACCTAATCAAGTTTTCTCGCAAATATTACAAATATAGATATTCTCGCATAGATGAAACTAATGACACCTTGTGGCACCCGCTATCATGTGGCAGTCCCAAGTTATACTAATGTTTATCCGCTTGCAGTGATCGCCGATTACAACACACACACAATGGAGGACGCGGGCACCGCCCACTATTGCATCATCTGACCTTGAACGCTATTTCAGTAGACTCTGGACTTTCCCCTCTTCAACTCAGTTATTATATTTTGCTAGCTGCTATAGTTTTACAATTATTAAAGGAAGTCTGGCGTACACTTTTTTGGGACACACAGAGTTTTACAGAGAGACCCAGTACTGGAATGAAACTGTTGTATTCATCAAAATGTGTAGGCAGGATAAATGTTTTGTAAAGGTACATACTGTAAGTGAACTTGTTTCTGTTAGAATAAATCTCTCATGAACAATATGACAGGAACGGTTAGATTGCTGGTTATGTCTGTAGTCATATACTGACCCTGTATTTTTGCCCTACTAACTCAATGCACTCATATCTTTAAATAGATCTCAAGGGGTGAAATAATATGTTTTTATGCCTAACATAGTATTTTTATATCATACGCTTTATTTCCAGCTTACTGCAATACCACAAGCAATGAGATGTGAGGACACTTTCCACTCTCTCGGTATCTCCCAGGCCAAAACTTGGTTTGCCTCAAATGTTTTAGTCTTAAGTCTTTGCAATTTTACACTTGGGGGCCATATATAGGCTGGTATTATGCACTTGGCAGGGACATAATGGTTTACAAAGGAAAAAAGGCAGCCTACCCAAATATAACATATAATGTCTTTAATTATAGACCAATGTTCTATATTTTGATGTATTAGTCAGTTCTAAGAGCAACTTGAAGCAACATTGGAAAGTAAAAAGAATTGATCCTACTCCAGGGGTACAATTAGTAAGGGACTGTGGGGCCTCTTCCCTGCATTTAGCAAACTCATATTTAGGACTTTCCACTAGAAGTTTATTTCTTTACAAACATTAAACAAAGTAAAAGTAATTAGAATGTAGTATATTATAAAAGTTTGGAAAGTAAAGCAATCTTGCCATTATTTTCACAGATAAACTGTTCATCATGCTGAACAATAATTATATTTATGTATCATTTGCCCCTTAGCTTGCCTATGTTTTTTTTAATATTAATTTTTATTACTTTATATTTTAAACAAAAAAAAATAGAAGTGGGGGTACAGAAGAGAAAATGGAAGGGAAAGGGGTAAGGGGGGTACACATATGTTTTACAAAGAAAAGGACATGTACATAGAGCATAAAATTTCAACAAAATAATGAAAAGCATGTAAGGCTAAATCTATTCAACAATGATCTATGTATCCAAGTCAAGTCAGGGCAAGTATCTATGAGTTGTTAATGGAGTCTAGAGGTCGAATGTGCCAGTAGTTGCTCCACGAAAGCCAGCGAAGAAGTGGGTAGGAGGGAGAGGAAAAATATGCGACCCCGCGGTTTCAAACTCGTAGTGAGACTGTATAGCCTTTTCTATTGTAGCTGTATTCGGGGGAGCGCCAATGACGTGTAACCCTTAGTTGCTCCCTAGATATGCACTACCAGGGTTACTATTTCCTTATGACAGAGTGCCTCCACCCAAGCAGTCGTTATACCAGCCCAGGCTTGCTTGGGAAAGCTGTGGCCAGTAGGATTATAGACACTGTTTCACATGTATGTTGGTAGTTAACTGAGTTGGTTTACCTGGTTTTCCTCTTTTGTCTTTCAGATTCAGATGTTCAGATGACTGAGAAACGTGGTCCCTTTCAACGGTGAGTATTTATTAATATGACAGTAATGTATATATAAATTATGGTAATCACAGAATGACCAATCCCTTACCTTATATACACAGACAGTTGTAGCTTCATAGATTAACTGTAAAGCAATACATACAATAGTGGGATAATATACCCATTTATTCTAATATACATAAATTAGTACCTTGCATGCAATACCTCAAACTTGTTAATACACTGATTACTTAATGGGTTATAATTGTAGCTACCATAACCTGATGTGTCCCACTGCAGTCTACCAGTTCATATAACTGGTTGGGTATACCCTTTTGTTTAGAGTTGGTGCACTGTTGGGGCCCAATTTAAGGTAAGAACTCCTGCGGCCGTAGTTCTATTAGGGAATGTGAAGGACGAATAGTGTTCCCAGATAGTAAGTGTCTATATAGTTACTCCAGCTGTTGTACCTGGTCCGAAGTCATGAAGAGGACGGTGCTATAAATACAATGATCGCTGCTACTCGCTGGCCTATAGTATGCCGGATGAGCGTATATCGGAGGCTTTCAGGTGCTATCTTATACTTTAGATGATAGGGTGCCCGTAAATGGTTGCATAAGACACGCCTTGTTATCCCGGCGGTTAAGGATTTTCCTCAGTCCCTTAATTAATATCTATATAGGACTCGAACCCTCTCTACTGTTTGTAAATACATAGTACATAGTTATATCGGGCTGAATACTGCGGTTAAGGTTCATCCTAATGGTCAGTGATACCGATAAAGTATGATCCTTGCAAACGTCTCTCAGTCCACTTGAGGGGAAGATATTACTGTACCTTAATACTCTTCCAGAGTTCACCGTGATATGTTGCCCTACAATGAGTACTTCAGGTGGGGGACAGAGTATCCTCCTTTATTTAAATTATGCAACCATCCCACTTGTTGGAGACTGTATTGGTATGGTTCTTTGCCACCTCAGATGTCCCCCAACTTCTAATAGGAATCCTTAGTCTCTTTAGGTACTATAGTCTCTTTCCAAAATTTCAGCTGCCACTTATGAATGGTACTCCTCCCCCAGCACAGGGCTAAACTGATCAGTATGGCTGAGGTCCCAATAGTCACTCCCCCAATTACCTCAGGCTGCAGTTGTTGCGTATATTACCTCTAGGGGGAGAAAGCCTGACCTCTGTATAACTCGTTTGTGTCCGGCTCTCCTCTTCCCCGCCAGATGTGAAGATTACAGCCTCCTGGCCTTCCCTGCCTGCAGTGAGGACGGGTCTCACTATCTTACAGCCCCACCAGCATCGCTATCTCAAGGCGCCGTAAAGTTAGTATTATTATCTCGGACCAGACACCGTACTTATCCTCCGGTCCTCAGCTCTTACAACATTAGCGGGTGAATATGCACGATGTCCCAACCCCGGTCACCAGCTCCGGGTTTACCGCGCGCCTCTCTCACACACCGCTCCCATCCGTCTCTCCTCAGCCTCATCTCCCGCCGCGCTCCCGCTCTCCCCGCAACGGCTCTCTCCATCCGGGCACCCCCTAGTCGGCACGAGGGGCTTCTGGAAGAGTCTCTCTAGCCCTGCTCGTGCCAATGTGCCACTTTACCCATTACCAGTTACTGTTTAATGCACATATTCACCACCATCAACCCTCTATTATATACACAATACAAGTGTTACATTACACAGCGGGAATATATTTTATATATTTACACAGGCATTACATAGATGGAATATATTTCATATATTTAATGTAGTCATCATGGAATAGTTATCCTCCTGTATCTCCACATGAGCATTTATTTTTTAAAGGGCTACACTCTCCCCCTGGTGAGTACATTTACACAATTTGGTATTTAAGTGTATCTCACCACCTACATGTACGTTCCATGGTTCTATCTAAGTATTACCGGGTACATTCCATCCGAAATATGGCCATGACATCACCATGTTAGGGTGCAATACCAATGGAATTTCAGTAGGGGTTCCTAACTGGTTATAGGTGAGTATTCTAGGGGCCCTCCTAACCCGTTGAGGCCTAGGTGACATAGGTGGTTGTTCAAAAATAACTCCCTCTCCATTATCACCCCTATGGATTGTGTTATGAACCACAGGTAGTGGTTCATTCCTATTCTATGTTTATAAGTTGTCTTGCAGGCCAGGATTTCCCGTTGCTCTGGTTTAAGAAGATTCTTGTTTGCTGCCAGTGGTGAGTCTGTGTAATTGCAGCTTGTTCCCATGTGTTCAGCCTCACCTGTCTGTTGATTGCACCTCTCAGTTGTGCAGCAGGGCAGCTGCACGACATAATTCATTAAGACTCTCTGTTATATTCTGGCTCAGTGCAATTCACAGATGCTGGTGATATTTCCAGGGTTCCAGAGTTCTTGAGTTCTGAGTTAGTCCCTGCCAGTTCCTGAGCTCCTGTCTAGCAGTGTCTGTCTAGCTGCTTCCTGTGTCGGTTCCTGTGTCGGTTCCTGTGTCTGTTCCCTTGTCCTGCCATGAAGCGTTCCTGTCCAGAAGTCCTGTGGCTTTGTCTGTGCCTGGTCGAGTATCTGGCTTCTTGGTGTCCACCGGTCTGTCGTTTGGGATTCTGCCTGTCCTCCGGTTCTGAGAGCCTGTGTCGGCTACGTTGGGGGTTCCTGCCCGTTTGCCAGTATTTGTACCGGTTCCGTGAGTAGCGGCTTGCCGCGTCCGTCGGCCTAGGCCGCTGTATTCCTTGGTTATATCTGTCACTGGTGTTTTGCAGAGGGTTCTGCATATGCTGTCACCGCCGGTACACAACAGTATAGTGTCGGCGTGTGGACAGCATTTCCTTTGTTGTTCTTTTCCTTTGGCGGCGTGCCGCACATGTATTTAGTTTTAGGGTTATTAGTAGCACCTAGCCTTCTGTTTGCTTTAGTTAGAGGTCCCCTTGTTATTATCCTGTCTTGGTTCACGCCTTGTCTCACTCTAAGACCTGGGGGCATCGGAGTTGGGCAGACCTAATCCGCCCTTCAAACGCGGCTGCCGTGGGCCCAAGAAACCATAGTCACTCAGGCGTGAACTGACCACACGGGTGAAACAATGGAGGTAGGGTGCTAGGGGCTATTTCCACACCACACCTTATTTCAACATCACGTTCTGGTGCTCTGGACTCACTACGCAACATCTCCCTTGTTCTGAGCACCAGGAACCTAACAGATTGGTTCAGTAAAGTCTGTTATTTCACAACTTGATTCACGTCCATTACCATCATTGCTTCCAACATTCTCCTGTTCTACCCCATTGTGTGAATTGGGTATTTCTACTTGTTCCCCAGGGTATGACTCCAAGACATTGGTTCCTGCTCCCCAAGGCTCACTATCCCAATAGTAATATCCCGCATTAGAGTCATCCTCAATCTCCTCAGCTTCCTTTCTCATGCTTCGAAGGTTACTTTCATGTGTAGCAGGGTTTTCAGCTTCAGTATCTTCCGTAGGACACGATACTGTATTCTCCCACCTAATGTCCTGGGCAATAGGGAGTAGATGTTGTCGATGGTAGGTTACCATACTTCCCTGTCCATTGGCCGGTGCGAGTTGGTACACAGGAATGTTAGGGAGCTGTCTCAATACTATATAAGGAGTGGGTTTCCACTTATACTGTAACTTTTGCTTTCGAGGTACTCCCAGAGCTCTAATCAGCACTCTATCTCCGGGCTCTAAGAGGTGTTCCATAATGTGCCTATCGACGTACTCTTTGTTTCTTTCACCCATTTTTCGTGCAGCATCAGCAGCTAGTTGATATGCTTCTCGCAATTGTTGACAAAGTTGCCTAACATATTGGCTGTGAGATATTTTTGAACCAGAATTATTTTGAGTTCCTAAACAAATATCTATGGGTAATCTGGCCTCACGGCCGAACATGAGGTAATATGGGGTATATCCAGTAGTGTCGTTCCGAGTGCAATTATATGCATGTACTAAAGGAGTGATATATTTCCGCCAGTTGGATTTCCTTTTAGAGTCCAATGTACCCAACATGTTTAACAAAGTTCTGTTAAATCGCTCAGGCTGGGGGTCTCCTTGGGGATGATAAGGGGTTGTGCGGGATTTAGTTATACCGCAGCAATGACACAGTTCTCGAATTACTTTACTTTCAAATTCTCGACCTTGATCGGAATGAATCTGTGCTGGCAATCCGTAATGTACGAAGAATTTCTCCTACAATGTTCTCGCAACAGTTATAGCAGTCTGGTTCATTGTTAAATAGGCTTGGGCATACCTCGTGAAATGATCGGTTACCACAAGAATATGGCAGTCTGATCTTCCAGGGCCATCTAATGTATTAAATAGGCTTGGGCATACCTCGTGAAATGATCGGTTACCACAAGAATATGGCAGTCTGATCTTCCAGGGCCATCTAATGTAAGAAAATCGATGCATACCAACTCAAGAGGTCCCGTGCTGGTGATATTGACTGATGGAACGGCAGATACAGGTAAAGTTTTTCTGAGAATACAATTTCCGCATGTTCTACAGAATTGTTCTATATCCTGATTCATATGAGGCCAGAAGAAGCGATCGGACACCAATCCCTGGGTTTTCTCATATCCAAGGTGACCATGCTGATCATGCAACGCTTCTAGTACCATCTGCTTATACTTTGTTGGTAATACTATCTGCACTTTAGTACCTCCATCATTCTTGATTACCTTTCGATATAATACCCCGATATAATACCCCGTTTACCCCGCTGATGACACTCAAATCTATCTTTCCTCTCCAGACCTCTCCCCTACTCTCCTCACTCGTATCTCCAACTGTCTCTCTGCTATCTCTTCCTGGATGTCCCAGCGCTTTCTTAAACTTAACATGTCTAAGACCGAGCTGATCATCTTCCCTCCCTCCCGCATAACCTCACCTCCTACAATCTCATTATCTATTGATGGCACTACTATCTCCTCTACCCCCCAAGTGCGCTGTCTTGGAGTAATCCTTGACTTCTCCCTCTCCTTCAAACCTCACATTCAGCACCTCTCACAAACCTGCCGTTTTCATCTAAAAAATATTTCCAGGATCAGACCCTTTCTGACCCAGGATGCTACTAAGACTCTTATCCACTCACTGGTCATCTCCAGACTGGACTACTGTAATCTCCTCCTGACTGGCATTCCTGACAAATACCTCTCTCCACTCCAATCTATCCTCAATGCTGCTGTCCGGCTCATTTTTTTCACCAAACGCACTACGTCCACCTCTCCTCTCTTACTAGACCTTCACTGGCTCCCCTTCCCTTTCAGAATCCATTTCAAGCTTCTCACACTTGCTTACAAAGCACTCACCCACTCCTCTCCCATCTACATCTCTGATCTTATCTCGCTTTACACTCCCACCCGTCCTCTTCGCTCTGCTAATGCTCGCCGACTCTCCTGCCTACGGATTACTTCCTCCCACTCCTACCTCCAAGATTTTTCACGCGCTGCACCACTTCTCTGGAATTCCCTACCTCTCCCCCTCAGACTCTCCACCTCTCTACAAAACTTCAAACGGGCTCTCAAGACCCACTTCTTCACCAAACCCAGCCAAATCTCATCCTAAACCTTTGTTCCACGCTCTCTATGTACCCCATCTGTCTCACCCCTGTCTGTCTACCCCTCCCCATTAGAATGTAAGCTCTCACGAGCAGGGCCCTCTTCCCTCATGTGCTTACCCTTTTCTTACTTTAATAATCTTCAGCAGCACCAAATCCAGCAGTCTTCTGCCACCTGATACTTATTCCAGTGTCATCTGCTGATGTAGCTATGTTTATTTACCCTGTACTTGTCCTATATTGTCGTCAACTGTAAGTTTCTGTTTTCTTGTTTGATTATTTGTTTATGTACTCTGTAATTGGGCGCTGCGGAACCCTTGTGGCACCATATAAATAAAGAATAATAATAATAATAATACTTAACTTCCTGTACTGTCGCAGTAACACTTGTGCCTTCCTTGGTAATTGAGCACGATGTAAATGATAATTAGGATCTTCAATGATCCGTACAATAGGAAGAATATTGGGGTCATTTCGTTGTGCTTGAGCCAGTTGGTCTGAAGTTATTATCCCTAACCCCTGCAGTTCAGCCCTTCCTAACCAACAATAGGAAGGAGGAATAGATATTTCAGATGCTCCTATATTATATACAGCGGCCATCTCTTGATTTCTGGTGACACTAATATGTTGACACAGTCCTTTCACTACCCCAGCGGGTACTTTGATCCAATCAGAGTCACCTCCCGGAGCTTCATGGTGTGGCATCCTAGATAAAGCATCCGCATCCTGGTTATTAATACCTGGCCTATATTTGATAGTGAAGCCATAATTGGTAAGGGCTGCCAGCCAGCGGTGTCCAGTAGCATCAAGTTTAGCTGATGTCTGTACATAGGTCAGTGGATTGTTATCCGTCTGTACAATGAATTGAGCTCCGTAAAGGTAGTCGTGAAAATTTTCGCTAACCACCCATTTTAAGGCGAGAAATTCCAACTTATGGACAGGATCATTTCTTTCACTACTGGAAATTCCTCTACTAACATAGGCAATGGGTCTCAACAGTTGCTCTTGTCTTTGGTACAACACCCCTCCAAGTCCTTCTAAGGAGGCATCTATGTGCACTTTGTAAGGCAAATCGGGTATAGCATATGCTAGCACAGGAGATTTAGTGAGGCGATCTTTCAGCATAACAAAGGCTTCCTCACACTGTTCAGTCCACCTTTTTCCAAACAACTCTCTGGGCTTATGGTAATAATTGTCTGCTTCTGATTTCTTACTTTGGTCTTTATTTGCCGGCAGATATCCTCTGGTTAAATCTGTCAATGGTTTAGCGATTCTGGAATAGTGCGCTACGAACTTCCTGTAGTATCCGCAGAAACCTAAAAAGGACCTCAATTCTTTAAGGTTGGTGGGTCGGGGCCATTGCTTCACCGTGGCTACTTTATCTGGGTCCGTAGCTATCCCTTGCCAACTCACCACATGTCCCAAATATTTAACTGATGACCTACACAGTTTACATTTTTCTGCTGACAACTTGAGCCCCCTGGCTTGGAGACGGTCCAACACTTTAAGTAACCGTTCGTTGTGTTCGTCTAGATCTTTCCCAAACACGATGATATCGTCTAGGTACACCAACACCTCACGGTAACACATGTCACCAACAGTTTGTTCCATCGTTCTTTGGAAGGTAGCCGGTGCCCCTTTGATCCCTTGGGGCATCTTCAAAAACTCATAGAACCCAATAGGGCAGATGAAAGCAGTTTTGGCCCGATCCTCCTCACTCATGGGTATCTGATAGTATCCGCATCGTAGATCAAGAACTGAAAACCACTTGCTTCCTTGAAGGCAATCCAAGGCCTCGTCTACCTTAGGTACAGTGTACTGATCGTGCACTGTTCTATTGTTCAGGGTGCGATAGTCGATACATAGACGAATTTCCCCACTCTTCTTACGAGCAACCACAATAGCTGACGCATACTGACTCTCGGAATCAGCGATGACATTATTTTCCAACAAATTCCTAAGGTGAATCCTTACGTCTTCGAAGTCTGCCGGAGCCAACCTCCTGGATCTCTCTCGGAATGGGGTATTATTCGTCAATTTGATATAATGCTCAACACCTGTTGCAGTCCCTAGGTCCCAATCACTTTTGGAAAAAACGGCCTCCCTTAGTAGGAGCTGTTCCAGCAGCAGTCTTTCCTTGTCTGATCAATATCACTCCCCTGAAAATAATCCTCCAGGTTCCATCGGTTGGAATGTGATGGAGTCCCGTTAGATGAGTTGGCAACCAGCCGGTCAGTATGACTTCCCAGGAATTGACAGTGATAGATCTCTGGTTCTACAGAGGGTCTCGTCTCCTCTTTATTTCCTCTGTCTTGTTTCTCACACCATCGCTTTAGGTTTCTGAACATATTCGTATTTGTACCCACTAGAGCTGACAATTGGCCATTATCCCCAGGTGAATCAGGGAAAATCAGTGCAACCAAGGGAATGGACTCATTAGGTGTAACTAGTCCAGGTTCCAAAGTAAGGTGTGTAACGATGTATCCCAAGTACGGGTACTTCTGTTCACTTAGGCCCCAGACTGTAAGACCGCTAAGAGCTTGAATGGGAACAGATGACAGATTCTCCTGATACCATGATTCAAATACGATGGACACCTGCGATCCACTGTCCATCAACACCATGCACTCCTGTCCATTTATTAGTGCTTTCACCAGCGGTGCATGCCCCATTAGACTGTCCGGAAGAGTATCTGACCACTGGGCACTCCCCATAGCACGGACATTTATTGATGGGGAGCCTGTGAGGGTTCACAGAACTCCCGTTGGGGTTTTCCATCTGCTCATCTCTTGACTGGTGGTAAAAAGGCATCCGTCCCCTCCTCTCCAGACCACTCACTGGGCATTCAAAGGATCTATGCCCGGGTTGTCCACAACTGTAACAGAGTATAGGCCCACGACTGCCACTTCCCCTAGTCCTTCCTCTGTTCGATTCTGATGACCAGTAGGGCCTCGAGGATGCTGTGCTCTGTAGTACAATCAATTGGTCTATTTTTTTATTTTGATCTTCCAAGAGCTTAATCAGTCTATCATCCATACCAGTCAAGGTCGGTGCAGGTATAATCGCTTTGACTCTCTTAATGGTCTTTTCTCTAGTCTTTATTGGCACTTCCTCTAACTTGACCTCCTTCACTAGTTCAGTGAGAGTTGGGGATGGCCCCGACAGACGGGTACAACGAAGTCTCTGAGCAACTGGATTATTAGTGAGGGCTCCTTTCAGAACCTGTCTCATTCGGCTTTCATCTACTGCCTCCTTAGCTATCCCCCCTTTCTCTACAATTTGATAAATCAATCGATCCACTCTATAAATATATTGAGTCAGGGTCTCCCCCGGCTCCTGATATGTGCGATGTAATCTTGAAATCAAATCCCCTACATCCTCCATGGTGCCATAAGAAAAATCCAAAGCTTCTAGATAGTCTTTCAGAGTAGCCGTCGACTTACTCCTCCTAGTGGCTTGAATCACCCTCATAGCGGGTCCCCTGAGACTTTCCACTATACGCTGTCGTTTTATATGCTCCGGACATTGCCACTCTTCCGAGTGCTGAATAGCCGCCTCTCTCCAAGTATTGTAGGTTTCTTCCCCTGCAGGCACAGGGGAAATTCCCGAGAAAATCCTGAGTCGGCGATAGCCCCTTCTCCGTAGTGCCATCTCTCCATGTGACTAACCAATTTATTCACCATTGTTTCCACTCCTTTCCCAGGAGATTCTTCCTTATCCTCCGTCCGATCCGTTTCCTCACTATTATTATGAAAGCAGTCCCCCACAGCAGAGGTACCATTTCCCCTATCTTCTCCAGGAGTGGCTGCTTCCTCCATACCTTCAGGCCACGCTAGTTGAACTTTTCGCCCAGGAACATCTTCAACCACCACCATACTGGGTAGTAAGGTGTTATCCAAAGGGAGTTCACCGTGATATGTTGCCCTACAATGAGTACTTCAGGTGGGGGACAGAGTATCCTCCTTTATTTAAATTATGCAACCATCCCACTTGTTGGAGACTGTATTGGTATGGTTCTTTGCCACCTCCGATGTCCCCCAACTTCTAATAGGGATCCTTAGTCTCTTTAGGTGCTATAGTCTCTTTCCAAAATTTCAGCTGCCACTTATGAATGGTACTCCTCCCCCAGCACAGGGCTAAACTGATCAGTATGGTTGCGGTCCCAATAGTCACTCCCCCAATTACCTCAGGCTGCAGTCGTTGCGTATATTACCTCTAGGGGGAGACAGCCTGACCTCTGTATAACTCGTTCGTGTCCGGCTCTCCTCTTCCCCGCCAGACGTGAAGATTACAGCCTCCTGGCCTTCCCTGCCTGCAGTGAGGACGGGTCTCACTATCTTACAGCCCTGCCAGCATCGCTATCTCAAGGCGCCGTAAAGTTAGTATTATTATCTCGGACCGGACACCGTACTTATCCTCCGGTCCTCAGCTCTTACAACATTAGCGGGTGAATATCCACGATGTCCCAACCCCGGTCACCAGCTCCGGGTATACCGTGCGCCTCTCTCACACACCACTCCCGTCCGTCTCTACTCAGCCTCGTCTCCCGCTGCGCTCCCGCTTTCCCCGCAACGGCTCTCTCCATCCGGGCACCCCCTAGTCGGCACGAGGGGCTTCTGGAAGAGTCTCTCTAGCCCCGCTCGTGCCAATGTGCCACTTTACCCATTACCAGAGTTACTGTTTAATGCACATATTCACTACCATCAACCCTCTATTATATACACAATACAAGTGTTACATTACACAGCGGGAATATATTTTATATATTTACACAGGCATTACACAGATGGAATATATTTCATATATTTAATGTAGTCATCAGGGAATAGTTATCCTCCTGTATCTCCTCAGGTGTGGTTCATCAAATCGACAGTGTCTTGGTCGACAATGTTTAGGTTGACCACTATAGGTCGACAGTCACTAGGTCGACATGGATGGAAGGTTGACAGGGTTTCTAGGTCGACATGTGCTAGGTCGACAGGTCTAAAGGTCGACATGAGGATTTATTTATTTTTTGGTGTAAATTAGTGCACCGCGTCCCCTCGCATGGCTCGCGAGCTTCGGACATGGTGCCTTCGCTCCGCTACCGCTTTGCTTGGCAAACTTTACCGTTCCAATCGTAGTCCACATGGATCGTTAAGTATGAAAAAATCCAAAACAAAAAAAAAATGTGAAAAACTCATGTCGACCTTTAGACCTGTCGACCTAGCACATGTCGACCTAGAAACCCTGTCGACCTTCCATCCATGTCGACCTAGTGACTGTCGACCTATAGTGGTCGACCTAAACATTGTCGACCTAGACACTGTCGATCTTCAGACCGGATCCCATCTCCTCATGAGCATTTATTTTTTAAAGGGCTACACTCGGGCAATTAATAGTTTTGTAGAAATTAGTATATGGCCCAATACATATTGATCTCCTGATGATAAGCCACCATAGTAAAGGTGGAGGAGAGCCAATCGTGGGTGTGGCGTTATATGATGGCCTAATACAGAAGCGATTAACTGAAATACTGAGCTCCAGAGGTGGGCAAGTGTAGGGCATTCCCAAAAAATATGCAATAGTGTTCCCACATTACCGCAGTTACGCCAACATAGGTTAGAAGAGGTGGGTTGCATCGCATGTGGGCAAGAAGGTGTAAAATATAAACGGTGCAGGGTCTTATAAAATGATTCAATATGTGATACGCATTTAGAGACTTTAAAACAAGTTTGGAAAACCACCTCTCATTCCTCCCTGAGATGGAGCATCTAAGGTCAGACTCCCATTTTAATTGGAAAGGGGCTTTCTGTAAAGGAAAGGGGTTAATAATATAATTGTACCACTTAGTTATGCCTCCTCTACCCTCCCCCGCACTAAAGAAGTCCTGGATGAGCTTGGGTAATGGGAATATTTTGTGGGGAGAGTGTGAAGCTCCAAAGAGCCAGAGACTAAGCTGCAAATATTTGTAAAATTCTCTATGAGGCAAGACGAATTGTGCTTGAATTTGGGAGAATGAGAGCAGTGTTTTGTCCGCCAGGATGTCATTGAGGGATAAGATCCCCTTGGAGATCCAGGCATCATAGCGTAGATCAGTAATTAGGGAGGCTAGACCTTTCAGTGTGAGATTGGAGGAAGGGAGGGAGACACCGTTCACTCTGTTATCACTTCCAGCCAAGCTTTCCGAGTAGATTGAACCGTGAGTGATTTAGCTATCAACATCTTGCCCTCATCACCCAGAAGCATCAATATATCTGACAGGGGGAGTGGGGACATAAGGCCCTGTTCAAGTTGAACCCATAGTTTAGGGTCAACATGATAGTGCCAAGCTCCTATTTGCATAAGCATGCATGCCAATTGGTAGGAATGTATATCCGAGTAGGCCAAGCCCCCCTCCCGTTTAGGGCGGGTCATCATCTTCTTGGCTAGTCTCGGTTTCCTACCTTTCCAAACATAGGAGCCAAATACAGAATTAAATTTAGATAGAAGATAATTGGGTAAGAGAATAGGAATGGTCCGAAATAGGTACATTACCTTGGGGAGAATCGTCATCTTCAATGCAGCTATGCGCCCGAGCCATGATACATGCTGCATCATCCAGTCGGAAGACAGCTTAGTAAATTTGCGTAAAAGTGGTGGGTAGTTCACTGAAATTAAGTCAGTCACTTTCGGGGTAATCTGAACCCCCAGATATTTGAGGCTTCTATCCTGCCAGGAATATGAATAAATAGCTTTCAATGAGGTCAAAAGGGAAGGCGGGAAATTAATGGGGAGTGCTTCTGTTTTAGTATTGTTTATCTTATAACAAGATACCGCAGAGTATTCATGTTGAAGTGCGTGTAAGGCTTGCAAGGAAGTAGCTGGGTCAGTTAGTGTTAAAAGGACATTGTCCGCAAAAAAACATATCTTATGTGAATGCCCCATAAATTCCATGCCCTTAATTAGTTGTGGATCTAATTTTCTCAGCAAGAGGCTCTATTGCTAGAGCAAATACTAGCGGGGACAGGGGACACCCTTGGCGAGTGCCATTCGTAATACAAAAGTGTGCGGAGAGCATTCCATTTACATACACTCATGCCGTAGGGTTAGAATAGAGAGCTAGGATGGAGGTGAGCACCCTGCCATTAAGTCCAAACTTACGCAGAACTGGAGATATCCCCAATGCAGTTGATCAAACGCATTCTCCACATCTGACGAATGCAACAATAAGGGATCATCCAAAGCGGAGAAGGCGTCCAGTAGCTTGCCTATTTTGTTATATCCAGTTGTACTGTAATAGTGACATTATACATTGGTCAGAATCCATCTTTTCAGCTATCTCCCAGACTAAGGGGCATATTTATGAAAGTTATTTTGCACGAAAGCCACAGAGAACAGCTATTTTCATATGACCCCTACAAAAGCTAAGTATTTCCGAGATTTAATAAGTTGGGACCTTCCTGTATCTCCAGTATCTGCTACGGTTCCTTCATTTCCGATCACAAATGTAGACCTCAGTTATCTATGGGGACTGCTAAACTGTCTGATTTACCAAGCTATTGCATATATATTTGGAGAGAGATCCCCCGGCTTCCTCTCCATCTTCCTCCACTGATGCATGTGCAGCCCGCTGGCCACTCATATGCAGTAAGCACATCAGGTACCAAATGATGTGTATGTTGCTATCACTTTGCTGGGATGGGGCTTTTTAAGAAATTACCATATTGTGAGGTGGGGTATAATTATAATGGGGAGATAAAAAGACTTGCAAGATTAGTGATGGGGCAGGCCATATTCACAATAACCTCTGTATATTTCTGAGACTGCCTTGCACCTCTGTGATAAGAGGATTGGTATAATGTACTGTAGGTGGATTTGTGCATTTTTTCCAAAAAATAAAACTTAAATTCTGAGCTAAAAAGTAATTTGTTCAAACTTAAAATACATAGTATTATTCTTCTAATGGGATTTTTAATTTGAAAGGTTTATTCACTTATACATACAATATTAATTCCTCAGAAAACTGAGGCTGAGCAAATGTCCATTGCAGTAGATGAGGGCCGTAGATAACTAAGTCATAGCCCACAGAGGCGGGGTATATAATAATACTTATATTACCCATATGTTAACATAAATATCCAGGGCCGTCACTAGGGTGGTGCAGATGGTGCCTTGCATACCGCACACTTTTCATGCAGGTGCACAGTCTGCATCCACCCCTAGTGGCTGTGTCTGCATGTGATGGCAGCTGGGGCCAAGTCTGCTGTCTCCATTAGAGGAGGCAGCGGTGGCAAGATAGCATGTCATCTCCTGTATGCTCCTGCTCTGCCCGTGTCATCCTTCACTGTAGTATTTGAAGTGGACTCCAGGAATAAGAGTCATCTCGTACCACCTATTTAGATATAAAATGAAAAATATGTTCTTCTTTCTTGATCGACGGTAGACCAATAGGAAATATATATATATATATATATATATATATATAGGCAGGTTACTAGTTATTTTGGGGGAGTGCTCTATTAATATTCAGATTTATCTTATTGACAATTACAAACACCCTTCGGTGTCAACATATGACCAGAATGGCCAATTGCCAGTAAGGTTTGTCTATACAGCAACAACAAAGTTTTCACTCAACGCATTTTGTTTTATTTACAACAGTAAACAGTAAAAGTTTCATATCAAGACAATAATATCAATTTGATGATTCTAGGATTATCTAAAGAGTAGTTAGACATTCCTAAACATGATTTCCAAGTTGTGCGGCTCTATGTGGCTGGATTAAGGTCACTAGTTATTTGACTCCTGTATGGTCACCATGACCTCTGCATTCCTTAAGGATTGCACATTTAGTAACCTTTAATGTTTAAACAATCCTTTATATTTTTCAAAGTCTTACTGTTCTAGGAGATCTGATTATAATCACCAGGGCTCTGATTGGAAACTGCCGTTAATAAAGTTAAATTATTTGATTCAAGTGCTTCTAATGGCAAATAGCTGATGGTAGTTTCTCTACTTTCTGTGCAGTCAGAAGTCCAATTGAAAGTGTTCACTTACACACATATTGCCCACAGTAGTAGGGCCGAGTATACAGATTATGCCCATAGTAGTAGGGCCGCTTATACACATAATGATTATGTGTGCTGCTTGTAACTCTACCCCGTCTTCAGTGGGGTCACTCATGTGTGAGCAATGTTTCTTATCTCCACAGGGACCCAGCTCACAGGCACCTGACTGGCTAGATAGCTTTAAAAGCATGATTCAGAATGTAAATTCTAAATTAGCTGCAGCTAAAAGAGAAAGACAGGTGTTAAAACACTCTATTGATTGTGTGGCTAAAGCAGCAGATAGCAAGAAGGCTTCTCAGCCCCCTCTAGTGGTTTCACATAAATGCTCACTGCCACAGGTGCTCCAGTCTGATTCTGATCAGCCTGACGTGGATGATGATGATGATATGGATGAGGACAGCTCTCTGTCCCCTGGGGTGGAGGCGCTCATTTATGCTATAAGAGAGGTTCTTCACATACCAGATCAGGAGGCAGAACCGGATGAGGAGTTGTATTTTAATGTTAGACCCCCGTCAGTCGATACATCTGTGTCCAGACTAAGAAATTGGTTCTGCCGGTGCCAGGGGCTGTATCCCTGAAAGAGCCAACTGACCGTAAAATAAAAACCATGCTCAAGGCAATTTATACGGCAGCAGATGCATCACAACGGCTCACAATAGTTTGTGGGTGGATTTCCAGGGCAATGGTCAAGTGGTCTGATACTGTTATGGATGGTTTAGACTCTGCCCCGTGATGAGGTCATTACTCTGTTGCAACACATACAGGATGCTACTCATTTTATGAGTGAGGCTATAAAGGAATTGTGTAAGATAAATGGCCGCACTACTGCTATGGCAGTGTCGGCACGCAGGGCTCTGTAGTTGCGTCAATGGTCAGCAGACGCTGATTCCAAAAAGGGTGTAAAAAATCTTCCCTGAACAGGTGATGCCTTGTTTGGGGACGAATTAAATAAATGGATCTCCCAGGCCACGGCGGTTAAGTCTACCTATCTGCCGTCGGCTGCGCCATCTGCTCGATGTACTTACACAGGTCCCTCCTTGCAGTCCTTTCATGTGGCAAGGTTCAGAGGCAGGGGCCGAGAGGTCTCCACTACTTCCAGAGGATCTCGTGGTAAATCCCGTAAACCTGCAACTGCTGTCTACCTGGACCAGACCACTGGATCCTCTGCCGCTAAGCCTCCCGCGTGTTGGTTGGCCCGAGCAGCGAGGCAACTTTTAGGTGGGTGCTCTCCTTCAATACTCAGGCTAGACATAAGTTCTAGACCTGTAGAGGTGTGGTAATATATTCCTGATGTACATATATATTTATAAAATATGTATGTTTGTTGTAGACTCTTTCCTTACAGTATTTTCAGAGTTTGATAAGTTTAGGTCCTCCTACTATTGTATGAGGAGAGCGAGCCAGATGGGGACTGAACTTTGAGCAGAAGATCTACTGCATTACACTCCTAATCATTGGCTACAATACTTGTTATCTAGAAAAGTAGGTAAAAATGTTAATTTTCACCTACTTTTGTTGAAATTAAGTGTAAATAATAGACTTAGTGACTGTTATGATCCTGATACTCAGGTCAGGGGAGGTCTTATACGGTGGGACCTGAGTACCAGGACGTAATGCTGGGAAAGGGAAACGGAATGGGAATAGCCCCTGGCACCCTACCTCCGTTGTCTTACCCGTGCTGTCAGTTCACTCTTGCGAGACTATGGTTTCTTGGGCCCATGGCAGCCGCGTTTGAAGGGCGGATTACGTCTGCCCAACTCCGATGCCCCCTCAGGTCTTAATGAGAGACAAAGAGTGAACTGAGACAGGGTAATAACTAGAGATGAGCGGGTTCGGTTTCTCTGAATCCGAACCCGCACGAACTTCATGTTTTTTTCACGGGTCCGAGCGACTCGGATCTTCCCGCCTTGCTCGGTTAACCCGAGCGCGCCCGAACGTCATCATGACGCTGTCGGATTCTCGCGAGGCTCGGATTCTATCGCGAGACTCGGATTCTATATAAGGAGCCGCGCGTCGCCGCCATTTTCACACGTGCATTGAGATTGATAGGGAGAGGACGTGGCTGGCGTCCTCTCCATTTAGATTATAAGAGAGAGAGATTTACTGGAGCTTAGGACTAGGAGGAGTACTGTAGAAGTGTAGAGAGTGCAGAGAGTTTACTAGTGAGTGACCACCAGACAGTGCAGTTTATTTAATATATCCGTTCTCTGCCTGAAAAAAGCGATACACACAGTGACTCAGTCACATACCATATCTGTGTGCACTGCTCAGGCTCAGCCCAGTGTGCTGCATCATCTATATATATTATATATCTGTCTGACTGCTCAGCTCACACAGCTTATAATTGTGGGGGAGACTGGGGAGCACTGCAGTGCCAGTTATAGGTTATAGCAGGAGCCAGGAGTACATAATATTATATAGTGAGTGACCACCAGACAGTGCAGTTTATTTAATATATCCGTTCTCTGCCTGAAAAAAGCGATACACACAGTGACTCAGTCACATACCATATCTGTGTGCACTGCTCAGGCTCAGCCCAGTGTGCTGCATCATCTATATATATATTATATATCTGTCTGACTGCTCAGCTCACACAGCTTATAATTGTGGGGGAGACTGGGGAGCACTGCAGTGCCAGTTATAGGTTATAGCAGGAGCCAGGAGTACATAATATTATATTAAAATTAAACAGTGCACACTTTTGCTGCAGGAGTGCCACTGCCAGTGTGACTGACCAGTGACCTGACCACACTGACCACCAGTATAGTTAGTAGTATACTTATATTGTGATTGCCTGAAAAAGTTAAACACTCGTCGTGTGACTTCACTTGTGTGTTGTTTTTTTTTTTTTATTCTATAAAAATAAAACTCATTCTGCTGACAGACAGTGTCCAGCAGGTCCGTCATTATATAATATATAATATATACCTGTCCGGCTGCAGTAGTGATATATATATATTTTTTATATCATTTATCATCCAGTCGCAGCAGACACAGTACGGTAGTTCACGGCTGTGGCTACCTCTGTGTCTGCACTCGGCAGGCAGTCCGTCCATAATTGTATACCACCTAACCGTGGTTTTTTCTTCTTCTTTATACATACATACTACTACGACATCTCTTTATCAACCAGTCTATATTAGCAGCAGACACAGTACAGTACGGTAGTTCACGGCTGTGGCTACCTCTGTGTCTGCACTCGGCAGGCAGTCCGTCCATAATTGTATACCACCTAACCGTGGATTTTTTTTCTTTCTTCTTTATACATACATAGTTACATAGACATCTCTTTATCAACCAGTCTATATTAGCAGCAGACACAGTACAGTACGGTAGTTCACGGCTGTGGCTACCTCTGTGTCTGCACTCGGCAGGCAGTCCGTCCATAATTGTATACCACCTAACCGTGGTTTTTTTTTCTTTCTTCTTTATACATACATAGTTACATAGACATCTCTTTATCAACCAGTCTATATTAGCAGCAGACACAGTACAGTACGGTAGTTCACGGCTGTGGCTACCTCTGTGTCTGCACTCGGCAGGCAGTCCGTCCATAATTGTATACCACCTAACCGTGGTTTTTTTTTCTTTCTTCTTTATACATACATAGTTACATAGACATCTCTTTATCAACCAGTCTATATTAGCAGCAGACACAGTACAGTACGGTAGTTCACGGCTGTGGCTACCTCTGTGTCTGCACTCGGCAGGCAGTCCGTCCATAATTGTATACCACCTAACCGTGTTTTTTTTTTCTTTCTTCTTTATACATACATAGTTACATAGACATCTCTTTATCAACCAGTCTATATTAGCAGCAGACACAGTACAGTACGGTAGTTCACGGCTGTGGCTACCTCTGTGTCTGCACTCGGCAGGCAGTCCGTCCATAATTGTATACCACCTAACCGTGGTTTTTTTTTCTTTCTTCTTTATACATACATAGTTACATAGACATCTCTTTATCAACCAGTCTATATTAGCAGCAGACACAGTACAGTACGGTAGTTCACGGCTGTGGCTACCTCTGTGTCTGCACTCGGCAGGCAGTCCATAATTGTATACTAGTATCCATCTCCATTGTTTACCTGAGGTGCCTTTTAGTTGTGCCTATTAAAATATGGAGAACAAAAACGTTGAGGTTCCAAAATTAGGGAAAGATCAAGATCCACTTCCACCTCGTGCTGAAGCTGCTGCCACTAGTCATGGCCGAGACGATGAAATGCCAGCAACGTCGTCTGCCAAGGCCGATGCCCAATGTCATAGTACAGAGCATGTCAAATCCAAAACACCAAATATCAGAAAAAAAAGGACTCCAAAACCTAAAATAAAATTGTCGGAGGAGAAGCGTAAACTTGCCAATATGCCATTTACGACACGGAGTGGCAAGGAACGGCTGAGGCCCTGGCCTATGTTCATGGCTAGTGGTTCAGCTTCACATGAGGATGGAAGCACTCAGCCTCTCGCTAGAAAAATGAAAAGACTCAAGCTGGCAAAAGCAGCACAGCAAAGAACTGTGCGTTCTTCGAAATCCCAAATCCACAAGGAGAGTCCAATTGTGTCGGTTGCGATGCCTGACCTTCCCAACACTGGACGTGAAGAGCATGCGCCTTGCACCATTTGCACGCCCCCTGCAAGTGCTGGAAGGAGCACCCGCAGTCCAGTTCCTGATAGTCAGATTGAAGATGTCAGTGTTGAAGTACACCATGATGAGAAGGATATGGGTGTTGCTGGTGCTGGGGAGGAAATTGACCAGAAGGATTCTGATGGTGAGGTGGTTTGTTTAAGTCAGGCACCCGGAGAGACACCTGTTGTCCGTGGGAGGAATAGGGCCGTTGACATGCCTGGTGAAAATACCAAAAAAATCAGCTCTTCAGTGTGGAAGTATTTCACCAGAAATGCGGACAACATTTGTCAAGCCGTGTGTTGCCTTTGTCAAGCTGTAATAAGTAGGGGTAAGGACGTTAACCACCTCGGAACATCCTCCCTTATACGTCACCTGCAGCGCATTCATAATAAGTCAGTGACAAGTTCAAAAACTTTGGGTGACAGCGGAAGCAGTCCACTGACCAGTAAATCCCTTCCTCTTGTAACCAAGCTCACGCAAACCACCCCACCAACTCCCTCAGTGTCAATTTCCTCCTTCCCCAGGAATGCCAATAGTCCTGCAGGCCATGTCACTGGCAATTCTGACGATTCCTCTCCTGCCTGGGATTCCTCCGATGCATCCTTGCGTGTAACGCCTACTGCTGCTGGCGCTGCTGTTGTTGCTGCTGGGAGTCGATGGTCATCCCAGAGGGGAAGTCGTAAGCCCACTTGTACTACTTCCAGTAAGCAATTGACTGTTCAACAGTCCTTTGCGAGGAAGATGAAATATCACAGCAGTCATCCTGCTGCAAAGCGGATAACTGAGGCCTTGACAACTATGTTGGTGTTAGACGTGCGTCCGGTATCCGCCGTTAGTTCACAGGGAACTAGACAATTTATTGAGGCAGTGTGCCCCCGTTACCAAATACCATCTAGGTTCCACTTCTCTAGGCAGGCGATACCGAGAATGTACACGGACGTCAGAAAAAGACTCACCAGTGTCCTAAAAAATGCAGTTGTACCCAATGTCCACTTAACCACGGACATGTGGACAAGTGGAGCAGGGCAGGGTCAGGACTATATGACTGTGACAGCCCACTGGGTAGATGTATGGACTCCCGCCGCAAGAACAGCAGCGGCGGCACCAGTAGCAGCATCTCGCAAACGCCAACTCTTTCCTAGGCAGGCTACGCTTTGTATCACCGCTTTCCAGAATACGCACACAGCTGAAAACCTCTTACGGCAACTGAGGAAGATCATCGCGGAATGGCTTACCCCAATTGGACTCTCCTGTGGATTTGTGGCATCGGACAACGCCAGCAATATTGTGTGTGCATTAAATATGGGCAAATTCCAGCACGTCCCATGTTTTGCACATACCTTGAATTTGGTGGTGCAGAATTTTTTAAAAAACGACAGGGGCGTGCAAGAGATGCTGTCGGTGGCCAGAAGAATTGCGGGACACTTTCGGCGTACAGGCACCACGTACAGAAGACTGGAGCACCACCAAAAACTACTGAACCTGCCCTGCCATCATCTGAAGCAAGAAGTGGTAACGAGGTGGAATTCAACCCTCTATATGCTTCAGAGGTTGGAGGAGCAGCAAAAGGCCATTCAAGCCTATACAATTGAGCACGATATAGTAGGTGGAATGCACCTGTCTCAAGCGCAGTGGAGAATGATTTCAACGTTGTGCAAGGTTCTGATGCCCTTTGAACTTGCCACACGTGAAGTCAGTTCAGACACTGCCAGCCTGAGTCAGGTCATTCCCCTCATCAGTCTTTTGCAGAAGAAGCTGGAGACATTGAAGGAGGAGCTAACACGGAGCGATTCCGCTAGGCATGTGGGACTTGTGGATGGAGCCCTTAATTCGCTTAACAAGGATTCACGGGTGGTCAATCTGTTGAAATCAGAGCACTACATTTTGGCCACCGTGCTCGATCCTAGATTTAAAGCCTACCTTGGATCTCTCTTTCCGGCAGACACAAGTCTGCTGGGGTTGAAAGACCTGCTGGTGACAAAATTGTCAAGTCAAGCGGAACGCGACCTGTCAACGTCTCCTCCTTCACATTCTCCCGCAACTGGGGGTGCGAGGAAAAGGCTCAGAATTCCGAGCCCACCCGCTGGCGGTGATGCAGGGCAGTCTGGAGCGACTGCTGATGCTGACATCTGGTCCGGACTGAAGGACCTGACAACGATTACGGACATGTCGTCTACTGTCACTGCATATGATTCTCTCAACATTGATAGAATGGTGGAGGATTATATGAGTGACCGCATCCAAGTAGGCACGTCACACAGTCCGTACTTATACTGGCAGGAAAAAGAGGCAATTTGGAGGCCCTTGCACAAACTGGCTTTATTCTACCTAAGTTGCCCTCCCACAAGTGTGTACTCCGAAAGAGTGTTTAGTGCCGCCGCTCACCTTGTCAGCAATCGGCGTACGAGGTTACATCCAGAAAATGTGGAGAAGATGATGTTCATTAAAATGAATTATAATCAATTCCTCCGCGGAGACATTGACCAGCAGCAATTGCCTCCACAAAGTACACAGGGAGCTGAGATGGTGGATTCCAGTGGGGACGAATTGATAATCTGTGAGGAGGGGGATGTACACGGTGATATATCGGAGGGTGATGATGAGGTGGACATCTTGCCTCTGTAGAGCCAGTTTGTGCAAGGAGAGATTAATTGCTTCTTTTTTGGGGGGGGTCCAAACCAACCCGTCATATCAGTCACAGTCGTGTGGCAGACCCTGTCACTGAAATGATGGGTTGGTTAAAGTGTGCATGTCCTGTTTTGTTTATACAACATAAGGGTGGGTGGGAGGGCCCAAGGACAATTCCATCTTGCACCTCTTTTTTCTTTTCTTTTTCTTTGCATCATGTGCTGATTGGGGAGGGTTTTTTGGAAGGGACATCCTGCGTGACACTGCAGTGCCACTCCTAAATGGGCCCGGTGTTTGTGTCGGCCACTAGGGTCGCTAATCTTACTCACACAGTCAGCTACCTCATTGCGCCTCTTTTTTTCATTGCATCATGTGCTGTTTGGGGAGGGTTTTTTGGAAGGGACATCCTGCGTGACACTGCAGTGCCACTCCTAGATGGGCCCGGTGTTTGTGTCGGCCACTAGGGTCGCTAATCTTACTCACACAGCTACCTCATTGCGCCTCTTTTTTTCTTTGCGTCATGTGCTGTTTGGGGAGGGTTTTTTGGAAGGGACATCCTGCGTGACACTGCAGTGCCACTCCTAGATGGGCCCGGTGTTTGTGTCGGCCACTAGGGTCGCTAATCTTACTCACACAGCTACCTCATTGCGCCTCTTTTTTTCTTTGCGTCATGTGCTGTTTGGGGAGGGTTTTTTGGAAGGGCCATCCTGCGTGACACTGCAGTGCCACTCCTAGATGGGCCCGGTGTTTGTGTCGGCCACTAGGGTCGCTAATCTTACTCACACAGCTACCTCATTGCGCCTCTTTTTTTCTTTGCGTCATGTGCTGTTTGGGGAGGGTTTTTTGGAAGGGACATCCTGCGTGACACTGCAGTGCCACTCCTAGATGGGCCCGGTGTTTGTGTCGGCCACTTGGGTCGCTTATCTTACTCACACAGCGACCTCGGTGCAAATTTTAGGACTAAAAATAATATTGTGAGGTGTGAGGTATTCAGAATAGACTGAAAATGAGTGTAAATTATGGTTTTTGAGGTTAATAATACTTTGGGATCAAAATGACCCCCAAATTCTATGATTTAAGCTGTTTTTTAGTGTTTTTTGAAAAAAACACCCGAATCCAAAACACACCCGAATCCGACAAAAAAAATTCGGTGAGGTTTTGCCAAAACGCGTTCGAACCCAAAACACTGCCGCGGAACCGAACCCAAAACCAAAACACAAAACCCGAAAAATTTCAGGCGCTCATCTCTAGTAATAACAAGGGGCCCTCTAACTAAAACAACAAGGCCAGGGGCTACTGGCTAACCTAAACTAAAAGTATGCACGGCTTACCGCCAGGGAAAAGAACAACCAAAATATTCCACTTGTCCACTCTCCTACACGGCACCGCCGAGTACCGGAGAGGACTATGGAAGCGGAAACCTCCGCAAATGGTCCAATACAATAAAACAATACTAAAGCGGCCTAGGCCGCAACACACGGCAGGGCCGCTACTCACGAAACCAAGTGAGAACCTCAATCGACTGCCACAGGTAAATGAGGACCAGAAGAACTCCTAGGGACCAGGTGACTAACTCCAAGATTCAGGAACTCAGAGAACTGGAGGGACCGGGCACAACAGACCAGGAACAGACGTTCACCAAACATGAGCAGCATGCAGGAAGCTATCACCGGCGTCTGTGTGAGGCACTGAGGAGGCATATAACAGGGAACCCTCCAATAAGAGCACAGAGCCCAATTACACAAAATGTCGTGCAGCTGCCTTGCTGCACGACCAGAGAAACATGTGTGAATACTTAATTAATCAATTACTGCAACGGGGAACGCGGTCCGCCCGTGGCGTCCCCGTTGCTATGGACCCGGCGGCTCGGCGCGCACGGCGTCCTAGCGTTGCTAGGGACCCGGCGGCTCAGCGCGCACGGCATCCCTAGTTGCTAGGCGCCGGACGGCAAGGAGGAATGTGCAGCGGCCGCGGTCGTCGCTCGGAAATGGACCGAGCGGCGCCACGGACAGCGGTGCCTAACAGTACCCCCCCTTGAGGAGGGGTTAAAGAACCCCTAAAGCCAGGTTTCTGAGGAAATTCCTGAAAGAATAATCTCTTGAGTCTAGGGGCATGTAGATCTTTATCCAGGACCCAAGACCTTTCCTCCGGACCATAGCCTTTCCAGTGAACCAAAAAATAAAGCCGGCCCCGGGAAACTTTTGAATCTAAAACCTTCTCTACCAAGAACTCCTGTTGCCCCTGAACATCCACCGGAGATCTACCCTGGGAAGTCCTCCGAGGAAATCTCCTGGAAGAAAAATACTGTTTCAATGGGAACAGTGAAAAGTATTTCCAATTTTGAGAGGTCTTGGCAAGCGTAGCTGAAAAGCAACTGGGTTGACCTTCTTAATGATAAGGAATGGTCCAATAAATTTGGGTCCCAATCTAGCCGAGGGTTGTCGGAGCTTGATGTTGCGAGCTGACAACCACACCTTATCTCCCACCTTAAAAGTGCAAGGACGTCGGAGCCTATCAGAAAATTTCTTTTCTCGGAAGGCAGCTTTGCTCAGGGCAAGGTGCACTTTTCTCAAAATTGTTCTGAGATGGGAGGTTAAGGTCAACGAGGAGACCGGAGAATGATGGAAAAAAGAGTTGGCTCTAGGATGAAAACCAAAGACTGAAAAGAATGGGGACTCCTTGGTGGAAGAATGACAAGAGTTATTATAAGCAAATTCGGCTAAAGGAAGAAATTCAGACCAATCATTCTGGAGTTTGGCCGAATACAAGCGTAAATATTGTTTTAATGACTGGTTGACTCGTTCGGTTTGCCCGTTAGACTGTGGATGGTAACTAAATGTTAAAGACAGTTTCATATTCAATGAGGCACAAAAACGTTTCCAGAATCGTGCGATGAATTGCGGACTCCGATCAGAGACAATATCAGTGGGCAAACCATGGAGCCTGAACACATGGCGGAGGAACAAAACTGCCAACCCTTGAGCAGAGGGTAATTGGGGAAGAGCAATGAAATGAGCCATTTTACTAAAACGGTCCACTACCACCCAAATGATTTGAAAATCCGGCTGAAAGGGGAAGGTCCACCACGAAATCCATGGATATATGAGACCATGGCCTGAGAGGAACGGCTAAAGGTAACGGCTAAAGGTATGAGTTGCCCGATCGGCAACGAACGAGGAACCTTATGCTGTGCACAAACCTGACAGGAATGGACAAATTCCTTTACGTCTTTAGAAAGACTAGGCCACCACACCGAGCGAGAGACTAACTCCAAGGTCTTAGTGATACCTGGATGACCCGAGACTTTGTTGTCATGAAACTCAGCTAAAACAGTGCCTCTCAAAAATTCAGGGACAAAAAGACTACCAGCAGGAGTAAGTCTAGGAGCCTGGTGTTGAAGCTGGTTTAACCGAGTAAATAAATCCTGTGTGAGGCCTGCCCAGATGACTGAAGATGGAACTATGGGGGTAGTAACAGGATTGCTATTGTGAACTGAGTGAAAGCAACGTGACAGTGCATCAGCTTTCGTATTCTTGGAACCAGGCCTGAAGGTGATAATAAACCTGAAACGAGTAAAAAACAATGCCCAACGTGCCTGCCGAGCATTAAGCCGTTTAGCTGACTCAATATATTGCAGGTTCTTATGGTCAGTAAATACTGTAATAGTATGCCTAGCTCCCTCCAGCCAATGCCTCCACTCCTCGAAAGCCCATTTTACTGCCAGTAATTCTCGATTACCAACGTCATAGTTGGATTCTGCGGAGGAGAATTTCCTGGACATGAAGGCACAAGGATGTAATTCCTGAGACTCCGGATCTTCCTGAGAAAGGATAGCCCCCACTCCAACCTCTGAGGCATCAACCTCAACAATAAAGGGGAGCTCTGGATTAGGGTGTCTGAGGACAGGAGCCGAGACAAAGGCCTGCTTCAAGGCCCGAAAGGCAGACTCAGCTTCAGGCGACCAATTGGAAGGATCCGCTCCTTTTTTAGTCAATGCTACTATAGCAGCGACCAGATCAGAAAAGGTATGAATGAACCGCCTATAATATTTTGCAAACCCTAAAAAGCGCTGAATTGCTTTTAAATTAGTGGGTTGCGCCCAATTAAGGATGCCTGGAGTTTTTTCGGTTCCATGAAAAATCCCTGGGGAGAAATAATGTACCCCAAGAAGGACACTTCTGTGATGTGAAAATCACATTTCTCAAGCTTAGCGTATAAATGATTCTCCCGTAGTTTTTGAAGAACCAGATGCACCTGGGTAACATGTTGTTCCATAGACTCAGAGTAAATCAAAATGTCGTCTAAATAAACGACCACGAACTTCCCAAGGAAGTCACGGAGAACATAGTTGATGAGGTCTTGAAATACCGCAGGAGCATTTGACAGCCCAAACGGCATCACCAGGTATTCATAGTGACCCGACTGAGTGCTGAAAGCCGTCTTCCACTCATCCCCAGATCTTATTCGGATGAGGCTGTAAGCTCCCCTAAGATCGATTTTAGAGAAGATCACGGCGGAGCGTAACTGATCAAAAATCACTGAAATCAATGGCAAAGGATAGGTGTTCTTAACAGAAATTTTATTCAGAGCCCGAAAATCAATACATGGTCTGAGCGACCCATCTTTTTTCTCAACAAAGAAAAAACCTGCACTCAATGGAGATTTCGAAGGCCTAATAAAGCCTTTTTTCAGGCTCTCCTGAATGTAATTATCCACGGCCGTGGTTTCTGGCCCGGACAGGGCATATAATCTCCCCTTAGGTAAAGTGGCACCTGATACTAACTCTATCGCACAGTCATAGGACCGATGGGGAGGCAGAATGTCCACATTGCCTTTGGAGAACACATCGGCAAAATCCTGATATTCCACAGGAATAAGTTCTGGGACGACTGCCGCAACCCGGACTGGATGGGAAATACATTCCTTAACACAAAAAGGACCCCATTGGGAAATCTCCCCAGACCGCCAATCAATGGTGGGATTATGAAAGGCAAGCCAGGGGTGACCCAAAACTACAGGAACTGCCGGACAATGTGTAAGGTAAAATTCTATGTCTTCTGAATGTAAGGCCCCCACTGTCAGCAATACTGGAGGTGTGCGGTGAGTAATTATCCCATTGGAAAGCGGACCCCCATCCAAGCCGTGCATGGTGATACGTTTATTTAATGGTATCTGTGGAATGCCTAAAGCCTTAGCCCAAGCTAAGTCCATAAAATTTCCTGCAGTTCCACTGTCGACGAAGGCCGACACCAATGTACTGAGGCTGCCAAAGGAAATCTTAACAGGAACTAATAGAGAATCATTAGAGGAGATTAGCTGCAGACCCAAGTGAACCCCCTCACTATTCACTTGGTCAGAGCGTTTCCCGACTTGTTCGGGCAGTTGCGAGCAATATGTCCCTTACCACCACAATATAAACAAAGACCAGAACTTAATCTTCTGGTTCTTTCCTCTGGGGACAGCCGGGAGAGACCCATCTTCATGGGCTCCTCGACGTCCTCAGGAAAGGTATAAACACAAGGATTAGGCCTAACAGTTGTTCCTCTTTCAGCCCTCCGCTCTCGGAGACGACGATCTATTTTAATAGCAAGCTCCATGAGTTTGTCGAGAGTCTCAGGAGCGGGGTACTGAAGAAGACTGTCTTTAATAAGTTCAGACAAACCGAGGCGAAACTGACTGCGCAGGGCCGGGTCATTCCAGCCACAGTCGTTCGACCAACGGCGAAATTCGGTACAATACACCTCTGCTGGATTTTTACCTTGTTTAAGGGCACGCAGTTGACTCTCAGCTGACGCCTCTCTATCTGGGTCATCATATAACAGGCCTAAAGATTTAAAAAAGGCATCTACTGATAAGAAAGCAGGATCATCTGTTCTTAACCCAAACGCCCAGGTCTGTGGATCACCCTGGAGCAACGACATAACAATCCCAACCCGCTGAGACTCAGTACCAGAGGAACGAGGCCTTAAACGAAAATAAAGCTTACAAGCTTCCTTAAAATTAAAAAAAAAAAATTCGGTTACCCAAAAAACGGTCAGGTAAATGCATTTTTGGTTCTGGGACCACACTCGGGGAGGCTCGCAAAAGATCTTCCTGCGATTTCACCCGAAGAGTAAGGTCCTGAACCATCTGAGTTAGTTCTTGAATTTGGTTAAACAAAAGCTGACCGGGATTTGGCCCTAACCCTGCCGGATTCATGAAGCCGAATTTTTAGACTCACCAAAACAAAAATGGAAAAAATTAAACCCCTTTTTTTTTTATGTTTTGGGCCGGTGATAATGTTATGATCCTGATACTCAGGTCAGGGGAGGTCTTATATGGTGGGACCTGAGTACCAGGACGTAATGCTGGGAAAGGGAAACGGAATGGGAATAGCCCCTGGCACCCTACCTCCGTTGTCTTACCCGTGCTGTCAGTTCACTCTTGCGAGACTATGGTTTCTTGGGCCCATGGCAGCCGCGTTTGAAGGGTGGATTACGTCTGCCCAACTCCGATGCCCCCTCAGGTCTTAATGAGAGACAAAGAGTGAACTGAGACAGGGTAATAACAAGGGGCCCTTTAACTAAAACAACAAGGCCAGGGGCTACTGGCTAACCTAAACTAAAAGTATGCGCGGCTTACCGCCAGGGAAAAAAACAACCAAAATATTCCACTTGTCCACTCTCCTACACGGCACCGCCGAGTACCAGAGAGGACTATGGAAGCGGAAACCTCCGCAAATGCTCCAATACAACAAAACAATACTAAAGTGGCCTAGGCCGCAACAAGCAGCAGGGCCGCCACTCACGAAACCAAGTGAGAACCTCAATCGACTGCCACAGGTAAATGAGGACCAGAAGAACTCCTAGGGACCAGGTGACTAACTCCAAGATTCAGGAACTCAGAGAACTGGAGGGACCGGGCACAGCAGACCAGGAACAGACGTTCACCAAACATGAGCAGCATGCAGGAAGCTATCACCGGCGTCTGTGTGAGGCACTGAGGAGGCATATAACAGGGAACCCTCCAATAAGAGCACAGAGCCCAATTACACAAAATGTCGTGCAGCTGCCTTGCTGCACGACCAGAGAAACATGTGTGAATACTTAATTAATAAATAACTGCAACGGGGAACGCGGTCCGCCCGTGGCGTCCCCGTTGCTATGGACCCGGCAGCTCGGCGCGCACGGCGTCCTAGCGTTGCTAGGGACCCGGCGGCTCAGCGCGCACGGCGTCCCTAGTTGCTAGGCGCCAGGCGGGCAAGGAGGAAGGTGCAGCGGCCGCGGTCGTCGCTCGGAAACGGACCGAGCGGCGCCACGGACCGCGGCGCCTAACAGTGACGTGGATGCTGGGACCACTGTGAATGCTGGGACCTGAAACAGTAGGAGATGCTGGGCTCGCTGGAGATACAGCAACCTATTGCCATGGATGTTGGAACCGTTGAGGATGGAGGGACCTGGAATCATCATGGATACTGGTACTGCCAGGGATGCAGGGACATTAAATTGCCATGGATACTGAAACTGCTGGGAATGCAGGAACTGCAAAGAACTGTGGCTTAGTAACTCTACCTGAGTGTGTGTGTTAGGTGGTCGTTATTCTTTAATGTTAGGTCTAACGGGGGTGCAGGACACTACAATCATTATGTTTGCTGGAATTACTGAGGATCCAGGGACTGCAAGAAACTATGGCTTCGAAAATCCAGTGTGTGTGTGTGTGTGTGTGTGTGTATGCTTGTGTGTTAGGCCCTAAAGGTTGTGTTGTAAGTTAGGAATGCATGGGTCTGAATTCACCGCGGATGCTGAAACTGCCAAGGATACAGGGACCCCGATCCACCGCAGATGCCGGAACCAACACAAATGCTGGGACCCAAAATTGCAGAAGATGCTGGAACCGCTAGAGATTCAAGGATCTGATATTGCTGTTGAGGCTAGAACTGATGGGGTCCAGGAACTGTAAAAATACTGCGGCCTAGTTCGGATGAATA
Source organism: Pseudophryne corroboree (assembly GCF_028390025.1). NCBI lineage: Eukaryota > Metazoa > Chordata > Amphibia > Anura > Myobatrachidae > Pseudophryne > Pseudophryne corroboree. Next base: position 147,710,973 of record NC_086446.1, on the reverse strand, counting down.
CCCACCCTTCTTTTTCCTTTTTCTCTATCTTTTTTCTTTCTGTGGTCTTCTGCTTCTCTTTTCCTTTCTTTCTTTTGGAACAATAAATCGTCTGATGCCTTTTACCATATGGGTATACTATTTTCTGTTGTTGAGGCTTACGTTTATACCGATCACAGGAACGTGTATGTTAAAGTCTGTTTTGCTTTCGGTTACTATCTAAAGATATTTTGTATCACCATACTGTATGTGTTTTACCATGATTCTTTTTGTTCTGTGACATACTGAAAATAAAGAATTTATAAAAAATAAAAAAATACTGCGGCCTAGTAAATCCACTGTGTGTGTGTTTGTGTGTGTGTGTGAATGCTTGTGTGTTAGGCCATAATGCTTGTGCATTGTGAGTTAGGAATACATGGGTCTGAATTCACCGCGAATGTTGAAACTGCCAAGAATACAGGGACCCGGATCCACCGGAGATGCCGGAACCAACACAAATGCTGGGACCTAAGATTTCAGCGGATGCTGGAACCGCTGGAGATACAAGGACCTGATATTGCTGTTGAGGCTAGAACCGATGGGGTCCAGGAACTGTAAAAATACTGCGGCCTAGTTCGGATGAATACCCATCTTTCTTTTACTCTACCCTTTCTTTTTCCTTTTTCCCTGTCTTATTTCTTTCTGTGGTCTTCTGCTTCTCTTTTCCTTTCTTTCTTTTGGAACAATACATCATCTGATGCCTTTTACCATATGGTAGGGATGTGCACTTGAAATTTTTCGGGTTTTGTGTTTTGGTTTTGGGTTCGGTTCCGCGGCCGTGTTTTGGGTTCGACCGCGTTTTGGCAAAACCTCACCGAATTTTTTTTGTCGGATTCGGGTGTGTTTTGGATTCGGGTGTTTTTTTCAAAAAACCCTAAAAAACAGCTTAAATCATAGAATTTGGGGGTCATTTTGATCCCAAAGTATCATTAACCTCAAAAACCATAATTTCCACTCATTTTCAGTCTATTCTGAATACCTCACACCTCACAATATTATTTTTAGTCCTAAAATTTGCACCGAGGTCGCTGGATGACTAAGCTAAGCGACCCTAGTGGCCGACACAAACACCTTGCCCATCTAGGAGTGGCACTGCAGTGTCACGCAGGATGGCCCTTCCAAAAAACACTCCCCAAACAGCACATGACGCAAAGAAGAAAAAAAGAGGCGCAATGAGGTAGCTGTGTGAGTAAGCTAAGCGACCCTAGTGGCCGACACAAACACCTGGCCCATCTAGGAGTGGCACTGCAGTGTCACGCAGGATGGCCCTTCCAAAAAACACTCCCCAAACAGCACATGACGCAAAGAAGAAAAAAAGAGGCGCAATGAGGTAGCTGTGTGAGTAAGCTAAGCGACCCTAGTGGCCGACACAAACACCTGGCCCATCTAGGAGTGGCACTGCAGTGTCACGCAGGATGGCCCTTCCAAAAAACACTCCCCAAACAGCACATGACGCAAAGAAGAAAAAAAGAGGCGCAATGAGGTAGCTGTGTGAGTAAGCTAAGCGACCCTAGTGGCCGACACAAACACCTGGCCCATCTAGGAGTGGCACTGCAGTGTCACGCAGGATGGCCCTTCCAAAAAACACTCCCCAAACAGCACATGACGCAAAGAAGAAAAAAAGAGGCGCAATGAGGTAGCTGTGTGAGTAAGCTAAGCGACCCTAGTGGCCGACACAAACACCTGGCCCATCTAGGAGTGGCACTGCAGTGTCACGCAGGATGGCCCTTCCAAAAAACACTCCCCAAACAGCACATGACGCAAAGAAGAAAAAAAGAGGCGCAATGAGGTAGCTGTGTGAATAAGCAAAGCGACCCTAGTGGCCGACACAAACACCTGGCCCATCTAGGAGTGGCACTGCAGTGTCACGCAGGATGGCCCTTCCAAAAAACACTCCCCAAACAGCACATGACGCAAAGAAGAAAAAAAGAGGCGCAATGAGGTAGCTGTGTGAGTAAGCTAAGCGACCCTAGTGGCCGACACAAACACCTGGCCTATCTAGGAATGGCACTGCAGTGTCACGCAGGATGGCCCTTCCAAAAAACACTCCCCAAACAGCACATGACGCAAAGAAGAAAAAAAGAGGCGCAATGAGGTAGCTGTGTGAGTAAGCTAAGCGACCCTAGTGGCCGACACAAACACCTGGCCCATCTAGGAGTGGCACTGCAGTGTCACGCAGGATGGCCCTTCCAAAAAACACTCCCCAAACAGCACATGACGCAAAGAAGAAAAAAAGAGGCGCAATGAGGTAGCTGTGTGAGTAAGCTAAGCGACCCTAGTGGCCGACACAAACACCTGGCCCATCTAGGAGTGGCACTGCAGTGTCACGCAGGATGGCCCTTCCAAAAAACACTCCCCAAACAGCACATGAAAAATGAAAGAAAAAAGAGGTGCAAGATGGAATTGTCCTTGGGCCCTCCCACCCACCCTTATGTTGTATAAACAGGACATGCACACTTTACCCAACCCATCATTTCAGTGACAGGGTCTGCCACACGACTGTGACTGAAATGACGGGTTGGTTTGGACCCCCACCGAAAAAGAAGCAATTAATCTCTCCTTGCACAAACTGGCTCTACAGAGGCAAGATGTCCACCTCATCATCATCCTCCGATATATCACCGTGTACATCCCGCTCCTCACAGATTATCAATTCGTCCCCACTGTAATCCACCATCTCAGCTCCCTGTGTACTTTGTGGAGGCAATTGCTGCTGGTCAATGTCTCCACGGAGGAATTGATTATAATTCATTTTAATGAACATCATCTTCTCCACATTTTCTGGAAGTAACCTCGTACGCAGATTGCTGACAAGGTGAGCGGCGGCACTAAACACTCTTTCGGAGTACACACTTGTGGGAGGGCAACTTAGGTAGAATAAAGCCAGTTTGTGCAAGGGCTTTCAAATTGCCTCTTTTTCCTGCCAGTATAAGTACGGACTGTCTGACGTGCCTACTTGGATGCGGTCACTCATATAATCCTCCACCATTCTTTCAATGGTGAGAGAAACATATGCAGTGACAGTAGACGACATGTCCGTAATCGTTGTCAGGTCCTTCAGTCCGGACCAGATGTCAGCATCAGCAGTCGCTCCAGACTGCCCTGCATCACCGCCAGCGGGTGGGCTCGGAATTCTGAGCCTTTTTCTCGCACCCCCAGTTGCGGGAGAATGTGAAGGAGGAGATGTTGACAGGTCGCGTTCCGCTTGACTTGACAATTTTCTCACCAGCAGGTCTTTGAACCCCAGCAGACTTGTGTCTGCCGGAAAGAGAGATCCAAGGTAGGTTTTAAATCTAGGATCGAGCACGGTGGCCAAAATGTAGTGCTCTGATTTCAACAGATTGACCACCCGTGAATCCTTGTTAAGCGAATTAAGGGCTCCATCCACAAGTCCCACATGCCTAGCGGAATCGCTCCCTTTTAGCTCCTCCTTCAATGCCTCCAGCTTCTTCTGCAAAAGCCTGATGAGGGGAATGACCTGACTCAGGCTGGCAGTGTCTGAACTGACTTCACGTGTGGCAAGTTCAAAAGGTTGCAGAACCTTGCACAACGTTGAAATCATTCTCCACTGCGCTTGAGACAGGTACATTCCACCTCCTATATCGTGCTCAATTGTATAGGCTTGAATGGCCTTTTGCTGCTCCTCCAACCTCTGAAGCATATAGAGGGTTGAATTCCACCTCGTTACCACTTCTTGCTTCAGATGATGGCAGGGCAGGTTCAGGCGTTTTTGGTGGTGCTCCAGTCTTCTGTACGTGGTGCCTGTACGCCGAAAGTGTCCCGCAATTCTTCTGGCCACCGACAGCATCTCTTGCACGCCCCTGTCGTTTTTAAAAAAATTCTGCACCACCAAATTCAAGGTATGTGCAAAACATGGGACGTGCTGGAATTTGCCCATATTTAATGCACACACAATATTGCTGGCGTTGTCCGATGCCACAAATCCACAGGAGAGTCCAATTGGGGTAAGCCATTCCGCGATGATCTTCCTCAGTTGCCGTAAGAGGTTTTCAGCTGTGTGCGTATTCTGGAAACCGGTGATACAAAGCGTAGCCTGCCTACGAAAGAGTTGGCGTTTGCGAGATGCTGCTACTGGTGCCGCCGCTGCTGTTCTTGCGGCGGGAGTCCATACATCTACCCAGTGGGCTGTCACAGTCATATAGTCCTGACCCTGCCCTGCTCCACTTGTCCACATGTCCGTGGTTAAGTGGACATTGGGTACAACTGCATTTTTTAGGACACTGGTGAGTCTTTTTCTGACGTCCGTGTACATTCTCGGTATCGCCTGCCTAGAGAAGTGGAACCTAGATGGTATTTGGTAACGGGGGCACACTGCCTCAAGAAATTGTCTAGTTCCCTGTGAACTAACGGCGGATACCGGACGCACGTCTAACACCAACATAGTTGTCAAGGCCTCAGTTATCCGCTTTGCAACAGGATGACTGCTGTGATATTTCATCTTCCTCGCAAAGGACTGTTGGACAGTCAATTGCTTGGTGGAAGTAGTAAAAGTGGGCTTACGACTTCCCCTCTGGGATGACCATCGACTCCCAGCAGCAACAACAGCAGCGCCAGCAGCAGTAGGCGTTACACGCAAGGATGCATCGGAGGAATCCCAGGCAGGAGAGGACTCGTCAGAATTGCCAGTGACATGGCATGCAGGACTATTGGCATTCCTGGGGAAGGAGGAAATTGACACTGAGGGAGTTGGTGGGGTGGTTTGCGTGAGCTTGGTTACAAGAGGAAGGGATTTACTGGTCAGTGGACTGCTTCCGCTGTCGCCCAAAGTTTTTGAACTTGTCACTGACTTATTATGAATGCGCTGCAGGTGACGTATAAGGGAGGATGTTCCGAGGTGGTTAACGTCCTTACCCCTACTTATTACAGCTTGACAAAGGCAACACACGGCTTGACAAATGTTGTCCGCATTTCTGGTGAAATACTTCCACACCGAAGAGCTGATTTTTTTGGTATTTTCACCAGGCATGTCAACGGCCCTATTCCTCCCACGGACAACAGGTGTCTCCCCGGGTGCCTGACTTAAACAAACCACCTCACCATCAGAATCCTTCTGGTCAATTTCCTCCCCAGCACCAGCAACACCCATATCCTCCTCATCATGGTGTACTTCAACACTGACATCTTCAATCTGACTATCAGGAACTGGACTGCGGGTGCTCCTTCCAGCACTTGCAGGGGGCGTGCAAATGGTGCAAGGCGCATGCTCTTCACGTCCAGTGTTGGGAAGGTCAGGCATCGCAACCGACACAATTGGACTCTCCTTGTGGATTTGGGATTTCGAAGAACGCACAGTTCTTTGCGGTGCTTTTGCCAGCTTGAGTCTTTTCAGTTTTATAGCGAGAGGCTGAGTGCTTCCATCCTCATGTGAAGCTGAACCACTAGCCATGAACATAGGCCAGGGCCTCAGCCGTTCCTTGCCATTCCGTGTGGTAAATGGCATATTGGCAAGTTTACGCTTCTCCTCCGACAATTTTATTTTAGATTTTGGAGTCCTTTTTTTACTGATATTTGGTATTTTGGATTTTACTTGCTCTGTACTATGACATTGGGCATCGGCCTTGGCAGACGACGTTGCTGGCATTTCATCGTCTCGGCCATGACTAGTGGCAGCAGCTTCAGCACGAGGTGGAAGTGGATCTTGATCTTTCCCTAATTTTGGAACCTCAACATTTTTGTTCTCCATATTTTAATAGGCACAACTAAAAGGCACCTCAGGTAAACAATGGAGATGGATACTAGTATACTTATGGATGGACCAGCGACTGCCGACACAGAGGTAGCTACAGCCGTGGACTACCGTACTGTGTCTGCTGCTAATATAGACTGGATGATAATGAGATGAAATTAATATATATATATATATATATATATATATATATATAATATCACTAGTACTGCAGCCGGACAGGTATATATATTTATTATGTAATGACTGATGACGGACCTGCTGGACACTGTCTGCTCAGCAGCACCGCAGACTGCTACAGTAAGCTACTATAGTAGTATGTATAAAGAAGAAGAAAGAAAAAAAAAAACACGGGTAGGTGGTATACAATTATGGATGGACCAGCGACTGCCGACACAGAGGTAGCTACAGCCGTGGACTACCGTACTGTGTCTGCTGCTAATATAGACTGGATGATAATGAGATGAAATCAATATATATATATATATATATATAATATCACTAGTACTGCAGCCGGACAGGTATATATATTTATTATGTAATGACTGATGACGGACCTGCTGGACACTGTCAGCTCAGCAGCACCGCAGACTGCTACAGTAAGCTACTATACTATAGTAGTATGTACAAAGAAGAAAGAAAAAAAAAAACCACGGGGAGGTGGTATACAATTATGGATGGACTGCCGAGTGCCGACACAGAGGTAGCTACAGCCGTGGACTACCGTACTGTGTCTGCTGCTAATATAGACTGGATGATAATGAGATGAAATCAATATAATATCACTAGTACTGCAGCCGGACAGGTATGTATATTTATTATGTAATGACTGATGACGGACCTGCTGGACACTGTCAGCTCAGCAGCACCGCAGACTGCTACAGTAAGCTACTATACTATAGTAGTATGTACAAAGAAGAAAGAAAAAAAAAAACCACGGGGAGGTGGTATACAATTATGGATGGACTGCCGAGTGCCGACACAGAGGTAGCTACAGCCGTGGACTACCGTACTGTGTCTGCTGCTAATATAGACTGGATGATAATGAGATGAAATAAATATAATATCACTAGTACTGCAGCCGGACAGGTATGTATATTTATTATGTAATGACTGATGACGGACCTGCTGGACACTGTCAGCTCAGCAGCACCGCAGACTGCTACAGTAAGCTACTATACTATAGTAGTATGTACAAAGAAGAAAGAAAAAAAAAACCACGGGGAGGTGGTATACAATTATGGATGGACTGCCGAGTGCCGACACAGAGGTAGCTACAGCCGTGGACTACCGTACTGTGTCTGCTGCTAATATAGACTGGATGATAATGAGATGAAATCAATATAATATCACTAGTACTGCAGCCGGACAGGTATGTATATTTATTATGTAATGACTGGTGACGGACCTGCTGGACACTGTCAGCTCAGCAGCACCGCAGACTGCTACAGTAAGCTACTATACTATAGTAGTATGTACAAAGAAGAAAGAAAAAAAAAAACCACGGGGAGGTGGTATACAATTATGGATGGACTGCCGAGTGCCGACACAGAGGTAGCTACAGCCGTGGACTACCGTACTGTGTCTGCTGCTAATATAGACTGGATGATAATGAGATGAAATCAATATAATATCACTAGTACTGCAGCCGGACAGGTATGTATATTTATTATGTAATGACTGATGACGGACCTGCTGGACACTGTCAGCTCAGCAGCACCGCAGACTGCTACAGTAAGCTACTATACTATACTATAGTAGTATGTATAAAGAAGAAAGAAAAAAAAAAACCACGGGGAGGTGGTATACAATTATGGATGGACTGCCGAGTGCCGACACAGAGGTAGCTACAGCCGTGGACTACCGTACTGTGTCTGCTGCTAATATAGACTGGATGATAATGAGATGAAATCAATATAATATCACTAGTACTGCAGCCGGACAGGTATGTATATTTATTATGTAATGACTGATGACGGACCTGCTGGACACTGTCAGCTCAGCAGCACCGCAGACTGCTACAGTAAGCTACTATACTATAGTAGTATGTACAAAGAAGAAAGAAAAAAAAAAACCACGGGGAGGTGGTATACAATTATGGATGGACTGCCGAGTGCCGACACAGAGGTAGCTACAGCCGTGGACTAACGTACTGTGTCTGCTGCTAATATAGACTGGATGATAATGAGATGAAATCAATATATATGTATATATAATATCACTAGTACTGCAGCCGGACAGGTATATATATTTATTATGTAATGACTGATGACGGACCTGCTGGACACTGTCAGCTCAGCAGCACCGCAGACTGCTACAGTAAGCTACTATAGTAGTATGTATAAAGAAGAATGAAAAAAAAAAACCACGGGTAGGTGGTATACAATATTATATATATATATATATTATATACAATTATATATATATATATATATATATATATATTAAACTGGTGGTGATTGATTATTAAACTGGTGGTCAGGTCACTGGTCACACTATCAGCAACTTGCAAGTAGTACTCCTAAGCAGACAATAACAAAATATATTATACTGGTCTGGTGGTCAGTGTGGTCACAATGGCAGTGTGGCACTGACTCTGGCAGCAAAAGTGTGCACTGTACGTTATATGTACTCCTGAGTCCTGCTCTCAGACTCTAACTGCTCCCCACTGTCAGTGTCTCCCCCACAAGTCAGATAATTAATACAGTCACACTATCTAATCTATATCACTTCAGCAAGTAGTAGTAGTATAGTAGTACTCCTCCTAATAATGCTCCCCAAAATTACTACTACTGTGTCTCTCTCTACTGTCTCACTCTCTTCTCTAAATGGAGAGGACACCAGCCACGTCCTCTCCCTATGAATCTCAATGCACGTGTGAAAATGGCGGCGACGCGCGGCTCCTTATATAGAATCCGAGTCTCGCGATAGAATCCGAGCCTCGCGAGAATCCGACAGCGGGATGATGACGTTCGGGCGCGCTCGGGTTAACCGAGCAAGGCGGGAAGATCCGAGTCGCTCGGACCCGTGAAGAAAAAACTGAAGTTCGGGCGGGTTCGGATTCAGAGGAACCGAACCCGCTCATCCCTACCAAATGGGTATACTATTTTCTGCTGTTGAGGATTAAGTTCATACAGATTACAGGAACATGTATGTTAAAGTCTGTTTTGCTTTCGATCACTATCTAAAGATTTTTTGCATAACCATACTGTATGTGATTCTTTTTGTTCTGTGACAAATACTGAAACTAAAGAATTTATAATATAAAAAAATACTGCGGCCTATTAAATCCACTGTGTGTGTGTGTGTGTGTGTGTGTGTGTGTGTGTGTGTGTGTGTGTGTGTGTGTGTGTGTGCGTGTGTGTGTATGTGTGTGTGAATACTTGTTTGCTCGGCCCAATGGGACTACAGGGGTGTGAATTCGCCGTGGATGCTGAAACCTCCAGGGATACATGGACCTGGAACCACCGGAGATGCTGGAATTAACACTAATGCTGGGACCTAACCGCTGGAGTCGCAGGAACCTGATGGCGATGCAGTGACCTGATATCGATGTTTAGGCTGCAACCGATGGGGATCCAGGGACTTCACCATTGATGATGAAACCTCCGGAGATACATGGACCCTGATCCACCCTCAGATGCTGGAACAACACTAATTCTGGGACCTAAAATCCCAGGGAAGTCTGTAACCGCTGGGGATGCAGGGACCTGATATCGTTGTTGAGGCTAGAACCAATGGGGATCCAGACACTGTAAAAATACTATAGCCTAGTAAATCCAGTGTGTGTGTGTGTGTGTGTGTGTGTGTGTGTGTGTGTGTGTATGCTTGTGTATTAGGCCCGATGGGACTGCAGGGGACTGAATTCACTGTGGATGCTGAAACCTTCCAGGAATTCATGGACCTGGAACCACTGCAGATGCAGGAACAACATGAATGCTGGGACCTAAAATCGCAGGGGATGCTGGAAGCACTGGGGATGCAGGGACCTGATTTCACGGTTGAAGCTGGAACTGACAGGGATCCAGGCACTGTAAAAATAATGCAGCTAGTAAATCATATTTGTGTGTGTGTTTATGAATGCTTGTGTGCTAGGCCCAATGGGACTTCAGGGGTCTGAATTCACCGTGGATGCTGAAACCTCCGGGTATACATGGACCAGGAACCACCGCAGATGCTGGAACCAATACAAATACTGGGACCTAAAATAGCAGGGGTTGCTGGAACCGCTTGATGGCCCTCATTCCGAGTTGTTCGCTCGGTAAAAATCTTCGCATCGCAGCGATTTTCCGCTTAATGCGCATGCGCAATGCCCGCACTGCGACTGCGCCAAGTAAATTTGCTATGTAGTTAGGAGTTTTACTCACGGCTTTTTCATCGTTCTGGCGATCGTAATGTGATTGACAGGAAATGGGTATTTCTGGGCGGAAACAGGCCGTTTTATGGGCGTGTGGGAAAAAACGCTACCGTTTCCGGAAAAAACGCAGGAGTGGCCGGAGGAACGGAGGAGTGTCTGGGCGAACGCTGGGTGTGTTTGTGACGTCAAACCAGGAACGACAAGCACTGAACTGATCGCAGATGCCGAGTAAGTCTGGAGCTACTCAGAAACTGCTACGAGGTGTGTAATCGCAATATTGCAAATACATCGTTCGCAATTTTAAGATGCTAAGATTCACTCCCAGTAGGCGGCGGCTTAGCATGAGCAAATCTGCTAAAATCCGCTTGCGAGCGAACAACTCGGAATGAGGGCCCATATGCAGGGACCTGATATCGCTGTTGAGGCTAGAACCACGTGGGATCCAGGGACTGCCAAAAATTTGCAGCCTAGTATATTGACCTGGGTGTGCTTGTGAGCGCTTGTGTGTTAGGAATTTTAGACTGTAAGCTCCAATGGAGCAGGGACTAATATGAATGACATACCCTTGGTACAGCATTGTATAAATTGGTGTCGGAACTGGTATTTGTAATTATACCATTGCCCCCTTTATTGTAGGTTTGGATTACTCATCAAAAATTCTATCTTTTTTAGCGTGAATGTATCATGCCAACAGGGACAGGTGCAATGAGATATGTATGCAACAAACAACATATGAATATGTGGGTGTGTGTGTCAGATAGTGTTAGTAAATTTAGACTGTAAGCTCCCACGGGGCAGGGACTAATATGGATGACTTGTGTATAGCACTGCATTTTTTGTGACGCAATATAATGAAATAATTCTAATAAATATTAGTGATGTGCACCGGAAATTTTTCGGGTTTTGTATTTTGGTTTTGGGTTCGGTTCCGCGGCCGTGTTTTGGATTCGGACGCGTTTTGGCAAAACCTCACCGAAATGTTTTTGTCGGATTCGGGTGTGTTTGGGATTCGGGTGTTTTTTTTCAAAAAACCCTAAAAAACAGCTTAAATCATAGAATTTGGGGGTCATTTTGATCCCATAGTATTATTAACCTCAATAACCATAATTTCCACTCATTTCCAGTCTATTCTGAACACCTCACAATATTATTTTTAGTCCTAAAATTTGCACCGAGGTCGCTGGATGGCTAAGCTAAGCGACACAAGTGGCCGACACAAACACCTGGCCCATCTAGGAGTGGCACAGCAGTGTCAGGCAGGATGGCACTTCAAAAAAATTGTCCCCAAACAGCACATGATGCAAAGAAAAAAAGAGGCGCAATGAGGTAGCTGTGTGACTAAGCTAAGCGAACCAAGTGGCCGACACAAACACCTGACCCATCTAGGAGTGGCACTGCAGTGTCAGACAGGATGGCACTTGAAAAAAATACTCCCCAAACAGCACATGATGCAAAGAAAAAAAGAGGCGCACCAAGGTCGCTGTGTGACTAAGCTAAGCGACACAAGTGGCCGACACAAACACCTGGCCCATCTAGGAGTGTCACTGCAGTGTCACGCAGGATGACCCTTCAAAAAAAAAACTCTCCAAACAGCACATGATGCAAAGAAAAAAAGAGGCGCAATGAGGTAGCTGTGTGACTAAGCTAAGCGACCCTAGTGGCCGACACAAACACCTGGCCCATCTAGGAGTGGCACTGCAGTGTCACGCAGGATGGCCCTTCAAAAAAATACTCCACAGGTATACAATGTAGATGGATGGATAGTATACTTATGGACGACGAGTGACGACACAGAGGTAGGTACAGCAGTGGCCTACCGTACTGCTATATACAGTATAATGGACCTGGTGGAAACTGTCAGCAGACTGCATTTATAGTATAAAAAAAAAAGACACCACAGGTATACAATGTAGATGGATGGAAAGTATACTTTATGGACGACGAGTGACGACACAGAGGTAGGTACAGCAGTGGCCTACCGTACTGCTATATACAGTATAATGGACCTGGTGGACCTGTCAGCAGACTGCGTTTATAGTATAAAAAAAAAGACACCACAGGTATACAATGTAGATGGATGGATAGTATACTTATGGACGACGAGTGACGACACAGAGGTAGGTACAGCAGTGGCCTACCGTACTGCTATATACAGTATAATGGACCTGGTGGACACTGTCAGCAGACTGCGTTTATAGTATAAAAAAAAGACACCACAGGTATACAATGTAGATGGATGGATAGTATACTTATGGACGACGAGTGACGACACAGAGGTAGGTACAGCAGTGGCCTACCGTACTGCTATATACAGTATAATGGACCTGGTGGACACTGTCAGCAGACTGCGTTTATAGTATAAAAAAAAAAGACACCACAGGTATACAATGTAGATGGATGGATAGTATACTTATGGACGACGAGTGACGACACAGAGGTAGGTACAGTAGTGGCCTACCGTACTGCTATATACAGTATAATGGACCTGGTGGACACTGTCAGCAGACTGCGTTTATAGTATAAAAAAAAGACACCACAGGTATACAATGTAGATGGATGGATAGTATACTTATGGACGACGAGTGACGACACAGAGGTAGGTACAGCAGTGGCCTACTGTACTGCTATATACAGTATAATGGACCTGGTGGACACTGTCAGCAGACTGCTAAACTAGTATAAAAAAAAGCCACCACAGGAGTGTTTTTCAGGCAGACAAACGTATACTGGTGGTCACTGTCAGCAAAACTGTGCACTGTACTCCTGCTATAGCTGCTCCCCAGTCCCCACAATTAAGCAGTGTGAGCACTCAGCACAGATATATCATGCAGCACACTGAGCACAGATATGGTATGGAGCGTTTTTTTCAGGCAGAGAACGGATAAAAAACTGGTGGTCACTATTAGCAAAACTCTGCACTGTACTCCTCCTAACAGCTGCTCCCCAATCCTCCCCACAATAAGCTAAGCAATCAGATCAACTGTGTAGTATATAACTATATAAACGGAGAGGACGCCAGCCACGTCCTCTCCCTATCAATCTCAATGCACGTGTGAAAATGGCGGCGACGCGCGGCTGTTTATACAGAATCCGAATCTCACAAGAATCCGACAGCGGGATGATGACGTTCGGGCGCGCTCGGGTTAACCGAGCCATACGGGAGAATCCGAGTATGGCTCGGACCCGTGTAAAAAGGGTGAAGTTCGGGGGGGTTCGGTTTCTCGGAAACCGAACCCGCTCATCACTAATAAATATGCATGTATATTGGGAACATATTATCACGTCTCTAAATTTTTCAGGTGGGCCTTCTCCGTGGTTGAAAATGTGAGTTGGAAGACCCAAGCAAATTTAATCTCTGGACTTCTGTGAGGTCATCTTTGCTAAACAGCTTATACTGAAGATACAGCAGAAACGCAGGAGTAGAAGACACATGACATGTAATTAATATTATTATTATTAATTACTGATAATTCTCAGGCTAGACATAAGTTCTAGACCTGTAGAGGCATGGTAATATATTCCTGATGTACATATATATTTATAAAATATGTATGTTTGTTGTAGACTCTTTCCTTACAGTATTTTCAGAGTTTGATAAGTTTAGGTCCTCCTACTATTGTATGAGGAGAGCGGGCCAGATGGGGACTGAACTCTGAGCAGGAGATCTACTGCATTACCCTCCTAATGATTGGCTACAATACTTGTTATCTAGAAAAGTAGGTGAAAATTTTAATTTTCTCCTACTTTTGTTGAAATTAAGTGTACATAATAGACTTAGTGACGTGGATGCTGGGACCACTGTGAATGCTGGGACCTGAAACTGTAGGAGATGCTGGGCTCGCTGGAGATGCAGCAACCTATTACCATGTATGTTGGAACCGTTGAGGAAGCAGGGACCTGGAATCATCATGGATACTGGGACTGCCAGGGATGCAGGGACATTAAATTGCCATGGATGCTGAAACTGCTGGGAATGCAGGAACTGCAAAGAACTGTGGCTTAGTAAATCTACCTGAGCGTGTGTGTTAGGTGGTCCTTATTCTTTAGTGTTAGGTCTGATGGGGTGCAGGACACCACAATCATTATGTTTGCTGGAATTACTGAGGATCCAAGGACCGCAAGAAACTATGGCTTGGAAAATCCAGTGTGTGTGTGTGTGTGTGTGTGTGTGTGTGTGTGTGTGTGTGTGTGTGAATGCTTGTGTGTTAGGCCCTAATGTTTGTGTGTTGTGAGTTAGGAATGCATGGGTCTGAATTCACCATGGATGCTGAAACTGCCAAGGATACAGGGACCCGGATCCAACGCAGATGCCGGAACCAACACAAATGCTGGGACCTAAAATGGCAGAAGATGCTGGAACCGCTAGAGATGCAAGGACCTGATATTGCTGTTGAGGCTAGAACCGATGGGGTCCAGGAACTGTAAAAATACGGCTGCCTAGTTCGGATGAATACCCATCTTTTCGTTTTCCTTTTTCTCTATCTTTTTTCTTTCTGTGGTCTTCTGCTTCTCTTTTCCTTTCTTTCTTTTGGAACAATAAATCGTCTGCTGCCTTTTACCATATGGGTATACTATTTTCTGTTGTTGGGGCTTACGTTTATACCGATCACAGGAACGTGTATGTTAAAGTCTGTTTTGCTTTCGGTTACTATCTAAAGATTTTTTGTATCACCATACTGTATGTGTTTTACCATGATTCTTTTTGTTCTGTGACATACGGAGAGCGAAATGACAGGCATAGGAATGGAGAGAGTTAAACCTCCTGTGAGGGGTGGACCTAACTGTTATGAGTGCAGCCAATGGTAGAGAGGGGAGGAACACTATATATAGGGATGTATAGGCTAGCTAAGTCTCTCTTGCTGCTGGTTGACCTTCTGGTGAGTGTTGCTGAATTGCATATTCACTAGTGTTTTTTAGCTCGGCTAGTTAGAGTATTCAGGTTGTACTGTCCTGTTATAGCTTCACCCTCCTCTCTCATCTCCCCACATACTTCTTTGGGATAATGGCCGCCTCTCACCCCCTCCGTTCTGCCGGGACCCCAGCTCGTTACCCCTCTGCAGGCGGTGCAGCTGGGTCCGCGGATGGACCTGCTGGCTCATCTGCTTGTTCCTCGTCGCTGACGCGGGTGCCCGCGCGGCGTTGGCTGGACGGAGCCAGTCTTCCCTGCCTCTGGTTTCGGGTCCAATGTTAACCTCCGGCCGCGAGCGGCAGGGGGGAGCCGACCAGAGGTGGCCGGGCATCGGCCTTCACCTCCACCTCTGGAGGGTGAGGCGCCATTGCCGGGAGCAGGCACCCGCGGGCGCGCCAGAGCGGGCGGCCTACGGGGGCTCCCATCCCATTTCCCCACCCGTCCCCCTTGTCACGGCCGCGGAGCGATGCCGGGCGAGGGGTCGGGGTGGGCAGAGAGCGTTGGTGGGTCGGACGAGGCCTGTCGCGGGGTCTCGTCCGGTGGTCCCTTCTGGTGGCCCAGACGCTGGGAGGACGGTGGGCGTTCGCGCACGTGTGCGCGCAGCGGCGCCGCCAGTTTCAACGTCTCCACTGCTGCCTCCCTTATAGCTGGAGTCCGGCGGGGAGCGGTGGCGGGGGGGGGGGGGGCGTCCCAGGACAGGGCGCGGCAGCAGTGAGCCCCGCAGAGGTGCCTTCCTTGCAGACGGAGAGAGCTCCGGCCTGCAGGGGGAGGGCACGTGCGGGGGGAGGCACAGCAGTGATAGTGAGGGCCAGCAGGCGCAGGATAGGATAGATGATTGGTGGGGGGCCATGCCAATTGTGGTCAGGGGGCCAGCAGATTACCAGCAGGCCAGGCGGGGCATTGGCCGTTGGGTCCCTTATCGGCGCCTGCCGGCCGACGGGCCAAGAGAGGTGCGCTGGCATCTGCGGGGGCTCCTGCCAGTGCCGGCCGCATCTTTTGGGGAAGTCAGGAGGCTTCCGGAGTTGGCGTCGGCTCTGTCGACGGTGGTGGCGGTATTGGGCCCATTGGCCACAGCCGCATCCCCGGGGGCAGCAAGGCATTCCGGCGTGCGCGCAGACGCGAGGGCGTCCGGTACGCAGCCGTGGTCAGCGGCTCAGCGAATAGCGCGCGCTTGCCGTGACCTGGGGCGACCGCGGCGCAGTCGGGACACCGTCCAGTAAGGACGGAGCGCGGACGCGAGGTGGGGATGTCTTTGCCCCGGAGTGCTAGGCATGCCCCGGGAGTGGTTTCCGGGTCCCATGCTTTGTCTTCTTTTTCAGGTGATCGCAGAGAGGTTGAGGTGGACGTGAGCGATGAATAGGATTTTGAAGTTTCCACACCGGAGGACTCCCAGTCCGAACAGTCGACAGCATCAGGTGAGGTTGAGCAGTCGGCGTCGGGCTCCAGCGCGCGCTCCAGTTCTCTCAGTTCCTCCTCTTCTTCATCCCTGTCGTCGAAAGCGTCCGACATCAGTAGCACGACTAGGGCAAAAAAGCGTGCAACGAAGTACGCTAAGAGGGCGGCAGGGCAGCAGGAGAGGCGGAAGAGACGCAAGCGGCTTAGCGAGGACGCTCACAGGGCCAAGAAGCGCCGCGATTTGCCGGGAGTAGTCCACTGTGATTATACGGCAGTGTTGAGGGGGTTGCGGGATAGCTGCCGTAGGAAGATCTGCAGAGGCGATTACGTGGATATGTTCGTTTTGACTTAGGATGCGAAGAAGGAGTATAAGGCAGCGACAGCTAAGAAAGGCATCGGAGCTGAAGCTTTCCGGTCTTTGCGGCGTGTTATCTGGAAGATAGGCCTGAGGAACATATGAACGTCATACGATACCTGCACTTGATACACGATATGCAGCGCACATTGTCAGGAATCGAATGGCGGATGTATGATGAGAAGTTCCGAGAGAAGCAGGACTGCTTACAGATTATTGACTTTGGTTGCAAGGACGTGGAGGTCTGGCTCCAGGTCACCCGGGCTTCTCAACCCGCAAAGGAGCCCCAGAATCCGGGGGCGGACGGGCAACGCGCAGGGTCGTCCGCCATGGGAAGTAGCGTGGAAGGGTGTCCGGGTAGGAGAGGTAGGTTGGCAATACACGGGGGAGGGCAGGCCGCCGCGAGGAGGAAGTGCTTCGCATTTAATAATGCGACCTGTTCCTTCGGCAAGCAGTGTCGGTTTCGACGTTCGTGCTTGCAATGTGGCGGCTTCCACCCAGCCTCCAACTGTTCTAAAGGAAATCGGCAAGGCGCGAGGGGAAAGCAAAGCTACGCAAGACTCGACGGGAGCGGGATCGCTCCACAGGGTCCCAAAGCCAATTAATTTGGACGCCATGTCCAAATGGTTGGATTGGTATCCGAATAGTACGGACGCTCAGTTTTTGTTTCAGGGTTTTAAGTTTGGTTTCCGCTTGCCAGTTGCGGGAGAAGTATCGGTCAAGGCTCTCCGGAATCTTCAGTCCGCTCACGCCTTGCCGTCTGGTTTGCGCAAGAAAGTTGATTAAGAGGTGCGAAAGGGTAGGATGGAGTGCCCGTTTAGCTCACCCCCAGTGGATGACTTGATCATTTCCCCAGTGGGGGTAGTCCCCAAGAAGACTCCGGGTGCCTTTCGGCTCATTCAACATCTTTCTTACCCGTCAGGGTCACCGGTCAATGACGCGATACCACCGGCACACTGCTCGGTGGTGTACCAGTCGTTTGACGAGGCGCTGGAGTTGGTTCGTAGTTACGGCCCGGGAGCTCTGATGGCTAAGATCGATGTTGAATCCGCGTTTCGGTTGCTCCCGTTGCATCCGGACTTATTCCGTTTTATGGGTTTTCGAATCGGAGCGGAATATTTCATTGACAAATGTTTGCCGATGGGATGTTCCGTTTCATGCTCGTTTTTTGAAAGGTTTAGCACATTCTTGCATTGGTGCGTGGAGTCTTCTTCAGGGGGTCATGGAATTGCGCATTACCTCGATGATTTCCTGTGTGTGGGACCGGCGAATTCACCGCGCTGCAGCGACTTGCTGTTCTGCATCCGAGCGTTGTTTTATCACTTTGGCGTTCCTATGGCCGAGGATAAAACAGAGGGGCCGTTTTCCTGTTTGTCGTTCTTGGGGATCGAAATCGACACAGTGGCGGGATCGTGCCGCCTTCTTCAGGCCAAGGTCGTGAAGCTCCGCGAGGTTATTTGACAGTTTGTGATGTCGCGCAAAGTCACGCTGAGGCAGGAGCAGTCCTTGCTGGGCCTCTTGAAGTTTGCTTGCCGGGTGATCCCGATGGGCAGGGTTTTCTGCTGAAAGCTGGAAAGGGCGACGGAGGGGTGTGCCAGGCCACATCATTTAATTCGCTTGTCCTCCGAGATTAAAAGGGATTTGGCCGTCTGGGCCTTGTTCCTGGAGGACTTCAATGGGGTGCACATCTGGCTGGCCCCAACGATCGACAATGCTAGGTTACAGCTGTTTACCGACGCGGCGGATTCCTCTGGGTTCGGATGCTACCTAAAGGGATCTTGGTGCGTGGCCTCGTGGCCTGAGGAATGGCATCACGAAGGTTTCACTAAGGACCTTTTCCTGCTGGAGCTTTTCCCCATTATGGTAGCACTGGAGGTTTGGGGCGATCGTCTGGCTCATCGCAGCATTTTGTTTAGATGTGACAATCTGGGCGTGGTGCATGCGATCCATAACCAGAGGGCGAAGTTGCTGGTGGTTCTGAGGGTGCTTGGTAGATTGCTGCTGACATGCTTGCATAAGAATGTACGGTTCCGCGCGCAGCATGTGCCGGGACTTGAGAACGGAATTGCCGACGCGTTGTCCCGCGGTCAGTGGGAGAGATTTAGTTTCTTGGCACCCGAGGCCAATGAGCGGGGGTTTCAATGTCCCGGTTATGACTGGCAGGTGATCGGACCGGACTGGAGGGTCTAGCGATGCGGTCAGTGGCTCCGAACACGCTCAAGGCTTACAGTCAATCTTGGAGTGAGTGGGAAGAGTTTGTCCGAGGACGTAGTCAAGAAGGTAAGAGCAGGCATCGGATGATGCTTTCTTTTATTTGGCAGCTTTTTGTCACGGGTAGGTCCAGAGCGGTGGTGTCCCGGTACTTAGCAGGAATTTCGTTTTTTAATAAAATCAAGGGTGTCCCTGACGTGACAAAGAGCGGGCTTCTGGTAAAGGCGATGAAAGGGTGGGCGCGCGTGGCGCCAATGCCGCCTGATAGGCGACGCCCCATCGATGCGGCCTTGCTACCGGCTGTCATCGAAGCGGTAGGCAGTATCGCGTCGTCAATTTTTGAATCGCTTTTGTTCCAGTTGGCGTTCTCCATGGCTTACCATGGAGCCTTTCGGGTTTCTAAGCTGGTAGCTGCATCTAAGCGGGCAGACTCGCGCATGCTTCTGGATGATGTGGTGGTGGGTGAGAGGTCCTTGCTGTGCAGATTGCGTCGCTCTAAGACGGACCAAGTAGGTAGAGGGCGATGGGTCACTTTGGTACTGTCTCTGGAGGGAGGGGAGCATTTGCCCGGTGAGATTGGCATCGAAATATGCAGCAGTGCGGCCCGGTGTGCAGGGGTTGTGGCTGCTGCATTATGACGGTTTACCTTTGACGAAATATCAGTTTCGTTGGATGCTGAGTCGCTGTCTGGCGAGCTTGGGCCTTTCACCCGCTGCTTTCGGTACGCATTCTTTCCGAATCGGGGCGGCGACGTCGGCTGCGTCGGTGGGTTTTTCCGTTGCAGAGATTCAGGCAGTGGGGTGATGGAAGTCGTCAAGTTACAGACGATATATTCGCCCAGTTTCATGAGTTTTTAGTTTGATTAACAGTTCAGTTTTATTAGCCGTTGTATAAGTTCATGTTGTAAGGTTAAGTACGTCCTTGTGCAGTTTGTGTCTGTTCGTCTCCCTTGTTCATCCTACTCAGGGATTAGCTACTCGCCACTGCTGGCAGCGGGGGTCTGGAGTTCTTTTGCGATTTTTTGCCTGACTTGACGGACTGAATTTCAATCTACAATTCGGCTGATTAGTTACAACACGAAGTCCCTCAGCAGGTTTTTACGCTTTCACCTCCAGCTGAGTTCTTACATGTTTTTTCCACTTTAAACCCCCCCCCCCTTTTTATTTTCCTTATTTTACTTTGATCTTTCCCGTTGTGTTTTTATGTTATGCTTCGATTGGCTGGAAGCTTGTTTAGATCGGCTAGGCCGTGACTTGTGCAAGACACGAAAAACCCCTTTTTTCTTTTGGCAGATCCTTCAGGTTAATGCATTCAATAAGCTCCTGTTAGGATACTTATTTTTCCGATTTTTACTCCTTTCCTTCTCTTCAGGTTGGGTAGAAGACGATTTGGCAATCTGGGTAGTTGGCCACTCTTATGTTTACTGGGCAGCCAGGTTTTTGGCCTCGGAGGGGGCACAGATTTTTCCTTGGGCTCATGGCGTTCGTTGGCTTGGTTGGCGGGGGATGATGTGGCATGATCTGAAGAGTAGATTGGTCAGTCCGGTCAGCAAGCATGGAGTCCCTAGGGTGCTGGTTGTCCATTTGGGTGGCAACGATCTGGGGAAGAGGACATCTTTGGAGCTGCGATGGGCCATGATCGAGGATCTGGTGAGTGTGGCCGCAGCGTGGTCCGATTGTGTTTTGTTGTTCTCTATGATGGTGCCACGGTTGCTTGGCGAGGGGTGGCGGACGGTCGCCCGATTGATGAGGCCAGGCAAAAGGTGAATGCGGCGGTGGCGAAGTGGGTGTTGGCTCACGGAGGGTAAGTGGTTCGCCACCCTAGGATTCGGTTTTGAGCCAGTCACCTTTTTCGGCCTGATGGTGTGCATCTGTCCAAGGAAGGGATGTTGTTTTTCCTGGAGGATCTGTTTCTGATGTTGCAGGAGTTAGGTTGATCGTATGGTGGCAGTGCGAAGACTCTGGGGAAGAGTCTTTCGCTGATGGAGGAAAAGAACGGCAGGTTGTAGTTTGACTTGTTAGTTACAGTTGTTTACAGTATTGGTGTGGTTTAGGTGTACTCACCTCCATTGACTTTTAAGGCCGCTAGATCACCCATCAGGGGGCAGCGTCATCACCCATCTGGGTGGGCAGTCAGCGTGGAGGTCTAAGTCGGGCACCTATTACCTATGTATGGTTTGTGGTAAATTAGGATCGTTTGGGTTTTAATGTTTTTTGAGGTTATCGTCAGTGGAATATAGCTGTTCTTTTTTCTGCCACCATATGCCGGCTGAATCGGCATGTTAACTTAAATTTTACTTTACAGGTTTTTTCTAATGGTTAGGGTACAATAAATAGCTAACAATTTTCTGCCAAATTCAAGTCTCCGTGTCATTATTTCTTGGTATTAAAGGTATTGAATGCTTTACTTTTTGAATTAGGGTCCACACATTATCATTAGGAGGTTTATGAAAATAAAGAATTTATAAAAAATAAAAAAATACTGCGGCCTAGTAAATCCACTGTGTGTGTGTTTGTGTGTGTGTGTGAATGCTTGTGTGTTAGGCCATAATGCTTGTGTGTTGTTAGTTAGGAATGCATGGGTCTGAATTCACCGCGAATGCTGAAACTGCCAAGGATACAGGGTCCCAGATACACCGCAGATGCTGGAAACAACACAAATGCTGGGACCTAAGATTTCAGCGGATGCTGGAACCGGTGAAGATGCAAGGACCTGATAATGCTGTTGAGGCTAGAACCGATGGGGTCCAGGAACTGTAAAAATACTGCGGCCTAGTTCGGATGAATACCCATCTTTCTTTTACTCTACCCTTTCTTTTTCCTTTTTCCCTGTCTTATTTCTTTCTGTGGTCTTCTGCTTCTCTTTTCCTTTCTTTCTTTTGGAACAATAAATCGTCTGATGCCTTTTACCATATGGGTGTACTATTTTCTGCTGTTGAGGATTAAGTTCATACAGATTACAGGAACCTGTATGTTAAAGTCTGTTTTGCTTTCGGTTACTTTCTAAAGATTTTTGTATCACCATTTTTGTATGTGTTTTACCATGATTCTTTTTGTTCTGTGACAAATACTGAAAATAAAGAATTTATAATAAAATAAAAATACTGTGGCCTATTAAATAAACTGTTTGTGTGTATGTGTGTGTGAATACTTGTTTGCTCGGCCCAATGGGACTACAATAGGCCTGAATTATCAGTGGATGCTGAAACCTCCAGGGATACATGGACCTGGAACAACCGGAGATGCTGGAATTAACACTAATGCTGGGATCTAACCGCTGGAGTCGCAGGAACCTGATGGGGATCCAGGGACCTGATATCGATGTTTAGGCTGTAACCGATGGGGATCCAGGGACTTCACCATTGATGCTGAAACCTCCGGGGATACATGGACCCAGATCCACCGCAGATGCTGGAACCAACACTAATTCTGGGACCTAAATTCCCAGGGAATTCTGTAACCGATGGGGATGCAGGGACCTGATATCGTTGTTGAGGCTAGAACCTATGGGGATCAAGACACTGTAAAAATACTATAGCCTAGTAAATCCAGTGTGTGTGTGTGTGTGTGTGTGTGTGTGTGTGTGTGTGTGTGTGTGTGTGTGTGTGTGTGTGTGTGTGTGTATGCTTGTGTATTAGGCCCGATGGGACTGCAGGGGACTGAATTCACTGTGGATGCTGAAACCTTCCGGGAATTCATGGAACTGGAACCACTGCAGATGCAGGAACAACACGTATGCTGGGACCTAAAATTGCAGGGGATTCTAGAACCGCTGGGGATGCAGGGACCTGATTTCACGGTTGAAGCTGGAACTGACAGGGATCCAGGCACTGTAAAAATAATGCAGCTAGTAAATCCTATGTGTGTGTGTTTATGAATGCTTGTGTGCTAGGCCCAATGGGACTTCAGGGGTCTGAATTCACCGTGGATGCTGAAACCTCCGGGGATACATGGACCAGAAACCACCACAGATGCTGGAACCAATACGAATACTGGGACCTAAAATAGCAGGAGTTGCTGGAACCGCTGGAGTTGCAGGGACCTGATATCGCTGTTGAGGCTAGAACCACTGGGGATCCAGGGACTGCCAAAAATTTGCAGCCTAGTATATTGACCTGGGTGTGTTTGTGAGCGCTTGTGTGTTAGGAATTTTAGACTGTAAGCTCCAATGGAGCAGGGACTAATATGAATGACATACCCTTGGTACAGCATTGTATAAATTGGTGTCGGAACTGGTATTTGTGATTATACCATTGCCCCCTTTATTGTAGGTTTGGATTACTCATCAAAAATTCTATCTTTTTTAGTGTGAATGTATCATGCCAACAGGGACAGGTGCAATGAGATATGTATGCAACCAGGGCCGGTTCGAGGGCCCTCGGCGCCCCGGGCAGGAAATGGGGGTGTGGCTTAATACAGGGGGCGTGGTCAGTTACGCCCCCTGTACAGCAGAAGCGCCGCTTAAATGCTGAGCGGTGCGCGATGACGTCATCGCGCACCGCACAGCAAAAGGTCCTCTCCGCGAAGGGAAACTAGACGCTACGCGTCTAGTTCCCATCACGGGACCACAGCCGCAGGAGCCGGGGGGACACAGTGGGCAGCGGAGGGCACAGCAGTGGCGGATCTTGCCATGGTGCGGCGCCCTCCGGATGGCGCCAGCGCCCTCCGGAAGGCGGCGCCCCGGGCAAAAGTCCTGCTTGCCCGTGGCAAGATCCGCTACTGTATGCAACAAACAACATATGAATATGTGGGTGTGGGTGTCAGATAGTGTTAGTAAATTTAGACTGTAAGCTCCTATGGGGCAGGGACTAATATGGATGACTTGTGTACAGCACTGCATTTTTAGTGACGCAATATAATGAAATAATTCTAATAAATATGTATGTATATTGGGAACATATTATCACGTCTCTAAATTTTTCAGGTGGGTCTTCTCCGTGGTTGAAAATGTGAGTTGGAAGACCCAAGCAAATTTCATCTCTGGACTTCTGTGAGGTCATCTTTGCTAAACAGCTTATACTGAAGATACAGCAGAACCACAGGAGTAGAAGACACATGACAGGTAATTAATATTATTATTAATTACTGGTAATTCTCAGGCTAGACATAAGTTCTAGAACTGTAGAAGCGTGGTAATATATTCCTGATGTACATATATATTTATAAAATATGTATGTTTGTTGTAGACTCTTTCCTTACAGTATTTTCAGAGTTTGATAAGTTTAGGTCCTCCTACTATTGTATAAGGAGAGCGGGCCAGATGGGGACTGAACTCTGAGTAGGAGATCTACTGCATTACCCTCCTAATGATTGGCTACAATACTTGTTATCTAGAAAAGTAGGTGAAAATGTTAATTTTCACCTACTTTTGTTGAAATTAAGTGTAAATAATAGACTTAGTGACGTGGATGCTGGGACCACTGTGAATGCTGGGACCTGAAACTGTAGGAGATGCTGGTCTCGCTGGAGATGCAGCAACCTATTGCCATGTATGTTGGAACTGTTGATGATGCAGGGACCTGGAATCATCATGGATACTGGGACTGCCAGGGATGCAGGGACATTAAATTGCCATGGATGCTGAAACTGCTGGGAATGCAGGAACTGCAAAGAACTGTGGCTTAGTAAATCTACCTGAGCGTGTGTGTTAGGTGGTTCTTATTCTTTAATGTTAGGTCTGACGGGGTGCAGGACACTACAATCATTATGTTTGCTGGAATTACTGAGGATCCAGGGACTGCAAGAAACTATGGCTTGGAAAATCCTGTGTGTGTGTGTGTGTGTGTATGTGTGTGTGTGTGTGTGTGTGTGTGTGTGTGTGTGTGTGTGTGTGTGTGTGTGGATGTGAGTGTGTGTGTGTGTGTGTGTGTGTGTGTGTGTGTGTGTGTGTGTGTGTGTGAATGCTTGTGTGTTAGGCCCTAATGCTTGTGCGTTGTGAGTTAGGAATGCATGGTTCTGAATTCACCTCGGATGCTGAAACTGCCAAGGATACAGGAACACGGATCCAACGCAGGTGCCGGAACCAACACAAATGCTGGGACCTAAAATTGCAGAAGATGCTGGAACCGCTAGAGATGCAAGGACCTGATATTGCTGTTGAGGCTAGAACCGATGGGGTCCAGGAACTGTAAAAATACTGCGGCCTTGTTCGCATGAATACCCACCTTTCTTTTTACTTTTTCCCTATCTTATTTCTTTCTGTGGTCTTCTGCTTCTCTTTTCCTTTCTTTCTTTTGGAACAATAAATCGTCTGATGCCTTTTACCATATGGGTATACTATTTTCTGTTGTTGAGGATTAAGTTTATACCGATCACAGGAACGTGTATGTTAAAGTCTGTTTTGCTTTCGGTTACTATCTAAAGATTTTTTGTATCACCATACTGTATGTGTTTTACCATGATTCTTTTTGTTCTGTGACAAATACTGAAAATAAAGAATTTATAAAAAAATAAAAAAATACTGCAGCCTAGTAAATCCACTCTGTGTGTGTGTGTGTGTGTGTGTGTGTGTGTGTGTGTGTGTATGCTTGTGTGTTAGGCCCTAATGCTTGTGTGTTGTGAGTTAGGAATGCATGAGTCTGAATTCACCGTGGATGCTGAAACTGCCAAGGATACAGGGACCCGGATCCACCGCAGATGCTGGAACCAACACAAATGCTGGGACCTAAGATTGCAGGGGATGCTGGAACCACTGGAGATGCAAGGACCTGATATTGCTGTTGAGGTTAGCACCGATGGGGTCCAGGAACTGTAAAAATACTGCGGCCTAGTTCAGATGAATACCCATCTTTGTTTTACTCTACCCTTTCTTTTTCCTTTTTCTCTATCTTTTTTCTTTCTATGGTCTTCTGCTTCTTTTTTCCTTTCTTTCTTTTGGAACAATAAATCGTCTGATACCTTTTAACATATGGGTATACTATTTTCTGTTGTTGAGGCTTAAGTGTATACCGATCACAGGAACATGTATCTTAAAGTCTGTTTTGCTTTCGGTTACTATCTAAAGATTTTTGTATCACCATTTTTGTATGTGTTTTACCATGATACTTTTTGTTTTGTGACAAATACTGAAAATAAAGAAGTTATAAAAAATAAAAAAATACTGCGGCCTAGTAAATCCACTGTGTGTGTGTGTTTGTGTGTGTGTGTGTGTGAATGCTTGTATGTTAGGCCCTAATGCTTGTGTGTTGTGAGTTAGGAATGCATGGGTCTGAATTCACCGCGGATGCTGAAACTGCCAAGGATACAGAGAGCCGGATCCACCGCAGATGCCGGAACCAACACAAATGCTGGGACATAAAATGGCAGAAGATGCTGGAACCGCTAGAGATGCAAGGACCTGATATTGCTGTTGAGGCTAGAACCGATGGGGTCCAGGAACTGTAAAAATACTGCGGCCTAGTTCGGATGAATACCCATCTTTCTTTTACTCTACCCTTTCTTTTTCCTTTTTCCCTATCTTTTTTCTTTCTGTGGTCTTCTGCTTCTCTTTTCCTTTCTTTCTTTTGGAACAATAAATCGTCTGATTCCTTTTACCATATGGGTATACTATTTTCTGCTGTTGAGGTTTAAGTGTATACCGATCACAGGAACATGTATGTTAAAGTCTGTTTTGCTTTCGGTTACTATCTAAAGATTTTTGTATCACCATTTTTGTTTGTGTTTTACCATGATTCTTTTTGTTCTGTGACAAATACTGAAAATAAAGAATTTATAATAAAATAAAAATACTGCGGCCTATTAAATCCACTGTGTGAATGTGTGTATATGTGTGTGTGAATACTTGTTTGCTCGGCCCAATGGGACTACATGGGCCTGAATTCTCAGTGGATGCTGAAACCTCCAGGGATACATGGACCTGTCAATACGTCTAAACTAGATTAAACAAAAGAGAGCGCTTAGATAATATATACCAATTTATTATTGGATAAAACACTTAAAATGTAATATACTGATCATTTAAAATATGAATGAATGAAACTGCACAAAAGGAAACCACTGAACTAACAACGATAAATGCTTATATTCCCAAGTGATTGCGGGAAGGAGAACGTTCTCAATGTAACTGAGAGAGGTAATGTTCAATGTCCCACCAAGCAGGTGATAGCTAATAAGCAAAGCAATAGAACCATGGCAGGTCCACTTGATCCTCTTGAAAGATAGATAACATTTGTAGAAATGCAGTATGAATACAACCAATTCCTCCCACAGCAAGTGGGTAGGCTACACCCCCCCGCCGCAATCCGACAGTGTGGTATCTCACCGCTGTAGATGACGAGAATGGTGGTCCGCTTCCAGAGCTCCTGGGCAATGCGGTGAACACAGGCGCGGCGGTAAGATGCGGACAACGTCCCAGGAAGGGAGAAGGGGGGGAACCCACACCACGGCTGGAGCTGGTAACTGGAGGTGGTAATAAAGGTGCTGGATCAGCGCTGCGGCTGTAAAGTGCAGTAGTCAGGGCTCACGATGATGCGGTTAACGTCCCTTATCCTTAACGCGTTTCTCCGACGTAGGGCAAGTCGGTTTCATCAGAAGGTAATTTTGAGGCACAAAAGGAAAGAAAAAAATACGGAAAGCGCTGAATTCCAGGAAATATGTGAAACGATGAGAGCCAACAATTAAGAATCAATGCAAATTTAATAATAATATGAAAAATAAGAATAAAAATAAAAACTGCATATATAACCTGGAAAGAATAGATTAAAAGACACCTCTATATACTCCGTTTCTAGACATCAGATGAGCATAAGTTCATATTAATAATAGATGAAGAAGATGTCCATAATTGATATAACACCGATGAATGCTTTGCAAATAGCCGGCAATGGAAAAGTAGATGCAGTCCCGGAGTGTAGCAAGCTACGTTAGGGAAAGTGTAACAGCTGGCAAATGCATAAAGGGCTGTGATCCCAGAGTTAGATTTATTTCAAATCACCTGGTTCAAGGTGACTGTTTTACCTCTCATGTGGGCTGGCGATGGGCCGAGCGTCCTCGGCCTGATGTCCTGCAGTGCCCACTTGCGCTGTGCAGCGTGATGGAGATAAAGATGATCACCCGAGTATTCAAGATATTGCCAGCGTTGTGTTGTAAAGCCGCGGCCAGCGGTAATTAGGAGCTTGAGAACATTCGCACCGGAGCAGTGCAGATGGTGTATTTGTGATAACACCGGAGTAGAGGTGAGCTGGAGGCGGAGTCTAACGCGTTTCATCACGCTCCACGTGACTTTGTCAAAGGTATACTCCTGCCAATGGCTGGCCGATATTTAAAGCCAGTTCAAAGATTCTAACAGCTGTCTGTAATCGGGATCAGGTGCAGTTGTATTAACGAGTGTCGGCTCTCATCGTTAAGAGATAAGAATAATGCAGTGTCAAGTGTAACAAAGAAAAAGGAAATAAAACGAAGGACTATGTTATACAAAACCTGTCAGTCGGTAACATAAATGAATCACAAGATATTATAATCGAACTGTGCTGAGAGGGTGTTATGCACACCAGTGCCTGCAGGAATGTACTGGTGTTTGAACTGTTATGCAAAACAAATGGACTCACAGACAGACTGGGGAATATGACATAACGTACACAGAAGGTGATAGGGTAACAAAATACACACAAAGTGAACAGAGAAGCCCAGAGGCTAAGGAACTGGGTGTCTCCCTTGTATTAGTAATGCTCAGATGAGAAAAGCAAGATGTTGTGTTTTAATACGTAGAGAACCCGAAATGCTGTTGCTAAGGGCAACAGCAAAACCCTAAAGGGTTACCAACGGGTGTGGCAGTAAACGCCTTGGTCAGAGATGGAATGATAGACACAAGGAGAGTCTCCACAATCCTAATTCTCACTTGCAGTGCACAGGTTCAGTTTACTGCCACTAAACTGACCCCTGACACCTAGCACAGTGAGACAGGATTAGACAGGCAAGTCTTAGAATACAGCCGCAAACTTGCTAAGTTCACAGAGTAGTAACAGAACGCCAGCAAGCTAAACGACTGACTCCAGTCTTACTGCTAGGTCTGGATTGGCAGAGTGTAATACCAAATCCCCAGGCCTATTTGCAGTAAGCAACAAACAAATACAAAGTTACACAGTACTGGCTAACTTTCAGGAACTGACTAACCAACAAAGATTCAGCAGCATCTGCTTACCCTAAGAAGAGGCCTTATAAAGCAGGTGCTGTCCACGCCCCTCTCAGACCTCACAGACTGTGAGCACAAAAACCAGCACCGGATCCCCTACCGTGCACAGAGCCTGTAACCACTGCACAGCAAAAGACCCGAACCGGAGTATCAGCTGCGCTCAGGTTATTCTGCTAGCACTTGTCTCCCGGTTGCCATGACGACGTGGCAGCACAGGGCAGGAGACCCTAACAGTACCCCCCCTCTGACGAGGGGTCAAAGAACCCCTACCACCGGGTTTATCGGGGAACTGCGAGAAGAAAGAGCGTATCAGTCTGGGGGCATGAAGATCACAACTGCGCACCCACGACCGCTCCTCCGGGCCATACCCCTTCCAGTGCACCAAAAATGACAGCCGACCCCGAACCACCTTGGAGTCAAGAATCCTTTCAACAACAAACTCCCTCTGGCCACGTATCAGAAGAGGGGAAGGTCTTCCACTGGAAGAAGGATTACTAATCGCCCGTTTTAAAAGGGAACAATGAAATGTTTTATTGATACCCAAAGAACGGGGCAGATCTAACTGAAATGCCACCGGATTGATAACCCTGGTGATCTTATAAGGGCCGATGAACCGGGGGCCTAACTTATGAGATGGCTGTCTCAACTTCAAATTCTTGGTAGACAACCAGACGAAGTCTCCTAATTTGAAGCTGCAGGGTCTTTTCCGCTTATCAAAAACCCTTTTGGTCACTAATGACACAGACACAAGGGCTTTCTTCACTTTCCGCCAAATACCTCTAAGGACCGAAACCACAGAGGAACCACCAGGCGTGGAGTCCAGGGGGTCAAAAGAATTGGCCTTAGGATGATGCCCATACACACAAAGTAAGGGAGAGATCCCTGTAGCAGAGTGAGCCGCGTTGTTATAGGCAAACTCCGCCATGGACAGATGAGCAACCCAGTCAGTCTGACACTTGGAGACATAACACCTGAGGAACTGCTCCAAGGACTGGTTCACCCTTTCAGTCTGCCCATTAGACTGCGGATGGTAGCCTGACGACAAGCTGACAGAAATCTGGAGATCGGAACAAAATGCCCTCCAGAATTTGGCCACAAACTGGGATCCGCGGTCAGAGACCACATCAAGTGGCAACCCGTGGAGATGCACAACATGCAGCATAAATAATTCAGACAGGCGTCTGGCCGATGGCAGCCCAACCAGTGGAACGAAGTGCGCCATCTTCGAAAACCTGTCAACGACAACCCAGATGGCTGTCATCCCCGAGGATTTGGGCAAGTCCACCACAAAATCCATTGAAATGTGGGTCCATGGCTTAGATGGGATAGAGAGTGGATGTAATGGGCCAACAGGAACCCCTCTAGGAGTCTTATTTCGGGCACAGATGTCACATG
Organism: Pseudophryne corroboree; assembly: GCF_028390025.1. Lineage (NCBI taxonomy): Eukaryota > Metazoa > Chordata > Amphibia > Anura > Myobatrachidae > Pseudophryne > Pseudophryne corroboree. Next base: position 147,680,498 of record NC_086446.1, on the reverse strand, counting down.
CCCGAACCCACTGATCCACATCCTTAGCCACCGAGGGCCACCACACCGCCCTAGATAGCAACTCCCGAGTTCTGGCAATACCCGGGTGACCTGCCGACTTCTTGGCATGGAATTCCAGGAACACTCGCTGTCTTAACCTAGGAGGCACAAACAAAAGACCTACCGGAAGGTCTGGAGGAGCCTGCTCCTGTGCTCTAAGGACTAATGATAAGAGGTCCTGGGTAATGCCCACTTTAATACATGATGGGGAAACAATGGGCAACGGCTCCTCGGTGGTCTCCTGGATTGGAGCAAAACTCAGCGAGAGCGCATCAGCCTTGATGTTTTTTGACCCAGGGCGATATGTTATCAAAAAATTAAAGCGAGCAAAAAACAAAGCCCATCGTGCCTGCCTGGCATTGAGACGCTTCGCTGACTCTAAATATGCCAGATTCTTATGGTCAGTGAGAATTGAGACCACAAACTTAGCCCCCTCAAGCCAGTGTCTCCACTCCTCGAGTGCATCCTTAATAGCCAACAATTCCCGGTTACCCACGTCATAATTCATCTCGGCAGGCGAAAATTTACGGGAAAAGTAAGCACAGGGATGAAGGCGATTATCAGACACTCCCATCTGAGAAAGCACTGCCCCAATACCCATCTCAGAGGCATCCACCTCCACCACAAAAGGACGCTCTGGATCTGGGTGTCGCAGCACCTTGGCCGAAACAAATGCCCTTTTGAGACGGGCAAAAGCCGCTTTAGCCTCACAAGACCAGTGAGCAACATCCGCCCCTTTCTTAGTGAGTGCCACCAAGGGCGCCACTATAGACGAAAATCCAGCGATAAATCGTATATAAAAATTCGCAAAGCCCAGGAAACGCTGAAGCGCCTTCAAACTAGTGGGCTGCACCCAATCCAGGACTGCCTGTACCTTGGAACCCTCCATTTGGAAACCTTCTGGGGAGATAATATATCCTAGAAATGCGATTTGCTGAACTTCAAATTCGCACTTCTCCAGCTTCGCCCCAAGCCGGTGGTCTCTGAGTTTCTGGAGGACTAAGCGTACATGCTTCCGATGTTCCTCCAGGGAATGGGAGAAGATTAGGATGTCATCTAAGTATACAACTAAGAATCTATCCAAATATTCCCTGAGCACATCATTCATGAAATCCTGGAAGACTGCCGGGGCATTACAGAGCCCAAAAGGCATCACCAAATATTCATAATGCCCTGAGTGGGTATTAAAGGCAGTCTTCCATTCATCCCCCTCTCTTATTCGGATTAGATTGTACGCACCGCGTAGGTCAATCTTAGAAAAAATGGTGGCAGTACGAAGCTGGTCAAACAAGACCGAAATGAGAGGCAGTGGGTATGAGTTTTTAATCGTGATACGGTTCAATTCCCTGAAGTCGATGCAGGGTCGCAACGAACCGTCCTTTTTACCCACGAAGAAGAACCCCGACCCAACTGGAGACTGTGAAGGTCTGATAAATCCCTTAGCCAAGTTCTCCTGAATGTACTCTGCCATAGCCTGAGTCTCAGGACGTGACAGGGAGTACAACCTGCTCTTGGGAAGCTTAGCATTTGGCAACAAATCAATGGCACAGTCATAGGGGCGATGGGGAGGTAGTACCTCTGCAACTTTTTTGGAGAACACGTCCGCAAAATCTGCATAACACCCTGGCAATCCTGGCAAACTTAGCTGCGAGAACCTGACTGGAAGGCTCAAGTAACTCCTGAAACAATGAGTACCCCAACTAAGAATCTCCCCAGAGACCCAGTCAAATTGAGGATTGTGGGCCCTTAACCAGGGTAACCCCAACACCAATGGGGCAAAAGTACAGACAGTCACATAAAAGGACAATTTTTCAGAGTGTGTGGCTCCAATAAACAAAGAAATCTGGCTAGTGCAAGAGGTAATTTTACCTTGGGATAATGGTTCCCCGTTTAACCCACAAATCTCAATTTCCGATGCCAAGGGTACTAAGGGAACAGAGTGTTTCAGGGCGAATTGGCGGTCCATAAAAACCCCGTCGGCCCCACTGTCCACAAAGGCCTCAGTCTTGACAGTTTGACAGGTCACCGGAATGACAAAAGTCTTCTTGGGAAATTCTGACTTCTGGCCTGACAGGATATTTCCCATCACCCTCAGGCCCTGAAGTTTTCCGGCTTTTCTGGGCATGATACTACCACATGACCTTTATTCCCACAGTACAAACACAACCCCTGCTGTCTCCTCCGCGTCTTCTCACGCGAGGAGAGGCGGGTAGCCCCAATCTGCATAGGCTCCTCGGAAAATTCCTCAGAGTCTGAGGTTCCCTTGGGAAGGAAGGAAATCTCAGTCTCCCTTTCAAGCCTACGCTCTCTCAGCCGTCTATCCACCCGGATGGATAACTGCATGAGCTGATCCAAGCTATCAGGCAAGGGATATTGTACCAGTTGGTCCTTTATCTGGTTAGAAAGACCTCTTCGGTACTGGTGTCTCAGGGCTGGGTCATTCCACTGGGTATCATGGGCCAACCTCCGAAACTCCGTACAGTAAACCTCAACTGGCCTTCGCCCTTGCTTAAGGATCGAAATCTGAGCCTCGGCTGAGGCCGTCTTGTCAGGGTCATCATACAACATGCCCAGTGCCGTAAAAAAAGCATCAACACTTTTAAGCGACGGACAGTCAGGCTGCAACCCATATGCCCAGACCTGTGGGTCTCCTTGTAGCAAGGAAATCACTATGCCCACCCGCTGAATCTCCGACCCAGAAGACTGAGGCCTAAGCTGGAAGTATAGCTGGCAGCTCTCCTTGAAACAAAAGAACTGCGAGCGATCTCCAGAAAAACGATCCGGGAGATTTACTTTCGGCTCCTTAACCCCTGCAGGTGCTGCTGCTGCGGGAGCTCCGCCAGCAGCCTGGGAGGTGTGCATTTTAATGGACAAATCATTAAATTGTCGAGTCAGGACCTGCACCTGATCGACCACCTGTTGCAACGTATTTTGAGGGGTATGCTCCATATTCCCACAAAATTTCAACAGGAGTATTAGGCTGCTGAATATGTTATGCACACCAGTGCCTGCAGGAATGTACTGGTGTTTGAACTGTTATGCAAAACAAATGGACTCACAGACAGACTGGGGAATATGACATAACGTACACAGAAGGTGATAGGGTAACAAAATACACACAAAGTGAACAGAGAAGCCCAGAGGCTAAGGAACTGGGTGTCTCCCTTGTATTAGTAATGCTCAGATGAGAAAAGCAAGATGTTGTGTTTTAATACGTAGAGAACCCGAAATGCTGTTGCTAAGGGCAACAGCAAAACCCTAAAGGGTTACCAACGGGTGTGGCAGTAAACTCCTTGGTCAGAGATGGAATGATAGACACAAGGAGAGTCTCCACAATCCTAATTCTCACTTGCAGTGCACAGGTTCAGCTTACTGCCACTAAACTGACCCCTGACACCTAGCACAGTGAGACAGGATTAGACAGGCAAGTCTTAGAATACAGCCGCAAACTTGCTAAGTTCACAGAGTAGTAACAGAACGCCAGCAAGCTAAACGACTGACTCCAGTCTTACTGCTAGGTCTGGATTGGCAGAGTGTAATACCAAATCCCCAGGCCTATTTGCAGTAAGCAACAAACAAATACAAAGCTACACAGTACTGGCTAACTTTCAGGAACTGACTAACCAACAAAGATTCAGCAGCATCTGCTTACCCTAAGAAGAGGCCTTATAAAGCAGGTGCTGTCCACGCCCCACTCAGACCTCACAGACTGTGAGCACAAAAACCAGCACCGGATCCCCTACCGTGCACAGAGCCTGTAACCACTGCACAGCAAAAGACCCGAACCGGAGTATCAGCTGCGCTCAGGTTACTCTGCTAGCACTTGTCTCCCGGTTGCCATGACGACGTGGCAGCACAGGGCAGGAGACCCTAACAGAGGGGTTAACAATTCCTAATTTTTGTTTACATTTGTGTAATAAATATCTAACCAGTGATACAGTCTATATAGTTAATAGCTCTAATTTGCTACATGGGAAAAGAGGCACGAAAGGCAGATCTCCAGCTTCCGTTCCCTTTCCTAAGGAGTCATTTATGCATTATCAGAATGTAAAAAGACAAAACCAATGCCCAGAGTAATAAAACGATAAATAATTTAAAACTAGAGCTGAAAATTCTGAAGGAACCCGCTAAGGTGTGTTAACTGGGTGCGAACTCATGATCCCTTCCATATAGCGGGTCTGTGGCTAAACAGTCTACGCAACACGAGCCGCTGGACACTTGTGTATACAAGTGTGACAAAAATAAAGGAAATAAAACGAAGGACTATATTATACAGAACCTGTCAATCGGTAACATAGATAGATCACAGGATATTAGAATAAAATTGTACTGAGAAGGGTTAACAATTCATAATTTTGATTACATTTGTGTAATAAATATCTAACCAGTGATACAGTCTATATAGTTAATAGCTCTAATTTGCTACGTGGGAAGAGGTAAGAAAGACAGATATCCCGATTCCGTTCCCTTTCTTAAGGAGTCATTTTTGCACTATGAGAATGTAAAGAGACAAAACAAATGCCCAGAGTAATAAGGCGGTAAATAGTTTAAAACTAGAACTGAAAATTCTAAAGGAACCCGCTAAGATGTGTTGACTGGGTGCGGACTCATAATCCCTTCCATATAGCGGGTCTGTGGCTAGACGGTCTACGCCACACGGGCCGTTGTATAGAGAGTATAAATATTTAACATGTTACGAGATGAATGAGGGAAGACAAGACTCAGCGCGTCAGGCACTTGTATATACAAGGAACGAGGGGAGTTCTTCCGATAGACAGGGGGGAACTCCGGCTCTTGTCAATATTGTAGGGTGCGTTCAGTTTCACAACCCGCAGAAAGTTACATGCTGTACAAGGAGTATCTATACAATATTATGTCATAACAAAAATAATGTAATGACAAAAAAAATACGCAACACTCACCGTTGACTATAACCATAGGGGTTCAATATGAGCATTTAGATGTGACCCATTATCCATATAGTTAATATATGTGATCTAACTACCATACATATAATGGAAAAGAGTAGGCAGAAACAGACAGGGTGGGCAACTAGCCACTTAAGAATGACTTAAAGATCGAATCCAATAGATTCATTCAACCCCTCTGGTGCTAGGGTTCCAAGTCTATGGATCCAATAATTCTCTCGGAGACAAAGTTTTCTATAACGATCCCCCCCCACGTACTGTTGGCATAATTTTTTCGATCCCAACTAATTGAATGTCTTCCGGATTTTTTTGGTGCTTATCTGAGAAATGTCTAGAGACACTATGAAAAAGGAAGCCCTTTTGGATGTTCCGTTTATGTTCTAAAAATCGGACTCTCAGTTTACGGGTTGTCCTACCTACATATAGCAGATTACATTTGCAGATCAATAAGTAAACAACAAAAGAACTGTTACAGTTGATAAAAGACCGTATCTCAAAACATAAAGATTCAGAGATGCCAAAATATTTCGCATTATTCTGAATGTAAGAACAAGTCAGACACTGTTTGGCCCCACACTTGAAACAACCCATGATTTTAGGGAGCCACTGTGTAGAGTCAATTGAGGTAGTATTAATTAATGTATTTCTTCTATCGGTAAATAAACTAGGTGCAAGAGATTGCTGTAGATTATTAGATCTTTTAAAGATCACAGAAGGTGTGTCACTAAGTTCTGCCCTAAGAATTTGATCTGTAAGGAGAATGGAATAGTTATTACATATGATGTTCCTAATCTTCAATGAAGAACTACTAAATTGTGTCAAAAAATATGGTTGATCTCGCAAAAGATTGATGTCTTGTATTTTGTGCATAAGAAGATCCTTTCTATCCAAAATATCCACCTTTTCCCGTGCTGATTTGATCAGATTTGTCGGATAACCTCTATTCTGAAATGATGCAGATAATTCGTCTGCCTGTGATTGATAGTCCATTAGATCACTACAGTTGCGTTTAATACGTCTAAACTGTCCATAGGAAATGTTATTCAACCAAGGTTTATAATGTGAACTATTGTAATGTATAAAATTTAATGAGTCAACCTCCTTTCGATAGGTTTTAGTAGAGATTTTTCCGTCTACTATTGTGAGGCTAATATCAAGGAAGGAAATAGAAGATTTATGTGAAGTGCTGGTGAAGCATAAATTAAAATCATTAGTGTTCAATTGAGTGATGAAATCAGGAACCAAGGAAATGTCACCATCAAAAATAAAAAACATGTCATCTATGTAACGACCATAGTAGACCAGGTCCGTGCCGAAACTCCGCCCCCAAACATGGCTGTCCTCAAAGGCACCCATGTATAGGTTGCACAAGAGTTGCACTATTTAAGGTGATTGGTAGCCTATCAGCATTTTTCCTCACCATAATTGCAATTGAGGTAACAGGTGCATAACAGGTGTTTCTAATCATTATGGTTTCCAGCAGTTTCAAGCATACTTATATTTATACATACAAAGGAAAACAAAAATGTAATAAGAAACCTTATAACAGACTACTTAAGTCTGATTACACACACAAAACATAACAATAATCTTTTTCAAATTTTTTTTATAATAATGTGGCATCACGGAGAGATCATGAAAAGCCTAAATGCATGTAAAGTATATCATCCAGCACATTCGCTGTATCATTAATCCGTGTGGCTCACCACACTAATGCCTAAAACGGAAAACAATACCAAACTGTAGAGACCCAAGTTCGAATCCCCCTTCTCAATCAATTATTTTGCCATAAATTAATCCTAAATATAGAAAGAATTCACAGCGTATATAACACGTACACAATCCCAATTTTTAAGAGCATACTTAATCATGAATGGTGACCTTAATACTAGTGATGAGCGGGTTCGGTTCCTCGGAATCCGAACCCCCCCGAACTTCAGCCTTTTTACACGGATCCGAGGCAGACTCGGATCTTCCCGCCTTGCTCGGTTAACCCGAGCGCGCCCGAACGTCATCATCCCGCTGTCGGATTCTCGCGAGGCTCGGATTCTATCGCGAGACTCGGATTCTATATAAGGAGCCTCGCGTCGCCGCCATTTTCACACGTGCATTGAGATTCATAGGGAGAGGACGTGGCTGGCGTCCTCTCCATTTAGATTAGAAGAGAGAGAGTGAGAGTGAGACACTTGATTTACTGGAGCTTAGGAGTACTCAGAGAGTGCAGAGTTTACTAGTGACTGACCAGTGACCACCAGTGCAGTTTTATTATATTATTATTTAATATAATCCGTTCTCTGCCTGAAAAAAAACGATACACAATGACACAGTAACAGTATACCATATCTGTGCTCAGCCTCAGTATGCTGCATCATCTATGCCACTGCCAGTGTGACTGACCAGTGACCACTGTCTGACCACCAGTATATTGTGATTGTCTGCCTGAAAAAATTAAACACTCGTCGTGTGGTGTTTTTATTCTATAAACGCATTCTGCTGACAGTGTCCAGCAGGTCCGTCATTAATTATAGAATATATACCTGTCCGGCTGCAGTAGTGATATATATATATATTTTTTATATCATTATCATCCAGTCTATATTAGCAGCAGACGCAGTACGGTAGTCCACGGCTGTAGCTACCTCTGTGTCGGCAGTCGCTCGTCCATCCATAATTGTATACCACCTACCTGTGGTGTTTTTTTTTTTTTCTATCTTCTTGATACTAGTAGCTTACTTTAGGAGTCTGCAGTGCTGACAGTGTCCAGCAGGTCTGTCATTATAATATATACCTGTCCGGCTGCAGTAGTGATATATATATATTTTTGATATCATTATCATCCAGTCTATATTAGCAGCAGACGCAGTACGGTAGTCCACGGCTGTAGCTACCTCTGTGTCGGCAGTCGCTCGTCCATCCATAATTGTATACCACCTACCTGTGGTGTTTTTTTTTTCTATCTTCTTGATACTACTAGTAGCTTACTTTAGGAGTCTGCAGTGCTGCTGACAGTGTCCAGCAGGTCCGTCATTATATAATATATACCTGTCCGGCTGCAGTAGTGATATATATATATATATTTTTTATATCATTATCATCCAGTCTATATTAGCAGCAGACGCAGTACGGTAGTCCACGGCTGTAGCTACCTCTGTGTCGGCAGTCGCTCGTCCATCCATAATTGTATACCACCTACCTGTGGTGTTTTTTTTTTCTATCTTCTTGATACTACTAGTAGCTTACTTTAGGAGTCTGCAGTGCTGCTGACAGTGTCCAGCAGGTCCGTCATTATATAATATATACCTGCCCGGCTGCAGTAGTGATATATATATATTTTTTAGATCATTATCATCCAGTCTATATTAGCAGCAGACGCAGTACGGTAGTCCACGGCTGTAGCTACCTCTGTGTCGGCAGTCGCTCGTCCATCCATAAGTATACTAGTATCCATCCATCTCCATTGTTTACCTGAGGTGCCTTTTAGTTGTGCCTATTAAAATATGGAGAACAAAAATGTTGAGGTTCCAAAAATAGGGAAAGATCAAGATCGACTTCCACCTCGTGCTGAAGCTGCTGCCACTAGTCATGGCCGAGACGATGAAATGCCAGCAACGTCGTCTGCCAAGGCCGATGCCCAATGTCATAGTACAGAGCATGTAAAATCCAAAACACCAAATATCAGTAAAAAAAGGACTCAAAAATCTAAAATAAAATTGTCAGAGGAGAAGCGTAAACTTGCCAATATGCCATTTACCACACGGAGTGGCAAGGAACGGCTGAGGCCCTGGCCTATGTTCATGGCTAGTGGTTCAGCTTCACATGAGGATGGAAGCACTCAGCCTCTTGCTAGAAAAATGAAAAGACTCAAGCTGGCAAAAGCACAGCAAAGAACTGTGCGTTCTTCGAAATCACAAATCCACAAGGAGAGTCCAATTGTGTCGTTTGCGATGCCTGACCTTCCCAACACTGGACGTGAAGAGCATGCGCCTTCCACCATTTGCACGCCCCCTGCAAGTGCTGGAAGGAGCACCCGCAGTCCAGTTCCTGATAGTCAGATTGAAGATGTCAGTGTTGAAGTACACCAGGATGAGGAGGATATGGGTGTTGCTGGCGCTGGGGAGGAAATTGACCAGGAGGATTCTGATGGTGAGGTGGTTTGTTTAAGTCAGGCACCCTGGGAGACACCTGTTGTCCGTGGGAGGAATAGGGCCATTGACATGCCTGTTGAAAATACCAAAAAAATCAGCTCTTCGGTGTGGAAGTATTTCAACAGAAATGCGGACAACATTTGTCAAGCCATGTGTTGCCTTTGTCAAGCTGTAATAAGTAGGGGTAAGGACGTTAACCACCTCGGAACATCCTCCCTTATACGTCACCTGCAGCGCATTCATCATAAGTCAGTGACAAGTTCAAAAACTTTGGGCGACAGCGGAAGCAGTCCACTGACCAGTAAATCCCTTCCTCTTGTAACCAAGCTCACGCAAACCACCCCACCAACTCCCTCAGTGTCAATTTCCTCCTTCCCCAGGAATGCCAATAGTCCTGCAGGCCATGTCACTGGCAATTCTGACGAGTCCTCTCCTGCCTGGGATTCCTCCGATGCATCCTTGCATGTAACGCCTACTGCTGCTGGCGCTGCTGTTGTTGCTGCTGGGAGTCGATGGTCATCCCAGAGGGGAAGTCGTACTCGTAAGACCACTTTTACTACTTCCACCAAGCAATTGACTGTCCAACAGTCCTTTGCGAGGAAGATGAAATATCACAGCAGTCATCCTGCTGCAAAGCGGATAACTGAGGCCTTGGCATCCTGGGCGGTGAGAAACGTGGTTCCGGTATCCATCATTACTGCAGAGCCAACTAGAGACTTGTTGGAGGTACTGTGTCCCCGGTACCAAATACCATCTAGGTTCCATTTCTTTAGGCAGGCGATACCGAAAATGTACACAGACCTCAGAAAAAGACTCACCAGTGTCCTAAAAAATGCAGTTGTACCCAATGTCCACTTAACCACGGACATGTGGACAAGTGGAGCAGGGCAGGCTCAGGACTATATGACTGTGACAGCCCACTGGGTAGATGTATGGACTCCCGCCGCAAGAACAGCAGCGGCGGCACCAGTAGCAGCATCTCGCAAACGCCAACTTTTTCCTAGGCAGGCTACGCTTTGTATCACCGCTTTCCAGAATACGCACACAGCTGAAAACCTCTTACGGCAACTGAGGAAGATCATCGCAGAATGGCTTACCCCAATTGGACTCTCCTGTGGATTTGTGGCATCGGACAACGCCAGCAATATTGTGTGTGCATTAAATCTGGGCAAATTCCAGCACGTCCCATGTTTTGCACATACCTTGAATTTGGTGGTGCAGAATTATTTAAAAAACGAGAGGGGCGTGCAAGAGATGCTGTCGGTGGCCAGAAGAATTGCGGGACACTTTCGGCGTACAGGCACCACGTACAGAAGACTGGAGCACCACCAAAAACGCCTGAACCTGCCCTGCCATCATCTGAAGCAAGAAGTGGTAACGAGGTGGAATTCAACCCTCTATATGCTTCAGAGGTTGGAGGAGCAGCAAAAGGCCATTCAAGCCTATACAACTGAGCACGATATAGGAGGTGAAATGCACCTGTCTCAAGCGCAGTGGAGAATGATTTCAACGTTGTGCAAGGTTCTGCAACCTTTTGAACTTGCCACACGTGAAGTCAGTTCAGACACTGCCAGCCTGAGTCAGGTCATTCCCCTCATCAGGCTTTTGCAGAAGAAGCTGGAGACATTGAAGGAGGAGCTAACACAGAGCGATTCCGCTAGGCATGTGGGACTTGTGGATGGAGCCCTTAATTCGCTTAACAAGGATTCACGGGTGGTCAATCTGTTGAAATCAGAGCACTACATTTTAGCCACCGTGCTCGATCCTAGATTTAAAACCTACCTTGGATCTCTCTTTCCGGCAGACACAAGTCTGCTGGGGTTCAAAGAACTGCTGGTGACAAAATTGTCAAGTCAAGCAGAACGCGACCTGTCAACATCTCCTCCTTCACATTCTCCCGCAACTGGGGGTGCGAGGAAAAGGCTCAGAATTCCGAGCCCACCCGCTGGCGGTGATGCAGGGCAGTCTGGAGCGACTGCTGATGCTGACATCTGGTCCGGACTGAAGGACCTGACAACGATTACGGACATGTCGTCTACTGTCACTGCATATGATTCTCTCCCCATTGAAAGAATGGTGGAGGATTATATGAGTGACCGCATCCAAGTAGGCACGTCAGACAGTCCGTACTTATACTGGCAGGAAAAAGAGGCAATTTGGAGGCCCTTGCACAAACTGGCTTTATTCTACCTAAGTTGCCCTCCCACAAGTGTGTACTCCGAAAGAGTGTTTAGTGCCGCCGCTCACCTTGTCAGCAATCGGCGTACGAGGTTACATCCAGAAAATGTGGAGAAGATGATGTTCATTAAAATGAATTATAATCAATTCCTCCGTGGAGACATTGACCAGCAGCAATTGCCTCCACAAAGTACAAAGGGAGCTCAGAGGGTGGATTCCAGTGGGGACGAATTGATAATCTGTGAGGAGGGGGATGTACACGGTGATATATCGGAGGATGATGATGAGGTGGACATCTTGCCTCTGTAGAGACAGTTTGTGCAAGGAGAGATTAATTGCTTCTTTTTTGGTGGGGGTCCAAATCAACCCGTCATTTCAGTCACAGTCGTGTGGCAGACCCTGTCACTGAAATGATGGGTTGGTTAAAGTGTGCATGTCCTGTTTATACAACATAAGGGTGGGTGGGAGGGCCCAAGGACAATTCCATCTTGCACCTCTTTTTTCTTTCATTTTTCTTTGCGTCATGTGCTGTTTGGGGGGTGTTTTTTGGAAGGGCCATCCTGCGTGACACTGCAGTGCCACTCCAAGATGGGCCAGGTGTTTGTGTCGGCCACTAGGGTCGCTTAGCTTAGTCACACAGCTACCTCATTGCGCCTCTTTTTTTTCTTCTTTGCGTCATGTGCTGTTTGGGGACTAGTTTTTTGAAGGGCCATCCTGCGTGACACTGCAGTGCCACTCCTAGATGGGCCAGGTGTTTGTGTCGGCCACTTGGGTCGCTTATCTTAGTCACACAGCTACCTCATTGCGCCTCTTTTTTTTCTTCTTTGCGTCATGTGCTGTTTGGGGAGTGTTTTTTGGAAGGGCCATCCTGCGTGACACTGCAGTGCCACTCCTAGATGGGCCAGGTGTTTGTGTCGGCCACTTGGGTCGCTTATCTTACTCACACAGCTACCTAATTGCGCCTCTTTTTTTCTTTGCGTCATGTGCTGTTTGGGGAGTGTTTTTTGGAAGGGCCATCCTGCGTGACACTGCAGTGCCACTCCTAGATGGGCCAGGTGTTTGTGTCGGCCACTTGGGTCGCTTATCTTACTCACACAGCTACCTCATTGCGCCTCTTTTTTTCTTTGCATCATGTGCTGTTTGGGGAGTGTTTTTTGGAAGGGCCATCCTGCGTGACACTGCAGTGCCACTCCTAGATGGGCCAGGTGTTTGTGTCGGCCACTTGGGTCGCTGAGCTTAGTCATCCAGCGACCTCGGTGCAAATTTTAGGACTAAAAATAATATTGTGAGGTGTGAGATGTTCAGAATAGACTGAAAATGAGTGGAAATAATGGTTATTGAGGTTAATAATACTTTGGGATCAAAATGACCCCCAAATTCTATGATTTAAGCTGTTTTTTTAGGGTTTTTTGAAAAAAAAAAACAGAATCCAAAAGACCCGGAATCCGACAAAAAAAATTCGGTGAGGTTTTGCCAAAACGCGTTCGAACCCAAAACACGGCCACGGAACCGAACCCAAAACCAAAACACAAAACCTGAAAAATTTCCGGTGCTCATCACTACTTAATACAAATAGTCGATGGTATAGATGGTATAAAACAAAAGTAGTGGAACAGATCAATAGAGATGAATAAATAATCCTACTTATATATTATTCATCTCTATACAGTCATTAAGACCCCTGGGGAATAGGGTGCCCAAAGTATAGATCCAGAAAGCCTCCCGTTTACATAATACATTGAATCTATCCCCTCCTCTGGTAGTGGGTTTAATGTGTTCTACCCCCTGCACTTTTAAACATTTAATATCCCCGTCATGTTCCTGTAACACATGCCTCACAAGACTGTGTTGACTAGTACCCCTACGTATGTTGCCCCTGTGCTCTAAAAATCGTATGTGTAGCATACGTGTGGTGCGACCCACATATTGTGAACCACACATACAACTGATGACATAGATAACATAACTAGTGCGGCAATCAATAGCACTACATAAATCAAAGTAGGTCAGAAATGTTGATGAGTATACCTTGGTAGTTTTATCAATAATATATTCACATGTAGTACATTTGTATCTATTACATTTATAGCACCCCTTCAATTTTGCCATATTTCTTAACCCAATAATTCTATTAGATTCTATATTTGACTCCGTTGAAGAGAAATGGCTAGGAGCTAAAAAGGTTTGTAAATTTGACGCTTTTTTAAAGATGATGCATGGTTCATCATCTAATACAGTAGACAAGATCCTATCCGTTTTTTAAATCGGATAGTTTTTCCGAATAATATTTTTAAGTTCTCTAGAACATGTATTGAATTTAGTCACAAACCTAGGTTGATGTATGTTGAAGGAGGATTCCTTTGTATCTGTCACAACTGAGGGCTGGAGACCGTGACTGGGAGCCTCAGTTGTAGGGGCTGAGGTATATGTGTACTAGTGATGAGCACCGGAAATTTTTTGGGTTTTGTGTTTTGGTTTTGGGTTCGGTTCCGCGGCCGTGTTTTGGGTTCGAACGCGTTTTGGCAAAACCTCACCGAATTTTTTTTGTCGGATTCGGGTGTGTTTTGGATTTGGGTGTTTTTTTCAAAAAACCCTAAAAAACAGCTTAAATAATAGAATTTGGGGGTCATTTTGATCCCAAAGTATTATTAACCTCAATAACCATAATTTCCACTCATTTTCAGTCTATTCTGAACACCTCACACCTCACAATATTATTTTTAGTCCTAAAATTTGCACCGAGGTCGCTGGATGGCTAAGCTAAGCGACCCAAGTGGCCGACACAAACACCTGGCCCATCTAGGAGTGGCACTGCAGTGTCACGCAGGATGGCCCTTCCAAAAAACACTCCCCAAACAGCACATGACGCAAAGAAAAAAAGAGGCGCAATGAGGTAGCTGTGTGAGTAAGCTAAGCGACCCTAGTGGCCGACACAAACACCTGGCCCATCTAGGAGTGGCACTGCAGTGTCACGCAGGATGGCCCTTCCAAAAAACACTCCCCAAACAGCACATGACGCAAAGAAAAAAAGAGGCGCAATGAGGTAGCTGTGTGAGTAAGCTAAGCGACCCTAGTGGCCGACACAAACACCTGGCCCATCTAGGAGTGGCACTGCAGTGTCACGCAGGATGGACCTTCCAAAAAACACTCCCCAAACAGCACATGACGCAAAGAAAAAAAGAGGCGCAATGAGGTAGCTGTGTGAGTAAGATAAGCGACCCTAGTGGCCGACACAAACACCTGGCCCATCTAGGAGTGGCACTGCAGTGTCACGCAGGATGGCCCTTCCAAAAAACACTCCCCAAACAGCACATGACGCAAAGAAAAAAAGAGGCGCAATGAGGTAGCTGTGTGAGTAAGCTAAGCGACCCTAGTGGCCGACACAAACACCTGGCCCATCTAGGAGTGGCACTGCAGTGTCATGCAGGATGGCCCTTCCAAAAAACACTCCCCAAACAGCACATGACGCAAAGAAAAAAAGAGGCGCAATGAGGTAGCTGTGTGAGTAAGATAAGCGACCCTAGTGGCCGACACAAACACCTGGCCCATCTAGGAGTGGCACTGCAGTGTCACGCAGGATGGCCCTTCCAAAAAACACTCCCCAAACAGCACATGACGCAAAGAAAAAAAGAGGCGCAATGAGGTAGCTGTGTGAGTAAGCTAAGCGACCCTAGTGGCCGACACAAACACCTGGCCCATCTAGGAGTGGCACTGCAGTGTCACGCAGGATGGCCCTTCCAAAAAACACTCCCCAAACAGCACATGACGCAAAGAAAGAAAGGGGCGCAATGAGGTAGCTGTGTGAGTAAGCTAAGCGACCCTAGTGGCCGACACAAACACCTGGCCCATCTAGGAGTGGCACTGCAGTGTCACGCAGGATGGCCCTTTCAAAAAACACTCCCCAAACAGCACATGACGCAAAGAAAAAAAGAGGCGCAATGAGGTAGCTGTGTGAGTAAGCTAAGCGACCCTAGTGGCCGACACAAACACCTGGCCCATCTAGGAGTGGCACTGCAGTGTCACGCAGGATGGCCCTTCCAAAAACCACTCCCCAAACAGCACATGACGCAAAGAAAAATGAAAGAAAAAAGAGGTGCAAGATGGAATTGTCCTTGGGCACTCCCACCCACCCTTATGTTGTATAAACAGGACATGCACACTTTAACCAACCCATCATTTCAGTGACAGGGTCTGCCACACGACTGTGACTGAAATGACGGGTTGGTTTGGACCCCCACCAAAAAAGAAGCAATTAATCTCTCCTTGCACAAACTGTCTCTACAGAGGCAAGATGTCCACCTCATCATCATCCTCCGATATATCACCGTGTACATCCCCCTCCTCACAGATTATCAATTCGTCCCCACTGGAATCCACCATCTCAGCTCCCTGTGTACTTTGTGGAGGCAATTGCTGCTGGTCAATGTCTCCACGGAGGAATTGATTATAATTCATTTTAATGAACATCATCTTCTCCACATTTTCTGGATGTAACCTCGTACGCCGATTGCTGACAAGGTGAGCGGCGGCACTAAACACTCTTTCGGAGTACACACTTGTGGGAGGGCAACTTTGGTAGAATAAAGCCAGTTTGTGTAAGGGCCTCCAAATTGCCTCTTTTTCCTGCCAGTATAAGTACGGACTGTCTGACGTGCCTACTTGGATGCGGTCACTCATATAATCCTCCACCATTCTTTCAATGGGGAGAGAATCATATGCAGTGACAGTAGACGACATGTCCGTAATCGTTGTCAGGTCCTTCAGTCCGGACCAGATGTCAGCATCAGCAGTCGCTCCAGACTGCCCTGCATCACCGCCAGCGGGTGGGCTCGGAATTCTGAGCCTTTTCCTCGCACCCCCAGTTGCGGGAGAATGTGAAGGAGGAGATGTTGACAGGTCGCGTTCCGCTTGACTTGACAATTTTGTCACCAGCAGTTCTTTGAACCCCAGCAGACTTGTGTCTGCCGGAAAGAGAGATCCAAGGTAGGTTTTAAATCTAGGATCGAGCACGGTGGCCAAAATGTAGTGCTCTGATTTCAACAGATTGACCACCCGTGAATCCTTGTTAAGCGAATTAAGGGCTCCATCCACAAGTCCCACATGCCTAGCGGAATCGCTCTGTGTTAGCTCCTCCTTCAATGTCTCCAGCTTCTTCTGCAAAAGCCTGATGAGGGGAATGACCTGACTCAGGCTGGCAGTGTCTGAACTGACTTCACGTGTGGCAAGTTCAAAAGGTTGCAGAACCTTGCACAACGTTGAAATCATTCTCCACTGTGCTTGAGACAGGTGCATTCCAACTCCTATATCGTGCTCAGTTGTATAGGCTTGAATGGCCTTTTGCTGCTCCTCCAACCTCTGAAGCATATAGAGGGTTGAATTCCACCTCGTTACCACTTCTTGCTTCAGATGATGGCAGGGCAGGTTCAGGCGTTTTTGGTGGTGCTCCAGTCTTCTGTACATGGTGCCTGTACGCCGAAAGTGTCCCGCAATTCTTCTGGCCACCGACAGCATCTCTTGCAAGCCCCTCTCGTTTTTTAAATAATTCTGCACCACCAAATTCAAGGTATGTGCAAAACATGGGACGTGCTGGAATTTGCCCATATTTAATGCACACACAATATTGCTGGCGTTGTCCGATGCCACAAATCCACAGGAGAGTCCAATTGGGGTAAGCCATTCTGCGATGATCTTCCTCAGTTGCCGTAAGAGGTTTTTAGCTGTGTGCGTATTCTGGAAAGCGGTGATACAAAGCGTAGCCTGCCTAGGAAAGAGTTGGCGTTTGCGAGATGCTGCTACTGGTGCCGCCGCTGCTGTTCTTGCGGCGGGAGTCCATACATCTACCCAGTGGGCTGTCACAGTCATATAGTCCTGAGCCTGCCCTGCTCCACTTGTCCACATGTCCGTGGTTAAGTGGACATTGGGTACAACTGCATTTTTTAGGACACTGGTGAGTCTTTTTCTGAGGTCTGTGTACATTTTCGGTATCGCCTGCCTAGAGAAATGGAACCTATATGGTATTTGGTACCGGGGACACAGTACCTCCAACAAGTCTCTAGTTGCCTCTGCAGTAATGATGGATACCGGAACCACGTTTCTCACCGCCCAGGATGCCAAGGCCTCAGTTATCCGCTTTGCAGCAGGATGACTGCTGTGATATTTCATCTTCCTCGCAAAGGACTGTTGGACAGTCAATTGCTTGGTGGAAGTAGTAAAAGTGGTCTTACGAGTACGACTTCCCCTCTGGGATGACCATCGACTCCCAGCAGCAACAACAGCAGCGCCAGCAGCAGTAGGCGTTACACGCAAGGATGCATCGGTGGAATCCCAGGCAGGAGAGGACTCGTCAGAATTGCCAGTGACATGGCCTGCAGGACTATTGGCATTCCTGGGGAAGGAGGAAATTGACACTGAGGGAGTTGGTGGGGTGGTTTGCGTGAGCTTGGTTACAAGAGGAAGGGATTTACTGGTCAGTGGACTGCTTCCGCTGTCGCCCAAAGTTTTTGAACTTGTCACTGACTTATGATGAATGCGCTGCAGGTGACGTATAAGGGAGGATGTTCCGAGGTGGTTAACGTCCTTACCCCTACTTATTACAGCTTGACAAAGGCAACACACGGCTTGACAAATGTTGTCCGCATTTCTGTTGAAATACTTCCACACCGAAGAGCTGATTTTTTTGGTATTTTCACCAGGCATGTCAATGGCCCTATTCCTCCCACGGACAACAGGTGTCTCCCCGGGTGCCTGACTTAAACAAACCACCTCACCATCAGAATCCTCCTGGTCAATTTCCTCCCCAGCGCCAGCAACACCCATATCCTCCTCATCCTGGTGTACTTCAACACTGACATCTTCAATCTGACTATCAGGAACTGGACTGCGGGTGCTCCTTCCAGCACTTGCAGGGGGCGTGCAAATGGTGGAAGGCGCATGCGCTTCACGTCCAGTGTTGGGAAGGTCAGGCATCGCAAACGACACAATTGGACTCTCCTTGTGGATTTGTGATTTCGAAGAACGCACAGTTCTTTGCTGTGCTTTTGCCAGCTTGAGTCTTTTCATTTTGAGTGCTTCCATCCTCATGTGAAGCTGAACCACTAGCCATGAACATAGGCCAGGGCCTCAGCCGTTCCTTGCCACTCCGTGTTGTAAATGGCATATTGGCAAGTTTACGCTTCTCCTCCGACGATTTTATTTTAGATTTGTTAGTCCTTTTTTTACTGATATTTGGTGTTTTGGATTTTACATGCTCTGTACTATGACATTGGGCATCGGCCTTGGCAGACGACGTTGCTGGCATTTCATCGTCTCGGCCATGACTAGTGGCAGCAGCTTCAGCACGAGGTGGAAGTCGATCTTGATCTTTCCCTATTTTTGGAACCTCAACATTTTTGTTCTCCATATTTTAATAGGCACAACTAAAAGGCACCTCAGGTAAACAATGGAGATGGATGGATACTAGTATACTTATGGATTGACGAACGACTGCCGACACAGAGGTAGCTACAGCCGTGGACTACCGTACTGCGTCTGCTGCTAATATAGACTGGATGATAATGAGATATAAAATATATATATATCACTACTGCAGCCGGACAGGTATATATTATATAATGACGGACCTGCTGGACACTGTCAGCTCAGCACTGCAGACTCCTAAAGTAAGCTACTAGTATCAAGAAGATAGAAAAAAGAAAAAAACACCACGGGTAGGTGGTATACAATTATGGATGGACGAGCGACTGCCGACACAGAGGTAGCTACAGCCGTGGACTACCGTACTGCATCTGCTGCTAATATAGACTGGATGATAATGATATAAAAAATATATATATATATATCACTACTGCAGCCGGACAGGTATATATTATATAATGACGGACCTGCTGGACACTGTCAGCTCAGCACTGCAGACTCCTAAAGTAAGCTACTAGTATCAAGAAGATAGAAAAAAGAAAAAAACACCACAGGTAGGTGGTATACAATTATGGATGGACGAGCGACTGCCGACACAGAGGTAGCTACAGCCGTGGACTACCGTACTGCGTCTGCTGCTAATATAGACTGGATGATAATGAGATATAAAATATATATATATCACTACTGCAGCCGGACAGGTATATATTATATAATGACGGACCTGCTGGACACTGTCAGCTCAGCACTGCAGACTCCTAAAGTAAGCTACTAGTATCAAGAAGATAGAAAAAAAAAAAAAAACACCACGGGTAGGTGGTATACAATTATGGATGGACGAGCGACTGCCGACACAGAGGTAGCTACAGCCGTGGACTACCGTACTGCGTCTGCTGCTAATATAGACTGGATGATAATGATATAACAAAAATATATATATATCACTACTGCAGCTGGACAGGTATATATTATATAATGACGGACCTGCTGGACACTGTCAGCTCAGCACTGCAGACTCCTAAAGTAAGCTACTAGTATCAAGAAGATAGAAAAAAAACAAAACACCACGGGTAGGTGGTATACAATTATGGATGGACGAGCGACTGCCGACACAGAGGTAGCTACAGCCGTGGACTACCGTACTGCGTCTGCTGCAGTGCTAATATAGACTGGATGATAATGATATATAAAAAATATATATATATCACTACTGCAGCCGGACAGGTATATATTATATAATGACGGACCTGCTGGACACTGTCAGCAGAATGCGTTTATAGAATTAAAAAAAACACCACACGACGAGTGTTTAACTTTTTCAGGCAGACAATCACAATATACTGGTGGTCAGTGGTCACTGGTCAGTCACACTGGCACTGGCAGTGGCACTCTGGCAGCAAAAGTGTGCACTGTTAAAAATATGTACTCCTGCTATAACTGCTCCCCAGTCTCCCCCACAATTAAGCTGTGTGAGCAGTGAGCACTCAGCACAGTCAGATATACAGTATTACATAGATGATGCAGCACACTGAGGGCACACTGAGGCTGAGCACAGATATGGTATGTGACTGTGTCACACTGTGTATCGTTTTTTTTTCAGGCAGAGAACGGATTAATTAAACTGGTGGTCACTGGTCACACTATCAGCAAGTAGTACTCCTAATATGCTCCCCAAAATTAGTAAATCAAGTGTCACTCTCTACTACTCTCTAGTCTACTCTAAACGGAGAGGACGCCAGCCACGTCCTCTCCCTATCAATCTCAATGCACGTGTGAAAATGGCGGCGACGCGTGGCTCCTTATATAGAATCCGAGTCTCGCGATAGAATCCGAGCCTCGCGAGAATCCGACAGCGGGATGATGACGTTCGGGCGCGCTCGGGTTAACCGAGCAAGGCGGGAAGATCCGAGTCTGCCTCGGACCCGTGTAAAAAGCGTGAAGTTCGGGGGGGTTCGGTTTCCGAGAAACCGAACCCGCTCATCACTAATGTGTACCTGGGAGGCAGTACAGGGTTCTTGGACATGCAGAGAACCTTTAGAACAAATGCCCAAAGGCGTGACCAAGACAACAAAGGAAAGTTCAAAGGTTTTATTAAACACAGTTCAGAGGAATACTTATGACTTGGTACTGGTAATAGGAAACACAGTTCAGAGGAATACTGATGATAGAAAACTGATGGTGACTTGGGATCGATGGTGGAACACCGATGGTGACTTGGGATCGATGGCGGAACACCGATGGTGACTTGGGGTCAATGGCAGAACATCGATGGTGACTTGGGATCGATGGCAGAACACCGATGGTGACTTGGGATCGATGGCGGAACACCGATGGTGAACTGGGGTCGATGGCGGAACACCGATGGTGACTTGGGATCGATGGCGGAACACCGATGGTGACTTGGGATCGATGGCGGAACACCGATGGTTACTGGCAGGGCAGGGCACCGCTGGAAGCTGGAAGCCGGTGTCAGGTAACTGCCAGTCGCAAGGTGCAATGATGAGACACTGCAGAGTCAGGCTGTACTGCAGAGAAAGTCCATGGAAGGACTGCACACTGGAATCACTGAAGATAATTGAAGCACTGACTTCTTTCCACACCAGGAACAGGATATTTATACCTGCTGGGAAGCAGGGATTAGCTGGCTGATTAACCAGAGACCAGAGTGCAGCTGCTGTGTAATCAAGCTGAGAGTAGAGTGCAGCTGATAGGCTGAATGGTAACATGTGATAAGGAAAACATGGCTGCGCCCATGTTAGCTTTTTGGAGGGAAAGATTGTTTGTAACTTGAATGTCAGCTTTAACCATGAAGCTGCCAGAATCACAGTAAAGAGATTTGAGACAATGAGATGCAGCGTGCTGCACACAGACAGTGCAGATGGAATCCAGGCTTGGAACACTGGGACAGTCTCAGGAGGCATTTGGAAGGTAAATACTGATAAGGAATTACCTAGATCGTGACAGTATCTCTCCGAACTAATAGGGAGTCCCTATTTTTTTGACGTGCTTCCGCTAATGCTTCCTCTATAATATTAACGGGATAACCTTGATCTTTAAATGATGTAGTTAATTCAGATGCTTGTGTCTCAAATTGTTCAATATGCGAGCACAGGGGCAACATACGTAGGGGTACTAGTCAACACAGTCTTGTGAGACATGTGTTACAGGAACATGACGGGGATATTAAATGTTTAAAAGTGCAGGGGGTAGAACACATTAAACCCACTACCAGAGGAGGGGATAGATTCAATGTATTATGTAAACGGGAGGCTTTCTGGATCTATACTTTGGGCACCCTATTCCCCAGGGGTCTTAATGACTGTATAGAGATGAATAATATATAAGTAGGATTATTTATTCATCTCTATTGATCTGTTCCACTACTTTTGTTTTATACCATCTATACCATCGACTATTTGTATTAAGGTCACCATTCATGATTAAGTATGCTCTTAAAAATTGGGATTGTGTACGTATTATATACTCTGTGAATTCTTTCTATATTTAGGATTAATTCATGGCAAAATAATTGATTGAGAAGGGGGATTCGAACTTGGGTCTCTACAGTTTGGTATTGTTTTCCGTTTTAGGCATTAGTGTGGTGAGCCACACGGATTAATGATACAGCAAATGTGCTGGATGATATACTTTACATGCATTTAGGCTTTTCATGATCTCTCCGTGATGCCACATTATTATAAAAAAATTTTTAAAAAGATTATTGTTATGTTTTGTGTGTGTAATCAGACTTAAGTAGTCTGTTATAAGGTTTCTTATTACATTTTTGTTTTCCTTTGTATGTATAAATATAAGTATGCTTGAAACTGCTGGAAACCATAATGATTAGAAACACCTGTTATGCACCTGTTACCTCAATTGCAATTATGGTGAGGAAAAATGCTGATAGGCTACCAATCACCTTAAATAGTGCAACTCTTGTGCCTCAAAATTACCTTCTGATGAAACCGACTTGCCCTACGTCGGAGAAACGCGTTAAGGATAAGGGACGTTAACCGCATCATCGTGAGCCCTGACTACTGCACTTTACAGCCGCAGCGCTGATCCAGCACCTTTATTACCACCTCCAGTTACCAGCTCCAGCCGAGGTGTGGGTTCCCCCCCTTCTCCCTTGCTGGGACGTTGTCCGCATCTGACCGCCGCGTCTGTGTTCACCGCATTGCCCAGGAGCTCTGGAAGCGGACCACCATTCTCTTCATCTACAGCGGTGAGATACCACACTGTCGGATTGCGGCGGGGGGTTGTAGCCTACCCACTTGCTGTGGGAGGAATTGGTTGTATTCATACTGCATTTCTACAAATGTTATCTATCTTTCAAGAGGATCAAGTGGACCTGCCATGGTTCTATTGCTTTGCTTATTAGCTATCACCTGCTTGGTGGGACATTGAACATTACCTCTCTCAGTTACATTGAGAACGTTCTCCTTCCCGCAATCACTTGGGAATATAAGCATTTATCATTGTTAGTTCAGTGGTTTCCTTTTGTGCGGTTTCATTCATTCATATTTTAAATGATCAGTATATTACATTTTAAGTGTTTTATCCAATAATAAATTGGTATATATTATCTAAGCGCTCTCTTTTGTTTAATCTAGTTTAGACGTATTGGTTTGTGTATTAGGTGTTCAGAGCACCTTTTGAGAGCAGATATTGTGCTTTTACAGGTGTATGTATATTTGTATTGTTTAAATATTATTGCTTAATTGCAAGCGCCTGATTATCCCTCTTTAGTGAGGATCTTTTTATACATGGACCTGTGTCACGAACCGATCTCTCACCTCTGCGGGTTCTGGGGTTCATCCGTTGCCTGTGCGGTTGCTCGCGGTGCTGTGCGGCCATGTAGGGACGCGGCGTGATCGGTGGCACAGGTGAGGTAGGATCTGGGAGCTGGGAGTGCGGGGACCGAATGGCCAAAGGCACCGCTGTGTGTCTGCAGTATAGGAGGTGGCCATGTTGGAGACCAAATAAGCAATACAGAGCACTTGTGAAAACACCTGTGGGTAAGTGTAAGCCAATCCCGTGCTTGTGCTGCCTTTTATACCTGTTTCAGACCGCAAATGCTGGATCCTACCCGGTAAGACAAACGTGTTCTTACCGGGTGGGATCCGGCATTTGCGCTCCGCTGCTGGCTTTCCGACCCGGCAATATACCGGGTCGGTTGCCATAGCAGCGGAGGGAGCAGCAGCAGCAGGGGCGGGGGTGGAGGCGGCGCCGGGAGATGAGCTCATCTCATGCGCAGCCTCTCCCTATGCTGTGAATGGGAGCCGTGTCGCATTGACACGGCTCCCATTCACACCGCACCTGACCCGGTAATCAACCCGGGTAAAGCCCTTATTTTTTACCGGGTTGAATTACCGGGTCAGGCGACCCGCTAATTCAGCCAGTGTGCTTTCACATCGCACACTGACCCGGGTCGACACGGCAATATGCCGTGTCGATACCGGGTTATTTGTGCGATGTGAAAGGGGTATAAGTAGTCTGGGATTATGCTACTCTGAGCCGTGCTTCGTTGTATCTATGCTATGCCTTAGCTCTGTGCTCTCTCCGTGCATTCCTGTGTGATTCCCGTGGTCCAGATATCGCCTCCGCTCCCAGAGGTCCGTCTGCAGCCTTCACTGCTAAAGATCCACCAGCTCCCTGCTGTGCTGTCAGTCAATCACTCACCCAGTGGCAAACAATTGGATTCCCAGAGTCTTGTATGAGGTTACCCTGTCTGCCTGCTTCAAACCACACAGACTTTGGAGGATTCTACTAACATCAGCTGTTCGTTTGCTCTACTCTAAACTTAACCCATTCATCATCATTGTCGTCTGCTGCAGTTTCACAGTGATCTTTAGAACTTGCAAGTAACCCATTTCAATACTTTGTTTTCTGTGTGCTACAATCAAGGACAATTCTTCACAGCCTCTCAGTTTAATCTTTAAAGTTCATTACAAATCTCTACAGTTACTTATTCATGTCTGCATTATCCAGTTAACACAATTTACAGTTCAGCATCAAATCTTGTTTCTTTTGGACAATTCATCATTCATTCATAAGCCTGTTTAAAACTCAGTTCTATGAACATTTTCTCAATTTATCTTTAACATTGTTCCTGCTTATCATTTCTACCACGTATACAATACGTCAGTTTATATATGGTGATTTATAATTTGTCATTTAACTTTTTACTGGAATTGTTGCTTACAATAAATATATGAAACAGAGCTTTCTTCGTCCTCCCTGCTCTCATCATACCCCAGCACCTACACCTGAGGTTGGTCCAGGGTAGTGATGAGCGGGTTCAGTTTCGCGGAATCCGAACCCCCCCGAACTTCACCTTGTTTACATGGGTCCGAGGCAGGTTTGAACCTTCCCGCCTTGCTCGGCCTTCCCGAGCGCGCCCGAACGTCATCATCCCGCTGTCGGATTCTCGCGAGATTCGGATTCTATATAAGCAGCTGCGCGTAGCCGCCATTTTCACACGTGCATTGGAGATGATAGGGAGAGGACGTGGCTGGCGTCCTCTCCGTTTATTTATTGTAGAAGAGACAGTTGATTGCTTGTTTATTACTAATTGTGTGGAGGATTGGGGAGCAGCTGTTAGGAGTACAGTGCAGAGTTTTGCTGATAAGTGACCACCAGTTTTTATCCGTTCTCTGCCTGAAAAAACGCTCCATACCATATCTGTGCTCAGTGTGCTGCATGATATATCTGTGCTGAGTGCTCACACTGCTTAATTGTGGGGACTGGGGAGCAGCTATAGCAGGAGTACTGTGCAGAGTTTTGCTGACAGTGACCACCAGTATACGTTTGTCTGCCTGAAAAACACTCCATATCTGTGCTCACAGTGTGCTGCTTTATTGTGGGGACTGGGGACCACCAGTATAATTAATATTATATAGGAGTACAGTGCAGAGTGCACTGCTGTACCTACCTCTGTGTCATCATCCATTAAGTATACTATCCATCTACATTCCTTTACCTGTGGTGCATTTTAGTTTAGCAGTTTGCTGACAGTGTCCACCAGGTCCAGTATACTATATATAGCAGTACGGTAGGCCACTGCTGTACCTACCTCTGTGTCGTCACTCGTCATCCATTAAGTATACTATCCATCCATCTACATTGTATACCTGGGTTCCTTTTTTTAGACTAGTTTAGCAGTTTGCTGACAGTGTCCACCAGGTCCAGTATACTATATATAGCAGTACGGTAGGCCACTGCTGTACCTACCTCTGTGTCGTCACTCATCATCCATTAAGTATACTACCCATCCATCTACATTGTATACCTGCGGTGCCTTTTTTTTAGACTAGTTTAGCAGTTTGCTGACAGTGTCCACCAGGTCCAGTATACTATATATAGCAGTACGGTAGGCCACTGCTGTACCTACCTCTGTGTTGTCACTCGTCATCCATTAAGTATACTATCCATCCATCTACATTGTATACCTGTGGTGCCTTTTTTTTAGACTAGTTTAGCAGTTTGCCGACAGTGTCCACCAGGTCCAGTATACTATATATAGCAGTACGGTAGGCCACTGCTGTACCTACCTCTGTGTCGTCACTCGTCATCCATTAAGTATACTATCCATCTACATTGTATACCTGTGGTGCATTTTAGACTAATTTAGCAGTTTGCTGACAGTGTCCACCTCCACCGGTATACTATATATAGCAGTACGGTAGGCCACTGCTGTACCTACCTCTGTGTCGTCACTCGTCATCCATTAAGTATACTATCCATCTACATTGTATATCTGTGGTGCATTTTAGTTGTGCGCAGTATATATAGCAGTAGGCCATTGCTATTGATACTGGCATATAATTCCACACATTAAAATATGGAGAACAAAATTGTGGAGGTTAAAAAAATAGGGAAAGATCAAGATCCACTTCCACCTCGTGCTGAAGCTGCCGCCACTAGTCATGGCCGAGACGATGAAATGCCATCAACGTCATCTGCCAAGGCCGATGCCCAATGTCATAGTAGAGAGCATGTAAAATCCAAAACACAAAAGTTCAGTAAAATGACCCAAAAATCAAAATTAAAAGCGTCTGAGGAGAATTGTAAACTTGCCAATATGCCATTTACGACACGGAGTGGCAAAGAACGGCTGAGGCCCTGGCCTATGTTGATGGCTAGTGGTTCAGCTTCAAATGAGGATGGAAGCACTCATCCTCTCGCTAGAAAAAAGAAAAGACTTAAGCTGGCAAAAGCACAGCAAAGAACTGTGCGTTCTTCAAAATCACAAATCCCCAAGGAGAGTCCAATTGTGTCGGTTGCGATGCCTGACCTTCCCAACACTGGACGGGAAGAGCTTGCGCCTTCCACCATTTGCACGCCCCCTGCAAGTGCTGGAAGGAGCACCCGCAGTCCAGTTCCTGATAGTCAAATTGAAGATGTCAGTGTAAAAGTACACCAGGATGAGGATATGGGTGTTGCTGGCGCTGGGGAGGAAATTGACAAGGAGGATTCTGATGGTGAGGTGGTTTGTTTAAGTCAGGCACCCGGGGAGACACCTGTTGTCCGTGGGACGAATATGGCCATTGACATGCCTGGTCAAAATACAAAAAAAATCAGCTCTTCTGTGTGGAATTATTTCAACACAAATGCGGACAACAGGTGTCAAGCCGTGTGTTGCCTTTGTCAAGCTGTAATAAGTAGGGGTAAGGACGTTAACCACCTCCGAACATCCTCCCTTATACATCACCTGCAGCGCATTCATCATAAGTCAGTGACAAGTTCAAAAACTTTGGGTGACAGCGGAAGCAGTCCACTGACCACTAAATCCCTTCCTCTTGTAACCAAGCTCCTGCAAACCACACCACCAACTCCCTCAGTGTCAATTTCCTCCTTACCCAGGAAAGCCAATAATCCTGCAGGCCATGTCACTGGCAAGTCTGACGAGTCCTCTCCTGCCTGGGATTCCTCCGATGCATTCTTGAGTGTAACGCCTACTGCTGTTGGCGCTGCTGTTGTTGCTGCTGGGAGTCGATCGGCATCCCAGAGGGGAAGTCGGAAGACCACTTGTACTACTTTCCAGTAAGCAATTGACTGTACAACAGTCCTTTGCGAGGAAGATGAAATATCACAGCAGTCATCCTGCTGCAAAGCGGATAACTGAGGCCTTGGCAGCCTGGGCGGTGAGAAACGTGGTTCCGGTATCCATCGTTAATTCAGAGCCAACTATAGACTTGATTGAGGTACTGTGTCCCCGGTACCAAATACCATCTAGGTTCCATTTCTCTAGGCAGGCGATACCGAAAATGTACACAGATGTCAGAAAAAGAGTCACCAGTGTCCTAAAAAATGTCCACTTAACCACGGACATGTGGACAAGTGGAGCAGGGCAGACTCAGGACTATATGACTGTGACAGCCCACTGGGTAGATGTATTGCCTCCCACTGCAAGAACAGCAGCGGCGGCACCAGTAGCAGCATCTCGCAAATGCCAACTCGTTTCTAGGCAGGCTACGCTTTGTATCACCGCTTTCCAGAATAGGCACACAGCTGAAAACCTCTTACGGCGACTGAGGAAGATCATCGCAGAATGGCTTACCCCAATTGGACTCTCCTGGGGATTTGTGACATCGGACAATGTCAGCAATATTGTGCGTGCATTGCATCTGGGCAAATTCCAGCACGTCCCATGTTTTGCACATACTTTGAATTTGGTGGTGCAGAATTATTTAAAAAGCGACAGGGGCGTGCAAGAGATAATGTCGGTGGCCCGAAGAATTGCGGCCCACTTTCGGCGTTTAGGCACAGCGTACAGAAGACTGGAGCACCACCAAACATACTTGAACCTGCCCTGCCATCATCTGAAGCAAGAGGTGGTAACGAGGTGGAATTCAAAACTCTATATGCTTCAGAGGATGGAGGAGCAGCAAAAAGGCCATTCAAGCCTATACATCTGGCCACGACATAGGCAAAGGAGGTGGAATGCACCTGACTCAAGCGCAGTGAAGAATGATTTCAACGTTGTGCAAGGTACTGCAACCCTTTGAACTTGCCACACGTGAAGTCAGTTCAGACACTGCCAGCCTGAGTCAGGTGATTCCCCTCATCAGGGTTTTGCAGAAGAAGCTGGATGCATTGAAGGAGGAGCTAAAATAGAGTGATTCCGCTAGGCATGTGGGACTTGTAGATGGAGCCCTTAATTCGCTTAACCAGGATTCACGGGTGGTCAATCTGTTGAAATCAGAGCACTACATTTTGGCCACCGTGCTCGATCCTAGATTTAAAACCTACGTTGTATCTCTCTTTCCGGCAGACACAAGTCTGCAGAGGTTCAAAGACCTGCTGGTGAGAAAATTGTCAAGTCAAGCGGAACGTGACCCGTCAACAGCTCCTCTTTCACATTCTCCCGCAACTGGGGGTGCGAGGAAAAGGCTAAGAATTCCGAGCCCACCCGCTGGCGGTGATGAAGGGCAGTCTGGAGCGAGTGCTGACTTCTGGTCCGGACTGAAGGACCTGCCAACGATTACTGACATGTCATCTACTGTCACTGCATATGATTCTCGCACCATTGAAAGAATGGTGGAGGATTATATGAGTGACCGCATCCAAGTAGGCACGTCAGACAGTCCGTACGTATACTGGCAGGAAAAAGAGGCAATTTGGAGGCCCTTGCACAAACTGGCTTTATTCTACCTAAGTTGCCCTCCCTCCAGTGTGTACTCCGAAAGAGTGTTTAGTGCAGCCGCTCACCTTGTCAGCAATCGGCGTACGAGGTTACTTCCAGAAAATGTGGAGAAGATGATGTTCATTAAAATGAATTATAATCAATTCCTCCGTGGAGACATTCACCAGCAGCAATTGCCTCCAGAAAGTACACGGGGACCTGAGATGGTGGATTCCAGTGGGGACGAATTAATAATCTGTGAGGAGGGGGATGTACACAGTGAAAGGGGTGATGAATCGGACGATGAGGAGGAGGTGGACATCTTGCCTCTGTAGAGCCAGTTTGTGCAAAGAGAGATTGATTGCTTCTTTTTTGGTGGGGGCCCAAACCAACCAGTCATTTCAGTCACAGTCGTGTGGCAGACCCTGTCACTTAAATGATGGGTTCGTTAAAGTGTGCATGTCCTGTTTATACAACATAAGGGTGGGTGGGAGGGCCCAAGGACAATTCCATCTTGCACCTCTTTTTTCTTTCATTTTTCTTTGCATCATGTGCTGTTTGGGGACTATTTTTTTGAAGTGCTATCCTGTCTGACACTGCAGTGCCACTCCTAGATGGGCCAGGTGTTTGTGTCGGCCACTTGGGTCGCTTAGCTTAGTCACACAGCTACCTCATTGCGCCTCTTTTTTTCTTTGCATCATGTGCTGTTTGGGGACTATTTTTTTTAAGTGCCATCCTGTCTGACACTGCTGTGCTACTCCTAGATGGGCCAGGTGTTTGTGTCGGCCACTTGGGTCGCTTAGCTTAGCCATCCAGCGACCTCGGTGCAAATTTTAGGACTAATAATATTGTGAGGTGTGAGGTGTTCAGAATAGACTGAAAATGAGTGGAAATTATGGTTATTGAGGTTAATAATACTTTGGGATCAAAATGACCCCCAAATTCTATGATTCTATGATTTAAGCTGTTTTTTAGGGTTTTTTGAAAAAAAAACACCCGAATCCAAAACACACCCGAATCCGACAAAAAAAATTCGGTGAGGTTTTACCAAAACGCGTCCGAATCCAAAACACGGCCACGGAACCGAACCCAAAACCAAAACACAAAACCCGAAAAATTTCCGGTGCACATCACTAGTCCAGCGTTAACGGATTCACAAAAACACCCGGCCCTGACAGTAAGCACTGGCCACATGGATCCGTCAGGTGACCAATTCGCAGGAGGCGGTGCTATGACAGACATCCTTTCCCTGAGGAAGCCTGACGGGCGAAACGCGTTGAGAGACTGAATGACCTACCTACCTGTATCATTAAGCTAAGCCTTTTTTATGTTTTATTTCTATATATTAAAAAGTTTTTTTGTTTGAAATAAGGCTGTCTACTAAGGCTGTCTACTATTGTTCTATACGGACTAAAGAGGATCTATTTGATACGTACTGTCTAAAGAATTTGTTTGGTACGCATGATTTATAGGGGTGGTATTCCCAGATTTATCTAAGGTACTACTCCATATGGCGATGCTCTGTGTTTCCTAATATACAGGTGGAATATACCTACTGAATCAGGATTTGCTATATCACAATACAAGGTGATATTTGGTGGAAAACTCCTACTGGATAAAGGAGTGATAGGCACGAACACAAGTGGTTATCTGGTACGGATCTTTTCATTTATTATATATGCAACACATTATTTAAAAATACTGCACCATATGGCGCTTGTTCTTCTTTCCCAATACTATAGACATCCTTTCCCGTCTGGAAAATCAGGAGTCTATACAGACACAAATAGTTCAGTTTATGCAAACTATGGCAGATCGTTTGGAGGTTCTTCATACGGCTATAAAGACATCTCAAGTCCAAGTCCCAACTCCGGTTGTTTCGGCTACCACAACGGTTTCTCCTGTGACGCTGCCTATGTCCTGCTTGCAGTTACCTTCTCCGAGTAAGTTTGACGGAACTCCAAAACTTTGGAGAGGATTTCTGAACCAATGCGAGATCCAGTTCGAACTGTTGTCCGCCAGTTTCCCTTCAGCTCGTTCTAAGGTCGCATATATTATTGCCCTCCTGTCCGGTTACAAAGAGTTCGTATCATCCTTCTGGAAAATCTTCGATGAACCAGGCAAAACCACCTCAGCATCTTTGGAGATTCTCTGTCTACGTCAAGGTTTACGTCCTGTCAGTTAATATATTATTGAGTTTCGCACGTTGTCTTCAGAGTTAAACTGGAATGAGGAGGCCCTGATCGCGACGTTTTGGAATGGACTTTCAGAGAAAATCAAGGATGATTTAACCATTCGGGATGTGCCAACTAAGCTGAATGAATTGATTTCCATCTGTATTAAACTTGACCTACGCTACAGAGAGCGATGTTTAGAGAAATCCAAGGCAGAGCGATCTAGGCCACGCTATCATCCTAGGCCTCAACAAGATTCTTCATCTCAGTCTCCGGTAACGACAGAAGAACCTATGCAGATCGGGCGCTCTCGCCTCACAGAGGAGGAACGACTTCGTCGTCGACAGGGTAACCTCTGCATGTACTGCGGGTCCTCCGAACATTTAGTAAAGTCTTGCAAACTCCGGCCGGGAAACTCTCGCTCCTAGCTTATTCAAGGGAGGTTAAGCTAGGAGTTACTTTGGAATCACGTCCTGGGAAAGAGCCAACTTTGCCTATTCATTTAGAAGTTCCAAGTTCTACAGTTAAAGTTTCAGCTCTCCTAGATTCCGGGGCAGCCGAGAACTTCATCACCTCAGCCTTTGTCATACGGTCTAAAGTTCAAACTATGCCTCTGAGAGCGTGAGTTGCTGTTACAGCAGTGGATGGAAGTCGAATTCCAGATGGTATAATTACTCATCGAACCGTATGTCTCAAGATGAAAGTAGGTGTGCTCCATTCCTAATATATTTCCTTCTTCGTGATTTCCAAAGCCTCTCATGATGTGATACTTGGATTACCTTGGCTACAGAAACATAATCCACAATTTAATTGGCAAACCATGGAAGTTCTTTTGTGGGGTAAATCCTGTACCAAGGACTGTTTAGCTTCAATTATACCTCTCTGGTCAGTTAGTCGTCCCGACTTACCCTCAGTCTATCAATCCTTTGTGGATGTTTTCAGTAAACAAGCGGCAGACTCCTTACCCCCTCATCATGAATGGGACTGCCCAATCATTTTGGTACCGGGCAAAACACCTCCTAGGGGGCTAATCTATCCGTTATCCATCCCAGAGACTCAAGCTATGTCTGATTATATACAAGAAAATTTAACCAAAGGATTCATCAGACCATCTTCTTCACCTGCAGGAGCCGGATTTTTCTTCGTTAAGAAGAAGGATGGTGGATTACGACCATGCATAGATTACCGTGGACTTAATGAGATCACTGTGAAAAACAAGTACCCATTACCATTAATTCCAGAATTATTTGACCGGGTAAAGGGAGCTACTGTATTTACAAAATTAGATCTTCGAGGGGCCTACAATTTAATCCGCATCCGTGCAGGGGACGAATGGAAGACTGCCTTTAATACCCGGGATGGGCATTACGAATACCTTGTAATGCCTTTTGGTCTTTGTAATGCGCCTGCAGTTTTCCAAAGCTATGTGAATGAACTTTTTCGTGATCTTCTCTGCAAGTGTCTAGTAGTGTACTTGGATGATATCTTAATATTCTCCAAGGATCTGAAGTCTCACCGTCACCAAGTTAAAGAGGTACTGACACGTCTGAGGAAAAATTGACTATATTGTAAGTTGGAGAAGTGTACTTTTAAGTATCCTCCATACCGTTCCTTGGTTACATCATTTCCGGATCAGAGCTATGTATGGATCCTGTAAAGGTACAAGCTATCCGAGATTGGTCTACTCCTACGACTCTCAAGGGGATTCAGCGATTCCTTGGCTTTGCTAATTTCTATAGGAGATTCATTAAGAATTACTCTACGTTGGCCGCTCCCATCACAGCCTTGACTCGCAAGGGAGCAAATCCTATGAACTGGTCTTCTGAAGCAATCAAAGCCTTCTCTGATTTAAAACAAGCCTTTGTGTCAGCCCCCATTCTTCGACAGCCAGATTTGAACCGTCCCTTTCTACTGGAGGTGGACGCATCTACGGAGGCAGTAGGAGCTGTGTTGTCACAAGTCTTTGAAGATAAAAAAGTCCATCCCTGCGGTTATTTCTCCCGTAAGTTCCTACCAGCTGAACGTAATTATGCAATTGGGGAGCAAGAATTACTTGCCATCAAGCTGGCATTTGAGGAGTGGAGATACTTTCTAGAGGGAGCGCAACATCGCATTACAGTATATACCGATCATAAGAATCTCCTATATCTGCAGTCAGTTCAGTGTTTGAATCCACGACAAGCTCGATGAGCGCTTTTCTTCACACAATTTAATTTCAAGCTCACCTATCGTCCAGGGTCTCAGAACAAAAAGGCAGATGCCCTTTCTCGGTCCTTCTCTTCTTCTGAATTAAATGATGCTACCACGAATCAAGCCATTGTGAGTCCTACGTCCTATTTAATGACTCGAACCTCTCCAGTTCCTCCGCCTGGCAAAAACTTGGTCGCCACAAATCTTCGAAAACGACTGCTTACTTGGGCTCACTCTTCATCCTTCATGGGTCATCCTGGAGTTCTAAAGACTCTCAAATTTATTCAGCAGTCT
The DNA here is from genome assembly GCF_028390025.1 of Pseudophryne corroboree. Lineage (NCBI taxonomy): Eukaryota > Metazoa > Chordata > Amphibia > Anura > Myobatrachidae > Pseudophryne > Pseudophryne corroboree. The sequence continues at coordinate 147,646,510 of NC_086446.1, read as the reverse complement.
TACTGGTGGCCACGTCTTAAAGCCGATGTTCAAGAGTTTATAGCAGCATATCCTAAATGTGCCCAACATAAGAGTCCAAGGGGTTCTCCGCCAGGTTTGTTACATCCATTATCTATACCCAAACAACCGTGGACTCATATCTCCATGGATTTCGTGACCGATTTACCTCCATCAAAAGGGCGGAATACCATTTGGGTGATAGTGGATCGATTTTCGAAAATGGCGCATTTCATCCCATTGACTGGATTACCATCAGCCCCTTCACTAGCCAGATTGTTCATTTCTGAGATCTTCAAGTTGCATGGCCTTCCTCGAGAAATCATCTCTGATCGGGGAACACAGTTTGTAGCCAAGTTTTGGAGGTCGATTTGTTCATCTTTAAACGTTAAGTTTAATTTTTCTTCGGCATATCATCCTCAGACAGATGGACAAACTGAGAGAGTAAATCAAGATCTTGAAACCTTTCTCTGGCTATACATTTCATCCTCACAGGATGATTGGGTTGACTACATTCCATTTGCGGAATTCGCTCATAATAATCTCTTTCATTCGTCTTCAGAATCTACGCCATTTTATACTAACGTTGGTTTTCATCCTCGTGTGCCAGAGTTCCATCCGTTGCCAGCCCTAGATGTTCCAGCAGCAGATCAAGAGCTTCAACGTTTATCTAGAATCTGGAGTTGTGTGCGCAAGTCGTTGATCAAAACTTCTGCTCGTTATAAAACTTTCGCAGATAGAAAACGTAAGGCTGTACCAAATTACAAGGTGGGAGACCAAGTTTGGATTTCTACTCGCAATCTTAAGTTCAAAGTTCCTTCTAAGAAATTTGCTCTCAAGTTTATTGGCCCATTTCCCATTGTAAAGGTACTCAATCCTGTGTCATACAAAGTCAAGTTGCCACCGTCTTTGAGAATTCCTAACGCTTTTCATACATCGTTATTGAAACCTTTGATTCTCAATAAGTTCCGTACTACCCTGTCCAAACCTCCTAAAGTTCACTCTTTGCAGGATGAGGAATTTGAAGTTAAGGAGATTGTGGACTTACGTCGCCGATATGGACGTCTGCAGTTTTTGGTCGTCTGGAAGGGTTATGGTCCAGAGGAGAGGTCCTGGGTTTTTGCCGAAGATTTTCATGCTCCAAGACTGGTACAGAAATTCTATTCCAAGAATCCTGATAAAGCTCAAAGGTGTCCGGAGACCACCCTTAAAGGAGGGGGTACTGTCACGAACCGATCTCTCACCTCTGCGGGTTCTGGGGTTCATCCGTTGCCGGTGCGGTTGCTCGCAGTGCTGTGCGGCCGTGTGTGGACGCGGCGTGATCGGTGGCACAGGTGAGGCAGGATCTGGGAGCTGGGAGTGCGGGGACCGAATGGCCAAAGGCACCGCTGTGTGTCTGCAGTATAGGAGGTGGCCATGTTGGAGACCAAATAAGCAATACAGAGCACTTGTGAAAACACCTGTGGGTAAGTGTAAGCCAATCCCATGCTTGTGCTGCCTTTAAGTAGGCTGGGATTATGCTACTCTGAGCCAGTGCTTCGTTGTATCTACGCTATGCCTTAGCTCTGTGCTCTCTCCGTGCATTCCTGTGTGATTCCCGTGGTCCAGATATCGCCTCCGCTCCCAGAGGTCCGTCTGCAGCCTTCACTGCTAAAGATCCACCAGCTCCCTGCTATGCTGTCAGTCAATCACTCATCCAGTGGCAAACAATTGGATTCCCAGAGTCTTGTATGAGGTTACCCTGTCTGCCTGCTTCAAACCACACAGACTTTGGAGGATTCTACTAACATCAGCTGTTCGTTTGCTCTGCTCTAAACTTAACCCATTCATCACCATTGTTGTCTGCTGCAGTTTCACAGTGATCTTCAGAACTCGCAAATAACCCATTTCAGTACTTTGTTTTCTGTGTGCTACAATCAAGGACAATTCTTCACAGCCTCTCAGTTTAATCTTTAAACTTCATTACAAATCTCTACAGTTACTTATTCATGTCTGCATTATCCAGTTAACACAATTTACAGTTCAGCATCAAATCTTGTTTCTTTTGGACAATTCATCATTCATAAGCCTTTTTAAAACTCAGTTCTATGAACATTTTCTCAATTTATCTTTAACATTATTCCTGCTTATCATTTCTACCACGTATGCAATACGTCAGTTTATATATGGTGATTTATAATTTGTCATTTAACTTTTTACTGGAATTGTTGCTTTCAATAAATATATGAAAGGGAACTTTCTTCGTCCTCCCTGCTTTCATCATACCCCAGCACCTACACCTGAGGTTGGTCCAGGGTTAACGGATTCACAAAAACACCCTGCCCTGACAACCTGGAACCACTGGAGATGCTGGAATTAACACTAATGCTGGGACCTAACCGCTGGAGTCGCAGGAACCTGATGGGGATGCAGGGACCTGATATCGCTGTTGAGGCTGCAACCGATGGGGATCCAGGGACTTGACCGATGATGCTGAAACCTCCGGGGATACATGGACCCAGATCCACCGCAGATGCTGGAACCAACCCTAATTCTGGGACCTAAAATCCCAGGGAATTCTGTAACCGCTGGGGATGCAGGGACCTGATATCGTTGTTGAGGCTAGAACCAATGGGGATCCAGAGACTGTAAAAATACTACAGCCTAGTAAATCCAGTGTGTGTGTGTGTGTGTGTGTGTGTGTGTGTGTGTGTGCTTGTGTATTAGACCCAATGGAACTACAGGGGACTGCATTCACTGTGGATGCTGAAACCTTCTGGGAATTCATGGACCTGGAACCACTGCAGATGCAGGAACAACACGAATTCTGGGACCTAAAATCACAGGGGATGCTGGAACCGCTAGGGATGCTGGGACCTGATTTCACGGTTGAAGCTGGAACTGACAGGGATCCAGGGACTGTAAAATGAATGCAGCCTAGTAAATCCTGTGTGTGTGTGTTTATGAATGCTTGTGTGCTAGGCCCAATGGGACTTCAGGGGTCTGAATTCACCGTGGATGCTGAAACCTCCAGGTATACATGGACCAGGAACCACCACAGATGCTGGAACCAATACGAATACTGGGACCTAAAATAGCAGGAGTTGCTGGAACCGCTGGAGTTGCAGGGACCTGATATCGCTGTTGAGGCTAGAACCACTGGGGATCCAGGGACTGCCAAGAATGTGCAGCCTAGTATATTGACCTGGGTGTGTTTTTTGAGCGCTTGTGTGTTAGGAATTTTAGACTGTAAGCTCCAATGGAGCAGGGACTAATATGAATGACATACCCTTGGTACAGCATTGTATAAATTGGTATCGGAACTGGTATTTGTGATTATACCATTGCCCACTTTATTGTAGGTTTGGATTACTCATCAAAAATTCTATCTTTTTTAGTGTGAATGTATCATGCCAACAGGGACAGGTGCAATGAGATATGTATGCAACAAACACCATATGAATATGTGGGTGTGTGTGTCAGATAGTGTTAGTAAATTTAGACTGTAAGCTCCTATGGGGCAGGGACTAATATGGATGACTTGTGTACAGCACTGCATTTTTTGGGACACAATATATTGAAATAATTGTAATAAATATGCATGTATATTGGGAACATATTATCACGTCTCTAAATTTTTCAGGTGGGTCTTCTCCATGGTTGAAAATGTGAGTTGGAAGACCCAAGCAAATTTCATCTCTGGACTTCTGTGAGGTCATTTTTGCTAAACAACTTATACTGAAGATACAGCAGAACCGCAGGAGTAGAAGACACATGACAGGTAATTAATATTATTAATTACTGATAATTCTCAGGCTAGACATAAGTTCTAGACCTGTAGAGGTGTGGTAATATATTCCTGATGTACATATATATTTATAAAATATGTATGTTTGTTGTAGACTCTTTACTTACAGTATTTTCAGAGTTTGATAAGTTTAGGTCCTCCTACTATTGTATGAGGAGAGCGGGCCAGATGGGGACTGAACTCTGAGCAGGAGATCTACTGCATTAACCTTCTAATGATTGGCTACAATACTTGTTATTTAGAAAAGTAGGTGAAAATGTTTATTTTCACCTACATTTGTTGAAATTAAGTGTAAATAATAGACTTAGTGACGTGGATGCTGGGACCACTGTGCATGCTGGGACCTGAAACTGTAGGAGATGTTGGGCTCACTGGAGATGCAGCAACCTATTGCCATAGATGTTGGAACGGTTGAGGATGCAGGGACCTGGAATCATCATGGATACTGGGACTGCCAGAGATGCAGGGACATTAAATTGCCATGGATGCTGAAACTGCTGGGAATGCAGGAACTGCAAAGAACTGTGGCTTAGTAAATCTACCTGAGCGTGTGTGTTAGGTGGTCCAGGGACTGCAAGAAACTATGGCTTGGAAAAGCGCGTGTGTGTGTGTGTGTGTGTGTGTGCACTTGTTTATATATCCTAATGGGGACAAGGGCCAGACAGCACACCAACACTGGCGGGACCTCAGACATGGTGGGGACCTAAAATGAGGTCCCCACGAGTCTGACCCTGGGAGGTGATAGGGGAGTCATGTCTCAACTACCCAGTATACATTTCTCGCAAGTCCCCGAGAATCCCGTTTACCAGACTGGAATGGGTGTCGGTGTGTGCAATGCAGAGTGTGTTTAAAGCAAACAGTTCCCTGGGGAGCATTCCCCGAATAATCTCCGGTGCTGCGGTGCCACCGGGGGGTAGGCAGGGCGGCCTGCTTGCTCTGCACCGGCGGGGACTTGGATCGGGCGCCCTCGCACTCCAGCCAAGTCTGGAGACACCCCGTCCGCCCGGCGCGTCAGCGCCTCCGAGCTTGGCGGAGTGCGGGAGGTGGGTCCTTGCCTGGTCCGCCCGGGGGCCGACGTGGACTCCCTGGCCGGGCTTCATAGTCGGGGGCGGGTTCACCGGGAGGGGAGGAGGGGCCGGACGATCCCCTTCCTCCGCCAGACTTAAGCTTCGGTCTTTCCAGGGTGCGTGAAACTCGACAGGAGGGGTAGGCCCTACCTCTCCCTCCCTAGCGAGCCCCGTCCGAACGGAGAGCCAGCGCAAGTGCAGCGGACCGCGGCAGCTAGCTTCCCTGCTCCGCTCCGGGGCCGGCGGGTACACCCTTCCCCTGGCTGGCCGGGCTGGGAGAGTGGGATCAATATTTTTTCCCAACTCGGCACTTACTGTGTAATTTTTTTTCACTGTTTCTTAATTTTTTTGCGAAGTGCTACAGTTACACCATGCGGCCAGCGGGTGGCGCCGCTGTGGGGATCCGGGCACGGGCCCCCCCGTGTACCGCTTCCTTTCACCCCGGGGGATTTTTCCCCCCAAGAGAACATGTGAAATCTCCCCGCAGTGGCAACGGGCGGCCAGCGGGGGGCGCCACGGCGGATATACGGGCCCCGGGCTCCGACATACGAGGTCCTGGGCCCTCTGTCAGTCTTGCGTCCACCTGTGGTATTTATTCCCCCCCCCCGAAACAACGCGTGAAATCTCCCCGCAGTGGCATCAGGAGGCCAGCGGGGGGCGCCGCGGCGGAGATACGGGCCCCGGGCTCCGACATACGAGGTCCTAGGCCCTCTGTCCATCTTGCGTTCAACTGTGGTATTTATTCCCCCCCCCCCGAAACAACGCATGAAATCTCCCCGCAGTGGCATCAGGCGGCCAGCGGGGGGCGCCGCAGCAGCGGCCCGGGACAGGCCGAGCGCCTCCCCCCCTGTCCGCCCGGCTGTGGGGGCCGGGGGCGCGTAGCGCTCCACCGTTTCCCCCTTCCCCCACAGCGGCGTGGTTCGTAGCCGGCTCCAGCCACCGGGGGGCGCCGGCGGGTGGCGCTGGGATGCCCCCGCCACCTGGCGCCTCCCCCCCACATGCGCCGGTCCTCTCCTCGGGTGACCCCAGGTCCGGGAACGCGGCCGCATCCCGTGCGGAAGTTTTGCGGATGAGTGCGGACCGGAGCGCCCGAGGCCAGCCGGCGCTTCCAGGGGTTCGGGGAGGAGAGGAGGAATCCTGGGTCAGGCGCGCCCTCAGTCACTCGTGTCGCTACCCACCACAGCACACCTCTGGCGGATCACTAGGAGCAAGCGGAGGGCAGGGGCCGAGAAGCCTGGTTCCCTGGAGCTTTTGTGAAAGGACCCGTGACAGAAGATGCGCGGAGGCAGGGCCTTCTTGCATCCGATTTTGCCCAGGCAGGGCTCCAGGAACCGGGTTCCAAAAAGCCAAATCCTTTGGAGCTCCTGTGAAAGGGCTCGTGACAGGAGAGCTGCGGAGCTCGGAGAACAGCAGGGCCAGGGCCATCTCCCCTATGAGGCCTTTAAAGGGTCCGCGATGGGCGTCCATTGGAGCCCGACGTACGGCCCGGGCACGTCTCCTTCTCCCCCAGAGGCAGCTCCCCCCAGCGGGCCAAATCGGGTACTGCAATTTGTGGAAGTCTCGCCGATAGTGCGGACCGGTGTTCCTCAGGCTGGAAAGCACTTCCAAGACCTCGGGGAGGGACGATCGCTCGGCCGGAACCGAGGGGTCTCGGCTGGCTTCAGGCGAACCGACCCTCCCTCTACCCATGGCGCTCCCGGAACCCCTCTGCTTTTGAGGGTGTCTGGTCCCCAGATGCCTGCCCGAGCGCTCTGTGCCAGAGCCGGGCGGGCTTGCACCCGACTCTATGCGGCATGCTCTGCTCCGTTTGCCAGCACCCGCAGGTGCCTGATGCCGCCAAGGGTGCCGGGGAAGCGCCCCCCTCGCCCAGCGAAGGGCGCTCGACCCGGACACCGGCGGAGCACACGATTTCCCAGGAACCGAACGGGCATCGCATCGAGAACCGAGGACGCGGGTCACCCCGACGGCCGCTCCTCGCAGCCCCAGGAGAGGGCCCTGCGCGCCGCCCATGCTCCAGCGAGGCAGCGCACGGAAGGGTTTGCCCGCCGGGCCCCCCCGCCGCGGACAGGAGGGCCAGATGGGGCGGAGGTCAGAGTGAGAGAGGGAGAGCGCGGGAGAGGAGTCGAGTCTCGCGGCAGGGCAGGAGAGAAGCGCAGACTCGGAGTGAGGCCGGCAGCAGACCATCCAGGAGACAGGGAGAGCGGGAGGCGCTTTTCGGAGGGTGCCGGCAGAAGCTGCGGATGCCCGGGCGCCAGGCGGTGGCATCCTGGAAGGGTGACGGAGCCCTGCGAGATGGAACCTTTTTACACCCTTCCCCCCCCCCGGGACAAGATGAAACCTGTCAGGCGTAGATCGGGATGAGGTGGTGCTGGGGGCAGCTGCTGCCGTCCCAGCGAAAAAAACCATCCCCCAGGATGGCTTGCACCGGTTTCCAAGCGAACAGGTTGTTGGGTGAGGCGAAAATAGGCGAAATCGAGCGTGGTGACGTCCCCCTCCCCGTGGTGTTCGCCCGACGGCGCGGGCGGCCGGGCCCCGCCGTCCACTTTGGCTCCAAGCTTCCCAATCGGCCCGACCAGGATGCTTTTCAGAGGAAGCCGGCGGAAGCCGCGGATGCCTGGGTGCCAGGTGGCGGCATCCCGAAAGGGCGATGGAGCCTTGAAAGATGGAACCTCTTTACACCCTTTCACCCCCCGGGACAAGATGAAACCTGTCAGGCGTAGATCGGGATGAGGTGGGGCTGGGAGAAGTTGCTGCCGTCCCAGCGAAAAAAACCACCCCCCAGGACGGCTTGCACCGGTTTCCTAGCGAACAGGTTGTTGGGTGAGGCGAAAGCAGGCGAAATCGAGCGTGGTGACGTCCCCCTCCCCGGGGTGTCCGCCCGACGGCGCGGGGCAGCCTGGCCCTACCGTCCACTCTGACTCCAAGCTTCCCAATCGGCCCGACCAGGACGGCCGTCCTCCTCCTCCTATCCCCCTTTTCTGAGGGCCCTCTCGGCTCGAGACCTGCCCCGGTGCCCTGGTCCGCCCTGCTGTGCGCCGGTGGATGGAGCCCGGTCCGGCAGACCCACCGCTTTCGAGACGGCACATGCTGTCAGTGGCAAACGCAGGATTTAGCGAGGGGGGTTTCCGTGGTTGGGTGGGTGTGTATGTATATGCGCAGGTATGTGTAATAAATATATATATATAGATATATACACACACACAAACATACATACATATATATGTACGTACGTACGGAGGCAGGACGGCACTCATTGAGACTGGTAAACCATAGAAAATCAGCACAGGACGCTGAAGCTGTTTGTCAACGTTTCACAGTTAGACTCCTTTAAAAGACTCTAACTCTGAAACGTTGACGTACAGCTACAGCGTTCTGTGCTGATTTTCTATGGTTTACTAGTCTCTATGAGTGCCATCCTGCTTCCGTACATTTTATCTGATTCTGACGTGCCATTCATCATTTGCAGATATATATATATATATATATATATATATATATATATATAGGTAGCAAACTGTGTAACAAACAGCGGCACTCAGAGACTGACACAGCGTGAATAAAGTGCTGGTGCTTTTAATTCATGGCTGGTAACTCCAACGTTTCGGGGCACGCAAGCCCCTTTTTCAAGGTGAGCCAAATACAAAGTGTGAAAACAGTGCAAAACATTTACCTTTATGGTGAGGAGGACCCACGTGTGGGAAGGTGTGCAGCGTCCTGGGGAGCCTGGAGCTTCCGCCCTGGATGTGGTGACGTGTCAATGCCCCGGGCACGTGACCTCCAGCGTGTCCCGGGCCGTCACGTTGCCTTGGCAACCAGACGCTCCTTGGTTGCCATGGATGCCTACGGCAAGTGCGGGTGCTGGGGTTGCGGAGGAAGCGTGACTTCAGGCTGAGGGTGATTGAGAGTGAAATGACAATTACATAAGATAGGAAGAAACTGTTACAGTGTGCTGTCGTAACATACAGCATACCAAAAACAGACATGATAAACTGGATTAAGAGATCACCTGGTAGTCTAGCACTAGCAATCTCATAATGGATCAAAGAGTCATTAATGATAAACACCTAAATTATACAATACTATACCAGTGAGAGAAATACATATTAAGCGGCACGCATAAGTCATAAAGTGTGAGGGCTGATGGGTCTGGTACATGATCAGAAATGTCAACAATACAACCGTCCCCATAGTCAAATGGTGGAGACAAGTGCTAATAGATATTACTCAGAAGACACTCCATTGGATTCTGTCGTTAAGACCTTTCGGCCTCACAGTGTCCAATCTATACATCCACGTTGCTTCCCGTCTAAGTAGGGTGGCTGCTCTGTCTCCGCCTCTTGGATTAATGGGGATATGGTCAATAATTTGGAACTGTAAATCTTTCAACGTATGTTGCTTCTCGACATAGTGTCTGGCCACGGGTTGTTCCGATTTCTTGGATAAAAGTGCTGCTTTTAATGCGGACCTGTGCAGGGCAAATTGCTCCCTGGCATTGCGTATGGTCTTGCCTACGTACTGCTGTTTACATGGACACGTAATTAGGTAGACTACATGAGTTGTAGTACAGGTGAGTACGTGCTTGATACTGTAGGAAGTCCCTGTGGAGGTGGATTTGAACCTTGTGCCAGTGATCATAGTTTTACAGGTTTCACAGCCTAAGCATTTATAGCAGCCTGATGTTTTAGTTAGAAAATTAGTGGTAGGCGTGGAATCAAATCCTGTGATGTCTGGATGTACCACAAAATCTTTAATGCTTCTGCCTCTTCTGTAGCACATCATGGGTCTTTTCCTCCTTAGCCCAGTTAGGTTCTTATCGGTGGAAACTATGGGCCACAGTGCATTAAGGGCCCGTGGAATTACAGCACTGGATGTATTATACTGTGCCACGAATGGTACAATGTCATTACTCTTCTTGATGGTCGGAGTTAGAAGTTGTTCTCTGTTTGTCATCAAGACTTTTTGTTCGTTGGTGAGTAATAATTTGCTGTTGTAGCCTCTCTGTTTGAACCTTGTAGTGACATTATCCAGAGCAGATTCCAGTTGTGTCGGATCACTGGTAATTCTGGCTGCCCTCATGTATTGAGATTTAGGAAGCCCCTTTTTGAGGGCAGTGGGGTGATGGCTGTTGTATCGTAATAAGGTGTTTTTGTCGGTTGGCTTATAGTACACCTCAGTATGCAACATGCCGTCTTTGATGATGACGTTAACGTCCAAATAATTTAGTTTAATCGGGTCACACTGCGATGTGACTCTAATGGTGGACGGTCTGTTATTAATGACTCCGATGAACTTTTCAAACCTTTCTTTGCCTCCGGTCCAGAGCAAAAACACATCATCTATATATCTACAATAATGTAGTATATATTGTGAGTAAACATCATTATTGAAAAACATAGCCTGTTCTTCCTCTAACATAAAGACGTTAGCAAACGAGGGAGATACATTGCTTCCCATGGAGCAGCCGCTTACTTGCCGATAATACTTTCCATCGAATAAAAAATAATTGTGGGTTAGTATCAGTTCGAGTAATCGCAGGAACAAATCATGATCAAGATTGCTCATATTGGCTTTGGTTAAAAACGATCTCATTGCCGTTAGCCCTTGGTCGTGCGGAATGCAGGTGTATAAGCTACAGATGTCAACTGTGCAGATGATGGTTTCCGCGGGTATCGCATCGACTGTCTTGAGTAGATTTAAGAAGCTGGTAGTGTCCTTGAGGTAGTTTGGTTGCGCCAGGATGAGCGGCTGCAATATACTGTCCAGAAAAATGGAGTTCGGCTGATAAAGTGCTTTGTGCGCAGAAATTATCGGCCTGCCGGGAGGATGATCTAAACTCTTATGTATTTTGGGGACCAGAAATAACAGGGGGACCACAGGGAAATCTTGTTTGAGCGCTTTGCATAGTTTGCTGGTTATTAACCCGGTATTGAATGCTGAATCAAGGATGTTATCCACTTCAATTTTGAATTGTTTGGTTGGATCCGCAGTCAGTGCTTCATAAACTGATGTATCACCCAGCTGGCGGTATGCTTCCTGTTTATAGTCGCTTAAATTCATAATGACTATACCACCCCCCTTGTCTGCGGGGTGGACCACTATATCCTTGTAGGTGGCAAGTTGCTTTAGGGCTTTGAATTCAGAGCGTGACATGTTGCGATGATGACTCTGATTAGCCTGGGTGTACTTCATCAAGGAATCGTCCAGTAACCGTGTAAAGGTTTTTATTGATGGATTGGACGATGGTGGATCAAACTTGGAGCTGCGGGTGGAGTTAATGAAGGACTGGTGCGGTTCTGAAGTGGTGACTGGAACTTGATCTTGAAAGTGCTCTTGTAAGCGGAGTTTGCGAGTGAATTTGTGTAGATCAATTTGCCAGGTCAGTTCATCAAATTCATTTGTAGGGACAAATGAGAGTCCACGATTTAATACTTTAATTTCCAATGGGGTGAGTTCTCGATCAGAAAGATTGTAGGTGGTATCTACTTCTTGTTTCTGGAGCCTTTTGTTTTGTTGTCCCCTGCGGGTGGGCGCCCTCTGGTTTTTGTGCCTGCTTCTGTGGCAGGCTTTGCCCCTAAAGGGGGATCCTGGGCTTCTGGGGGACCTTCTGAGTCGGCTAAGACGAAATCGCTGTCGCTATTGGAGGTGGCATTGCCTTTCTGCCTCTCCTCCCTTCTTCTACGCCAGCTGAATCTCGATCGGTGGTTATAAGGCTTATGTTCACCGGGTTCCCCCCCGGAAAGCCATCGATAAACTCGATTAGTTTCATAATCCTCCTGGACTGTCAATAATTTGACCCGTTTGAATTTGATCAATTCTTTTTTGTGATTGTCGCAGGCCATTTGTAGTTTCTTGATAGATGCTTGATTGCTATCAGAAGTGAGTAGTGTATGGTGTTCCTGTTCAAAAGACTGAATTTTATCACGGGTGATTTTCAATTCCCTGCCGGCTTCCTCTACCACCAGCAGCATGAGATCCATGCTGCATTTGTTGAGGATGCCGGTCCAGCGTTCGCAGAACTCTACGTTAAATCTTCCAATTGTAGGAACGTTGCGAATGCGAAATCCTCTGGGTATTATTTTTTCGCGATAGTAGTTGGACAGGGAGATCCCGTGCATCAAATAGTCCACTTCTCTTTTTTTCAATTTGAGCAATTGATGATAGATGTCGTCCATGCAGAGTTCCTCATCAGCAGCAGTGAGTCCCTCGGTAAATAGCAATCGGTCAGCATCTGCATTTGTGAAGCTATATAATTTGGCCTGGTTACTGGCTGCTGCTCCGCGAGCTGTTGCTTGTGACATCTTGTGCCAGGATCACTTTTTAATCACAGGTCTGAAATAAAAGTGCAAAATTGTGGAGTGTTCCACTGTGTAGAAACGTTTCTTCCTGTTAAAGTGCAGGTGGTGATAAAGTGCTGGGGTGCAAAAAAGTGCTGGGTTGACCTTTAGTGGATCGTGCTCATCATGAGGTAAACGGATATGTTTGTATTTAAAAAGTCTTACGATGTTTGGAAGTTCGGGGGTGCCTTATCCCAGGTGGACAGTAGCACACATAGGTGCTGAAGTCCTATGGATACTTGCAATTGTCGGATCGGCACTCTCCTAGCGATGGATATGTTGCTCAGGTGCCATCTGGAGGAATTAATGCAGGTAGCAAACTGTGTAACAAACAGCGGCACTCAGAGACTGACACAGCGTGAATAAAGTGCTGGTGCTTTTAATTCATGGCTGGTAACTCCAACGTTTCGGGGCACGCAAGCCCCTTTTTCAAGGTGAGCCAAATACAAAGTGTGAAAACAGTGCAAAACATTTACCTTTATGGTGAGGAGGACCCACGTGTGGGAAGGTGTGCAGCGTCCTGGGGAGCCTGGAGCTTCCGCCCTGGATGTGGTGACGTGTCAATGCCCCGGTCACGTGACCTCCAGCGTGTCCCGGGCCGTCACGTTGCCTTGGCAACCAGACGCTCCTTGGTTGCCATGGATGCCTACGGCAAGTGCGGGTGCTGGGGTTGCGGAGGAAGCGTGACTTCAGGCTGAGGGTGATTGAGAGTGAAATGACAATTACATAAGATAGGAAGAAACTGTTACAGTGTGCTGTCGTAACATACAGCATACCAAAAACAGACATGATAAACTGGATTAAAAGATCACCTGGTAGTCTAGCACTAGCAATCTCATAATGGATCAAAGAGTCATTAATGATAAACACCTAAATTATACAATACTATACCAGTGAGAGAAATACATATTAAGCGGCACGCATAAGTCATAAAGTGTGAGGGCTGATGGGTCTGGTACATGATCAGAAATGTCAACAATACAACCGTCCCCATAGTCAAATGGTGGAGACAAGTGCTAATAGATATTACTCAGAAGACACTCCATTGGATTCTGTCGTTAAGACCTTTCGGCCTCACAGTGTCCAATCTATACATCCACGTTGCTTCCCGTCTAAGTAGGGTGGCTGCTCTGTCTCCGCCTCTTGGATTAATGGGGATATGGTCAATAATTTGGAACTGTAAATCTTTCAACGTATGTTGCTTCTCGACATGTAAACAGCAGTACGTAGGCAAGACCATACGCAATGCCAGGGAGCGATTTGCCCTGCACAGGTCCGCATTAAAAGCAGCACTTTTATCCAAGAAATCGGAACAACCCGTGGCCAGACACCATGTCGAGAAGCAACATACGTTGAAAGATTTACAGTTCCAAATTATTGACCATATCCCCATTAATCCAAGAGGCGGAGACAGAGCAGCCACCCTACTTAGACGGGAAGCAACGTGGATGTATAGATTGGACACTGTGAGGCCGAAAGGTCTTAACGACAGAATCCAATGGAGTGTCTTCTGAGTAATATCTATTAGCACTTGTCTCCACCATTTGACTATGGGGACGGTTGTATTGTTGACATTTCTGATCATGTACCAGACCCATCAGCCCTCACACTTTATGACTTATGCGTGCCGCTTAATATGTATTTCTCTCACTGGTATAGTATTGTATAATTTAGGTGTTTATCATTAATGACTCTTTGATCCATTATGAGATTGCTAGTGCTAGACTACCAGGTGATCTTTTAATCCAGTTTATCATGTCTGTTTTTGGTATGCTGTATGTTATGACAGCACACTGTAACAGTTTCTTCCTATCTTATGTAATTGTCATTTCACTCTCAATCACCCTCAGCCTGAAGTCACGCTTCCTCCGCAACCCCAGCACCCGCACTTGCCGTAGGCATCCATGGCAACCAAGGAGCGTCTGGTTGCCAAGGCAACGTGACGGCCCGGGACACGCTGGAGGTCACGTGACCGGGGCATTGACACGTCACCACATCCAGGGCGGAAGCTCCAGGCTCCCCAGGACGCTGCACACCTTCCCACACGTGGGTCCTCCTCACCATAAAGGTAAATGTTTTGCACTGTTTTCACACTTTGTATTTGGCTCACCTTGAAAAAGGGGCTTGCGTGCCCCGAAACGTTGGAGTTACCAGCCATGAATTAAAAGCACCAGCACTTTATTCACGCTGTGTCAGTCTCTGAGTGCCGCTGTTTGTTACACAGTTTGCTACCTGCATTAATTCCTCCAGATGGCACCTGAGCAACATATCCATCGCTAGGAGAGTGCCGATCCGACAATTGCAAGTATCCATAGGACTTCAGCACCTATGTGTGCTACTGTCCACCTGGGATAAGGCACCCCCGAACTTCCAAACATCGTAAGACTTTTTAAATACAAACATATCCGTTTACCTCATGATGAGCACGATCCACTAAAGGTCAACCCAGCACTTTTTTGCACCCCAGCACTTTATCACCACCTGCACTTTAACAGGAAGAAACGTTTCTACACAGTGGAACACTCCACAATTTTGCACTTTTATTTCAGACCTGTGATTAAAAAGTGATCCTGGCACAAGATGTCACAAGCAACAGCTCGCGGAGCAGCAGCCAGTAACCAGGCCAAATTATATAGCTTCACAAATGCAGATGCTGACCGATTGCTATTTACCGAGGGACTCACTGCTGCTGATGAGGAACTCTGCATGGACGACATCTATCATCAATTGCTCAAATTGAAAAAAAGAGAAGTGGACTATTTGATGCACGGGATCTCCCTGTCCAACTACTATCGCGAAAAAATAATACCCAGAGGATTTCGCATTCGCAACGTTCCTACAATTGGAAGATTTAACGTAGAGTTCTGCGAACGCTGGACCGGCATCCTCAACAAATGCAGCATGGATCTCATGCTGCTGGTGGTAGAGGAAGCCGGCAGGGAATTGAAAATCACCCGTGATAAAATTCAGTCTTTTGAACAGGAACACCATACACTACTCACTTCTGATAGCAATCAAGCATCTATCAAGAAACTACAAATGGCCTGCGACAATCACAAAAAAGAATTGATCAAATTCAAACGGGTCAAATTATTGACAGTCCAGGAGGATTATGAAACTAATCGAGTTTATCGATGGCTTTCCGGGGGGGAACCCGGTGAACATAAGCCTTATAACCACCGATCGAGATTCAGCTGGCGTAGAAGAAGGGAGGAGAGGCAGAAAGGCAATGCCACCTCCAATAGCGACAGCGATTTCGTCTTAGCCGACTCAGAAGGTCCCCCAGAAGCCCAGGATCCCCCTTTAGGGGCAAAGCCTGCCACAGAAGCAGGCACAAAAACCAGAGGGCGCCCACCCGCAGGGGACAACAAAACAAAAGGCTCCAGAAACAAGAAGTAGATACCACCTACAATCTTTCTGATCGAGAACTCACCCCATTGGAAATTAAAGTATTAAATCGTGGACTCTCATTTGTCCCTACAAATGAATTTGATGAACTGACCTGGCAAATTGATCTACACAAATTCACTCGCAAACTCCGCTTACAAGAGCACTTTCAAGATCAAGTTCCAGTCACCACTTCAGAACCGCACCAGTCCTTCATTAACTCCACCCGCAGCTCCAAGTTTGATCCACCATCGTCCAATCCATCAATAAAAACCTTTACACGGTTACTGGACGATTCCTTGATGAAGTACACCCAGGCTAATCAGAGTCATCATCGCAACATGTCACGCTCTGAATTCAAAGCCCTAAAGCAACTTGCCACCTACAAGGATATAGTGGTCCGCCCCGC
The DNA here is from genome assembly GCF_028390025.1 of Pseudophryne corroboree. Lineage (NCBI taxonomy): Eukaryota > Metazoa > Chordata > Amphibia > Anura > Myobatrachidae > Pseudophryne > Pseudophryne corroboree. The sequence goes on along the minus strand of NC_086446.1, from coordinate 147,630,529 downwards.
AGACAAGGGGGGTGGTATAGTCATTATGAATTTAAGCGACTATAAACAGGAAGCATACCGCCAGCTGGGTGATACATCAGTTTATGAAGCACTGACTGCGGATCCAACCAAACAATTCAAAATTGAAGTGGATAACATCCTTGATTCAGCATTCAATACCGGGTTAATAACCAGCAAACTATGCAAAGCGCTCAAACAAGATTTCCCTGTGGTCCCCCTGTTATTTCTGGTCCCCAAAATACATAAGAGTTTAGATCATCCTCCCGGCAGGCCGATAATTTCTGCGCACAAAGCACTTTATCAGCCGATCTCCATTTTTCTGGACAGTATATTGCAGCCGCTCATCCTGGCGCAACCAAACTACCTCAAGGACACTACCAGCTTCTTAAATCTACTCAAGACAGTCGATGCGATACCCGCGGAAACCATCATCTGCACAGTTGACATCTGTAGCTTATACACCTGCATTCCGCACGACCAAGGGCTAACGGCAATGAGATCGTTTTTAACCAAAGCCAATATGAGCAATCTTGATCATGATTTGTTCCTGCGATTACTCGAACTGATACTAACCCACAATTATTTTTTATTCGATGGAAAGTATTATCGGCAAGTAAGCGGCTGCTCCATGGGAAGCAATGTATCTCCCTCGTTTGCTAACGTCTTTATGTTAGAGGAAGAACAGGCTATGTTTTTCAATAATGATGTTTACTCACAATATATACTACATTATTGTAGATATATAGATGATGTGTTTTTGCTCTGGACCGGAGGCAAAGAAAGGTTTGAAAAGTTCATCGGAGTCATTAATAACAGACCGTCCACCATTAGAGTCACATCGCAGTGTGACCCGATTAAACTAAATTATTTGGACGTTAACGTCATCATCAAAGACGGCATGTTGCATACTGAGGTGTACTATAAGCCAACCGTCAAAAACACCTTATTACGATACAACAGCCATCACCCCACTGCCCTCAAAAAGGGGCTTCCTAAATCTCAATACATGAGGGCAGCCAGAATTACCAGTGATCCGACACAACTGGAATCTGCTCTGGATAATGTCACTACAAGGTTCAAACAGAGAGGCTACAACAGCAAATTATTACTCACCAACGAACAAAAAGTCTTGATGACAAACAGAGAACAACTTCTAACTCCGACCATCAAGAAGAGTAATGACATTGTACCATTCGTGGCACAGTATAATACATCCAGTGCTGTAATTCCACGGGCCCTTAATGCACTGTGGCCCATAGTTTCCACCGATAAGAACCTAACTGGGCTAAGGAGGAAAAGACCCATGATGTGCTACAGAAGAGGCAGAAGCATTAAAGATTTTGTGGTACATCCAGACATCACAGGATTTGATTCCACGCCTACCACTAATTTTCTAACTAAAACATCAGGCTGCTATAAATGCTTAGGCTGTGAAACCTGTAAAACTATGATCACTGGCACAAGGTTCAAATCCACCTCCACAGGGACTTCCTACAGTATCAAGCACGTACTCACCTGTACTACAACTCATGTAGTCTACCTAATTACGTGTCCATGTAAACAGCAGTACGTAGGCAAGACCATACGCTATGCCAGGGAGCGATTTGCCCTGCACAGGTCCGCATTAAAAGCAGCACTTTTATCCAAGAAATCGGAACAACCCGTGGCCAGACACTATGTCGAGAAGCAACATACGTTGAAAGATTTACAGTTCCAAATTATTGACCATATCCCCATTAATCCAAGAGGCGGAGACAGAGCAGCCACCCTACTTAGACGGGAAGCAACGTGGATGTATAGATTGGACACTGTGAGGCCGAAAGGTCTTAACGACAGAATCCAATGGAGTGTCTTCTGAATAATATCTATTAGCACTTGTCTCCACCATTTGACTATGGGGACGGTTGTATTGTTGACATTTCTGATCATGTACCAGACCCATCAGCCCTCACACTTTATGACTTATGCGTGCCGCTTAATATGTATTTCTCTCACTGGTATAGTATTGTATAATTTAGGTGTTTATCATTAATGACTCTTTGATCCATTATGAGATTGCTAGTGCTAGACTACCAGGTGATCTTTTAATCCAGTTTATCATGTCTGTTTTTGGTATGCTGTATGTTACGACAGCACACTGTAACAGTTTCTTCCTATCTTATGTAATTGTCATTTCACTCTCAATCACCCTCAGCCTGAAGTCACGCTTCCTCCGCAACCCCAGCACCCGCACTTGCCGTAGGCATCCATGGCAACCAAGGAGCGTCTGGTTGCCAAGGCAACGTGACGGCCCGGGACACGCTGGAGGTCACGTGACCGGGGCATTGACACGTCACCACATCCAGGGCGGAAGCTCCAGGCTCCCCAGGACGCTGCACACCTTCCCACACGTGGGTCCTCCTCACCATAAAGGTAAATGTTTTGCACTGTTTTCACACTTTGTATTTGGCTCACCTTGAAAAAGGGGCTTGCGTGCCCCGAAACGTTGGAGTTACCAGCCATGAATTAAAAGCACCAGCACTTTATTCACGCTGTGTCAGTCTCTGAGTGCCGCTGTTTGTTACACAGTTTGCTACCTGCATTAATTCCTCCAGATGGCACCTGAGCAACATATCCATCGCTAGGAGAGTGCCGATCCGACAATTGCAAGTATATATATATATATATATATATATATTTGTGTGGTCGTCTGGCACTCTGGATGATAAAAAGCAAAGATGCCAGGGTGGCCTCCTGAAATTAATATATCTGGTAATCCTCCTTGGGTCCTGTGATAGGACCTCTATTGGAAGAAAAATAGGTGGCACTCCAAGGACTTAAATAAAGTCAAACTGTATTAAGAAAAAATAATTTCATGGATCAAAAAACAACGTTTCAAGGCTCTACAGCCTTTCCATCAGGTTATGCATTATAGGTGAGGTGAAAAAAACAGAGGTATTTTGTTTATTGATCTTACCTATAATGAATAACCAGATGAAAAGGCCAAAGAGCCTTGAAACGTTGTTTTTTGCAACATGAAATTTATTTTTTGAATACAGTTTGACTTTATTTAAGTCCCTGGAGTGCCGCCTATTTTTCTTCAATAGAGGTCTTATCACAGGACCTAAGGAGGATTACCGGTTTTATATATATATATATATATATCTCACATTTATATATATATATATATATATATATATATATTCACAAACTCTCACATGTAAACACACATACATACACTCACACATGTAAACACACATACATACTGTAACGCTGTAAGGGTACAAGGTGCCGTTTCCTGGGATAAATGGCAGCCTGCAGCAGCTGAGGAACCACACAAGTCCAGTTTCCAGTACAACTGGCCCCAGCCAGTTGTTTATTAGACAGAAAGTAAAACAAACAGCAAAAGAAAATACCTTGCTTGTCCGGCACTAACTAAACACAAGATGTTCCTAACTATCACTAAACAAAACACAGAGTTCTCCAGTACCCTGTATAGCTCACTTGTATCAGGAAGCATGTCTCTCTCACAGAGATCCTGCAGTCTTCCCAGGCAGTCTGCACACCCTAATCAGGCCAGCAGCTCTATAACACTCTTACACAGCTGAAAGCCTGATTAGCCTTCTGTGAGGCCAAAGACCCGAACTGGGCCCAATGTCTGGAACTTGCCCCATCTCTCTTTCAGGGTCCTTACCCAGCTTTTCCAACAAACTGAAAAGGTTCTGACAAAACAAAACAAAACAAAACAAAAACATATTCCTAGAAGTTTTCATTTTTCTAATACATGTAAGACAAGAACCTGGGACAAACATACCTGCCCTCAAACACTATCCTAGTGTTCTTGTCACATATCCCCCTCCCCTGTTTCGACCTAGGGGCCGGAACACTTGTAGCCCCCAGACAGAAGATGCGGGACAATGCATCTGCGTTGGCCAATTGTGTACCCGGTCTATGTTCGACAGTAAACTTAAAATCCTGCAACGCTAGAAACCATCTAGTTACCCGAGCATTCTTGCCTCTATTTACATACATCCATTTTAAAGGGGCATGATCCGTCACTAGTCTGAATTGTCCAAGGTATCTAGTGCCCACTTAATGGCCAAAGCCTCCTTTTCCACAATGGCATACCTTTTTTCATGCTCATTGAGTTTCCTACTCAAATAAATGATAGGGTGTTCATCCCCATCTCTGGTTTGGGACAGCACAGCACCTATCCCTACCTCTGAGGCATCTGTCTGTACCACAAATTCTTTTGAAAAATCTGGTGTTATCAACACCGGTTGTGAACACAAAGCCACTTTTAACGCTTGGAACGCTTTTTCTGCATCAGGGTTCCATTTCACCATATTTGACTGCTTCCCTTTGGTAAGGTCTGACAACGGCACCGCTGTGGTCGCAAAATTGGGAATAAACCGTCTATAGTACCCAGTAATTCCCAAAAAAGCCCTTACCTGTTTTTTTATTCACTGGACGAGGCCAGTTTTGAATAGCATCAATTTTATTCAATTGGGGCCTAATCAGACCTCTGCCTATGGTGAAGCCCAAGTATTTGACCTCCTCCATTGCGAGGCAGCACTTCTTTGGGTTAGCAGTTAACCCTGCCTCTCTGATTGAGTCCAGTACTGCTTGTACTTTAACCAAATGGGACCCCCAGTCTGTACTTTGAATTACCACATCATCCAAATAGGCAGCTGCATATTTTCTATGGGGCCTCAAAATTTTATCCATCGCCCGTTGAAAGGTTGCTGGAGCCCCATGCAACCCAAAGGGTAACATCTTATACTGGTACAGCCCCTCCGGAACCGAGAAGGCTGTTTTTTCTTTGGCTCTATCAGATAAAGGTATTTGCCAGTAACCTTTGGTCAGGTCCAATGTGGTGAGAAACCTGGCTGTTCCCAGCCTTTCTACAAGCTCATCCACACGGGGCATGGGGTATGCGTCAAACTTGGACACCTCATTTAACTTACGAAAGTCATTACAGAAGCGTATGCTACCGTCGGGCTTCGGGATGAGCACTATGGGACTGGACCACTCACTGCTAGACTCCTCTATGACTCCAAGTTCTAACATGGTTTTAACTTCTTTAGAAATAGCTTCTCGCTGAGCTTCAGGAATCCTATATGGCTTTAAATGAACCCTGACCCCTGGTTCTGTGACAATGTCATGTTTTATTATGGTCGTTCGGCCAGGCAGCTCTGAAAATATCTCCCTATTTTGGATGAGAAATTCTTTAACCTGATTGTTCTGATCAGCTGATAATGTCTCTGACACCTTCACTGCGGGAAGCAACCGGGGTGAAGACACCGAAGGGCAAGGCTCCGCTGACAGAGACAACCTATCTTTCCAGGGTTTGATTAAGTTAACATGGTAGATCTGTTCGGGTTTTCTCTTTCCTGGCTGGTATACTTTGTAATTAACCTCATTCACTTTTTCCCTAATCTCAAATGGACCCTGCCATTTAGCTAGGAATTTGCTTTCCACAGTGGGTACCAAAACAAGAACTCTATCTCCAGGAGCAAATTCCCGTATCTTGGCACTCCGGTTATAGACCCTCTGTTGAGCACTTTGGGCCTGTTCCATGTGCTCTCTGACAACAGGTACCACGGCTGCAATCCTATCCTGCATTTGTGTTACATGTTCAATAACGCTTCTATAAGGAGTGGGCGGTCCTTCCCACGTCTCTTTGGCAACGTCCAACAGCCCTCTGGGGTGTCTACCATACAACAAATCAAATGGAGAAAACCCCGTAGAGGACTGAGGAACTTCTCTGATGGCCATTAACAAGTAGGGCAACAAACAATCCCAGTTTTTCCCATCTCTCTCAACAACCTTTTTTAACATACTTTTTAATGTTTTATTAAACCTTTCCACCAACCCGTCAGTTTGGGGATGGTAGATGGACGTCCTGAGGTGAGTGACCTTAAATACTTTGCACAATTCTTTCATGATCCTTGACATAAATGGAGTACCTTGGTCAGTCAAAATTTCTTTTGGTATTCCCACTCTACTAAAAACCTGCACCAGCTCCCTAGCTATCGCCTTGGTTGTGATAGTGCGTAAAGGGACAGCCTCAGGATATCGAGTGGCATAGTCCATAATTACCAGGATATACTGATGGCCCCGAGCAGACTTTAACAAGGGCCCCACGAGATCCATGGCTATTCTGTCAAACTGGACCTCTATAATAGGCATGGGAACTAGTGGGCTCCTGAAATGGGGTCTAGGGGCATGATACTGGCATTCAGGACAGGAAGAACAATATTCAGACACTTCTTTATAAACCCCTGGCCAAAAGAACCTTTGGAAAACTCTTTCAGTGGTTTTTTCTGCCCCTAAATGTCCTGCGGTAACGTGACTATGAGCTAAATCTAGTACCGTTCTCCGATAAGGCTGGGGAACTACCAGCTGTTCCACCACATCCTCACCCTTTTTGACAATGTGGTACAAGAGCTCATTACAGATGGCCATGTGGGGATACGTAACCCTGTCACCTGGTACCACAGGTTCCCCATTAACAATCTTAACATTCTCTCTAGCCTTTATTAAGGTAGGATCCTTTAACTGTTCAGACGCAAACAGATCCTTCTTTACCTCCAGGTCAGGCACGCTTTCAGTTCTAACTACTATGTCTCTGTTCCCAGCAAGAGGGTCCTCACTGGACTCCCCATTTGTCACTTCCCCAGCCAAACTAGCAAAAGGCAAAGGGTCAGAAAGTTCCGAAGACACACGTACATCCATAAAATCACCGGTATTATCAACTGGCTCTTTACTTCTCACATCTGTTGATAACCGTGATAACAGTTTCCAAAAATGAGGAAAATCCCTCCCTATTATGGCCTCATGCACCAAGGTGGGGACCAGTCCCACTTTAACCGTTGCTGACCCACAACAAGTTTCTATATTCACTTCAGCAGTGACATAATGTTGGGTATCCCCATGTATGCAAGTTACCCCAATAGGTATTTGCTGGACCTTTAAGGGGTTCACTAACCCAGCTTTCACGAGGGTAACTAAACTTCCTGAATCTAGCAAGGCCTCTACCCGGTTACCCTCTAAGAACACATCACACATTTGTTTTTCCTGCTCAGGTGAAGGTACCACAGTACAGGCTAACCTAGCAAAGAAAGACATTCTGCGACATTCAAAGGCAGCATCACAGTGCATGGGTTCTTGCGTGACTGGGCAATTGGCAATAACATGACCTGGCATACCACACCTAAAACATTTACCACACGATTATCAACCCGTTTGGGCAGCACAGACCGTTCTAGCCCCATTGGCCTGTCTCCAGGGCCAGTGTTTACAGTCTCTCCAGCCTTGCGTTCTCTTAACCGCCCAGCAACGTTTTCCCACGGAACAGTCTTACCAGTCTTTACTGAAGGGCGCTGTCGAGGATCTATGGGTTGCTGGGTGGTCATCAGTAGTTCCTCTGCTGCCAAATACCTCTCTACCATGTCCACTAATTGGTCAGCAGTACCCGGGTTTCCATGGCTCACCCACTTGCGCAGGACCATGGGCAAAAATCTCAAGTAGCGGTCCATGACGACTCTTTCAACCATCTGGGGACCAGTTAATGTCTCTGGCTGTAGCCATTTTTTTGTTAGCTGGATAAGGTCGTGCATCTGGGAGCGCGGAGGCTTCTCCATGGCGTACACCCAACGGTGCACCCGTTGTGCTCGTACTGACAGCGTGACTCCCAGGCGGGCCAGGATCTCAGTCTTTAGTTTATCATAGTCCCGAGCCTCAGCAGGGCTTAAATCAAAGTAAGCTTTTTGGGGCTCACCTGACAGGAAAGGTGCCAGCAGACTGGCCCACTGTGCTTTCGGACAGTTCTCACGCTCGGCAGTCCTTTCAAACGTGGTCAGATAGGCCTCCACATCATCAGCCTCTGTCATTTTCTGCAGGAAGTGACTGGCCCGTATAGAACTAGAGCTGGTCGGAGCACTGACGGCCACATCTCCAACCCGAGCTGCAAGTCTCTGCACCACTTCTGCTAAGGCCTCTCTATCCTGACGCTGTTGCCTCCAATTTTCCTCCATAGCCATCTGCTGCTGTCTGTTGGCCTCTTGCTGAGCCACTGTAGCTTGCAGCAGGGCTTTAAGCAGTTCCTCCATGTTGACAGATTTTTCAGGCGGCTTTGTAGCTGCTTTCACCCAGGACATATGTCAAACCCTCTGGTTGAATCTCAGCAACTTCACACTGTGCTGTATCTGCATAAACCACCGTTTTCTGCAGGCCTCATGAAGCTGCTGCTTTCACTTATGCGCAGAGCGGTGTGCTCGCATTCTCTACCAAGTTGTAACGCTGTAAGGGTACAAGGTGCCGTTTCCTGGGATAAATGGCAGCCTGCAGCAGCTGAGGAACCACACAAGTCCAGTTTCCGGTACAACTGGCCCCAGCCAGTTGTTTATTAGACAGAAAATAAAACAAACAGCAAAAGAAAATACCTTGCCTGTCCGGCACTAACTAAACACAAGATGTTCCTAACTATCACTAAACAAAACACAGAGTTCTCCAGTACCCTGTATAGCTCACTTGTATCAGGAAGCATGTCTCTCTCACAGAGATCCTGCAGTCTTCCCAGGCAGTCTGCACACCCTAATCAGGTCAGCAGCTCTATAACACTCTTACACAGCTGAAAGCCTGATTAGCCTTCTGTGAGGCCAAAGACCCGAACTGGGCCCAATGTCTGGAACTTGCCCCATCTCTCTTTCAGGGTCCTTACCCAGCTTTTCCAACAAACTGAAAAGGTTCTGACAAAACAAAACAAAAACATATTCCTAGAAGTTTTCATTTTTCTAATACATGTAAGACAAGAACCTGGGACAAACATACCTGCCCTCAAACACTATCCCAGTGTTCTTGTCACAATACATACATACATACATACATACATACATACTGTACATACAAGCACACACACAAACCCACATACATACATACATACATACATACATACATGCATTCATATCATACAAAAACACACTTAAACAATGAATTCAAACTTACTTACAGAGGGGCGGCCACGGCAGCGTGAGGCAGAGTGAGGGGGAGGGAGCTACTGTGGATGAGCATGCGCAGCCAGCAGCTCCCCCGGCACCCGGGACATTCTCTAAGCAGAGAGCTGCATAGCTCTCTGCTCTTGCTGCAGCTCCGTCCGCGATTGCGGCTTTTGCTTTTGTTGAGACGGAGACAGCTGTGTCTCCGTCTCAAAACATTTTTTGGGGTTATCAGGGGGGGTTTCCAGGTACTCGGAAACCCCCCCTGTGTGCGCCACTGGCTGTGGCCCCCATTTGGGCACGCGCTGGCCGATACCGAGAGCTACCTGGTTTATCCTGCCAGTAGCATATGCTTGTCTCAAAGATTAAGCCATGCACGTGTAAGTACACACGGCCGGTACAGTGAAACTGCGAATGGCTCATTAAATCAGTTATGGTTCCTTTGATCGCTCGACCCCGTTACTTAGATAACTGTGGTAATTCTAGAGCTAATACATGCCGACAAGCGCTGACCTCCAGGGATGCGTGCATTTATCAGTCCAAGACCAATCCGGGGGTTCCTGGCGGGTCGGCCCCGGCCTCCCGCCGCCCCCGGCCTCTCTGGCGACTCTAGATAACCTCGGGCCGATCGCACGTCCCTGTGTCGGCGACGACGCATTCGGATGTCTGCCCTATCAACTGTCGATGGTACTTTCTGCGCCCACCATGGTGACCACGGGTAACGGGGAATCAGGGTTCGATTCCGGAGAGGGAGCCTGAGAAATGGCTACCTGTCACGATCCGGGTATCTGGACGCCATTACCTGCCATTTAGGTGTCTTCTGAGACTGGCCCAGCGTTCCAAGTCCGGATCTCATCTGTGTCAACACTCTGCACATCCCTCCTGTCATTCTGAGACACTACCACAGCGGCGCCATGTTTGAATCCAACATGGCGTCTCCCGTCCTCCGCGGCCTCCGCCGCCGTTCCTGTGTTATTGCTGCCCTCCAAGTGTCTCAGCATATAACAGTCATCTGGCGTCTCCTGTCCTCCGTGGCCGGCGCCGCCATTATCACTATGTTTGCACATTTCATTTTAAACCAGTTTTCCCTCCAGGTTCCAGCATGGGCGCAGCCATGTTGGATTTGATCACATGCTCCAATTCCTCCAATCCACCGTCTCTGGAATCTGCATAATTGCCCAGCCAATGCCTGCATAGCAGCAGGTATAAGTATCCTGTGTCTGGGCCAGATAGATGTCAGTGCTTTGAATGTCATACCTTGTTCCAGTCTCTCTCTCCTGTGGTTTGTTTCTCCAGGTTCCAGTTCCTGTCTCCAGCATCCACAAAGAGACCCGCACCTGCTTTTCATCTTGCGGTGCAGCCTGACTCTGCAGTCTTCCGTGGCTGTCCAAGTTTCCAGCTATCTACAATCTGTTTCCAGCAGCCAGCTTTCAACAGATTTCAGCTTCTACTAAACACCGGTGCTGATCCAGCGGATCCTAACTTACCAGCAGTATCCACTACCACCGGTAATCATTTATCAGCTATTCAGTTTCTATGCTCCCTAGCATCTCACATCATTCACTCTGTGTTCATCACCTGGCTGGTTTCATCCAGCATCCACTCCGTGACTTTAGTACCTGGCTGATTCCATTCAGCATCCACTCTGTGTTTCATCACCCGGCTGATTCCACTCAGCATCCACTCCGTGTCTTACCACCTGGCTGGTTCCATCCAGCTGATACAGCAGCATACTCAAGTTACAGATTCACCTGTTACAACTACTGGCATGTTCCTCGGCTATCTCCACTACTACAACCAGGCCTGGTAAGGTGATTCCATCAAAGGACTTTTACATCTGTTCTATACCTACCAGTGCTCTGAGATACCTCCTATGGTTATGTGATCCAGGAACTGTGTTATTTGTCACTGTCTTTGATTTACTTTGAATGCTGCTTGTCATTTCACGGAGTCTGTTAAATAAACTCTTATTTTGAATTTTAAACTGGTTGTCATGGTCACACCTTTGGGTAATCAATCTGCACTTACATGTCCAGGGGTCTGATTAAACCTCCCAGGTTTAACTTCATCTCAGCCCCTACGGCTTTCTCCCGTCAGACTAAAACCCTCAGTTGTGACAGTAAGCACTGACCATATGAATCCAGCTGGAGACCAGGATCAAGCGGCTAGACCTATTCAAGAACTGGCAGCCAGACTCGAACATCAGGAGGCTGCACAAGGTCACATCATCCGCTGTCTCCAGGATCTCTCTACTCGGCTGGATGGGATTCAGACGACCCTCCGTGGACCTGTCACGTCTGATGCGTCCACCACAGTGACTCCAGCTGTAACCCCTCCCACCTTACCCATTTCCATTCCACGTCTTCATCTTCCAACGCCAGCAAAATTTTACGGATCTCCAAGGTTCTGCAGGGGATTTTTTCAACCAATGCGAAATCCATTTTGAGCTTCAACCTGGCAACTTCCCCAGTGACCGTACCAAAGTTGCTTATATTATTTCTCTCCTCAGTGGCTCAGCCCTTGATTGGGCATCACCGTTATGGGAGAAGTCTGATCCCCTGCTGTCCTCCTATACTGACTTTGTAGCATCATTCAGGCGCATCTTCGACGAGCCGGGCCGGGTTTCCTCTGCTTCATCTGAGATTCTCTGTCTACGCCAGGGAACAGGTACTGTGGGACAGTATCTTATACAGTTCAAAATCCTGGCATCTGAACTGGCCTGGAACGACGAGGCCCTGTATGCTGCATTCTGGCATGGCTTGTCAGAACGCATTAAAGATGAGTTAGCTACCAGAGACTTGCCTTCTAAGTTGGATGAGCTAATTTCACTATGCACGAAGGTTGATCTACTTTTCAGAGAGAGAGCAACCGAGTGAGGAAGATCATCCGTTCCTAAATCTTCTGCTCCTCCTCCTCGTCAACCATCTCCATCCAAGGATGAGCCTATGCAAATTGGTCGTTCCCGTCTATCTCCCGCTGAGCGCCGAAGACGCCTCTCCGAGTCTCTATGTCTCTACTGTGCAGCTCCGTTGCACACTATCAACACCTGTCCCAAACGTTCGGGAAAACTCCAGACCCTAGCTCGCCAAGGAGAGGGCCGGCTAGGAGTAATGATCTCCTCTTGATTGTAACCTCCCAGTGTCGCTCCAAATTGCTCAACGTTACAGGAACGTCATTGCCCTCCTTGATTCCGGAGCAGCTGGGAATTTCATAACCGAAGCTTATGTTAAACGGTGGTCCCTACCCACCGAGAGACTGTCCTCGTCCATCTCTTTGACTGCCATGGATGGCAGCAAGATTTTTGACGCAGTCATTTCCTTAAGGACTCTTCCAGTTCGTCTGAGAGTGGGCGTTCTTCACTCTGAGTATATTTCTTTTCTAGTGATTCCAAGAGCCACACATCCAGTGGTTTTAGGCCTTCCATGGCTCCGTCTCCACAACCCATCGATTGACTGGTCGACTACGCAAATACTGGCATGGGGTCCCTCCTGTGCTGAGACTTGTTTAGCCAAAGTTCTTCCTGTTTGTTCTTCCTTCCCCAGGTCATCTGATGTTCCACCTCCTCCATATCAAGACTTCACGGACGTGTTCAGTAAAGCCTCTGCTGATATCCTTCCTCCTCATAGAGAATGGGACTGCCCAATCGACCTCATTCCAGGGAAGGTTCCACCGCGAGGCCGAACTTATCCGTTGTCTCTGCCTGAGACACACTCCATGGAAGAGTACATCAAAGAGAACCTGGCGAAGGGTTTCATCCGACCATCTTCTTCTCCAGCCGGCGCAGGCTTCTTCTTCGTTAAGAAGAAAGACGGTGGTCTGCGTCCGTGCATCGACTACAGAGGTCTGAACGAAATTACCGTCAAGAACCGATACCCTTTACCCTGATTACAGAGCTCTTTGATAGAGTTAGTGGTGCAACCATTTTCACAAAGCTGGACTTGAGGGGTGCCTACAATCTCATCCGAATCCGTGAGGGTGACGAGTGGAAGACCGCCTTTAACACCCGTGACGGACATTATGAGTACCTCGTCATGCCCTTCGGATTGAGCAACGCTCCAGCAGTCTTCCAGCACTTCGTGAATGAGATCTTCAGGGACATCTTATACCGCCATTTCGTGGTTTATCTAGATGACATCCTCATCTTTGCTATTAATCTAGAAGATCATCGTTTCTGGGTAAAGGAGGTTCTTTCCCGTCTCCGTGTCAATCACCTCTATTGTAAATTGGAGAAGTGTGTGTTTTAAGTTAAAACCATTCCGTTTCTAGGTTACATTGTGTCCGGTTCCGGACTAGAGATGGATCCTGAGAAACTCCAAGCAATCCAGAATTGGCCTATACCCTTAACCCTCAAAGGGGTCCAGAGGTTCTTAGGGTTCGCCAATTATTATAGAAAGTTTATACGAGACTTTTCCACCATTGTGGCGCCTATCACTGCATTAACCAAGAAAGGTGCTAATCCGTCCAAGTGGTCCGAAGAAGCTACGCAGGCCTTTCACCTTCTGAAGCAACGGTTCATCTCTGCACCAGTTCTGAAACAGCCCGACACGACTCTCCTTTTATCTTAGAGGTAGATGCCTCCTCCGTTGGAGTAGGAGCGGTGTTATCCCAGAGGGCCAAAGATGGACATCTACATCCTTGCAGTTTCTTCTCCCGGAAGTTCTCCCCAGCTGAGCGCAACTATGCCATTGGCGATCAGGAGTTGCTAGCCATCAAGCTCGCTCTGGAGGAGTGGAGATACCTGTTGGAGGGAGCTTCTCATTCAATCACCATACTTACCGACCACAAAAATCTTTTATATCTCAAAGGCGCACAATGTCTGAACCCTCGTCTGGCCAGATGGGCACTTTTCTTCTCTAGGTTTGACTTTAAACTCCAGTTCTGTCCGGGTTCTCAGAATCGTAAGGCCGATGCCCTTTCCCGCTCATGGGAGCAAGAAAATGAGTCCGAGTCTGCAGACTAGCATCCTATTATTAATCTGTTGGCATTCTCCACGGTAGGGATGGACTCTACGCCCCCGCCAGGGAAAAGTTTTGTTAAACCTGTTCTAAGGAAGAAGCTCATGCATTGGGCCCACGCTTCCCGCTTTGCTGGACATACAGGCATTCAGAAAACCCTGGAGTTTATCTCTAGGTCCTACTGGTGGCCAACTCTGAAGAAGGACGTTATGGAATTTATTGCCTCCTGCCCAAAGTGTGCCCAACACAAAGTCTCCCGCCAGTCGCCTGCGGGGCAACTGGTTCCATTATCTGTTCCCAGTTGACCATAGACCCATTTGTCGATGGACTTTGTTTCCGATCTACCTATCTGCAACAAGTTTAATACCATCTTGGTGGTAGTTGACCGGTTCACCAAGATGGCACATTTCATCCCTCTCACCGGTCTTCCGTCAGCTTCCAAGTTGGCTCAAGTGTTTATACAAGACATCTTCCGACTTCACGGTCTTCCTGAAGAGATCATCTCGGATCGTGGAGTACAATTTGTAGCCACATTTTGGCGAAGTTTGTGTCAAGCCCTCCAAGTCAAGTTAAAGTTTTCCACAGCTTACCATCCTCAGACCAATGGTCAAACCGAGAGGGTGAATCAGGACTTGGAGGCCTTCCTCCGTATATATGTGTCTTCCTCTCAAGATGACTGGGTTCAACTCCTTCCTTGGGCCGAGTTCAGCCACAACAATCAATACCATTCCTCATTTTCTTCGACACCATTCTTCATCAATTATGGATTCCACCCTAAAGTCCCAGAATTCCAACCGCTTCCCGCAACTTCTTTTCCAGCAGTGGATGTCACCTTGCGTCAGTTTTCAAATAACTGGAAGAACGTCCGTGCAGCCCTGCTTAAAGCCTCATTCAGGTATAAGAAGTTTGCCGATAGGAAGCGTAGAGCGGTTCCTGCTCTCAAGGTGGGTGATCGTGTGTGGTTGTCCATGAAGAATTTGAGGTTGAGAGTTCCCAGCATGAAATTTGCACCTCGCTACATCGGTCCCTTCAAGATTGAACAAGTCATCAACCCTGTTGCCTACAGATTACAATTACCACCCTTCTTGAAAATACCCAGGACATTTCATGTTTCCTTGCTGAAACCGCTGATCCTGAATCGGTTTCATTCCGCACTTCCTCCAGCTCCCAAAGTTCAGACTCAACGGGGAGTCGAGTACGAGGTGGCCAAGATTTTGGACTCACGTTTCCGTTACGGTCAGTTACAGTATCTCATTGACTGGAAGGGCTATGGTCCTGAAGAACGCTCTTGGACCAATGCCTCAGACGTCCATGCTCCTGCCTTGGTCCGAAATTTCCACTCAAAGTTTCCTTTAAAGCCTAAGAAGTGTCCTGGGGCCACTCCTAAAGGGGGAGGTGCTGTCACGACGGGTATCTGGACGCCATTACCTGCCGTTTAGGTGTCTTCTGAGACTGGCCCAGCGTTCCAAGTCCGGATCTCATCTGTGTCAACACTCTGCACATCCCTCCTGTCATTCTGAGACACTACCACAGCGGCGCCATGTTTGAATCCAACATGGCGTCTCCCGTCCTCCGCGGCCTCTGCCGCCGTTCCTGTGTTATTGCTGCCCTCCAAGTGTCTCAGCATATAACAGTCATCTGGCGTCTCCTGTCCTCCGCGGCCGGTGCCGCCATTATCACTATGTTTGCACATTTAATTTCAAACCAGTTTGCCCTCCAGGTTCCAGCATGGGCGCAGCCATGTTGGATTTGATCACATGCTCCAATTCCTCCAATCCACCGTCTCTGGAATCTGCATAGTTGCCCAGCCAATGCCTGCATAGCAGCAGGTATAAGTATCCTGTGTCTGGGCCAGATAGATGTCAGTGCTTTGAATGTCATACCTTGTTCCAGTCTCTCTCTCCTGTGGTTTGTTTCTCCAGGTTCCAGTTCCTGTCTCCAGCATCCACAGAGAGACCCGCACCTGCTTTCCATCTTGCGGTGCAGCCTGACTCTGCAGTCTTCCGTGGCTGTCCAAGTTTCCAGCTATCTACAATCTGTTTCCAGCAGCCAGCTTTCAACAGATTTCAGCTTCTACTAAACACCGGTGCTGATCCAGCGGATCCTATCTTACCAGCAGTATCCACTACCACCGGTAATCATTTATCAGCTATTTAGTTTCTACGCTCCCTAGCATCTCACATCATTCACTCTGTGTTCATCACCTGGCTGGTTTCATCCAGCATCCACTCCGTGACTTTAGTACCTGGCTGATTCCATTCAGCATCCACTCTGTGTTTAATCACCCGGCTGATTCCACTCAGCATCCACTCCGTGTCTTACCACCTGGCTGGTTCCATCCAGCTGATACAGCAGCATACTCAAGTTACAGATTCACCTGTTACAACTACTGGCATGTTCCTCGGCTATCTCCACTACTACAACCAGGCCTGGTAAGGTGATTCCATCAAAGGACTTTTACATCTGTTCTATACTTACCAGTGCTCTGAGATACCTCCTATGGTTATGTGATCCAGGAACTGTGTTATTTGTCACTGTCTTTGATTTACTTTGAATGCTGCTTGTCATTTCACGGAGTCTGTTAAATAAACTTTTATTTTGAATTTTAAACTGGTTGTCATGGTCACACCTTCGGGTAATCAATCTGCACTTACATGTCCAGGGGTCTGATTAAACCTCCCAGGTTTAACTTCATCTCAGCCCCTACAGCTGAGGCTTCCTCCCGTCAGCCTAAAACCCTCAGTTGTGACACTACCACATCCAAGGAAGGCAGCAGGCGCGCAAATTACCCACTCCCGACTCGGCGAGGTAGTGACGAAAAATAACAATACAGGACTCTTTCGAGGCCCTGTAATTGGAATGAGTACACTTTAAATCCTTTAACGAGGACCCATTGTAGGGCAAGTCTGGTGCCAGCAGCTGCGGTCAGGTGTGAGAGGGGCTCTTCAAATCAGTGTGGAAAAGCCTGTTTGGAGCATTTTTTGGGGTGCCACCCCAGTGGAAATGGACTCCCCAGGGGGAGAGGAGTTGGAGGAGCCCCTGGATATGTCCTTAAATCCAGGGAAAAGTGTGGAAAAGCAGGATAAAGTCTGCAACAAGCCTGTGCCTGATGCTGCTGCAGTGTGTCCCAAAATGGCAGCCGTGGATTTAACAGATATGAAACTGTGTTTGGAGGAGTCTATCTCTGTGGGCCAAGGGACTATCGGGCTGAAAATTCACACAAGTGAAGTTCCAACAAATATAAACAAGCCTGCCAAGTTTCATGCAATTATGTCTAGTGTAAGGCAGTTAATTCCCCCTTGCAACCACCCCCCCGGCGGTGTCTGTGCAGCTTAGGGTGGATTTGCAGCCAGAGATAAGTGCTGGTTCCCTGCCCCCCCCCCCCCCCCCCCCACGGCCGTGGGTGACGTGAGTACCATGTTTGGGGCTGTGGGGGGACAGGACTGTGAGGGGCAAGCTGTTCATGTGCCTATTTCATCTACACCCGCGGGTCCTGCTTCTAAAATGGCGGCCGCAGGTGTGTCTGGGGGGGGGGGGGGTCTGGAGTGTGTTACTGGGGACTTGGTCGATAGTGCTGCCCCTGACATAGTGGACCCTGTGTTAAGGATGGTGGCTGCAGGTGCTCTGACAGGTGCTACTGGCATCTCTGTTCTAGCCCCCTCTGTGGCTGCAGGTGTTCTGCCATCTGTGGCTGAAGGTGGTGGGGGTCCTGGCGAGTTGGATATGGATGCTGAAAGTACAGTGATGGATGTTTCTATGTCCACAGTTGTTCAGATGGTGGATGTTGCTGGAGCTGATATATGTAGTGCTGCCTGCATTGAAGAAATAGCTGCTGAGTCTCAGTGTGTGGAGCTTGCTGGATATGGGGACATTCCGCAAGAGAAGGTGGGGGCGACCCTTGTGGGGGATCTGCAGTCCTCTGGATCTGACGCGGTGCCAAGCAGGGTCCCTGGCGCGGCTGAGTTTGCGGTGCAGGATTTAGCGCTGCCGTGTCAAGAGGAGCCTGATATGCTTGTGCAAGTTTCTGCGCCTGCTGTGGGTGGTGATGTCAGCCCATCGGGTGAGACCTCGGAGTGTGGTCCTTCACCGCCAATGCAGTCAGGGATGGCCATGTTGCAGGTGCCTGATGCGTCGCAAGGTGTGGCGGACCCATCGAGCACAGAGGCTTCGGTAGCCGAGCTCGAGGCGGAAATTGCAAGACTTACGAGGGTAGTTGCGGCGAAGAGAAAGAAGCGTAATACTTCCTACAGTAGGGACCGGCCTGCCATTACCAAAGACTTGGAGGAGATTGAGGAGAAGTTGCGGAGTAAGGAATGTCTCCTTGAGTCTGTGGTGGCTGCTATTAAAGCAAGGTCAACGGAGGTGGCTCTGAGTGTGGACTTGCTGCCTAACATGGTGGCTCAGGACATTGAGGTGGTGGAGGGGGAGCACCCCTTCTACACTCAGATTCGGGTGTTGGAGGAAGAATTACCAGAGAAAGAACTATCGTTTGAGACTGTTGCTTTAAGGCCTTGCAGCGTTGTGATGACCCCTCTGGAGTTAGAGAGGGTCTCTGATATACCTGCGGCTGGTGTCATTTCTGCTGTTAAAGGAAAGGAGGTGCCGCCGTCGAAGCCATCTGCGGTGGGTACTGAGGATGTTCCCCCAGCAGCTGATGGAATTTTGTCCCATGGTGTACCTAAGAATGTTTGCAGTGTGGTCAGTGATAGGTTGGCCCAAGGTCTGCCAGCTTTGAATAAGGAGGTGCTGGGTGTTCAGGAGATGGCTGTAGTGGACTCAATATATGGGAGTCTGGAGATTCCACTTAGGGCCAGGCCAGCTCTGGCGCTGTTGGCGGAGCAACAGAAGAAAGTGGTTGCGCAGGGGCAAGCCTTAGTAGGTCGGGCTGTTGGTGGTGGTGGTGGTGTTCTTGCTTCCTCTAGTGGTGAGGGGGGTGGTAAACCGATGCAAGGTGGTGGTGGTAAATCGGTGCAAGGTGCGGTGATGGCTCCGGTGGTGGTCTCAGGATCAGATAACTCCTATGCCAAGGTGGTGACGAATGTGCCTGGTGGCGGGTCTAGGATTGCACCGGTCTCTAGTGGTGGTGGGCAGCCTGTGAAGCGCCGCAATGCGGTGCAGCTCAAGTGGATGGGTGAAGGTACCCCCCCGTCTCGAACTGACTTTCTAATAGAATTTTTCAAGATGGGCTTTAAGGCGGATGATCTTTTCGCTTGCATTCATCCGGATTTTGATCTCAGTTTCATGACCTATAACGGTTTACAGATGTTCTGGTCCTACTGGCCAGTCTATAAATATTTTACTTATTGGTGCAAGTTCAAGGCGTTTGCAATTACGCGTCAGGACACCGTAAAGGTAACAATTTTGGTCAGAAACGAGTCAATAAGTGTGGTTGATCTAACTTTTTGGTTATTGCGATATGTTGACTCCTTGCAGACCCCCCTGGTCAAGGCCCCTGGGTCGTTGGAGGTGTGGGGCGGTGCTTGGGAGGCCAAGGTTCGGTTGAGGCATGCGGTCCATGTCGCATCGGCCACCTACATTGGCAGGGACCGGATTCAGTGTTTTTTCCCGGGTCAGCCTCGCATGTGTCACAGATGTGGTGATTTTCGCCACATTAGCAAGGATTAGCAACATCAGCGTGGTAATATATTCCTGATGTACATATATATATATATATATATATATAAAATATGTATGTTTGTTGTAGACTCTTTCCTTACAGTATTTTCAGAGTTTGATAAGTTTAGGTCCTCCTACTATTGTATGAGGAGAGCGGGCCAGATGGGGACTGAACTCTGAGTAGGAGATCTACTGCATTACCCTCCTAATGATTGGCTACAATACTTGTTATCTAGAAAAGTAGGTGAAAATGTTAATTTTCACCTACTTTTGTTGAAATTAAGTGTAAATAATAGACTTAGTGACGTGGATGCTGGGACCACTGTGAATGCTAGGACCTGAAACTGTAGGAGATGCTGGTCTCGCTGTAGATGCAGCAACCTATTGCCATGTATGTTGGAACCGTTGAGGATACAGGGACCTGGAATCATCATGGATACTGGGACTGCCAGGGATGCAGGGACATTAAATTGCCATGGATGCTGAAACTGCTGGGAATGCAGGAACTGCGAAGAACTGTGGCTTAGTAACTCTACCTGAGTGTGTGTGTTAGGTGGTCCTTATTCTTTAATGTTAGGTCTGACGGGGTGCAGGACACTACAATCATTATGTTTGCTGGAATTACTGAGGATCCAGGGACTGCAAGAAACTATGGCTTGGAAAATCCAGTGTGTGTGTGAATGCTTGTGTGTTAGGCCCTAATGCTTGTGTGTTGTGAGTTAGGAATGCATGGGTCTGAAATCACAGCGGATTCTGATTCTAGGACTTCACCGTTGATTCTGAAACCTCCGGGGATACATGGACCCAGATCCACCTCAGATGCTGGAACCAACACTAATTCTGGAACCTAAAATCCCAGGGAATTCTGTAACTGCTGGGGATTGAGGGACCTGATATTGTTGTTGAGGCCAATGGGGATCCAGAGACTGTATGCAGCTAGTAAATCCTGTGTGTGTGTGTTTATGAATGCTTGTGTGCTAGGCCCAATGGGACTTCAGGGGTCTGAATTCACTGTGGATGCTGAAACCTCCGGGGATACATGGACCAGGAACCACTGCAGATGCTGGAACCAATAAAAATACTGGGACCTAAAATAGCAGGTGTTGCTGGAACCACTGGAGTTGCAGGGACCTGATATCGCTGTTGAGGCTAGAACCACTGGGGATCCAGGGACTGCCAAAAATGCGCAGCCTAGTATATTGACCTGTGTGTGTTTGTGAGCGCTTTTAGACTGTAAGCTCCAATGGAGCAGGGACTAATATGAATGACATACCCTTGGTACAGCATTGTATAAATTGGTATCGGAACTGGTATTTGTGATTATACCATTGCCCCCTTTATTGTAGGTTTGGATTACTCATCAAAAATTAGTGATGTGCACCGGACATTTTTCGGGTTTTGTGTTTTGGTTTTGGATTCGGTTCCGCGGACGTGTTTTGGATTCGGACGCGTTTTGGCAAAACCTCACCGAAATTTTTTTGTCAGATTCGGGTGTGTTTTGTTTTCGGGTGTTTTTTTCAAAAAACCCTAAAAAACAGCTTAAATCATAGACTTTGGGGGTCATTTTGATCCCATAGTATTATTAACCTCAATAACCATAATTTCCACTCATTTCCAGTCTATTCTGAACACCTCACAATATTATTTTTAGTCCTAAAATTTGCACCGAGGTCGCTGGATGGCTAAGCTAAGCGAGCCAAGTGGCCGACACAAACACCTGGCCCATCTAGGAGTGGCACTGCAGTGTCAGGCAGGATGGCACTTCCAAAAAATTGTCCCCAAACAGCACATGATGCAAAGAAAAAAAGAGTTGCACCTAGGTCGCTGTGTGACTAAGCTAAGCGACACAAGTGGCCGACACAAACACCTGGCCCATCTAGGAGTGGCACTGCAGTGTCAGGCAGGATGGCACTTCCAAAAAATTGTCCCCAAACAGCACATGATGCAAAGAAAAAAAGAGGCGCACCTAGGTCGCTGTGTGACTAAGCTAAGCGACCCAAGTGGCCGACACAAACACCTGGCCCATCTAGGAGTGGCACTGCAGTGTCAGACAGGATGGCACTTGAAAAAAATAGTCCCCAAACAGCACATGATGCAAAGAAAAATGAAAGAAAAAAGAGGTGCAAGATGGAATTGTCCTTGGGCCCTCCCACCCACCCTTATGTTGTATAAACAGGACATGCACACTTTAACGAACCCATCATTTCAGCGACAGGGTCTGCCACACGACTGTGACTGAAATGACTAGTTGGTTTGGGCACCCACCAAAAAAAGAAGCAATCAATCTCTCCTTGCACAAACTGGCTCTACAGAGGCAAGATGTCCACCTCATCATCATCCTCCTCCGATTCCTCACCCCTTTCACTGTGTACATCCCCCTCCTCAGAGATTATTAATTCATCCCCACTGGAATCCACCATCTCAGGACCCTGTGTACTTTGTGGAGGCAATTGCTGCTGGTGAATGTCTCCACGGAGGAATTGATTATAATTCATTTTGATGAACATCATCTTCTCCACATTTTCTGGAAGTAACCTCGTACGCCGATTGCTGACAAGGTGAGCGGCTGCACTAAACACTCTTTCGGAGTACACACTGGAGGGAGGGCAATTTAGGTAGAATAAAGCCAGTTTGTGCAAGGGCCTCAAAATTTACTCTTTTTCCTGCCAGTATACGTACGGACTGTCTGACGTGCCTACTTGGATGCGGTCACTCATATAATCCTCCACCATTCTTTCAATGGTGAGAGAATCATATGAAGTGACAGTAGACGACATGTCAGTAATCGTTGGCAGGTCCTTCAGTCTGGACCAGATGTCAGCACTCGCTCCAGACTGCCCTGCATCACCGCCAGCGGGTGTGCTCGGAATTCTTAGCCTTTTCCTCGCACCTCCAGTTGCGGGAGAATGTGAAGGAGGAGATGTTGACGGGTCACGTTCCGCTTGACTTGACAATTTTCTCACCAGCAGGTCTTTGAACCTCTGCAGACTTGTGTCTGCCGGAAAGAGAGATACAACGTAGGTTTTAAATCTAGGATCGAGCACGGTGGCCAAAATGTAGTGCTCTGATTTCAACAGGTTGACCACCCGTGAATCCTGGTTCAGCGAATTAAGGGCTCCATCCACAAGTCCCACATGCCTAGCGGAATCGCTCTGTTTTAGCTCCTCCTTCAATGTCTCCAGCTTCTTCTGCAAAAGCCTGATGAGGGAAATGACCTGACTCAGGCTGGCAGTGTCTGAACTGACTTCACGTGTGGCAAGTTCAAAGGGTTGCAGAACCTTGCACAATGTTGAAATCATTCTCCACTGCGCTTGAGTCAGGTGCATTCCCCCTCCTTTGCCTATATCATGGGCAGATGTATAGGCTTGAATGGCCTTTTGCTGCTCCTCCATCCTCTGAAGCATATAGAGGGTTGAATTCCACCTCGTTACCACCTCTTGCTTCAGATGATGGCAGGGCAGGTTCAGGGCTGTTTGGTGGTGCTCCAGTCTTCTGTACGCAGTGGCTGAATGCCGAAAGTGGCCCGCAATTCTTCGGGCCACCGACAGCATCTCTTGCACGCCCCTGTCATTTTTGAAATAATTCTGCACCACCAAATTCAATGTATGTGCAAAACATGGGACGTGCTGGAATTTGCCCAGATGTAATGCACGCACAATATTGCTGGCGTTGTCCGATGTTACAAATCCCTAGTAGAGTCCAATTGGGGTAAGCCATTCTGCGATGACCTTCCTCAGTTTCCGTAAGAGGTTGTCAGCTGTGTGCCTCTTCTGGAAAGCGGTGATACAAAGCGTAGCCTGCCTAGGAACGAGTAGGCGTTTGCGAGATGCTGCTACTGGTGCCGCCGCTGCTGTTCTTGCTGCGGGAGGCAATACATCTACCCAGTGGGCTGTCACAGTCATATAGTCCTGAGTCTGCCCTGCTCCACTTGTCCACATGTCCGTGGTTAAGTGGACACTGGGTACAACTGCATTTTTTAGGACACTGGTGAGTCTTTTTCTGAGGTCTGTGTACATTTTCGGTATCGCCTGCCTAGAGAAATGGAACCTAGATGGTATTTGGTACCGGGGACACAGTACCTCAATCAAGTCTCTAGTTGCCTCTGAATTAACGGTGGATACCGGAACCACGTTTCTCACCGCCCAGGCTGCCAAGGCCTGAGTTATCTGCTTTGCAGCAAGATGACTGCTGTGATATTTAATCTTCCTCGCAAAGGACTGTCGGACAGTCAATTGCTTACTGGAAGTAGTACAAGTGGTCTTCCGACTTCCCCTCTGGGATGACGATCGACTCCCAGCAGCTACAACAGCAGCGCCAGCAGCAGTAGGCGTCACACTCAAGGATGCATCGGAGGAATCCCAGGCAGGAGAGGACTCGTCAGACTTGCCAGTGACATGGCCTGCAGGACTATTGGCTTTCCTGGGTGTCACAACTGAGGGTTTAGGCTGACGGGAGGAAGCTTCAGTTGTAGGGGCTGATATGAAATTAAACCTGGGAGGTTTAATCAGACCCCTGGACATGTAAGTGCAGAATAATTACCCGAAGGTGTGACCATGACAACCAAGTTAAAATTCAAAATAAAAGTTTATTAACAGACTCCGTGATACAATAAGCAGCATTCAAGGTTAGCAATTGACAGTGGCAAATAACACAGTTCCTGGAACACGTAACCGTAGAAGGTATTGCAGAGCACTGGTAGGTTAGAACAGATGTAAAAGTCCTTTGATAGAAATCCTTACCAGGCCTGGTTGTAGTAGTGGAGATAGCCGAGGAACATGCCAGTAGTTGTAACAGGTGAATCTGGTAATTTGAGTAAGCTGCTGTATCAGCTGGATGGAACCAGCCAGGTGGTAAAACACGGAGTGGATGCTGAATGGAATCAGCCAGGTAATGAAACACAGAGTGGGTGCTGAATGGAATCAGCCAGGTACTAAAGTCACGGAATGAATGCTGGATGGAACCAGCCAGGTGATGAACACAGAGTGGATGATGTGAGATGCTAGTGAGCGTAGAAACAGAATAGCGGATAGATGATTACCGGTGGTAGTGGATACTGCTGGTAAGATAGGATCCGCTGGATCAGCACCGGTGTTTTGTAGAAGCTGGAATCTGTGTGAAAGCTGGCTGCTGGAAGCAGGTAGTAGATAGCTGGAAACTGGACAGCCACGGAGGACTGTAAAGTCAGGCCTCACCGCAGGATGGAAAGCAGGTGCGGGTCTCTTTGTGGATGCTGGAGACAGGAACTGGAACCTGGAGAAACAAGCCACAGGAGAGAGAGACTGGAACAAGGTATGACATTCAAAGCACTGACATCTATCTGGCCCAGACACAGGATACTTATACCTGCTGCTATGCAGGCATTGGCTGGGCAATTATGCAGATTCCAGAGACGGTGGATTGGAGGAATTGGAGCATGTGATCAAATCCAACATGGCTGCGCCCATGCTGGAACCTGGAGGGAAAACTGGTTTGAAATGAAATGTGCAAACATAGTGATAATGGCGGCGCCGGCCGCGGAGGACAGGAGACGCCAGATGACTGTTATATGCTGAGACACTTGGAGGGCAGCAGAGGCCGCGGCAGGCATGATACACTATACTGAGAACCTGCAGCAATAACACAGGAACGGCGGCGGAGGACGGGAGACGCCATGTTGGATTCAAACATGGCGCCGCTGTGGTAGTGTCTCAGAATGACAGGAGGGATGTGCAGAGTGTTGACACAGATGAGATCCGGACTTGGAACGCTGGGCCAGTCTCAGAAGACACCTAAACGGCAGGTAATGGCGTCCAGATACCCGGATCGTGACAGCACCCCCCCTTTAGGAGTGGCCCCAGGACACTTTTTAGGCTTTAAAGGAAACTTTGAGTGGAAATTTCGGACCAAGGCAGGAGCATGGACGTCTGAGGCATTGGTCCAAGAGCGTTCTTCAGGACCATAGCCCTTCCAGTCAATGAGATACTGTAACTGACCGTAACGGAAACGTGAGTCCAAAATCTTGGCCACCTCGTACTCGACTCCCTGTTGAGTCTGAACTTTGGGAGCTGGAGGAAGTGCGGAATGAAACCAATTCAGGATCAGCGGTTTCAACAAGGAAACATGAAATGTCCTGGGTATTTTCAAGAAGGGTGGTAACTGTAATCTGTAGGCAACAGGATTGATGACTTGTTCAATCTTGAAGGTGCCGATGTAGCGAGGTGCAAATTTCATGCTGGGAACTCTCAACCTCAAATTCTTCGTGGACAACCACACACGATCACCCACCTTGAGAACAGGAACCGCTCTACGCTTCCTATCGGCAAACTTCTTATACCTGGATGAGGCTTTAAGCAGGGCTGCGCGGACGTTCTTCCAGTTATTTGAAAACTGACGCAAGGTGACATCCACTGCTGGAACAGAAGTTGCAGGAAGCGGTTGGAATTCTGGGACTTTAGGGTGGAATCCATAATTAATGAAGAATGGTGTCGAAGAAGATGAGGAATGGTATTGATTGTTGTGGCTGAACTCGGCCCAAGGAAGGAGTTGAACCCAGTCATCTTGAGAGGAAGACCCATATATACGGAGGAAGGCCTCCAAGTCCTGATTCACCCTCTCGGTTTGACCATTGGTCTGAGGATGGTAAGCTGTGGAAAACTTTAACTTGACTTGGAGGGCTTAACACAAACTTCGCCAAAATTTGGCTACAAATTGTACTCCACGATCCGAGATGATCTCTTCAGGAAGACCGTGAAGTCGGAAGATGTCTTGTATAAACACTTGAGCCAACTTGGAAGCTGACGGAAGACCGGTGAGAGGGATGAAATGTGCCATCTTGGTGAACCGGT
The DNA here is from genome assembly GCF_028390025.1 of Pseudophryne corroboree. Classification (NCBI taxonomy): domain Eukaryota; kingdom Metazoa; phylum Chordata; class Amphibia; order Anura; family Myobatrachidae; genus Pseudophryne; species Pseudophryne corroboree. Next base: position 147,604,156 of record NC_086446.1, on the reverse strand, counting down.
CAACTACCACGCAGATGGTATTAAACTTGTTGCAAATAGGTAGATCGGAAACAAAGTCCATCGACAAATGGGTCCAAGGTCGACGGGGAACAGATAATGGAACCAGTTGCCCCGCATGCGACTGGCGGGAGACTTTGTGTTGGGCACACTTTGGGCAGGAGGCAATAAATTCCATAACGTCCTTCTTTAAGAGTTGGCCACCAGTAGGACCTAGAGATAAATTCAGGGGGTTTTCTGAATGCCTGTATGTCCAGGAAAACGGGAAGCATGGGCCCAATGCATGAGCTTCTTCCTTAGAACTGGCTTAACAAAACTTTTCCCTGGTGGGGGCGTAGAGTCCATACCTACCGTGGAGAATGCCAACGGATTAATAATAGGATGCTTGTCTGCAGACTCAGACTCATTTTCTTGCTCCCATGAGCGGGAAAGGGCATCGGCCTTACGATTCTGAGAACCCGGACAGAACTGGAGTTTAAAGTCAAACCTAGAGAAGAAAAGTGCCCATCTGGCCAGACGAGGGTTCAGACATTGTGCGCCTTTGAGATATAAAAGATTTTTGTGGTCGGTAAGTATGGTGATTGAATGAGAAGCTCCCTCCAACAGGTATCTCCACTCCTCCAGAGCGAGCTTGATGGTTAGCAACTCCTGATCGCCAATGGCATAGTTGTGCTCAGCTGGGGAGAACTTCCGGGAGAAGAAACTGCAAGGATGTAGATGTCCATCTTTGGCCTTCTGGGATAACACCGCTCCTACTCCAACGGAGGAGGCATCTACCTCTAAGATAAAAGGAGAGTCGGTGTCGGGCTGTTTCAGAACTGGTGCAGAGATGAACCGTTGCTTCAGAAGGTGAAAGGCCTGCGTAGCTTCTTCGGACCACTTGGACGGATTAGCACCTTTCTTGGTTAATGCAGTGATAGGCGCCACAATGGTGGAAAAGTCTCGTATAAACTTTCTATAATAATTGGCGAACCCTAAGAACCTCTGGACCCCTTTGAGGGTTAAGGGTATAGGCCAATTCTGGATTGCTTGGAGTTTCTCAGGATCCATCTCTAGTCCGGAACCGGACACAATGTAACCTAGAAACGGAATGGTTTTAACTTCAAACACACACTTCTCCAATTTACATTAGAGGTGATTGACACGGAGACGGGAAAGAACCTCCTTTACCCAGAAACGATGATCTTCTAGATTATTAGCAAAGATGAGGATGTCATCTAGATAAACCACGACATGGCGGTATAAGATGTCCCTGAAGATCTCATTCACGAAGTGCTGGAAGACTGCTGGAGCGTTGCTCAATCCAAAGGGCATGACGAGGTACTCATAATGTCCGTCACGGGTGTTAAAGGCGGTCTTCCACTCGTCACCCTCACGGATTCGGATGAGATTGTAGGCACCCCTCAAGTCCAGCTTTGTAAAAATGGTTGCACCACTAACTCTATCAAAGAGCTCTGTAATCAGGGGTAAAGGGTATCGGTTCTTGACGGTAATGCCGTTCAGACCTCTGTAGTCGATGCACGGACGCAGACCACCGTCTTTCTTCTTAACGAAGAAGAAGCCTGCGCCGGCTGGAGAAGAAGATGGTCGGATGAAACCCTTCGCCAGGTTCTCTTTGATGTACTCTTCCATGGAGTGTGTCTCAGGCAGAGACAATGGATAAGTTCGGCCTCGCGGTGGAACCTTCCCTGGAATGAGGTCGATTGGGCAGTCCCATTCTCTATGAGGAGGAAGGATATCAGCAGAGGCTTTACTGAACACGTCCGTGAAGTCATGATATGGAGGAGGTGGAACATCAGATGACCTGGGGAAGGAAGAACAAACAGGAAGAACTTTGGCTAAACAAGTCTCAGCACAGGAGGGACCCCATGCCAGTATTTGCGTAGTCAACCAGTCAATCGATGGGTTGTGGAGACGGAGCCATGGAAGGCCTAAAACCACTGGATGTGTGGCTCTTGGTATCACTAGAAAACAAATATACTCATAATGAAGAAATCCCACTCTCAGACGAACTGGAAGAGTCCTTAAGGAAATGACTGCGTCAAAAATCTTGCTACCATCCACGGCAGTCAAAGAGATGGACGAGGACAGTCTCTCGGTGGGTAGGGACCACCGTTTAACATAAGCTTCGGTTATGAAATTCCCAGCTGCTCCGGAATCAAGGAGGGCAATGACGTTCCTGTAACGTTGAGCAATTTGGAGCGACACTGGGAGGTTACAATCATGAGGAGATGGAGAGGAGATCATTACTCCTAGCCGGCCCTCTCCTTGGCGAGCTAGGGTCTGGTGTTTTCCCGAACGTTTGGGACAGGCGTTGATAGTGTGCGACGGAGCTGCACAGTAGAGACATAGAGACTCGGAGAGGCGTCTTCGGCGCTCAGCGGGAGATAGACGGGAACGACCAATTTGCATAGGCTCATCCTTGGATGGAGATGGTTGACGAGGAGGAGGAGCAGAAGATTTAGGAACGGATGATCTTCCTCGCTCGGTTGCTCTCTCTCTGAACCGTAGATCAACCTTCGTGCATAGTGAAATTAGCTAATCCAACTTAGAAGGCAAGTCTCTGGTAGCTAACTCATCTTTAATGCGTTCTGACAAGCCATGCCAGAATGCAGCATACAGGGCTTCGTCGTTCCAGGCCAGTTCAGATGCCAGGATTTTGAACTGTATAAGATACTGTCCCACAGTACGTGTTCCCTGGCGTAGACGGAGAGTCTCAGATGAAGCAGAGGATACCCGGCCTGGCTCGTCGAAGATGCGCCTGAATTATGCTACAAAGTCAGTATAGGAGGACAGCAGGGGATCAGATTTCTCCCATAACGGTGATGCCCAATCAAGGGCTGAGCCACTGAAAAGAGAAATAATATAAGCAACTTTGGTACGGTCAATGGGGAAGTTGCCAGGTTGAAGCTCAAAATGGATTTCGCATTGGTTGAGAAATCCCCTGCAGAACTTTGGAGATCCGTCAAATTTTGCTGGCGTTGGAAGATGAAGACGTGGTATGGAAATGGGTAAGGTGGGTGGGGTTACAGCTGGAGTCACTGTGGTGGACGCACCAGACGTGCCATGTCCATGGAGGGTCGTCTGAATCCCATCCAGCCGAGTAGAGAGATCCTGGAGACAGCGGATGGTGTGACCTTGTGCAGCCTCCTGATGTTCGAGTCTGGCTGCCAGTTCTTGCATAGGTCTAGCCGCTTGATCCTGGTCTCCGGCTGGATTCATATGGTCAGTGCTTACTGTCACAACTGAGGGTTTAGGCTGACGGGAGGAAGCCTCAGTTGTAGGGGCTGAGATGAAGTTAAACCTGGGAGGTTTAATCAGACCCCTGGACATGTAAGTGCAGATTGATTACCCGAAGGTGTGACCATGACAACCAGTTTAAAATTCAAAATAAAAGTTTATTTAACAGACTCCGTGAAATGACAAGCAGCATTCAATGTAAATCAAAGACAGTGGCAAATAACACAGTTCCTGGATCACATAACCATAGGAGGTATCTCAGAGCACTGGTAGGTATAGAACAGATGTAAAAGTCCTTTGATGGAATCACCTTACCAGGCCTGGTTGTAGTAGTGGAGATAGCCGAGGAACATGCCAGTAGTTGTAACAGGTGAATCTGTAACTTGAGTATGCTGCTGTATCAGCTGGATGGAACCAGCCAGGTGGTAAGACACGGAGTGGATGCTGAGTGGAATCAGCCGGGTGATTAAACACAGAGTGGATGCTGAATGGAATCAGCCAGGTACTAAAGTCACGGAGTGGATGCTGGATGGAACCAGCCAGGTGATGAACACAGAGTGAATGATGTGAGATGCTAGGGAGCGTAGAAACTGAATAGCTGATAAATGATTACCGGTGGTAGTGGATAATGCTGATAAGATAGGATCCGCTGGATCAGCACCGGTGTTTAGTAGAAGCTGAAATCTGTTGAAAGCAGATTGTAGATAGCTGGAAACTTGGACAGCCACGGAAGACTGTAGAGTCAGGCTGCACCGCAAGATGGAAAGCAGGTGCGGGTCTCTTTGTGGATGCTGGAGACAGGAACTGGAACCTGGAGAAACAAGCCACAGGAGAGAGAGACTGGAACAAGGTATGACATTCAAAGCACTGACATCTATCTGGCCCAGACACAGGATACTTATACCTGCTGCTATGCAGGCATTGGCTGGGCAATTATGCAGATTCCAGAGACGGTGGATTGGAGGAATTGGAGCATGTGATCAAATCCAACATGGCTGCGCCCATGCTGGAACCTGGAGGGAAAACTAGTTTGAAATGAAATGTGCAAACATAGTGATAATGGCGGCGCCGGCCGCGGAGGACAGGAGACGCCAGATGACTGTTATATGCTGAGACACTTGGAGGGCAGCAGAGGCCGCGGCAGGCATGATACACTATACTGAGAACCTGCAGCAATAACACAGGAACGGCGGCAGAGGCTGCGGAGGACTGGAGACGCCATGTTGGATTCAAACATGGCGCCGCTGTGATAGTGTCTCTGAATGACAGGAGGGATGTGCAGAGTGTTGACACAGATGAGATCCGGACTTGGAACGCTGGGCCAGTCTCAGAAGACACCTAAACGGCAGGTAATGGCGTCCAGATACCCGGATCGTGACAACCACTATCTGTGTTAAGTCCTTCTCTCAAAGTATGTTGTCTCCTCGGGCACAGTTTCTAGACTGAGCCTGGTAGGAGGGGCAGAGGGAGGAGCCAGCCCATACTCTTAAACTCTTCAAGTGCCAATGGCTCCTGTTGGATCCATCTATACCCCATGGTACTAATGTGGACTCCCAGCATCCTCTATGGACTACGAGAAAAGGATTTACCGGTAGGTACCAAAATCCTATTTTTGTTGCCCAGTGTTACAGGCTGGAGTTTCATGAGCTCCCACCTCACAGATTCTTCAAATCAGGCATACCAGCTTCGCTGACAGAAAGTGCTATCCTACAGGAAGCCCTTCAAAAATTGGTTCCAACAAATGTCATTGTTCTAGTTCCACTTCACCTGCAACACAAGGGTTATTACTCAAGCCTGTTTGTGGTACTGAAACCGGACGGTTCGGTAAGGCCAATATTAAACCTAAAAGTCATTGAACCCCTACTTGAGGGAAATCAAATTCAAGATGGAATCTCTGAGAGCGGTGATCTCAGGTCTGGAGGAGGGGGAATTCCCAGTATCCCTGGATATCAAGGATGCATACCTTCACATTCCGATCTGTCCATCTGACCAGGCTTATCTCAGATTTGTGCTGCTGGACTGTCACTATCAGTTCCAGGCACTGCCTTTTGGCCTATCCACAGCACCGAGAGTGTTCACCAAGGTCATGGCAGAGATGATGCTACTCTGCAGACAGGGTGTGAACATAATTCCATATCTGGATGATCTGCTGAGAAAAGCATCTTCCAAGGTGTAGATGTTGCAGAGTATTGCTATATCAACTCGGCTACTTCAGGATTATGGGTGGATCCTGAATCTTTCAAAGTCACATTTGGAGCCGACAAAGAGACTGCCCTTTCTGGGGATGATACTCGACACGGAAGTGCAGAAGGTGTTTCTACCTGTGGAGAAAGTGTTGGTGATCCAATCAATGGTCCGGGAGCTTCTGAAGCCAACCTGGTTATCGGTTCATCAGTGTGTTCGCCTTCTGGGGAAGATGGTTGCCTCCTATGAGTTTCTTCAGTACGGAAGATTCCATGCAAGGTTCTTCCAACTGGATCTCCTAGACAAGTGGTCGGGATCACACCTTCACATGCACCAGCGGATACACCTGTGGCCAAAAGCCAGAAACTCATTCCTCTGGTGGCTCCAAGATTCTCACCTACTAGAAGGCCGCAGGTTCGGGATTTAGAACTGGATCCTTCTAACCATGGACGCAAATCTAAGAGGTTGGGGAGCTGTCACCCAAGGGGAAAATTTCTAAGGAAGGTGGTCCACTCAGGAATCTCTCCTTCCGATAAATGTTCTGGAACAAAGGGCCATTTACAACGGCCTTCTACAAGCAGCACATCTTCTGCAAAATCAAGCCATTCAGGTTCAGTAGGACAATATCACAGCAGTGTCCTACATAAACAGACAGGGCGGAACGAAGAGCAAAGCTGCGATGTCAGAGGTAACAAGAATCCTCTGGGCAGAAAAGCACGCGGTGGCACTGTCAGCAATCTTCATTCCGGGAGTGGTCAACTGGGAAGCAGACTTCCTCAGTAGACACGATCTCCATCCAGGAGAATGGGGCCTTCATCCGGAGGTGTTCGCAGAGGTGACAAGCCGATGGGGTGTACCTCAGGTAGACATGATGGCCTCTTGCCTCAACAAGAAGCTTCGGAGGTACAGTTCCAGGTCGAGAGACCCACACGCAGTGGCGGTGGACGCTCTGGTAACTCCGTGGATGTACCAGTCAGTGTATGTGTTCCCTCTACTTCCGCTCATCCCAAGGATTCTCAAGCTCATAAAAGAACAAAAGTTCAGGTGATCCTCATTGCTCCAGACTGGCCAAGACGGGCTTGGTACGCGGGTCTTCTGGAATTACTACTGGAGGATCCGAGGCCTCTTCCTCTTCGCGATGACCTTCTCCTACAAGGGCTGTTCGCCTATCAAGACTTACCGCAGCTACGTTTGACGGCATGGAGGTTGAACGCCAGATCTTATCTCGGAAAGGCATTCCGAAAATGGCCAAAGGTCCAGATTTCGGCCATGTCTATTTTTCCCCCAGAAACAATTTGCAGCTCTTCCTGAGGTTCAGACATTCTTGAAAGGGGTTCTGTATATTCAACCACCCTTTGTGCCTCCTACGGCACCTTGGGATCTTAATGTGGTACTGCAGTTCCTGCAATCGGATTGGTTCGAACCTTTACAGGACGTGGACGTCAAGTTTCTTACTTGGAAAGTGGTCACACTGTTGGTGTTGGCGTCTGCTCGACGTGTGTCTGAATTGGGGGCTTTGTCATGCAAGAGCCCCTCTCTGATTTCCTATGAGGATAGAGCTGAGCTCAGAACGCGTCAGTAATTTCTTCCAAAAGTTGTGTCAGCCTTTCATATTAATCAGCCTATTGTGGTGCCAATGGCTACTGACTCCTCAATTACCTCAAGGTCCTTGGATGTTGTGATGGCTTTTAAAATATATGTGAAGAGAACTTCTCGTCACAGAAAGTCGGACACTCCATTTGTCCTTTATGATCCCAGCAAGGGCCCTCATTTCGAGTTGTTCGCTCGCTAGCTGCTTTTAGCAGCATTGCAAATGCTAGGCCGCTGCCCTCTAGGAGTGTATCTTAGCTTAGCAGAATAGCGAACGAAAGATTAGCAGAACTGCTACTAAATAAATCCCTGCAGTTTCTGAGTAGCTCCAGACCTACTCCTAGACTGCGATCACCTCAGTCCGTTTAGTTCCTGGTTTAACGTCACAAACACGCCCTGCGTTTGGCCAGTCACTCCCCCATTTCTCCAGCCACTCCTGCGTTTTTACCTGGCACGCCTGCGTTTTTTAGCACACTCCCAGTTTCCACCCAGAAACACCCACTTCCTGTCAATCACACTAGGAGCACTCGAGCGAAAAAACGTTGCTCGAGCTTGTGGAAATCTACAAAGTTTTGTGTGAAAGTACTTAGCGCATGCGCACTGCGTACCATGCGCATGCACATTTTTGCCGTTTTTTCACTTGATCGCTGCACTGCGAAAATTGGCAGCGAGCGAACAACTCGGAATGACCACCAAGGTTTTCTAAGGTGCTTCTAAGCAGGCAATTTCTCACTGGATCAGGTTTACCATCCAACACACTTATTCTATGGCAGGATTGCCGTGTCCGAAATCTGTTAAGGCCCACTCTACTCGTTCAGTGGGTTCTTCCTGGGCGGCTGCCCGGGGTTTCTCAGCTCTTCAGCTTTGCCGAGCAGCTACTTGGTCGGGGTCGAACACGTTTGCTAAGTTCTACAAGTTTGATACTTTGGCCTCTGAGGAACTAAAGTTTGGTCAATCAGTTCTGCAGGAACGTCAGCACTCTCCCTCCCGTACTGGGAGCTTTGGTACATCCCCGTGGTACTAATGTGGACCCCAGCATCCTCTAGGACGTAAGAGAAAATAGTTTAATTACCTACCTATAAATAATTTTCTCGCAGTCCGTAGAGTATGCTGGGCGTTCACCCAGTGCTTCATGTTCCTGCATTGTTACTAATAATACTAATAATAATATTAATTACCTGTCATGTGTCTTCTACTCCTGCGGTTTTGCTGCATCTTCAGTATAAGCTGTTTAGCAAAAATGACCTCACAGAAGTCCAGAGATAAAATTTGCTTGGGTCTTCCAACTCACATTTTCAACCACGGAGAAGGCCCACCTGAAAAATTTAGAGACGTGATAATATGTTCCCAATATACATGCATATTTATTAGAATTATTTCATTATATTGTGTCACAAAAAATGCAGTGCTGTACACAAGTCATCCATATTAGTCCCTGCCCCATAGGAGCTTACAGTCTAAATTTACTAACACTATCTGACACCCACACCCACATATTCATATGTTGTTTGTTGCATACATATCTCATTGCACCTGTCCCTGTTGGCATGATACATTCACACTAAAAAAGTTAGAATTTTTGATGAGTAATCCAAACCTACAATAAAGGGGGCAATGGTATAATCACAAATACCAGTTCCGACACCAATTTATACAATGCTGTACCAAGGGTATGTCATTCATATTAGTCCCTGCTCCATTGGAGCTTACAGTCTACAATTCATAACACACAAGTGCTCACAAAGACACCCAGGTCAATATACTAGGCTGCAAATTTTTGGCAGTCCCTGGATCCCTGGTGGTTCTAGCCTCAACAGCGATATCAGGTCCCTGCAACTTCAGCGGCTCCAGCAACCCCTGCTATTTTTGGTTCCAGCATCTGCGGTGGTTCCTGGTCCAAGTATCCCCGGAGGTTTTAGCATCCACGGTGAATTCAGACCCCTGCAGTTCCATTGGGCCTAGCACACAAGCATTCATAAACACACACACAGGATTTACTAGGCTGCATTATTTTTACAGTCCCTGGATCCCTGTCAGTTCCAGCTTCAACCGCGATATCTGGTCCCTGCATCCCCAGCGGTTACAGCATCCCCTACGATTTTAGGTCCCAGCATTCGTGTTGTTCCTGCATCTGCAGTGGTTCCAGGTCCATGAATTCCCGGAAGGTTTCAGCATCCACAGTGAATTCAGTCCCCTGCAGTCCCATCGGGCCTAACACAAGTATACACACACACACACACACACACACACACACACACACACACACACACACACACACACACACTGGATTTACTAGGCTATAGTATTTTTACAGTCTCTGGATTCCCATTGGTTCTAGCCTCAACAACGATATCAGGTCCCTGCATCCCCAGCGGTTACAGAATTCCCTGGGATTTTAGGTCCCAGAATTAGCCTTGGTTCCAGCATCTGCGGTGGATCTGGGTCCATGTATCCCCGGAGGTTTCAGCATCAACGGTGAAGTCCCTGGATCCCCATCGGTTGCAGCCTAAACAGCGATATCAGGTCCTGCATCCCCATCAGGTTCCTGCGACTCCAGCGGTTAGGTCCCAGCATTAGTGTTAATTCCAGCATCTCCGGTGGTTCCAGGTCCATGTATCCCTTTAGGTTTCAGCATCCACTGATAATTCAGGCCCCTGTAGTCCCATTGGGCCGAGCAAACAAGTATTCACACACACACACACACACACACACACACACACACACACACACACACACACAGTGGATTTACTAGGTCGCAGTATATATTTTTTATTATAAATTCTTTATTTTCAGTATTTGTCACAGAACAAAAAGAATCATGGTAAAACACATACAGTATGGTGATACAAAAATCTTTAGATAGTAATCGAAAGCAAAACAGACTTTAACATACATGTTTCTGTGATCGGTATACACTTAAGCCTTAACAACAGAAAGTAGTATACCCATATGGTAACAGGCATCAGACGATTTATTGTTCCAAAAGAAAGAAAGGAAAAGAGAAGCAGAAGAACACAGAAAGAAAAAAGATAGGGAAAAAGGAAAAAGAAAGATGGTTATTCATCCGAACTAGGCCGCAGTATTTTTACAGTTCCTGGACCCCATCGGTTCTAGCCTCAACAGCAATATCAGGTCCTTGCATCTCCAGCGGTTCCAGCATCCCCTGCAATCTTAGGTCCCAGCATTTGTGTTGGTTCCAGCATCTGCCGTGGATCCGGGTCCCTGTATCCTTGGCATTTTCAGCATCCACGGTGAATTCAGATCCATGCATTCCTAACTCACAACACACAAGCATTAGGGCCTAAAGCACAAGCATTCACACACACACACACACACACACACACACAAACACACACACAAACACACACACAGGGGTATATTTACTAAGATTCGTATTTTTCAGAATCATGTTCAAGTTCAATCACGACTGACATCGACAGTGTAAATCTGCAACTTTTTGAATTGATTACGACTCATTTACTAAGCAGTCGTATTCGTATTTTCCGTATCTTCCGATGTCGATGTCATTCGTGCTTTTTTGCTGCTGAATGCGGCCGCGTTTGCTATTTTGCGGCCGCGTTGTTGCGTTTTTTTTACGACTGCGTCACAAGTCTGTTACGGCAGTGATTTGGAATTTGCGGCCGCGTTTTTACTCCTAAGTTTCGTTTACGTCACGCGGCCGTGATTGGTTGTATTCGTGAAGGAGGAGTGTCTGTGCATGTTACTATAAAAACGCCCCAAACACTCCGCACCTCGTGGGTTTAGCTAGTGGAGAGGAGAGAGGAAGGTGTATTTGGAGTTGGTGAGTTTGGTGGAGTTTTTGGTGGATTTGGAGAGGAGTTTGGTGATTGTTGAGTGCTGTACTGTGTGTGTTAGTAGTCTTGTGATCTTTGTAGTATTGTTTTTTCCCAGTTTGTAAACTTTTTTGTCCTTGTTTTTTTTTTTCAGTCTTTTGTCATTGTTTGTGAGTGAGTGAGCGTGTGTGTTGGCTGTGTGGTGTGTAGTAGGAGTAGTGGAGGAGTGTGTTTTGTGTTTTCATTTTTGTGTGTTTTATGTTGTTTGTCATGTCCGACTCAGAGGTCAGTGTGGTGGCGGAGGTTAGTGAGGTGGAGGCTGGTAGTGAGGTGGAGGCTGGTAGTGAGGTGGAGGCTGGTAGTGAGGTGGAGGGGGGTAGTGAGAGGGAGGAGGTTAGTGAGGAGGAGGAGGAGGGGGTGCCTGTTGCTGGATTTTCCAGTGATAGTGATGGTGTTGTGGCACCGCAGCCACGCACCACTACCAAGACTGGCAGGAATATAAAGTTCAGCTATGCTGAAAACATGGCGTTGGTGCGTGAGCTGATGAAGCACCATCGCCAATTGTTTGGTCAGGATGCTGCCAGGGTGTCCTCCCGCAGGAAGTCTGCCCTGTGGGGGCAAGTCATACTTGCTGTGAATAGTGAGGGTGTGGTGAGGCGGACAGAGGACACGTGCCGCAAGCGTTTCTATGATATTAAGCGGCGTGTCAAGGCCAAGATGGCCAAAGAGTCCAAATCTGCACGGAGAACCGGAGGTGGGCCACCTTTACGTGTAAGCTATCGGGACTGGGAGGAGCCTGTGCGGGCATTGATTCCTGGCGAAGTGGTGTCTGCTACTCATGTCCGGGATTCGGACCGACCCACGCAGGATGGTAAGTTTGTTTTGTAATATTGTTCTTAAAATGTCTGTAAAATTTAGTTAATTTCATTTTTAAAGTTTAAAGGATGATTTTTTTCTCACAAAACAGATTGCATGCCTATGCTCCCTTAAGGTGTGTTTGTGTTTTGAATGTTTTTTTTTCTTTTTTTGTTGCAATTTTTGGCGATAATGCTTGAACATGTGTGTTTGTTTAAAATCCACAAAAGGTTTTTGTTTTTTTAAAAAACAGAAAAGCGGGGAAATTTTTAAAACATTACATTTTAAAAATATTTGCAAGTACTCAATCTCTGCAATATCTGAGACCAAAAACTTATTTTAAATAAATTTATTGTGTGCCACATCAAGTACATTTTGATATTCAACTCAAAATCATGAATGTAGAAGCTCTTAAGCTTAAAAATTTGTTTTAAACAAAACCATATAGATGCTTACAGTACATTAATGGTTTTCAGTGGGTCATTTTTCCAAAAACATGGTAAGAATGTTGGGGTCACTTTTTCCACAGTCACACAGACCAGCCGCCCAGACAGGCCTCACACAAGTCAGGATGATGCCGGTATTGCAGGTAAGTCTTCACTGTAGTCACATATTCTGAAAACACATAGAAGTACAAAATATTAAGTTTAAATTTTGCACCTAGGTTCTGCTTCTGGAAGCCGACCTCCTGTAAGGCGCCCATCACAGGGCTTGGGCCACTTACCCAGGAGGCCAACTAAGACACGGCGTCTTGGCTCTGATTCCGCACCTCCATCATCCCCACCCAGGCGAAGACTTTCGGCAGTGTCACCCCAGCCACCACTGGCACTATTGTCGAGTTCGCAGAGTGATGAGGCCAGATCACCTCAGTTATCTGGTGAGTAAAAACATAAATTAAACACATAAGCAATAATATACACAGTACACTTAAGATGTTGTTAGTTGGTTTGGAGTTTACATGTTTTCCTCAACAATCAATGTGATGTAACGTCTTCAATTGCTCAACGTGCTTTAATAAAATTAGATAAGGTCTTAGTGGATGGTCTAGACAACCTATTTGTATGAAAAGAACAGATTTGAGGATACATTAAGCACACACACGTTCACATTTTTAAAAAAATATGAATAAAATTAAATGTTGGACCGAAAAAAAAAAACCATTAGAGTGTTCACACATCGCCCCTGTCCAGTATGTAGATGGCTTACTTGCTCCGCTCCTCTGGACTATACAGGTAAGTAGTCTATATCGTGGTGAGGGGAGGGAATCTAACAGTGTAATGGTGTGGAGGGAAGTTAGTTAAGTGAGGAATATGCAAATTTGGCAATGTTTGCGCCTGTGTTGGTTTTTTAAAATATAAAAATTATAAATTGTTAACGTTGAGAAAAACAAGTGCTAATAATGCAAAAATGTAGTATTAGGAATGTATTAATGTGTTGCATTAGCCAGGCCAAATTAAAAAAAATTACAACATTGCATGTTGCCTACCCCATACAGAGCACAACTTGATGTCCGCCGAGGACCAGCAGGGACCAGAACAAGAGCCATCCTTCACACTGCAACTTACAGCTGTTGATCCAAGCATGCCAATACAGTTGCAGGATATACCCCAACCATCCATCAGTCCCCAACTGGCACAAGCTCCGCCCCCAAGCCAAATTCCTGGCGATTTTTGGGCCAGTTGGACAAGCCAACAGGCCCAAAGCAATGCCACCCTGACCCAACATACACAACACCTTGCCAGTCTGCCCCATCATCTACCGCGTATTAGTCGCAACTCGGGCAGACTGATAGTACAAGTAGGGAGAATGGCTACCTCAATGGAGCAAATTAGGGCTGAAAACAGCCAAATGAATGCACATTTATCCCGCATTATAGATGAGCAACAGCGACATCAGCAGGCACTCGTTCAGATCATTCAACACAATCAAGTGGTGAATGAGGCCTTATCCAGGATTGTAGCCAGCCACACTGCTACAAACACTCAGCTGATTGCCAGTTTAAATAATTTGAGCAGCAATATTGCTATGATGGGAGCTCAGCAAGTTACCTCCAGCTCGGGGACCACGACCCCTGTTCAAACGCCAGTAACCTCCCCTGTCCGGCGTTCCTCAAGAGCACGTGCCAGTGAGCCAGCACCCAGCACACACAAGCGAAAAAAATAACACCAATCTTTTTGTGCAAATAAATACAAAAATTTGTTAAAAAAACACATTCCTGTGTCCGTCTCCAAAATTTTTTAAGCTGGTCTGTATGTATGTAGTTATGTTTTTCAAGGGTAATGACTGTAAATGTTTTGTTAGCATCAACTAAGCACAATGGACACACCACTATAAACAACAAACAGTAAGTAACAGAACACACAATAGAAAGTAGAGCAAAGTGTTTAGTGAAGGATAATTACAGCATAATAAAACTTACCTGTAAAATATCGCAGGATCACTTCTTGACGTACCTGCCTCCCTACAATTGTACTCACACTGTCACCAGATGTATCTAACTCCTCTGCTTGCTGACTGCTTTCTCCCTCACCATGTGCCAGATGTTGACTTAAACACAGATTATGGAGAAAACAGCAGCAGAACACAATCCGAGTCACCTTTGAGGGACTATACAACAAAAGGCCACCAGATTTATCCAGACACCGAAAACGTGACTTCAGCACCCCAAAACATCTTTCTATCACATTCCGCGTAGCCTTATGTGCATGATTATAACTGTGTTCAGCAGGAGAATCAGGTTGGGACAATGGAGTAAGGAGCCAAGAGTAGCAGCCGTAACCCCCATCACCTGAAAAACATATATAGTCAACATTAGGACATATGTTAGATTATTCTATCACCTCCTCCAAAATCTAGGCTGTGGTTAAAAGACATACACACATAACATTTTCAACATACCCAACAGCCAGCCATCAGGCATTTGTCCCTCCTCAAATTTATCGAAGAGCGATGACTGACTGAGGATGAAGGAGTCATGGCAGGCACCAGGGTAACCTGCAACAACACTCATAATTTTTAAATTTGCATCACAGACCACCTGGACATTAGTTGATTGATCCATATGCCTATTAGTATATATATACTGGCGGCCCTTAGGTGATCTCAGCTGAACGTGTGTGCAATCTATGGCCCCCAGCACATTGGGCATGCCTGCAAGCTCATAGAAAGCTACCCTGACAGCACTCCACTCCGACTCCTCAGTAGGGAAGCAGATTGAGGCTTTAATGTGTGGCTCCAACACATCCAAAACCTGAGTGGACATTAAATAAGCTAAGGTGAGTGTCATGTTAGGTATTCTCTACAATACTGTGGTGTTTCAACTTACACAAGCAACACTTAGCCATAACCGCATATGTATTTTTAGACTCACCTGCATCACAAATCTTGAAAAGGTGGGCTGTGAGATCTCAATGACGTCGCCTGCCACAGCCTGGAAGCTCCCAGTAGCCATAAAGTGTAACACAGCCAGGAGTTTGTGTAGGCCTGAGACAGAGCGAGAGCGTGCTGTCTCAGGGTCTATGCCCAGTTTGACAAGGTCATACAGGTGGAAAATGTTGTTTCTATTTAGGCGGAACATCTGTATGACCCTATCATCGGACAATGCATTTAAGTTTAAACGCCCTCTAAAAAAACGAGGCTGGCGCAGCCTCCGCGGTACCTGGACAACCTGTTGGCCATGTTCACTTACCTGGTCCTGATTCCTGGAAGCCTCATGGAGCAGTCTAACGTATCCCACAGCCAACAAAAAACCATTGCCACACACTACAGCCGCCATTTCAGAGTGAGAGTAGTTCAGAATGTGCCTGAAACACTTTTATAGGCCCAAAAAAACAGGTGTGAGTAATGGATAATTAAGTTCACATGTAAACGCGGTTTTCAAAGGCTGGCGCGTTTTTTTTTAGGAAAAAAATGCGAATCGTAATTTTTCGCGGCCGCGAAATCATTTTCGCGGCAGCAAATGCAATTACGAATGGTTAGTAAATGACCGAGATTCATATCTAAACAGGCGTAATTTGACCGATGGTGTATTCATTCGTAATTTTGAACTTGGACTAGCAAAAAAATACGAATGACCTCATCACTGCCGTGATTAGTGTTTAGTAAATGACCGAGATGACACTTTGAAGAAAAAACGCCATCTCGGTCAAAATCGGGAGCTTAGTAAATATACCCCACAGAGTGGATTTACTAGGCCGCAGTATTTTTTTTTTTATTATAAATTCTTTATTTCAGTATTTGTCACAGAACAAAAAGAATCATGGTAAACCACATACAGTATGGTTATACAAAAAATCTTTAGATAGTAACCGAAAAGCAAAACAGACTTTAACATACATGTTCCTGTGATCGGTATTAGTAATGTGCGCCGGAAATTTTTTGGGTTTTGTGTTTTGGTTTTGGATTCGGTTCCGCGGCCGTGTTTTGGATTCGGACGCGTTTTGGCAAAACCTCCCTGAAATTTTTTTGTCGGATTCGGGTGTTTTTTTTTACCAAAAAACCCTCAAAAACAGTTTAAATCATATAATTTGTGGGTCATTTTGATCCCATAGTATTATTAATCTCAATAATCATAATTTCCACTCATTTCCAGTCTATTCTGAACACCTCACAATATTATTTTTAGTCCTAAAATTTGCACCGAGGTCGCTGGATGGCTAAGCTAAGCGACCCAAGTGGCCGACACAAACACCTGGCCCATCTTAAGGTGCATACACACGGAGAGATTTTGACTATGAGAGATTTTGACTAACTTTTCCCTTGAACTGGCAGTAGGAGATTTTGACTAACTTTACCAGAGATTTTGTCTAACTATGCAAGAGATTTTGGCTATGGGAGATTTTGGCTATGGGAGATTTTGACTATCTCATTTAAATAAGGGGATGAGTGTCATATATAGGACGATTTTACAGGGTGGCTGGTATTTAAATAGCTAAAAGTTAAAAAAATAATTTGCGTGGGGTCCCCCCTCCTATGTAAAACCAGCCTTGGGCTCTTTGAGCCAGTCCTGGTTGTTAAAATACAGAGGAAAAAATGAGTAGGGTTCCCCCATATTTAGACAACCAGCACCGGGCCCTGCGTCCGGTCCTGGTTTAAAAAATACGGGGGACAAAAGACATAGGGGTCCCCCGTATTTTTAAAACCAGCACCGGGCTCCACTAGCCAGGGAGATAATGCCACAGCCGGGGGACACTTTTATATTGGTCCCTGCGGCCAGGCCATTACCCCCCCAACTAGTCACCCCTGGCCGGGGTACACTGGAGGAGTGAGGACCCCTTAAATCAAGGGGTCCCCCCCTCCAGCCACCCAAGGGCCAGGGGTGAAGCCCGAGGCTGTCCCCCCCATCCGTGGGCGGTGGATGGGAGGCTGATAGCCTTTCAATAGTAATATTGTTCTTTACAGGTGGCCTACAGGTCCCAGCAAGCCTGCCCCAGCATGCTGGCACTTGGAGAACCACAAGTTCCAGCATGCCCGGACATAAAGGGCCCACTGGCACCTGTACTCCACCTGTAAAGAAAATATTGGAAAAAAACCACGACACGTTCTTTAAAAAATCCTTTATTAAACTGGGTCTTCACCTGGGAGGCGGCGGCCTTTAAGCTCTTTTGCATGGCCGCCGCCTTCCCAGGGCTTCCGGCGTCTTCACCTGGGGGGGCGCCACCTCCCTAGGGCTTCTGGGGTCTTGCTCCGGCGTCTTCACCTGGTGGGCGGCAGCTGCTAAGCTCTTTTGCATAGCCGCCGCCCATCCAGGACTTCCAAGACGTCTTCACCTGGGAGGCGGCGGCCTTTAAGCTCTTTTGCATGGCCGCCGCCTTCCCAGGACTTCCAGCATCTTCACCTGGTGGGCGGCGGCTGCTAAGCTCTTTTGCATAGCCGCCGCCCATCCAGGACTTCCACGGCGTCTTCAATCTTCAGGAGCTCTTCTCCGCTCCTCCTCCGCCGTTGGACTGAAAGCCACTGACTTATATAAGTCAGCGGGAGGGGGCGGGGCGATGACGCGGCGAGCCGTGATTGGCTCGCGGCGGCCATCTTGAATTTCAAAAATGACGCTGAGGCGCCATTTTTGAAACTGGTACCGCTCCGCTGCCAAACTCTGCAAGACAAAGGTAAATTTCCCCCGCCCGCACCGCTGCCGCAACCCGCCGCCGCCCGCACCGCCGCCACAACCCGCCGCCGCCCGCACCACCGCCGCCTGCAACATCGCTATCGCTGGGAAAAATCGCTGGCCTCTTAAAGTATTAGTGATTTTGACTAACTTTTGCAGCGACATAGCCAAAATTGACTTGCCTGCACTGACTATTTTTCCCAGCGATAGCGACCTAGCGGGGACGCACATCGCTATCGCTGCCTGTATACACACGGAGCGATCTGCACTAACTTTCTGAGCGATTTTGACTATATAGTCAAAATCGATCAGTTATATCGCTCCGTGTGTATGGTGCATACACACGGAGCGATATAACTGAGCGATTTTGACTATATAGTCAAAATCGCTCAGAAAGTTAGTGCAGATCGCTCCGTGTGTATACAGGCAGCGATAGCGATGTGCGTCCCCGCTAGGTCGCTATCGCTGGGAAAAATAGTCAGTGCAGGCAAGTCAATTTTGGCTATGTCGCTGCAAAAGTTAGTCAAAATCGCTAATACTTTAAGAGGCCAGCGATTTTTCCCAGCGATAGCGATGTTGCAGGCGGCGGTGGTGCGGGCGGCGGCGGGTTGTGGCGGCGGTGCGGGCGGCGGCGGGTTGCGGCAGCGGTGCGGGCGGGGGAAATTTACCTTTGTCTTGCAGAGTTTGGCAGCGGAGCGGTACCAGTTTAAAAAATGGCGCCTCAGCGTCATTTTTGAAATTCAAGATGGCCGCCGCGAGCCAATCACGGCTCGCCGCGTCATCGCCCCGCCCCCTCCCGCTGACTTATATAAGTCAGCGGCTTTCAGTCCAACGGCGGAGGAGGAGCGGAGAAGAGCTCCTGAAGATTGAAGACGCCGTGGAAGTCCTGGATGGGCGGCGGCTATGCAAAAGAGTGGCACTGCAGTGTCAGATAGGATTGCAGATTTATAAAAATAGTCCCAAAACAGCACATGATGCAAAGAAAAAAAGAGGTGCAATGAGGTAGCTGTGTGACTAAGCTAAGCGACCCAGGTGGCCAACACAAACACCTGGCCCATCTAGGAGTGGCACTGCAGTGTCAGACAGGATGGCAGATTTAAAAAATAATTTCATTTTGATTTTTGGGTCATTTTACTGAACTTTTGTAGTATACTTGATGACACAGAGGTAGAGCAGTGGACTACTGTACCGTACTGCTATATATAGACTGGTGGTCACAGCAACATTCTGCACTGTCCCGTCCTACTATATACTGCGCACAACTAAAATGCAGCACAGGTATGGATGCATAGTGTACTTGATGACACAGAGGTAGAGCAGTAGACTACTGTACCGTACTGCTATATATATACTGGTGGTCACAGCAACATTCTGCACTGTCCCCTCCTACTAAATACTGTGCACAACTAAAATGCAGCACAGGTATGGATGCATAGTATACTTGACGACACAGAGGTAGAGAAGTGGACTACTGTACCGTACTGCTTTATATATACTGGTGGTCACAGCAACATACTGCACTGTCCCCTCCTACTATATACTGCGCACAACTAAAATGCAGCACAGGTATGGATGCATAGTATACTTGACGACACAGAGGTAGAGCAGTAGACTACTGTACCGTACTGCTATATATATACTTGTGGCCAGCAAAATTCTGCACTGTCCTCCTATTATATATACTGCGCACAACTAAAATGCAGCACAGGTATGGATGGATATTATACTTGACGACACAGAGGTAGAGCAGTAGACTACTGTACCGTACTGCTATATATATACTGGTGGTCAGCAAAATTCTGCACTGTCCTCCTACTATATATAATGCGCACAACTAAAATGCAGCACAGGTATGGATGGATAGTATACTTGACGACACAGAGGTAGAGCAGTGGACTACTGTACCATACTGCTATGTATATACTGGTGGTCAGCAAAATTCTGCACTGTCCTCCTACTATATACTACAATGCAGCACAGATATGGAGCGTTTTTCAGGAAGAGAACATAGATATTTTCAGCACACTGAGCACAGATATTTGCAAGCACACTGAGCACAGATATTTGCAGCACACTGAACACAGAAACTGAGAGAACGCAGCCACGTCCTCTCGCTATCATCTCCAATGCACGAGTGAAAATGGCGGCGACGCGCGGCTCCTTATGTAGAATATGAATCTCGCGAGAATCCGACAGCGGGATGATGACGTTCGGGCGCGCTCGGGTTAACCGAGCAAGGTGGGAAGATCCGAGGCTACCTCTGAACCGTGTAAAATGGGTGAAGTTCGGGGGGGGGTTCGGATCCCGAGGAACCGAACCCGCTCATCACTAATCGGTATACACTTAATCCTCAACAACAGAAAATAGTATACCCATATGGCAAAAGGCATCAGACGATTTATTGTTCCAAAAGAAAGAAAGGAAAAGAGAAGCAGAAGAACACAGAAAGAAAAAAGATAGGGAAAAAGGAAAAAGAAAGGGTAGAGTAAAACAAAGATGTGTATTCATCCGAACTAGGCCGCAGTATTTTTACAGTTCCTGGACCCCATCGGTTCTAACCTCAACAGCAATATCAGGTCCTTGCATCTCTAGCGTTTCCAGCATCCCCAGCAATCTTAGGTCCCAGCATTTGTGTTGGTTCGAGTATCTGCGGTGGATCCGGGTCCCTGTGTCCTTGGCAGTTTCAGCATCCACAGTGAATTCAGACCCATGCATTCCTAACTCACAACACACAAGCATTTACACACACACAAGCATTTACACACACACACACACTGGATTTTCCAAGCCATAGTTTCTTGCAGTCCCTGGATCCTCAGTAATTCCAGCAAACATAATGATTGTAGTGTCCTGCATCCCCGTCAGACTTAACACTAAAGAATAAGGACCACCTAACACACACGCTCAGGTAGATTTACTAAGTTCCTGCATTCCCAGCAGTTTCAGCATCCATGGCAATTTAATGTCCCTGCATCCCTGGCAGTCCCAGTATCCATGATGATTCCAGGTCCCTGCATCCTCAACGGTTCCAACATACATGGCAATAGGTTGCTGCATCTCCAGCGAGCCCAGCATCTCCTACAGTTTCAGGTCCCAGCATTCACAGTGGTCCCAGCATCCACGTCACTAAGTCTATTATTTACACTTAATTTCAACAAAAGTAGGTGAAAATTAGTGATGTGCACCGAAAATTTTTCGGGTTTTGGTTTTGGGTTCGGTTCCGCGGCCATGTTTTGGGTTCAGACGCGTTTTGGCAAAACCTCACCGATTTTTTTTTGTCGGATTCGGTGTGTTTTGGATTCGGGTGTTTAAAAAAAAAAAAAAACTGCTTAAATCATAGAATTTGAGGGTCATTTTGATCCCATAGTATTATTAACCTCAATAACCATAATTTCCACTCATTTTCAGTCTATTCTGAACACCTCACACCTCACAATATTATTTTTAGTCCTAAAATTTGCACCGAAGTCGCTGGATGGCTAAGCTAAGCGACACAAGTGGCCGACACAAACACCTGGCCCATCTAGGAGTGGCACTGCAGTGTCAGGCAGGATGGCACTTCAAAAAAATAGTCCCCAAACAGCACATGATGCAAAGAAAAAAAGAGGCGCACCAAGGTCACTGTGTGACTAAGCTAAGCGACACAAGTGGCCGACACAAACACCTGGCCCATCTAGGAGTGGCACTGCAGTGTCAGGCAGGATGGCACTTCAAAAAAATTGTCCCCAAACAGCACATGATGCAAAGAAAAAAAGAGGCGCACCAAGGCCGCTGTGTGACTAAGCTAGTATACTTGACGACACAGAGGTAGGTACAGCAGTGGCCTACCGTACTGCTATATACAGTATAATGGACCTGGTGGACACTGTCAGCAGACTGCTAAACTAGAACTACTAGTATAAAAAAAAAGCCACCACAGGTATACAATGTAGATGGATGGATAGTATACTTTATGGATGACGAGTGACGACACAGAGGTAGGTACAGCAATGGCCTACTGTACTGCTATATACAGTATAATGGACCTTGTGGACACTGTCAGCAGACTGCTAAACTAGTATTACTAGTATAAAAAGAAAGCCACCACAGGTATACAATGTAGATGGATGGATAGTATACTTTATGGATGACGAGTGACGACACAGAGGTAGGTACAGCAGTGGCCTACCGTACTGCTATATACAGTATAATGGACCTGGTGGACACTGTCAGAAGACTGCTAAACTAGAACTACTAGTATAAAAAAAAAGCCACCACAGGTATACAATGTAGATGGATGGATAGTATACTTTATGGATGACGAGTGACGACACAGAGGTAGGTACAGCAGTGGCCTACCGTACTGCTATATACAGTATAATGGACCTGTTGGACACTGTCAGCAGACTGCTAAACTAGAACTACTAGTATAAAAAAAAAAGCCACCACAGGTATACAATGTAGATGGATGGTAGTATACTTATGGACGACGAGTGACGACACAGAGGTAGGTACAGCAGTGGCCTACCGTACTGCTATATACAGTATAATAAATGGACCTGGTGGACACTGTCAGCAAACTGCTAAACTAATATAAAGAAAAAAAGCCACCACAGGTATACAATGTAGATGGATGGATAGTATACTTATTATTATTAATGGATGACGAGTGACTGACGACACAGAGGTAGGTACAGCAGTGGCCTACCGTACTGCTATATACAGTATAATGGACCTGGTGGACACTGTCAGCAGACTGCTAAACTAGTACTACTAGTATAAAAAAAAAGCCACCACAGGTATACAATGTAGATGGATGGATAGTATACTTATGGACGACGAGTGACAACACAGAGGTAGGTACAGCAGTGGCCTACCGTACTGCTATATACAGTATAATAAATGGACCTTGTGGACACTGTCAGCAAACTGCTAAACTAGTATAAAGAAAAAAAGCCACCACAGGTATACAATGTAGATGGATGGATAGTATACTTATTATTATTAATGGATGACGAGTGACTGACGACACAGAGGTAGGTACAGCAGTGGCCTACCGTACTGCTATATACAGTATAATGGACCTGGTGGACACTGTCAGCAGACTGCTAAACTAGTATAAAAAAAAGCCACCACAGGAGTGTTTTTCAGGCAGACTAACGTATACTGGTGGTCACTGTCAGCAAAACTGTGCACTGTACTCCTGCTATAGCTGCTCCCCAGTCCCCACAATTAAGCAGTGTGAGCACTCAGCACAGATATATCATGCAGCACACTGAGCACAGATATGGTATGGAGCATTTTTTTCAGGCAGAGAACGGATAAAAAAAAACTGGTGGTCACTATCAGCAAAACTCTGCACTCTACTCCGATTCCTAACAGCTGCTCCCCAATCCTCCCCACAAATAGTAATAAAACAAGCAATCAACTGTCTCTTCTACAATTATAAACGGAGAGGACGCCAGCCACGTCCTCTCCCTATTAATCTCAATGCACGTGTGAAGATGGCGGCGACGCGCGGCTGCTTATATAGAATCCGAATCTCGCGAGAATCCGACAGCGGGATGATGACGTTCGGGCGCGCTCGGGTTAACCGAGCCATACGGGAGAATCCGAGTATGGCTCGGACCCGTGTAAAAAGGGTAAAGTTCGGGGGGGTTCGGTTTCCGAGAAACCGAACCCGCTCATCACTAGTGAAAATTAACATTTTCACCTACTTTTCTAGATAACAAGTATCGTAGCCAATCATTAGGAGGGTAATGCAGTAGATCTCCTGCTCAGAGTTCAGTCCCCATCTGGCCCGCTCTCCTCATACAATAAGAGGAGGACCTAAATTTATCAAACTCTGAAAATACTGTAAGGAAAAGAGTCTACAACAAACATACATATTTTATAAATATATATGTACATCAGGAATATATTACCACGCCTCTACAGGTCTAGAACTTATGTCTAGCCTGAGAATTATCAGTAATTAATAGTGATGAGCGGGTTCGGTTCCTCGGGATCCGAACAACCCCCCCCCCCCCCCGAACTTCACCCATTTTTTTTTTTAATCAAGTAATATTTTTATTAGGTTTTGCAACATTTATACAGTACATAAAACATACAACAACAGTAAAACTAACTAACAATTGCCATCAATAAAGATATATATATTGAATTCAATGTGTAGAGTGTGTGTCAAATATATTCACTGAGAGTTCCAAGGTAAATGATATCTGTAAAAAAGAAGGCCTAGGTGTCCAATACTGGTCCACCCAGCCTTGTGCTGCACCAGCGATCCCACTTCTCTGTAAATTGAGAGGTGGAACCCCTTAACTTATACATATGTCTCTCATGTCGAATTACAGAATTTACTAATGCCCTCCATTGCTCCACCTTAGGTATGTCAGCCGAAAACCAAACCCTAGCAATGACAACCCTCGCCAACGTAGTGAGACACAGGACATATTTGTACAGCACGACAGAGTGTGTTTCCTCAAGGTCCAATCCAAACAGGCATAGGCCAGGGTCCAATGCGGGGAGGGATGGAGCAGTCAAGGTTATGTCACACCACACCCTACGCAAAAAAAGGGAAACCACAGGGCAATCCCATAGCAAGTGCCAGAATCCGGCATCGGCCTCTCGGCATCTGGGGCAGCAAGAGTTATCCCTAAGACTAGCCCTTTGCATAGTGACAGGAGTTCGATACACCCTGTGCAGAATATAAAAAAAGACTTGCTTATATCTTATACATGGCGTAGTATATTTAATGGAGCCTAGAATCTGGATCCACTGTTCCTGGGACAAAGGTCCCAAATCTGTCTCCCATTTAATACGAAGAGTATTCAAATGATCAGGGCCATATCTAGTATTCAAAACAGTATATATGACAGATATTTTTCCCTTTCGACTAAGAGAAGTGAGCAACGATTTAACAGGTGAATCTACAATTGGAGGTGGGCCATGAGGAAATTGGGTCTGCACTGCATGTCTAAGCTGGAAATACCGAAACAAGGCAGTGTTAGGTATATCAAATTCGATTTTCAATTGCTGAAAAGACTTGAGCACTCCATCGCGGTACAGTTGATTCAAAAATATTACACCCTTAGTTATCCAAATATTATCTGAAGATATCTTGTACAACTCAGAATACGTACTATTAAACCATAGCGGAGTACAGGCATCCTGCCCCCCCCCCCAATCATAGAGTGTGTGCATAGCGCCAGATTAGCAAGGCTTGACGTAACCAGGGAGGCAGACCAGAAGCCGAACGGCCAGAGAGAAGTAGTTGAAGAGGAGAAAAGGAGAAAACAGGAGAGCACCCCGCCCGCTCAGCCAGAAAACCCCCCATTGTTGGATCCAAGGAATCCCCAGTCCACTTACTCAAATGGGACAATTGTGCCGCTACATAATATAGTCTTAGATTAGGAAGACTCGCACCCCCCGATAGTTGTGACCTACACAGCGTCTTAATAGAGACTCTTGCTGGCTTATTACCCCATATAAATGAGGACAGAACGCCCTCAATAACAGTGAAAACTTATTTTGGGAGGTAGACCGGAGAGTTGTGCAGGGCATATAGGAACTTTGGTTGCATCACCATTTTAAATAAATTAACCCGACCCAGGACAGACAGTGGTATTTTTTTCCAGCTATGAGCTTTCTCTTTAAATGTTATCAGAATGGGGTCAATGTTTTGGGCCACATAACTGCGTGCCATAGGCGTGATCCAGATACCCAAGTATTTGAAACGCAGCGTCCATTGCAAGGGGTGCACCCCCTAGGTATTCTCAGGGAGTAGACCAGACAAGGGAAAAATATGTGACTTATCCCAGTTGATTAGTAAACCAGAAAAAACTCCAAAATCCTCCACCACCTGCAATACAGCCTGCAAGGAGTCCTCAGAGTCCTGTAAGAAAAGGAGTATATCTTCTGCGTACAGGGCCACAATATCCACATGGCCCCCAACCTTAACACCCCTGATCCTGCTATTAGATCATAGCAAGCCAGCCAACGGCTCCACGACTATTGCGAACAGCGCAAAGATCTCAGACGTGAAACCATTGGCCGTCACACGGGCCACGGGCAAGGAATACAACAACTGGAGAAACCTACTAAAACGAGGGCCAAAAGCAAACTTCTCCAGTACCCCCCACAGATACGTCCACTCCACTGAGTCGAATGCTTTGGCCGCATCGAGAGACACCACCACCGCATCCGACTCAGATCACGCCTCTGCAAATGACAAAACAGTCTACGCAAATTTTGGGCAGTGGACTTACCTGGCATAAATCCTGTCTGGTCCGGGTGAATGATTGTTGTAATAACTAAATACAATCTAGATGCCAAGATCTTTGCCAGTATCTTGACATCCGTGCTGAAAAGGGAAATGGGTCTGAAAGACTCGGGGAGCAGGGGGTCTTTCCCTGGTTTTAGCAAGACAATGATATTAGCCTAGGCCATAGAGCGTGGGAGAGTCCCGCCCTCTAATAATAAGTCAAATAATTGTAAAAGATAGGGGGCAAAAAATTTGCTACATTTCCTATAGACTTCACCCGGAAGGCCATCACAACCCGGTGCCTTAGACGCCGGAAGAGACAGGATCGCAGCCTCCACCTCCTCCAAAGTAATTGGTGCATCCAAAGCCCCAGAATCTTCCTGGGACAAACAGGGCAAATCCAGCCGAGCCAAATATTCCCTCAATTGATCACTGGAGTAAGTGGCCCGGGACGTATACAGCGAGGAATAATAACTACGAAATGTCTCAGTCACCGCCGAGCCAGAGTAACACATTTGGCCATCAGAATTCCTCACACATTGAATCATAGGCCCTCATTCTGAGTTGTTCGCTCGGTAAATTTCTTCGCATCGCAGCGATTTTCCGCTTAGTGCGCATGCGCAATGTTCGCACTGCGACTGCGCCAAGTAAATTTGCTATGCAGTTAGGTATTTTACTCACGGTTTTTTCTTCGTTCTGGCGATCGTAATGTGATTGACAGGAAGTGGGTGTTTCTGGGCGGAAACAGGCCGTTTTATGGGTGTGTGGGAAAAAACGCTACCGTTTCTGGGAAAAACGCGGGAGTGGCTGGAGAAACGGGGGAGTGTCTGGACGAACGCTGGGTGTGTTTGTGACGTCAAACCAGGAACGACAAGCACTGAACTGATCGCAGATGCCGAGTAAGTCTGGAGCTACTCAGAAACTGCTAAAAGGTGTGTAATCGCAATTTTGAGAATCTTTCGTTCGCAATTTTACTATGCTAAGATTCACTCCCAGTAGGCGGCGGCTTAGCGTGTGCAATGCTGCTAAAAGCAGCTAGCGAGCGAACAACTCGGAATGAGGGCCATAGTTCTAGTAGATTCAGACCGAGCCAGAAAAGCCAAGTAGCTGCCATTCATCTCCGCCTGAAAATAGTGTTCATGTCCTGCAAAAAGGAGTCTACGCCTGGACTTCTCGAATAAGCAATCGGACCACTCTACCTGCGCTTCTCGCCACAACAGTTCATCAGAACGTAAACGGGTAGCTATATATTGGGATTTCAATTGCTGACATTGGGCCTCCAATCGCATTTCCTCCTTTTTACTAGAGAATTTAACCTCAGATATCCGTTTTATAAAGGAGCTCCGCATGAACGCTTTGAAAGCGTCATGTTTGAGCACCAGGTCATCATAAGGCAGATTGTCAACCTGGAACCCCTCCCAGGCAGCAATCAGATCCGCACCCTCCCCTAATAAGGTTAACCAAAAGGGATTAAGTTTCCACAATTTTGCACCGCGCTCCCAACCAACACTAACCGTAAGTGATACAGGAGAGTGGTCCGATATACTTCTAGGGAGATTGTCACGATCCGGGTATCTGGACGCCATTACCTGCCGTTTAGGTGTCTTCTGAGACTGGCCCAGCGTTCCAAGTCCGGATCTCATCTGTGTCAACACTCTGCACATCCCTCCCGTCATTCTGAGACACTATCACAGCGGCGCCATGTTTGTATCCAACATGGCGTCTCCCGTCCTCCGCGGCCTCCGCCGCCGTTCCTGTGTTATTGCTGCAGGTTCTCAGTATAGTGTATCATGCCTGCCGCGGCCTCTGCTGCCCTCCAAGTGTCTCAGCATATAACAGTCATCTGGTGTCTCCTGTCCTCCGCGGCCGGCGCCGCCATTATCACTATGTTTGCTCATTTCATTTCAAACTAGTTTTCCCTCCAGGTTCCAGCATGGGCGCAGCCATGTTGGATTTGATCACATGCTCCAATTCCTCCAATCCACCGTCTCTGGAATCTGCATAATTGCCTAGCCAATGCCTGCATAGCAGCAGGTATAAGTATCCTGTGTCTAGGCCAGATAGATGTCAGTGCTTTGAATGTCATACCTTGTTCCAGTCTCTCTCTCCTGTGGTTTGTTTCTCGAGGTTCCAGTTCCTGTCTCCAGCATCCACAAAGAGACCCGCACCTGCTTTCCATCTTGCGGTGCAGCCTGACTCTACAGTCTTCCGTGGCTGTCCAAGTTTCCAGCTATCTACAATCTGTTTCCAGCAGCCAGCTTTCAACAGATTTCAGCTTCTACTAAACACCGGTGCTGATCCAGCGGATCCTATCTTACCAGCAGTATCCACTACCACCGGTAATCATTTAGCAGCTATTCAGTTTCTACGCTCCCTAGCATCTCACACCATTCACTCTGTGTTCATCACCCGGCTGGTTCCATCCAGCATCCACTCCGTGACTTTAGTACCTGGCTGATTCCATTCAGCATCCACTCTGTGTTTCATCACCCGGCTGATTCCACTCAGCATCCACTCCGTGTCTTACCACCTGGCTGGTTCCATCCAGCTGATACAGCAGCATACTCAAGTTACAGATTCACCTGTTACAACTACTGGCATGTTCCTCGGCTATCTCCACTACTACAACCAGGCCTGGTAAGGTGATTCCATCAAAGGACTTTTACATCTGTTCTATACCTACCAGTGCTCTGAGATACCTCCTATGGTTATGTGATCCAGGAACTGTGTTATTTGCCACTGTCTTTGATTTACTTTGAATGCTGCTTGTCATTTCACGGAGTCTGTTAAATAAACTTTTATTTTGAATTTTAAACTGGTTGTCATGGTTACACCTTCTGATTAAACCTCCCAGGTTTAACTTCATCTCAGCCCCTACAACTGAGGCTTCCTCCCATCAGCCTAAACCCTCAGTTGTGACAGTGGTGAGATTCATACCAGCTCACACATACAAGGCACGTCAAGACAACTAGCTGGTACTATTCAGCAACAGGTTTTGAAACAAGGAAGAAAGGATTGGTCTTAGGTGGCGCACTAATACAAATGATTTTACATTTAAAATATAACTTTTTATTTCATATACTTAAAAAGCCTATAACTGTGAAATATTAAAATAAATTAAAGGACAAGTGAAAGACAAAGTGCAACCTGCGATTGTTAAAAAAAACCACCCACTACACCCACTATGCTATATAAAATACTTCAATTCTTGTGTACAATGACCTCGATTATGAGTATGCGTGCTTATCAGAGTAACAAAAGTTCCACCTAAGTGAACCACAATTCTGTCAATCAATTTAATATGATATGGGCTCCTTAAGTGTACTGTAACATGTATGTTATTAGACGTTAAATCTGATAGGGTAGACCAGATAAGCTCAATATGTCCCAATTAGCTCCTTGCCTGTCAAAATTGTGACTACATCATCCAATGTTCCCACAATATTCAATATACCACTATACTTCTTGATACCAATTGATCTCTTTATCTTTAGTCACAAGCGCCCAACATCCTCTACGGACTACGAGAAAAGGATTTACCGGTAGGTACCAAAATCCTATTTTCTCTTACGTCCTAGAGGATGCTGGGGTCCACATTAGTACCATGGGGATGTACCAAAGCTCCCAGAACGGGAGGGAGAGCGCGGAGGCTCCTGCAGAACTGATTGACCGTACTTCAGATCATCAGAGGCCAAAGTATCGAACTTGTAGAACTTTTCGACCCCGACCAAGTTGCCGCTCGGCAAAGTTGTACTGCCGAGACACCCCGGGCAGTGCCCAGGAAGACCCCACCTTACGAGTAGAGTGGGCCTTAACAGATTTTGGACATGGCAGTCCTGCCGTAGAATAGGCATGCTGGATAGTGAACCTAATCCAGCGAGAAACAGACTGCTTAGTAGCAGGATACCCAATCTTCTTGGGATCGTATAGGACAAACAGAGAGTCCGACTTCCTGTGATGAGAGGTCCTCTTCACATAAATCTTCAGAGCCTTCCGTAGATGCCCCACGATCTTGTCCTGGGGTTGCCTTGGCTCAAAATTCATAACCCTCACGTCGACTGGAAGTCATCGCAAATATTGTCCTGGAGCTCGTTTTGTCACTCTAGTTGCATCACACCCGTTTATCCGCTCTGTGCGTCTTCCAGTTCGGATGAAGAACTCATGCCGAAGATCTATAGGGAGTTTGCGGATGTCTTCACTGAACAGGCGGCTGATCAGTTATCACCCCATAGACCCTGTGACTGTCCCATTGAGCTTATCCCAGGGAAGATGCCACCCCGGGGGCGCACGTATCCCTTGTCACTACCTGAGACCCAGGCTATGTCGGAATATATTAAGTCTAATCTGCTTAAAGGATTCATCCGTGGGGGCGTGGCCACGGCAGCACAGGAGTAGGAAGCAGATCCCGGGAGCTCCCTGGATATAATATCCTTATTTACTATCCTGATACCCTCTGGTGTGCTAAACCACCCTGTTTCCCTTCCCTGCGCTGCAGGGCACCAGCAGTCGACTTCCCCGCTCCCCCTGAGGTCTGTACGGCTGCGGTGGCACACTTCCGGACCCGCGGCCTATATCTTATCGGGATCCCCAGCCTAAATTTTGGCAACTCTCGGCCGCGCCGTGACCGGAGCCTTGGAGGCGGCCCGCTGTCACCACTGGACACCGCGGAGAGGTGTGAGGATGGCGGCTGGTTCCCCTCTCGAGTGTGGGCTACAATCTGTGGCCCCGAGCACCAGCTGCACACTCCCGGACCTGCGGCCTATATCCTCTCCAGATCCCCGGCCTAAATTTTGGTGTTTCCCGGCCGCGCCGTGCCCGGAGCCTTGTAGGCGGCCCGCTGACACCGGTGGACGCCGCGGAGAGCTGTGAGGACGGCGGCTGATCCCCCTCTTGATTGTGGGCTGCAATCTGTGGCCCCGAGCACCGGAGCACACCCAGCAGCTCCTGGACAGGGTAGGAGGGCATTGTATGTGACGGCCATTTTGGGAACAGCTGCATAGACGGCCCCATTGCTTTGGACTGCTGCTCCAGGACATAGAGGGGATACTAATATTCTCATTTAAAGGCTGCCTGGCCTGCAACTGGTGAGTGACTTTTACCTCCTGGGATTACTGTATACACTGCCTGCATCTGCTATCTCATTTTACATACTGAAAGACTGCATCGCTCCTGATGTCCCCTATACTCTGAGACGCAGCCAATACCTTCTTTTATATATGCCTACCACTCAGACGACCAGCTGTGGATATATCTCTGCTTGCTACCACCCTAAAAATGTATTACTGCTGTCTCCTTCTATATTTCTGACCTAAGAATATACCGGAGTGTTTATTACTACCTATTGCCCGCCATGGTTCGCGACGGCCAGCGCACGGCGGCGGCGAAGCTGGAGAAATTTGCCAGACAACCTAATCCACCTAACATGCGGGCCTCGCAGGCCGCAGCACAGGGGGCCTCTCCGTCCCACTCCTACTCCCCATCTGCTACAGCTGCTGAATCCCCTAACACACCCACAGCTCCATCCCTTCAACAAGTGCTGGAGGCAATAGCGGGGTCGGAGCAGCGTCTTTCAGATAAGATGGAGAAAGTACAGTGTGATCTCTCGCTGCTTCGGCAGGATGTCCAGCGCATACGAGAGAGAGTGGGAGAGGCAGAAACCCGTGTCTCGAATCTGGAGGATATGTGCGGTCCTATGAAACAATCCATTTCCACGGTAACTCAACAAGTAACATCCCTTCAATCCAAGTTACTAGACATGGAGGGTAGGCTGCGTAGAAATAACGTGCGTTTTGTGGGTCTGCCGGAGAAGGAGGAAGGATCCCAATCTGAGGTCTTCCTAGAGTCGTGGCTTAAGGAACTGTACGGCGCTGAATCCTTCACGGCACAGTTTACGGTGGAGCGTGCACATCGGATACCATCTCGTCCTCTACCTCCTGGCGCTCCTCCGTGCTCCGCCAAATTTCTGCATTATAGGGATCGGGACTCGGTCCTCCGGTTGGGATGCACAAAAGGCCCCCTTGTCAGGAATGGAGTTACCGTGTCTGCTTTTCCTGATTTTGCTGCGGACGTCCAGAAGGATCGTGCCCAGTTTATGCCAATTAAGAGATGCCTCAGAGACCTGAACCTCTCCTACTCTATGCTATTTCCCTCCCGGCTCCGGGTAGTAGCGGACAGGGAAACCAAATTCTTCAATTCTCCCAGAGAGGCGGCCCAATGGCTGGACAGACATGCACCAGGAGCGCGCCAGCTAGCCCCGGACTGAGGCCCTGCACAATCTAACCTTTGGGTGGGATCACCGGAGGCCTTTACCCATTGTCCAGGGAGCCCCCCCTTGGCGTTGGTGGCTCAGGATTGTTATTACCCTTGCTCGCTTGTTCTGGTTGTGGGCTTTACCTGAAATTAGCTTTTGAGAGTTGGGTTCGATTGTTTGGGATTTAAGTATGCCGAAGTTAGGGGTGGTATACGGGGAGGGAGGGGGAGGTCAACGAACAGCTGGTTGCTGTTCCCTCTGCAAGTTTTTTTTTTTTCTATAGTTTGTTATTTTTCTCATACCTCAATTTGTTATTGAGTATGTTTTTTTTCTTGTGGGAAGTATGTTTGATGTATTGGATACTGTTGTTTAAGTTTCAGGGATTGAGTGATATAGCACTGTTCTTGCCCGTACTAGAAATTTCCAGGAATATTCCCTGGGTTGTTCCTCTAGGTTATTACATAGCATATTACCAGGTCTATGGCTAATTTGAAAATTCTGACATGGAATGTTCGAGGTTTAAACAATAAGATAAAACGTTCCTTAGTTTTAACTACACTTCGGAAATATGGCCCGGATATTGCGTGTCTCTGCGAGACTCACTTGGAAGGGAATAGGTTACTGTCACTTAGAAGACCCTGGGTGGGCTGGGCCTATCACGCTTCTCACTCCTCTTCTTCCAGAGGTGTGTCAATCCTGATAAGGAAATCGGTCCAATTTGAGTTAGTGTCGGTCAAGACTGACCAATACGGTCGCTTTGTGTACCTTGACTGCAGACTAAGTTCCCAACCCTACTACATACTGGCGGTTTATATCCCCCCCCCCCTTCTCATACGATGTGCTACAGCAGGCCGCTTCGTTCATAGCCTCCTCTCCAGACACCCCGGTAGTTTGCTTGGGTGACTTTAACAATGTTACTGACTTAGCTTTAGATAGATGGCGCCCTCCCCGGGCCGCTGCTGGAGTGTGCTCCAGTCCTACTAAATTTGCTGATTTTCTAAATAATTTGCAGTGGATGGATGTGTGGAGGGCTAGGCACCCTACTACTAGCCAGTATTCATGCTTTTCTGGCACGCATGGTTCGTTCTCCAGAATCGACCTGACCCTGCTGTCCCCCGTCCTTCTCCCCAGGGTGGTTGACGTCCGGTACGAAGCCCGGGGTATTTCTGATCACTCCCCTATGGTGTTGACTCTCGCTATGGTGAGTCAGAGGGGTCAATCATATTGGAAACTTCATCCTTCCTGGCTATTACAAATGGGAGACTGCTCTGACCAGGTGACTCAGTGGGAGGGCTATTTTAATGACAATGTGGGCTCGGCCCCGGGAACAGTGGTCTGGGACTCGTTTAAGGCCTTCCTAAGGGGTACGTACATTAGACGCATTTCTGCCCTTAAAACGTCCTGCAGGGAAAGAGAGAGAGCCCTCGAGAGTGACGCCAGAGATTTGGAATCTAGATACTTGGTGGATGGCACCCCTGCACTGAAGGTACGCTGGCTGGCGGCTCAGTCGGCATGGGTGGCTCATCTGTCTGATAAAAACTCGCGCTCGCTTTTATTTCAGGCTACTAATATTTATATGCAGGGCGATAGGCCAGGTGGCCTGCTGGCTCGCCTGGTGCACAGTGACCGCCCGGGATCTGTTATTGCACAGATGACCGGTAGCGATGGCTCCCTCGTGAACACCACACCGGAAATTGCGCAGCTATTTCGCTCTTACTATGCTGAGGTCTACAGTTCACAACTGGCAGACTCGGCATCAGACATCTCCGCTTACTTAAGAAATATTCCCCTACCCACACTCTCCTCGGAGGCCTCTGAGGTGTTGGAGGCACCCTTGACTCTGGAAGAGGTAACGGCGGCTATTGGCTTGTCTCCCAGCGGCAAGGCACTGGGTTCTGACGGCATCCCCTCAGAGGTATACAAGACCCACATTGATTTCTTTGGTCCTCGACTTCACGCCCTATATTCTGATATTTTTGTAAATGATCAACTTCCCCCCTCTATGGCGGAGGCGGTTATTATAGTGATCCCGAAGCCCGGAAAGGACCCTAAATCCCCAGAATCCTATAGACCGATATCATTGATTCCTACTGACGCTAAGATCCTGGCAAAAATTTTAGCTGTTCGACTTAACACAGTAATTACCTCCATTATCCACTCCGACCAGACTGGCTTTATGCCAGGGATGTCCACTTCTGTAAACCTACGTAGATTATATACCATTTTACAAGTCCCGCATGACTCTCCCTCCGATTCGGTGGTGGTCTCACTGGATGCCGCTAAGGCATTTGACAGTATTGAGTGGTCCTATCTATGGGAAGTCATGACAAGTATGGGATTCGGACCAAATTTTATAAGATGGGTTAAACTACTTTATCAGAACCCGACTGCCAGGATCTCAGTGAATGGCTATTGTATCTCCCTCGTTCCGCCTGTATCGCGGGACCAGACAGGGATGCCCTCTGTCCCCAACCCTGTTTGCCCTGGCCATCGAGCCGTTAGCCTGTCTAATAAGGTCTCATCCGGGAATAGTGGGCATTCATACCGGCCCTCGAGAGGACAGGATTGCCCTCTACGCTGACGACATGCTGCTGTTTTTGCAGGATTACACCAGGTCTATGCCCACGTTGTTGCAATTGATTGAGGAGTTCGGTGTATATTCAGGCCTTCATATTAACTGGTCTAAATCCTTCATTATGCCTGTGATTGGCCCCCCCCTGCTGTTCCTAAAGTCTTCTTGCCGCTATGTTGGACGGCGAAATTTAAATATCTTGGGATTCAGGTAACCAATGACCCCTCTGATTTTACACCTTTGAACCTTGATCCGATCATGCAACAGGCTGCTCGTAAAACTAAGACTTGGTGTAAGCTTCTATTGACTGTATCTGGCAGGGTCAGCCTCGTGAAAATGATATTGCTACCTAAGATTCTATATGTGGTCCTTCAATCCCCTGTATTTATTCACCCATCCTTCTTTAGAAAACTGAATAGTGTCCTGTCCTCTTTAATATGGGCTAATAAACGTCCTAGAATACAGCTGAACACGCTCACCAGGTTGCGCTGCGACGGAGGTCTGGCTTTGCCAAACTTTCAGATGTACTACTATGCCGCTCAGCTGACACATATTAGTACATGGGTGCAGGATACTGGCATCACTTCTCTACACTGGGTATTTATCCAATGCTACTTCCCCGACTTGTCTCCCCTGCAGGTGTTGCTGAGTGGGAGCTTGGCCCGGTTCCTTCCTCCTCTTATATATCAAGCAATGAAGGTGTGGCAGGCACTTCGAATTCTTTTGAAATTTGATGGATTGGACCCGGACACCCCCCTCTGGTACTCTAAATGGCTCCCTGAACTATATGCGCTCGAGGGAAGGGAGGTATGGGCCCCTAGATTGGTAGTTTCTATAAATCATCTTTATACGGATAATACACTTAAATCCTTCCAACAATTGAAAGATGAGTTTGATTTACCTAACTCCTATTTTTTTTAGATACCTCCAACTTAGGCATGCTTTGCAGTCCCAATTCGCCACTTCCCCTCCTCAGATCATACCATTCCCCATTAAGACCTTTGTAAGTATACTGGGTCGGGTTAAGATGATTTCCCATGCTTATGGTTACCTACTCACCAAACTGCATACAGACCCATTGACACGTCTCCGTGTCAAATGGGAAGAAGATCTGGGCCCCATAGATGAGGAGAACTGGGCCCTTGCTTTGGAAACTCCGAGCAGGGTTACCAAATCCATCAGATTTCAACAAATACAATACTTCCTTTTGCACAGGATATATATAACCCCGGTCGGACTGGCTAGACTCGGGACGGGCCGTGCGGGCGACTGCCCTAAGTGTGGGATGACTGCAGGTACTTTTTGGCATCTTCTATGGGACTGCCCGGAGCTGCGGGCTTTCTGGTCGGGGGTCGGGTCGATTCTGGTGAACACGGGGGTGGACGAGGCCTTGCTCACTCCGCAATTTTGTATCCTAGGAATGGGAGGACCTGACTTCATGTCTAGTACAGAGGGCCTCTATGCTCGCAATATGTGTGCAATGGCGAAGGTGTGCATCGCGAGGCTATGGATGGCCCCCAAGGGCCCTACACTCCCCGCTTTTAAGGCCCTAATAAACAACACTGTTTTCAAGGAACGATACATTTATATGAAGCATAATGCCTCCGATAAATTTCATAGAATTTGGTCTCCATGGCTGGACTCCGTATACTCCTTGCCAGACCCTATAACTTAGTGGCACTAGGGTTGCTAATGGGACCTGGAATTGTTATTATATGATTTCTTTAGGGCTATAGGCTTCCCTCTCACCCAATGGGTTGTGTATGAGAGGTTGGCTCTATGCCCAGCTAGACAGGGTAGGATATAAAGTGCTAATTTCCTCCAGTGTGTCCTCTTCCCCCTATTAATTTTTTTTTTTTTTTTACTGATTTATTTTTTATTTTATGGGTTTCTTTGTTTCCTTCTCTTTGAGGTTTTTTTTGTGTTTGGTTTTTGTTTGATATTTTCTCTTTGAAGAGATTTACCCGGACAAGTTGTCCGTAAGAGGTGTTTTTTTGGTTTTCTTTTTAATTGGGGAGAAAATCCAAAACTAAGTATAATGAGAGTTCTTGAATACTAGAATGCACGGATTATGCAAGTTATTGGTATAAATAAATGTACATACCTAGGCGCCTATGAACATATGACATAATATCATATTGAGCCGAAAATGAATGATGTTTCTCGATGTTGACATGTCTTTATGTGTATGGTATGTTACTGATATGCAATGTCCATGTGCAAACTAATCTCCTTCGAAATAAAAATACTTTATTTAAAAAAAAGGATTCATCCGTCCCTCTACCTCCCCAGCTGGAGCGGGTTTCTTCTTCGTGAAGAAGAAAGACGAGGGATTAAGACCATGTATCGATTATCGTGGTTTAAACGATATCACCATTAAGAATAAATATCCCTTGCCGCTAATCACGGAGCTATTTGACAGGGTTCGTGGAGCCCATGTTTTTACGAAGCTCGATTTGAGAGGAGCCTATAATCTTATACGCATTCGACAGGGGGATGAATGGAAGACTGCCTTCAATACCAGGGATGGGCATTACGAATATCTGGTAATGCCGTTCGGTCTCAGTAACGCTCCTGACGTTTTCCAGGAATTCGTAAACGAAGTCTTCCGAGATATGTTATATCAAAGTGTAGTGGTGTATTTGGATGACATTCTGATTTTTTCCAAGAATCTTGCGGAGCACCGAGTACAGGTCAAAGACGTACTTTCCCGCCTACGAAGAAATCGTCTTTACGGCAAAATTTCCAAATGTACCTTTGAGGTCCCTTCAATTCCATTTCTCGATTATGTCATCTCAGGCACGGAGCTTCGCATGGATCCGGAGAAACTCTCGGCCATTCGGGATTGGACTCAGCCTCTCTCTCTCAAGGCAGTACAAAGATTCCTGGGCTTCGCGAATTACTACAGAAAATTCATTAAGGGATTCTCCACCATTGTTGCACCCATTACTGCATTGACAAAAAAGGGATACGATCCAAGTCTGTGGTCTTCAGAAGCCATAGTAGCGTTTGCCCGGTTGAAGTCAGCTTTTATATCAGCTCCGGTACTCCAACAGCCAAATTTCTCAGAACCATTCTTTTTGGAAGTCGATACTTTCACAGTCGGCATTGGAGCCGTTCTTTCACAGTACTCTTCTGATGGAAAGTTGCATCCATGTGGTTTCCATTCTCAGAAGTTCTCCCCTGCGGAACGAAACAACACTATAGGAGATCAGGAACTTTTGCCAATAAAATCTGCCTTGGAGGAATGGAGATATTTATTGGAAGGTGCTAAACATCTAATTTACACCGATCATAAGAACTTGCTGTATATCAAAACTGCCCAATGTCTAAACCCCCGTCAATCTATATGGGCGCTCTTCTTCACTCGGTTGTCGTTTGTTATTAAGTACCGGGCTGGTACTCTAAACGCCAAAGCTGACGCGCTGTCCCGTTCCCTAACAGCCTCAGATGAAGAGAATTCCCTTGAGAAGAGTCTAATTCTCAGTCCAGTTTCCATTTCCGCTGCTCCCACTTCTCTAGGACCTCCTCCAGGGAGAATGTCTGTACTGGTGGAATTTTGATCAAAGTTACTACAGTGGGCCCATATATCCAAGTTCTCCGGTCATCCGGGAGCCCAGAAAATGTTCGAGTTTCTACGAAGGACATATTGGTGGAACACTATGAGGAGGAATATACAAGACTATGTTAACTCTTGTCCACAGTGTACTCAGCACAAAACTCCTCGTTTGCCTCCTGCCGGTTTGCTTCGTCCACTGTCCATTGCTAGGAAACCATGGACCCATATTTCTATGGACTTCATTACCGAATTACCTCTCTCCAACGTTGCAATACCATCTGGGTGGTTATTTACCGCTTCTCAAAAATGGCACACTTTGTTTCGTTGTCAGGTCTACCAACGGCTCCCAAGTTGGCTCTACTATTTATCCGAGAACACTTTTGCTTGCATGGGTTACCTCAGGAAATAGTCTCTGATCGAGGGGTGCAGTTCACTGCAAGGTTTTGGAGGGCTCTCTGTTCGGCGTTGCAAATAAAACTCAAGTTTTCATCTGCTTATCATCCACAAACCAATGGGCAAACCGAACGAGTCAACCAGGATTTAGAGACATTTCTCCGCATTTATCTCTCTTCTTCACAGGACGACTGGGTGGAGCTGTTACCCTGGGCTGAGTTCGTCCATAACCATCTGTATCACACTTCCACGGGTGAGTCCCCATTCTTCATCAATTATGGATTCCATCCACGAATTCCAGAATTACCACTCTTTCCTTCAGAGGATGTTCCTGCTGTTACTTCCACTCTTCGGCACTTCAGTCAAATTTGGAGTAAGGTTCATGCTAATCTCAAGAAAATCTCCATTCGATACAAGTTCTTTGCAGACAAAAAACTACGAGCAGCTACTCAATACAAAGTTGGCGACAGGGTATGGCTCTCCACCCGCAACCTCCATCTAAAAGTGCCCGCTATGAAGTTTGCTCCAAGATTCATCCGGCCTTACCCAGTTTTACAAGTCCTAAACCCTGTAGTCTGTAAATTGGGTTTGCCCTCTCACTTTCGTGTACCAAGTTCTTTCCATGTTTCTCTCCTCCGGCCTCTCATTTTAAATAGTTTCCAGTCAGTGTCTCCTAGTCCGGTCTCAGTGGAGACCGAAGGTGGAACGGAATTTGAGATCAAAATTATTGTAGACTCCCGCTACTACCACAAGAATCTTCAGTACCTAGTGGAGTGGAAAGGCTATGGTCCTGAGGAAAGAAGTTGGGTAAAAGCTTCCGAAGTCACTGCTTCTTGACTAGTTCGGATCTTCCATTCCAAACATCCACCGAAACCCGGAAAGTGTCCAGGGGCCACTCCTGGAGGAGGGGGTACTGTCACACGCCAGGGGCAGCGGCCGCCACGCTTACCCCTGCGTGTCCGCTGGTCCTCCTGGCGGTCCCAGCCTCCGGTGGTCGCTGGGTCCCGGCGTCTGGCGGCTCTGCTCCCGGCGGTTCCTCGGAGCGTGGGCGCCGCCATTGCGCCCGGCTCTCATGTGGGTGGTTGGTGGGTGACGTCGCTGGCTACCCTCCACCAATCGGAGGAAGGCGGGGAATTCAAAGGTGGATGCCGGACAGAACCCGGCGCCTGAGTATCGTCTCTCCTTAGTGACAGACTTCAGTGCTCCCTTGTGCAAACGTGTTCCCTGTTCTACTGTCTCTAGTTTCCAGCATTCAGCGTGTCCTCCACCTCAGTGCCTCCAAGCACCTCAGCGTCTTCACGCACCTCAGTGCCTACAAGCACCTCAGCGTCTCCACGCACATCAGTGCCTCCAAGCACCTCAGCGTCTCCACGCACCTCAGCGTCTCCACGCACCTCAGTGCCTCCAAGCACCTCAGCGTCTCCACGCACCTCAGTGCCTCCAAGCACCACAGCGTCTCCACGCACTCAGTGCCTCCAAGCACCTCAGTGTCTCCACGCACCTCAGTGCCTCCAAGCACCTGAGCGTGTCCACGCACCTCAGTGCCTCCAAGCACCTCAGTGTCTTCACGCACCTCAGTACCTCCAAGTACATCAGCGTGTCCAAGCACCTCAGTGCCTCCCAGCTCCTCAGTATCGCTCTCGGTGAGCTCACGGTATTCTTCACCAAATTCATCAGCACCTCTTCAAGTCTTGTTTTTTCAGAAGACCTTCCGCATCCACACGTGCCTCCTGCCTGTCATCCAAATCCTGCATGAAGAAAACCTACATTCGGCCATCTCTGCTGCGGCCCAGTTGCGGTTCCTCTTCCCGGTCATCGGAAGAAACCCCGAGTCCACAACACTCCCAAACCAGGTCAGTGATATAAACAGATTATTGTTATTTTTATAGATTTTTATAGTTGACTACCTATTAGTTTTAATTAATAAATATATATACATATATATGGATCACAAGTTTATTATTGAATGTGGTGAATAATGAATATCCATACAAAAGATTCAGCTCTGTGGATGGGGGATAAGGACTGTTAATTACAACCAAAAGGTGGATCAGACATGAAACAAATGGTGAGAGAAACCACTAACAGCTGTGTAAAATAGAGAGACCAATAGGAAAATCAGAGTAGGAATAAAATGAGTCATCAGTTGCTACCACAATTACTCTATGAGGAAGCTCCAGTGACGAGCGAAACTAGTCAGAGGAAAAAAGGGACATCTGATGACAATATCATTCATTGCGGTTATCACCTAAGAATCACTGCACCACGCCGGACGCCAGCGAAATTACATCAGCGGCTTCACTTGGGACTGCAGCGGCATTTCATACGTTGTGGGCCGGAGACGTCCGGAGCTCCCTAGCCGCACCTGACCGGCAGTGCAGTGTATCTCCAGCTGGATCCGTCTACGTGTAAGACGGAGGGTGAGAGTTTTTACCATTTAGCCAGCCTGATTAGGCAATCAGGAACTGTTACTATTATCTATGCAAAAGGAATTGCTTGAGACTTTGTAACAACGAGTGTTCAGTGTAATAACACAAGGAGCCGTTTTGAGACTTTGTAACAACAAGCGGTGATTACTACATCTGATTATTCCATCTCCCTACAAGCAGTTAGTGGACAATCTGAGAATACTGATTTGCACATCAATTAATAAGTATATCCCCTATTGCACATATTGTGGTTATTATATACGCATGAGAGCTGATCCATATTTTATTTTAGGTGCATATACAAAGCCGGCTTTTGAAAATAAGAATTAATTAGAGTTTTTAAATTTATATATGCATATGATAGCTTTTTTTATTAGATTAAGAATTTTATGTGGTTCCATCAACTAATTAGAGATTTATGCGATTAATCTAATCCGGAATAAAAAAAGGTGTTTTTATGTATACATGTGAATTCACTTTATTTGGAGTCTGGAAGGTTCTTAAATAGCGCAGAGTGTTCTTTTCTTATATTGTCTAGTTGGTAATCCCCCTTTCTTAAAGGGGAACCACTGATTTTGTGCTTACACTAGCACAATTAACATTCAGCAGCTGATTAATATCTGTATTCCTATTAACTATTAAGGTTTGTTTTAGAATAAATAAAAATGTAAAATTTAGTACTAGCGCCGTGAGACATTCTTGTATGAAGACCTAAGAGAAAACCCACAAGTGGCTAAACGAATCCACTGGATAAGAGTCTGACAAATAGCAAACCAGCTGAGGCACTAGATAGGATAGCGCACAATAAAGGAGCTGGCAAGCCATGGAACATGAAACAGAAACATATGTTTGAGCAAAAAAAGGAAGGCAACAGACAGTATTGGCTAACTGCTTATCGTGCGGACCCCAAACCGTCCAGGGAGGGAGGGACAGTAACAAAACAGAGCACCAAGCTCTGACACCCACCCCGTAGTATCCTCGGTAAAAGTGGGGATCTGCCAGGATAAAGGAATCCAACACATTCTGAATGATGCAAGTAAACCAAAACACAAACTCATGGGCAGTAGAAGGTACCAAACTATTTTGGTACGGGACAAGACCATATGCTTTGCCCGTGAACACTGGACTGTAGCCACTGCAGTAGAATTGTGACCTGCGTTGAAAAAAAAGCTGACACCACAGGAGTTAGTGCAAACCAACAGAGGTGTTAGCGGAAACAGTTAAATTATGAAATAGGCTAGAGTCTAAGCTACGTAGAAAGCGTAGCATACCAAGCTAGGAAACTTTCTTTTATGCCATGGGCGGAGAACTGAACGCACCGCCTCCATAACTGGATTAGGTGAAAATATATGGAGATATGATCAGTGTGGTATACAGGCAATACAGTCTGTTAAAAACCCAACTCCTAGGACCGTAATTCAGACCTGGTCGCATGCAGGCTATTTTTTGCACTGCTGTTACCAGGTAATCGCTGCCTACAGTGGAGGTGGTAATGTGCAGGGGTGCGATCAGCTGTGCAGTCAGCTGCACAAACAAAAGTTTGTGCAGTTTCTGCACAGCCCAGGACTTACTCAGCCGCTGCGATGATTCTGGAAGAAGCTGACGTCAGGATTCCTCCCTGGAAACGGCCTGGCACGCCTGCATTCTCCTGGACACTCCCTGAAAACGGTGAGTTGACACCCCAGGGACGGCCTCTTCCTGTCAATCTTCTTGCATTCGGCGCTGCAAACGCTTTCTTCATTAGTTCCGTCTCTCCGTGGCGACGGCAACCAACATGCCTGTGCATTTCAGCCCACGCGCACACGCTGTTCAGAAAAAGGCAGCAAGCAATCGGGTCTGAATGACCCCCCAGAGCCACAAACATGCAAACGACGTGCTCTACATTTGCTATTTGCATTCTGTTGCTCTTGGAGACCCGAAAAAAAAAATGACAGCGTGAATAAGACCACGCGCGCCTATGCCAGTCTAGGGGTGCCTGCATTTGACCTACAGCACCAGGTGGTCTCCCATCCAAGTTTTAACCAGGTCTAAAACTGCCTAGCTTCCAAGATCAGATGAGATTGGGCATGCCCAGTGTAATGTAGTTGTAGGATTTTATTGAAAAAGTCACTGCACTGAGGGGTGACCGTGCTGCTAGCCCCATTTGTTCAGTAGGGGGGGCGTGAGGGTCCAGACACAACAGCAAGCAGTTATGGCAAGAACACAGAGTATAATTGATTTACTCAGTGACCTTGTTCTTGGCTGGGCCTGGAACCCGTGCTGTGGCCCCTGACCCGAACACCAGCCATAAATAGCAGCGGTGAAGTTCTGCAGTTTGTGTAGTGGGTAGATCAGTAAATGGTAAACTGCCCTGGACTATCAAGCTTGGGATCAAACCCGGGTACCTTTGCACGATGCACTGGACTATTAACCCACTAGGCTATTTAAGCCCTTGACGGGCAGGCTTCTCTCAATAATATAATAACTGTTATATATATATATATACACGTTATGGTAAGAACTTGCCGTTGATAAAGGTATTTCTCCTAAGTCCACAGGTTCCACAG
Organism: Pseudophryne corroboree; assembly: GCF_028390025.1. Classification (NCBI taxonomy): domain Eukaryota; kingdom Metazoa; phylum Chordata; class Amphibia; order Anura; family Myobatrachidae; genus Pseudophryne; species Pseudophryne corroboree. The sequence goes on along the minus strand of NC_086446.1, from coordinate 147,560,402 downwards.
GATAACAATGGGATATGATGGAGCGACAGTGGATTGGCTCCAAACGATCACAAGCTTTCAGTCCTCCCAGGATGCAACGGGCCTGTCCATATATCCCCGCCCACTGGCTCACGCAAATCAGTTGTATTCCAAAGCATTTAGGCAGGAGCATCATGTAGAGCCCTAATCAGGTGAGAAGAACACACATGCACACCCTTCCGTACAAGAAGGAAGAGGTTTAGTGAGTAGAAAGATCCTCAAATCACAATATACAAACAATAGAGGTCAACATAAAACTTCAAGCGCCAGAAAAAATAAGAATTTACTTACCGATAATTCTATTTCTCGGAGTCCGTAGTGGATGCTGGGGTTCCTGAAAGGACCATGGGGAATAGCGGCTCCGCAGGAGACAGGGCACAAAAAGTAAAGCTTTTCCAGATCAGGTGGTGTGCACTGGCTCCTCCCCCTATGACCCTCCTCCAGACTCCAGTTAGGTACTGTGCCCGGACGAGCGTACACAATAAGGGAGGATTTTGAATCCCGGGTAAGACTCATACCAGCCACACCAATCACACCGTACAACTTGTGATCTAAACCCAGTTAACAGTATGATAACAGAGGAGCCTCTGAAAGATGGCTCCCTAAACAATAACCCGAATTAGTTAACAATAACTATGTACAAGTATTGCAGATAATCCGCACTTGGGATGGGCGCCCAGCATCCACTACGGACTCCGAGAAATAGAATTATCGGTAAGTAAATTCTTATTTTCTCTATCGTCCTAGTGGATGCTGGGGTTCCTGAAAGGACCATGGGGATTATACCAAAGCTCCCAAACGGGCGGGAGAGTGCGGATGACTCTGCAGCACCGAATGAGAGAACTCCAGGTCCTCCTTTGCCAGGGTATCAAATTTGTAGAATTTTACAAACGTGTTCTCCCCTGACCACGTAGCTGCTCGGCAGAGTTGTAATGCCGAGACCCCTCGGGCAGCCGCCCAAGATGAGCCCACCTTCCTTGTGGAATGGGCCTTAACAGATTTAGGCTGTGGCAGGCCTGCCACAGAATGTGCAAGTTGAATTGTGTTACAAATCCAACGAGCAATCGACTGCTTAGAAGCAGGCGCACCCAACTTGTTGGGTGCATACAGTATAAACAGCGAGTCAGATTTTCTGACTCCAGCCGTCCTTGAAATGTATATTTTTAAAGCTCTGACAACGTCCAACAACTTGGAGTCCTCCAAGTCGCTTGTAGCCGCAGGCACTACAATAGGCTGGTTCAGGTGAAACGCTGATACCACCTTAGGGAGAAAATGCGGACGCGTCCGCAGCTCTGCCCTATCCGAATGGAAAATTAAATAAGGGCTTTTATAAGATAAAGCCGCCAGTTCAGATACTCTCCTGGCGGACGCCAGGGCCAGTAACATAGTCACTTTCCATGTGAGATATTTCAAATCCACATTTTTTAGTGGTTCAAACCAATGGGATTTGAGGAAATCTAAAACTACATTTAGATCCCACGGTGCCACCGGAGGCACCACAGGAGGCTGTATATGCAGTACTCCTTTGACAAAAGTCTGGACCTCAGGAACTGAGGCCAATTCTTTTTGGAAGAATATTGACAGGGCCGAAATTTGAACCTTAATAGATCCCAATTTGAGACCCATAGACAATCCTGATTGCAGGAAATGTAGGAAACGACCCAGTTGAAATTCCTCCGTCGGAGCACTCCGATCCTCGCACCACGCAACATATTTCCGCCAAATGCGGTGATAATGCTTCGCGGTGACTTCCTTTCTTGCCTTAATCAAGGTAGGAATGACTTCTTCTGGAATGCCTTTTCCTTTTAGGATCTGGCGTTCAACCGCCATGCCGTCAAACGCAGCCGCGGTAAGTCTTGGAATAGACACGGTCCCTGCTGAAGCAGGTCCTGTCTTAGAGGTAGAGGCCACGGATCGTCCGTGACCATCTCTTGAAGTTCCGGGTACCAAGACCTTCTTGGCCAATCCGGAGCCACTAGTATCGTTCTTACTCCGCTTTGCCGTATGATTCTCAATACCTTTGGTATGAGAGGCAGAGGAGGAAACACATACACCGACTGGTACACCCAAGGTGTTACCAGCGCGTCCACAGCTATTGCCTGCGGATCTCTTGACCTGGCGCAATACCTGTCCAGTTTTTTGTTGAGGCGAGACGCCATCATGTCCACCATTGGTCTTTCCCAACGGTTTATTAGCATGTGGAAAACTTCTGGATGAAGTCCCCACTCTCCCGGGTGAAGATCGTGTCTGCTGAGGAAGTCTGCTTCCCAGTTGTCCACTCCCGGGATGAACACTGCTGACAGTGCTATCACGTGATTCTCCGCCCAGCGAAGGATCCTGGCAGCTTCTGCCATTGCACTCCTGCTTCTTGTGCCGCCCTGTCTGTTTACATGGGCGACTGCCGTGATGTTGTCCGACTGGATCAACACCGGTCTTCCTTGAAGCAGAGGTTCCGCCTGGCTTAGAGCATTGTAGATTGCTCTTAGTTCCAGAATGTTTATGTGAAGAGACTTTTCCAGGCTCGACCACACTCCCTGGAAGTTTCTTCCTTGTGTGACTGCTCCCCAGCCTCTCAGGCTGGCGTCCGTGGTCACCAGGATCCAATCCTGTATGCCGAATCTGCGGCCCTCCAATAGATGAGCCCTCTACAACCACCACAGAAGAGATACCCTTGTCCTTGGAGACAGGGTTATCCGCAGGTGCATCTGAAGATGCGTGCATTGATGTACAGACACCTTTCCTGGTTTTAGGAGATTCCTGACCAGGTCGGATAACTCCTTGGCTTTTTCCTCGGGAAGAAAAACCTTTTTCTGAACCGTGTCCAGAATCATCCCTAGGAACAGCAGACGAGTTGTCGGCATTAATTGGGATTTTGGAATATTCAGAATCCATCCGTGCTGCTTTAGCACCTCTTGAGATATTGCTAATCCCATCTCTAGCTGTTCTCTGGACCTTGCCCTTATTAGGAGATCGTCCAAGTATGGGATAATTAATACGCCTTTTCTTCGAAGAAGAATCATCATCTCGGCCATTACCTTTGTAAAGACCCGAGGTGCCGTGGACAAACCAAACGGCAGCGTCTGAAACTGATAGTGACAGTTTTGTACAACGAACCTGAGGTACCCCTGGTGTGAGGGGTAAATTGGAACGTGGAGATACGCATCCTTGATGTCCAAGGATACCATAAAGTCCCCTTCTTCCAGGTTCGCTATCACTGCTCTGAGTGACTCCATCTTGAACTTGAACTTCTTTATGTACAGGTTCAAGGACTTCAGATTTAGAATAGGCCTTACCGAGCCATCCGGCTTCGGTACCACAAATAGAGTGGAATAATACCCCTTCCCTTGTTGTAGAAGAGGTACCTTGACTATCACCTGCTGAGAGTACAGCTTGTGAATGGCTTCCAAAACCGTCTCCCTTTCGGAAGGGGACGTTGGTAAAGCAGACTTCAGGAAACGGCGAGGTGGATCTGTCTCTAATTCCAACCTGTACCCCTGAGATATTATCTGCAGGATCCAGGGATCTACCTGCGAGTGAGCCCACTGCGCGCTGTAATTTTTGAGACGACCTCCCACCGTCCCCGAGTCCGCTTGAGAAGCCCCAGCGTCATGCTGAGGCTTTTGTAGAAGCCGGGGAGGGCTTCTGTTCCTGGGAAGGAGCTGCCTGTTGCTGTTTCTTCCCTCGACCTCTGCCTCGTGGCAGATATGAATAGCCCTTTGCTCTCTTATTTTTAAAGGAACGAAAGGGCTGCGGTTGAAAAGTCGGTGCCTTTTTCTGTTGGGGAGTGACTTGAGGTAGAAAGGTGGATTTCCCGGCTGTAGCCGTGGCCACCAAATCTGATAGACCGACTCCAAATAACTCCTCCCCTTTATACGGCAAAACTTCCATATGCCGTTTTGAATCCGCATCGCCTGTCCACTGTCGCGTCCATAAAGCTCTTCTGGCCGAAATGGACATAGCACTTACCCGTGATGCCAGTGTGCAGATATCCCTCTGTGCATCACGCATATAAAGAAATGCATCCTTTATTTGTTCTAACGACAGTAAAATATTGTCCCTGTCCAGGGTATCAATATTTTCAATCAGGGACTCTGACCAAACTACCCCAGCACTGCACATCCAGGCAGTCGCTATAGCTGGTCGTAGTATAACACCTGCATGTGTGTATATACTTTTTTGGATATTTTCCATCCTCCTATATGATGGATCTTTAAGTGCGGCCGTCTCAGGAGAAGGTAACGCCACTTGTTTTGATAAGCGTGTTAGCGCTTTGTCCACCCTAGGAGGTGTTTCCCAGCGCTCCCTAACCTCTGGCGGGAAAGGGTATAATGCCAATAATTTCTTTGAAATTATCAGCTTTTTATCAGGGGCAACCCACGCTTCATCACACACGTCATTTAATTCTTCTGATTCAGGAAAAACTATAGGTAGTTTTTTCACACCCCACATAATACCCTGTTTAGTGGTACCTGTAGTATCAGCTAAATGTAACGCCTCCTTCATTGCCAAAATCATATAACGTGTGGCCCTACTGGAAAATACGGTTGATTCGTCACCGTCACCACTGGAATGAGTGCCTGTGTCTGGGTCTGTGTCGACCGACTGAGGCAAAGGGCGTTTTACAGCCCCTGACGGTGTTTGAGGCGCCTGGACAGGCACTAATTGATTGTCCGGCCGCCTCATGTCGTCAAACGACTGCTTTAGCGTGTTGACACTATCCCGTAATTCCATAAATAAAGGCATCCATTCTGGTGTCGACCCCCTAGGAGGTGACATCCCCATATTTGGCAATTGCTCCGCCTCCACACCAATATCGTCCTCATACATGTCGACACACACGTACCGACACACAGCAGACACACAGGGAATGCTCTAAACGAAGACAGGACCCACTAGCCCTTTGGGGAGACAGAGGGAGAGTCTGCCAGCACACACCAAAAAGCGCTATATATGACAGGGATAGCCTTATAATAAGTGCTCCCTTATAGCTGCTTTATATATATCAAGATATTGCCATAAAATTTGCCCCCCCTCTCTGTTTTACCCTGTTTCTGTAGTGCAGTGCAGGGGAGAGACCTGGGAGCCGTCCTGACCAGCGGAGCTGTGAGAGGAAATGGCGCCGTGTGCTGAGGAGATAGGCCCCGCCCCTTTTTTGGCGGGCTCGTCTCCCGCTATTTTGTGAATACAGGCAGGGGTTAAATATCTCCATATAGCCTCTGGGGGCTATATGTGAGGTATTTTTAGCCTTTATATAGGTTTACATTTGCCTCCCAGGGCGCCCCCCCCCAGCGCCCTGCACCCTCAGTGACTGCGTGTGAAGTGTGCTGAGAGGAAAATGGCGCACAGCTGCAGTGCTGTGCGCTACCTTTAGAAGACTGCAGGAGTCTTCAGCCGCCGATTCTGGACCTCTTCTTACTTCAGCATCTGCAAGGGGGCCGGCGGCGCGGCTCCGGTGACCATCCAGGCTGTACCTGTGATCGTCCCTCTGGAGCTGATGTCCAGTAGCCAAGAAGCCAATCCATCCTGCACGCAGGTGAGTTTACTTCTTCTCCCCTCTGTCCCTCGTTGCAGTGATCCTGTTGCCAGCAGGAATCACTGTAAAATAAAAAACCTAAGCTAAACTTTCTCTAAGCAGCTCTTTATGAGAGCCACCTAGAATTGCACCCTTCTCGGCCGGGCACAAAAATCTAACTGGAGTCTGGAGGAGGGTCATAGGGGGAGGAGCCAGTGCACACCACCTGATCTGGAAAAGCTTTACTTTTTGTGCCCTGTCTCCTGCGGAGCCGCTATTCCCCATGGTCCTTTCAGGAACCCCAGCATCCACTAGGACGATAGAGAAAAATTATATAAATGACTTCCCCTGAATATGGGAATCCTGTAGAGGGCGGATCTCTCTATCTTCCAATCGAGGGCCTTTCCTTCCACTCTCAATGAAGGCGGTACATGTGAAAGGATATAATAATGCAATAGTGTAATACGTTTACAGCAAGTCACACTACACCCGAGTGATTGATTTTGGAGTTTAGGGAATAGTGCAGACCCTTCACCACATCTATTCATGAATCTTCCCTTTTAGTTGGATGGTCAAATTCAGATATGCATACCCCAACTCACAAAAGGAGGTGTATTTTCAAACACGTATAGGTATCTTTAAAACAGATGTTATGGATCCCCAAAAATGGCCTATTGGGCGTACCCCAACTCACAACAGATGATGCTGTGGAAAGCACATAAAGGTTTCTTTCTGAAGTGGCAAAGACAACAGCGTACCCCACTCACAGTTCTGTTGATTTTCGTAAACATGTAAAGGTTTCTTTCAGTATCCAAAAAAAACCAAACTATGGATATAATTCGATAAATTTTTTCCATAAAGGACATATCCCAAAAGATGGTAGTCAAAGAGGGAATGACAAAATGCCCATAAAAACATTAACATAAAAAATACAAGGAGCAACAATGCATGATCTCACCCAGGGAAACGGACTCCTGGTATCCAACACTTGGCTAGTCAGATTCCGGAATTCTCCACTAGGTCAAGGCTTCCAGGGTCTTGGATCCAGAAGGGGAGATCAGGCAGTACATAAAAAAATAACTGCTCCTGTCTGCACCAATGCGTTTCGATCTCTCCAAGACATCTTTGTCAAGGCCTGCAGACTGGGAGCCCATGTGCTGGAATTTATACCAAACATCTAACCAGTACAGGAAGTGAGGTCACAGATTGAATTAGTTTTCTTTATATCCCTTGGAGCTAGTTCTATAGTCCGTGCATCAACTAGAATATGTATTAGTTCATTGTAAAGCTGGTCCGCCGTATAAAATATGTTTTTTTAGGTTCCAAAATCGTTAATTACATGCTAAATACCGGGGCGGAACCGGAAGTGCCCCGTCGTGGAACGCATGCATTCCATCAAGATCTCTGGCGGAAACGGAAGTGTCCAGCCGTTGGAACGCATTTATGCATTCCACCAGATAGTCCCGTGGCGCATCGCGAGACCCCTGCACACCACTGGAAGCGGAAAGCCTCCGCATTGGACCGCATGCATTCCACTCGATTCCAGAAGTGTCTATCACATGGCACACTCCGGAAATATGTAGTGGAACACATTTGTGTTCCAAAGGATCATCTAAGAAAGCTTTTTCAACCTCTTTACAATATATCAGGCACATTTATATGCCTTACAGCATATGTTCTAGATATACAATCATCTATATGGTAATTAGATGGCAAACATCAATCCATCACATATATGATACGTGAACATTTTAACAATAAAATAAAAACATAAATAACACATTATTCCATCTTCAGGTCCTAGATGTTCCAATCCGAATTCACTTTATAAAAAGTCCATAAAAAGTCCATATATTACATGTTTATAACTGAGGGAAAAAGAGAAACCAGTCAGTAAATATCACAAACTATATTTTAAAGAAACCATTTGGTCTCAAAATCACTGTTAAGACCACCAGGCATATGTGTTTTATAATTATAAATGAGGGACATTTCTTTTCTCGCTAATCTACTGGCAGTATCCTTATTCCTAATATCCGGTTCAATAATGGATAAGCCATAAAAACCAAGAATGTGTGAATGTGAACACTGATGTGTTTAAAATTAAGAGACAGTGCATGTGTATCGAGACCATTTTTAACATTCCTCAAATGTTCCCCTATCCTTACTTTGAGGGGTCTCGATGTTCACCCTATATACACTTTTTCACAAGAGCATTTGACTGCATAAATAACATTCTTGCTATTGCATGTGATGAATTGATTAATAACAAATAGTTTTCCATTAATGTTCACCTTCTCGATTTTATTGATACCTTCTTCTTTGATGTTCCTACACCCCTGACACAGCCCACATCTATAAAACCCTTTAGATGTAATAATCCCTTTTTTTTGGCTATGTGATCTATTGGTTACTAACTGATTTTTTAGATTGGGCGCCTTTCTGTAAATACAGACGGGTTTCTTAGGAATGGAGCTACCAATAATGGGGTCCTTTGTTAATAGGCCCCAATGTTTTTGTAATATTTTTTTCTATACCTTAATGTTGACAATTGTAATTAGTAACAAATGCCCACTCAAACTTATTATTTTTCTGTTTATCCTTATTGGTGGTGTTCTGTCGAAGGAGTGTGGTTCTATTGATATTTTCTACCTCATTCAAAGTATGATTAACCATCGTCATATCGTACCCACTTGCTTGAAATTTTTTACACATCTCAACTGCCTGTATTTGAAACATCTCAGTGTCTGTACAATTCCTTTTTAATCTTTTTAGCTGGCCACAAGGGATGGATTCAAGCCAGTTATGATGGTGGCAGCTACTTGCATTAATGTAGGAACCAGAATCTGTCGGTTTGCATTAATTCTTAGTGCAGATTGAATTTTCTTTAATGTATACCGTAATATCTAAAAAATTGATTATATCTTCACTAATCTCAAATGATAAATTAATATTGTATTGATTATTATTGAGGGAGGTACAGAAATCCTCCAGGCTGTTTATCCCCCCCCTCCAAATGAAAAAAATATCATCTATGTATCTGACAAAGGACACCAGGTTCTCCCCACATGGGTTATTCGCCCAAATGATGTTATCTTACCAACTGCCCATGAACAAGTTGGCGTAACTTAGGGCGAACTTAGTGCCCATTGCCATGCCCGTCTTTTGCAAATAAAATTTGTCCTTAAACAAAAAGAAATTGTTTTCCAATATAAGTCTGATACCATCTATCAAAAATGCCTGCAAGGATCCTGACAGATCTGAATTCCTTAAAGCTTTCTGTGTGGCAGCTATACCCAAATCATGTTTAATAATTGTGTAGAGGGAGGAGACATCCGCTGTCACGAGAAGGTCTCCCACCCTCCACTCAACATGTGATAAATGCCCCAAAAAGTCTTTAGTATCCCGAAGATGGGAACGATTCTTGATTACAAGAGGCTGCAAATGATAGTCAATATATTGTGACAGATTTGCCAATAAAGAACCGACCCCAGAAATGATGGGTCTTCTGGGTGGATGGGTAAGGCTTTTGTGCATTTTGGATAATATATACATTACTGGGGTAGAGGGTTGCTCATTAATAAAAAACTTAGCCTCAATATCAGTCAAAATGTGATTCTTATTAAATTTCCCTACAAGATTTCTTAATTTATCCAAAACTGCCTCTGTGGGGTCATTACGTAACCGTTTATATACATTATTTTCACCCAATTGTTTGTATATCTCTTTTTCGTAATCCCCCACATCCATCAGTACCACCACCACCCCCCCGCCTTTATCGGTGGGTTTTATAATTAAATCTTTTTTTTTTTAAGATTCTTCAGTGCCACTCTTTCTTTCAATGTGAGGTTGTGTGTACGTCTCTTTCTCCTTTTCCTTAAGAGCTTCAATATCTTCTTGTACTAAAAAACTGAAAGTGTCAATAAAGGATCCTTTGAGGTGTGCAGGATAAAAAATTTACTTGGGTCGGAAGGGTGTGTCAGGAATTATATCATCCTTCTTAGTATCCACATGATCTTTATTCATAAAAAAAAAATTATTGTGAGTTTTCTTATGAACCGTTGGATATCAATAAAGATATCGAATGGTTCCAATTCCTTGCTGGGGGCGAATTTCAGGCCTTTTCCAGCAGAGAAATTTAATCTTTCATAAGTATGTGAGAACTTAAATTAAAGATTTTTGTGGTGGCATTCACTACTTCGCTAACTTCTCCATTCTGGATAACTGTGGACAAATTTAGTTCTCTTTCCCTTAGTTTTTTAATGGATTTTCTCCTTCTATGAACCCTCCTTTTTCCTCCGTGTCTTCCTCTTTTCCGTCTATTTCCTACTAACCATAATTGTTCCTCTGACTGGTTCTCCTTAAAAAAGGGAAGTAAGACCCATCTTGTGCTAGAGTTTCATAGCGATTTCTTCTCCTATCCTGCCATGGTGTCTTTATCTCTCCTCTCCTTTTTGAAGTCCATTCTCTATTGGTGTAGCCCTCTTCTCTACCATTTCTCCAATTATCCCAGTTTCTTATTTGTGGAATGGATATTTTAACAGGAGAACGTACATAATTATCTCGCTGATTTTCAATGGGAGTTTTCCAGTGTTTAACGTGATTATAATCAGGAACATGGACTCGTTGTTTGTGATTCCAATTATTTTGGTATTTGTAATCTTGCCTAACCTTGGTCCTAGTTTTCAAGTGTCTAACCTTTTTTCCAGGTTCCCTAATTGATACCTCTCTTTGATCCTTTTTCTCTCCTACTCCTGTTTCCATGTTCTCAATGAAACCGGAGGATATACCCAAATCCCGGTTAAATTTTTTTACCTTTTTATTAACTAAGATCCTTTCTAGTCTTTTTAAATTGGTACTGATGTGGTTTTCAAATTCTTTATAATCAGGTAAATTAACAAACGGGGAGGTTAAATCTCTCATGCTGTTAATCTCTCCCTCTATTCGTTTAAGATCATGCTGTCTCTCCTTGACAATCAACTGTATCAAGGATAGAGAGCAATCATCCAAAGTTCTTTTCCAATTTGCTTTAAAATTTTCACTACATGTGGTGAATGAAGCTAATTTCTCAATCCTTAAACCCTTTGGTATGAGTTGGTGAGATAAATACTTTTCTAGGGTAGCTATTTCCCACCAAATTTTACTCTCCTTAATAAGAGTTTGTTCCAATTTCCTCATCAAATTCCCAAGGTCACCGTCATATAGTTCAACATCCTCCTGATTTCCATTAAATGCTGTTTCTAATGTATTAGATCTATTTTCCCTTAGGGAGTACATATCTGCTGGCAGCCTAAATCAGATCCACACCTAGGGTGTGAAAACAATACGATCTAAAAACAAAAACGGAGTGGATCTGTTCCGGGCGCCCCTGGCTGCTGAGAAATGTATGACAACAGAGAAAACACCACTCTCTAACAAATGGTCACAATATACAAACAATAGAGGTCAACATAAAACTTCAAGCGCCAGAAAAAAATTATATAAACGACTTCCCCTGAATATGGGAATCCTGTAGAGGGTGGTTCTCTCTATCTTCCAATCGAGGGCCTTTCCTTCCACTCTCAATGAAGGCGGTACACGTGAAAGGATATAATAATGCAATACTGTAATACGTTTACAGCAAGTCACACTACACCCGAGTGATTGATTTTGGAGTTTAGGGAATAGTGCAGATCCTTCACCACATCTATTCATGAATCTTCCCTTTTAGTTGGATGGTCAAATTCAGATATGCATACCCCAACTCACAAAAGGAGGTGTATTTTCAAACACGTATAGGTATCTTTAAAACAGATGTTATGGATCCCCAAAAATGGCCTATTGGGTGTACCCCAACTCACAACAGATGATGCTGTGGAAAGCACATAAAGGATTTTTTCTGAAGTGGCAAAGACAACAGCGTACCCCAACTCACAGTTCAGTTGATTTTCGTAAACATGTAAAGGTTTCTTTCAGTATCCAAAAAAACCAAACGATGGATAAAATTCGATAAATTTATTCCATAAAGGACATATCCCAAAAGATGGTAGTCAAAGAGGGAATGACAAAATGTCCATAAAAACATTAACATAAAAAATACAAGGAGCAACAATGCATGATCTTACCCAGGGAAACGGACTCCTGGTATCCAACACTTGGTTAGTCAGATTCCGGAATTCTCCACTAGGTCAAGGCTTCCAGGGTCTTGGATCCAGAAGGGGAGATCAGGCAGTACATAAAAAATTAACTGCTCCTGTCTGCACCAACGCGTTTCGATTTCTCCAAGAGATCTTTGTCTGCCTGATCTCCCCTTCTGGATCCAAGACCCTGGAAGCCTTGACCTAGTGGAGAATTCCGGAATCTGACTAGCCAAGTGTTGGATACCAGGAGTCCGTTTCCCTGGGTGAGATCATGCATTGTTGCTCCTTGTATTTTTTATGTTAATGTTTTTATGGACATTTTGTCATTCCCTCTTTGACTACCATCTTTTGGGATATGTCCTTTATGGAATAAATAGATCTAATTTTATCCATCGTTTGGTTTTCTTTGGATACTGAAAGAAACCTTTACATGTTTACGAAAATCAACAGAACTGTGAGTTGGCGTACGCTGTTGTCTTTGCCACTTCAGAAAGAAAGCTTTATGTGCTTTCCACAGCATCATCTGTTGTGAGTTGGGGTACGCCCAATAGGCCATTTTTGGGGATCCATAACATCTGTTTTAAAGATACCTTTACGTGTTTGAAAATACACCTCCTTTTGTGAGTTGGGGTATGCATATCTGAATTTGACCATCCAACTAAAAGGGAAGATTCATGAATAGATGTGGTGAAGGATCTGCACTATTCCCTAAACTCCAAAATCAATCACTCGGGTGTAGTGTGACTTGCTGTAAACATATTACAGTATTGCATTATTATATCCTTTCACGTGTACCGCCTTCATTGAGAGTGGAAGGAAAGGCCCTCGATTGGAAGATAGAGAGAACCACCCTCTACAGGATTCCCATATTCAGGGGAAGTCGTTTATATAATTTTTTTCTGGCGCTTGAAGTTTTATGTTGACCTCTATTGTTTGTATATTGTGACCATTTGTTAGAGAGTGGTGTTTTCTCTGTTATACATTTCTCAGCAGCCAGGGGCGCCCGGAACAGATACACTCCGTTTTTGTTTTTAGATCGTATTGTTTTCACACCCTAGGTGTGGATCTGATTAGGCTGCCAGCAGATATGTACTCCCTAAGGGAAAATAGATCTAATACATTAGAAACAGCATTTAATGGAAATCAGGATGATGTTGAACTATATGACGGCGACCTTGGGAATTTGATGAGGAAATTGGAACAAGCTCTCATTAAAGAGAGTAAAATTTGGTGGGAAATAGCTACCCTAGAAAAATATTTATCTCACCAACTCATACCAAAGGGTTTAAGGATTGAGAAATTAGCTTCATTCACCACATGTAGTGAAAATTTTAAAGCAAATTGGAAAAGAACTTTGGATGATTGCTCTCTATCCTTAATACAGTTGATTGTCAAGGAGAGACAGCATGATCTTAAACGAATAGAGGGAGAGATTAACAGCATGAGAGATTTAACCTCCCCGTTTGTTAATTTACCTGATTATAAAGAATTTAAAAACCACATCAGTACCAATTTAAAAAGACTAGAAAGGATCTCAGTTAATAAAAAGGTAAAAAAAATTAACCGGGATTTGGGTATATCCTCCGGTTTCACTGAGAACACGGAAACAGGAGTAGGAGAGAAAAAGGATCAAAGAGAGGTATCAATTAGGGAACCTGGAAAAAAGGTTAGACACTTGAAAAATAGGACTCAGGTTAGGCAAGATTACAAATACCAAAATAATTGGAATCACAAACAACGAGTCCATGTTCCTGATTATAATCGCGTTAAATACTGGAAAACTCCCATTGAAAATCAGCGAGATAATTATGTACGTTCTCCTGTTAAAAGATTCATTCCACAAATATGAAACTGGGATAATTGGAGAAATGGTAGAGAAGAGGGCTACACCAATAGAGAATGGACTTCAAAAAGGAGAGGAGAGATAAAGACACCATGGCAGGATAGGAGAAGAAATCGCTATGAAACTCTAGCACAAGATGGGTCTTACTCTCCTTTTTAGGGAGAACCAGTCAGAGGAACAATTCTGGTTAGTAGGAAATAGACGGAAAAGAGGAAGACACGGAGGAAAAAAGAGGGTTCATTGAAGGAGAAAATCCATTAAAAAACTAAGGGAAAGAGAACTAAGGCCCTCATTCCGAGTTGTTCGCTCGCAAGCTGCTTTTAGCAGCTTTGCACACACTAAGCCGCCGCCTACTGGGAGTGAATCTTAGCTTCTTAAAATTGCGAACGAAAGATTCTCAAAATTGCGATTACACACCTCTTAGCAGTTTCTGAGTAGCTCCAGACTTACTCGGCATCTGCGATCAGTTCAGTGCTTGTCGTTCCTGGTTTGACGTCACAAACACACCCAGCGTTCGCCCAGACACTCCTCCGTTTCTTCAGCCACTCCCGCATTTTTCCCAGAAACGGTAGCGTTTTTCCGCACACACCCATTAAACGGCCAGTTTCCGCCCAGAAACACCCACTTCCTGTCAATCACACTACGATCGCCTGAACGAAGAAAAAGCCGTGAGTAAAATACCTAACTGCATAGCAAATTTACTTGGCGCAGTCGCAGTGCGAACATTGCGCATGCGCACTAAGCGGAAAAACGCTGCGATGCGAAAAAATTTAACGAGCGAACAACTCGGAATGACCACCTAAATTTGTCCACAGTTATCCAGAATGGAGAAGTTAGCGAAGTAGTGAATGCCACCACAAAAATCTTTAATTTAAGTTCTCACATACTTATGAAAGATTAAATTTCTCTGCTGGAAAAGGGCCTGAAATTCGCCCCCAGCAAGGAATTGGAACCGTTCGATATCTTTATTGATATCCAACGGTTCATAAGAAAACTCACAATAATTTTTTTTTTATGAATAAAGATCATGTGGATACTAAGAAGGATGATATAATTCCCAACACACCCTTCCGACCCAAGTCAATTTTTTATCCTGCACACCTCAAAGGATCCTTTATTGACACTTTCATTTTTTTAGTACAAGAAGATATTGAAGCTCTTAAGGAAAAGGAGAAAGAGACGTACACACAACCTCACATTCAAAGAAAGAGTGGCACTCAAGAATCTTAAAAAAAAAAGGATTTAATTATAAAACCCGCCGATAAGGGCGGGGGTGGGGGGTGGGTGGTACTGATGGATGCGGGGGATTACGAAAAAGAGATATACAAACAATTGGGTGAAAATAATGTATATAAACGGTTACGTAATGACCCCACAGAGGCAGTTTTGGATAAATTAAGAAATCTTGTAGGGAAATTTAATAAGAATCACATTTTGACTGATATTGAGGCTAAGTTTTTTATTAATGAGCAACCCTCTACCCCAGTAATGTATATATTACCCAAAATGCACAAAAGCCTTACCCATCCACCCAGAAGACCCATCATTTCTGGGGTCGGTTCTTTATTGGCAAATCTGTCACAATATATTGACTATCATTTGCAGCCTCTTGTAATCAAGAATCGTTCCCATCTTCGGGACACTAAAGACTTTTTGGGGCATTTATCACATGTTGAGTGGAGGGTGGGAGACCTTCTCATGACAGCGGATGTCTCCTCCCTCTACACAATTATTAAACATGATTTGGGTATAGCTGCCACACAAAAAGCTTTAAGGAATTCAGATCTGTCAGGATCCTTGCAGGCATTTTTGATAGATGGTATCAGACTGATCTTGGAAAACAATTTATTTTTGTTTAAGTACGAATTTTACTTGCAAAAGACGGGCACGGCAATGGGCACCAAGTTCTCCCCAAGTTACGCCAACTTGTTCATGGGCAGTTGGGAAGATAACATCATTTGGGCGAATAACCCATGGGGGGAGAACCTGGTGTCCTTTGTCAGATACATAGATGATATTTTTTTCATTTGGAGGGGGGATAAACAGCCTGGAGGATTTCTGTACCTCCCTCAATAATAATCAATACAATATTAATTTATCATTTGAGATTAGTGAAGATATGATCAATTTTTTAGATATTACGGTATACATTAAAGAAAATTTAATCTGCACTAAGAATTATTGCAAACCGATAGATTCTGGTTCCTACATTAATGCAAGTAGCTGCCACCATCATAAGTGGCTTGAATCCATCCCTTGTGGCCAGCTAAAAAGATTAAAAAGGAATTGTACAGACACTGAGATGTATCAAATACAGGCAGTTGAGATGTGTCAAAAATTTCAAGCAAGTGGGTACGATATGACAAAGGTTAATCATACTTTGAATGAGGTAGAAAATATCAATAGAACCACACTTTTTCGACAGAACATCACCAATAAGGATAAACAGAAAAATAATAAGTTTGAGTGGGCATTTGTTACTAATCACAATTGTCAACATCAAGGTATAGAAAAAATATTACAAAAACATTGGGGCCTATTAACAAAGGACCCCATTATTGGTAGCTCCATTCCTAAGAAACCCGTCTGTATTTACAGAAAGGCGCCCAATCTAAAAAATCAGTTAGTAACCAGTAGATCACATAGCCAAAAAAAAGGGATTATTACATCTAAAGGGTTTTATAGATGTGGGCTGTGTCAGGGGTGTAGGAACATCAATGGACAAGGTATCAATAAAATCGAGAAGGTGAACATTAATGGAAAACTATTTGTTATTAATCAATTCATCACATGCAATAGCAAGAATGTTATTTATGCAGTCAAATGCTCTTGTGAAAAAGTGTATATAAGGCGAACATCGAGACCCCTCAAAGTAAGGATAGGGGAACATTTGAGGAATGATAAAAATGGTCTCGATACACATGCACTGTCTCTTCATTTTAAACAAACACATCAGTGTTCACATTCACACATTCTTGGTTTTTATGGCTTATCCATTATTGAACCGGATATTAGGAATAAGGATACTGCCAGTAGATTAGCGAGAAAAGAAATGTCCCTCATTTATAATTATAAAACACTTATGCCTGGTGGTCTTAACAGTGATTTCGAGACCAAATGGTTTCTTTAAAATATTGTTTGTGATATTTACTGACTGGTTTCTCTTTTTCCCTCAGTTATAAACATGTAATATATGGACTTTTTATGGACTTTTTATAAAGTGAATTCGGATTGGAACATCTAGGACCTGAAGATGGAATAATGTGTTATTTATGTTTTTATTTATTGTTAAAATGTTCATGTATCATAGATGTGATGGATTGATGTTTGCCATCTAATTACCATATAGATGATTGTATATCTAGAACATATGCTGTATGGCATATAAATTTGCCTGATATATTGTAAAGAGGTTGAAAAAGCTTTCTTAGATGATCCTTTGGAACACAAATGCGTTCCACTACATATTTCCGGAGTGTGCCATGTGATAGACACTTCTGGAATCGAGTGGAATGCATGCGGGCAAATGCGGAGGATTTCCGCTTCCTGTGGTGCGCAGGGGTCTCGCGATGCCCCACGGGACTATCTGGTGGAACGCATAAATGCGTTCCAACGGCTGGACACTTCCGTTTCCGCCAGGGATCTTGATGGAATGCATGCGTTCCACGACGGGGCACTTCCGGTTCCGCCGCGGTATTTAGCATGTAATTAACGATTTTGGAACCTAAAAAAACATATTTTATATGGCGGACCAGCTTTACAATGAACTAATACATATTCTAGTTGATGCCCGGACTAAAGAACTAGCTCCAAGGGATATAAAGGAAACTAATTCAATCCGTGACCTCACTTCCTGTATTGGTTAGATGTTTGGTATAAATTCCAGCACATGGGCTCCCAGTCTGCAGGCCTTGACAAAGATGTCTTGGAGAGATTGAAACGCGTTGGTTGCAGACAGGAGCAGTTAATTTTTTTATGTACTGCCTGATCTCCCCTTCTGGATCCAAGACCCTGGAAGCCTTGACCTAGTGGAGAATTCCGGAATCTGACTAGCCAAGTGTTGGATACCAGGAGTCCGTTTCCCTGGATGAGATCATGCATTGTTGCTCCTTGTATATTTTATGTTAATGTTTTTATGGACATTTTGTCATTCCCTCTTTGACTACCATCTTTTGGGATATGTCCTTTATGGAATAAATTTATCGAATTTTATCCATCGTTTGTTTGTTTTTGGATACTGAAAGAAACCTTTACACGTTTACGAAAATCAACAGAACTGTGAGTTGGGGTACGCTGTTGTCTTTGCCACTTCAGAAAGAAACCTTTATGTGCTTTCCACAGCATCATCTATTGTGAGTTGGGGTACGCCCAATAGGCCATTTTTGGGGATCCATAACATCTGTTTTAAAGATACCTTTACGTGTTTGAAAATACACCTCCTTTTGTGAGTTGGGGTATGCATATCTGAATTTGACCATCCAACTAAAAGGGAAGATTCGTGAATAGATGTGGTGAAGGATCTGCACTATTCCCTAAACTCCAAAATCAATCACTCGGGTGTAGTGTGACTTGCTGTAAACGTATTACACTATTGCATTATTATATCCTTTCACATGTACCGCCTTCATTGAGAGTGGAAGGAAAGGCCCTCGATTGGAAGATAGAGAGAACCACCCTCTACAGGATTCCCAATATTCAGGGGAAGTTGTTTATATTATTTTTTTCTGGCGCTTGAAGTTTTATGTTGACCTCTATTGTTTGTATATTGTGACCATTTGTTAGAGAGTGGTGTTCTCTCTGTTGTCATACATTTTCCGCAGCCAGGGGCACACTAAACAGATCCACTCCGTTTTTGTTTTTAGATCCTCAAATCAGGTGCATCAGTGTGGGATCCCTGTGGAACCTGTGGACTTAGGAAAATTACCGCTATCAATGGTAAGTTCTTACCATAACGTATATTTCTCCGGTAGGGTCCACAGGTTAACAATGGGATTTCCCAAAGCAATTTAGTGGTGGGGACGCTCCTGATTGGACAGGAGAATCTTTTTGCCAGAATTCAGCATCATGAGAGGCAAAAGTATCCAAGGAATAATGTCTAATGAATGTGTTAATGGAAGACCATGTGGCTGCCTTACATATCTGTTCTGCTGAAGCACCAACCATTTTGTGCTGCCCATGAAGGACCTACCTTACGTCTAGAGTGAGCAGAGACATTATCCGGAACAGGAAGATCAGCTCGAGAATATGCTTCTGAAATCGTCATTCGAAGCCATCTTGCCAGCGTCTGTTTAGTAGCAGGCCATCCTCTCTTGTGAAATCCGTAGAGAATGAAGAGAGAATCTGTCTTTCTGATGGCACTGGTACGATCCACGTAGATCCTTAATGCACGGACTACGTCCATCGACGCATCTCAGAAAGTACCGATGCCTGAAAAGCTGGGACTACAATTTCTTCATTAAGGTGGAATTTAGTCACCACCTACGGAAGATACCCAGACCTAGTTCTGAGAACTGCTTTATCAGGATAAAAAGTCAGAAAAGGAGAACGACAAGACAGCGCTCCTAAATCTGATACTCTTCTAGCTGATGCCATAGTCAGTAAAAAGAGTACTGTAGCTGTCAACCATTTAAGATCCACTTTATTACGTGGTTCAAATGGAGCAACTTGAAGGGCTTTCAGGACTAAATTTAAGTCCCAAGGCACTGTAGGAGGAACAAAGGGAGGTTGAATGTGCAGCATTCCCTGGAAGAAAGTACGCACATCCTGTAAATTGGCAATTTTCTTTTGGAACCATACAGTCAGTGCTGATACTTGTACTCTCAAAGAAACCACCTTCAAACCTTTATCCATTCCCGCCTGAAGGAAATCTAAGACCCTAGAAATTTGGAAAGATTTCGGGTCCATATTTCTTTCACTGCACCAATGAATATAGGCCTGCCATATTCGGTGGTAAATGCAAGCTGAGGAGAGTTTCCTGGCTCTGAGCATTGTTTGAATTACCTGTTGTGAAAATCCGCTTGACTTCAGGATAGAGGATTCAAGAGCCACGCCGTCAACGAAAGTCGATCCAGATGCCTGTGATAACAAGGACGCTGCATTAGTAGATCTGGACGTTGAGGGAGCAGAAGTGGAGCATCCATTGACATTCTCTGCAGATCTGTGTACCAATGCCTTCTGGGCCAAGCCGGAGCTATTAGAATCACGGCACCCTTTGCTTCCTCACCACCCTGGGTAGCAGGATGATCGGAGGAAACAGATACGCCAGAATAATATCCCATTTCACTGACAGGGCGTCCACAAAGATTGCTCCGGGATCCTTTGTTCTTGACCCGTATACGGGTACTTTGTTGTTCAGATGGGACGCCATGAGATCTATCTCTGGCAAACCTCATTGTCTACTAGAGTCTGAAAAGACTTCCGGATGTAGAGCCGATTCTCTTGCTTGAATGGCGTGTCGACTGAGAAAGTCTGCTTACCAGTTAAGGACTCCCAGAACGAATACTGCGGACAATGGGGGTCATTCCGATCCGATCGCTCGCTGCAGTTTGTTTCAGCGCAGCGATCGGGTCGGAACTGCACATGCGCCGCAGTGCTCTGGCACATGGCAGCTTTCGTTACGTAGCGACAGAGGCGGTCGCTGGGCGGGAGGGGGCTGAACTGAGGCAATAAGCCGCCGTTTAGGGGGAGCGGTCCGGCCAACGCAGGCGTGGCTGGACCATTGGGGGGGCGAGCTGCGGCGGCTGCGTGATGTGTCATTCAGCCACTGCGGCCAGTGGCAGTGACAAATAACTCCTGGCCAGCTGCAGAAGCAGCGCTGGCCGGGAGTTACTCCTCAAATACAAAGTCATCACCACTGTGTAATGCGTTTGTATTTGTGCGGGTGGTGGGGGGGCGGACTGACGTGCAGAGTGGTCTAGCCCTGTGCTGGGCGTCCCCTCGCATGTCAGGGAACATGATCATAGCTGTGCTAAATTTAGCACAGCTATGATCTACTCGGAATGACCCCCAATGCTGGAAGATGGAGTTCTGCCCATTTTAGTATGCAACTTACCTCCTTCATTGCTGTTTGACTGCGCATTCCTCCCTGATGGTTCCTTGAAGAGTGTCCTTTGCCTGAATCAGTGCCACGTATATCGCCTGAAGTTCTAACAGATTTATTGGCAGGCACCTTTCTTCTGTGGTACATTGTCCTTGGAACCATAATCTTCCGGACACTGCTCCCAAGCCCTGAAGACTGGCATCTGTTGTCAGGATCTCCCAATCTGATATCCAAAAGGGTATCTTTTAATAGATAATAGATAATTATAATAGATATATTATGTCTAGATGGGATGTCTGTAGCCACCAGGCTAATGACTTTCTTACCTTTACTGGAAGTACCAGCGTCTGTTTCTTTGTTGTCTGATGTATTCCATTCCATCTGGTCAGAATCAGACGCTGTAGAGGTCTTGAGTGGAATTGTGCATACTCCACCATGTCGAATGTTGACACCATCAAACCCATCAGTCGCATCGCTGCGTGGATTGATATTGTTTGACTGTGTAACAGCTCCTGAGTTCTTGACTGTACCTTGGCTATCTTATCCCGAGGTAAAAATATTTTCTGCAGATTTGAATCCAGTACAGCCCCCAAGTGTGTCATCTGTTGTGACGGAACTGGAGACGATTTTGACCAATTTATAAGCCATCCGTTCCTCTGCAGACATGTTATTGTCTGTTGGAGATGGTCCAGGAGCATTTCCTGTGATTGTGCTAGAATTAACAGGTCGTCGAGGTATGGAAAAATTCTTATCCCCTGCTTGCGAAGATAAGCTGCCATAACCACCATGATCTTGGTAAATACTCTGGGTGCGGTGGCTAACCCAAAAGGTAATGCCTGGAACTGAAAATGCTGCTGGAGGATAGCAAACCTGAGATAGCACTGATGGAACAGTGCTATAGGAACATGTAGGTAAGCATCCTGAATATCCAGGGATACCATATAATCCCCTGGTTCCATGGCCAAAACTATGGAGCGTAACTTCTCCATGTGTAACCGTGGGACCCAAATATATTTGTTCAGCATTTCGAGATTGAGAATTGGCCGGAATGACCCATTTGGCTTCTGAACCAAAAACAGGTTGGAGTAAAACCCCTGTCCAGTTGTGCAGGGGGTACTGGAATGATTACTCCTGACTGAAGCAATTTCTGAACTGCTTCTTGCAAAGCCCTGTCCTTCGTCTCTACTCGAGATGGGCTGGTGTAGAAGAACCTTCGAGGAGGATGCTTCTTGAAGGGAAAAACATAACCCAGAGATACCACTTATTGCACTCAGGCATCTGTTATAGATTGCTGCCATATCTGTGCAAACTGAAGAAGTCGGTCCCCTACCATGGGGTCCCCCAGGAAGAGGCCTGCACCATCAGACTGATGGCTTATTCTCTGGTTTTGAAGCTGGCGTTCTGGTAGCCCATTGCTTTTTCGCCGTACCAAATTTATTATATTGGGGCTGCTTACAGTCACTTTTTCCTTTTGCTTTTCCTTGTGACCCAAAGGGCCAAAAAGCGGGACCCCTACGTTTGTGGCTATATGTGGAAGGAAATTTTACCTTTTTAGAGTCTGCTTCTGACTCCAGAATATCTGTCAATTCTTTACCAAACAGAATGCTTCCAGTAAAAGGAAAAGATTCCAGAACCTTCTTAGATTCTGAAGCTTTCCATGTACATAACCAAAGTTCTCTGCGAGCAGCTATTGTTGAAGCTGATGCCCTGGAGGCTATAGTTCCATATCTATTGCTGCTTCTTCCAAGAATATTGCAGCCTGTTTTATATGAGCTATATAGGATTCTTGCATCCTTGAAGGTGCTGAAAGACCATCTTCCAGTACTTCTATCCAGGCAGCAACTGCTTTTGCCATCCAAGCTGAAGCCATGGTTGGCCTTATGACTGCCCCAGACAGAGAAAGTATGATTTTCAGAAAACCATCCACTCTCCTATCCGTGACATCATCCAATGACGTTGATGGCAAAGGCAATATAGATTTGCGCACTAATCGAATGACATGCGTATCTACTTTGGGAGCCATTTCCCATTTTAAACAGCCCCCAGCTGGAAAAGGATAATTGGAATCCCATTTTTGGGAATTCTATATTTTTTTACTGGGTGTAGCCCAAGCCTCTTCCATGATTTCCGTTAGCTGGTCTGACCATGAAAACTCAGTCTTACCTGCTTTGGGCCGTTTAAATACAGGTGCCTTGGTTTTTAACACAGGCTCTGCTGAATCGTCTAAGGATAGAATGGCCTTTATTGCTTTAATTAGCTCAGCTATATCCACTGAGCTGAGACCTTCTACTTGTTCTTCGTATGCCGAAGTAGAGTATATAGAGCATTCATCGTCCGTTGAATCATCCTGTGTAGCCTGTGAAGTTGATGGTTTACTTACACTTGGTTTATCAGCTTATCTCTTTGGAAAAGCTGGTGAGGGAAATGATATACCGTAAGTAGGGAGCTGCATGTATGGGTTATTAGTGTATCCCATTCCTGGTAGCGAAGCTGTAGGAATTACCCGTTCAACTATACTGGACAAGGTCTGTGCAAACATCGCCCAAGGTAAATCTATCTGTACCTGACGTTGAACAGGTAACTGCCTTGTAATCTGCTGAAATGCAAAACAATTTGCACATAAACTATCCTGTACCAGATCCAGAAAGGATAATACAGTTTTGCAAGACAAACATGATATGAGTGTTGGTGTTACTGTGATGTACCCTCGTCACCTTTGCCGCTCTTAGACATGATAAATAATCAGCATATTCTCAGTGTAATACACAATTTGTGACTGTAATCACTTTAACCTTCTAAAGTGATATCAATCTGACCCTACCAGCATTTAGGACCAGAAGAAACATCTGACAAACATATGACTAATATATAACATGTGACTGACTGCTAGTGTGATTGCTGACTTTAATATATGAGCACATTATCAACTACAAACACATTTTAAAGTATGTAGGAGTACATAGTACTGAATTCTGTTTTATACAGATCTTAAAGTATTCAGACGCAATGCGAAAAAAACCACAATAATGTACACAGACTCATATGCAAAAGGCACTTAAATTGAACTATTCATACTGAAAAAAGTAGGTAGAAATTTAGTGCTGTATAACCCGTACTCAGTAGAGTGGGATACAGGGAGACTCACCTCACTTCCAAGATCGATTAATACATTAGCGAATGCTGAGTGGATCCAGATGCTACTAGTGTAAACCGCCGCTCCAGGAACTCTTAAGTGGACACAGACGCACTGTACTGCAACCGGGTCTCCTTGTGGTAGCGCTTAGTGAGACGCAGCGGCCTATGCTGCGACCGAGACCCCTTGTGGTAGCGTCTGAGACGGAAGTGAGGCAACAGTTCATGGCGGGAGACTTGCAGAAACTGGTCATGAACTGGGGGGAGGGGCGACCAGGAGAGCATCTTACTCCCCACCGCTGACATCAACCCTAGGGATCGCAGCCTCATACTAATCCTGGTGCCTTATGATCCCTAAGGCCTAGCGCTGGAGCACCCGTGGTGGCGGCATGCCCGCTACTGTTTGGTAGTCTCCTCCCAATACAGTGCGGCTGTGTTCGTATTCCCCGACTACGTGGAACCGATGCCTTACCTTCTCCAGATGCTCCGGGCACAGCCTGGTAACGTCTGCTGGACCTGCTAGTATAACCGACACAGACGCCAGTCGAAACAGCACTGTACACATGGGTAAACGTTGTTGCGACCCGGCAGAGAGTTGTTGGAGCGACTCTTTCCAATATGCGTATAAGACGCTGTTAAGAAAGATAACATAGTAAGACTATAAAAATAAAATAAGAAAGCTTAGGGCTGCCAAGAACAGCAGCCCTCTGACCATGGTCCGGCTCCTGCCGCACCAAACAAAAAACTGATTTGCCTGAGCCAGTGGGCGGGGATATATGGACGGGCCCATTGCATCCTGGGAGGACTGAAAGCTTGTGATCGTTTGGTGCCAATCCGCTGTTGCTCCATCATATCCCATTGTTATCCTGTGGATAACCTGTGGACCCTGCTGGAGAAATTGTATGTATGTATGTATGTATGTGTATATATATATATATATATATATATATACATACATACACACACACACACACACATCTCTATGTACACGTATAAATAACGGGATGTAGTCAGGAGAGTCATATAACATCCTCCTACATCCTGCCCCCTCACAATCCCACTCGTGGGTGTCCATGAAATTCATAGAGTGGTAATAGAACCAGTGGTGATCAAGCCCGCAGTGTGGCAAGCACTGCACTCAACACAATCCCCCCTCTCTCCCTGCCGTGATTCCGTTGCATAGCTCCGCCCCCCTTCCCCGACGCACATGAAGCCCACAGTCACTGATTGGCCCACAGCCCACATCATATTAAAGCAGGGATAACCATCGATGGGAGAAACTATCAATGGCTCCTTAGCAGATAGTTTCACACTATCGTTGGTTGCCATCAATGGTACCAACGATGTTAACCATCAATGGATAACCCACCGATGGCCATCCATACCTGTGATGACAGCAGGGAGATACCTGGCACAGCTACCTCAGTGGGGGTGCGGGAATGACCACGCCACTGCTAAGGCCCGCCCGATACCCGCTCAATTAATTATATTGCCAGGAGTGAACCCGTGGTTGAATGCCGCACTGCCAGTTACTTTGTAATGACAGACTGAATTGTTAGTGATCGCCTGTCCTGCATTAGCACAGTAAGCGGGGAATGCTAACAGGCTGGGGGAACATGCATCTAACCAGGGTTGCGAAGTTCTCTTACTACCTTGTCTTTTTATTAGTCTTTTTTTTCCTTGCTCTTTCTCTTTCCTTTTCTTTACTTTCCAATGTTTTATCTACATTGCATCAAGTGTGTTTTGACTATACTTGTTATGTGAAAGTATATATTCTTTCTGCATCAAATGAACCCTTTCTAATGTTAAAAAGAATTTACTTCATGTCATGCTATCTTTGATATGTGATGTAAGTTTTAATACGCTCAAGAAAAACTATTTGCAAAAAAAAAAAAGAAGTAAAATAAAAATACAAATAAAAATAAAAAGGGCTGGAGACAGCCCTCTGTGCACCTGGCTACCTCGAGCACTAATCTAAACCTGAGGTCTTCTGGGGCATGGAGGGGGAGGAGCCAACTACAATTCTCAAGAAATGTAAAGTGCCAGGCTCCACTCCTCTCATTGTCTACACCTCAAAGTACATACTCCAGTGTCCCATAGTGGATGAAGGAGAAACGGTATCCAGTCTTTAGGTCAACAGCACTTAGGTCGACACTTATTGGGTCGACCACTATTGGTTGACATGCATTAGTTCGACATGGTCACTATGTCGACAAGCCAAATGTCAACACATGAAAAGGTCGACATGAGTATTTCACTTTTTTTTTTCATTTTTTGAACTTTTTCATACTTTACGAACCACGTGGACTACGATTGGGAATAGTAACCTTGCCCAAAGCATGGCGAGCTAATAGAACCATGTGAGGGGATACGTTGAATTAATTGGGGTTCCCGGTCACTTTACGAAGAAAACGGCACCAAAAATAGGATTTTGGAACCTAACGGTAAATCCTTTTCTCGTAGTTAGTAGAGGATGCTGGGGTCCACATTAGTACCATGGGGTATAGACGAGTCTACCAGGAGCTATTGGCACTTTAAGAGTTTGAGAATGTGGGCTGGCTTCTCCCTCTATGCCCCTACTACCAGACTCAGTCTAGAAACTGTGCCCGAGGAGACGACATACTTCGAGAGAAGGACTTAACACAGATAATGGTGAGATGCATATCAGCTCACAAATACAAGGCATGTCAAGACAACTAGCTTGAACTACTCAGCAACAGCTGAAACATTGCTTACCAAATAACAATGCAGTATTCAACTAAAACGAAGTTGTACTGAACCAAAAAAAAATAGGAGGAAAACAAAGCGCTGGGCGGGCGCCCAGCATCCTCTACGGATTATGAGAGAAGGATTTACCGGTAGGTACCAAAATCCTATTTCTCTAACGTCCTAGAGGAAGCTGGGGACTCCGTAAGGACCATGGGGAATAGACGGGCTCCGCAGGAGATAGGGCATTTTAAGAAAGACTTTAGGATCTTGGGTGTGCACTGGCTCCTCCCTCTATGCCCCTCCTCCAGACCTCAGTTTTAGACTGTGCCCAGAGGAGAATGGGTGCACTGCAGGGAGCTCTCCTGAGTTTCCTGCTTAGAAAGCATTTTTGTTAGGATTTTTTTTCTTTTTCAGGGAGCACTGCTGGCAACAGGCTCCCTGCATCGAGGGACTGAGAGGAGAGGAGCAGACCTACTTAAATGTTAGGCTCTGCTTCCTCGGCTACTGGACACCATTAGCTCCAGAGGGAATGAACACAGGTTCGTCCTGGGCATTCACCCCAGAGCCGCGCCGCCGTTCTCCTCACAGCGCCAGAAGAAACGAAGACAGAAGACGTCTCAGGCGGCAGAAGCCTTCGGTGCTTCATAGAGGTAACGCACAGCACTGCAGCTGTGCGTCATTGCTCCGCTACACCTCACACACTCCGGTCACTGTAAGGGTGCAGGGCACAGGGGGGGCGCCCTGGGCAGCAATAAAACACCTCTCCTATGGCAAAAGTGTATATACATGTACAGGTGGGCACTGTACATGTATATAAAAGAGCCCCCGCCATTTTTTAATAAGTTTGAGCGGGATAGAAGCCCGCCGCCAAGGGGGCAGGGCTTCACCCTCACCACTCACCAGCCCCATTTTCTCTACACAGCACCGCTGAGAGGAAGCTCCCCGGACTCTCCCCTGCTTGACACACGGTGAAAGGGGGTTTTAAAGTAGAGGGGGGGGGCACATTATTGGCGTTTATACACTACAGCAGCGCTACTGGGTAAACATTCTGTGTTTTTCTCCAGGGACATATAGCGCTGGGGTGTGTGCTGGCATACTCTCTCTCTGTCTCTCCAAAGGGCCTCAGGGGGAACCTGTCTTCAGAAAATAGATTCCCTGTGTGTGTGTGAAGTGTGTCGACATGTTTGACGAGGAAGGCTCACCTAAGGAGGAGGGGGAGTGCATGATGGTCAGGTTGCCGTCAGCAACGCCGACACCGGACTGGGTGGATATGTGGAATGTCTTGAATGCAAATGTAAATTTACTGCATAAACGATTAGACAAGGTTGAAGCTAGGGATCAGTCAGGTAGTCAGACCATGCCTGTCCCTGTGGCACCAGGACCTTTGGGGTCTCAAAAACGCACTATATCCCAGATCACTGACACAGATACCGACACAGAGACTGACTCTAGTGTCGACTATGAGGATGCAAAATTACAGCCAAAGGTGGCGAAAGGTATTCGTTACATGATTATGGCCATTAAAGAGGCTTTGCATATCACTGAGGAACCCCCTGTCCCTGACACGAGGGTACACATGTATAAAGGGAAAAAGCCTGAGGTCACTTTTCCGTCCTCATTTGAACTAAGCGACTTGTGCGAAAAGGCTTGGGAATCTCCAGATAGGAGATTACAAGTTCCCAAAAGGATTCTTATGGCGTATCCCTTTCCACAAAAGGACAGGATACGATGGGACTCTTCGCCGAAGGTAGACAAGGCACTGACACGCTTATCCAAGAAGGTGGCACTGCCTTCTCAGGATACAGCTTCCCTCAAGGATCCTGCTGATCGTAAGCAGGAGGTTACCATGAAGCACATTTACACACATTCCGGTACTGTCGTTAGACCGGCTATGGCATCGGCCTGGGTGTGTAGTGCTATCGCAGCATGGACAGATTCCTTATCTACGGAACTTGAAATCCTAGATAAGGATTCCATTCTAATGACCCTAGAGCATATCAAAGATGCTGCTTTATATATGAGGGATGCTCAAAGAGACATTTGTTTACTAAGCTCCAGAATAAATGCTATGTCTATTTCTGCTAGGCGACTCCTGTGGACCCGACAGTGGACGGGGGATGCCGACTCAAAGCGGCATATGGAGTCGTTGCCTTACAAGGGGGAGGAGTTGTTTGGAGAAGGCCTCTCGGACCTTGGCCAATATTTACAAAAAAATCGAGTTTGTCCGATTTGTGTTTTTTTTTCTAAGTCCCAATCCGGGAATTCACTAAGCACAAATCTCGGCAGTGTTTGGACTATTCGTTATGGTTTGAATGACAACGTTCACAAATACGAATGAATAGACCATCGGTCAAACGCGGCTGTTATTACATAGAATACGGGAATTTACTATTCATTCGTATTTGGGTGTTAGTCTCTGAGTGCTCAAATGCAGTCGTATTTTTTTGCGATTCGTTAAAAAAAGCGGCAAAAAAATAGACCTGCTTTTTTCAGTCGTGTTTACATGTGTTGCAAATAAAAAATCACTCACACCTGAATTAGGATGCCTATAAAAGGATGTTAGGGCCATTTCAATACACCTACACTCAGAAATGGCAGCAGGACTGTGGGCCAGTGATTTTTGTGTGCTGTGGGATTCCTCAGACTTAGACATCAGCCTGTAAGTAACCAGGACCAAGAAACTGAACATGGTCAGCAGGTTGTACAGGTTCCGCGGAGGCTGCGCAGGCCTCGTTTTTTTAGGGGGCGTTTAAACTTGTCCGATGATAAGGTCATACAGATGTTCCGACTAAATCGTAACAACATTTTCTGTCTGTATGACCTTGTCAAACTGGGCCTAGACCCTGAGACAGTACGCTCTCGCTCTGTCTCAGGCCTGCACAAACTCCTGGCTGTGTTGCACTTTCTGGCTACTGGCAGCTTTCAGGCTGTGTCTGGGGATGTCATAGGAATCTCACAGCCCTCATTTTCCAGAATCTTAACACAGGTGATGTATACCTAACGACCTCTTCTGTTTTGTGTTTGCCTTAATTTATCGGTGGCCAGTTCTGTCCTAAAATCTCATGTTTATTGTTCTTTAAAATATACACACAGGTGTTGGCTGTTTTGCAGCCCCACATCGAGGCCTCAATCTGTCTCAGTGGCATGCCGTCAGGGTAGATTTCTATGAACTGGCTGGCATGCCCAATGTGCTTGCACACACATTCAGCTGAGACCACCTAGGGGCAGGCAGCACATATATACAAACCGCCATTTCGAACACTCCACAAATGTGCAGGTGGTGTGTGATGCAAATCTCAAAATAATGAGTGTTGTTGCTGGTTACCCTGGGGGCTGCCATGACTCCTTCATCCTCAGTCAGTCCTCCCTCTTTGATAAGTTTGAGGACGGACAAAAGCCAGATGGATGGCTGCTGGGTATGTAATTTGATATGTGTAGGCCTGCGTATACTTTGTCCAAATACAAGTGCAGATGTATTAACCTGTAGAAAGCATAAGGAAGTGAGAACCCAGTGATCTGTGCAAGGTGATAAAGGCACCAGCCAATCAGCTCCAATATGTAAATGAACATTTAGGAACAGATTGTCTGCTGCCTTTATTACCTTGCACATACCACTGGTTTTTCACTTCCTTATGCCTTCTACAGGTTAATACATCTGCCCCACAGTGTGTTACTTATGTGTTGCTGTTTCTTAACAAGAATCACGTTAGTATATCTGTCTTTTAGGTGATGGAGGATATGGCTGTTTCTCTTGGCTTCTACCTCCATTGTCCCGACCTGATACCCCTGCTGAACACAATTACAAACATGCACATAAGTCCACGCGGAATGTGATAAAAAGATGTTTTGGTGTGCTGAAATCTAGGTTTCGGTGTCTGGATTAGTCTGGTGGCCTTTTGTTGTATAGTCCCTCCAAGGTGACTCAAATTGTGTTCTGCTGCTGCTTTCTTCATAACATGTGTTTGCAACATCTGCCACATGTTGAGGAGGAGGAGGAGGAGGAAGAAAGCAGCCAGCAAGCAGATAAATTAGAGACATCTGGTGATACTTGGAGTACAGATGTAGGGAGGCAGGTTAGGCAAGAGATCATCAATCTCTATTTCTAAGGTAAGCTTGGTTTGCTTATTTCATTTGTTGTGTAATCATAAATAGATGTTTTGCCTTTTTTCCCCCAAAACCATTACTCAGAATGTGTCTGTCTCCTTGACACATACAAACATACCCTCGCTTTATGAAAAAACAAATGTTGCATGTGTATTGTGTGTGTATTTTTATTCTCAAAACAACAGATTAAGAGTGGCATGCATTAAATCTGGATAAGTGATCGTAAACTTGCAGTGCTAATTTCTTACAAGCCCACATAATCCATTTAGTATGTCACTTTATCATTGTGTGTAACGTCCTAATGCACAGGTTCACAAACTCGGCCCTCAGGACCACACACAGTGCATGTTTTTCACGTAACCCAGTAGAAGCACAGGTGTATGAATTACTCACAGACATATGTTAAAAGGTTCACAGGTGGCGCTAATTATGTCACTTGTGATTCTGTGAGGAGACCTGCAAAACATGCACTGTGTGGGTTCCTGAGGGCTGAGTTTGAGAACCTGTGTTCCCAAAAAACACTCCTCAACATATAATATGTTAGCATTGAGGAATACATGTGTCCCTATGTGTGATGCACCATCATATTTAAGACACACAAACTTGCTGTAATCAGGAATAATTTATTTCCTAATGTTTGATGCTGTAAACTTGATGATGTGTAAGTAAATACACAGTTTGCCACACATATACATTATTATACACATTCTTTGATTTTTGATGTAAAAGTACCGTATATACTCGAGTATAAGCCGACTTTTTCAGCACTTTTTTTTGTGCTGAAAAAGCCACCTCGGCTTATACTCGAGTCAGTGCAGGCAGAGGCAGAGCAGTGTGAAGGAGGGACATGGAGCGCACAGCGCGCGGCGCTCCTGTGTCCCTCCTGCATCTCCGGCGGCAGCAGCGGCGGTTCTATTACAGGAAATACCCGTTCGTGACCTCTGATCACGAACCGGCACTTCCTATAATAGACCCGCCGCGGCCGCCGAAGATGCAGGAGGGACACAGGAGAGCCGCGCACGCTGTGTGCTTCGTGTCCCTCCAGAAGACAGCGCGGGATCGACGGAGGGGTAAGTAACAGCACTGTGGGGCATACCTGGCACTTGGGGAGGGAACGTATCTGGCAGCACTGTGGGGGCATATCTGGCAGCACTGTGGGGGCATATCTGGCAGCACTGTGGGGGCATAACTGGCAGCACTGTGGGGGCATATCTGGCAGCACTGTGGGGGCATATCTGGCAGCACTGTGGGGGCATAACTGGCAGCACTGTGGGGGCATATCTGGCAGCACTGTGGGGGCATATCTGGCAGCACTGTGGGGGCATATCTGGCAGCACTGTGGGGGCATATCTGGCAGCACTGTGGGGGCATAACTGGCAGCACTGTGGGGGCATAACTGGCAGCACTGTGGGGGCATATCTGGCAGCACTGTGGGGGCATATCTGGCAGCACTGTGGGGGCATAACTGGCAGCACTGTGGGGGCATATCTGGCAGCACTGTGGGGGCATATCTGGCAGCACTGTGGGGGCATATCTGGCAGCACTGTGGGGGCATATCTGGCAGCACTGTGGGGGCATATCTGGCAGCACTGTGGGGGCATATCTGGCACTATGAGGGCATATCTGGCACTGAGGGCTGTGTACGGCTAGAGCTGCATTTCCCACCCTAGGCTTATACTCGAGTCAATAAGTTTTCCCAGGTTTTTGTGGTAGAATTAGGTGCCTCGGCTTATATTCGGGTCGACTTATACTCGAGTATATACGGTACATATTTGTTTGTTTCAGCATCATGTGTAAAAACATTCTTACTAATTCTTAACACACACAAACATGTCCCAACAATACTGACATTAATTTTGTCAATGTTTTTAAAACAAAACAAAGCCAACACATTACAAGCTTTTTACGCAACTCAATTGTTTTCTTCTTGTAATGTTGTATAGAGAAGAAAGCTAAAATATGTATCAATAATATTGTAATTTGGATTGTCTGCAGGAAAAGAGAATGATTGGAATCTAGAAAGAGTAATGATTAGAAAAAAATCAAGTGGTCAGTTTACTTCCTGCTAAAGACATTCTGCCTGGCTGCCAATTATTATGTCTGCAGGAAAAGAGAATGATTGTAATCTAGAAAGAGTAATGATTAGAAAAAAATCAAGTGGTCAGTTTACTTCCTGCTAACATGTATGTGTGGCTCCATCAACATTTCCCTCCTCCAATACCCCAAAAAAATGGTAAAGAATAAATGTGCGTACAAGTTTTTGTTTGTAGCACTTATGATTAATGATGTTGAAAAAAGTGTCAAGGAGCTAAGTGTTATATATTTTTCGCCAAAAATACACTTACTAACTATTTTGAGTTACTTATCACAAATGTCTAACTTGTATTTTTTTTTCACGTTTTTT
Organism: Pseudophryne corroboree; assembly: GCF_028390025.1. Lineage (NCBI taxonomy): Eukaryota > Metazoa > Chordata > Amphibia > Anura > Myobatrachidae > Pseudophryne > Pseudophryne corroboree. The sequence continues at coordinate 147,527,522 of NC_086446.1, read as the reverse complement.
TTGGTGGCTATTTGTCCTGCCCTTTGCCTTTAGCACTGTCATGTTGTCGTGCTCTGGTGGAGCGTCTTGGTGGTGATGAGACTGGCGTGATATTTGGAGTAGTCGTACCAGAACTGCTGCTTGTTTGCTGTTGGTGCATGCATCTCAGTGTTTCATTCAGGTTAGTGAGGGTGGCATTGAGTTCACGTGTAGCAGCATTTTGATTGTCTACTATTCGGAATAAACTTTCATTAATCTTTTGATTGTTTTGAAAAATGCTCATATAACTTTGCTGTTGTCTGTGCTGTTCTTCCATTATGTGCTGTAAGTTGCCCATGACCAGTGTAATGTCTGTACGCATGCGTTCCATGGTATTGCCTATTCTGGTTGTTTGTTCATTTTGTCTACTCAGATTTCTTGATATTCTTCTCAGGTGAGATGGTAGGCTTGCAAACATTTGTGTCTGCTTACGCAGGCAATCTTCATTAGTGCCCTGCTGTCTAGCCCAAATGGTCCAAAACACCTGATCAGGGCAATTATGTTCCTGGTGTTGTTGGGCTGTGTTGTGGTGGTGGTGTGATTTGCTGTGGTGGTGTACTCACAGGTGCTGGGGGAGCTCACTCCTTGCATTAGTGGCTGCATTTCTAAGATGTTTGTCTTTTCCATGTCACTGTGTTGCTGTGGTTGCGGAGGGATGCTGTTCCCAGGACTAGAAGCTGAAATGTTAAACAAATATCCGTTAGCTCTCCATATGTTTGAGAAATGTAAACAAATCACTACACATGGAACACGTGATTCACTGTTGCTTACAACTATTCTGCATAGCAACATCATCACTCATAGCTTAAATACATACATATGCCTGTTTGTGGCAAATGTGTCTGGTTACTTAATTGTGAAAGCAAACACTTTAGTTTTATTGTAGCTCACACATACTCCACCATAAAAACACATTGGAATACATAATGTGTTACCTTATAGCTTTGTTCAAACAAACATAGTAATGTTTTTATATGTATTTTGCAATGTTACCTCAAACACACATGTGAAATGTGGAAAAACATCCTTACTTTTTGCAATAAAACCAACATGCTTTTTTGTTGCAGCATCTTATACACAATGTCATACTGTATGGCTCAAGTGGACATACATATCTTTACTGGATGTGGACAAGGACATTTAGCTTGGATTACATTTCAGCTTTTACTTCCTGCGGTAAGTATTTAAGTTTTTGATGTGTTTTGACTTAATGCGGTTATGAAATATTTTGATTACGTTCTGACATTTTTCAATTTTTTTTCAGTTTAATACTCACAATCAAGATGAGGGGAGTGTGGATGACGTCTTGGAGGTGTGTCCAAAATTTGGAGTGGGGGGACAGAACATACGGACGATAATCTTCGTGGCGGGGTAGCCTGCTGTGTTTGGGCCGGGACATACGACCTTACTTTCTTTTCGGACACAGGTTTTTTGTGGTGATGTCTTTCAGAAGTGCCACTTCTGCTGCTCCATACTTCTTTTGATGGACCTTTTAATGAAAGTGCAATTTTGTTATGGCCATTCCTTTACAAGCATACCCTATACTACAGTGGACACTTTACCTGCTTGCGCAGCGTCATCATCATCAGATGTGATAGGAGTTACTGGCCGACGAGTAGTACTGCTTTTTTCTAACACTGTATAACAGAAAAGAAAAAAATAATCATGCTATTGTGTATACATCCACCGATTATGCTTATAAACATTTATTCTTGAAGAAATGCTTGGTTTTTATTTATAAAAAACATAAGGACCGGAAAAACAAAAATAAAAAACAAAAAACTAAAAACATTGACCAAAACACATATGCACTATGGCAACATCAACACAGGAAAACATGTACAGGACACTGACATAGGCCACAAGTTAAAGAGAAAAAAACAACAACAAAAAAACACACATCTTCATTTTGTATTGAAAGGATAAATATTACAGATGCAATATATAAATTGCTCTGTGATATGTCACTCCAAAGACACATTACCACTATATGAGCCAAAACAAAATGTAGCAATTTTGTTTAAAAATTACACTGCAGTGTGGTGTCACGGTACAAATACAAGCAAAAAAATAAATAAAAAATATTGTTAATTTAATTAAATAATTAACATTATCTAATAATGACACTACACATGTAAGTGGTTTCCAAACCACTTTCCAGTACTCCAGCCTCTAACATGACAACCACTGTTTTTAAAACATTGCACATGGGCCCTCATTCCGAGTTGTTCGCTCGCAAGCGGATTTTAGCAGATTTGCTCATGCTAAGCCGCCGCCTACTGGGAGTGAATCTTAGCATCTTAAAAATGCGAACGATGTATTCGCAATATTGCGATTACACACCTCGTAGCAGTTTCTGAGTAGCTCCAGACTTACTCGGCATCTGCGATCAGTTCAGTGCTTGTCGTCCCTGGTTTGATGTCACAAACACACCCAGCGTTCGCCCAGACACTCCTCCGTTTCTCCGGCCACTCCTGCGTTTTTTCCGGAAACGGTAGCGTTTTTTCCCACACGCCCATAAAACGGCCTGTTTCCGCCCAGAAACACCCACTTCCTGTCAATCACATTACGATCGCCAGAACGATGAAAAAGCCGTGAGTAAAAATCCTAACTGCATAGCGAATTTACTTTGCGCAGTCGCAGTGCGGACATTGCGCATGCGCATTAAGCGGAAAATCGCTGCGATGCGAAGATTTTTACCGAGCGAACAACTCGGAATGAGGGCCATGGATCACTTAAATATAAAACATAGTCACAATTTTAAATTAAAATCGTCCAAAAGGAAAACATTATTGCAGGACAATTCAGAGACACACCAAGTCCAAACTACACATGCAAAATATCTGTCAGAAAAACACATGACATACAATAAAGTAAGATGTCACATTGGCTATTGTATAAAACATTAACCAAAACAATGTATTTGCTGACACACACTTGAAGATGGGAGTAATATGCCACGTCACATGACACACATTAAAAAACAAACAAAAAAACATAGAATGTAAATGCAAATACACATGCTCACCATTCTTCCTGGGCCTATCTGAATCCCGGACATGGGTTGCAGAGACAACTTCTGGAGGGATTACACTCCGCATGGGCTCCTCATACTCCAGATAACTTGCAATATAGGGCTGCCCACCACCGGTTTTCCGAGCAGACTTGGCCTCCTTGGCCATTTTGGACTTGACACGTCGCTTTATGTCATAGTACCGTTTGCGGCACGTGTCCTCCGTCCGCTTGACCACCTCCTCACTATTGACAGCAGCAACAACTTTCGCCCACAACACCGTCTTCCTCTGTGTTGGCACCTTGGCGGACTCAGGGCCAAATAGCTGCCTCTGATACTTCATCAGCTCACGCACCAATGCCACATTTTCAGCAAATCTAAACTTTACATTCCGCCCAGTCTTAGTAGTGGTGCGTGGCTGCGGAGCACTCTGACTGTCACTATCACTTGAGGCTGCTGCAGCAACCTCACCCGCCTCCTCCACCTCACTAACACCCACCTCCTCCACCTGACCGACCTCCTCCCCCTCACTCACACCCTCCACCTCACCCACCTCTGAGTCTAAACAGTTAACACAGGAAAAAAAAAGACAAACAACACACTCCTCCACTACCACTACAGAACTCACACACACCCACCCACCCACACACACACACACACACACACACACACACACACACTGACAAGGGACTATAAAGATAAATAACATGGACTAAAAATGAGACAAAACCACAAAATACAAGACAACAAGAATGACAAGACGACTTTTAAACACAATACCACACTCAGAAATCGCTACCAACACTCCTCACCAAACTACAAATTCACCTACCTCCACAGCACAACCTCCCTCCTCCTCACCACTAACTAAACCCACAAGGTGCGGACGGTTTGTGGCGTATTTATATGGTTGCGCACAGACACTCCTACCATCTGAAACACAACCAATCACGGACGGAGATGAAAATCGAAACTGAAAGTGAAAATGCGGCTGCGGGAAAAAAAAACCCTGCCGCGTTTAACTTAGGAAAAAAACCAGCAAATACAACAAAAACACGTACGCAAACGACAATGACGGCCGTAAATGTGCCAGAAAACCCGACTGGCATCGACATCGGAAAACACGACAAACATAAAGTCGACTGCTTCGTAACTTTGCGTATATGGATTCAAAAAGTTGCATGAAAATGCACCCGATACAAAACGAATTTAAACACTACACAAACCGACTCAAACACGAATATTAGTAAATATTGCCCCTTGTCTCTACTGCTACGGCTGGTAAATTGAATTTCTTACCCTATGTCCCCCCGCAGCATACTAAAAAGGCACCTCTTTATCAAATGCAGTCCTTTCGTTCCAATAAAAGCAAGAAGGTACGGGGATCGTCCTTCCTTGCCAGAGGAAAAGGCAAGGGAAAAAAGCTGCATGCAGCTAGTTCCCAGGAGTAGAAGTCCTCACCTACATCTGCAAAGTCCACCGCATGACGCTGGGGCTTCCCGGGGGGAGTCAGCTCAAGTGGGGGCGCATCTTCAATTTTTCAGCCAGGTCCGGGTTCACTCACAGGTGGATCCCTGGGCTATAGAGATTGTTTCTCAGGGATACAGGCTGGAATTCGAAGAAGTGCCTCCACGCCGGTTTTTAAAATTGGCTCTGCCAGCTTCCCCGTCAGAGAGGGAGTTAGTGTTGACTGCAATTCAAAAATTGTATCTTCAACAGGTGATAGTCAAAGTTCCTCTTCTCCTGCAAGGAAAGGGGTATTACTCAACCCTGTTTGTGGTCCCGAAACCGGAAGGTTCAGTCAGGCCCACTTTGAATCTAAAATCCCTGAACTTGTACTTGAAAAAGTTCAAGTTCAAGATGGAATCGCTCAGAGCGGTCATCGCCAGCCTGGAGGGGGGGGGGGATTGGATGGTGTCCCTGGACATAAAGGATGCATACCTTCATGTTCCGATTTTCCCTCCTCATCAGGCGTTCCTGAGATTTGCAGTACAGGACTCTCATTACCAATTACAGACGTTGCCGTTTGGGCTTTCCACAGCCCCGAGAATTTTCACCAAGGTAATGGCGGAAATGATGGTGCTCCTGCGCAAGCAGGGGGTCACAATTATCCCATACTTGGACGATCTCATTATAAAGGTGAGATCTTGGGAGAAGCTGCTGGACAGCGTGTCGCTGTCGGGAAGGATGTTGCAGGGGCACGGCTGGATTCTCAATTTCCCGAAGTCCCAGCTAGTCCCTACAACGCGCCTGACCTTTCTGGGTCTGATTCTAGACACAGACCAGACAAAGGTTTTTCTTCCAATGGAAAAGGCTCAGGAGCTCATGGCCCGGGTCAGGAACCTATTAAAGCTAAAAACGGTTTCAGTGCATCATTGCCCACCTGTCCTGGGGAAGATGGTGGCATTGTATGAGGCCATCCCCTTCGGCAGGTTCCATGCGAGGACCTTTCAATGGGATCTACTGGACAAATGGTCCGGGTCCCATTTACAAATGCATCAGAGGATCACCCTGTCTCCCAGAGCCAGGGTATCTCTCCTGTGGTGGCTGCACAGTGCTAACCTCCTAGAAGGCCGCAGGTTCGGAATTCAGGACTGGATCCTGGTGACCACGGACGCAAGCCTCCGAGGTTGGGGAGCGGTCACACTGTGAAGAAATTTCCAAGGCCTCTGGTCAAATCTAGAGTCTGGTCTCCACATCAATGTCCTGGAGTTGAGGGCCATATACAACGCCCTACGCCAAGCGGAGGCATTGCTTCGGGACAAACCGGTTCTGATTCAGTCAGACGATGTCACGGCAGTGGCTCATGTAAACCGCCAAGGTGGCACAAGGAGCAGAGTGGCCATGGCAGAAGCGACCAGGATTTTTCGCTGGGCGGAAGGCCATGTAAGCGCCCTATCAGCAGTATTCATCCCGGGGGTGGACAACTGGGAAGCGGACTTCCTCAGCAGACAGGCACCTGCATCCGGGAGAGTGGGGACTTCATCCAGAAGTCTTCGCACAGATTGTGGGTCAGTGGGGACTGCCTCAGATAGACATGATGGCGTCCCGTCTCAACAAAAAGCTAAAGCGGTATTGCGCCAGGTCCAGGGACCCTCAGGCGGTAGCAGTAGACGCTCTAGTGACACCTTGGGTGTTCAGATCGGTCTATGTGTTCCCTCCTCTACCCCTCATACCCAAGGTGTTGAGAATAATAAGGCTAAGAGGAGTCAGAACGATCCTCATTGTTCCGGATTGGCTACAAAGGACTTGGTATCCGGATCTGCAAGAGTTGCTCACAGAAGATCCGTGGCCTCTTCCCCTAAGGCAGGATCTGCTGCAGCAGGGGCCCTGTCTGTTCCAAGACTTTCCGCTGCTGCGTTTGATGGCATAGCGGTTGAACGCCGGATCCTAGCGATAAAAGGTCTTCCGGAGGAGGTCATTCCTACCCTGATCAAGGCTAGGAAGGACGTGACATCGAAACATTATCACCGTATATGGCGAAAATATGTGTCTTGGGGTGAGACCAGAACTGCTCCTACGGAGGAGTTCCATTTGGGCCTTCTGCTTCACTTCCTGCAAACGGGAGTGAATTTGGGCCTAAAATTAGGGTCCATAAAGGTCCAAATTTCGGCCTTATCCATTTTCTTCCAAAAAGTATTGGCTTCTCTTCCTGAAGTACAGACATTTGTGAAGGGGGTACTGCATATTCAGCCTCCCTTTGTTCCTCCGGTGGCACCTTGGGATCTTAACGTGGTATTAAGTTTCCTCAAGTCACCTTGGTTTGAACCACTCAAGACGGTGGAATTGAAATATCTCACTTGGAAAGTGGTTATGTTATTGGCCTTGGCTTCTGCAAGGCGTGTTTCGGAATTGGCGGCTTTGTCGTATAAAAGCCCCTACCTGGTTTTTCATGTGGATAGGGCATGTCACAACTGAGGGCCTGAGCTGACGGGAGGCAGCCTCAGTTGTAGGGGCTGAGATGTACCGGAACCTGGGAGGTTGTATCAGACCCCTGGACATGTAAGTAACATGAATAATAACTGCCCGAAGGCGTGACCACGACAACTTGGATAAAAGTCAATGATGTTTATTATGACAACTCCGCAACACAGCAGCAGTAAAAGAAAACGTAAAAGTCAGCAAAGAATAAATACAGTTCCTGGGTACTACAGGATGGCAGGAGCCACAGGGCACTGGTAGTGTGAGATAGTTCTTATGATCTTCTAGATGGAAAGTCCTTACTAGGCCCGACTGTAGCAATGGAGATAACCCAGGATTGTGCCAGCTGGTGTTCCAGGAAAAGCTGGGTTGCTGAAGATAAAACAGCTGCTGTGGATACTGGCTGGAACCAGACTGTTGTTAGCACGGAGTGGATACTGGCTGGAACCAGTTAAATAATAAATGAACTTGGGAGCGATGAAATATGAACTGAAATGTAGAACTTGAGAGCGGAGAAATAATAATACCGGTGGAGAGTGGTAAAGTGTAGAAAGGACACCGGCCCTTTAAGGGAAGCTGTACTCTGCTGGAAGCTGAGCTGGAAGCAGGTAATGTTGTAGCTGGAAACAGATGAATCCACAATGGATTGGAGAGTCAGGCTACACCGCAGGTGGAATGCTGGTGCGGGTCTCTATGGTGGAAGTCTTGAGACAGGAGCCTGGAACCTGGAAGACAATCACAGGAGAGAGACAAACAGGAACTAGGTTTGACAACCAAAGCACTGACGCCTTCCTTGCTCAGGCACAGTGTATTTATACCTGCAGCAAGGAAGGGATTGGCTAGGCAATTATGCAGATTATCAATACTGAGAACAGATTGGTGGAAATGATCAGCTGACAGAATCCAAGATGGCTGCGCCCATGCAGACACTTGGAGGGAAGTTTGGTTTGTAATCCATGTGGTAATGAAAACAGTAATGGCGGCGCCGGCCACCGGAGACAGGAGGCGCCAGGCTGACAGATGCACATCCAACCACGCGGACACAGCGGAGGCCGCGGCTGACGTAATCGCCACTCAGACACTCTGCATGCAGAAGTTCAGGGACGGCGGCGGAGGCCGCGGGAGACGCCATGCCAGGTGTAATATGGCGTTTACTGTGACAGCGTCCCAGAGTGACAGGAGAGGATACAGGAATGTACACATCAGGATAACAGATGGGATCCGGTCCTGGAGCGCTGAGCCAGCCTTAGGAGGCATCTGATGGGTAAGAAATGGCGTCCAGATACCCGGATCGTGACAGCACCCCCCCCTTTAGGAGTGGCCCCAGGACACTTCTTTGGCTTTTGAGGAAACTTGGAATGGAATCTCCGGACCAAGGCAGGAGCATGGACATCAGAAGCATTGGTCCATGAACGTTCCTCAGGACCATAACCCTTCCAGTCAATAAGATATTGTAGTTGACCGTAACGGTGACGTGAGTCCAGGATCTTGGCCACTTCATACTCAACGCCTCGTTGAGTTTGGACTTTCGGAGTTGGAGGAAGTGAGGAATGAAACCGATTCAAGATCAGCGGTTTCAACAGGGAAACATGGAATGTCCTGGGTATTTTTAAGAAGGGAGGCAACTGGAGTCTGTAAGCAACAGGATTGATGACTTGTTCAATCTTGAAAGGACCGATATAGCGAGGTGCAAACTTCATACTGGGAACTCTTAACCTCAAATTCTTCGTGGATAACCATACCCGATCACCCACCTTGAGAGCAGGAACTGCTCGACGCTTCTTATCCGCAAACTTCTTGTACCTGAACGATGCCTTGAGCAGAGCTGATCGTACGCTCTTCCAGATATTGGCAAACTGATGCAAGGTGATATCCACTGCGGGAACAGAAGTTGCTGGAAGCGGTTGGAACTCAGGGACTTTAGGGTGGAATCCAAAGTTAGTGAAGAATGGTGTTGAAGCAGATGAAGAATGATACTGGTTGTTATGACAGAACTCGGCCCAGGGAAGTAATTGAACCCAGTCATCTTGAGAGGAGGACACATAGATGCGGAGGAAGGCCTCCAAGTCCTGATTCACCCTCTCGGTTTGACCATTGGTCTGAGGATGGTAAGCCGTGGAAAACTTTAGCTTGACTTGGAGGACTTGACATAAACTTCGCCAGAATTTGGCTGTGAATTGAACTCCTCGATCTGAGATAATTTCTTCAGGAAGACCGTGGAGTCGGAAGATCTCTTGTATGAATACTTGAGCCAACTTGGAAGCTGACGGAAGACCGGTGAGAGGAATGAAGTGTGCCATCTTGGTGAACCGGTCAACTACCACCCAGATGGTATTGAACTTGTTGCACATGGGTAAGTCTGTAATGAAATCCATCGACAAGTGGGTCCATGGTCGACGGGGAACGGATAGTGGAACCAGTTGCCCCGCAGGCGACTGGCGGGATACTTTATGTTGGGCACACTTTGGGCAAGATGCAATAAACTCCAAGACGTCCTTTTTCAGAGTTGGCCACCAATAGGACCTAGAGATAAACTCCAGGGTTTTTTGGATACCTGTATGTCCGGCAAAACGGGAAGCATGGGCCCAATGCATGAGCTTCTTCCTTAGCATCGGCTTCACAAAACTTTTCCCTGATGGGGGCGTAGAGTCCATCCCTACCGTGGAGAATGCCAACGGATTTATAATAGGATGCTTGTCTGAAGACTCTGACTCATTTTCTTGCTCCCATGAGCGGGAAAGGGCATCGGCCTTGCGATTCTGAGAGCCCGGACAGAACTGGAGTTTAAAGTCGAACCTGGAAAAGAAAAGTGCCCATCTGGCCTGACGAGGGTTGAGACATTGTGCGCCCTTCAGGTATAAAAGGTTCTTGTGGTCTGTAAGTATGGTGATTGAATGAGAAGCTCCCTCCAACAGATACCTCCACTCTTCTAGAGCGAGCTTGATGGCTAGCAACTCCTGGTCGCCAATGGCATAGTTGCGCTCAGCTGGGGAGAACTTCCGGGAGAAGAAACTGCAAGGGTGTAAATGGCCATCTTTAGCCCTCTGAGATAACACCGCTCCTACTCCAACGGAGGAGGCATCCACCTCTAAGATGAAAGGAGAGTCGATGTCAGGCTGTTTCAGAACAGGCGCAGAGATGAACCTTTGTTTTAAAAGATGAAATGCTTGCATGGCTTCTTCAGACCAATTGGACGGGTTAGCACCCTTCTTAGTGAAAGCAGTAATAGGCGCCACAATGGTGGAAAAGTCTCGTATAAACTTTCGGTAATAGTTGGCGAACCCTAAGAACCTCTGGACCCCTTTGAGGGTTAAGGGTACCGGCCAATTTTGGATTGCTTGTAGTTTCTCAGGATCCATCTCTAGTCCGGAACCGGACACAATGTACCCTAGAAACGGAATGGACTTGACTTCAAAGACGCATTTTTCTAATTTGCAATAGAGATGATTGACACGGAGACGGGACAGAACCTCTTTAACCCAAAAACGATGTTCCTCTAAATCGTTGGCAAAAATGAGGATATCGTCTAGATAGACCACGACATGACGGTATAGAATGTCTCTGAAGATCTCATTGACAAAATGCTGGAAGACAGCTGGAGCATTGCTCAATCCGAAGGGCATGACGAGGTACTCATAATGTCCGTCATGGGTGTTAAAGGCGGTCTTCCACTCGTCACCCTCACGGATCCGGATGAGATTGTATGCACCTCGCAAGTCCAGCTTTGTAAAGATGGTAGCTCCGCTAACTCTGTCAAAGAGCTCAGTAATCAGGGGTAAAGGATAACGGTTCTTGATGGTAATGTCGTTCAAACCTCTGTAGTCGATGCACGGCCGCAGACCACCATCTTTCTTTTTTACAAAAAAGAAGCCTGCGCCGGCTGGAGAAGAAGAAGGTCGAATGAACCCCTTTGCTAGGTTCTCTTTAATATATTCCTCCATAGAATGCGTCTCAGGCAGAGACAACGGATAAGTTCGGCCTCGAGGTGGAACCTTCCCTGGAACGAGATCAATCGGACAGTCCCATTCTCTATGAGGAGGAAGGATATCAGCAGAAGCTTTACTGAACACATCCGTGAAATCTTGATATGGAGGAGGTGGAACATCAGACGACCTGGGGGAGGAAGAACAGACAGGCAATACTTTAAACAAACATGTCTCAGCACAGGAGGAACCCCATGCCAGGATTTGCGTAGTCGTCCAATCAATTGTAGGATTGTGAAGACGGAGCCATGGAAGGCCCAGGACCACAGGATGTGTGGCTCTTGGAATCACTAAAAAAGAAATAAGTTTGGAATGAAGAACTCCCACTCTCAGACGAACTGGTAGAGTCCTTAAAGAAATAACTGCATCAAAAATTTTGCTGCCATCCACGGCAGTTAAAGAAATGGACGAAGGAAGTCTCTCGGTGGGTAGGGACCACCGTTTAACATAGGCTTCGGTAATAAAGTTCCCGGCTGCTCCGGAATCAAGGAGGGCAATGACGTTCCGATAACGTTGAGCAACTTGAAGCGAGACTGGGAGATTACAATCTTGAGGAGATGGAGAGGAGATCATTACTCCTAGCCGGCCCTCTCCTTGGCGAGCTAGGATTTGGAGTTTCCCGGACGTTTGGGACAGGCATTAATGGTGTGAGACGGAGCTGCACAATAGAGACAGAGAGACTCGGAGAGACGTCTTCGGCGCTCAGCAGGAGTTATACAGGAACGGCCAAGTTGCATGGGCTCATCTTTAGATGGTGACAGTTGACGAGGAGGAGGAGCAGAAGATTTTGGAGCAGATGATCTTCCACGCTCAGTTGCTCTCTCTCTGAAACGTAAATCAACTTTCGTGCAGAGTGAGATTAGCTCATCTAACTTAGAAGGTAAGTCTCTGGTAGCTAACTCATCTTTAATACGCTCAGATAAGCCATGCCAGAATGCAGCATACAGGGCCTCGTCGTTCCATGCCAGTTCGGATGCCAGGATCTGGAACTGTATCAGATATTGTCCTACAGTACGTGACCCCTGGCGTAAACGGAGAATCTCGGATGAAGCTGAGGTTACCCGGCCTGGCTCGTCGAAGATGCGCCTGAATGTTGACACGAAGGCAGTGTAGGAAGATAGCAGGGTGTCGGACCTCTCCCATAACGGTGATGCCCAATCAAGGGCTGAGCCACTGAGAAGAGAAATAATGTAGGCAATTTTTGTACGGTCACTGGGAAAATTGCCAGGTTGTAGCTCAAACTGAATCTCACACTGGTTGAGAAATCCCCTGCAGAATCTTGGAGATCCGTCAAATTTTGCTGGCGTTGGAAGATGAAGACGTGGAGCAGAAATGGGTAAGGTGGGTGGGGTTATAGCTGGAGTCACTGTGGTTGACGCACCAGACGCGCCTGATCCACGGAGAGTTGTCTGAATCCCATCCAGCCGAGTAGAGAGATCCTGGAGACAGCGGATGATGTGGCCCTGTGCAGCCTCCTGATGTTCTAGTCGGGCTGCCAGTTCTTGCATCGGCCTGGCCGCTTGATCCTGGTCTCCGGCTGGATTCATTAGGTCAGTGCTTACTGTCACAACTGAGGGCCTGAGCTGACGGGAGGCAGCCTCAGTTGTAGGGGCTGAGATGTACCGGAACCTGGGAGGTTGTATCAGACCCCTGGACATGTAAGTAACATGAATAATAACTGCCCGAAGGCGTGACCACGACAACTTGGATAAAAGTCAATGATGTTTATTATGACAACTCCGCAACACAGCAGCAGTAAAAGAAAACGTAAAAGTCAGCAAAGAATAAATACAGTTCCTGGGTACTACAGGATGGCAGGAGCCACAGGGCACTGGTAGTGTGAGATAGTTCTTATGATCTTCTAGATGGAAAGTCCTTACCAGGCCCGACTGTAGCAATGGAGATAACCCAGGATTGTGCCAGCTGGTGTTCCAGGAAAAGCTGGGTTGCTGAAGATAAAACAGCTGCTGTGGATACTGGCTGGAACCAGACTGTTGTTAGCACGGAGTGGATACTGGCTGGAACCAGTTAAATAATAAATGAACTTGGGAGCGATGAAATATGAACTGAAATGTAGAACTTGAGAGCGGAGAAATAATAATACCGGTGGAGAGTGGTAAAGTGTAGAAAGGACACCGGCCCTTTAAGGGAAGCTGTACTCTGCTGGAAGCTGAGCTGGAAGCAGGTAATGTTGTAGCTGGAAACAGATGAATCCACAATGGATTGGAGAGTCAGGCTACACCGCAGGTGGAATGCTGGTGCGGGTCTCTATGGTGGAAGTCTTGAGACAGGAGCCTGGAACCTGGAAGACAATCACAGGAGAGAGACAAACAGGAACTAGGTTTGACAACCAAAGCACTGACGCCTTCCTTGCTCAGGCACAGTGTATTTATACCTGCAGCAAGGAAGGGATTGGCTAGGCAATTATGCAGATTATCAATACTGAGAACAGATTGGTGGAAATGATCAGCTGACAGAATCCAAGATGGCTGCGCCCATGCAGACACTTGGAGGGAAGTTTGGTTTGTAATCCATGTGGTAATGAAAACAGTAATGGCGGCGCCGGCCACCGGAGACAGGAGGCGCCAGGCTGACAGATGCACATCCAACCACGCGGACACAGCGGAGGCCGCGGCTGACGTAATCGCCACTCAGACACTCTGCATGCAGAAGTTCAGGGACGGCGGCGGAGGCCGCAGGAGACGCCATGCCAGGTGTAATATGGCGTTTACTGTGACAGCGTCCCAGAGTGACAGGAGAGGATACAGGAATGTACACATCAGGATAACAGATGGGATCCGGTCCTGGAGCGCTGAGCCAGCCTTAGGAGGCATCTGATGGGTAAGAAATGGCGTCCAGATACCCGGATCGTGACAGGGCAGAATTGAGGACTCAAAGGTGGTCTCATCTTTTCATATGAACCAACCTATTGTCGTGCCTGTGGCTACGCGGGACTTGGGGGATTTCGAGTCCCTGGATGTGGTCAGGGCTTTGAAGATTTATGTGTCCAGAACAGCTAGGATCAGGAAGACTGAAGCTCTGTTTATTCTGTAAGCGGCCAACAAGGTTGGCGCTCCTGCTTCAAAGCAGACTATTGCTCGCTGGATCTGTAACACGATTCAGCAGGCGCATTCTACGGCAAGATTACCATTGCCTAAATCGGTTAAGGCCCATTCCACTAGGAAGGTGGGCTCTTCTTGGGCAGCTGCCCGAGGGGTCTCGGCATTACAGTTGTGCCGAGCAGCTACTTGGTCGGGGTCAAACACCTTTGCAAAGTTCTATAAGTTTGATACCCTGGCTGAGGGGGACCTCCTGTTTGCTCAATCGGTGCTGCAGAGTCATCCGCACTCTCCCGCCCCTTTGGGAGCTTTGGTATAATCCCCATGGTCCTTACGGAGTCCCCAGCATCCTGTAGGACATTCGAGAAAATAAGATTTTACTTACCGGTAAATCTATTTCTCGTAGTCCGTAGAGGATGCTGGGCGCCCGTCCCAAGTGCGGACTTCTTCTGCAAGACTTGTATATAGTTATTGCTTACATAAGGGTTATGTTATAGTTTCATCGGTTCGAACCGAGTCTATGTTGTTCATGCTGTTAACTGGATAGTTTATCACAGGTTATGCGGTGTGATTGGTGTGGCTGGTATGGATCTTGCCCTTAAGTTAACTAAAATCCTTTCCTCGTACTGTCCGTCTCCTCTGGGTACAGTTTCCCTAACTGAGGTCTGGAGGAGGGGTATAGAGGGAGGAGCCAGTGCACACCCAGAATCCAAAAGTCTTTCTTAAAGTGCCCTATCTCCTGCGGAGCCCGTCTATTCCCCATGGTCCTTACGGAGTCCCCAGCACCCTCTACGGACAACGAGAAATAGATTTACAGGTAAGTAAAATATTATTTTTCCCTTATGTCCTAGAGGATGCTGGGGTCCACATTAGTACCATGGGGATGTACCAAAACTCCCAGAACAGGGACAGCGCGGAGGCTCCTGCAGAACTGATTGACTGAACTTCAGATCATCAGAGGCCAAAGTATCGAACTTGTAAAACTTTGCAAACGTGTTCGACCCAGACCAAGTTGCAGCTCAGCAAAGTTGCACTGCTGAGACACCCCGGCCAGCCGCCCAGGAAGACCCCACCTTACGAGTAGAGTGGGCGTTAACAAATTTTGGACACAGCAGTCCTGCCGTAGAATAAGCGTGCTGGATAATGAACCTAATCCAGCGAGAAATAGTCTACTTAGAAGCAGGACACCCAATTTTCTTGGGATCATATAGGACAAACAGAGAGTCCGACTTTCTGTGACGAGAAGTTCTCTTCACATATATCTTCAAAGCCCTCACGACATCCAAGGACTTTTAAGTAATTGAGGAGTCAGTAGCCACTGGCACCACAATAGGTTGGTTGATATGAAATGCTGACACAACCTTTGGAAGAAACTGCAAACGAGTCCGGAGCTCAGCTCTATCTTCGTGGAAGATCAAGTAAGGGTTTTACAGGATAAAGCCCTCATCTCGGAGACATGTCTAGCAGAAGCTAAGGCCAACAAAGTGACCACCTTCCATGTAAGAAAATTGAGCTCCACCTCCTGTAGAGGCTCAAACCAATCCGACTGGAGGAACTGCAACACCACGTTAAGGTCCCATGGCGCCGTAGGCAGTACAAAGGGAGGTTGGATATGCAGAACTCCCTTCAAAAAGGTCTGAATCTCATGGAGGGCAGCCAATTCTGAAAGAAAATGGATATGGCTGAAATCTGGACTTTCACAAATCCCAACCTCAGACCCATATCCACTCCTGCTTGCAGGAAGCGGCGGAAATGTCACAGTTGAAATTCCACAGCAGGAAACTTCTTGGACTCACACCAAGAAACATATTTCTTCCAAATACGATGGTAATGTTTTGACGTTACCCCTTTCCTAGCCTGTATGAGGGTAGGAATAACTTTCTTCGAAATACCTTTCCGAGCAAGAATCGGGCGCTCAACTTCCATGCCGTCAAACATAGCCGCGGTAAGTCTCCCGAAGAGGAAGAGGCCTCGGCTCTTCTTGCAGTAGATTCAGAAGGTCCGCGTACCAAGCCCGTCTTGGCCAATCTGGGGCAATGAGGATCACTTGAACCCTTGTTCTCCTTAGGATTCTTGGGATGACTGGGAGTGGTGGAAACACATATACTGACTGGAACATCCACGGAGACACCAGGACGTCCACTGCCTGTGGGTCCCTCGACCTGGAAAATAACGCTTAAGCTTCTTGTTAAGACGAGAGGCCATCATGTTTATTTGGGGCAACCCCCAAAGATCTGTTATTTCCTTGAAAACCTCCGGATGGAGTGCCCACTCTCCTGGATGGGGATCGTGTCTGCTGAGGAAGTCTGCTCCCCAGTTGTCTACTCCCGGAATGAAGATGGCTGACAGCGCGAACGCGTGTTTTTCTGTCCAGAGGAGTATCCTTGTGACCTCTGACATTGCCGCTCTGCTCTTCGGTCCGCCCTGTCGGTTTATGTAAGCCACTGTTGTTACGTTGTCCGACTGCACTTGGATGGCCCGATTTCTCAGAAGAGGGGCCGCCTGAAGAAGACCGTTGTAAACAGCTCTTAGTTCCAGGATGTTGATGGGCAGGCCGGCTTCCAGGCTTGACCACCGTCCTTGGAAGGTTACTCCTTGAGTGACTGCTCCCCAGCCCCGGAGGCTCGCATCCGTTGTTAGCAGGACCCAGTCCTGAATCCCGAACCTGTGGCCTTCTACGAGGTGAGGCAATTGGAGCCACCAGAGGAGAGAAATCCTTGCCCTTGGCGAAAGATTAATTCTCTGATGCATTTGGATGTGAGATCCCGACCACTTGTCCAGGAGATCCAGTTGGAAGGACCGAGCACGGAAGCTCCCGTACTAGAGAGCCTCGTAGGAGGCCACCATCTTTCCCAATAGGCAAATGCATTGATGAACCGACACCCGGGGTGGCTTCAAGACATCCCGGACCATGGATTGGATCACCAATGCCTTTAGTAACCCTTTGTCAGCATGTGAGGTGGTACCGGCACAATGACCTGTGCCTACACCAGCTTTTGGACAGCATCTTGAGGCACTGTGCTGTCCTCCAACAGAGTTGGTGAGCCCGACTTGAAAAAACGATGAGGAGGGAGACTTTGAAATCCAGCCTGTATCCCTGAGACACAATGGGCGGGATTCAATTATTTTCACCCATTTCCACACCCGTTCTGTTTCTGCCCTCAGGGGCGTGGTATCATTATATCAGCTCGCTACCCCCGGAGTAGGGAGGCACCCAACCCTTACACAGCTAAACCTGATCACTATGGGCGCAATATGCGCAATAACGGAGATCATTTTAGAAAGGAAATTGAGCGTGATATATCATTTGAATCCCACCCAATATCTACTACATAGGGATTCAGGACTGGACAATACCCAGACATGACAGAACTGTCTGAGTCTCGCTCCCACAGGCCCCACCTCCGGCCCATCCACCGTCATGCGGAGGCCTTTGCGGTACCGGAAGCTGGCTTTTGTTCCTGGGAACCTGCAGCGGCAGGTTTCTTGGACTTAACCTTACCTCCCCTAAAGAAGGTATTGGATGATCTGGCCTTTCTGGGCGTGTTAGGCCGAAAGGACTGCTTCGCAGCTGAGGAGAAGGATTTCTTTGGAGCAGGTGCTGCTGAGAGAAGAAACGGAGACTTACCCGCTATAGCAGTGGATATCCACGCGTCTAGAGCTTCCTCAAAGAGCACCTGACCTGTATAGGGTAGAGACTCCACATTTCTTCTGGATTCCACGTCGGCTGACCACTGGCAGAGCCACAGTCCCCGACAAGCTGAAACAGGCATTGAAGAAATTCCCACAGCCATGGAACCCAGGTCTTTCATGGATTCTACCATAAAACCTGCAGAATCATGAATGTTGCGTAAATACAATGCAACGCCATCCCTATCCAAATCCTCAATTAAGGCAGCCAACCACTTCACTATAACCTTTGCAATCCATGCACTAGCAATAGTAGGACGTAATATGGCCCCCGAAGCAGTGTACATTGATTTCAGAGTATTGTCAATTTTCCTATCTGCCGGCTCCTTTAAGGCGGTAGATCCCGGTACAGGCAAAACCACCTTTTTTGAGAGTCTGGACACAGATGCATCAACAATTGGCGGGTTTTCCCACCTTTTCCTATCCTCCTCAGGGAAAGGAAAAGCTACCAGAATCCTCTTAGGGATCTGAAACTTCTTTTCAGGGTTCATCCATGCTTTTTCAAATATAACATTCAGCTCTATTGACGCAGGGAAGGTTAGCGAGGCTTTCTTATTTTCAGTGAAAAAAGCCTCCTCAACCAGCTCAGGTGTGGTATCATTAATATTTAACACATCCTTGATAGCCTCTATCAACAATTGCACCCCCCTTGCAAGAGACCCATCCCCATCACATACCCATCTGTAGTGTCAGAATCGGTATCCGTGTCGTCTTGTGTTACCTGCACAAGCGCACGTTTGTGGGGGTATATAGCGGGGTGACCCGAGGTACCAGACAAGGGCCATACAGCCATAGAGGTCTGCAATACCTGGGTTGCAGATTCATTACTGGCAACCCTGTCAGAAATCTGAGAAATCCAATTCTTGATAGAGGAAAACCACTCTGGTTCCCTTGCTGGAATCTGTGCTAAACCAGTACTAACCTGATTACATGGAATGGGATCATCTTGAGAGGATAAATCCTCTGTGCATAGGACACTGTATCCATGGACATTGCTACAGGTGACCACCAAATACTCCACACACACACAGGTGGGGGTAAGACAGAGTTTCCCCCCCAAGAATGGCAAGAGAGAGACAGAGATTGGAGCCAACCCACACCAGCGCTTTTTAGTAAGGAGAAACCCCTTATCAGCACTGACATGTGCTCCTTAATAGGACACACATTCAGTATAACAGCCACCCCTCCCTTCTACAACCCCCTGGTACCGTTATACAGTAAGCTGGAGTTTCTGTGGAGGGACCAGTATCTTCCTTTCAGCTCTGCATGCAGGAAAATGGTGCTGGAACGCTGCATGGTCCGCTCTGAGAAGCTCCGCCCCCTTAATGGGGCTGTCTTCCCGCTCTTCTGATATTTAAACTGGCCTGAGGAGTTTTGCTGGCTGAGATCCCTGGACCCTGACAGGCTTGCTGAACAGTGTGTAGGGTAAGCGCTGGCTCAGGGCGCCCCTCACAGCGCTGCACTATGTGCCTCTGGTCCCGTCCAGGAGCGCTGTTATCCCCATTTGCCGCCATCTTCACACCGGCCCCCCCGCTTGCTAGGGGGGGTTGGTGACTAACTCACCACTCACTTCAGCTCTGTAAGGGGTCGGCGGCATGCTGCTGGGGCGAGTAGTTCCCCTGTGGCGGAGACCGATCAGACCCCTCTGGAGTTCAGTGTCCAGTCAGCGGAGTCATTGGCTCAGACCCCGCAGGGCGGATACTGCTCCCCCCCTTAGTTTCTCGCTGCAGACAGGCTGTTGCCAACAGCCTCCTGTAAAAAAATAAACTCTAAATTAAAACTTTTCCAGGAAAGCTCAGGAGAGCTCCCCTAGATATGATCCTCTGGGCACATTTTCTAAACTGAGTCTGGTAGGAGGGGCATAGAGGGAGGAGCCAGCCCACACTCTCAAACTCTTAAAGTGACAATGGCTCCTGGTGGACCCGTCTATACCCCATGGTACTAATGTTGACCCCAGCATCCTCTAGGACATAAGAGAAAAACTATTAAAAACTAATGTCGACCTTTTTTCAAGTCGACCTAGTCACTGTAGACCAATAGTGGTCAACCTATATACTGTTAACCTAGTAACTGTTGATCCTATGAGCCACACCCAGGAGAAACAGGGGCTGGCTCCACCTCCTGTGGCTCTGCTCGGCTACCCGGCACTCAGAGTTGGGTAATTATATAGAAAGTGTAATAATCAATGCAATATTGATGTAGAAAATGTTAGCGAATGGGATGATAATATAAGTAAGAAAAAATAATAGGTAATGTAGAAGTTGTAGGAATGAATAGGGTAAAATATATAGATGGTGTAGGAATGAATAGGATAATAATATAGATGGTGTAATAATGGGGTGGTCTTCAGTATGCCGACCGTCGGGATCCCGGCACACAGTATACCGGTGCCGGAATCCTGACAGCCGACATACCAACACTTTTTCTCCCTCGTGGGGGCCCACGGCCCCCCTGGAGGGAGAATAAAATAGCGTGGCGCTCCACCGTGCCCGCAGCGTGGTGAGCGCATCGAGCCCACAAGGGGCTCATTTGCGCACACCACGCTGTCGGTATGCCGGCGGTCGGCCTCCCGGCGCCGGTATACCATTCTACACCCCAGGAATGAATGAGATTGTGATACAGGAGGAGTAATAATAGGATTTTAGTACCTACCGGTAAATCCTTTTCTCTTAGTCCGTAGAGGATGCTGGGGACTCCAAAAGGACCATGGGGTATAGACGGATCCGCAGGAGCTTGGGCACACTATAAAGACTTAAACTGGGTGTGAACTGGCTCCTCCCTCTATGCCCCTCCTCCAGACCTCAGTTAGAAAACTGTGCCCAGGAGAGATGGACATTTCGAGGAAAGAATTAATTGTTATAAACACGGTGAGTGTCCTACCAGCTCACACCTCAAACACACCGTAGAACGTGGCATTCAGTAGAATACCAGCCAACGGCATGAACAAAACACAGCCACATGCTGAGAGAATATGTAACACAAACCGTGTGTCCACATAAGCAAAAATAAGACCCCGCATGCCATGGCATGAAAAACGGCAGCAACCGCTTGACAGAGAAGACACCCCACCAGGGTGTAACCAAAAACAATAACTGCAGACACCGTACGCACTGGGACAGGCGCCCAGCATCCTCTACGGACTAAAGAAAAGGATTTACCGGTAGGTACTAAAATCCTATTTTCTCATACGTCCTAGAGGATGCTGTGGACTCCAAAAGGACCATGGGGTTTATACCAAAGCTCCAAAACGGGCGGGAGAGTGCGGACAACTCTGCAGCACCGAATGAGCAAACAAAAGGTCCCCAAAAATCAGGGTATCAAACTTGTAGAGCATAGCAAAAGCGTTTGATCCCGACCAATAATCCGCTCGGTAAAGTTGAACCGCCGAGACTCCTCAGGCATCCGCCCAAGAAGAGCCCATCTTTCCATTAGAATGGGCTTCCACCAACTTCGGTAACGGCAATCCAGCCGTAGAACAAACATGCCAAATCGCATCACAGATTCAGCGTGTAACAGACTGCATACTGCAGTCGCCCCAAGCATGCTGGGAGCATACAGGACAAACAGAGCCTCTGTTTCTCCAAACTGAGCCAAATTGGCGACCTAAATATTCAAATCCCCGGTAACATCGAGAGACTTTGAATCAGCTAATGCCTAAGTAACCACCGGCATCAAAATAGACTGATTTCTGCGAAACCCAGAAACCACCCTTTGGCAGAACTACAATCCGAGTATACAATTCCTCTCTATCCACATGGAAGATCAACAAGGCTCGTGAGACAAAACCACCACTTCCGACACCCGCCTTGCGGACGCCAAAGCCAATAGCATGACCACTTTCCAAGAGAGAATAATTTTTTTTTAAAGAAAATAATAAGGCCATACTGCACCGAAATGGAGCCTAACTGTAGGCCTGCATCCACACCGGCTTGTAAAGTATGGATAAGAACGACTTAGCTGAAAGTCTTCCGTAGAAACCATCCTTGATTCACCTAGACACAGAGTTACGCCAACTACGGCGGTAAGGCTTTGCCGTTACTTCTTTCCTAGCCTGAAACATTGAGGAAATGACTTAACTGGGAACATCCTTCCGGCTTAGGATATGGCATTCAACCGCCACGCCGTCAGACGCAGTCGCGGTAAGTCTTGATACACGCCCTGATCTAGTTGTAACAGTTCCTCACGTAAAGGAAGAGGGCAGGAATCTTCCATGAGCAAATCATGAAAAACTGGATAGCAAACCCTCCTTGGCTTGATCGGATCCGAGAGGATCGCCTGAACCTTTGTTCTTCTTACGTTCATCACCTTCAGAAAAAATGAAAGAGGAGAGGCCACATAGACCGACTAAAAACACCCACGGTGTCACAAGGGTGTCCACTGCTATAGCTTGAGTGTCCCTTGACCTGAAACAATATCCCTGAGGCCTCTCGTTGAAGCGAGACGCCAACCTGACCAATTGCGACACTCCACAAAAAGTTGTCACGTCTGTGAAAACTTCTCGATGATGACTGAATTTCTCCCGGATAAAGATCGCATCAGCAGAGGAAATCTATTTCTCCTTCGTTTACCTCCGGAATGAATACTGCTAATATAGTGTTTACTAGACTTTCCGCCCCACGGCAAAACTGTGCATCTTCTGCAATTGCTGCTTTGCTCCTTGTTCCGCCATAGCGGCTTACTTACGCCACTGCTGACAAGTGGTCTGGCAGAACTAACATGGGCTGAACACGAAGAATACGTTCGTCGAAAATAGCTCTTAAATCAAGAAAGCTTATTGCAGACAAGCTTTCCAACTTAACCTTATCCTCTGGAAATACGTCCCTTGCAAGGACTGCTCCCCAGCCTCAGAGATCTGTATGCATGGACACCAGGATCTAAACCTGGATCCCGAACCTTCATCCCTCTAGAAGGAGAGAACCGAGCAGACACCACAGGAGTGATGTCCTGGCCTTTAGGATTCTATTCCGGTGCATGTGCAGGTGAGACCCGGACCACAATTCCACCTGGCCCCTTGAAAGCCACTCTGGCAGTAGACCTGCTCACCAAAAAAACCCTTGTAGGCCGCACCCATCTGTTTTAGTAACAGAACATATTGATGAAGTGTCACAGCAGAGTTGATCCAACTCTGGATCCTCAGACCTCTTTCCACAGGAAAAACACAGAACATTAACCGGTCAGTATCTACTCTGAAACCCACCCCCGACAACTGTGTCGATGGGAACAACAGCCAATCCCTGTGTCGAAGAACAGTCAGAGAGAAACAACGATGTGCACCTTTATACAGGGACAACCGGACAATGTCCTGAACCTGCCACACCTCTGTATGACGTCGCGTACTACCTCCCCTTCCAGAGGGGAACGGCAAGATCTATTAGAAAAAACAGTAAGGGGAACAACCGACACGCAGAAAGCTCCCCTTTTGGATTCTACAAATAACTCACAGATCTTAGTCTATTCCTGGACTAACTGAAAATTAGTAGACGAGTGCTCACCGGAGTGGGAACTAGCCAGATAGACTCAGCGACAAGTGGTGGATGTGTTGGAAACAGAAAACGACTTCCACTTCTGCGAACCTAACAAGGCTGCAGAACTCTTACCTTTCAACCTTCCACTGTCTGCACAGAAAAGGAAAAAAGAACAGTATCGAACCGGTTAAAACGACTGCATCCCACAAAAGAATGCGTCACGAACCGTTGTGAAGGAGGCTAACTCACGAAGTTAGACTTACCAGTTGTATCCGCTGAGAGTGATTGAACAGAGGGCTCACCAAACAGCTGTATACCTCCCTCGAGTATCTCTCGGAGACAACCTCAGCATTTTCCCGGCTACACCTCCTGCTGTCACGCGACAGCCTGCTGCAATGTTATAAAGTAGAATCAACATAAGCAAGCTTACCCACTCTGGGTAGGGAAATTCTATCGGATGCCTACCCGAATACAACACTCCCTCATGTACATGCAATGCAAATAAGGCCAAAGTATAGAAATAAAATATCACTTAGCTTCCTGTGTATGATCCTTTGCAACCGGGCTCTGCGTCGACCAGGAGTTGACTGCCATAATGTTCTCTCCGCGTCGGGAAGAGAATAATATTTGGACTCCTTGAGAGGATCGAAAACCAACTCGTCACGGCCAATCTAGAGCTTAATCAACAGAGCGATCAGCACATGAGCAGAATACCATTATTTCAGCATTCATGGATATACATAATGTAATACACAATAAAACACACATATCCTAACCCTGCATATATAAACATATATCTACATATATATACTGTACATATAGATATAACCTATACGCAAGTGGATTGTCCTGACCCGTCAGGTCCCTAGTGACAGTAATGTGTTGTGAAAGTGTATGACCATGTACTGACGTGCCCCCGATGTGTATCTACCAGGAACGTTATGGTCGACAGAAACTGAGTAAATGTCGACAGCAAGGAATAGTAAGCGGGCAAAAAATAATAGTCTTGGAACCCCGAGGGGTCTGAGGGAAGCATAGACAATTTCAATAACACTCCCGCCACATATACCTATAAATATATATCCAAATAAAGGTACAAGGCAATAACAGCCTGTTAATTTTTTTACCCAGGAAATACCGTTGATGCCGACAGGGCATCCACAAACAACTGTGTCTCCCCTAGCGTGTTTACTTGTTTTTAAGCACACAAAACTAACCTGCTAATACTTAATTTTTCGAATCAAGTACCGCCATGCATCGGCGAAGCCGACAGTTATCCCCACAGCAGCTTGTGACAAAGCCCTCACACCTGTCGACATATGTCGACTAACCGATAGTGGGTAAATAAACAGGGAAACAGTGAATTTATGTATCACAACAAGGATTATGCGTCCATTATTAAACATAATGCTATATGACACCCCTATAGCATTAAAAACACTGTGCCCCCCCTCCTTGTTACTACACAGTAAATTTTGGTGGGGACCTGAGGAAAATGGTGCTGACTCCTCTGTGAGGGCTAAGCTCCGCCCCTTCCCGGCGCGCTTATGCCCGCTCAATTTTATAAATATATAATACATTAAAAACTAGCTGGGGACCCTATATACAGGGGGTAACCCCCTGTATAACTTGCTTTTTTCCTGACGCAGCCCAGGGCGCCCACGGAAGCCGTTGGTGTGTGGGAGCTATGGACCGCAGCGTGCATGCTGCGGTCTCCCGGCGGGGCGAAGACACCCGGTGTCCGGGTATGTTCCCCCGCCCGGGATCCTTTTATAAATGCCACCCAGGGCGCTCCCCCCCCAGCGCCCTGCAGGCCGATGGAGAGCGGGAACAGAGAGCGCAGCGCTACAGCTGCTGCTCCCTCCCGTTCGCGGCGCACTGGCGGGTGGGCACCGAAGCATGTCGCCCCCGCCAGTGATTAACCTGTTTTATGCTGCCCAGGGCGCTCCCCCCCCGCGCCCTGCAGGCACGGTGGAGTGCGGGAGCGCAGCGCTACCACTGCTGCTCTCTCCCGTTCGCGGCGCACTGGCGGGGCGGGCACCGAAGTATGTCCCCCCGCCAGTGAATTACAGATTTTATGTTATATGCTGCCCAGGGCGCTCTCCCCCCCCCAGCACCCTGCAGGTGATGGTAAGCGCGGGAGCAGGGAGCGCATCACTACCGCTGTCTCTCCCCCCTGCGGCACCCTGGCGGGGTGAACATACGCTGTGCCCAGGCACCGAAATATGTCCCCTGCCAGCATTGTAGACCCTCAGCAACATGCCCCCAGGGCGCTCCCCCCCAGCGCCCTGCACCCTGCCAGAGACGTTGGTGCGTGGGAGCATGGAGAGCAGCGCTACCGCTGCGGTTACCTCCGTTACTGAAGTCTTCTGCCGTCACTGAAGTCTTCTTTTCTTCCAATACTCACCCGGCTTCTTTCTTCCGGCTTTTGTGAGGGGATTGACGGCGCGGCTCCGGGAACAAGCAGCTAGGCGCACCAAGTGATCGAACCCTCTGGAGCTAATGGTGTCCAGTAGCCGAGAAGCAGAGCCTTTAAACTAAGAAGAAGTAGGTCCTGCTTCTCTCCCCTCACTCCCACGCTGCAGGGAGCCTGTAGCCAGCAGGTCTCCCTGAAAATAAAAAACCTAACATAAAGTCTTTCAGAGAAACTCAGGAGAGCTCCCCTAATGTGTGACCCATCACTCCTGGGCACAAAGTCTAACTGAGGTCTGGGAGAGGGGCATAGAGGGAGGAGCCAGTTCACACCCAGTTTAAGTCTTTATAGTGTGCCCAAGCTCCTGCGGATCCGTCTATACCCCATGGTCCTTTTGGAGTCCCCAGCATCCTCTAGGACGTATGAGAAAATGGAGTGATAACGGAAGTTGTACAGAGTAAAGGGATAATAAAGTAGGATTTAATATAATGGTCGTGTAGAAAGTGTAGTGATGAAAGTGCTGATAATGTATATAAATATGTGTAGGATAGGAATGAACTGGATGGCAGAATAGAAGGTTTAGGAATGAATAAGTTGTAACAAAGGGCATGATAAATGTGGAGATATAGTGATGAATATGATGAATAGAACATGTAGGACTGCATGGGATGATAATACACAAGGGGAGAGATGAATTGGATAATAATCTAGAAGGCAGAGAGCAATGGATTGGGGAATGCCATGAGCTATGTATAGAATGTAATGCGGGGAATTGGCACAGAAGACAGGTGCCAGAGTATAACAGGGTGTAAGGTGAATCACATGAGAATAGCAGGGATGCAGCTAGGGTCCACAATCCTCTGTCACTGCTATGAATAATCATTATCACTCATTAATATTCATGAACTGAGAATTCACCAGCATTCACCTACAGCCTTGTCTCCGTATTACTGGTTCAGTACAGAAGTCACTGCCTGGCCTCTGCTCCTTCTGTCTTTCCAGTGTCACGAGAACAACAAGCTGACAGGTGGCAGAATCTGTGGTGCCTTATGGCACCAGCGCTAACGCTATATTCACTAGTGTCAGATAGGTTCTAGTTCGTTCCTGAAACAAATGCCCCTATAAATATGGGCTCCGGCGGCCATTTCTCTATGGTCTCTTCCCAATACAGAGCTGAGTAGTCTAATTATGGCGTTACAAGTACTCAAGATCAATGTAGTGGCAGATTTATTTATACCTATGCACAGGAAACAGGACTACGATACCCAAGGTGCACTGCTGCCTCTGCAGCCTCTTCCACAGTTATCAAGCCATAGGGCTCACTTATCAACCCTGCATGGTTGCACTCTGGGGCCGATTTAATGGTCACGCCACCCCTAGACCTCTCACCCCTCCCCACATTGACATCCCCCTCCATATCACTTCACTGCTCTATCCTTTATTTTGGTACTGGTCATGCCTCCGGACAGCCATGGTACCCTCTACCACACCATTTACATTTTATACCACAATTTGCTGCCTATGCAAACCCTAACCCATGCCGGTTGCGAAAGGAAAAAATAAGTAATGTGACAAAAAGGATGCATCCAGCCGCCGTGCAGCGCCATCTTGCAAACAACACTAATGTAGGAAGGTCTGCTGTGCTACCCCCAGCAAATGACACCTCTAGGCACATGCCTAGTGGGAAATCCACCACTGGTTGTACTCATGTACAAAATTTGCACTTCTCCTCCATAGGGATGGATATTAAATGGTTCACCAATGGTGGTGTCCATCAACGGCGCCATTGATACCATCCCTTGATGCCAGGGAACCTTCGGTGTCTGGCACAGGTGTAGACATGTGACCATGGTGGGTCAATCAGAGATGGAGGGCGGGCTAAGGGATACCCATCAGGAGGGCGGGTCTAAGTGACATGCAATGTGGAGGGGAAAAAAACTCTTGTTACATTATCACCTGTGGATAAACATTTCTCCTTAGAAGAAACCCATGATTTTTTTTTCCACTCAATCAATGGACATTGTCCATCCCTACTCCTCAGTGACCCTTTTATCTGTGTGGTGCTTCTCTGTGTTCCATATTTCCATGATCAGGAGAAATGGGGTCAACATACCACCATATATCACAGTATCAGACTCACAGCCCATCATACTTACCTAATTTTTTGCTTCAAAACTTCGGTAGAGATCCCAGTGGGTCATACCGATGGTCACTGTGGGAGGCAAAAAGGGCCAATTTGCATCCTTTACCCATTTACTGCTGCCATGACTGATTCCCTAACTGCAGCAATGAACAGTCTGTACAATTTTCCGAGGGACACTGTATGAACGGCTTCCAATGAGACTACTTATCCCCAAGGGCCCCTATGTGGCTCTTAGCACTGTCTCTGATTGCAGCTCTGATGTTATGAATTGTTAAATCTTGTGTTTATTTGAATATACCAGCTCACTGCATCTATTCTACCAATACTGTAATCTGTTACATGCTCAATTGTGATGCAGTCAGAATCCCGACGCCGGAATCCTGACACCAGTCCGAATGCCGACACAGGCATCCAGAACGGGAGCAAGATCCGAACGCCGGAATCCCAAGTACTGTAATCCCGAATGAGGAGACACCGCACGGCAGCAGGGGTAAACCGCGGGGGGTGGGGCGGTGTTAAGTTTAGGCTGCGGCTGCGTCCCGGGGGTGATTGGGTTAGGCTGCTGGGAGGGGTTATCGTCCCCCCTCCGAGGTAGGTATGGGTCGTTGGGTCGACAGTCATTAGGTCGACATAGTCATTAAATCGACATGTACTAGGTAGACAGGTCAAATGGTCCACATGAGTTTTTTTTTACTTTTTTTGTGTTGTTTTCTTTGTAAAGTGACGGGGAACCCCAATTAGTGCACTGCTTCACTCGCCATGCTTAAGGCAAGGTTACCATTCCCAATTGTAGTCCACGTGGATCGTAAAGTATGAAAATGTCCAAAAATGTAAAAAAATGAGAAAAACTCATGTCGACCATTTGAACTGTCAACCTAGTACATGTCGATCTAATGACCATGTCGACCTAATGCATGTCGACCTAACTGGTGTCAACCTAATGACCGTATCCCGCTACAGGGCTGGAGGGTTAGGTTCAGACTTCGGAAGGGGGGTTAAGTTTAGGCACCTCCGGGGGGTGGTTAGGGTTAGGCACAAAGGGGGGAGGATAGGGTTAGGCAGTGGGCAGGGAGGGTTAGGTGGGTGATGAGAGAGTAGAACACCCTTAACTCACCCCTGTAGGTCTTCCTACGTTCGGTATCCCAGCATCGATATTTAGAGCACCGGGATACCACACGGCGGTGTGTCATACTGATCCCGCTGAATTCTGTTACTATAAAGCAGACACATTCTATAAAAGTAATACTTTTTCTGTCAGTTTAGTTATCAGACACTTTCAAACGTCAAGTAAGCCTGTGGCGAATCACTGTTTGAGTTTTTATTTTTTATTTATGATTTGCGGTATTGTTCTACATAAAATACAACCCCCATTCTTACCAATATGAATTTGCTGAATGTTAACAAGAAATGCCCAATTGGAAAGTGACCCCCGCATTCAAAGCAACAGGCTGTTTATCTCCTGAGTGACGACTTCTATGTTCATCATGGCATACCCTACTAAAAAAAATATTTCATACACAGACACACGCATATCCTATCTCCCTCTCTCTCTCTCTATATATATATATATATATGTTGGGAGGTATATACTGTATATATCTAGAGATATGATTTACAAAATCAATGATTCCCCCAATCAAAGCAAGAACATATTCTATTCATCTGCAAAACCTTGGCTATCTATTTAACACTTTCTTACTTGATCAATTCCTCCTATCATTAGTTATCCTTTATTAATATGCCATCACAAGAGGTCCACAGCACCTTACAAAGTTAACAGAAACAGTACAGACAATAGAAAAGTGACTCGCAGAACATGAACTACGGTATAAGGTTTATAAACATTTCCGTAGTAGCAGTCATAATATCAAAATAAGCAGCAGGGGGACCGAACCCAAAGGTTTGGTGCTGTTGTAGGCAGTGTGAGGAGATGATGGGGAGTTAAGGAAAAACACATGAGGGAAGAGGGCCCTAACCGTGAGAGCCTACAGTCTAAAAGGGGAGTAGCAATCAGACAGGGATGAACTCAAGGCAGCTCCCGGGGAACAGAGTGGTAACAGTCATACAGTTACTTCCCTCTGGTGTGAATTCTCTGATGCGTCATAAGATGGGATTTGGTGGTGAAACACTTCCCACAGTCGGAGCACGAATACGGTTTCACTCCTGTGTGGACCTTCCGGTGTTTAATAAGCCCTGAAATGTCAGTGAAACTTTTCCCGCACTCGGAGCAGGAACATGACTTTTCTCCAGTATGAACCCTGTGATGGGCCTTAAGGTTTGAGCTGGTGTTGAAATATTTCCCACATTCAGAGCAGGAGTACGGTCTCTCCCCTGTGTGAATTTTCTTGTGCCTAATAAGCCCTGACTTGTCCGCAAACTCCTTCCAACAGACCGAGCAGGAAAACTTTTCCCCAGTGTGAATGATCTGATGAATCTTGAGATTTGATTGGTGGGTAAAACACTTCCCACATTCGGGGCAAGGATACCCCTTTTCTCCGGTGTGAATCTTCTGGTGTCTAGTGAGGCTCCCATTGCTGGTAAACTGTTTCCCGCACAGAGAGCAGGCATATAGCTTTTCTCCCGTGTGAATTCTCTGATGCATCTTGAGGTGTGAGTCAGTGATGAAGCATTTGCCACACTCAGAACAGAAATACGGCTTCTCTCCGGTGTGACTCCGGTGATGTATCGCAAGGGCTGAGTGCTGGGCAAAGCATTTCCCACATTCCGAGCAGGAGTAGAGCTTCTCCCCGGTGTGTATTCTCTGATGTACCAC
This sequence comes from Pseudophryne corroboree, assembly GCF_028390025.1. Lineage (NCBI taxonomy): Eukaryota > Metazoa > Chordata > Amphibia > Anura > Myobatrachidae > Pseudophryne > Pseudophryne corroboree. Next base: position 147,497,044 of record NC_086446.1, on the reverse strand, counting down.
AAGATCAGATTTGAAACTGAAAGATTTACCACATTGGGAACAAGTAAAGGACTTACTTCCTGTGTGGCTCCTCTGATGGGTTAGGAGATTTGACTTTCGGTTAAAGCTTTTCTTGCAGACTGAGCAGCAAAATGGCTTCTCTCCGGTGTGGATTAGCTGATGCCTGGTGAGATTGGCCTTCTGGGTAAAACATTTCCCGCAGACAGAGCAGGAAAATGGCTTTTTTCCACTGACGCATTTCCCAAGTTCAGAACATAGAGCCGATGTATTCTGTGCATGAGTGGCCTCATGCTTAAGTAGTTCAGAATGGACTGTAAAAATCATTCCACACTCACAGCACTTATAGGTCTGCTCGCTATACTGGACATTCTGTGGAGCTGATGCACCACATACATTTATATCATGTCCTGTATGATTCTCAGAAAGGTTACTGGGCTGTGTATTACAGTCCACTTCGCCGCCTTCCAAACTAGGGTCACATGTAGAATGTAGATTACCTCCTTCACATGAGACTGGTTCCCCTGTAATAGGAGTTGATGTATGCAGTGTATGATATGTGGGGGTATACATGTCAGTGTGTGTGAGGTCTCCTCCATCACACGAGCCTGACTCCTCCTCAATATGAGTAGATGTATACTGTGTATGATCTGTAGGTGTATACATGTCAGTGTGTGGGGGGTCTCCTCCATCACATGAGCCTGATTCCTTCTTAATATGAGTAGGTGTATACAGTGTATGATATGTGGGGGTATACATGTCAGTGTGTGGTGGGTCTCCTCCATCACATGAGCCTGACTCCTCCTTATTATGAGTAGGTGTATACAGTGTATGATATGTGGGTGTATACATGTCAGTGTGTGTGAGGTCTCCTCCATCACATGAGCCTGACTCCTCCTTATTATGAGTAGATGTATACTGTGTATGATCTGTAGGTGTATACATGTCAGTGTGTGGTGGGTCTCCTCCATCACATGAGCCTGACTCCTCCTTATTATGAGTAGGTGTATACAGTGTATGATATGTGGGTGTATACATGTCAGTGTGTGTGAGGTCTCCTCCATCACATGAGCCTGACTCCTCCTTATTATGAGTAGATGTATACTGTGTATGATCTGTAGGTGTATACATGTCAGTGTGTGGTGGGTCTCCTCCATCACATGAGCCTGATTCCTTCTTATTATGAGTAGGTGTATACAGTGTATGATCTGTAGGTGTATACATGTCAGTGTGTGTGAGGTCTCCTCCATCACATGAGCCTGACTCCTCCTCAATATGAGTAGATGTATACTGTGTATGATCTGTAGGTGTATACATGTCAGTGTGTGTGAGGTCTCCTCCATCACATGAGCCTGACTCCTTATTATGAGTAGGTGTATACAGTGTATAATATCTAGGTGTATACATGTCAGTGTGTGTGAGGTCTCCACCATCACATGAGACTGACTCCTCCTTAATATGAGTAGATGTATACTGTGTATGATCTGTGGGTGTATAAATATCGGAGAGGTGTCCTCCATCCCATAAAATTGGTTTCTCTGTAACACTCTCTGGAGAGTTGATCATGTTTTGCTTGTATGTTGATTAATATTATGCAGCCTTAATATTTATAACACTGTGATCCTCATTCCTACCATCCGGGGGAAAAATAGGGTAGGGGTGTGGTATCCTGCAGATATTTTTGTATCCTCAGCGAGACCTGTGGGAGAGAAATGCATAATGGTTAGATGATATACACAGAGATAATACAGAGGAGCAAAGCCTTCTGGGAGTGAATTGCTGCACAGGATGCAGTTTGTGGTACCATGGGCTGTAGGTCAGGGCCGCAACTGGTGTGTGTGTGTGGGGGGATTTGTGGGGGTGCAAAGACGGATACTTTTACATCTATCAGCATTGGGGAGACCTGCGGCTGTGTGATGCAGAGTGGCTGATATGACACACCGCAGACATCCAGGAAACGTATTGTATTGCACACTCCCAGGACTGACTGCACCTTTCGTGGGCACTGGCTGTGCACATCCCCAGGGCACTGGCTGCACTGGGGGCTCCCTGCATGTGACACCGTAGTATCAGGGAGCATACTGCATCGCACACGGTCTACAGCTTGTAGCTGGCACAGCACTAGCCTTTGCACTCCTGGACACATAAGGTGACTGGGAGATTGAGGAATTAGTGTCCCCAGCTGTAACGTCTTTCCTACACTGCACACCCCTTGTCACCTGGGCACAGCACACATACACCCTGTGTATGGCACTCTTTTAGCAGACATTGCTCCCCGGTGTACTGAGCCTATGGATGTAAGGAGGTGGCAATGGCAGTGAAGCAGGAATTGGGTTTAGGATGGCATCCGAGGGACTGAACAGCAGACTAGGAGAGTCAAACTAAATTTAAGGGGCAAAGCAGGTAAACAGGACTCCCTGAGTGGTGCACAGCCTTTTACATGGTGCCAGCCTCCTGTGACACAACAATGCTCTAATGCCGCTGTTTTGGGATTTATTGCATCCATCACTGCAGTATCTGAATACTATTGTGTCAGTCACCTCTGTACTAGGGTTATGTGCCTATGTTTAGCCTCTGGTCCTGTTAGTGTTATGTGTACCTTGAAATATGCGGCAAGGCACACCGTTTTATACTCTCTTTTTTTTTTTTAAATAGTTGTTTGCACATAATACATTAATCCCTTTCACTACGGCAGTTTCATCCCTCAATTATCACAATTCTATCTGGGCCACTATTTACGAGTTACCTACACCATCTGCTTACCCAGATTCCCAGTTCGGTCACCATCTCTACCAGATGAATATATCTGGGGGGTCGGGGAAGGGTGGGGGGTGTAGTCTATGGAAGGACAGAAGTCCAATAGACTGGGGGAGGAGGTGCAGTCTATGGAAGGACACGGACAATTGTGTCCATCTTGACATTGTGATCTCCTAACAACCTATCTACTAGCAACCACAATCCCCTCGTTTCGACAGCCCACTTCATTTAGGGGTCCATGTCTGCAAAGACATCAGCTTTGTGAATGGATAAACTTTGGCTGAACACTGAGCACTTGGGTTTAAGCCACAGGTGAGACTCAATAAGGTCAGTCTGACTCTGGTACATCACTTAAGCCTGAAAATATTTGGGCTTGAAGGTAGTGAAGACCAATCAAGGAGAAACTAAATGTGGATACATGGAATGCAATAAGAAGCTTGGTGCATGTACATTTGTCTCCTGGCAAAAGGATAAATCGAGTTGTCATATAACAGCTTCTGACTGTGATTGAAGCCATTTAACTAGTATGTTCAACTTTGTAGCCATGTCATTGTAAAGGTCAACATGTGAATAACAGACCCTAGGCATGTTATGTTGCAAATACAACCACTAAGGTAAGTCCCCCCCCAAAAAAAACAAAACAAAAAAACAATGTTGCTTTTACTGATACAAAGAAAACAGTACAGAGAAGTACATTACAATCATGTCAGAGATAATAGAGAAAGCCCCAGAATGGCATAAGACATAAACAGATGGCAATACATCAAGGTACGGATAATTAAAGTACCGGTATGGGGAACTCCGATCTGTTAGCTCTGCCAAAAGAGCATAACTCTATTACAAATAAAACAACCAAATAGAGAAAAAAAAAAAGATTTTACTCACCGGTAAATCTATTTCTCGTAGTCTGTAGTGGATGCTGGGAACTCCGTAAGGACCATGGGGAATAGCGGCTCCGCAGGAGACTGGGCACAACTAAAGAAAGCTTTAGGACTACCTGGTGTGCACTGGCTCCTCCCACTATGACCCTCCTCCAGACCTCAGTTAGGATACTGTGCCTGGAAGAGCTGACACAATAAGGAAGGATTTTGAATCCCGGGTAAAACTCATACCAGCCACACCAATCACACCGTATAACTCGTGATACTATACCCAGTTAACAGTATGAAACATAACTGAGCCTCTCAACAGATGGCTCATAACAATAACCCTTTAGTTAGGCAATAACTATATATAAGTATTGCAGACAATCCGCACTTGGGATGGGCGCCCAGCATCCACTACGGACTACGAGAAATAGATTTACCGGTGAGTAAAATCTTATTTTCTCTGACGTCCTAGTGGATGCTGGGAACTCCGTAAGGACCATGGGGATTATACCAAAGCTCCCAAACGGGCGGGAGAGTGCGGATGACTCTGCAGCACCGAATGAGAGAACTCAAGGTCCTCCTCAGCCAGGGTATCAAATTTGTAGAATTTTGCAAACGTGTTTGACCCTGACCAAGTAGCAGCTCGGCAAAGTTGTAAAGCCGAGACCCCTCGGGCAGCCGCCCAAGAAGAGCCCACCTTCCTCGTGGAATGGGCTTTTACAGATTTAGGATGCGGCAGTCCAGCCGCAGAATGCGCAAGCTGAATTGTGCTATAAATCCAGCGAGCAATCGTCTGCTTCGAAGTAGGAGCACCCAGCTTGTTGGGTGCATACAGGATAAATAGCGAGTCAGTTTTCCTGACTCCAGCCGTCCTGGAAAACCTAAATTTTCAAGGCCCTGACTACGTCCAGTAACTTGGAATCCTCCAAGTCCCTAGTAGCCGCAGGCACTACGATAGGTTGGTTCAAGTGAAACGCTGATACCACCTTAGGGAGAAACTGGGGACGAGTCCTCAATTCTGCCCTATCCATATGGAAAATCAGATAAGGGCTTTTACATGACAAAGCCGCCAATTCTGACACACGCCTGGCCGAAGCCAAGGCCAAAAGCATGACCACTTTCCTCGTGAGATATTTTAGATCCGCGGTTTTAAGTGGCTCAAACCAATGTGACTTTAGGAAACTCAACACCACGTTGAGATCCCAAGGTGCCACTGGAGGCACAAAAAGAGACTGAATATGCAGCACTCCCTTAACAAAAGTCTGAACTTCAGGCAGTGAAGCCAGTTCTTTTTGGAAGAAAATGTACAGAGCCGAAATCTGGACCTTAATGGAAGCCAATTTTAGGCCCATAGTCACTCCTGACTGTAGGAAGTGCAGAAATCGACCCAGTTGAAATTCCTCTGTTGGGGCCTTCCTGGCCTCACACCAAGCAACATATTTTCGCCAAATGCGGTGATAATGTTTTGCGGTCCCATCTTTCCTACCCTGAATCAGCGTAGGAATGACTTCCTCCGGAATGCCTTTTTCCTTTAGGATCCGGTGTTCAACCGCCATGCCGTCAAACGCAGCCGCGGTAAGTCTTGGAACAGACAGGGCCCCTGCTGCAGCAGGTCCTGTCTGAGCGGCAGAGGCCATGGGTCCTCTGAGATCATTTCTTGTAGTTCTGGGTACCAAGCTCTTCTTGGCCAATCCGGAACCACGAGTATAGTTCTTACTCCTCTCCTTCTTATTATTCTCAGTACCTTGGGTATGAGAGGCAGAGGAGGGAACACATACACCGACTGGTACACCCACGGTGTTACCAGAGCGTCCACAGCTATCGCATGAGGGTCCCTTGACCTGGCGCAATATCTTTTTAGCTTTTTGTTGAGGCGGGACGCCATCATGTCCACCTGTGGCCTTTCCCAATGGTGTACAATCATTTGAAAGACTTCTGGATGAAGTCCCCACTCTCCCGGGTGGAGGTCGTGTCTGCTGAGAAAATCTGCTTCCCAGTTGTCCACTACGGGAATGAACACTGCTGACACATGATTTTCCGCCCATCGGAGAATCCTTGTGGCTTCTGCCATCGCCATCCTGCTTCTTGTGCCACCCTGTTGGTTTACATGGGCGACCGCCGTAATGTTGCCTGACTGAATCAGTACCGGCTGGTTTTGAAGCAGGTGTCTTGCTTGACTTAGGGCATTGTAAATGGCCCTCAGTTCCAGAATGTTTATTTGTAGGGAAATCTCCTGATTTGACCATAGTCCCTGGAAGTTTTTCCCCTGTGTGACTGCTCCCCAGCCTCGAAGGCTGGCATCCGTGGTCACCAGAACCCAGTCCTGTATGCCGAATCTGCGGCCCTCTCGAAGATGAGCACTTTGCAGTCACCACGGCAGAGATACCCTGGTCCTTGGAGACAGGGTTATCAGCCGATGCATCTGAAGATGCGATCCGGACCACTTGTCCAACAGGTCCCACTGAAAAGCTCTTGCATGGAACCTGCCGAATGGCATTGCTTCGTAGGAAGCTACCATTTTTCCCAGGACTCGCGTGCAGTGATGCACCGACACCTGTTTTGGTTTCAGGAGGCCTCTGACTAGAGATGACAGCTCCTCGGCTTTCTCCTCCGGGAGAAACACTTTTTTCTGGTCTGTGTCCAGAACCATCCCCAGGAACAGTAGACGTGTCGTAGGAACCAGCTGTGCTGTTGTAGCACTTTCCGAGAAAGTGCTACCCCGACTAATAACTGCTCCTTGGACCTCGCCTTTATCAGGAGATCGACCCAGTACGGGATAATTAAAAACTCCCTTTTTTTCGAAGGAGTATCATCATTTCGGCCATTACCTTGGTAAATACTCTCGGTGCCGTGGACAGACCGAACGGCAACGTCTGGAATTATTAATGACAAACCTGTACCACAAAACTGAGGTACTCCTGGTGAGGATGGTAAATGGGGACATGCAGGTAAGCATCCTTGATGTCCAAAGATACCATGTAATCTCCCTCGTCCAGGCTTTCAATAACCGCCATGAGCGATTTCATTTTTAACTTGAACCTTCGTATATAAGTGTTCAAGGATTTCAATATTAGAATGGGTTTCACCGAACCGTCTGGTTTCGGTACCACAACATTGTGGAATAGTAACCCCGGCCTTGTTGAAGGAGGGGTAGCTTGATTTTCACCTGCTGGAAGTACAGCTTGCTGATTTGAGGTAACGGCGAGAGGGAGTCACCTCGAACTCCAGCTTGTATCCCTGTGATACTGCATGCAGAACCCAGGGATCCACCTGTGAGCGAGCCCACTGGACGCTGAAGTTCTCGAGACGTGCCCCCACCGCACCTGGCTACACCTGTGGAGCCCCCGCATCATGCGGTGGACTCAGAGGAAGCGGGGGAAGAATTTTGATTCGGGGAACTGGCTGACTGGTGCAGCTTTTTCCCTCTTCCCTTGTCTCTGTGCAGAAAGGAAGCACCTTTGACCCGCTTGCTTTTCTGAAGCCGAAAGGACTGTACCTGATAATACAGTGCTTCCTTAGGCTGTGAGGAAACCTGAGGTAAAAAATTTTCTTCCCAGCTGTTGCTGTGGATACGAGGTCCCAGAGACCATCCCCAAACAATTCCTCACCCTTATAAGGCAGAATCTCTATGTGCCTTTTAAAGTCAGCATCACCTGTCCAGTGCCGGGTCTCTAATACCCTCCTGGCAGAATGGACATTGCATTAATTCTGGATGCCAGCCGGCAAAATATCCCTCTATGCATCCCTCATATATAAGACGACGTCTTTAATATGCTCTTATGTTAGCAAAATAGTATCCCTGTCTGACAAGGTCACAGACCACGCTGCAGCAGCACTATCCATGCTGAGGCAATTGCAGGTCTCAGTCTAGTACCTGAGTGTGTAAATACAGACTTCAGGATAGCCTCCTGCTTTTTATCAACAGGTACCTTCAAAGTGGCCGTATCCTAAGACGGCAGTGCAACCTTTTTTGACAAACGTGTGAGCGCCTTATCCACCATAGGGGATATCTCCCAGCGTAACCTATCCTCTGGCGGGAAAGGGTACGCCATCAGTAACTTTTTAGAAATTACCAGTTTCTTATCGGAGGAACCCACGCTTTTTCACACACTTCATTCGCTCATCTGATGGGGGAACAAAACACTGCCTGCTTTTTCTCCCCAAACATAAAACCCTTTTTTTAGTGGTACTTGGGTTAATGTCAGAAATGTGTAACACATTTTTTATTGCCGGGATCATGCAACGGATGTTCCTAGTGGATTGTGTATATGTCTCAACCTCGTCGACACTGGAGTTAGACTCCGTGTCGACATCTGTGTCTGCCATCTGAGGGAGCGGGCGTTTTTTAGCCCCTGATGGCCTTTGAGACGCCTGGGCAGGCGCGGGCTGAGAAGCCGGCTGTCCCACAGCTGTTACGTCATCCAGCCTTTTATGTAAGGAGTTGACACTGTCGGTTAATACCTTCCACCTATCCATCCACTCTGGTGTCGGCCCCACAGGGGGCGACATCACATTTATCGGCATCTGCTCCGCCTCCACATAACTTTTCTCCTCAAACATGTCGACACAGCCGTACCGACACACCGCACACACACAGGGAATGCTCTGACTGAGGACAGGACCCCACAAAGCCCTTTGGGGAGACAGAGAGAGAGAGTATGCCAGCACACACCAGAGCGCTATATAATGTAGGGATTAACACTATAACTGAGTGAATTTTCCCCAATAGCTGCTTGTATACACAATATTGCGCCTAAATTTAGTGCCCCCCCTCTCTTTTTAACCCTTTGAGCCTGAAAACTACAGGGGAGAGCCTGGGGAGCTGTCTTCCAGCTGCACTGTGAAGAGAAAATGGCGCCAGTGTGCTGAGGGAGATAGCCCCGCCCCTTTTTCGGCTGACTTTTCTCCCGCTTTTTTATGGATTCTGGCAGGGGTATTTATCACATATATAGCCTCTGGGACTATATATTGTGATTATTTTGCCAGCCAAGGTGTGTAATATTGCCCTCAGGGCGCCCCCCCCCCCCCCCCCCCAGCGCCCTGCACCCATCAGTGACCGGAGTGTGAGGTGTACATGAGGAGCAATGGCGCACAGCTGCAGTGCTGTGCGCTACCTTGTTGAAGACTGAAGTCTTCTGCCGCCGATTCCCCGGACCATCTTCTTGCTTCTGGCTCTGTAAGGGGGACGGCGGCGCGGCTCCGGGAACGAACACCAAGGACGGGTCCTGCGGTCGATCCCTCTGGAGCTAATGGTGTCCAGTAGCCTAAGAAGCCCAAGCTAGCTGCAAGCAGGTAGGTTCGCTTCTTCTCCCCTTAGTCCCTCGTTGCAGTGAGCCTGTTGCCAGCAGGTCTCACTGTAAAATAAAAAACCTAAAATATACTTTCTTTCTAGGAGCTCAGGAGAGCCCCTAGTGTGCATCCAGCTCGGCCGGGCACAAGATTCTAACTGAGGTCTGGAGGAGGGTCATAGTGGGAGGAGCCAGTGCACACCAGGTAATCCTAAAGCTTTCTTTAGTTGTGCCCAGTCTCCTGCGGAGCCGCTATTCCCCATGGTCCTTACGGAGTTCCCAGCATCCACTAGGACGTCAGAGAAAAATAGTACACAAGCAAGGAGAAAGGGAAAAGAAAACACATAAAATATTATGGTCTCTCAATCAGGACAAATATGTAGACTGATAGTCTTAGCAGTCGATGGTCATCTTATCTGTCTTTCCAATTGCCCATCCTACCGACTGGTTCTAAGTACGATTCCCCGGCTCTCCCATCCACTTGAGTCAAACTAAACCTCCAAAATGTAAATCATTATGTTACCGGGGCAATTTCAAGAAATTTGTCTACAAAAATTTGTCATGGATTCTAATAATGTCACATAGGAACGTCCAATATATATTCAGCACTTTTTATAAAAGCGAATAATACCCTTTTCGATATCAGTATAGTGTAGTATTAGAGAGAGTGATAGGCAGCATTTAGATGGTATAGGAAATATTAGGAAACACTCTACAATAGAGCAATTCGTCCTCATAAGGAAACGGGGAGATGGATCCAAGTATCTAATAGTTGGGCAGTTTTTTTAAGATGGGAGGAAAGTTAAGCTTATTTAAGTCTGCAAGAGTGGAAGTAATATGGATACCTAAATATCTGAGTGAATGTAGAGAGACCTTGAAAGTCTGAGCTATAAGAGGGATGGCTGGAAAAGCATAGTGACCAGACAAAGACATCACTCTGAACTTGTCAAAACTGACTCTATATCCTGCAAAAGAGCCAAATTTGGTAATGTGCGCAGTGATTGAAGGATGAGATGTGTCAGGTTTCGTGATGAACAGCATCATGTGGAGACACCAGAGAACATCTTCTCTCCACATAAGGCGATGGCCAAAGGCTCCAGGGCCAGCGCAAACAGGAGAGGGGAGAGAGGACACCCCTGCATATTGCCTCGACAGATTGTGAAAGTGTCAGATATGTAGCCCCACTCACTATCTGAGTTATAGCATTAGTATAAAGGGTGCAGAAAATATGAACAAATTCCTCCGGAAAACTAAACCTCACCAACAACTCAAAAAAGGTGATCCCAAGTAACAAGATCAAATGCTTTTTCAGCGTCAAGGGATAAAGCTAAAGCAAGGTCCAGTGTCCCAAAGGAATCATGGGTTTGAAGAATTGACAAAATCTTCCAAATATTAGCGACAGAATTACTTTGAAAAAGAAATCCAGCTTGGTCCTCAGCCACAATATCTGTGGGGATAAGTTTCAGGCGTTCGGCTAAAATATATGCATATAATATATAATTTATAATAAGTAGGGAGATGGACCTGTAGGAGCCCTTAAGTCCTGGGTCTCTCCACAGTTTAGGCAATAATTTCAGGTCAGCAGCATCTAAGAACATGGGCAAGAAATGGGCAGAGAGAATATGATTAAATACAGAAAGTAAGGGTTCTTCAATTTTTAGATTGCAAAATGTGGTAGTATTCACTACTAAGGCCAACCGGCCAGTGGTGGGCTCAGGGGCAAAAATATAATTTGGGCCCCCCTTCCTCCAACCCCAACCCAAGTTCACAATATGCTACATGGCAGTGGGTGACAGGAAGAGGCAAAGGGTGACAGTGTAAGGCATAGTAAGGCAAAGGGTGACAACGGAAGGCAGAGTGAAACAGTGGAAAGCAGTGGGTGGCAAGGAGAGACAGTGGGTGACAGGGGTACAAGTACAATGTCCAGTGGCGGATTTCCCACTAGGCACGTGCCTAGGGGGGCCACTTTGCTGGGGGGGTGGCACAGCAGGCTGCTGAGGCCAAGTGATTCTTTTTTTTTAATAAATATTATAACTTATCTTTTTATTATTTTATTTTGCAACTGACGGAGATGGAAAAATGAGGTGCAAATTGTGGTGGTGGGGTGCAGTTGGGGCTGTTTGGAGGCCTGAAGGCATTAGGATTTGCCTTGACATGAAGGGGGTACTGACATGATGGAGGGACGACACAATATTGTGCCTAAGGGCGACCTGACCTCTAAATCCACCCCTGACAATGTCCTGTGCAGTGTGGTCAACAGAGGGCATGTACCTTGGTGGGGGCGGGAACACAGCGGCCTCTGCTCTATCTATGTCAGTGGTCCCAACCCCTTGTGCTTTCCTCAGTTGGGCATTCAGTTAAACAGACTCTGACAGTGCCAGTTACACGGGTTGTGAGCTGCCTTTAATTCACGGACAACAGTTAATCAGAAATAATGTACAGCTGACTGTTAATTAGAGGCAGTAAGTGGCTGTGATAATCAGCACTGATAGGTGGCAGACTCATCTGTCAATCTGGCACACACAAGGTCAGCTCTGCCTACTGAAGGTAAGGGGCAGGTCCCTCAGGCAGTGGGGCCCATTATGCTCTCTGCACTGGCCATTCATCCAACATTGCTCAAAATGGTCTGCAGAGGGGCCAGGGGATAATTCATTGCTGTTCTGGGCAGCAGTGGGCCCCTTAGTCCTCAGGGCCCCTGGTGTAGGTCCGCCCCTGCATCTGACCCTGGAGCTTTACCAACTAAGAGGGATTTAATAGCTTTAGCGAGCTCAGAACATGTAATAGGTACAGTGAGCGACTCTGCCTGGTCTTAGACATTTGGGGAAGGGGGATGTTTGCAGAATTTGTATTTATTCTCACTATGTATGTGGTCATGGGAATAAAGTGTCTCATCGAAAAGTTTAAAACACCTCTAGCACTTGTGGTCCAGAAGTCACCCTTGTGTCATCTGTTTTTTGAAAAACTATGAGAGGTGGTCGCTCTCTCTCCCCGGAGGAGAATAGAGAGGAGTTTCCCAGATTTGTTGTCTTATCGATGGAATCTAGAAATACTGCCTGAAATATGCTTTTCAGCAGTTTGTGTAAGGCATCAAATTGAGCCTTGCGTTGGAGATAGATTTAAGGTGAGAGCTAGAAGGGGAAGACATATACGCCTGGTATGCCGATGTCAGGGCTCCTCTAAACTAGGTTTAAGAATTTGCTAGATTAATTGTCTAATTACCACCCACCTCTACTGCAGATCCTTTATCAGGCTGGGTACATGCAGTCCTCAGTCTACAGCCGTGGCCAAACGGGTTGAGAATGACAAAAGTATTGGTTTTCACAAAGTTTGCTGCTTCAGTGTTTTTAGACCTTTTTGTCAGATGTTACTATGGTGTACTGAAGTAAAATTTACAAGTATTTCATAAGCGTCAGACTTTAATGACAATTACATTAAGTTTATGCAGAGTCAATATTTGCAGTGTTTACTCTTCTTTTTTAAGACCTCTGCAATTCGCCCTGGCATGCTGTCAATCAACTTCAGGGCCAAATACTGACTGATCGCCATCCATTCTTGCCTAATCAATGCTTGAAGCTTGTCAGAATTTGTGGGTTTTTGTTTGTTCAGCCACCTCTTGAGGATTGACCACAAGTTCTCAATGTGATTAAGATCTGGAGAGTTTCCTGGCCATAGACCCAAAATTTCTATGTTTTGTTCCCCGAGCCACTTAGTTATCACATTTTCCTTATGGCAAGGTGCTCCATCAGGCTGGAAAAGGCATTGTTTATCACCAAACTGTTCTTTGATAGTTGGGAGAAGTTGCTCTTTGAGGGTGTTTGGTACCTATTTTTATTCATGGCTGTGTTCTTAGCCAAAATTGTGAGTGAGCCGACTCACTTGGCTGAGAAGCAACCCCACACATGTATGGTCTCAGGATTCTTTACTGTTAGCATGACACAGGGCTGAGGGTAGTGCTCATCCTTCCTTCAAACAAAATCAGTGCAGAACAAACACAATTGCATAGAACCAACAAAATCAGCTGCACTAGGAGGCTTGTAATGAAGTAAATACGTGTATTGAAAAATCACAGCATAGTACCGTTACTATGCTGTGATTTTTGAATACACGTATTTACTTCTTTACAAGCCTCCTAGTGCCGCAGATTTTGTTCGTTCTATGCAATTATTATACAGAGGGCACAGCAGCATATAATACAATAGAGTGGGCTTTTTCTACACTAATATAATTTATAGAACACTGCAAGAAAATGGATTTGGACACTAATCCTCTTTATACTACATTCATGCGATCAACCCAAGAGCTCGCCGCCATTCAGCCACAATACCCCTCATTAAATAACACATGTCAATATACTGCCCACCCAGGACTCAAACCATCAACCTGCTGCATCCCAGCCACACAACTCACCCACCGATTCACTTGATCCCACATAAAAAAAACTATGAGATTTCTAACTATATGAAGCCACCTGTACCCCATAAAAAAAAAATAACCAGCACCATTATCAAGCAGTTCCATGCAGTGTGCAGCCACACATCCAATCCCTTGCAGCCACACACTACATAGATCTGCACAGCTGCAACGCTGATCACCCCTTCACAAAGTACAATGTAAGCTTCAAATAGTTAAAACTCTCCAGCTTGGAATTCTCTATCTGTCTATGCAAGGGCAGATAGCTCATAGTAACATAGTAACATAGTATCTAAGGTTGAAAAAAGACAATTGTCCATCAAGTTCAACCTATTTGTGGTCTCATATGCACGATTATTTTGTAGAAAATTTTGACTGAAGTTGATGACTGACGTTACGTTTTACCCCTCTTTTTTATAATAACCATAGTGCGTGACTATGCCCCGAAACCCTGGATATCCTAATCCATTAGGAATTTATCTAACCCATTCTTAAAGGTGTTGACTAAGTCCGCCATTACAACTCCCTCAGGCAGGGAATTCCAAACACATATCGTCCTTACCGTAAAAAAGCCTTTACGCCGTATATGCCCGTTTTATGCATGCTAATATCTTTTCCAGTACAGAATCCCCTAATTTTACCCCATTTAGTAGGTAGGTGTTATTTTTGTTCTTGTTACCACAGTGCATTACCTTACACTTGTCTGTACTGAAGCGCATTCTCCATTTCGCTGCCCAAGCTTCTAATTTAACTAAGTCGTTAACTAAGCGACTCAGCATCCCCCTCCGCATTTATAACTTCACATAATTTGGTATCATCTGCAAAAATTGACACCATGCTCTCTAGACCTTCTGTTAGGTCGTTAATGAAAATATTGAACAATAGTGGTCCTAATACTGAGCCTTGCGGCACACCACTTAGCACTTCAGTCCAAGTTGAAAAAGATCCATTAACCACAAAGCGCTGCTCCCTATTATCTAACCAGTTTTTGACCCAAGTACATATTGTGCTTCCTAGCCCTGATTCTTGTAGCTTGTAGATAAGTCTCATGTGTGGTACAGTGTCGAATGCTTTGGCAAAATCTAAAAAGATTACATCCACCTCTTTACCCTGATCTAGGTTTGCACTTACTGTTTCATAAAAGCCAAGTAAATTGGTTTGACAGGATCTGTCCTTCATAAACCCATGTTGATTCCTTTTAATGACCTTATTGACTTCAAGGAACTTCTGAATACTATCTCTTAGAATAACTTCCAATACTTTCCCCACTATAGATGTAAGACTAACTGGTCTATAATTACCTGGTTCAGCTTTACTTCCATTTTTTAATATAGGCACTACTTCCGCTATACGCCAGTCTTTGGGAACCATACCTGATATTACTGAATCCTTAAAGATCAAAAATAGCGGTTTTGCAAGTTCAGAGTGAAGCTCCATTAGAACCCTTGGGTGAATACCATCGGGACCTGGTGACTTATTAATCTTTAAATGTTTTAATCGGTCACAGACTACTTCCTCGCATAAATAAGTACCTATCAGTGGGATATTCTCATTATTGAGATTATGTGTTAGTCCCTGAATTGGGTCCTCTCTAGTAAATACTGTTGAAAAAAACTCATTTAGTGTCCGCTATGTCATTATCATTTTTGCTTAAGACTCCCAACTTGTCTTTTAAAGGGCCTATACTCTCCTTCTTTAATCTCTTGCTATTAATGTATTTAAAGAATTTTTGGGGATTCGCTTTGCTTTCCTTTGCTACTAGTTTTTCAGTTTCTACTTTAGCCGCTCTTATTTCCTTTTTGCATATTTTGTTACATTCCTGATAGTGCTGAAATGACTCTGCTTCCCCATCAGATTTGTATTTTTTAAATGCTCTGCTTTTCTTGCCCATAAGTTCCTTTATCTTTTTGTTAATCCACATCGGTTTATGATTTTTATTCCTTTTTTTGCTGCTCGTAGGAATAAATTTGAGTGTATTTTTAGCTAGCAGGAATTTTAGTACCTCCCATTTCTCGGTAGTATTTTTTCCGAAAAACAAACCTTCCCATTCAATATCCCGGAAAAATACCCTCATCTTTTCAAAATTCGCTTTGCTAAAGTTTAGAGTCCTAGTTGAGCCAGTATAGGGCTGTTTTGAAAACTGATATTGAATGTGACCATATTGTGGTCGCTGTTTCCTATGGGTTCCCCTACTATAATACCTGATACCAAATCCCCATTGTTTGTTAATACCAGGTCTAAGATTGCATTGTACCTAGTTGGTTCCATAATTAGTTGAACTAAGTAGTTATCATTAAGTGTGTTTAAAAACATAATGCCCCTAGCAGTATCACATGAATCGTTTTTCCAGTTTATCTCTGGATAGTTAAAATCTCCCATCACTACTATGTCTCCTACTCCTGCTGCTCTTTCAATTTGCTTTAGTAACAATTCCTCATCAGATGCGTTGATACCAGGCGGCCTATAGCATACACCCAATACTAACTTTTTTATTCCTTTTTCCCCGCATGCAATTTCTACCCATAATGTCTCGACAGTGTCTACAGTCCCCTCCTGAATATCTTCCCGTATATCAGGTTTTAAAAATGGCTTTACGTAAAGACACACCCCTCCACCCTTTTTATTTAGTCTGTCTCTCCTAAACAGTGTATAGCCCTCTAGATTGACTGTCCAATCATGAGATTCATCCCACCAAGTTTCAGTAATGCCTATAATATCATACTGTTTGCTTGCTGCAAGTATTTCTAGTTCACCCTTTTTACCAGTAATGCTTCTGGCGTTTACATACATACAACTAAGATAAGTATTTTCCCTTGCGTTAGGGACATCTTTCACCTTATGTAGCAAGGATGACCTGTAATCGTCATTGGTTAGTGCTTTGGTAAAATCTCTTTTAGTACCCATGTTAGTATCCTTACCGCCTGCTCTTATCCTCCCCCCAACTTCTCCCCCATTTCGTTTACTACCGCCATCCCCACTATTCTCACTGCATGACCCGTAGTTTCTAGCTAAACCCTCCCCCCAGGCTCCTAGTTTAAAATCTCCTCCAACCTTCTAACCATCCTTCCCCCCAGCACCGTTGCCCCCTCCTCAGTCAGGTGCAATCCGTCACGACAAAAGAGATGGCGCCTGACTGAGAAGTCCGCCCAGTGTTCCAGGAACACAAACCCCTCTTTCCTGCACCAATCCCTAAGCCACACATTCACCTCCCTAATCTCCCTCTGCCTCCCTGGACTAGCGCGTGGCATGGGTAATATTTCAGAGAATATTACCTTAGATGTCCTTGCCTTAAGTTTCTTTCCTAAGTCCCTATAGTCTTTCTTAAGGACATCCCACCTTCCGCTAACTTTGTCATTGGAGCCAATGTGCACCAAGACCGCCGGGTCTTTCCCAGCTCTTCCCAACAATCTATCTACCCGGTCAGCGATGTGCCATACCCGAGCACCCGGGAGACAACAGACTGTACAGCGATCACGGTCCCGGTAGCAGATTGCCCTATCTGCCTTCCTGATGATAGAATCCCCTACCACCACCATCTGACTAGGTACCTCTCTATCTTTTATCCCAACCGAGCCAGAGGGAATGCTCCTCTGGATGCTAGAGGGAGCAGTCTCCTCAATGAATGGAATGTCCGACTGCAAAGTCATAGGCAAAGGGTTTGAATCCTGGGCACATCAGCATCCCGAAATGTAATAAAGGACAGTGTAACTGAGCAACAAAGCTCTCAAGTCAAATACATGAATGCTGTATAGGTATTAGCGATAGAAGCGTGGGAGTAGGAGACAGGGGAGGTCAGGAGATGCTGGGCTTAAAAAGGGGGAGAGGGGGGGAAGCTGCAAGTGAAAGTAATTAGATAATTCATAAATGACATGTGCACACTCCACACACACCTAGTTATGGCTCTGGTCAACACTGCAAATATTGACTCTTTGCATAAACTTGATGTGATTGTCTATAAATTCACTTATGAAATGCTTGTAATTTTACTCCAGTACACCGTACTGGTAGTGCCCACAGTGGTAGTGCCCCTTATATAGAGCAGATAGTAATGGTGCCCCTTATGCTATGCCCCCAGTAGTAGTGTCCCTTATGTCCTCAGGAGTGGTGCCCCTTATGAAGTGCCCCCTTTACAATGCCCTCATTAGTAGTGCCCCCAGTAGTAATACCCTTAATGATAATGCCACTGCGGTTATGACCCCAGTAGCTTACCCCTCCTTTAGTTTAGCCCCCCCCTTCCCCCCCCCGTGGTAATGCCCCCAGTAGTTCAGCCCCTGTAGTTATGCCCCCAGTAGCTTAGCCCCCCTGTAGTTATGCCCCCAATAGTTTAGACCCCCTGTAGTTTAGCCCGTGTAGTTTAGACCACAGTGGTAATGCCCCCTGTAGTTTAGCCCCAGTAGTTTAGCCTCCCTGTAGTTTAGCCGCCAGTGGTAATGCCCCCTGTAGTTTAGCCCCTGTAGTTATAGCCCCTGCAGTTATGCCCCCAGTAGGTTTGGCCTCCCTGTAGTTTAGCCCTCATGTAGTTTGCCCCATGTAGTTTAGCCCCCATGTAGTTAGCTCCCCGTAGTAATGCCCCCTTGTAGTTTTCCCCCAGTAGTTATGCATCCAGTAGAAACATATGGAAAAACAAACAAAAAAAACCCCACAATACTCACCAAGCTCCACTCCAGCGTCCGACCACTGCAGTCTTTCCGGTGTCTGCTTCTCGGCACTATGGGAGAGACGTCATGGCATCTCTCCCATAGCGCACACTGACACAACCAGGGGCAATATTTAGTAATATTCGTGTTTGAGTCGGTTTGTGTAGTGTTTAAACTCGTTTTGTATCGGGTGCATTTTCATGCAACTTTTTGAATCCATATACGCAAAGTTACGAAGCAGTCGACTCTATGGTTTTCGTGTTTTCCGATGTCGATGCCAGTCGGTTTTTTTTTGGCACATTTATGGCCGTCATTGTCGTTTGCGTACGTCTTTTTGTTGTATTTGCTGTTTTTTTTCCTAAGTTAAACGCGGCAGGGTTTTCTTTTTCCCGCGCCCGCATTTTCACTTTCAGTTTCGATTTTCATCCCCGTTCATGATTGGTTGTGTTTCAGATGGTAGGAGTGTCTGTACGCAACCATATAAATACGCCCCAAACCGTCCGCACCTCGTGGGTTTAATTAGTGGTGAGGAGGAGGGAGGTTGTGCTGTGGAGGTAGGCAAATTTGTGGTTTGAAGAGGTGGAAGCGATTTCTGAGTGTGGTATCGTGTTTGAAAGTCGTCTTGTCATTCTTGTTGTCTTGTATTTTGTGGTCTTGTCTCATTTTTAGTCCAAGTTATTTTTCTTTATAGTCCCTTGTCAGTGTTTGTGTGTGTGTGTGTGTGTGTGTGTGTGTGTGTGTGTGTGTGTGTGTGTGGTGTAGTGGTAGTGGAGGAGTGTGTTGTTTGTCTTTTTTTCCCCCAGTGTTAACTGTTTAGACACACAATTATGTGTGACTCAGAGGTGGAGGGTGTGAGTGAGGGGGAGGAGGTTGGTCAGGTGGAGGAGGTGAGTGTTAGTGAGGTTAGTGAGGTGGGTGAGGTTGCTGCAGAAGCCTCAAGTGATAGTGACAGTCAGAGTGCTCTGCAGCTACGCACCACTACTAAGACTGGGCGGAAAGTTAAGTTTAGTTTTGCTGAAAATGTGGCATTGGTGCGTGAGCTGATGAAGTATCAGAGGCAGCTATTTGGCCCTGAGTCCGCCAAGGTGCAAACGCGGAGGAAGACGGTGTTGTGGGCGAAAGTAGTTGCTGCTGTCAATAGTGAGGGGGTGGTCAAGCGGACGGAGGACACGTGCCGCAAACGGTACTATGACATAAAGCGACGTGTCAAGTCCAAAATGGCCAAGGAGCCCAAGTCGGCTCGGAAAACCGGTGGTGGGCAGCCCTATATTGCAAGTTATCTGGAGTATGAGGATCCCATGCGGAGTGTAATACCTCCAGAAGTTGTCTCTGCAACCCATGTCCGGGATTCAGATAGGCCCAGGAAGAATGGTGAGCATGTGTATTTGCATTTATTTTATTTATTTATTGATTTTTTGTAATGTGTGTCATATGACGTTGTATATTACTCCCATCTTCAAGTGTGTGTCAGCAAATACATTGTTTTGGTTAATGTTTTATATAAAAGCCAATGTAACATCTTACTTTATTGTATGTCATGTGTTTTTCAGACAGATATTTTGCATGTGTAGTTTGGACTTGGTGTGTCTCTGAATTGTCCTGCAATAATGTTTTCCTTTTGGGCGTTTTTTTTTTAAAAATTGTGACTATGTTTTATATATAAGTGATCCATGTTGAATTTTTTTTAAAAAGTCGTTGTCATGTTAGAGGCAGGAGTACTGGAAAGTGGTTTGTAAACCACTTACATGTGTAATGTCATCTTTAGATAATGTTATTTTTTTAATTTAAAAAACATTTTTTTTTTTAAACATTTTTTGCTTGTATTTGTACCGTGACACCACACTGCAGTGTAATTTTTTTTATAAATTGCTGCATTTTGTTTTTGATCACATAGTGGTAATGTGTCTTTGGAGTGCCACATCACAGAGCAAATTAGATATTGCATCTGTAATATTTTTCCTTCCAATACAAAATGAAGTTGTGTTTTTTTGTTTTTGTTTTAAAACCTTTCCTTGAACTTGTCGCCTATGTCAGTGTCCTGTACATGTTTTCTTGTGTTGATGTTGCCATAGTGCATATGTGTTTTGGTCATTTTTTTTTTTTTATTTCTGGTCCTTATGTTTGTTTTAAATAAAAACCAAGCATTTCTAAAATAATAAATGTTTATAAGCATAATGGGTGGATGTATACACAATAGCATGATTTTTTAATAAAACTCATTTTACACAGTGTCTGAAAAAAGCAGTATTTCTCGTCGGCCAGTAACTCCTATCACATCTGATGATGATGACGCTGCTGAAGCAGGTAAAGTGTCCATTGTAGTATAGGGTATGCGTGTAAAGGAATGGCCATAACAAAATTGCACTTTCATTAAAAGGTCCATCAAAAGAAGTATGGAGGAGCAGAAGTGGCATTTCTGTAAGACATCACCACTAAAAACCTGTGGCCGAAAAGAAAGCAAGGTCGTATGTCCCGGCACAAACACAGCAGGCTACCCCGCCACGAAGATTATCGTCCATATGTTCTGTACCCCCACTCCAAATTTTGGACACACCTCCAAGACGTCATCCACACTCCCCTCATCTTGATTGTGAGTATCAAACTGAAAAAAATGTGTAAAATGTCAGAACATAATAAAAATCAGTCATAACCGCATTAAGTCAAAACACATCCAAAACTAAAATACTTACCGCAGTAAGTAAAAGCTGAAATGGAATCCAAACTAAATGGCCTTGCCCACATCCAGTAAAGATATGTATGTCCACTTGAGCCATACAGTATGACATTGGGTATAAGATGCTGCAACAAAAAAGCATGTTGGTTTGTTTGCAAAAAGTAAGTTCGTTTTTCCAAAAATCTCATGTGTGCTTGAGGTAACATTGCAAAATACATATAAAAACATTACTATGTTTGTTTGAACAAAGCTATAAGGTAACACATTATGTATTCCAATGTGTTTTTATGGTGGAGTATGTGTGAGCTACAATACAACTAAAGTGTTTGCTTTCACAATTAAGTAATCAGACACATTTGCCTCAAACAGGCATATGTATGTATTTAAGCTATGAGTGATGATGTTGCTAGCCAGAATAGTTGAAAGCAACAGTGAATGACATGTGTTCTATGTGTAGTGATTTTTTTTAACATTTCACAAACATATGGATAGCTAACAGAGATTTGTATAACATTTCAGCTTCGAGTCCTGGGAACAGCATCCCTCCGCAACAACACCAACACAGTGACATGGAGGATACAAACATCTTAGGAATGCAGCCATTAATGCAAGGAATGAGTCCCCCAGCACCTGTGAGTACACCACCACAGCAAAGCACACCACCACCACAACACAGCTCAACAACACCAGGAACACAAGGCCCTGATCAGGTGTTTTGGACTATTGGGGCTAGACAGCAGGCCACTAATGAAGATTGCCTGCGTAAGCAGACACAAATGTTTGCAAGCCTACCATCTCACCTCAGAAGAATATCAAGAAATCTGAGTAGACAAAATGAGCAAACAACCAGAATAGGCAATACCATGGAACTCATGCGTACAGACATTACACAGGTCATGGGCAACTTACAGCGCATAATGGAAGAACAGCACAGACAACAGCAAAGTTATATGAGCATTTTTCAAAACAATCAAAAGATTAATGAAAGTTTATTCCGAATAGTAGACAATCAAAATGCTGCTACACGTGAACTCAATGCCACCTTCACTAACCTGAATGAAACACTCAGATGCATGCCCCAACAGCAAACAAGCAGCAGTTCTGGTACGACTACTCCAAATATCACGCCAGTCCCATCACCACCAAGACGGTCCACCAGAGCACGCCAACATGACAGTGCTAAAGGCAAAGGGCAGGACAAGCAGCCACCCCAAAAAACGTGAAAAAAAACAAAGTAGACATTTGTGATAAGTAACTCAAAATAGTTAACAAGTGTTTTTGTTGCTTAAAAAAAATATAACATCATTAATTATAAGTGGGCCAAAAAAAAAAAAATTAGTACGCACATTTATTCATTAATATTTTTTATTTGGTATTGGAGGAGGGAAATGTTGATGGAGCCACACATACATGTTACCAGGAAGTAAACTGACCACTTGATTTTTTTCTAATCATTACTCTTTCTAGATTCTAATCATTTTCTTTGCCTGCAGATACAATAATTGCCAGCCAGGCAGAATGTCTTTAGCAGGAAGAAAACTGACCACTTGATTTTTTTCTAATCATTACTCTTTCTAGATTCAAATCATTCTCTTTGCCTGCAGACAATCCAAATTACAATGTTAGTTTTTGGGAACACAGGTTCTCAAACTCAGCCCTCAGGAACCCACACAGTGCATGATTTGCAGGTCTACTCACAGAATCACAAGTGATATAATTAGCTCCATCTGTGAACCTTTTAACATATGTCGTGAGTAATTCATACACCTGTGCTTCTACTGGGTTACGAGAAAAACATGCACTGTGTGTGGTCCTGAGGGCCGAGTTTGTGAACCTGTGCATTAGGACGTTACACACAATGATAAAGTGAAATACTAAATGGATGATGTGGGCTTGTAAGAAATTAGCACTGCAAGTTTTCGATCACTTATCCAGACTTAATGCATGCCACTAATAATCTGTTGTTTTGAGATTAAAAATACACACAATACACATGCAACATTTGTTTTTTATATAGCGGGGGTATGTTTGTATGGGTATCCGTTCACATGGTCTACCATGTTATGGTCGACAGTCATTAGGTCGACCACTATTGGTCGACATTGACATGGTCGACATGGACACATGGTCGACACATGAAAATGGTCGACACGTGAAAGGTCGACACATGAAAAGGTCGACATGAGTTTTTTTTTCTTTTGGGGAACTTTTCCATACTTTACGATCCACATGGACTACGATTGGAACGGTAAAGTGTGCCGAGCGAAGCGGTAGCGGAGCGAAGGCACCATGCCCGAAGCATGGCGAGCGTACGCGGTGCACTAATTGGGGTTCCCAGTCACTTTACGCAAAAAACGACACCAAAAAAAGTTAAAAAACTCATGTCGACCTTTTCATATGTCGACCTTTCATGTGTCGACCATTTTCATGTGTCGACCATCTGTCCATGTCGACCATGTCAATGTCGACCAATAGTAGTCGACCTAATGACTGTCGACCATAACATGGTCGACCATTCATATCGGAACCGTTTGTATGTGTCAAGGAGACAGACACATTCTGAGTAATGGTTTTTGGGAAAAAAGGCAATACATCTATTTATGATTACACAACAAATGAAGTAAGCAAACCAAGCTTACCTTAGAAATAGCGATTGATGATCTGTTGCCTAACCTGCCCCTAGGTGGTCTCAGCTGAATGTGTGTGCAATCTATGGCTCCAAGCACATTGGGCATGCCAGCCAGCTCATAGAAATCTACCCTGACGGCATGCCACTGAGACTCCTGGGTAGGGAAGCAGATTGAGGCCTCGATGTGGGGCTGCAAAACAGCCAACACCTGTGTGAACATTTTAAAGAAAAATAAACATAAGATTTTAGGACAGAACTGGCCACCGACAAATTAAAACAAACACAAAACAGAAGAGGTCGTTAGGTATACATCACCTGTGTTAAGATTCTGGAAAATGAGGGCTGTGAGATTCCTATGACATCCCCAGACACAGCCTGAAAGCTGCCAGTAGCCAGAAAGTGCAACACAGATGCGACAGGGCGAGAGCGTGCGGTCTCAGGGTCTAGGCCCAGTTTGAGAAGGTCATACAGACGGAAAATGTTGTTACGATTTAGACGGAACATCTGTATGACCTTATCATCGGACAATGCGTTCAAGTTTAAATGCCCCCTAAAAAACCTAGGCTTGCACAGCCTCCGCGGAACCGATACAAACTGCTGACCATGTTCAGTTTCTTGGCCCTGGGTACTTACAGGCTGATGTCCGAGTCTGAGGAATCCCACAGCACACAAAAGATCACTGGCCCACAGTCCTGCTGCCATTTCTGAGTGTAGGTGTATTGAAATGGGCCTAACATCCTTTTATAGGGATCCTAATTCAGGTGTGAGTGATTTTTTATTTGCAACACATGTAAACACGACTGAAAAAAGCAGGTCTATTTTTTTTTTTGCCGCTTTTTTTAACAAATCGCAAAGAAATACGACCGCATTTGAGCACTCAGAGACTAACACCCAAATACGAATGAATAGTGAATTCCCGTATTCTATGAAATAACAGCCGCGTTTGGCCGATGGTCTATTCATTCGTATTTCGGAACGTTGTCATTCAAACCATTACGAATAGACCAGACACTGCCGAGATTGGTGCTTAGTGAATTCAAGGATTGGGATTTAGAAAAAAAAACACAAATCGGCCAAACTCAGATTTTTAGTAAATACTGGCCCAGGAGTCAGAAGTCGGAGCTCAGTACTGAGCTCCTGCCACTGGCTTCCGCTGTGGAGAGAGAGCCGGGCGCCCGCTGGTAACACAATCTCAACGGGCGCCCGGCATCTCCCTGCGGTGCCGGGCACACATCAGGTTAGGTGAGCCGGAGAAGAAAGAACTGCGTTCTGTCTCCAAGTGGAACTGACGGAACACAGTTCCGCCCTGTTCCAGCTCACTTTAACCCCTGCTTGTGTCACTCTCAAAACTTTTGGCCACGGCTGTACACCCAGCACCACAGCAAAACCTAATAATAATAGTTACAGATAAGATTGAGAAATTTGTTCCTTTCGGCATGTTGAGTAAGTAGACATTTCATTCTCATATAAATGCATGCAAGCCATCAAAACTGGTACCAGACTGACTGATAACACTCTAAATAATGGATGCAGACTACATCAGATATCACTACCTAGCTACCGGTAATTCATTCCACCCATCTAATCTTAAAGACTCAAACTCCAGCAACTTAGTGTTCAGCCAAACTGCCTATCGGTACCCATTATCAGATCCCTCTATCCACCTTCTTCTTCCCCCATAAATTCAACCCATCCCTCCCATCAACAATATTAGGTAGGACAACACAACAAAAAGGAGTTACTTTCCCATGGCTCATAAGAGAAAGCCAAATGCACTAGAACAGGGTTTCTGAACTTAGGTCCTCGAGTACAGGTCATGATTACAGGATTTCCTTAATCAACAACAGGTAAATCAACCAATTTGGATGAGTTAAACTGATCCTACTTCTTCCCAAAGGGGGATGTCTACAAAACACGGTCCGATGGTGGAACTCGAGGACTGGAGCCAAGAAACACTGGTCTACAGAAAAGCTAATACTGTTGTACCTTTACTGTTCACTATCTACAGTGACTTTCAAAGTAATATCTGTGTGAGTGTCAAGACCCCTGAAATACTCTGTGCTGATGTGAGGAATAAAACAAATAACCAGCATATACGTCTCAAACCGCTGATAGTGTGGCAGAATGTGGACTGGTGCCAAAAAGGTTCACTGGAAGGAAGGAGGAAACAGGGTTCTTGTAGAATGACAGTGGTCAATCTAATTCAGTATACGCAGAGCATTTTAGAGTACCATGGTACTCTTATAATGTTCCGTGCCACTGAGCAGAGGTGTTCATGAAACAGCCTGATATACCAGTCAATAAATTAATATGAACGTAAAGATAAGGAAACAGAAAATTGGTCACTGAAATAGATATATACCAATATATTCAGTTATAGCGAGCGCACTGAGCAAAAAATATGTGGGCCCCAGGGATTTATAGGGTCCTCGTTCACTGTTTCAGGTCCCATCACAATTAATGCTTTCGAGTTCTCCATATGAGTCCCCCTGCTCAAGGGTGAGGCCAATCACCATAGATGCTTAGCTAATCATTACAGAGTGCATGGGCTAGGCCCCTTAAGATATATATATATATATATATACACACACACACACACACATATATATATAAATATACACACACACACATGCACATACACTCTTCCCACCGTTGTAAGGGGCTACGCCCCCTTAACCCTTGCACGCCCTTGTGGCGTGCAATATTTGTATTATATGGAGTATTATCTCCAATCATAATTGTGTGAGTGGTTAAATATTGCACGTACAAAGGACGTGCAATGGTTAAGATGTCGTAGCCCCTTGCTACAACATGAACAGCGCACGTAGAGCCTTACAGCTTGATGAATAACCTAGTAGGTGCTGTGGTTGGGGGACTGGGGGGTGCGGGGGAGAAACAGCTGGGGGAGGGGGCCGGGGGGCGCAGGTGGGGGAGGGGTGGTTGCGGGGGTGTTGCGGATGGGGGAGGGGCGACAGCGGTGGGTGGGGGAGGGTTGGCTGCGGTAGTGTTGCGGGTGGGGGAGGGGTTCTGGAGCCAGCGCTGGTGGAGAAGAGGCGGGTGCAGTGGTGCCGCGGGTGGTGGAGGGGGGGTGTGGGAGTGCCGCTGATGGGGCCCGGAGGTAATGCGAGTGGGGGAGGGGCGGGTAATGCTTCTCCTCCTGGAAGCAGCTAAGCTGCTGTCCTCCCTTGGCTGTCCTCGCACAGCAGCCAGTCTCTATTAGCGCCGATGTTCCAATGTGCCGCATTACAGGGAAGAAGATGCACTGCTCCCAGCAGCCCTTAGCGCCGGAATGCTTGGGCGCTAAGGGCTGCTGAGAGCTGTAGTTTATTTAGTGCTTCTACTTCCCTGTAATGCGGCGCGTTGGGACACCGGCGCTAACAATAGTGACTGGCTTGCAGAACTGACTGACTGGCTGAATCAATGTAAAAGGTGAGAGAGTGCTGTGCAATGTCAGTGACACTGCACACCCACTGCACTGCACAGCACTGTCACCTTTCACATTGATTCAGCGTCCAGACATTACTCTCCGCGATATCACCAACTCTATCCATTACATTAGCCATCTCGGGGCTTCCAGGCTGGCAGGCCAGGTGCTGTGTTGCGGAGTCAGGGTCTCTGGGGTTCTGGGCGTGGCTGTGGCGGGTAGGCACTTTTGTGACATCACGCACAGAGGAGGCTCCGTGGCTCAGAGAGTATGCAGCGCAGGGAGGCCTATAAAAGCCTTCCGCTGCGCGGCTTTCATACGCATCTATGCCGGTGGCTGCAGCAACTTTTGTTCCACCTGCGCTGCGGCTAGGGAGTGGGGATTGTTGATGCTGGAGGGGGCAGGCAGACTGGCAGCAGGACATAGGCCCACATTCCGACCTGGTTGCACACAGGCGGATTTTTGCACTGCTGCGACCAGATAATCGCTGCCTACAGGGGAGGGGGTAAACGCTGTGCGGGGGAGTGATCGCTTGTGCAGAGAGCTGCACAAACAAAAGTTTGTGCGGTCTCTGCACAGCTCAGGACTTAATCAACTGCTGCGACGATCCGGCCTGGAAGTGACGTCAGGATGCCTCTCTGGAAACGGCCGGGTTTGCCTGCATTCGGCCGGAAACTCATTCAAAGCGGTGATTTGACACCCCCAGACAGCCTCTTCCTGTTACTCTTTTTGCACTGCGAATGCTTTCTTCGTTGTCTTTGTCATCGCCGCTAGCGACACGCTGGCACATTGCGGCCCGCACACTTGCGCTTTTGAGACCTGATCGAACGGCTGCAAAACAATGCAGCGTGCTAACGGGTCGGAATGACCCTCTTAGGATGCTGTAGTAAAAGGATTTTGTTTCCCTATCTACAGCGCAGAGCCTTGCTGCAGATGCAGTGGCATACCCCCCACCTGTACCTTTTTGGCAGGTACAGTATTTTTTTATGGTATGTACTGATTTTTGGCTCTCCAAACTTCCATTGAAAGTATAGGAAAAGGGGTGGGGCCACGCCACTTTACCCGTGGTCACGCCCCCTTTTTGAATTTGTAGCGATTTTTACGTGTAAATTGTTGGAGGGTATGTTGCTGCAGATGCAGTGGGCCTATTTTGGGGTGTGGACCTGGAGCTGCAGCTCCATCAGCCATCTTTTTTAATCCTGCTCTGGGAACACACAGCAGCCAAAGGGCAGAGCCTCCAATTGGATGTAACCTTTGTACAGAGGCATAACTAAGGCAGGGTGAGTGGGGCACGTGCCCTGGGCGCCTTGGCAGGCCCAGCAGAGGGAGGCGAGCCGGCGGCCAGGGCATCATGCCCACTCGCCCCCATCCCGCTGCAATGTAAGGCAGAGCCGGCCCTAACCAATATGATGCCCTAGGCAAGATTTTGTCTGGTGCCCCCTAGCACAGCCGCTAGTTCTGCAGGAGATGCCTGGCATGAGTCAGCTGGCAGGTCTGCTAACGTCGGGTGCCTTTTGTTTATGAAAATGCATCACATTATTTGCATTACTATGTGGCTAGGATGCACAAGCAGCTTCTGCTGATTAAAATGATATGCAGCATGCCTATATTCTGTGTGTGACTGTGGATATATCTGCATCCGAAATGCTACATTACAGTGATTTCCAGGAAGACACTGCAACGTAGCATTTCGTATGCAGATACAGACACACAGAATATAGGCATGCCGCATATCATTTTAATCAGCAGAAGCTGCTGGTGCCCCTAAGCATACCAAATGCCCTAGGCAATTGCCTAGTTTGCCTATGCCTAAGGCCGGCTCTGATGTAAGGGGAGGAGAGCGCTGCGTATGTGTCCGGTCTCCGGCGGCATAAGCCAATCAGAGCTTGCGGACCGGCTCCTGATTGGCTGCCGGTCCGCGAGCTCTAATTGGCTAACGAACCGGCGCCAAATTTAAGATTGCCGCCGCCGGAGACCTGGAGCGTTGAGGGGCAGGAGAGGCGCTGCACTGCGCTCCCCTCCCCTCACATAGCAGAGGGAAGCGGTGAGTGACTGACGTTCCTGGCTGAAGTAAGGGGAGAGGGGGGAGTCTTATATCTGGCACTGTGAGGCATTGTATCTGGCACTGTGGGGCATTGTATCTGACACTGTGGGGCTTTGTATCTGGCACTGTGGGGCATGTATCTGGCACTGTGGGGCATTGTAACTGGCACTGTGGGGCATTGTATCCGGCACTGTGGGGCATGTATCTGGCACTGTGGGGCATTGTAACTGGCACTGTGGGGCATTGTATCTGGCACTGTGGGGCATTGTATCTGGCACTGTGGAACATTGTATCTGGCACTGTGGGGCATGTATCTGGCACTGTGGGGCATTGTAACTGGCACTGTGGGGCATGATTCTGGCACTGTGGGGCATTGTAACTGGCACTGTGGGGCATTGTAACTGGCACTGTGGGACATTGTATCCGGCACTGTGGGGCATGTATCTGGCACTGTGGGGCATTGTAACTGGCACTGTGGGGCATTGTATCTGGCACTGTGGGGCATTGTAACTGGCACTGTGGGACATTGTATCTGGCACTGTGGGGCATGTATCTGGCACTGTGGAGCATTGTAACTGGCACTGTGGGGCATTGTATCTGGCACTGTGGGGCATGTATCTGGCACTGTGGATCCGACACTGTGGGCCACTGTGTATCTGGCACTGTGGGCCAATTGTGTATCTGGCACTGTGTAAAAAGGGGACTCTGCATGCGTACTGTGCAAAAATGTAATTAAGGTGTGGTGAGAGACGACACAAGGGGTAGGTGATAGTGTGCTGAGAGGCAACACAGGGGGTAGGTGATAGTCATGTTGGCACGCCCCATTTTCAGTGGCCACACCCCTTCTGGTGTGTGGGGTTTTTGGAGTTTTGTTTTTGTTTATTTTTTTTATTTTTATTTTTTTTGGGGGGGCGTGCCACTCTTCATCTTGCCCTGGGCTCCGAAAACCCTAGTTACGCCTCTGCCTGTGTGGGAGGGCATTTCTCGCCCAATCAGCTGCGGACTGGGTGTGATAGACCTGCTGCTAACCCAATGAGAGTTCCTAGCCATGGCCAACGTTAGACACACTGGCACAGATCTGGGCTTTTATATCGGAGATAGATAGATATATATATATATATATATATATATATATATATCCATGTGTATATAGTGGCACTCACTGTCCTTTTAACGACCACCGGGGTGCCCTCCTTCCATAGTATAGCAAGTGATGGTCCTCTGGGATGGATTGCTGCTCCTCTCCTCTATGTATAAAGAACCAGGCGGCACTCCACGGGTTTAAATAAGTGAAAAATGTATTCAAAATAAATCAAGCAATGACAAGCATAGTGGACACCAACGTTTCAACGCCTCCTGGGCGTTTTTGTCAAGGTGCTACGCTGTGTAGTGAAAAACAAAACAGAGTTTGTTTTTTGTTTTGTTTTTCACAAAAACTGAGAGCAGTGCCTGCAGAGTCTCTGGGGTGTGTGTGTGTGTGTGTGTGTGTGTGTGTGTATATATATATATTTATATATATATATATAATACTAGGCGCTGATAATGTAGCAGATTAATAACAGCAATGCACTGTAGAAAATACACCATAGTCCTGTGCAGTGTACAGGGCCGGCAAACAGAAATCTTGGGGCCCGGGAACTCACATATTTGGGGCCCCCTATCCTCTGACGTAGGTACAGGCTGGTCAGTCATTTGCTCGATCCCCCCCTATTTCTCTAGCATCACCATTTCTCCAGCCTCACTCCTCACCTTTATCATTCCAACCTCATCTTCCCACTGTGTCTCTCAGCTTCCCCATACCCCTGTATCTCTCAGCCTCCCCTTTCCCTTGCAGCTCAGCCTTCACCTGTGTCTCTCAGCTTCCCAATTCCCCTGTGTCTCTCAGACTCCCCTTCCCCGTGTCTCCCCAACCAGATCCATGTCTCCCCAGCAGACACTTACCTTCTGCTGCATGCACTGCTGAATCTGCTGTTCAATCTTTTCAGACGGTTCGGCTCCTCTGCTCACTGTCCAGCAGCTCAGCATCATGAAACCCTTGCAAGCACGGGGAGAATATACAAACACCACACAGGGCCGTGTTTGGAATTGAACCTATAACCTCAATGCTGTGAGGTACTAATGTTAACCACTACACCATCCGTACTGCCCATTCAATGCTATATTTGTAATTGATGTGTTGAAGGAGTAAAACAAAGATGTTTTTGAAGAATCAAACTATTTGCGCAACAGTACAGCAAGTGATTCTATTTCCTATACTAAGCTGACTTTAAATACACAAATGCAAATGATGCACTTCAAAAACAAGCATCCTATCACCCCGCCCTTCAACATCTCCGAGAATACGCCTCCACTTTGGTCTTTGGATTTCAGAGTGGGTGTTTCAGGTGGATGCGGGCCAATCCCATCATTGGTTGTCCCCATCATTTCTAGGTACTGTCATTTCTGTATGAGAAGAGTTAATGCTTCGCCCCATTTAAACTTATTAAAGATATTAGCATTCCCCTCAGATGTAGATGTGCACCCTGTATACAAGTGTTCTGCCTTTATGCATACAATATCTGCTCACTTACTACTACTACTACAGTAACTAGGGTAACTGTATTACCCCCTATATATCAGCAATGGATAGCTTCAGGCAGGGCCGAAACTAGGATTTTTGTCACCCGGGGCAAGGTAGTCATTTGACACCCCCCCCCCCCCCCCGCAAAAAAAAAATATATATATATTTTACAATAAATAATTAAAAATAATAAAATAAAATAAAAAAAATAAATGAATAAAAATATATCTCTTTCAGAACTTTTTTACCTGAGAAACTGCCTTTTCTAATATACATTTCATATCCAGGAAAAAGTGTCCCCATTTTACACAGTACGACAGGCAAGTGTCCCCATTCCCCATTTTACACATTGCGGCAGACAGGTGTCCCAATTTTACACATTGCGGCAGGAAAAAGTGTCCCCATTTTACACATTGCGGCAGGAAAAAGTGTCCCCATTTTACACATTGCGGCAGGCACAGGTCCCCATTTTACACAGTACGCTGGCAAGTGTCCCCATTTTACACATAGCGGCAGGCACAGGTCCCCATTTTACACAGTACGCTGGCAAGTGTCCCCATTTTACACATAGCGGCAGGCACAGGTCCCCATTTTACACAGTACGCTGGCAAGTGTCCCCATTTTACACATAGCGGCAGGCACAGGTCCCCATTTTACACAGTACGCTGGCAAGTGTCCCCATTTTACACATTGTGGCAGGCACAGGTCCCCATTTTACACATTGCGGCAGGCACAGGTCCCCATTTTACACAGTACGCTGGCAAGTGTCCCCATTTTACACATAGCGGCAGGCACAGGTCCCCATTTTACACAGTACGCTGGCAAGTGTCCCCATTTTACACATAGCGGCAGGCACAGGTCCCCATTTTACACAGTACGCTGGCAAGTGTCCCCATTTTACACATTGCGGCAGGCACAGGTCCCCATTTTACACATTGCGGCAGGCACAGGTCCCCATTTTACACAGTACGCTGGCAAGTGTCCCCATTTTACACATTGCGGCAGGCACAGGTCCCCATTTTACACAGTACGCTGGCAAGTGTCCCCATTTTACACATTGCGGCAGGCACAGGTCCCCATTTTACACAGTACGCTGGCAAGTGTCCCCATTTTACACATTGCGGCAGGCACAGGTCCCCATTTTACACATTGCGGCAGGCACAGGTCCCCATTTTACACAGTACGCTGGCAAGTGTCCCCATTTTACACATAGCGGCAGGCACAGGTCCCCATTTTACACAGTACGCTGGCAAGTGTCCCCATTTTACACATTGCGGCAGGCACAGGTCCCCATTTTACACAGTACGCTGGCAAGTGTCCCCATTTTACACATAGCGGCAGGCACAGGTCCCCATTTTACACAGTACGCTGGCTAGTGTCCCCATTTTACACATTGCGGCAGGCACAGGTCCCCATTTTACACAGTACGCTGGCAAGTGTCCCCATTTTACACATTGCGGCAGGCACAGGTACCCATTTTACACAGTACGCTGGCAAGTGTCCCCATTTTACACATAGCGGCAGGCACAGGTCCCCATTTTACACAGTACGCTGGCTAGTGTCCCCATTTTACACATTGCGGCAGGCACAGGTCCCCATTTTACACATTGCGGCAGGCACAGGTCCCCATTTTACACAGTACGCTGGCAAGTGTCCCCATTTTACACATTGCGGCAGGCACAGGTCCCCATTTTACACAGTACGCTGGCAAGTGTCCCCATTTTACACATAGCGGCAGGCACAGATCCCCATTTTACACAGTACGCTGGCAAGTGTCCCCATTTTACACATAGCGGCAGGCACAGGTCCCCATTTTACACATAGCGGCAGGCACAGGTCCCCATTTTACACATAGCGGCAGGCACAGGTCCCCATTTTACACATTGCGGCAGGTGGTGGAGGGAGAGAGAGAGAGAGGAAGGGAGAGGGGCTGACTTACATTTGAAGCGGTTCTCGCCGCTCTTCAGCCGCCTCTCCCTCCTCGTCTGCGCGGCTCCGGGCTCCCCCTTCTCCCTCCTCCGGCGGGGTTTCGTGGAATGACGCGTTTGCGCCGTGACGTCACGACGCAATCGCGTCATTCCGCGAAACCCCGCTCCCCGAGCTGGGCACTCGGGAGAAGGGGGTTTAAAAGTATGTACCGCGGCGGGTGTTAGGGGGTCTCGGCGCCCCCTCCAATCTGGCGCCCAGGTCGCCTGCCCCCCTAGCCCCCCCCTAGTTTCGGCCCTGCTTCAGGTCAGGAGACAATCCATACAGAGATACTATTATACTATTGCAAAAAAAAATTGTGCTATAGCTGTTTTAAAAATGCCCTGTATAAATACATATAACTTCAGCATCATTGCTACAATGCCCTGCTGCTCCCCAAGAGCAATCACACCTGTCACCGCATGGACGCACCTCTTCCATATCTTGACAGAGTCCATCGGATACATGACCTAGAGCTCCAGGATCCCTGCCACAGCTCCAACTACCATGTGGGTCAGCGGGCATACCCTATCCCGAAGTTTCTCACAGTCGTTCCATCGCCAGGCAGCGAAGGAGCCTCTTCGCTAGTCTCCATTGGAATACCAGCAATTTTTAGCTCCTTGAGGCTGGTGAGGAAAGGAGGGACCCTTGGTGCAGCAAGCAAGCCAAGCTCTGTGTGCAACCAGGACGCCGAGCACCAGTATGAATCATCACGATGCAGCACAGGCAAGGGGAACACGGGAACTGGACCCTCAAGAATCCTAAGGATCCGAGGCCCCTCAGAATCTTGGGGCCCGTTATACATGTGCCCCCCTGTCGCCGGGCCTGGCAGTCTAAGGTGACATAACATATGTATAATGTGTAATTAGTGCCGTCTAAAACCTGACCTCTAGAGGAGTGGGTGGTCCTTCAAGCAGTAGGGCCCACTGGGGGTTTCCCTTGTACCCCAATGAGCCAGTCTGACCCTGAGCGCATAAGTGTGAACACTGCAGTTAGATCTAAATATTTGTAAGAAAGTTAATGTTCTTTGTACAGCTTTAAGTTGCAGGCATGTCCCATTAGGGTCTCAACATGGTGTTCAATTTGTCAGTTTTATGATTGTTTGTTCTTAGCTGGTCTTGTTTTGCCATTCTCTTTAGTGCCATTGATTGATAGACAGACAGACAGACAGACAGACAGACAGACAGACAGATGATACTGTTTACACATCTATCTATTTCCAAATCCTATAGCACGTGCGACACAATGAACAGAGAGACCAGATGCTGTATACTGGATCCTGCTGATTAGGAATTCCTACACAGGTGGCTTAATCAGGAGTGAGTAACACAGACTGCAGTTTGTAACACAAACACATGCTGTAGCTTGGAAGCTGAAGTCTGCATGAAGCTTTGCACATCCTGAAACCCCTGCAAAACAGGAGCAGGACGAGGTACTTGGATCCAGCGTCTGAATTGCCGGCGTGTGAGGTCCGTGTTTGGAGTCCGTGCGGATAAAAGAACTTAGCGGCTGGTGGTATCCAGGGAGCAATGGGGTTCATCGGTGCGGGTATCCGGAGGCTCCACTGATGTTCGACATTGCGCTGGTTACTTTTTACTTTGAATGTACGTGAGTGATTATTATGTCAGTAAATTACTTGTGATTTTACACTCACCAGTGCGCCCTCCATTATTTTCTTATATATATATAATCTGGGAAAGGTGACAGTAGGCGCTACTCCTTTCTCTGTATATGGATTATCCCTTTTAGTATATCGTAAATGTTGAAATTCTTGAAAACACTCCCCTTATCCTTTTTAGGGGTGGCCGACTTTTTTTCAATAGGTATGTTGTTCAGACAGTGCCTCCAAATTTCTGAAAAAAACAAATGAAAATAGGCGCGTCCTAGTGTAATATTGTCAAATCTTAGGTACCCTTCACCAATAGCCACACTCTAGTGAATTGAAGGAGTACCGTATTAGGTGGAATTCCAACCACCTGATGATAAGTTGTGTATCACTCTGTCACGAATCTGTTATCTCCCTTGGTATCAATATCGTCTAGGCAGGAAATAACTTGGTGGTGTTCTGACATATGACCAGTCTCATGCATAAATGATAAAAAGCAGGAGCACCAATAGTGTAATACGTTTAAAAACACATTTATTGAAACAAAATTCCTAGGTATGTAGTTGCCCGTACCATATGAAATAATAAAATAAGAATTTACTTACCGATAATTCTATTTCTCGTAGTCCGTAGTGGATGCTGGGGACTCCGTAAGGACCAGGGGGGATCAGCGGCTCCGCAGGAGACTGGGCACAAAAGTAAAGCTTTAGAACTACCTGGTGTGCACTGGCTCCTCCCCCTATGACCCTCCTCCAAGCCTCAGTTAGGATACTGTGCCCGGACGAGCGTACACAATAAGGAAGGATTTTGAATCCCGGGTAAGACTCATACCAGCCACACCAATCACACCATATAACTTGTGATCTAAACCCAGTTAACAGCATGATAACAGAGGAGCCTCTAGAAAAGATGGCTCACTACAGCAATAACCCGATTTTTTGGTAACAATAACTATGTACCAGTATTGCAGACAATCCGCACTTGGGATGGGCGCCCAGCATCCACTACGGACTACGAGAAATAGAATTATCGGTAAGTAAATTCTTATTTTCTCTGACGTCCTAGTGGATGCTGGGGACTCCGTAAGGACCATGGGGATTATACCAAAGCTCCCAAACGGGCGGGAGAGTGCGGATGACTCTGCAGCACCAAATGAGAGAACTCCAGGTCCTCCTCAGCCAGGGTATCAAATTTGTAGAATTTTACAAACGTATTTGCTCCTGACCAAGTAGCTGCTCGGCAAAGTTGTAAAGCCGAGACCCCTCGGGCAGCCGCCCAAGATGAGCCCACCTTCCTTGTGGAATGGGCTTTTACAGATTTTGGCTGTGGCAGGCCTGCCACAGAATGTGCAAGCTGAATTGTACTACAAATCCAACGAGCAATAGTCTGCTTAGAAGCAGGAGCACCCAGCTTGTTGGGTGCATACAGAATAAACAACGAGTCAGATTTTCTGACTCCAGCCGTCCTGGAGACCTATATTTCCAGGGCTCTGACAACGTCTAGCAACTTGGAGTCCTCCAAGTCCCTAGTAGCCGCAGGCACCACAATAGGTTGATTCAGGTGAAACGCTGAAAACCACCTTAGGGAGAAACTGAGGACAAGTCCTCAATTCCGCCCTGTCCGAATGGAAAATCAGATGAGGGCTTTTACAGGATAAAGCCGCCAATTCTGACACGCACCTGGCCCAGGCCAGGGCCAACAGCATGACCACTTTCCATGTGAGATATTTTAACTCCACATATTTAAGTGCTTCAAACCAACGTGACTTTTGGAACCCAAAAACTACATTTAGATCCCAAGGTGCCACTGGAGGCACAAAAGGAGGCTGTATATACAGTACCCCTTTCACAAACGTCTGAACTTCAGGGACTGAAGCTAGTTCTTTTTGGAAGAAAATTGACAGGGCCGAAATTTGAACCTTAATGGACCCCCATTTCAGGCCCATAGACACTCCTGTTTGCAGGAAATGTAGGAATCGACCTAGTTGAAAATTCCTCCGTCGGGGCCTTACTGGCCTCGCACCACGCAACATATTTTCGCCAAATGCGGTGATAATGTTTTGCGGTTATATCTTTCCTGGCTTTGATCAGGATAGGAATGACTTCATCCGGAATGCCTTTCTCCTTCAGGATCCGGCGTTCAACCGCCATGCCGTCAAACGCAGCCGCGGTAAGTCTTGGAACAGACAGGGTCCTTGCTGGAGCAGGTCCCTTCTTAGAGGTAGAGGCCACGGATCCTCCGTGAGCATCTCTTGAAGTTCCGGTTACCAAGTCCTTCTTGGCCAATCCGGAGCCACGAATATAGTGCTTACTCCTCTCCATCTTATAATTCTCAGTACCTTGGGTATGAGAGGCAGAGGAGGGAACACATACACTGACTGGTACACCCACTGTGTTACCAGAGCGTCTACAGCTATTGCCTGAGGGTCCCTTGACCTGGCGCAATACTTGTCGAGTTTTATAAACATGTGGAAGACTTCTGGGTGAAGTCCCCACTCTCCCGGGTGGAGGTCGTGTCTGCTGAGGAAGTCTGCTTCCCAGTTGTCCACTCCCGGAATGAATACTGCTGACAGTGCTATCACATGATTTTCCGCCCAGCGAAGAATCCTTGCAGCTTCTGCCATTGCCCTCCTGCTTCTTGTGTCACCCTGTCTGTTTACGTGGGTGACTGCCGAGATGTTGTCCGAATGGATCAACTCCGGGTGACCTTGAAGCAGAGGTCTTGCTGAGCTTAGAGCATTGTAAATGGCCCTTAGCTTCAGGATATTTATGTCCGTGGTCACCAGGACCCAGTCCTGAATGTGCGGCCCTCTAGAAGATGAGCACTCTGCAACCACCACAGGAGAGACACCCTTGTGCTTGGTGACAGGGTTATCCGCTGATGCATCTGAAGATGCGACCCGGACCATTTGTCCAGCAGGTCCCACTGGAAAGTTCTTGCGTGGAATCTGCCGAATGGGATTGCTTCGTAGGAAGCCACCATTTTTCCCAGAACCATTTCATTGATGTACTGAGACTTGGCTCGGTTATAGGAGGTTCCCGACTAGCTCGGATAACTCCCTGACTTTCTCCTCCGGGAGAAACACCTTTTTCTGGACTGTGTCCAGGATCATCCCTAGGAACAGAAGACGAGTCGTCGGAATCAGCTGCGATTTTGGAATATTGAGAATCCAATCGTGCTGCCGCAACACTACCTGAGATAGTGCTACACCGACCTCCAACTGTTCCCTGGATCTTACCCTTATCAGGGAATCGTCCAAGTAAGGGATAACTAAAATTCCCTTCCTTCGAAGGAGTATCATCATTTCGGCCATTACCTTGGTAAAGACCCGGGGTACGGCAGCGTCTGAAACTGATAGTGACAGTTCTGTACCATAAACCTGAGGTACCCTTGGTGAGAAGGGTAAATTGGGACATGAAGGTAAGCATCCTTGATGTCCCGAGACATCATGTAGTCCCCTTCTTCCAGGTTCGCAATCACTGCTCTGAGTGACTCAATCTTGAATTTGAACCTCCGTATGTAAGTGTTCAAGATTTTAGATTTAGAATCGGTCTCACCGAGCCGTCCGGCTTCGGTACCACAACAGTGTGGAATAATACCCCGTTCCCTGTTGCAGGAGGGGTACCTTGATTATCACCTGCTGGGAATACAGCTTGTGAATGGCTTCCAAAACTGCCTCCCTGTCAGAAGGAGACATCGGTAAAGCCGACTTTAGGAAACGGCGAGGGGGAGACGTCTCGAATTCCAATTTGTACCCCTGAGATATCACCTGAAGGGTTCAGGGGTCTACTTGCGAGTGAGCCCACTGCACGCTGAAATTCATTGAGACGGGCCCCCACCGTGCCTGATTCTGCTTGTAAAGCCCCAGCGTCATACTGAGGGCTTGGCAGAGGCGGGAGAGGGCTTCTGTTCCTGGGAACTGGCTGATTTCTGCAGCCTTTTTCCTCTCCCTCTGTCACAGGGCAGAAATGAGGAACCTTTTGCCCGCTTGCCCACGAAAAGACTGCGCCTGATAATACGGCGTCTTCTTATGTTGAGAGGCGACCTGGGGTACAAACGTGGATTTCCCAGCTGTTGCCGTGGCCACCAGGTCTGAAAGACCGACCCCAAATAACTCCTCCCCTTAATAAGGCAATACTTCCAAATGCCGTTTGGAATCCGCATCACCTGACCACTGTCGTGTCCATAACCCTCTACTGGCAGAAATGGACAACGCACTTAGACTTGATGCCAGTCGGCAAATATTCCGCTGTGCATCACGCATATATAGAAATTCATCTTTTAAATGCTCTATAGGCATTAATATACCGTCCCTATCTAGGGTATCAATATTTTCAGTCAGGGAATCCGACCACGCCAACCCAGCACTGCACATCCAGGCTGAGGCGATTGCTGGTCGCAGTATAACACCAGTATGTGTGTCAATACATTTTAGGATACCCTCCTGCTTTCTATCAGCAGGATCCTTAAGGGCGGCCATCTCAGGAGAGGGTAGAGCCCTTGTTCTTACAAGCGTGTGAGCGCTTTATCCACCCTAGGGGGTGTTTCCCAACGCACCCTAACCTCTGGCGGGAAAGGATATAATGCCAATAACATTTTAGCAATTATCAGTTGTTATCGGGGGAAACCCACGCATCATCACACACCTCATTTAATTTCTCAGATTCAGGAAAACTACAGGTAGTTTTTCCTCATCGAACATAATACCCCTTTTTGGTGGTACTCGTATTATCAGAAATGTGTAAAACATTTTTCATTGCCTCAATCATGTAACGTGTGGCCCTACTGGAAGTCACATTTGTCTCTTCAACGTCGACACTGGAGTCAGTATCCGTGTCGGCGTCTATATCTGCCATCTGAGGTAACGGGCGCTTTAGAGCCCCTGACGGCCTATGAGACGTCTGGACAGGCACAAGCTGAGTAGCCGGCTGTCTCATGTCAACCACTGTCTTTTATACAGAGCTGACACTGTCACGTAATTCCTTCCAACAGTTCATCCACTCAGGTGTCGACCCCCTAGGGGGTGACATCACTATTACAGGCAATCTGCTCCGTCTCCACATAATTTTTCTCCTCATACATGTCGACACAAACGTACCGACACACAGCACACACACAGGGAATGCTCTGATAGAGGACAGGACCCCACTAGCCCTTTGGGGAGACAGAGGGAGAGTTTGCCAGCACACACCAGAGCGCTATATATATATACAGGGATAACCTTATATAAGTGTTTTTCCCCTTATAGCTGCTGTATTTTTAATACTGCGCGTAATTAGTGCCCCCCTCTCTTTTTTAACCCTTTCTGTAGTGTAGTGACTGCAGGGGAGAGCCAGGGAGCTTCCCTCCAACGGAGCTGTGAGGGAAAATGGCGCCAGTGTGCTGAGGAGATAGGCTCCGCCCCGATCTCGGCGGCCTTATCTCCCGTTTTTCTGTGTATTCTGGCAGGGGTTAAATTCATCCATATAGCCCAGGAGCTATATGTGATGCATTTTTTTGCCATCCAAGGTGTTTTTATTGCGTCTCAGGGCACCCCTCCCCAGCGCCCTGCACCCTCAGTGACCGGAGTGTGAAGTGTGCTGAGAGCAATGGCGCACAGCTGCAGTGCTGTGCGC
Organism: Pseudophryne corroboree; assembly: GCF_028390025.1. Lineage (NCBI taxonomy): Eukaryota > Metazoa > Chordata > Amphibia > Anura > Myobatrachidae > Pseudophryne > Pseudophryne corroboree. Next base: position 147,456,569 of record NC_086446.1, on the reverse strand, counting down.
TACCTTGTTGAAGACAGGACGTCTTCTGCCGCCGATTTTCCGGACCTCTTCTGTCTTCTGGCTCTGTAAGGGGGCCGGCGGCGCGGCTCTGGGACCTATCCATGGCTGGGCCTGTGATCGGTCCCTCTGGAGCTAATGTCCAGTAGCCTAAGAAGCCCAATCCACTCTGCACGCAGGTGAGTTCGCTTCTTCTCCCCTTAGTCCCTCGATGCAGTGAGCCTGTTGCCAGCAGGTCTCACTGAACATAAAAAACCTAAAACTAAACTTTTCACTAAGCAGCTCAGGAGAGCCACCTAGTGTGCACCCTTCTCGTTCGGGCACAAAAATCTAACTGAGGCTTGGAGGAGGGTCATAGGGGGAGGAGCCAGTGCACACCAGGTAGTTCTAAAGCTTTACTTTTGTGCCCAGTCTCCTGCGGAGCCGCTGATCCCCCCTGGTCCTTACGGAGTCCCCAGCATCCACTAGGACGTCAGAGAAAATCAGCTTATCTGTAAAATGTAGTCTCAGTCCACAGGATAAACCTCACTCAACGCGTTTCGTCCGATGCATGTAGCTGGACTTCCTCAGGAGTGTAGTGGACTGTGTCCACTGTGCATGTATTTATACCCTGTTAATTAGTCCTAATAATGGGCTGGACCAGAACCTTCATGTTACAGGAAGTGACATCACTTCCGGCCGGAATTAAAATAATACGTGTATAGGAATAAATTGAAAGGGAATTGATAAATGTATTCGAATAGACATTAGGTATCCCATGGCGCTAGTGACCCGCGCCGCACTACTCTGTAGCCATCAGTGTGGACGTTCATTTCCCCCGGCCCGCCGCGACCGCCGGAAGTCACAGCCGGACCGTACGTCACTTCCGCCCCCACTGCTCCCGACTTCAGAGCGCCCATGGCGCATGCGCCGGTTTGGCCTTCACAGTGCCGCCTTACCTCGCCGCGCCCGGACACTTCCCCGGAAACAGGATAGCTCAGGATGTGTGTCAGCACAGGAACAGCGCCATGTTTTTGGAGACCAACGAAACATGTTAGAAACACTAATAGGATTGGGCAAAAAATAGCATTGCTAATTTGACAGTAATCACCGTAATTGTTTAAGTAAAGAGATGCCCAAGTTCAATTATATACTGTAAACATAGATACTCATTATTGTGCAAAATAACACATGAAAACTATTAATTAAAACAAGCTGAAAATTTGCTATGCAGTAACCTCAGTAAACATTAAACAAGACAATATTGTTGTGTAAATGCATTGATCCTGAAATATGTGTACTCGCATAGTTCTTAGCTTGGTTTTTCATAGATTAATGGAGGTAATTTATTTTATTTATTCATTTATTAACAGTTTCTTATATAGCGCAGCATATTCCGTTGCGCTTTACAATTAGAACAACAGTAATAGAACAAAACTGGGTAAAAACAGACAGACATAGAGGTAAGAAGGCCCTGCTCGCAAGCTTACAATCTATAGGTAATGTGTCAAGATGATAAATATTATAATAGAGTGAAATATAAAAATATGTAATAATGTAGAAAGGAAGCATAATTAGTTAGTGAGACAATACATAATATATATAGGTTAGTGAAGGTAAAAATATGAGTGGATGTATAAACATTCAGGCAGAGTAAGAATTGATCACAATCTTCAACTTATCGAATCATACTCTCACACCTATGGAAATTACACTACTAACCAAGGGATTATACTTTGACCCAGTGTCCCAAATGGACGATTTTGAGATCTTCACAGACCTCAATAAATACATAAGGAAATTAACCTTGAAAAGACCTTTTCAAAAGAAAGAAAATAATCAAAAACAACAGCATGAAGTAACATCTAAGTCAGGCCTTAAACCTCCATCCAAATATTACCCCCTGGAATCGAAGAGTAATCAGATTGAACTATTTTATGAATTAATGAAAAAGGATTTGGAGTCGTTGAAACCTGCCAGGAGAAACAATTTATCCAACTTTGAGAAGAAGGCCCTTAAGGATCTGAAGAACAACAAGGAATTAACCATACGTCAGGCTGATAAAAGAGGAGGTCTAGTAGTGATGAACAGTACGGATTACGAAAAGGAAGCAAATCGACTACTAGAAGATGCCGCCTCTTACCAGAGAATACCAGAAGACCCCACCGAGATGTTTGTAGAAGAACTGAGAACAATTTTAGTAAGAGCCCTACATGAGGGAGTAGTAACGAAGGATGAATATCAGTTTTTAATAAAAAATCACCTTATCATACCCATTTTCTATTTCCTGCTAAAAATACCGATTGGTGAACCCACCGGGGAGACCAATTGTGGCAGGAATAGATTCATTAACAGCCAATATCTCAGAATATGTGGAGGTTTTCCTGAAAAAATATATCCCAGAGCTGGAGTCTTATGTTAAGGACACCACATCACTACTGCAAATTACGAAAGATTTTGAGTGGAAACCTGGGTACATCTGGGTAACGATTGATGTCCAATCATTATACACGTCCATAACACATGAGAAGGGGATAAGTTTGTGTAAAGAATTCATGGATAATGATGAGACACTTGATGCAAAACACAAAGAACTGATATGCACTTTTATTAATTTGATACTAAAACACAACTATTTTAAGTTTCTGGAGAAATTTTATTTGCAAATATGCGGGACAGCTATGGGTACGGTATTCGCGCCCAGCTTCGCCAATTTACACATGGGAAGCTGGGAGCAGAAATATATATACAAAACCAAACCCATATCTGAAAAACATCATGCTATATAAAAGGTATATTGATGACATACTATTGGTTTGGGACGGAACAGTGGAGTCTTTTAATGATTTTATGGCACTTATCAAAAGAAATGATTATAACCTATCTTTTACCTATAAATTAAACACTACTGAAATAGATTATCTAGATCTGGTTTTAACAAATGATGGCACTGAGGTGATCACGAAGAATTTTGTAAAGAAAGTGGACAGCAATTCTTATGTGCACTTTAAAAGCGGCCACGCAACAAAGTGGAAAACCAATATTCCTTATTCACAATTCTGACGAATAAAAAGGAATTGCAATAAATGGAAAATTGCCAGGAACAACTAAACCTGTACGGTGAGAGATTTCTAGAAAGAGGATACCCTAAGGAGCTAATACATGAAGCATTACTGAAAACAGAAACCACCAATCGAGACACCCTTTTGGAATATAAAACTAAAGGAAATGAAGAACAAGGCTTGAACTTCATAACATGCTACAATTGCCAAGAAAGACAAATCAGAGGGATTTTGAATAAATACTGGGGAATACTCAAGACGAACACAGTCCTTAGTGCAATCCTACCAGAGAGACCGAAGGTGGTTTTTAAAAAAGCAAAAAACTTGAAGGACCATCTTGCACCCAGTATGCTACCCCCCATTAGACAGGAAAGAAACCTGTGGGACGCATAAGGACTATTCAAATGTCAACACTGCAACATTTGCCAGTATGTTCATCCTCAACCAAAAACATTTATGAATTCAGACGGCTCTAAAACATACAGGCCAAAAGATAGGACCACATGCAATACAACTTGGATAATCTATATGATTGAATGTCCGTGCAAATTGAGATACATAGGGAAGACGAAACGCCAGTTACAACTATGCATCCAGGAACATGTATGAAGCATTAAAAACAAACAAGACTTTCACTCTGTCCCAAAACATTTTAAACTCTTCCACGGCTCAGAAGTCAAGGGCCTTACGGTCAGAACTCTTGAAAATGTCCAATTGGGTCCAAGAGGAGGCGACAGAGAGAAGAAAGTGTCTCAGAGAGAGATGTTCTGGATACACGAACTTAAAACCCTAATACCTACAGGACTAAATGACAATTATGAAATTGCTCCATTTTTATAAAATTTATCCAGATCTTATATGTTTATTTTATATATTCATATGATTTTATATGTATTTTTATGTGCCTGGCTTTTTAATTGTGATCAATTCTTACTCTGCCTGAATGTTTATACATCCACTCATATTTTTACCTTCACTAACCTATATATATTATGTATTGTCTCACTAACTAATTATGCTTCCCTTCTACATTATTACATATTTTTATATTTCACTCTATTATAATATTTATCATCTTGACACATAACCTCAATTAATCTATCAAAAACCAAGCTAAGAACTATGCGAGTACACATATTTCAGGATCAATGCATTTACACTACAATATTGTCTTGTTTAATGTTTACGGAGGTTACTGCATAGCAAATTTTCAGCTTGTTTTAATTAATAGTTTTCATGTGTTATTTTGCACAATAATGAGTATCTATGTTTACAGTATATAATTGAACTTGGGCATCTCTTTACTTAAACAATTACGGTGATTACTGTCAAATTAGCAATGCTATTTTTTGCCCAATCCTATTAGTGTTTCTAACATGTTTCGTTGGTCTCCAAAAACATGGCGCTGTTCCTGTGCTGACACACATCCTGAGCTATCCTGTTTCCGGGGAAGTGTTCGGGCGCGGCGAGGTAAGGCGGCACTGTGAAGGCCAAACCGGCGCATGCGCCATGGGCGCTCTGAAGTCGGGAGCAGTGGGGGCGGAAGTGACGTACGGTCCGGCTGTGACTTCCGGCGGTCGCGGCGGGCCAGGGGAAATGATCGTCCACACTGATGGCTACAGAGTAGTGCGGCGCGGGTCACTAGCGCCATGGGATACCTAATGTCTATTTGAATACATTTATCAATTCCCTTTCAATTTATTCCTATACACGTATTATTTTAATTCCGGCCGGAAGTGATGTCACTTCCTGTAACATGAAGGTTCTGGTCCAGCCCATTATTAGGACTAATTAACAGGGTATAAATACATGCACAGTGGACACAGTCCACTACACTCCTGAGGAAGTCCAGCTACATGCATCGGACGAAACGCGTTGAGTGAGGTTTATCCTGTGGACTGAGACTACATTTTACAGATAAGCTGATTTTATTATTTCATATGGTACGGGCAACTACATACCTAGGAATTTTGTTTCAATAAATGTGTTTTTAAACGTATTACACTATTGGTGCTCCTGCTTTTTATCTTTTATGCATGAGACTGGTCATATGTCAGAACACCACCAAGTTATTTCCTGCCTAGACGATACTGATACCAAGGGAGATAACAGATTTGTGACAGAGTGATACACAACTTATCATCAGGTGGTTGGAATTCCACCTAATACGGTACTCCTTCAATTCACTAGAGTGTGGCTATTGGTGAAGGGTACCTAAGATTTGACAATATTACACTAGGAGGCGCCTATTTTCATTTGTTTTATATATATATATATATATATATATACCCAACTTGTACAGCTGGCACTCCACAGGATATTTCACTAACTTGCCAGGGTGCGCTCCAGAGGCTTGCCAACCTCAGACATACTCTCCCAATGATAGAGTCACTCCTGGACTGCCAATCCGGTGAAGAAATTAAGGTGCTTTATTCAACGTTTCGGGGTACTGTCCCCCGTCATCAGGACACACAACACACATAGTGCAAACAACAGTGCTTAAATACAACAAGTGTAACAACTTACAGGTCCCCAGGTGTCCATTGCCGCCTCCCATCGTGTGTCCCAGCGTCTTCCGCCCCACTTCCAGTCTCGACTGTGACGTCATGCCGGAAGTGACGTGCGCCGGCACACAACGACGGAGCTGCATCGGTTTCCATAGCTATGCGGCTACAAACGTCACATCGCTATGAAACCTTAAAAACCAATGAAAATCATTACAAACCAGCTTGTCATCTAAATACAAATACATTCTTGATAAAAACAACATTGATATAATAGACAGTGAACAGGAGTTAAACCAATCGTGACTCTTTGTCGCCATCTAGTGAAAAAAACCTTTTATGACAAGGTGGATAAATTCACTTTTCCAAACTTGTGTAATGAATATGGTGTGTAAAGTGCTAAGTGCTGCATAAACAAAATTCTAATAAAAAAATAAATAACAAATGATATTTTGTGCTGATATCAAATGCATCAGATAGTATGGAACCTACAACTCCTTCTTTATTGCACAACTAGTGTATTACTCCCTTATAAGTAATGGCATAATGCAACAACCTGTAACTGATGCATTTGATATCAGCACAAAATATCATTTGTTATTTATTTTTTTATTAGAATTTTGTTTATGCAGCACTTAGCACTTTACACACCATATTCATTACACAAGTTTGGAAAAGTGAATTTATCCACCTTGTCATAAAAGGTTTTTTTCACTAGATGGCGACAAAGAGTCACGATTGGTTTAACTCCTGTTCACTGTCTATTATATCAATGTTGTTTTTATCAAGAATGTATTTGTATTTAGATGACAAGCTGGTTTGTAATGATTTTCATTGGTTTTTAAGGTTTCATAGCGATGTGACGTTTGTAGCCGCATCGCTATGGAAACCGATGCAGCTCCGTCGTTGTGGGCCGGCGCACGTCACTATCGGCATGACGTCACAGTCGAGACCGGAAGTGGGGCGGAAGACACTGGGACACACGATGGGAGGCGGCAATGGACACCTGGGGACCTGTAAGTTGTTACACTTGTTGTATTTAAGCACTGTTGTTTGCACTATGTGTGTTGTGTGTCCCGATGACGGGGGGCATTACCCGAAACGTTGAATAAAGCACCTTAATTTCTTCACCGGATTGGCAGTCCAGGAGTGATTCTATCATTGGGAGAGTATATATATATATATATAACCAGTTCCAGACCCGGCACTCCTCAGTGTACAACAGTTCAAACGCCCGGTGCCCTCTCCAGCAAAAGCAATTGCATGTATAGTTACGGATCAGAAACCGTCATCAGGCTTACATCATGTAAGCCTGATGACGGTTTTTCAATAAAACCGAAACGTTGCCAAGACGGGGTGATGTCCTGTTCATTTGAATGAAGTCCTACGAGTGCCGTTCTGAACCGTAACTATATATATATATATATATATATATATATATATATATTCAGAACATGAGCCTCCCTAAGGTTAGTGTAACAAAACTACTCAGAACATCAGTAAAAAATTTTAGAATATGAAGTGAACTAATTTAACACTTAGGTGGAGGGATATTTAAAAAACCCTGTGGCATGGGATTTTTCCCTCAGCAGCATGGGTTTGCTATTCAATTGCAGGACAGAATATTTCTATTGAAATCACAACGTCTTTTTTCTTGCACCCCCAGCGCAAGTCTGATTTTTCCTAAAATTGTTAATGGAACCCTGGCAGCACCCTATCCTGAGGACTAATTATGCAATTGGAAGTTTCCAATTAGCTTAATTAGTAACTACTCACCTTCCGAAGTGGTGTCTTCTCCTCCAACGTTGGGATCCGGCCTTCTGCAGCTGCGGTGAGTATATTGTGACTGTGAGTGTTGTAATGTGTGTGTGTGTGTGTGTGTGTGTGTGTGTGTGTGTGTGTGTGTGTGTGACAACCCGCCATCCCCATGTAGTGGCACCCCCCCCCCCCCCCCCCACAGAGGCAGCAGCTGGGAGAACTACATCTCCCAGCAGCCTCCTCCTCAGTTTAAAGATGGAGGGGAAGCCACCTGGAGCCATAGCGACCACCGGACAGGTGAATATAATTTTTTTTTACTTGTGCCGCAACCTTTTTTGTTTAAATTGGGATAGTGCAGGTATATAATAAGAATTTACTCACCGGTAATTCTATTTCTCGTAGTCCGTAGTGGATGCTGGGTACTCCGTAAGGACCATGGGGTATAGACGGGCTCCACAGGAGACTGGGCACTCTTAAAAGAAAGATTAGGTACTATATCTGGTGTGCACTGGCTCCTCCCTCTATGCCCCTCCTCCAGACCTCAGTTAGGGAAACTGTGCCCGGAAGAGCTGACATTACTAGGAAAGGATTTGGAATCCAGGGTAAGACTCATACCAGCCACACCGTACAACTTGTGATAACTATACCCAGTTAACAGTATGAAACAACAAATGAGCCTCATGTAACAGATGGCTCATAACAATAACCCTTTAGTTAAGCAATAACTATATAAATGTATTGCAGAGAGTCCGCACTTGGGACAGGCTCCCAGCATCCACTACGGACTACGAGAAATAGAATTACCGGTGAGTAAATTCTTATTTTCTCTGACGTCCTAGTGGATGCTGGGTACTCCGTAAGGACCATGGGGATTATACCAAAGCTCCCAAACGGGCGGGAGAGTGCGGATGACTCTGCAGCACCGAATGAGCAAACTCAAGGTCTTCCTCAGCCAGGGTATCAAACTTGTAGAATTTTGCAAATGTGTTTGAACCCGACCAAGTAGCAGCTCGGCAAAGTTGTAAAGCTGAGACCCCTCGGGCAGCCGCCCAAGAAGAGCCCACCTTCCTCGTGGAATGGGCTTTTACTGATATAGGATGCGGCAGTCCAGCCGCAGAATGTGCAAGTTGAATCGTGCTACAGATCCAGCGAGCAATAGTCTGCTTTGAAGCAGGAGCACCCAGCTTGTTGGGTGTATGCAGGATAAATAACGAGTCAGTTTTTCTGACTCCAGCCGTCCTGGAAACATAGATTTTCAGGGCCCGGACCACGTCCAGCAACTTGGAATCCTCCAAGTCATGAGTAGCCGCAGGCACCACGATAGGTTGGTTCAAATGAAAAGCTGATACCACCTTTGGTAGAAATTGGGGACGAGTCCTCAATTCTGCCCTGTCCATATGGAAAATCAGATATGGGCTTTTACACGACAAAGCCGCCAATTCTGACACACGCCTGGCCGAAGCCAAGGCCAACAGCATGACCACTTTCCACGTGAGATATTTTAGCTCCACGGTTTTAAGTGGCTCAAACCAATGTGATTTTAGGAAATCCAACACCACGTTGAGATCCCAAGGTGCCACTGGAGGCACAAACGGGGGCTGAATATGCAGCACTCCCTTAACAAACGTCTGAACTTCAGGCAATGAAGCCAGTTCTTTTTGAAAGAAAATAGACAGGGCCGAAATCTGGACTTTAATGGAACCCAATTTTAGGCCCATAGTCACTCCTGACTGTAGGAAGTGCAGAAATCGACCCAGCTGAAATTCCTCCGTTGGGGCCTTCCTGGCCTCACACCAAGCAACATATTTTCGCCATATGCGGTGATAATGTTTTGCCGTCACATACTTCCTAGCTTTTATCAGCGTAGGAATGACTTCATCTGGAATGCCCTTTTCCTTTAGGATCCGGCGTTCAACCGCCATGCCGTCAAACGCAGCCGCGGTAAGTCTTGGAACAGAAAGGGCCCCTGCTGTAGCAGGTCCTGTCTGAGGGGCAGAGGCCATGGGTCCTCTGAGATCATTTCTTGAAGTTCTGGGTACCAAGTTCTTCTTGGCCAATCCGGAACAATGAGTATAGTTCTTACTCCTCTCTTTCTTATTATCCTCAGTACTTTGGGTATGAGAGGAAGAGGAGGGAACACATAAACGGACTGGTACACCCACGGTGTCACTCGAGTGTCCACAGCTATCGCCTGAGGGTCCCTTGACCTGGCGCAATATCTTTTTGGCTTTTTGTTGAGACGGGACGCCATCATGTCCACCTGTGGCCGTTCCCAGCGATTTACAATCAGCTTGAAGACTTCTGGATGAAGTCCCCACTCTCCCGGGTGGAGGTCGTGCCTGCTGAGGAAGTCTGCTTCCCAGTTGTCCACTCCCGGAATGAACACTGCTGACAGTGCTATCACGTGATTCTCCGCCCATCTGTTAGGGTCTCCTGCTTTGTGCTGCCACGTCGTCATGGCAACCGGGAGACAAGTGCTAGCGGAGTAACCTGAGCGTAGCTGATACTCCGGTTCGGGTCTTTTGCTGTGCAGTGGTTACAGGCTCTGTGCACGGCAGGGGATCCGGTGCTGGTTTTTGTGCTCACAGTCTGTGAGGTCTGAGTGGGGCGTGGACAGCACCTGCTATATAAACCCTCTTCTCAGGTTAGGCAGATGCTGCTGAATCTTTGTTGGTTAGTCAGTTCCTGAAAGCTAGCTAGTACTGTGTAAACTTTGTATTTGTTTGTTGCTTACTGCAAATAGGCCTTGGGATTTGGTATTACACTCTGCCAATCCAGACCTAGCAGTAAGACTGGAGTCAGTCGTTTAACCTGCTGGGGTTCTTTTGCTACTCTGTGAACCTAGCAGGTTTGCGGCTGTATTCTCAGACTTGCCTGCCAAAATCCTTTCTCACTGTGCAAGGTGTTCAGGTGTCAGTTTAGTGGCAGTAAGCTGAACCAGTGCATTGCAAGTGAGGACTAGGATTGTGGAGACTCTCCTTGTGTCTATTATTCCATCTCTGACCAAGGAGTTTACTGCCACACCCGTTGGTAACCCTTTAGGGTTTTGCTGTTGCCCTTAGCAACAGCATTTCGGGTTCTCTACGTATTAAATCACTACATCTTGCTTCTTTCCATCTGAGCATTCCTAATACTAGGGAGACACCCAGTTTCTTAGCCTTTGGGCTTCTCTGTTCACTTTGTGTTTATTTTGTTACCCTATCACCTTCTGTGTATGTAATGTCATATTCCCCAGTCTGTCTGTGAGTTCATTTGTTTTGCATCCCTCACCGTTCAGACACCAGTACATTCCTGCTGGCACTGGTGTGCATAACACCATCGAAGAATCCTTGTGGCTTCTGCCATTGCCATCCTGCTTCTTGTGCCGCCCTGGCGATTTACATGGGCGACCGCTGTGATGTTGTCTGACTGAATCATAACTGGTTGGTTTTGAAGCAGGGGTTCTGCTTGACTCAGGGCGTTGTAAATGGCCCTTAGTTCCAGCACATTTATGTGTATGGAAGTTTCCTGACTCGACCATTGTCCTTGGAAGTTTCTTCCCTGGGTGACTGCCCCCCAACCTCGGAGGCTTGCATCCGTGGTCACCAGGACCCAGTCCTGTATGCCGAATCTGCGGCCTTCGAGAAGATGAGCACTCTGCAGCCACCACAGCAGAGACACCCTGGCCCTCGGGGACAGGGTGATCAACCGATGCATCTGGAGATGCGATCCGGACCACTTGTCTAACAGATCCCACTGAAAGATCCTTGCATGGAACCTACCGAAGGGAATTGCTTCGTAAGAAGCTACCATCTTTCCCAGGACTCGCGTGCAGTGATGCACTGACACCTGCTTTGGTTTCAGGAGATCCCTGACCAGAGACGATAATTCCTGGGACTTCTCCTCCGGGAGAAACACCTTCTTCTGTTCTGTGTCCAGAATCATGCCAAGAACAGCAGACGCGTCGCAGAAATCAGCTGTGACTTTGGAATATTCAGAATCCAGCCGTGCTGATGCAGCACTTCCTGGGATAGTGCTACGCTGACTAGCAACTGCTCTTTGGACCTCGCCTTTATAAGGAGATCGACCAAGTACGGGATAATTATGACTCCCTTCTTTCGGAGGAGCATCATCATTTCGGCCATTACCTTGGTAAATACCCGCGGTGCCGTGGACAGACCAAACGGCAACGTCTGGAATTGGTAATGACAGTCCTGTACCACAAACCTGAGGTACTCCTGGTGAGGTGGGTAAATGGGGACATGCAGGTAAGCATCCTTGATGTCCAGTGACACCATAAAATCCCCCTCTTCCAGGCTTGCAATTACCGCCCTGAGCGATTCCATCTTAAACTTGAACTTTCTTATATAAATGTTCAAGGATTTTAAATTTAGAATGGGTCTCACCGAACTGTCTGGTTTCGGTACCACAAACATTGTGGAATAGTAACCCCGTCCCTGTTGAAGGAGGGGTACCTTGATTATCACCTGCTGAAGGTACAGCTTGTGAATAGCTGCCAGTACTACCTCCCTTTCTCTGGGAGCAGCTGACAAGGCTGATTTGAGGTAACGGCGAGGGGGAGTCGCCTCGAACTCCAGCTTGTATCCCTGAGATACTACTTGCAGAACCCAGGGATCCACCTGTGAGCGAACCCACTGGTCGCTGAAGTTCCGGAGACGCGCCCCCATCGCACCTGGCTCCGCCTGTGGAGCCCCAGCGTCATGCGGTGGACTTAGTGGAAGCAGGGGAGGATTTTTGTTCCTGGTAACTGGCTGTCTGGTGCAGCTTTTTCCCTCTCCCCTTGCCTCTGGGCAGAAAGGAAGCGCCTCTGATCCGCTTGCCTTTCTGAGGCCGAAAGGACTGTACCTGATAATACGGTGCTTTCTTAGGCTGTGAAGAAACCTGAGGTAAAAATGTTAACTTCCCAGCTGTTGCTGTGGATACTACCGTGTTTCCCCGATAATAAGCCCTACCCCGAAAATAAGCCCTACCCTTGCTTTTGGAAACTGGTCAAAAATAAGCCCTACCCCGAAAATAATCCCTATCAAAATTCCCATTACCCGAGTCTGTGCACTAAATTCAATGCCCCCAGCTCCACCCCCGCTAACCCCCTTCACCGCCGCCCTGCTTGAGGGATGCTGTACAGTACTGAAGACGCCAGCTCCCAGTCCCAGAGATGCATTGCGCCCTGCGCATGATGTCACCACGCACATCACGCGGCTTCTATACACGGCGGGAGCGGAGTAGCAGTGGCGCTGGCAGAAAGCAAGAAGAATAACTGGAAACTGGAACTGGAAATTGCTGTAGGTGAGGAGCAGGACTGGGGGCATGGTGGCTGTAAAAGGAGGACTGGGGGCTGTGAAAGCAGGACTGGGGGCATGGTGGCTATAAAAGCAGGACTGGGGGAATGGTGGCTGTAAAAGGAGGACTGGGGGCTGTAAAAGCAGGACTGGGGGCATGGTGGCACCTGTTTTTTTAAATTTGCTGTCAATGTTAATTAAAATAAGCTCTACCCCGAAAATAAGCCCTATGGTGTTTTTTGTTGGAAAAAAAAATAATAAGACAGTGTCTTATTATCGGGGAAACACAGTAGGTCCGAGAGACCATCCCCAATCAATTCCTCACCCTTATAAGGCAAAACCTCATGTGCCTTTTAGAATCAGCATCACCTGTCCACTGCCGAGTCCATAATACTCTCCTGGCAGAAATGGACATTGCATTAATTCTAGATGCCAGCCGGCAAATATCCCTCTGTGCATCCCTCATATATAAGACGACGTCTTTAATATGCTCTATGGTTAGCAAAATATTATCACTGTCGAGTGTATCAATATTATCTGACAGGGTATCAGACCACGCAGCTGCAGCACTACACATCCATGCTGAAGCAATTGCAGGTCTCAGTATAGTACCTGAGTGTGTATATACAGACTTCAGGATAGCCTCCTGCTTTCTATCTGCAGGCTCCTTTAGGGTGGCCGTATCCTGAGACGGCAGTGCCACCCTTTTAGATAAGCGTGTGAGCGCCTTGTCCATCCTAGGGGATGTTTCCCAACGTAACATGTCCGCTGGCGGGAAAGGGTACGCCATCAGTAACCTCTTAGAAATCACTAGTTTCTTATCGGGGGAAACCCACGCTTCTTCACACAAATCATTCAGCTCATCAGATGGGAGAAAAGTCACTGGCTGCTTTTTCTCCCCAAACATAATACCCTTTTTAGTGGTAACCGGGTTTATATCAGAAATGTGCAACACATTTTTCATTGCCGTAATCATGCAACGGATGCCCCTTGTGGATTGTGTATATGTCTCATCCTCGTCTACACTGGAGTCAGACTCCGTGTCGACATCTGTGTCTGCCATCTGAGGTAGCGGGCGCTTTTGAGCCCCTGATGGCCTTTGAGATGCTTGGGCAGGCGCGGACTGAGAAGCCGGCTGTCCCACAGCTGTTACGTCATCGCTAAGTCCTTAGGGGAGACAGAGAGAGAGTATGCCAGCACACACCACAGCGCTATATATCACAGGGATGCACACTGTACTGAATGATTTTTCCCAATAGCTGCTATTATACACAAGTTGCGCCTAAATTTATGTGCCCCCCCTCTCTTTTTTACCCTTCTTGTAGTGTATACTGCAGGGGAGAGCCTGGGAAGCGTCCTTCCAGCGGAGCTGTGAAGAGAAAATGGTGCCGGTGTGCTTCTCCCGCTTTTTTAATAAAGTTTATGGCAGGGGATTAGGCACATATAGAGTGTTATACACTGTATTATGTGCCTTTTGCCTAAAGGTATACATATTGCAGCCCAGGGCGCCCCCCCCCCAGCGCCCTGCACCCACCAGTGCCCGAAGCGTGTGGTGTGCTGTGGGAGCAATGGCGCACAGCTGCAGTGCTGTGCGCTACCTTATTGAAGACCGAAGTCTTCAGCCGCCGGTTTTCTTCTGTTTCTTCCGTCTTCTGGCTCTGCGAGGGGGACGGCGGCGCGGCTCTGGAAACGGACGATCGAGGACGGGCCCTGTGTTCGATCCCTCTGGAGCTAATGGTGTCCAGTAGCCTAGAAGCACAAGCTAGCTGCAAGCAGGTAGGTTTGCTTCTCTCCCCTCAGTCCCTCGTAGCAGTGAGTCTGTTGCCAGCAGATCTCACTGAAAATAAAAAACCTAACAAATACTTTATTTTTCTAGGAAGCTCAGGAGAGCCCCTAGGGTGCATCCAGCTCTGGCCGGGCACAGATACTAACTGAGGTCTGGAGGAGAGGCATAGAGGGAGGAGACAGTGCACACCAGATATAGTACCTAATCTTTCTTTTAAGAGTGCCCAGTCTCCTGCGGAGCCCGTCTATACCCCATGGTCCTTACGGAGTACCCAGCATCCACTAGGACGTCAGAGAAATATGAGGGGGGGAAAAACTCTGGCACAAAGACTAATATCTGACGCACAATACTGATAAACATACACATGTGCTTCTTCTACTGTGCTACTAACATATAAATATTCACCACATATTCTCTATTAAACATAGTGAATCTAACATTAGAACGAGGGTAAAAACTTGATTGGCTACAGCACCAATTTTTTTACTTGGCACAACTCTGCAAGACGCTTCCTATGTGTTCCTGTTACTAATACTAACAACTGATATTTCTCTATATAGTATATAGTAACAACCTGTAATAAATGTAATTACCTGGTCACATCAGTCACATCAGAATTGTCTCCTCTCTTGCTATTACCTCTGTCACTCAGGATGTTGTCAATAGAACATTTCCTGTCAGTGCGTTCCACCTGATTTCCTGGATGTGTGTTCCACCTGACTTCCTTGTTGTGCGTTCCACCTGATTTCCTGGATGTGTGTTCCACCTGAATTCATGGATGGTGTTCCACCTGACTTTCTGGTTGTGCGTTCCACCTAACTTCCAGGTTGTGCGTTCCAACTGACTTCCGGGTTGTGCGTTCCAACTGACTTCCATCTTTGTTCACATACATCCTCTTTACCACAAGAGATGCGGTGAAAATCGCACTATCTGGAACGCCGGACCGGATCAGCTCCCTGCAGCGACCTCTGCCGCTTGGGAGCTGTGTAAGCGCGTCCCCGCCAGGGGGGCGTGTCCGTGGACGGACTGTCAGCGGTGAGGGAGAGATGTCTGCAGGCTCCCTGCTCAAAGCTGCTGCTGCTCCCGCACTGCTAGGAGGCTGTCAGCCCTGCACAGTGGCGTTGTTGTCACACAGGGAAACGCTGGGCAGGGCTGACAGCCTCCTACCTACCGCTGATACTACATTTGGGCAGAATGAGGGGGGAGAACGGAGATAACTGCTGGTGCTGCAGCTCATCTACTGTATTTCAAACACTGGCTGCATAGGGAGGGGGATATTTTTTTTAATGCAGTAAAATATAAATAAATAAATAATTAATAATAAGTGACCACTTGCACACTGTTTTTGTTGGGAGGGTAGGGGGTGTGACCACGCCGCCATTGTAAAAAATATAATTAAAACTAGTATTTATGAGCAGCGCCACACGCAGTGGCTCCGTGAGGCGGGTATTCGGGTATTAATTTCCACATCCCAGGCTGCTGGAGGGGCCCGACGGGAGTCCGCCTCCCTGTAAGAGAGGCTGCGGTGCGTGTGGTGGTGCCTGCTGCCGTACAGGTGTAGTTTTGGTACTCACCAGGCGCCGCTCTCTCTCACCTTCAGGTACCGGAACCTTCAACGGACCTGAAGAATCTTTCGCCGGACCCGGACACGATGACCTAGGAGGAAAGAGATTGCTGAGTGTCGTCCTCCTAGCCGTGGACCGAAACGCCCTCCGGAGCCAAGGAAAATAGTGCTTTCGGGCTAGGTGAGGGTCATCCCAGGCGTCCGCCTCAGAGCCCGAATTTCACCTATTGGCACTCTCGCACCAGGTGGAAATTCTGCCTTGCACCGGCGTGCAAGGCTCACCGTTCGCCCTGAAGGAAGGGAGACAGATAGGGACACACAGAAGGGACACACAGACCGATGTTACTCACCGTCCTACGTCTTGTACTCCGATCTTCTCCGCTTACAGGCCGTGCAGGGCCTAACTCTAATCTAGTGTGCGTCCGCTACACTAACTGCATAACAAAGCCCTCAAACTGGCTCAAGTGTAAGTGGTGCAGCACAAACTATGCACAAACTCTATAACAACATTTTGCCCTGCACGGTAACAACACACACATCGGAGTACAACATAAAACGGTGCTGTCCCTTTAAATCCCTACCGCTGGACAGGGGGTGGGCGCCACACAAGCCTGCCCACCTCCTGTGCACTTCCTTCTTATAGGCTCAGGTCAAACGGACCTGTCTACCTACCACCTCAGCGTGGCCTGGGTCTAGCGCCCGGTGCCACCTTTATTCACCCCGGGGGAATTATTCACTGGGCCTAACGCCCCCTATTTGCGCACGGACCTGAGGCCCGACTGTAACCACGGGCCTAATGCCCGCCTAACTTGTCCCTCGTGGGGTGACCTGTGCCTGGTGTCCAGGGTCACCTTATATTCCCTAACTGGCCAAAATACTCTAGGGCCTAATGCCCTCTAATGTCTCGCAGGCCTATTGCCTGATGTGCCCCCTGGCCTAGTGCCCGCCTACGGCGCTGGGAGAGGGTGGCTTGGGGCCTAACGCCCGAACCCCCTATATGATGTGCGGTCAGGCCTGGGTGCTTGGGCCACGGGCCGGGGGGAACCCCGACTGCGCGTGGCCTTGGACCCAGGGAGCCCGACCCACTTGTGCCCACGTGCCGGGAGGGCCCGACTGTATGCCCACAGGCCGGAAGGGCCTGACTTTGCCCACGGGCCTAATGCCCGAACACCTGGTGGTCTAGGGAGGATGCGGCCTATAGGAGGGTGGTACAGGCCCAAGGCCGCTTACCAGGATCGTTGGGAGAGGCTGCAGAGGGGAGCTTCGTCAGCTCTTTTGCTTCCCTCTCTCTGCAGCACTCTCCGCCGATACTCTGCTGCTGGGCCGCCGGCTCCGCCTCTTCGTCCTGCTCCGTCCCGTCTTCTATCTTCTTCCTCCGTCCCGTGGCCGGTCTTCTCCGCCGCCGCTTCTTCTGCCGCCGCTGTGCTTCTCTAGGCGTCTTCTGGAGCTCTTCTCTGCTCCGGCTCCGGCACGCAACTAACTCCCGCCGCCGCCCAGCGCCTGATATAAGCCGCTGGGAGGAGTCGGAGCCATGACGCGGCGGACTCCTATTGGTCCGCCGCGACGAGCAACGATTGGCCCGCCGCGACGACTCCTCATTGGGCGCCAAGCCGCGAGCAGCAATTGCCTCGCGTCCGGCGCCCATTTCAAATCTGGAGGCGCTGATTGGAGGAACTTGGATCCTCTCAGATCCTCGTTCCTCCATACCCCGGCCTGATCGCCGCGCCGCCGCCCGCCTCACATCCCCCCTTCCCAAATATACTTAAGGGGGGTACTGACGGGAGAGATGTGTGCTGAGAGATCTTAACACAGACCGCTCTGCACACATCTCTCCCCCCGCTCAGCACAGCGCAATGTGCTGAGCAAGGAGGACGGACGGACAGGGGGCCGCTCACTTCACACAGCGGTTCAATCTATCACCGGCGATAGCGATGCGTGTTCATCGCTAACGCTGGGGGGCATACACATGGCAGATCCCTGCTTAAAATCTAAGCAATCTAGTCAGATTTCTTAGATTTTAAACACGGATCTCTCCGTGTGTACCCCCTTTACTCCTGGCAGTGCTGGGCGGCACTATCATCCCAGTGACAACATCGGGAAGATGGCCGCCGCACATTGAAAGCAAAGACACTGGCACTGTGTCAGAGTCTTGAATCTGTAGTGCACATGCGCCATGTTCCCAGATGTCACTGGGAAGATGGCGCTGCCAGCCGAAGAGGAGGGACCCGCTTCCGATCAAGCAACCTGGCACCGTTGAATAAATTGCGCACAACTAATACTTGAATTAATTAATTATTTCAGGGGTGTAGACAAAACCCCAATTTAGGCCACACCCAGTGACATTACTGGGACTCAGCATGGCTCTCCACGCCCCTGACCGCACGCTCTATTGTGGTATGCGGCGCCGTTATACCCATTCCGGTTGGTAGAATTGGGTGCAGAACACCCAAACAAACTTAGATGTTCAGGGTGCCGGAATAGGACCACCTTAGATATCAGTTCCAGGTGCAGAAATGGGGTGCAGACCACCTTAAATTGCTGTTCCAGGTGCCGGAATGGTGTGCAGGACACCCAGATAACCTTAGAAAGCTGTTCCGGGTGCCGGAACGGGGTGCAGAACACCTAGACAACCTTAGATAGCCATTCTGGGAGATGGAATGGAATGCAGGCCACCTTAGAAAGTCTTTTCTAGTGCCGGAACAGGATGCAGACCACCTTAGATAACCATTCTGGGTGCCGCAACAGGACGCAGACCAGGTTATACAACAACCGTTCCAGGTGCCAGAACAGGATGCATACCACCTTAGATAGCTGTTTCAAGTGCCGGAATGGTGTGTAGGACACCCAGACTGTCACGATCCGGGTACTGAGACACCAGTTTTTGCCTATTAGGTGCCTCCTGAGGTTGGCTCAGTGGGCCAGAGCCGGGCTTTAGCTTGGGTTATTGCTCATAGCACTGGTCTTAGCTGCTCACCTAAGGGTAAGTACTTACGGACGTGCGGCGCTCCCAGCCCCACAGCGGCCGTCATCGCCGCGTCTGAGACTCTCCGTCCGGATGCGCATTCTTCATGTCCCTTTGCTGCCTCTCCTGTCCCCCTGGTTGCCGCATGCTGCTGGGCGTATGTGACTTTGCTACTGCGGCCTTCACCACCTTCCCACAGTAGTTAATTCCCCTTCTGATACCATTCATGGGCGCAGCCATGTTGGACTCCAGTCACCTGTTTTCATTCCTCCTATCCGCTGTGCTGTTCTTAGTTCAGGAAGTACGTTCAGCCAATCCCCGCTGGTCATGGGGGATAAATACCTTGGATTTACACCCAGGAAATCGTCAGTGCTTCCATTGTCGTCTGCAACTCCAGTGTGTAGTTCTGCTAAGGACTCTTTCTGCAATTAGCCTGACTCCCCCGTGGTACCTCCTACGGTGCTAATCCTGTTCTCCTGTGATCTTCCTGCGAACCCCAGCTTCATTCTTCATTTACTTGCGAACCCCAGCTTC
The DNA here is from genome assembly GCF_028390025.1 of Pseudophryne corroboree. Lineage (NCBI taxonomy): Eukaryota > Metazoa > Chordata > Amphibia > Anura > Myobatrachidae > Pseudophryne > Pseudophryne corroboree. The sequence continues at coordinate 147,437,144 of NC_086446.1, read as the reverse complement.
ATTCTTCATTTACCTGTGAACCCCAGCTTCATTCTTCATTTACCTGCGAACCCCAGCTTCATTCTTCATTTACCTACAAACCCCAGCTTCATTCTTCACTTATCCACGAACCCCAGCTTCATCTTTTGTTTATTCACAGACACTAACATTATTTACAGTTTTACCTTCATTTCCCATCATCACGTTATTCCTCATTTGGGCCCCAAGTTTATACAGAACGTTGTGTTAATCTGTACTCTGGATCCCACCAGTACTGGCTTCATTCATCTCTTGTGATATTATTATTTTATGCACCTTATATGACTTTTTTCAATAAATCCTATTCAAGCTATTTCAGTTGTCGCGGTCACGCCCTTGGGCTCTACATACCACTCCCTAGCCCATGTCTAGGAGTCTACTCACTCCTCCTACATTCCGGTACCCGTCAGCCCCTACAACTGAGGCTTCCAAATGTCACTGTCAGCCCTCAGTTGTGACAGTAAGCACTGACCTTATGGATCCAGTGGAGAATCAAGCCCAGGGAACTAGGCCAATACAAGAACTGGCAGCCCGCCTTGAACATCAGGAGGCTGCACAAGGCCAGGTTATCCAATATCTCCAGGACCTCTCCTCCCGACTGGATATAATTCAAGCTACCCTCCGTGGGTCAGGGGCATCTGATGTACCGACAGTAGTAGTTCCGGTGATGTCCCCACCCACCGCGCCAATTTCTCCTCCACGTCTATATCTGCCGACTCCTGCCAAATATGATGGGTCCCCGAAAGCCTGTAGGGGTTTTTTGAATCAGTGTGAGATCCACTTCGAACTGCAGCCTAACAGTTTTCCCACAGCTCGCACTAAAGTGGCATACATTATTTCTCTACTCAGTGGTGCCGCCCTCGATTGGGCCTCACCTTTATGGGAAAGGTTTGATCCCCTCCTGTCGTCCTACACTAACTTCGTGGCAACATTCAGACGAATTTTTGATGAGCCAGGTCGAGTGTCGTCAGCTTCCTCAGAGATCCTTCAACTGCGTCAGGGGATGCGGACTGTCGGGCAGTATCTGGTGTAATTCCAGACGTTGGCCTCAAAAGTCTCCTGGAATGAGGAGGCTCTCTATGCGGCTTTTTGGCAAGGTCTGTCAGAATGCATTAAAGATGAACTCGCCACCAGAGACTTGCCCTCAAGGCTGAATGAGCTCATCTCGATCTGTACCACGGTAGACCTAAGATTCCGCGAAAGAGCCATGGAACGAGGCAGGTCAACTCCTCATAAGACTCCTTCTATTCCACCTCCTCGACAGCCATCTCCGTCTAAAGACGAACCAATGCAGATAGGACATTCACGACTGTCTCCAGCAGAGCGTAGAAGACGCTTATCTAATCACCTATCCTTATATTGTGCTGCACCTTTCCACCTCATTAACGCTTGTCCTGAGCGCCCGGGAAACTCCAAGTCCTAGCCCACCAAGGAGGGGGTCGGCTAGGAGTTATGTGTGCCTCTCCATCTGCAAGTGACTGTAACCTCTCGGTCTCCCTACGAGTAGCTCAGCGCACTAAGCATTTAACTGCCTTATTGGATTCTGGAGCAGCCGGGAACTTTATCACAGAGAAGTTAGTCAGGCAATGGTCTCTTCCCATTGAGAGACTGTTGTCCCCAATTTCTTTGACTGCCGTGGACGGCAGTAGAATTCCTGATGCTGTGATTACCTCAAAGACTCAACCTATCCAACTGAAGGTAGGGGTCCTACATACAGAGATGATTTCCTTCTTGGTAATCCCAAAGGCCACTCATCCTGTGGTCCTAGGCCTCCCATGGCTACGTTTTCATAACCCCCAAATTAATTGGAGAATGACCCATATCCTGGCTTGAGGCTCTTCTTGTTCCAAATCATGTCTACAGAGAGTGCTTCCAGTTTGCAAATCCTCCCCTAAGTCTTCCGATGTTCCACCTTCTTCTTATCAGTACTTCACCGATGTATTCAGCAAGTCCTCAGCTGATATTCTTCCTCCTCATAGGGAATGGGACTGTCCTATAGATCTTATCCCAGGGGAAACTCCTCCCCATGGGCGTACGTATCCGTTGTCTCTGCCTGAGACTCACTCTATGGAGGAGTATATTAAAGAAAATCTGGATAAAGGATTCATCCGACCTTCATCTCCAGCTGGCGCAGGCTTCGTTTTTGTGAAGAAGAAGGATGGCGGCCTGCGGCCTTGTATTGACTACAGGGGTCTGAATGACATCACAGTAAAGAATCGGTACCCTTTGCCGCTTATCACCAAGCTGTTTGACTGCGTCAGTGGATCCACAATCTTCACTAAGTTAGATCTGAGGGGTGCCTACAATCTCATCCGGATCCGAAAGGGTGATGAGTGGAAGACCGCCTTTAACACCCGTGATGTACATTAGGAGTACCTCGTCGTGAATTTCGGACTCAGTAATGCTCCAGAGGTATTCCAGCATTTTGTGAACTAAATTTTCAGAGACATCCTGTACCGTCATGTTGTGGTGTATCTGGATGATATCCTTATCTTCGCAAATGACTTGGAGGAACATCGGTTCTGGGTGAAAGAGGTCCTGTCCCGTCTCCGTACCAATCGTCTATATTGCAAACTGGAAAAATGCGTTTTTGAAGTTAAGTCCATTCCGTTTCTGGGCTATATTGTGTCCGGGTCCGGTCTGGAGATGGATCCTGAGAAACTTCAAGCAATCCAAGAGTGGCCAATTCCTGTAACCATTAAGGGCATCCAGAGGTTCCTAGGGTTTGCCAACTACTACAGGAAATTTATTTGGAACTTTTCTACTGTTGTAGCGCCAATCACGGCCCTTACCCGAAAAGGTGCCAACCCTTCCAAATGGCCAGAAGAAGCTACACAAGCCTTTTATTTGCAGAAACAAAGATTCATCTCCGCTCTGGTTTTGAAACAACCTGATACCAACGCGCCCTTCATCCTTGAGGTGGAAGCCTCTTCTGTTGGGGTGGGCGCCGTATTTGCAGATAAGAAGCGTTGGGCAATTCCTGCCCTTAAGGTGGGAGACCGTGTCCGGCTATCAACGAAAAATCTACGATTAAGGGTTCCGAGTATGAAGTTTGCTCCACGTTACATCGGCCCTTTTCTGATTGAGCAAGTTGTCAACCCAGTGGCCTACAAACTTCAACTACCTCCATTCCTGAAAGTTCCAAGAACGTTCCACATTTCTCTTTTTAAGCCAGTGATTTTGAATCGCCTCCATTCTGCGTTTTCCTCTGCTCCCAAAGTCCAGACCCAACGCGGCGTTGAGTATGAGGTCGTCAAGATACTGGATTCTCGTATTAGATATGGTCATCTCCAGTACTTAATAGATTGGAAGGGCTACGGTCTTGAGGAACGTTCCTGGACGAATGCTTCTGATGTTTCCGCTCCTAGATTGTTCCGAGAATTTCATTCTAAATTCCCACGCAAACCTAAGAAGTGTCCTGGGGCCACTCCTAAAGGGGGGGTGCTGTCACGATCTGGGTACTGAGACACCAGTTTTTCCCTATTAGGTGCCTCCTGAGGTTGGCTCAGCGGGCCAGAGCCGGGCTTTAGCTTGGGTTATTGCTCATAGCACTGGTCTTAGCTGCTCACCTCGGGGTAAGTACTTACGGACGTGCGGCGCTCCCGGCCCCATCGTGGCCGTCATCGCCGCGCCTGAGACTCTCCGCCCGGATGCGCATCCTTCATGTCTCTTTGCTGCCTCTTCTGTCCCCCTGGTTTTCGCATGCCGCTGGGCGTATGTGACTTTGCTACTGCGGCCTTCACCACCTTCCCACAGTAGTTAATTCCCCTTCTGATACCGTTCATGGGCGCAGCCATGTTGGACACCAGTCACCTGTTTTCATTCCTCCTATCCGCTGTGCTGTTCTTAGTTCAGGAAGTACGTTCAGCCAATCCCCGCTGGTCATGGGGGATAAATACCTTGGATTCACACCCAGGAAATCGTCAGTGCTTCCATTGTCGTCTGCAACTCCAGTATGTAGTTCTCCTGAGGATTATCTCTGCAATTAGCCTGACTCCCCCGTGGTACCTCCTGCGGTGCTAATCCTGTTCTCCTGTGATCTTCCTGCGAACCCCAGCTTCATTCTTCATTTACTTGCGAACCACAGCTTCATTCTTCATTTACCTGCGAACCCCAGCTTCATTCTTCATTTACCTGCAAACCCCAGCTTCATTCTTCATTTACCTACGAACCCCAGCTTCATCTTTTGTTTATTCACGGACACTAACATTATTTACAGTTTCACCTTCATTTCCCATCATCACGTTATTCCTCATTTGGGCCCCAAGTTTATACAGAACGTTGTGTTAATCTGGACTCTGGATCCCACCAGTACTGGCTTCATTCATCTCTTGTGATATTATTATTTTATGCACCTTATATGACTTTTTTCAATAAATCCTATTCAAGCTATTTCAGTTGTCATGGTCACGCCCTTGGGCTCTACATACCACTCCCTAGCATATGTCTAGGAGTCTACTCACTCCTCCTACATTTTGGTACCCGTCACCCCTACAACTGAGGCTTCCAAATGTCACTGTCAGCCCTCAGTCGTGACACAGACAACCTTAGATAGCCGTTCAGGGTGCTGGAATAGGACGCAGACCGCCTTAGATACCTGTTCCGGGGTGCCGTAAAAGGGCTCAAACCATCATAGACAACCATGCCAGGTTCCAGAACAGGATGCAGACCACCTTAGATTGCTGTTTCATGTGCTGGAGTGGTGTGCAGGAGGGAAGCGGTCAACATCCCGCTGGATGGAATCCCGGCGGTTGAAATACCGACTCCGGAATCCCGACCGGCACAATTCTGACATATTCTCCCTCCGTGGGTGTCCACGACACCCATAGAGGGAGAATAAATTAGTGTGCCAAGTGTAGCGAGGCACCGTGCCTGCAGCTTGGTGAGAGCAGCGAGCCCGCAAGGGGCTGCGTTTCGCTCGCCACCCCTGTCGGGATTGTGCAAGTCAGATTTCCAATGTCGGTATTTCGACCACCGGGATCCTGTTCAGCAGGATTTCATACTGATCCCGTGCAGAACACCCAGACAACCTTATATAGCTGTTCAGAGTGCCGGAAAAGGACGCAGACCAGGTTATACAACCGTTCCAGGTGCCAGAACAGGCTGCATACCACCTTAGACAGCTGTTTCATGTGCTGGAATGGTGTGTAGGACACCCAGACAACCTAAGATAGCCGTTCAGGGTGCTGAAATCGGGGCGCAGACCGCCTTAGATACCTGATCCGGGGTGCCAGAAAAGGACTCAAACCATCATAGACAACAGTGCCGGGTGCCAGAACAGGATGCAGACCACCTTAGATTGCTGTTTCAGGTGCCGGAGTGGTGTGCAGGACACCTAGACAACCTTAGATAGCTGTTCAGGGTGCCGGAATAGGGCACAGACCACCTTAGATCCCTGTTCCTGGTGCCGGAACAGGATGCAGACCAGGTTATACAATCATTTTGGGTGCCGGAACAGGATGCATACCACCTTAGATAGCTGTTTCATGTGCCGGAATAGTGTGCAGGACACCCAGACAACCTTAGATAGCTGTTCAGGGTGCCAGAATATGGCGCAGACCACCTTAGATCCCTGTTCCGGGTGACGGAACAGGGCTCAAACCATCATAGACAACCATTCCGGGTGCCAGAACAGGATGCAGACCACCTTAGATTGCTGTTTCAGGTGCCAGAATGGTGTACAGGACACCCAGACAATCTTAGTCGTTCAGGGTGCCGGAATAGGGCGCAGACCACCTTAGATACCTGTTCCGGGTGCCGGAAAAGGATGCAGACCAGGTTATACAACCGTTCCAGGTGCCAGAACAGGCTGCATACCACCTTAGACAGCTGTTTCATGTACCGGAATGATGTGTAGGACACCCAGACAACCTTAGATAGCTGTTCAGGGTGCTGAAGTAGGGTGCAGTCCGCCTTAGATACCTGTTCCAGGTGCCGTAAAAGGGCTCAAACCATCATAGACAACCATGCCAGGTTCCAGAACAGGATGCAGACCACCTTAGTTTGCTGTTTCAGGGGCCGGAGTGGTGTGCAGGAGGGATGCGGTCAACATACCGCTGGATGGAATCCCGGCGGTTGAAATACCGACTCCGGAATCCCGACCGGCACAATTCTGACATATTCTCCCTCCGTGGGTGTCCACGACACCCATAGAGGGAGAATAAATTAGTGTGCCGAGTGTAGCGAGGCACCGTGCCTGCAGCGTGGCGAGAGCAGCGAGCCCGCAATGGGCTGCGTTTCGCTCGCCACCCCTGTCGGGATTGTGCAAGTCAGATTTTCAATGTCGGTATTTCGACCACCGGGATCCCGTTCAACAGGATTTCGTACTGATCCCGTGCAGAACACCCAGACAACCTTATATAGCTGTTCAGAGTGCCGGAAAAGGACGCAGATCAGGTTATACAACCGTTTCGGGTGCTGGAAAAGGATGCTTACCACCTTATATAGCTGTTTCATGTGCCGGAATGGTGTGCAGGACACCCAGACAACCTGAGATAGCTGTTCCGGGTGCTGGAATAGGGTGCATACCACCTTATATACCTATCCAGGGTGCCGGAACAGGGCTCAAACCATCATAGACAACCGTTCCGGGTGCCATAACAGGATGCAGACCACCTTAGATAGCTGTTTCATGTGCCCGAATGGTGTGTAGGACACCCAGACAACCTTAGATAGCCGTTCAGAGTGCTGACATAGGGAGCAGACCGCCTTAGATACCTGCTCCGGGTTCCGTAAAAGGGCTCAGACCATCATAGACAACCATGCCGGGTGCCGGAACAGGATGCAGACCACCTTAGATTGCAGTTTCAGGTGCCGAAATGGTGTGCAGGACACCCAGACATCCTTAGATAGCTGTTCTGGGTGCCGGAATAGTTTGCAGACCACCTTAGATCCCTGTTCCGGGTGCCGAAAAAGGACGCAGACCAGAATATACAACCGTTCCGGGTGCTGGAACAGGATGCTTACCACCTTATATAGCTGTTTCATGTACCGGAATGGTGTGCAGGACACCCAGACAACCTAAGATATCTGTTCAGGGTGCTGGAATATGGTGCAGACCACCTTACATACCTATACAGGGTGCCGGAACAGGGCTCAACCCATCATAGACAATCATTCCTGGTGCCGGAATAAGATGCAGACCACCTTAGATTGCAGTTTCAGGTGCCAGGATGGTGTACAGGACATCCAGACAATCTTAGTTAGTCGTTCAGGAGGCTGGAAGAGGGCGCAGGCCACCTTAGATACCTGTTCCGGGTGCCGGAACAGGGCTCAAACTATCATATACAACCGTTCCGGTTGCCAGAACAGGCTGCATACCACCTGTGTGTCAGGGCCGGGTGTTTTTGTGAATCCGTTAACCCTGGACCAACCACAGGTGTAGGTGCTGGGGTATGATGAAAGCAGGGAGGACGAAGAAAGTTCTGTTTCATATATTTATTGTAAGCAACAATTCCAGTAAAAAGTTAAATGACAAATTATAAATCACCATATATAAACTGACGTATTGCATACGTGGTAGAAATGATAAGCAGGAACAATGTTAAAGATAAATTGAGAAAATTATCATAGAACTGAGTTTTAATCAGGCTTATGAATGAATGATGAATTGTCCAAAAGAAACAAGATTTGATGCTGAACTGTAAACTGTGTTAACTGGATAATGCAGACATAAATAAGTAACTGTAGAGATTTGTAATGAAGTTTAAAGATTTAACTGAGAGGCTGTGAAGAATTGTCCTTGATTGTAGCACACAGAAAAAAAAGTACTGAAATGGGTTACTTGCGAGTTCTGAAGATCACTGTGAAACTGCAGCAGATGACAATGGTGATGAATGGGTTAAGTTTAGAGCAGAGCAAATGAACAGCTGATGTTAGTAGAATCCTCCAAAGTCTGTGTGGTTGAAGCAGGCAGACAGGGTAACCTCATACAAGACTCTGGGAATCCAATTGTTTGCCACTGGGTGAGTGATTGACTGACAGCACAGCAGGGAGCTGGTGGATCTTTAGCAGTGAAGGCTGCAGACGGACCTCTGGGAGCGGAGGCGATATCTGGACCACGGGAATCACACAGGAATGCACGGAGAGAGCACAGAGCTAAGGCATAGCGTAGATATAACGAAGCACTGGCCCAGAGTAGCATAATCCCAGCCTACTTAAAGGCAGCACAAGCACGGGATTGGCTTACACTTACCCACAGGTGTTTTCACAAGTGCTCTGTATTGCTTATTTGGTCTCCAACATGGCTGCCTCCTATACTGCAGACACACAGCGGTACCTTTGGCCATTCGGTCCCCGTACTCCCAGCTCCCAGATCCTGCATCACCTGTGCCACCGATCACGCCACGTCCCCACACGGGCGCACAGCACCGCGAGCAACCGCACCGGCAATGGATGAACCCCAGAACCCGCAGAGGTGAGAGATCGGTTCGTGACAGTACCCCCTCCTTTAAGGGTGGTCTCCGGACACCTTTGAGCTTCATCAGGATTCTTGGAATAGAATTTCTGTACCAGTCTTGGAGCGTGAACATCTTCGGCAAAAACCCAGGACCATAACCCTTCCAGTCGACCAAAAACTGCAGGCGTCCATATCGGCGACGTAAGTCCACAATCTCCTTAACTTCAAATTCCTCATCCTGCAAAGAGTGAACTTTAGGAGGTTTGGACAGGGTAGTACGGAACTTATTGAGAATCAAAGGTTTCAATAACGATGTATGAAAAGCGTTAGGAATTCTCAAAGAAGGTGGCAACTTGACTTTGTAGGACACAGGATTGAGTACCTTTACAATGGGAAATGGGCCAATAAATTTGGGAGCAAATTTCTTAGAAGGAACTTTGAACTTAAGATTGCGAGTAGAAATCCAAACTTGGTCTCCCACCTTGTAATTTGGTACAGCCTTACGTTTTCTATCTGCGAAAGTTTTATAACGAGCAGAAGTTTTGATCAATGACTTGCGCACACAACTCCAGATTCTAGATAAATGTTGAAGCTCTTGGTCTGCTGCTGGAACCTCTAGGGCTGGCAACGGATGGAACTCTGGCACACGAGGATGAAAACCAAAGTTAGTATAAAATGGCGTAGATTCTGAAGATGAATGAAAGAGATTATTATGAGCGAATTCCGCCAATGAAAGGTAGTCAACCCAATCATCCTGTGAGGACGAAATGTATAGCCGGAGAAAGGTTCCAAGATCTTGATTTACTCTCTCAGTTTGTCCATCTGTCTGAGGATGATATGCCGAAGAAAAATTCAACTGAATGTTTAAAGATGAACAAAGCGACCTCCAAAACTTGGCTACAAACTGTGTTCCCCGATCAGAGATGATTTCTCGAGGAAGGCCATGCAACTTGAAGATCTCAGTAATGAACAATCTGGCTAGTGAAGGGGCTGATGGTAATCCAGTTAATGGGATGAAATGCGCCATTTTCGAAAATCGATCCACAATCACCCAAATGGTATTCCGCCCTTCTGATGGAGGTAAATCGGTCACGAAATCCATGGAGATATGAGTCCACGGTTGTTTGGGTATAGATAATTGATGTAACAAACCTGGCGGAGAACGCCTTAGACTCTTATGTTGGGCACATTTAGGACATGCTGCGTTAAACTTTTGAACATCGGCTTTAAGACGTGGCCACCAGTAAGACTGTTGAATAAATTTGAGAGTCTTTAGGACTCCAGGATGACCCATGAAGGATGAAGAGTGAGCCCAAGTAAGCAGTCGTTTTCGAAGATTTGTGGCGACAAAGGTTTTGCCAGGCGGAGGAACTGGAGAGGTTCGAGTCATTAAAAAGGACGTAGGACTCACAATGGCTTGATTCGTGGTAGCATCATTTAATTCAGAAGAAGTGAAGGACCGAGTAAGGGCATCTGCCTTTTTGTTCTGAGACCCTGGACGATAGGTGAGCTTGAAATTAAATTGTGTGAAGAAAAGCGCCCATCGAGCTTGTCGTGGATTCAAACACTGAGCTGACTGCAGATATAGGAGATTCTTATGATCGGTATATACTGTAATGCGATGTTGCACTCCCTCTAGAAGGTATCTCCGCTCCTCAAATGCCAGCTTGATGGCAAGTAATTCTTGCTCCCCAATTTCATAATTACGTTCAGCCGGTAGGAAGTTACGGGAGAAATAACCGCAGGGATGGACTTTTTTATCTTCAAAGACTTGTGACAACACAGCTCCTACTGCCTCCGTAGATGCGTCCACCTCCAGTAGAAAGGGACGGTTCAAATCTGGCTGTCGAAGCATGGGGGCTGACACAAAGGCTTGTTTTAAATCAGAGAAGGCTTTGATTGCTTCAGAAGACCAGTTTATAGGATTTGCTCCCTTGCGAGTCAAGGCTGTGATGGGAGCGGCCAACGTAGAGTAATTCTTAATGAATCTCCTATAGAAATTAGCAAAGCCAAGGAATCGCTGAATCCCCTTGAGAGTCGTAGGAGTAGACCAATCTTGGATAGCTTGTACCTTTACAGGATCCATACATAGCTCAGATCCGGAAATTATGTAACCAAGAAACGGTATGGAGGATTCTTCAAAAGTACACTTCTCCAGCTTACAATATAGTCGATTTTTCCTCAGACGTGTCAGTACCTCTTAAACTTGGTGACGGTGAGACTTCAGATCCTTGGAGAATATTAAGATATCATCCAAGTACACTACTAGACACTTGTAGAGAAGATCACGAAAAAGTTCATTCACATAGCTTTGGAAAACTGCAGGAGCATTACAAAGACCAAAAGGCATTACAAGGTATTCGTAATGCCCATCCCGGGTATTAAAGGCAGTCTTCCATTCGTCCCCTGCACGGATGCGGATTAAATTGTAGGCCCCTCGAAGATCTAATTTTGTAAACACAGTAGCTCCCTTTACCCGGTCAAATAATTCTGGAATTAATGGTAATGGGTACTTGTTTTTCACAGTGATCTCATTAAGTCCACGGTAATCTATGCATGGTCGTAACCCACCATCCTTCTTCTTAACGAAGAAAAATCTGGCTCCTGCAGGTAAAGAAGATGGTCTGATAAATCCTTTGGTTAAATTTTCTTGTATATAATCAGACATAGCTTGAGTCTCTGGGATGGATAACGGATAGATTTGCCCCCTAGGAGGTGTTTTGCCCGGTACCAAAACGATTGGGCAGTCCCATTCGCGATGAGGGGGTAAGGAGTCTGCCGCTTGTTTACTGAAAACATCCACAAAGGATTGATAGGCTGAGGCTAAGTCGAGAAGACTAACTGACCGGAGAGGTATAATTGAAGCTAAACAGTCCTTGGTACAGGATTTACCATGGTTCCATGGTTTGCCAATTAAATTGTGGATTATGTTTCTGTAGCCAAGGTAATCCAAGTATCACATCATGAGAGGCTTTGGGAATCACGAAGAAGGAAATATATTCGGAATGGAGCACACCTACTTTTATCTTGAGACATACGGTTCGATGAGTAATTATACCATCTGGAATTCGACTTCCATCCACTGCTGTAACAGCAACTGCTGCTCCCAGAGGCATAGTTTGAACTTTAGACCGTATGACAAAGGCTGAGGTGATGAAGTTCTCGGCTGCCCCGGAATCTAGGAGAGCTGAAACTTTAACTGTAGAACTTGGGACTTCTAAATGAATAGGCAAAGTCGGCTCTTTCCCAGAACGTGATTCCAAAGTAACTCCTAGCTTAACCTCCCTTGAATAAGCTAGGAGCGAGAGTTTCCCGGCCGGAGTTTGCAAGACTTTACTAAATGTTCAGAGGACCCGCAGTACATGCAGAGGTTACCCTGTCGACAACGAAGTCGTTCCTCCTCTGTGAGGCGAGAGCGCCCGATCTGCATAGGTTCTTCTGTCGTTACCGGAGACTGAGATGAAGAATCTTGTCGAGGCCTAGGATGATAGTGTGGACTAGATCGCTCTGCCTTGGATTTCTCTAAACATCGCTCTCTGTAGCGTAGGTCAAGTTTATTACAGATGGAAATCAATTCATCCAGCTTAGTTGGTACATCCCGAATGGTTAAATCATCCTTGATTTTCTCTGAAAGTCCATTCCAAAACGCAGCGATCAGGGCCTCCTCATTCCAGTTTAACTCTGAAGACATCGTGCGAAACTGAATAATATATTGACTGACAGGACGTAAACCTTGACGTAGACGGAGAATACAGACAAGAAAAAATGTTTCCGCACAAGTCTAGTATGACTTAATCCCCATGTAACATATTAACCTTAAAGTGTGGGTATATTCATGAGGGGACGTGCTACCTACTACCTAAGGAACCTATATTGTATCGAAAAAGAGAAAGAAAAGAGGTAGCATTGTGGTGCACACAGTCAAAAATTGGCTATTAATTTGATAAAGCTATCTATTTATCTTATAACATTCACAATAAATGGGTAAGAGACACAGTACGCAATTGGCGTATGGGGTACCGTAAGGGTACGCACTTAGCGTAGCATACGCTCAGCCGTGATCGAGACGCACATGCGACACGCTCGCTCACAGCTTAATGCGTGGTGTCGAGCACGCTATAGGCGGGCGACTACCGTAATGCTACGCTACCAGCGTAGCGGACGCTCGAGTCCACGAGGAGAACACGAGCGGCGCAGACGCTCACGGGATGACAATCAGTAAACCTTGAATGTAACACACAGTAAGGATACTCTTATGCTGTAAACCTTGTACTGAAATACTGTAGCGATATAACGCTGCTTAACCTTGTTAATGCTAAAGCTGCTTGAGCGTTTGAGACGCTCCTATTACCTTCTGCAATATAATAAACACACGATACCTTGCTAAGGTTCCAACACCTTTACTAACAAGCTTTTAGTTATATTGAAAAGGGGAAACAGTTTACAAGTCATACACTACAAGCTAACATATCATTCTAACAGAATATCTAGACAGAAATATACAATAGCGTCACAAACTTATACTATAACAGAGAGAGAGAGAATGGCCAATACAAACAGAGAACAAGTTGATTACAGAGAATTACTTACACTCACTAGGAATGATCGCTGCGCAGCTTTCTGGTACCAGCTCCAAGTTAGTCAATATGAAAACCATTTGTGGAGAGTGAGAGAGCTGTCCAGACTGGCTGATCTTATATACACTGAGTACAGTATACTACAAAGGGACCTATAATCTCATTGTTCATTGGACACAGGAATGTCTCCTCGTATCATAACGAAAGGTCATAGGTTAGTTTGAACAGGTGGGCTGCGACTATATCAAACTGCTCAGGTGGGAGGGAATCTGAAGATTCCCGCCGCATGGGTAATGAATCGCAAATATAGTAAATGTCCAGAAAATACTAATGGCCATAACTATACGCAGGAGCGATTAATCTTTACCTAACCAGCACCGGATTGTTTCTAATAAAATGTTCTTTAGTTAGGTACCAGACACAGCTGTTCAAACCCTGTCTGACCCTTCATACCATACAAAGAGGAATTCCTCTGTCCAGCGACCATTTACATTAAACAAACTTACAGTCATTATTAAGGGGAACATTATCTATAAAACATACTATTTGGTTTTATTATTTAACGATTAAGTCGCCCGCTAGACGCACACAAACTCTACCGTAAATGCACATACCACGCGCTCGAGCGCATGGCCGAGGCGCCATCACGCGGCTGCGAGTATCCGCACGCACGGGAGAGAATGTGCACGTGCAGCAGGCACGCGCATGGGGTGGATATATGGCAACGTGTAGCATGATATTTTTCCGACTTTGACAAATTGATACCTTAAAACATAACTTTTATTGTTGTATTTCAAATAAACGCCCCACTTATCTAAAAAGCGAAATATTAAAAAATAGAGAAAAGTAAGAGATGAAATATTAAAATCTGGCACTGAGGCACCTGATATGGCTCCTATTACTGTTCAATAATAGATCTAAATATCAATAATAATATTGTGTGGTGGTATATCAATTGTCACCACTGTGTATATTGTGTAGTGATCCACTAATCGACACCAATAAGAACGGTGACGGAAAAACACTCCTCATATATTTAATCCATATTATTATATAATTAGGGAGTGATACAAGGGTTATTATGATATGTGTTTATCACTGAATGATAGAGTACTATGTCTCCCCCATACACTGTTGCAAAAAATGTGTTCTTCTAAGTTCTCCACTGTTAGGTAGTAGCAGAACAGATTACTGTAACAATAATGTAACAAATACGCTATGCATTCCTTTATCTTTATCTGTGGTGCAGGACATCATCTGCAATACTTGTTATTCACAATGTCTGGATGATTATTCCTGGTGAACGTGTTACAATCTGCAAAATATAAAAACAGTAAAACAGGTTCCCTGGGCGCAAAGCCGCCTGTACACTTCTGGTGTCAAAATAAATGTCACCACATTTATAGAACACAGATATACAACAAAAGATAGACACCAGACTGTGTCCTGGGCGCTTATAGAATAAATGATATATACAATACGTTCCTCTTAAAGATGGATGACTTCAGAATTGGTTCACTCCTTATGGAAGTATTGTGATCTCGTCCAGTTAAATTGAGTTGAAGTTATCCGTACATGTGAAGTAAAAAAATAACATGCAATGTGTAGTATTGCTAATAGTCCAGTAATAAAACAATTATAGAACAGTTGGAATGAATGATGATCCACAGTTGTCTCGCGTACCCCACTCACACTGAGATAGACATAGATGTGCCCATAAAGGTATCTTTCAATGCAGTGGTGTTAGCAGCATCCAAGTGACCAAACATTAGGTTGTGATGGATTAATCATACATAGGCGTACCCAAGACTCACACAGGGGATGTAGAGGACAGTCCTTAAAAGGTATCTTTGAACTTTCTATTTTTCATAAAAATGAGGCGTACCCCAACTCACACTGGAACTGGAGGTTCTGTTCCTATCAAGGTTTCTTTATTCCCGAGTAATGCTGTCAGCAAACTCCAATGCTCTGATTTAGTAGCTCACAAATATGCAGAAAGAGGGAAATAACAACAAACAGTGTGTAGTATTGTTTTTAGAAAACAATGTGCACAAATAATGAGGCACTAATATTTGGTGAAGAACTAATGTTTTTCGCGTACCCCACTCACATCAAAAGATAGATGGTGATGTGCCCATAAAGGTATCTTTTATATAGAAACTCTCCCAAACCATGAGATAAAAATTTATTCCAGAAGGGATTAGTACACAGGCGTACCCGAACTCACACAAGATGTATGACAGACGTTCCTATAACGTTATCTTTCACACCTTGGCACTCAAATGTGGGCGTACCCAGACTCACGTTGAAGTGGCATAGTGGAATCCTATCAGGGTATCTTTTCGGACTCAAATGGTTTATTCTGTCTATTCTGTCTTCCACAATTTCACCAATCAGTGTGTAATGGCGGGAAGGATCTTATAAAGTCTACTATTCACGCTTGGTGATGTGTAATATTTCCAAGAAAATTCCAAATGCGAATGGTACTCATAAAAACAAATAGTTCTTTAATCCATTCCAACAAAACAAAAGATTTTTCAAATAGAGTTGAAAAGTCTAAGCAACATGCATAAAAAATGTGAAAAAATAATTTCCTGTTAAAATTTTTTTTGTTGGCCGTTAAAAGTACAAATTAAAAAAATGTGGAATCTTGCTACTCACAGTCCAGATAATGTCGACGCGTTTCGGTCGTGTGAGCTCCATGATTAAGCTACGGGCGAAATGCGCATTGGAGTGAGGCGCTGACTGCCCTAGATAGGCTCCTAATGATATTGTGTATATAATATATGTTAGTGTTATTAAAGTGATATAACCGAGGTTGCAAGGGTTAATAAACCATAACACTGCTCCCCTGAACAGGAGACATATGATATCTCTAGTCTCTTTCACTGTAAGAGATTCATGATCGTTTGTAACATTGTGCAGACCAGGATTACTTAATGCCGTTTCATGTAGCACGGCTAACGTGAACTTAGCTGATCAGTGTTAGTCCAATATAGCAAGAAACACTGTCTAACTGTGGGTGCAAATGTTTATGCAATACAACATTGCCCCCAATATGAGACACATGTTATTTCTAGTCTAACACTGTGCAGACGGGTATTTCCATTTAACATAATCTATGTGACCGCAACAGATTGTTTCTAGTCTAATATATAAGTAGATACTGGCGATTGATTATTGCATATACAGTATAATAACTGACGAGTGCAAGACAGAGAACGCGTCAGTAATATAATCATATTTAAATGGTAACCAAACCAGATGGTTCACCACACACCCTTAAGAGCAATCAATTATATGGGATTAATAACACCTATAATTAACCATATGGGTAGCATATGAATGGGATGACAATCCCTTGCATGTATTTGGAAGAGAATTGTCAATTCCTTATTGAGATGTGTTGGGTATCCACTCTGCAATTTATCATAGATTCAAACAGCACAAAGAGGACAGAATAATCAGTGAAGCAATTATTATTTAATCAATCAATTACTCTGTCACCTCTATTATCCTTGGTATTCTGCACCAATGCAGATTGTAACACGTTCACCAGGAATAATCATCCAGACATTGTGAATAACAAGTATTGCAGATGATGTCCTGCACCACAGATAAAGATAAAGGAATGCATAGCGTATTTGTTACATTATTGTTACAGTAATCTGTTCTGCTACTACCTAACAGTGGAGAACTTAGAAGAACACATTTTTTGCAACAGTGTATGGCGGAGACATAGTACTCTATCATTCAGTGATAAACACATATCATATTAACCCTTGTATCACTCCCTAATTATATAATAATATGGATTAAATATATGAGGAGTGTTTTTCCGTCACCGTTCTTATTGGTGTCGATTAGTGGATCACTACACAATATACACAGTGGTGACAATTGATATACCACCACACAATATTATTATTGATATTTAGATCTATTATTGAACATTAATAGGAGCCATATCAGGTGCCTCAGTGCCAGATTTTAATATTTCATCTCTTACTTTTCTCTATTTTTTAATATTTCGCTTTTTAGATAAGTGGGGAGTTTATTTGAAATACAACAATAAAAGTTATGTTTTAAGGTATCAATTAATAGCCAATTTTTGACTGCGTAGACGGAGAATCTCCAAAGATGCTGAGGTGGTTCTGCCTGGTTCATCGAAGTTTTTCCGGAAGGATGATACGAACTCCTTGTAATTAGAGAGGATAGGATCTCCTCTCTCCCATAATGGCAACGCCCACTCCAAAGCCTGACCGGACAGGAGGGCAATAATATATGCGACCTTAGAACGAGCTGAAGGGAAAATGGCGGACAACAGTTCGAACTGGATCTCGCATTGGTTCAGAAATCCTCTGAAAAGTTTTGGAGTTCCGTCAAACTTACTCGGAGAAGGTAACTGCAAGCGGGACATAGGTAGCGTCACAGGAGAAACCGTTGTGGTAGCCGAAACAACCGGAGTTGGGACTTGGACTTGAGATGTCTTTATAGCCGTATGAAGAACTTCCAAACGATCTGCCATAGTTTGCATAAACTGAACTATTTGTGTCTGTATAGACTCCTCATTTTCCAGACGGGAAAGGATATCTGTCGTAGCACCGCCTCCTGCGAATTGGTCACCTGACGGATCCATGTGGCCAGTGCTTACTGTCAGGGCCGGGTGTTTTTGTGAATCCGTTAACCCTGGACCAACCACAGGTGTAGGTGCTGGGGTATGATGAAAGCAGGGAGGACGAAGAAAGTTCAGTTTCATATATTTATTGTAAGCAACAATTCCAGTAAAAAGTTAAATGACAAATTATAAATCACCATATATAAACTGACGTATTGCATACATGGTAGAAATGATAAGCAGGAACAATGTTAAAGATAAATTGAGAAAATGTTCATAGAACTGAGTTTTAAACAGGCTTATGAATGAATGATGAATTGTCCAAAAGAAACAAGATTTGATGCTGAACTGTAAACTGTGTTAACTGGATAATGCATAAATAAGTAACTGTAGAGATTTGTAATGAAGTTTAAAGATTTAACTGAGAGGCTGTGAAGAATTGTCCTTGATTGTAGCACACAGAAAAAAAAGTACTGAAATGGGTTACTTGCGAGTTCTGAAGATCACTGTGAAACTGCAGCAGACGACAATGGTGATGAATGGGTTAAGTTTAGAGCAGAGCAAACGAACAGCTGATGTTAGTAGAATCCTCCAAAGTCTGTGTGGTTGAAGCAGGCAGACAGGGTAACCTCATACAAGACTCTGGGAATCCAATTGTTTGCCACTGGGTGAGTGATTGACTGACAGCACAGCAGGGAGCTGGTGGATCTTTAGCAGTGAAGGCTGCAGACGGACCTCTGGGAGCGGAGGCGATATCTGGACCACGGGAATCACACAGGAATGCACGGAGAGAGCACAGAGCTAAGGCATAGCGTAGATACAATGAAGCACTGGCCCAGAGTAGCATAATCCCAGCCTACTTAAAGGCAGCACAAGCACGGGATTGGCTTACACTTACCCACAGGTGTTTTCACAAGTGCTCTGTATTGCTTATTTGGTCTCCAACATGGCCGCCTCCTATACTGCAGACACACAGCGGTGCCTTTGGCCATTCGGTCCCCGCACTCCCAGCTCCCAGATCCTGCATCACCTGTGCCACCGATCACGCCGCGTCCCCACACGGCCGCACAGCACCGCGAGCAACCGCACCAGCAACGGATGAACCAAAGAACCCGCAGAGGTGAGAGATCGGTTCGTGACACTGTGACAAGAACACTGGTATAGTGTTTGAGGGCAGGTATGTTTGTCCCAGGTCCTTGTCTTACATGTTTCAGAAAATGAAAACTTCTAGGAAAATGCTTTTGTTTTGTTAGAACCTTTTCAGTTTGCTGGAAAAGCTGGATAAGGGCCCTGAGAGAGAGATAAGGCGAGTTCCAGACATTGGGCCCAGTTTGGATCTTTGGCCTCACAGAGGGCTAATCAGGGCTTTCAGCTGTGCAAAAGCCTTATAGGGCTTCTAGCTTGATTAATGTGGGCAGACTGCCTGGGAAGACAGCAGGATCTCTGTGAGAGAAACACGCTTCCTGATACAAGTGAGCTATACAGTGTTTACTGGAGAACTTTGTGTTTTTGTTTAGTGATAGTTAGGAACATCTTGTGTTTAGTTAGTGCCGGACAGGCAAGGTAATTTCTTTTGGTGTTTGTTTTATTTTCTGTATAATAAAACTGGCTGGGGCCAGTTGTACCAGAAACTGGACTTGTGTGGTTCCTCAGCTGCTGCGTGCTGCCATTTACCCCAGGAAACGGCACCTTGCACCCTTACAGTGTTGCACACCTTAGATAGCTGTTTCATGTGCCGGAATGGTGTGTAGGACACCCAGACAACCTTAGATAGCCGTTCAGGGTGCAGGAATAGGGTGCAGACCACCTTAGATCTCTGTTCCGGGTGCCGGAACAGGGCTCAAACCATCTTAGACAACCGTTTAGGAAGCCAGAACAGGATGCAGACCACCTTAGATTGCTGTTTCAGGTGCCGGAGTGGTGTGCAAGAAACCCAGACAACCTTAGATAGCTGTTCAGAGTGCCGGAATAGGGTGCAGACCACCTCAGGTACCTGTTCTGGGTGCAGAAACAGGGCTCAAACCATCATAGACAACCATTCCGGTTACCGGAACAGGATGCAGATCACCTTAGATTGCAGTTTCAGGTGCCGAAATGGTGTGCAGGACATCCAGACATCCTTAGATAGCTGTTCAGGGTGCCGGAATAGGGAGCAGACCACCATCGATCCCTGTTCCGGGTGCTGGAAAAGGACGCAGACCAGGTTATACAACCGTTCTGGTTGCTGGAACAGGATGCTTACCACATTAGATAGCTGTTTCATGTGCCGGAATGGTGTGCAGGACACCCAGACAACCTTAGATAGCTGTTCAGGGTGCCGGAATAGGGCGCAGACCACCTTATATACCTTTTACGGGTGCCGGAACAGGGCTCAAACCATCATAGACAACCGTTCTGGGTGCCAAAACAGGATGCAGACCACCTTAGATAGCTGTTTCAGGTGCCGGAGTGGTATGCAGTAAGGATGCGGTCAACATCCCTCCGCACGAAATCCCGGCGGTCAAAATCCCGACCGGCACAATCCCGACATATACTCCCTCCGTAGGTGTCCACGACACCCATACATGGAGAATAAATTAGTGTGCCGAGCATAGCAAGGCACCGTGCCCGCAGCGTGGTGAGCACAGCAAACCCGCAAGGGGCTGCGTTCCACTCGCCACCCCTGTCGGGATTGTGCTGGTCGTGATTCCGGTGTCGGTATTTCGATCGCCAGGATCCCGTCCAGCGAGATTTCGTACTGATCCCATGCAGGACACCCAGACAACCTTATATAGCTGTTCAGAGTGCCAGAATAGGGCGCAGATCACCTCAGATACCTGTTCCGGGTGCACTAGACACAGGGGTCACAGGTGACCCCCTTGCACCAGTTTCAGGCTCCGGCCTATTGTTTGTTAGATTGGGCACTAGATGTAGGGGCCACAAGGGATCCCCTGGCACCAGTTTCAGGCTCCGGCCTTTTGTTTTCTAGACTGGGCACTAGACATGGGAGTCGCAGGTGACCTCCTGGCACCAGTTTCGTACTCAGGCCTGTTGTTAGTTGGACTGGGCACTAGATGTGGGGGCCGTAGTTGACCCCCTGGCACTAGTTTCAGCCTCCAGCATATTGTTTGTCAGAATGGGCACTTGTTCAACGGCCACAAGGGACCCCCTGGCACCAGTTTTGGTCTCCAGCCTTTTGTTGTTTAGACTGGGCACTAGACATAGGGGTCGCAGGTGACCCCCTGGCACCAGTTTCATACTCAGGCATGTTGTTAGACCGGGCACTATACGTAGAGGTCGAAAGGTACCCCCTGGCACCAGTTTCAGGCTCCAGCCTTTTGTTTGTTAGATTGGGCAATAGACATCAGGGTCGCAGGTGACCCACTGGCACCAATTTCCTGCTCAGGCCTGTTGTTTGTTAGACTGGGCACTAGATGTGGGGGTTGCAAGGGACCCCATTGGCACCAGTTTCAAGCTCCGACCTGTTGTTTGTTAGACTGGGCACTAGATGTAGGGGCCGCAGGTGACCCCCTGGCACCAGTTTCAGGCTCCGGCCTGTTGTTTATTAGACTGGGCTCTAGACGCATGGGTAACAGGTGACCCCTTGGAACCAGTTTCAGGCTCCGGCCTGTTGTTTCTTAGATTGGGCAATAGACACCTTAGATAGCTGTTCAGAGTGCCGGACTAGGGTGCAGACCACCTCAGGATGCAGACCACCTTAGATTGCTGTTTCAGGTGCCGGAATGGTGTGCAGGACACCCAGATAACCTTAGATAGCTGTTCAGGGTGCCGGAATAGGGAGCAGACCACCTTAGATCCCTGTTCCGGGTGCCGGAACAGGGCTCAAACCGTCATAGACAACCGTTACCGGGTGCCGGAACAGGATGCAGACCACCTTAGATTGCTGTTTCAGGTGCCGGAGTGGTGTGCCGGACACCCAGACAACCTAAGATATCTGTTCAGGGTGCTGGAATAGGGCTCAAACCATCATAAACAACCGTTCCGGGTGCCAGAACAGGATGCATACCGCCTTAGATAGCTGTTTCATGTGCCGGAATGGTATGCAGGACACCAGACAACCTTAGATAGCTGTTCAGGGTGCCGGAATAGGGCACAGACCACCTTAGATCCCTGTTCCGGGTGCCGGAACAGGGCTCAAACCACCATAGACAACCGTTCCGGGTGCTGGAAAAGGATGCTTACCACCTTATATAGCTGTTTCATGTGCCGGAATGGTGTGCAGGACACCCAGACAACCTGAGATAGCTGTTCAGAGTGCTGGAATAGGGCGCAGACCACCTTATATACCTATCCAGGGTGGCGGAACAGGGCTCAAACCATCATAGACAACCGTTCCGGGTGCCAGAACAGCATGCTTACCACCTTAGATAGCTGTTTCATGTGCCGGAATGGTGTGCAGGACACCCAGACAACCTTAAATAGCTGTTCCGGGTTCCGTAAAAGGGCTCAAACCATCATAGACAACCATGTCGGGTGCCAGAACAGGATGCAGACCACCTTAGAATGCTGTTTCAGGTGCCGGAGTGGTGTGCAGGACACCCAGACAACCTTAAATAGCTGTTCAGGGTCCCGGAATAGGGCGCAGACCACCTTAGATCCCTGTTCATGGTGCCGGAATAGGACGCAAACCAGGTTATACAACCGTTCCGGGTGCCGGAACAGGATGCATACCACCTTAGATAGCTGTTTCATGTGCCGGAATGGTGTGCAGGGCACTCAGACAACCTTAAATAGCTATTCAGGGTCCCGGAATAGGACGCAGACCACCTTAGATCACTGTTCATGGTGCCGGAACAGGACGCAGACCAGGTTATACAACCGATCCGGGTGCCGGAACAGGATGCATACCACCTTAGATAGCTGTTTCATGTGCCGGAATGGTGTGTAGGACACCCAGACAACCTTAGATAGCCGTTCAGGGTGCAGGAATAGGGCACAGACCACCTTAGATCCCTGTTCCGTGTGCCGGAACAGGGCTCAACCCATCATAGACAAACGTTTTGGGAGCCAGAACAGGATGCAGACCACCCTAGAATGCTGTTTCAGGTGCCGGAGTGGTGTGCAGGACACCTAGACAATCTTAGATAGCTATTCAGAGTACCGGAATAGGGTGCAGACCACCTCAGGTACCTGTTCTGGATGCAGAAACAGGGCTCAAACCATCATAGACAACCGTTTCGGGTGCCGAAACAGGATGCAGACCACCTTAGATTGCAGTTTCATGTGCCGAAATGGTGTGCAGGACACCCAGACATCCTTAGATAGCTGTTCAGGGTGCCGGAATAGGGCGCAAACCACCTTAGATCCCTTTTCCGGGTGCTGGAAAAGGACGCAGACCAGGTTATACAACCGTTCTGGGTGCTGGAACAGGATGCTTACCACCTTAGATAGCTGTTTCATGTGCCGGAATGGTGTGCAGGACACCCAGACAACCTTAGATAGCTGTTCAGGGTGCCGGACTAGGGCGCAGACCACCTTATATACCTTTTCCGGGTGCCGGGACAGTGCTGAAACCATTATAGACAACCGTTCTGGGTGCCAGAACAGGATGCAGACCACCTTAGATAGCTGTTTCAGGTGCCGGAGTGGTGTGCAGTAGGGATGCGGTCAACATCCCACCGGACGGAATCCCGGCAATAGACATCAGGGTCGCAGGTGACACCCTGTCACCATTTTCCTGCTCAGGCCTGTTGTTTGTTAGACTGGGCACTAGATGTAGGGGTCGGAAGGGCCTACCTGGCACCAGTTTCAAGCTTCGGCCTGTTGTTTGTTAGACTGGGCACTAGATGTAGGGGCCGCAGGTGACCCCCTGGCACCAGTTCTGAGCTCCGACCTGGTGTTTCTTAGACTGGGCACTAGATGTAGGTATCGCAAGGGACCTCCTGACACCAGTTTCAGGCTCCGGCCTGTTGTTAGACTGGGCACTAGACATAGGGGCCACAAGGGACCCCCTGGCACCAGTTTCGGGCACCGGCCTGTTGTTTGTTAGACTGGGCTTTAGACGCAGGGG